>NC_073631.1:46155000-47405000 GCF_029407905.1 Bubalus kerabau
TTGGGGACATCTAGTCCAGTGACCATGCTTTAAAGAGGTATAGATTTCTGTTTCTGACAAAAGAAATGTATATGCTTGTCATATAATTTACTTTAACTAGTTTGCAATCCATGCAGGTAAGGTGTCCCTAATCAATTCACTAGAGTCATTAGCTAAAACCAACAACAGAAGAATTAGAGGGCTCTTTGTGGTCTCAGTTCAGTTCCACCAACATCTATCAGGCACCTTGCTTGGTTCTAGAGAGATAAAGATTAATGACAGAGTCTCTCACTTTATGCATTCAAAAGCAAGGAGGAGTGATGGGGAGAGAATGAGGTAAGGGGACAAGTAAGGATAGTATCAGCAAGGAATGCTAAGAGCCCAAGGGACACAGCACCTGAAATCTGAGCAGAGTTGTAGAAGATTCTACTCCACCTAAGAGGTGACATGTTAGCTGGGCCTCAAGTGACAAGTATGATTTCACTTGTGTGGGCAGGAGGTACAGTGGCTCTTATACTGGAGGAGTAGGAAAAGGAGAGGGTCGGACTGAAAGAACATTAAAATGGGGCTCAGTGAAAAGGGCCTTCTATGCTGCATAAGGGAATTTGAATTTTATATAATCATATGTCATCAAAAAAATTAAGTGGAAGGGTGAAATTATCTGTATTTGGAATTGTGCCTCAATAGTATTTAAAATGGCTTTTTATAGGAAACTGGGGACAATTAAAATGTTATTGTAAAAGTTGAAGCAAATGATGTGAGGACCAGAATTAGGGAAGTCGTGACAGAAACAGCACATTGGAAACAGATTTCAGAGATACCTCAGGCATTTCACTGATGGAAATAAAGCTTGGTCAATAGTGAATACAAAGAAAGGGTTCAGGAAGCAGAGCTGTGGCCAGAGTTAAGTGGAAGATGATGCCGCATGGGTGAAGGAGCAAGTTTAGGAACAAAGGTGATGAGGTTAGCTTCAGATTTGTGAGTTTCTGGTGCCTGGAGGAGCCTTCAGGGAAGAGCCCAGGTGCAGGGCAGTAGGGTGTGGTGCTCAAGGGTGGAGCATTTCAGGAGACCTGGAAGGGGCCATCCTGGAACAGGACGGGCTCTCCCCAAGAGACCCTGCTGCGTAGAGAGGAGAGGAGAGTATAGTCAGAGAGGAAAGCAGAATCTGCCAGGCACAGTCACATCTGAGTGGCAAGCGAGGGCGTTTCTGAGAGCCAGGGATCTCTTCCAGAAGAGGAGCTGGAAGGGAGCCAGGGTGGGGGTTCAGAGAGGCCGCAGGGAGAAAGGCAATGGGAGGCAGTTAGGAAACAAAGGGGAGGAGCAGGCCTAGCCTGCCGGTTCAGCGCAGTGCAAGAGCACAGCACTCCACTGACGCTAACATTGTGAGGGCGGCGGGAACGGGCCTTCAGCTGCTCCTCTGCAGGGCCTCCCCACAGGCCTTCCCTGCGCACTGCCCCACGGTCGCAGCCACACTGGGAACCCCCGCAGCGAGACCATGGGTGCTCAGGTCCAGTCATGGGCAAAGGCCTGGCTTCTCTGGTTTGGTTTTTCAGAGGGCAGGGGTAGGTAGGATACAAAGATGAATAAGACACCAATTCTACTCTGAAGGAACTCAGTATGTAGGGAATGTTTAAGAAAAACAGAGTGCTCATTGTTTACAAAAAATACTCTTTAATCACCATCTTGTTGAAACCATTCTCAAATGTACTGTGTTCCATTCTTGGGTTGAGGCACACAGTATCCTGAAAATGGGCATGCTATTGAGTTTCCCTTTTCCCCTGACACATTCAGCATTTGAAATCTGGATTTCATCATCAGGACTCCAGTGAAAAGCGTCCCCTCAGTGATCACCAGCCTCACCATAGTAACAGCATCCAGTGATGGAGTCAACCCTTCATCCCCTTGGGACGGCCTGTAAGCTGAGACTAGTGGTCAGTGTATTAGCTGAATTTTCTCCTTCCTCTTTGATTGCTCCTCAGGGGTTTCCTTCAACTCTCTTCTCGTGCGATGATGCCCCATCCCCAACCCCTCCCCCAGGACCTCATCTGTTCTCATGGCTCCACCCGTTACCACCATACAGATGACTCTGATGTCTGTTTTGCCATCTCTGGCTTCATTCCCAAGACTTCCACTTGCCCTCTCAATATTTCTCTCCAGATGCCCCACATGTATGCGTTCAAAATTATTCATGACCTCTCCTCCTAAACTCCTCCTCCTCTTGAATCACCTATTAATTAAGAAACCATCAACCCTCCTTGTTGCCCAGCTCAAAACCATCTAAGTGCTTTCACACTCGTATATATATATATATGTATGTATGTATGTATGTGTATATATATATATATATATACAATCAGTTCCCAAATTCAAGTGATTTACTTCCCCATTTCTCATAAGGGCCCTCTCCTCCTTTCCTCCTGCTGTTCTATTCCTGTTCAGGCCCATTCTACAGGGTGAAATAGCCTCTACTACTATGGTAAATCTTCCCTGATCACTGATACCACAGCAATTGATTGTCCTAAAGGACCGCCCCACTTGGAGACTTTTCTCACACACACACATAATGTTAAATGAGTCCTCAGAGCATCCCTGATGCAGCCCCATTCAAATATGTCTTATCTCTCCTCTCCCGCAGTAGCCTCTTACCCATCTGTGCTGCTGAAACACTTGGCATCATCCTGTGTTTCCACTTTCATGGTTAGGCCCATGCTGATCCCTTACCTTGGAAAACCCTTTCCCCAAACCATGTCCTCCTTCAAAAACCAGGTTGAAGGCTGCCTTCTCCATGAATCCTTCCCCAAATCCATCAATCAGAAGTGATTTCTTAGTCCTCTGAAGTCCCATCGCTCCTCATACATCTCTTCTGTTCCCTCTCACTCTCTGGCAACATGGTTATCGGTGTTCACATGTTCTCCCTTTTATGGAATTCAAACACTGGATATTACCTTGGGTTCTTACAACAGTGCTTTTCAGAGAGAGTGAACAAGTACATGAATGAGTAAATAAGTCTTGCAGTCTCATTAAGTCATCATTCTATATCAAATTTTGGGTAGATTGCCTATCTCTACATCACTTAGTTGTTCTTCTGGAGCTTTATCTTGTTCCACTGCCATCTCATTTGGTCTAAATTTCTACTGGTATTTTTATGTATGTGGAAGGTTTCTTACATTTCTTGACCTTGGAGAAGTGGCCCTCTGTAGGGGTGTGCCGTATGTCCTAGCACTTCACTCCCCTCGATCACTCAAGGGCCCAGGGAGCAGCCTGTCCCCGGTGGTGTTTCCAGACTCAATTCCGGAAGCTGCTGGGTTGTGGTTTTCTGGTTTCTGGTGTTTGCCGCCTTGTTGGAGAGTCGGTCTAGAGGCTTGTGAAAGGCTTCCTGGTGGGAGAGGCCGTGCTGGCCCACTGGTGGGTGGGGCTGGGTCTTAGCCCTCTGCTGGGCAGGGCCTTGTTAGGGGCGTGTCTACTCACCGGAGTCTTAAAGAAGCCTGTCTGCCACCGGGTTGGAGCTGTGTTCCCATCCTATTGGTTGTTTGGCCTGAGGAGTCCCAGCATGAGCCTAAACGTTGTTCTGTGGGGCCAAGTCTTGGTCCTAACTGCTCCAGCTGGATGTCTGCCCCCACTAAGAGTTCAAGCAGAGGAACACTCCCTGATATTTCCACCACCAGCTTTTATGAACCCAGAGAGAGGGCCACAGCTGCACCCTCCTCCCCAGGAGACCCTTTAAGACCAGAAGGTAGGTCTGGCCCAGGCATGAGACCTTGTGTGTGCCCTCCCAGAGTGGAGTCTCTGTCTCCCCTCCTCCTGTGGAACTCCTGTGCTCAAGCCCGGCTCTGGGGGCTCCTCCTCCCAATGCCAGACCCCCCAGGCTGGGGAGCCTGGTGTGGGGCTCAGCTCTCTCTCCTATGGGAGAACTTCTGTGACCTAATTGTTCTCCAGTTTGTGCGTCACCCACCTGTGGGGTATGAGATTTGATTATATCACACATGTGCCCCATCTACCATTTTGCAGTTTCTTTATGTCTTTAGATGTAGAATATCATTTTTTGTAGATTCTAGTCTTTTTGATTGATGGTTCTTCAGCAGTTAGTTGTTATTTTGGTGCACTCATGAGAGGAAGTGAGCAAATTTATACACAGGCTTTTAGTTTATAGGAGGATGGCCCAAATTTCCACTGACCATCTCAACCAAAATCAGAAGCAGATGTTTATTTGTTAATAACTTCCTGATTGTTTTGCTTATTTTCTTGTAATATATTGCTTTCCGTTCAGAGTTGAATGGAGAAAAACTGGCTAATTGAATGTTCCAGGTAATTGTCTCTGGTTAACCTAAGTTTGTGCTTCCCTGGTAGCTCAGACAGTAAAAGAATCCATCTGCAATGTGGGGGACCTGGGTTGGGAAAATCCCCTGGAGAAGGGAAAGGCTACCCACTCCAGTATTCTGGCCTGGAGAATTCCATGGACTGTATAGTCCATGGGGTTGCAAAGAGTCAGACACGACTGAGCGACTTTCACTTCACTTCACCCTAAGTTTTGTTTCTATAAGGTGTTTTCTTTCACAAGGGTAGCTGGGACCTATGTCAATCCAGCTACTCATTAGAATCACCTGGGGGACTTTGTTAAAAAAATAGAGGCTCCTCCCCAAACCAATTAAAACAGACTGGTGCCAAGAGTGATGATAGTGCGAGGTATGCTGCTTTTTTTTTTTTTTTGAAACACACCCCAGGTCAGTGCACTGAGCAGCCTGAGTGGAGAATCACCAATAGCTCAGATAAGTAGGAATATTATATACGGAGGCTGTTACATTAACTGAGGGAATTCAGGAACGGGGATTGAGGTGCTGAAAATAGCAGAAGTAAAATGCAGAAGTGACAATATCAAGAGTCTTGAAAGAATAATCTTTAAGACTTGGTGACTGTTGACGTAAAGGGAATAAAAATTAGGAGAACTCAAAAATTATCCCTGGACAAAATCCCAAGTATTTGGGAAGATGGCACAGCCATTGTCAGGGGAGAGGGAAAATGGGAAAATTCAGAAATGATGCCATTGACAAACTGGGTGGCCTTTCAAGAATTACTTACCTTCTCAGGGCCTCGTTTCCTCGCCTATACAAATGATAGGGTTTGGTTTTTTGATGTCTCAGTTCCTTTCAAGTTCTAGCATTGAAAGTAAGTGGATGAACTAATCTGGGATAAAAAGCCATATGGAATTTCAAGATGTTTGTGGACATTTAAATAGTGATTCACAACAAGCAAGTGAATCAGAGCCCTGTGGCTTCAGCAGATGGGGTCTCCAGGGAAGAGCCCAGAAAATTGGGGTTGAAGGGTAGGTCAGGAAAGGAGACTGAGAATATAGAATTTGCCTCTTCACCTGCTCCAGGCTTGCTTACCTTGTGACTGGTGCGCAGGGACACAGTGCCTGCTGTCCCTCATCACCTCACCATTAATGCTTGGACACAATCATTTTTCACAGGACTACTTGGAGTTGCTGTCATATACAAGGTTTTTCTGGAGAAAGATCACCTCTTATTAACAGTGCCTTTGAAAACTGAATTGGATCATTTTGCAATTCATTATGAAAATTTACTAACAGGAAAAAAAAATAGCAGGATATCTTAATAGCTCTTTTTTATATTTAAGATGTCTCTGTGTTTTCATATCAAGTGCCAGGAGGGAGAAAAATTATATTTTACAAGTGACATACATCTGTTCAGTTGGCCTTTTCCTATTATTTCTATCAATAGCTTATCACCCCTGGGCATACAGAAATCAATATCTTTAGCTTGTTTTCAAAGTGAAATTTTAGGCAATGGCCATGGGTGGGGGTGGGGGGGGGGGGGGGCGGGGAGCGGGAAACCTCATTGCTTATTCAGCACAGAAGTGAAATGTTGATTGCCTTTCAGCTGTCAAATACAGTGAAACCAAGTCCCAGTCTTCCCATACCCAAAGCTGTGGGGCCCACAGAAGCTCTAGCTAGAAGCCCCTGGTTGTGTTATGTTTGGACCACAAAGATACACAAATAGCCAATAAGCATATGATAAGCTGTTCAACATCACTAAGGATCAAGGAAATGCAAATTAAAAACATAATGAAATATTGCCTCATATCTGGCCACTATTTGGGAAAAAAAAACAAAAAACAAAATAGCAAGTTTTTGGCAAGAATGTAGAGAAATGAGAACCCTTGTGCACTGATGGTAGGAATGTAAAGTGGTGAAGCCACTAAGGAAATGGTATGGAGATTTCTCAAAAGATTAAAGATAGAACTACCATATGATCCAGCATTCTCATTTCTGGGTATATATCCAAAATAATTGAAAACAGAATCTCAAAGATATTTGCACACTCATAGTTCATTGCAACATTATTCACAATAGCTAAGAGCTAGTGGCAACATCGGAGAAGGCAATGGCACCCCACTCCAGTACTCTTGCCTGGAAAATCCCATGGACGGAGGAGCCTGGAAGGCTGCAGTCCATGGGGTCGCTGAGGGTCAGACACGACTGAGGGACTTCACTTTCACTTTTCACTTTCATGCATTGGAGAAGGAAATGGCAACCCACTCCAGTGTTCTTGCCTGACGAAGCCCAGGGACGGGGGAGCCTGGTGGGCTGCTGTCTATGGGGTCACAGAGAGTCGGACACGACTGAAGCGACTTAGCAGCAGCAGCAGCAGTGGCAACATAAATGTCCATCTTTGGACAAATAGATAAAGAAGTAGAATATTATTCTTTAAAAAAAAATCCTGACACATGGAACAACATGAGTGAAACTTGAGGACATTATGCTAAGTGAAATAAGCAAATCATATAAACACAAATACTGCATGATTCCATTTATATGAGGTACTTAAGCAGTCAAGTCTTAGAATGTAAAATGGTGGTTAGCCAGGGGGTCAGGGTAGTAGGGGGCATTGTTCAGCAGGCACAGGGCACAGGGTAACAGTTTTACAAGATGAAACAAAAGTTCTAGAGGACTGTGTATAAATAACAGTACTGTTACTGTTGTTGTTCAGTGGCTAAATTGTGTCCAAATATTTGTGACCCCATGGACTGCAGCATGCCAGAATTCCCTGTCCTTCACTGTCTCCCAGAGTTTGCTCAAATACATGTCCATGAAGTCAGTGATGCTATCTAATGATCTCACCGTCCGTTGCCCCATTGTCCCCCTGCCCTCAATCTTTCCAAGAATCAGGGTCTTTTCCAATGAGTTGGGTCTTCACATCACCTGGTCAAAGTATAAGAGCTTCAGCATCCATCCTTCCAATGAAAATTGAGGGTTGATTTCCTTTTGGATTGACTGGTTTGATCTCTTGCAGTCCAAAGGACTCTCACAAGTATTCTCCAGCACAGTTCAGAAGCATCAGTTCTTTGGCACTCAGCGTTCTTTATGGTCCAACTCTCACATCCATAATTGATTACTGGAAAACCCACAACTTTGACTGTACAGACCTTTGTCTGCAAAGTGATGTCTTTGCTTTTTAATACACTGTCTAGGTTTATCATAGCTTTCCTTCCAAGGAGCAAGTGTCTTTTAATTTCTTGGCTGCAGTCACCATCCACAGTGATTTTGAGCCCAAGAAAATAAAACTTGTCACTGCTTCTACTTTTTCCCCATCTATTTGCCATGAAGTGATGGGACTGGATGCATGATCTTAGTTTTTTGAATATTGAGTTTTAAGCCAGCTTTTTTCTCTCTTCTCTTTCACCCTCATCAAGAGGCTCTTTAGTTCCTCTTCACTTTCTGCCATTACAGTAGTGTCATCTGCATATCTGAGGTTGTTGATATTTCTCCTGGCAGTCTTGATTGCAGTGTGTGATTCATCCAGTCTGACATTTCTCATAATGTACTCTGCATATAAGTTAAGTAAACAGGATGACATTATACAGCCTTGTCTTATTCCTTTCCGAATTTTGAACCAGTCCATTGTTCCATGTAAGGTTCTAACTGTTGGTTCTTGACCCACAAACAGGTTTCTCAGAAGACAGGTAAAGTGGTCTGGTATTCCCATCTCTTTAAGAATTTTCCACTGTTTATTATGATCCACCCAGTCAAAGGCTCTGGGTACTCAATGAAGAAGTAGTTTAGATGTTTTTTTCTGGAATTCCCTTGCTTTCTTTGCGATCCAGCAAATGCTGGCAATTTGACCTCTGGTTCCTGTGCCTTTTCGAAACCCAGCTTGTATATCTGGAATTTCTCAGTTCATGTACTGTGGAAGCCTAGCTTAAAGGATTTTGCACATAACCTTACTAGCATGCAAAATGAGCACAACTGTATGGTGGTATGAGCATTCTTTGGCATTGCCTTTCTTTGGAATTGGAATGAAAACTGACCTTTCACAGTCCTGTGGCCACTGCTGAGTTTTCCAAATTTGCTGACATACTGAGTGCAGACTTTAAACAGCATCATCTTTTAGGATTTGATATAGCCCAGCTGGAATTCCATCACCTCCACTAGCTTTGTTCGTAGTAATGCTTCCTAAGGCTCTCTTGACGTCACACTCCACGATATCTGGCTCTATGTCAGTGACCACACAATTGTGGTTATCTGAGTTGTTAAGACCTTTTTAGTGTAGGTCTTCTGTGTATCCTTGCCACCTCTTCTTAATCAAGTGTGCTTCTGTTAGGTTCTTACCATTTCTGTCCTTCATCATGCCCATCCTTCCATGAAATGTTCCCTTGATCTCTCCAACTTTCCTGAGATCTCTCTCTCTTTCTTGAAGAGATCTCTAGTCTTTCCCATTCTATAGTTTGCCTCTATCTCTTTGCATTGTTCACTTAAAAAAGGCTTTCTTATCTCCCCTTGCTATTCTCTGGAACTCTGCATTTAGTTAGATGTATCTTTTCCTTTCTCCTTTGCCTTTCATTTTTATTCTTTTCTCACCTATTTGTAAGGCCTCCTCAGATAACCGTTTTGCCTTCTTGCATTTATTTTTCTTTGGAATGGTTTTGTACAATGTTACAAACCTCTGTCCATAGTTCTTCAGGCACTCTATCTACCAGATCTAATCCCTTGAATCTATTTGTCACCTCTACTGTCAAATCATAAAGGATTTGGTTTAGGTCATACCTGAATGGCCTTGTGGTTTTTCCTACTGTCTTCAATTTAAGTCTGATTTTTGCAATAAGGAACTAATGATCTAAACCACAGTCAACTCCAGGTCTTGTTTTTGCTGTCTATATACAGCTTCTCCATGTTCAGCTGCAAAGAATATAATCAGTCTGTTTTTAGTACTGATCATTTGGTGATATCCATATGTAGAGTTGTCTCTTGTGTAGTTGAAAAAGGGTGTTTGCTATGACTAGTGTTCTCTTGACAAAATTCTGTTAGCCTTTGCCCTGCTTCATTTTTTACTCAAGGCTAAACTTGCCTGTTATTCCAGGTATCTCTTAACTTCCTACTTTTGCATTCCAACCCTCTATGATGAAAAGGATATCTTTTTTGGTGTTAGTTCTAGAAGGTCTTTTAGGTCTTCATAGAACTGGTCAACTTCAGCTTCTTCAGCATCAGTCGTTGGGACATACATAGCCTTGGATTACTGTGATGTTAAATGGTTTGCCTTGGAAACAGAGATCATTCTGTCATTTTGAAGTTGCACCCAAGTACTGCATTTTGAACTCTCTTGTTTGACTATAAAGGCTACTCCATTTCTTCTAAGGGATTCTTGCCCACAGTAGTAGATACTATGGTCATCTGAATTAAATTTGCCCATTCCCATCCATTTTAGTTCACTGATTCCTAAAATGTCAATGTTCACTCTTGCCATCTCCTGCTTGATCGTGTCCAATTTTTTTTAATTTATTATTTTTTTACTTTACAATAGTGTCTTGGATTTGCCATACATCAACATGCATCCACCACGGGTGTACACGTGTTCTCCATCCTGAACCCCCCTCCCACCTCCCTCCCCATACCATCCCTCTGGGTCATCCCAGTGCACCAGCCCCAAGCTTCCTGTATCCTGCATTGAACCTGGACCGGCAATTCGTTTCTTATATGGTATTATACATGTTTTAATGCCATTCTCCCAAATCATACCCCCCCCCCCACCACAGAGTCCAAAAGACTGTTCTATACATCTGTGTCTCTTTTATTGTCTTACATACAGGGTTGTCATTACCGTCTTTCTAAATTCCATATATATGCGTTAGTATACTGTATTGGTGTTTTTCTTTCTGGCTTACTTCACTCTCTATAACAGGCTCCAGTTTCATCCATCTCATTAGAACTGATTCAAATGTATTCTTTTTAATGGCTGAGTAATACTCCATTGTGTATATGTACCACAGCTTTGTTATCCATTCATCTGCTGATGGACATCTAGGTTGCTTCCATGTCCTGGCTATTATAAACAGTGCTGTGATGAACATTGGGGTACACGTGTCTCTTTCAATTCTGATTTCCTCATTGTGTATGCCCAGCAGTGGGATTGCTGGGTCATATGGCAGTTCTATTTCCAGTTTTTTAAGGAATCTCCACACTGTTCTCCATAGTGGCTGTACTAGTTTGCATTCCCACCAACAGTGTAAGAGGGTTCCCTTTTCTCCACACCCTCTCCAGCATTTATTGCTTGTAGACTTTTGGATCGCAGCCATTCTGACTGGTGTGAAATGGTACCTCATAGTGGTTTTGATTTGCATTTCTCTGATAATGAGTGATGTTGAGCATCTTTTCATGTGTTTGTTAGCCATCTGTATGTCTTCTTTGGAGAAATGTCTATTTAGTTCTTTGGCCCATTTTTTGATTGGGTCATTTATTTTTCTGGAATTGAGCTGCAGGAGTTGCTTGTATATTTTTGAGATTAGTTGTCAGTTGCTTCATTTGCTATTATTTTCTCCCATTCTGAAGGCTGTCTTTTCACCTTGCTTATAGTTTCTTTTGTTGTGCAGAAGCTTTTAATTTTAATTAGATCCCATTTGTTTATTTTTGCTTTTATTTCCAATATTCTGGGAAGTGGGTCATAGAGGATCCTGCTGTGATGTATATCAGAGAGTGTTTTGCCTATGTTCTCCTCTAAGATTTTTATAGTTTCTGGTCTTACGTTTAGATCTTCAATCCATTTTGAGTTTATTTTTGTGTATGGTGTTAGAAAGTGTTGTAGTTTCATTCTTTTACAAGTGATTGACCGGTTTTCCCAGCACCACTTGTTAAAGAGATTGTCTTTTCTCCATTGTATATTCTTGCCTCCTTTGTCAAAGATAAGGTGTCCCACGCACCAGTGAATCACGTTTTGTCAGAACTCTTCACTATGACCCATCTGCCTTGGGTGGCCCTGCAGAGCATGGCTCATAGCTTTACTGAGTTACACAAGCCCTTTCACTATGACAAGCCTGTGGTCCATGAAGAGGATGTATAGTACCATAGTGTACATTTAAAATTATTAAGATAATCAGTTTTATGAATTTTAAAAAAAAAAACAAAAAACAGCACCACGTAGGGCTCTTATAAGAACCAGCATCTGTAAGGCTTAGTAATTCAAAACACAGAGGACTTCTCTTTGAGCTTTATTTTGTAAAACGTGCTGAAGTGTGCTTCCCTCAGGGCCATTAGATGAGAAGCCTCATGTTTCTTAAAGGAGCCATGAGTTGGAGGGAGGAGCCTGTTATAGTAAGATTGACATTAGTATCCCTTCTCCCTCTACAGAGTTTTCTGTTTTGCTTCTCTCATTGCTGCTGTTTAGGTTCTTGCTTTTGGTTCATTTTGGAATAGGGTAGCCTTGGGGTTCCACTGGGACAATAAGGAAGGAGGACTGCACGGTAGAAAAGAAAATTCCAGTCTCGTGACATTTCAGAGATCATTTAAATATTTCCGTTCCTTTGCATCCCACTTCTTTTCACGAAGGCCTCTTTGAAGCAATATTCAGGTTCACAGGGAAAGAGGAATATCAATTGTCCTGCCAGCCGAGATATCAAAACAGACAAATGCTAATAGAACACACAGCCCGCATTCCCCACCCAGAGGCTCAGTGACTCAATGACGAGGCGAAAGCATTCCCATCCGTCAGGAGCCTCCGGTGACGGCTGCAGCCCTCACCACAGTGACAGGCATGGAAGTGGAAATGCCTTCCCGGGTTATTTGGTTATTGCAAAATGTGCTGTGAAGAGCATGGCATCCTTTGTGCCTTTCTGTGACCTTGTTTATGAAAGTTTTTAGGAGGTTATTATTTTTGTTTCATCAGTTAGCAAGCCCAGAGCCCCATGCGGGCCCCTGAGAGAACTGTTTACCTCCAGAGGACAGAAGCCATGACTGCTAGCTCAGTGGGTCTGAACTTCACACCCAACGGTGCCCTGTGCTGCACTGCATGAATGAAGGAGCGAGTGAGTGACTAGAAAGGACATATAGCAGCAGTCGGGCCCTGCCCTCCAGGAGATTGTGGTCTATTAGGAAAAAGACAAAAAAGAGAACAAACTTAAAAATAATGAGAACACAGTACATACACACACTAAAATGAGGAGGATGCCCAAAAGAGTAAGTTGAGTGTGGGGGAGACTTTTTTTAAAGAGAATTCCTACCCTTCCAGTCTGGAAAGTACATTCTTTTAACCAACTGCAATACCTTTTGCCTATGTTTATACTAAACTTCTCTATTTAAATATATATATGTATATATATGTGTGTGTGTGTGTGTATATATATATATATATATATATATGTAAGAGAAAGTGCAAAGTAAACTCAATTCATAAAGAACATAGTGTTGGATCCAGCTAATTCTGAGGCAGACCCCACAAGAGGACGTGTGCGCTTGAAAACTGAAAAAGCTAGAACTTATCCTTTAACACCTCACAGCAGCTGGAAGTTCAGTTTGGACAGCTGAACAGAATGCCAAAAAACCCGATCACCTCCGTTTCCTAGCAAAGGGTAAATGATTTTCAGCACAAAGTTTTTTCTCCCCGCTTGCTCACTTCTCATCACCCTTCTCCATCTGATCGGTCCTCAGTCCACCCACCCCAGGAAACGGATGCTTCCACTTCGAAGCAGGGAAAGGACAGGGTGTGGGGGAAGTGAGTCACAAACTGCTGCCCAGGCTGGAGACTTGAGAGGAAAAAATACAGGGAGATGTCACCTATATTTTTCCAAAGTCCTAGTTAATAGATTTCTCCTGAGAGAAGACATTTAGCCTCACTTTCCCATCTCCGAACAGAACACATTCCTGCGGCAGGTACCTGGCCAGTCTGTCCTCCCAGGTCTTCACCCACCTTTGGGACCAGTGTGACCAAGAAAGTCAGAGGAGGGAGAGAGGACCCTTGCCTGGAAACTTGCTAGTTCAGAGGCGCCATACCCTGGGACTCCCTCTGTACTGGGTCTCTTCACCAAGCGTTCCAGGGTACCGCCTTTATGAACGGCTAACATTCAGAAATTAACTCTTAAGACAGAAATTAAGAAAAGGATGGATCTTAAATCTCAATTGAGAGACTGTTCCTATTGTCATTCTGTGGCTGCATTTATCCTCCAGTGATGCTGCAGAGGGCATCGCTTCTTAAGATAACTTTTACTATTTTTAACACAATAATACACACTAGTTATAGAATATCTCAAAGAAATTATCAAAAGAAGGAAAAACTTCTTCCTCTCTCTTGAAAATGTAACCATTTTGTTTGGAAACCTGCTTGATGCATTTGCCAATCTGCTTGCCTCTCCACAATAGAAAATACCCTTCTGCACATCATTTTGCACAACTGCTTAGCACTTTGTTATAAAGGTTTATCATTCAACCAACGTCCTACTTGAACTTCTCTTGTTTTTTTCTGATTTCTCCACTATTGTGAAAATTACTGAAGAGTATCTTTGTGGCTATATCATCTGTCCATGGGATTTCCTAGGCAAGAATACTGAAGTGGGTTGCCATTTTCTTCTCCAGGGTATCTTCCCAACCCAGAGATCAAACCCAAGTCTCCTACATTGGCAGGTGAATGCAAGAGACACAGTTTCAGTACCTGAGTCAGGAAGATCCCCGGAAATTGAATGGCAACCCACTCTAGTACTCTTGCCTGGGAAATTCCATGGACAGAGGAGCCTGGCGGGCTACAGTCCAGGGGATCACAAAGAGTCAGACACATCTTAGTGACTAAACAGCAGCAGCAGCAGCTACGTCTTGCCATGTATCTTTAGTTCCTCAGGATAACTTTGGAAAGTACAACCACTGGGGCAGAGTATCTGCATTCTCACATGAGGGTAGACAAAGTCAGAGAATCGTGTGGACCCATGTGGGAGCTACTCCTTGGTGATGAAGTAAACTTTATAATAAAGTATCTTTTCCAATAGCCAAGCAGTTATGAGCTCTAGCAGAAGCCTTGTGATCTAATAAAAAGCACCAGGAGCTGAGGGTCAGAGCTGGGCAGGAAGGCCAGGCTGCCCCACACAGCCCGCAAAACCCCTCAGGCCCCAGCCCTGCTCTCTGGGGCTCCCACAACTCATGGATAACCTGGTGACTAGGCTGAACCACAGGTTCTCTGACCAACCCTCAGGCTGGAGCACAAGAAGACTCCACTCAAAATTGGAAAACAGAGTGCAGCCCAACAATTGCTTCGAATGTATGTGTACCTACAGTTTGTTTTACTGTTATCGTCCCTTCCATTTTCTTTAGTTTGTTTTTAAACAGCACTAGCAATATTTCTCAGAGAAGCAGAGGGCTGTGTGTGCAATTTCATAATACACTTCCTTGACAGTTCAAGAAATCATAGGCCTTCTCGGATAACTTAGAAGTTGTCTGCATCTGTGTATCATATTACATTGGGGAAGAGCAATTAGTCAAGGGGAGGCCCAGGCCCAGGGCACCACTGATATTCCTCTGGGTTTCTTCCAAAGTGTGCTGGACAGCAAGGGCCCTGCAGGCACTCAGAGTGAGTGCTGGGTGGTCACTCACCAGGGCGGGCCTGACCTGTGGCGCTGGACCTCTTGCGCCTGTAGCACACTAGGCAGCGACAGAACCCGAGCAGCCTGACGTCTGAGGGAGGGATGGCCGGCAGAGGAGGCTGTGGTTTCTGACTTCAGAGGTATCTGTCCTCTGGCACAGCAGATTTTGAGGTCCATTCCTGTTGACTCAAGTGTGGAAATGCTTCCATTTGGGGAACCGGCTGAGATGGTAATATTTAAGGGGACCCGTGGAGCCCATGATATCTAACTATCACTCTTCCTGGTGAACTGTGCCTTCACCTCTAAATATGTGCTATTTCACTAAGAAAGTTCTTGTGAGATGATGTTTTGAAGCAAGCAGGTCTTTGAGAATTCCTTAAACTAGATCAAGACAGATCAGACCCCTGGGAGAATCGTCTCCACATTGCAGTTCAGAAATCTAAGATGCAAGAGGAATTTCTGATCACACTAACCTACAACGCCAGTGTAGAAATGAACATTTCCATTTCCTTGCCTTATCCCCATTCATTCAGTAATATTTCCAGCTGAACAATAGCAGCTGATGGGAAATACTCCTGTGTCATTTAGTTGCTGTCCAAAGCAGACACCCTTGACACTTCCAAAAAGAGCTGTCTTATGGAGCACCTTGACTGCGCTGAGAATATTCATTCCTATTCAGTCTTCACTTTAAATAGCCACTGTCTTGTTTTTAGCAAGATAGGCTTAATTTGAAGAGACTAGTGTGGGGGGAAAAGAGTAACTAAATGAATTGAATACTGGTCAGTAACATTGGTCTAAAACCACCAGGCAATTTAAATATAAGATCCCTAGGGTTTCTTATAGAAACAGATTTATGGCTAAGGGTTAAAAACTATTCAAGGACAAAACTGAGTCTGAGAATGTATTATACACACACAGCTGTAGCACTTAATAAATATGTAATAGCTAACAGAGTTGAGACAACTTCCTAATATAGAAAATTTGGACAACTTCTACCTGGTGATATAAGAAATTTTCTCCATCGTGAAAGATTTGTTGGCCTTTTACACAGGTATCAGACAGCCTTCATTATCAGTCCCAATGTATAAAATGGTGTTTAAAGAGAAAAATAGTGGCATATTTCAGAGGCCAAAAGACCCTAAGATCTTACAGTGAGTTTTTCCAGGAGCATAAATGTGTGGAAAATTACAGAGATAAATTCTGAAGCACATCGATGTTCAGTGAGACCCTAAATACTGGAAGCTCTCATTTTCCCCTTCTGAAATGAATAAGAAAACATGGAGACATCCCTGCCTGTTATAAAAAACATCCCATCCCTGTTATAAAGAAAGCATCACATTGAGAGTTCTTCTCAGTCAGGGATATTGATAGAGGATGCCATCAGGCACAACCTGGCAGACTGTATTCTTGGAGCCGATGGGTTTTGTTTATCACATTCAAATGGATCCCCCATCCGCCCACCTCCACGATCTGGGTGGAGAGGAGATGGTAATGGTTGTTAGGTGCTTGACTGCCGGACACTAAAACATCATGAAATTGCAGTTCTGTCTGCAACCATTTGTTAGAAGCTAGAGCTGATTACAGGTGCGAGGACAGAGCCCCCACCATGATTTGTGGTGGAAGAACAGCTCAGAGAGGAATTCAGTCAAGCAGGCTAAGAAGCACGAGCCAAGGAGTGAGCACGAAGTGAAACTTCCAGAAGGAGGAAACTTCAGCCACGGGCCTTAGCCCTGTGTTCTGAGCCAGAGATAAGTTTAACCTCTTCTCCTTCCTCATCTTTGACCTGGTTTGCAGTTTGCACTGACCATTCTTGGGAGAAGCCCTTTACAGATCAGACTGGCGACTGTGGCAGTGATGAGACTATTGTGATTATGAAATTGCCTCACACCTTTTATTCCACAGGGTCTTTTTTATCATCACGTTGTATCCTTAAAACAAAAGCAGTGCATCAAACGTTTGAAGCGGAGAGGACAGAATAAATTAAAAATTAATTTTGAAACCAGTTTTTAAAAATTTCCCAGCCTTCTTTATATTCACTGGAAATTCATCAGAATGCCTCATAACTAAGAGAAGAGATCAATAAAACTATTTATGTTTGAAATCCATTCTTGGGTGAATGGAGAACCCAGGTTAAACCACTCCTCCAACACAAAATCAGTATGAAATGAAAATCTAGTTTGTATAAATATGAGGGTATCAAGGAGAAATGTCATAGAAAGAAAAAAAAAACTGGAGGGAAATTCAGATTTTAATAGTATCTTTTTTCTGAGTAGCAAGAAATACTGACCAGATTTTACACCTCTATATATTATCCAAAGTGTCTCTAATATATTTTAGTATTCAGAGAACAAGAAGAAGGAAGATGAGACTGATTCCTTCAGAGGGTGACTGATTCATTTCTCTCGATTATCATATGTAGATAGATGTATGGGTGAGAACATGAGTTATATACACAAGGACTTTCAGGCAACTCCTGGGGAATCACCATGTTCTCCACCCAGGCTTTCTTCTGAAATACTATCCCCATAAAACGTAAAGCAGTACCCCAATTTAACATACTGTGCATGTAGGAGACATTCCAGTGGGACATTCTAATATCCACATTGTTACCCACTGAGTTGCAGAGCCTTCATTCCAAAATGTCCCCTGGGCAAGGCTTTCTCTTGACCTGACTCATTCCTTAAGTCAAAGTTTTTGGTGCAAGACACTTACCTTACCACTGAGAGGAACAGAAGATGAATGAGCCACGCTTCCTACATAGTAGGCATGACCCAAAAAGCCTATCAAAAAGTGAATATCAGCCAACAGATGCTCAGAAGAAATGAGCAAAATACATCTTTCCCTGTGAGGTTTTCAAAGAAGACTTTCCAGAATGTGGTGGCATTTGACTGAGCCTTGAACGAATAGGCTGACTTTTTAGGAGGCAGAGGGAGTGGGGCAATCCAGTCACAGGCGAAATCAATCAAAGCGAGGGCTTGAGAGTCAAGGCAGGTAAAACAATTTGATTGGAGGTTAAGGTGTATGCTCGAGTGGGAAGGAAGGAAAGCCGGAAAGCCTACCATTCAGCCTCAGGCCATGCCATGGAGGCCAGACAGTGAAGACAGAGCAATGGGGTAGCAAAGGAGAGGCTGGAGGTGGAGGCAGCAATGGCCAGGTGACAGCCACCACAGTGCTGTAGAGAGAGAGCAGACTGCAGGGCCTCAACTAGGCAGGAGTGGAAAGGCAGGCAGAGACGGGGGGGAACTGCCAGTACCTTATTACGGGCAAGTGGGAGAGGACAACCCTGAGGCTTGGCTCCTGAGTGACTGACTGGCAGAGGAAAGAAAGCAGGGAGTCAGATGGCAGCAGCTCATCCTTACCGAATCCAGGGAGGCTCAGCAGCCTCCAAAAAGGCAAGATGCTTCCACACAAGATCTGGGCTGGCGCGTTTATAGGCTCACCAGGAGATAACCCCGTTCATTTTCTTCTCTTCAGGCAGTTCCATGCCAGAGCTTCTCCAGACAGCTGAGCTAGACATATACCTAGCAAAGAAAATTCTTCTCCCTCCAACCCCATTTTAAGTTTTCACAGGAGAATGTATTTGCAGGTTATCTAATTCGTCCTAATCTCTTTTCCTTCCCTATTAAGATGATACACACAGAGCTCATTGCTTGGTTCTTTATAAAAGGGCCCAGTCTCTGACTAATGAGTATCCTAATTTTAAATCCCGTCGATGGGGATCTGGTCTATATATTTTATAAACATGGATAAGCAGTTACCTGGCTATTTAGTGATGCAAAATGTCATTAAACTACTTTATATTACCAGTTAATATATTTAATATTTAATGTTACACACTAACATGAAGTGATTCCTAAATATTTTAGTCCATATACATTTTCATCTGGGAAGAACACTTTATTAACATATTTGTGATACCATCTCAAGACTTAATATGGCTTAATTCTATTAATAAAAACTAATTTTAAAATCTTTTCCTAATTATAGCTTTTGATTTAGTTATTTCCTGCGTGGCAAATAAGGGTTGCTGAAGCTGTCATGCAGTTGGTCCATAGCTAGCTTTGTTCTTTTTGTATCTATCATGAGTTATTTGGTAAAGGAAGTTGATTAAAAGCAGCGGCTCCCCATGTGGCCTCACGACTTGACTGTAGCCCAGTTTGTTAGAGCTCTGAGTAGATGCTTAGCTTTTAGCTTATTCTCTTCCATGGTCATGACCTTTAGCCCACAGAAGCCATGGTGAAAGCAATTCAAACTGGATGGTCAGCAGCCTTACCTATGATGACCCAGGTCATCTCATCAGCATCTTTATTGAGCCTGATACTAGAGACATTCCTACTTCTGAATGTGAGATGCCTTCCCTTGGTATTAAGTTTCTAGCTCCTCAGTTTCTCAACTGTGGACTCATCATCCAGGCTCTGTAGATACAAGGCTGGCAGGACCAGGACACCAGGGACCATGCGGTTTTTGACCTTGATGTTTGCAACAAGGTTGCAAAGCTGCTGAGTGTTCAGTAGAGCCAGTATCCTAAGACATATATCAGAACTCATCATGGGAAGGCTGCTGGCAGGGAAGAACTAAGAAATAGGGGATGGAGAAGAGATGTCATATCTCCCATATAGATGTTAAGTTCCATGGGGTAAGGCTGCAAGGAGCCTGAATATTCCTGTAGAGGTTTGCTCCTTGCCTGAAAGCAAACCACCAAAGGGGAAGAGAGAATGTCTGTCTGTTCACCAGGAAACAAGCACTCCCAGATCTTGGTGGTTAATAAGGGAGTTGCCGTAGTCACCAAATGTTTTCAATTACAGGTAAAGCCAACTTGTTTCAGAGTTAAGCCAGAGTGCATTGATTACAGAAAAGCTGTTCTTTGATCTAACTCTGGTTCCAACTGGGAAAGTTTTTGAGGCAAAAAGAAAAAGAAAAGTGCAGTAGCCAAGGATGAATTGCTCAGAAAGCAGTTGAGTTTTTCCCCTCACACTGTTTCATATATTAAAGTAAGCATAACATGACTGAGAAATAAGCATATGATGCTACTACAGCTTTTTTTTATTTTTCCTTCTTTTTTTAAGAAGAAATCTCAGGTCAGTCTGTCTTAAGGGAAGTTGGTCAAAGAAATGGTAAAGCAGGAAGGTCAAGTGATCCTGAAAAGTTAAAATATCTCTAATTCATCTAGGCTTATTAACTTTAATATTAAAGTGCTTTCACTGTATCCATGCTCTTTCCTAAGAGAGTTGCATGTAGTTGTAAAGGAAACAGGCTCATGTTAGATGAATCTTCCATCTCAGATGAAGGGAAAGTGAACTTACCCCATGTATATACATAACCTTAAAATTGTTGACTGAAATTGAAAAGGCTCATGAAAGTGCCATCATTACTCAGGTACTTTCTCTCTAAAATACCTTTCTAAGGAATTGTACCGTGTCTTCATATCAGTCAGTATATAACTCTATTACTGTGCTTAACAAATTGTACTGCACCTCTTTCTTTAGGTGTCCTTCTCCCTTCATTAGAATGTGAGCTGCACAAGGTCAGAAAGAACAGGTTTTAAATTCATTTTCATATTCCCAATTGTGAGCACTTCACTCTGCCTTAGGGATATGAATAGGCTACTCAGCCTGTGGTTGAATGAATAGATGGATGAAAAGAAACTAAAGAGTATCAGACCCCCAACCAAAGATCTTTAAATGGCTCTTGCTGTTCCATATACCTAGGTCTCTGCCACTAAGATACATCCTGAAGCATCTGGGCAAAGTCTCCCAAACAAAATCTCTAGAGTCTTAAGTTTCCATCCACATTTGACATTTATCCCCACTTGTAGCAAATGATAACACTGAAGTTGTTTTTTGAATGTCATATTGACTTTGTCATTGATTCTCAGAGTCCATCTCTTGGTGGGAGCCTCTGTTTGCCAAATACTGCCCCCCAAATGGTATGTTAGCTCTACAAGGGCACTGATGATGTCTTGTTGACCTCTGTATCCTGAGTGCTACCACTGATAGTTACTCCAAAGATATTTGTCAAATGAGAAAGTGAAGATTTCTCAGTCTGCTGCCATCTAACCAGTCCTCTATACTGCTGTGGAAGAAAAGACAGACATAAAAAGCAGTACCAGAGCTCTGCATTAAGAATGAGCGGTTCCCTTGTGTTCAGCAAAAGGCGGAACTGGAGTCTGAGGAGATACTAACACCACTCCATGTGGCTCTGAAACTTTGTCATTCTGTCCCTGGAACGGCAGTGACAACAACCAACCTGCTTTCCTCATGGCTATGTTGAGAGAGGAGGAAAACGTCTCTACTGTTGCCTACACACACACACACACACACTCTCTCACATTCTTTCTCTCTCTTTATACACATACATACACATGCCTATTCCATGGATGGGGGAGCCTGGCGCAGTACAGTCTGTGGGGTTCCAAAAGAGTCGGACACAACTGAGTAACTACACAACAACACATACACTCAAAGACCTCCTACTTAAAAGAAGCAGTATTTCCACTTAGAAATAATTTGTTGTCAGTCTTACTAAGAGAAAGAATGCCCAGGGAACTTTGGATCCTGAAAGGGAAGAGTAATAGCGCTATAAATTTAGGGAGGGGAAATCGTATTATTTTATTAAATAGTTCTCATAAAATAATGGAATAAAAATGACCTCCTCATAATAGACATACAAGTTATGACACAAATTACCTTTTTCCCCCCATTTACCTTTAATCAAGCTACCCCCGGGAAGATGAAAGAGTAAAGAGAATGAGCTTGAACTTGAAAGAGATAAGATTTATACCCCAGTAATTGTCATTATTCTTTTAGCATTTGCTGTAGCTTAGAGTTTGGCAAAAATCAAACTTGGTGAAAGTAATAGTTATACCAGAGTATATCAGTTCTCAATTTTTAAGTTTTTGAGGCAAATTTACATCTCTTAAGATTTATACTTCTCAGTAAATTGGGGATGCCTGTGTCCTAGGGAAAGGCACTGCCAAAAATAAAGTGCAAGGCTGATTAGCATTCACTCTTTCCTAAAACAGCAATGTGGCAAGTTGACCATGAAGACAGTGGTCACACATCAAGTTAAAATATCTTTGACTTGCTTGACTCATTCAAGCTTAGATGCTACAAAAGAGGAAAGTGCTAACAGACCATCCTCTAGGGCTCTCTGAATCCATAAGCCTTATCTAGCTTTGCTGGTTATTTCAAGTGGCTATAAATGGAGATCATGACCAATCCATTCTACCCTCAGAAGTCAATAGAGCATCTGTACTTTTAAAACAAATTCTTTTAAAACTTAAGTTCCGTTTAAAACTCAAGTCCCGTGCAACTTTCTCTTGGTCTTTAAGGCTGATAAGAAGCTCCAGAACACAAGCTCCCCACACAGATGCACCCCCTCTCAGACTCCACCTGCCACACACAGAACCAATAGGGTCCATCCAGCTTACCTGGCGACATCCAAAGCCTTTTGTAGCAATTTCAGTTGCTAAAATGTAGCCCCCAAATTTTTACTGTTTTAAAAAAGTTCTTGTCAGGTAATACAAATAAGAAAAATAATATATCCCACTGTATATTTGTATCATGTCTTTACTTCATACAAGGCAACTTTAAGAAGGAAAGTAATTAATATTTAACAGTTAAGAAAATTAAGGCCCAGATACATTTGTCTAAGGTCACATAGCAAGTAAGCAATAAACAGTGTACTTAAACCCATCTTCTGACTTCAAAAGATAGTGTTCTTTTCACTCAGCTGTGCCCTGCTGGCCTGATCCAGAGGCTTTACTCAGCTGAAGAGGATGCTGGTATATTCCTGCATATCGTATATATTGATGTATTGATGAAGTCCTGGTCTTGAGGGTCTGGCAGTTGTCATTTAGCTGCATTTGACATCTCCAGGGTTCACTCCCTGTAATACTGTAGATATGGATAAAGCTGACTCATTCAGAGTAATTCCAGGCAATTCAGTCCAGTCAGGCCTTCAGAGAGTCTCCAGAGGACAGGGTCTTTGTGGTCAACCAATAATAACAACAACATTTAATTCACTTTGCATTTACTTTGTATCGACTATGTGTCTGGCACTCTAATGGGTGACGTGGTTATTGAGCTCCCTCAAACTTTATAACAGGTCTGGAGTTGGGCACTACAACTCATTTTTTTTTCTAGCTTATTTATTTTTGGCTGCATTGACTCTTCATTGCTGTGCCCAGGCTTTCTCTGGTTGTGGCGAGCAGTCATTGTGGGGTATGGGCTTCTCATTGCGATGGTTTCTCTTGTTGTGAGTTACAGGTTCTAGGGCATATAGGCACCGTACTTGTGGTTCACGGGCTTAGCTGCCCCACAGCCTGTGGGATCTTACTTCCTGCACCAGGGATCGAACCCATGTCCCCTGCATTGTCAGGAGGATTCTTAACCACTCAACCACCAGGCAAGTCCCATCCTCTCATTTTCCTAAGAAGAAAGTCAAGGAGTAGAGAGTGCTGGTTGGCCTTGACTGGGGAGGCTGATCAGAGAGTGGAATCAAGGCAGTTGGACTCCACAGTCCAGACTTTTAAAAGATGCGTTACTACAGCCCAGAGGAATCCATGCCCTCCTAATCAGCCCCAGCCCTCCAGAGACTCCTGAAATTTAACCAGACTTGAAGCCTTTATAGAGAATACTGTCCTAAAAAACAGCAGCCAGCCCTCTTGGCTTATGGCCTGCAATGTTTGCCAGGACAGGGAAGAGCTGCCATTTTATTAGCACAGTGAAACTACCCTCTTGTTCTTCTTTGGGTCATTTATCGAGCCATGTAAACGTAGCCAAAAAACATATTCCTCAACCACTGGGAACCTGACCCTGACTCTTTGGAGTCAAGAGCAAAACTCTCTAAAAACCATATTAGAGGAAGAAAAGATAAAAACTTGAAATAAATGTACTGATTTGAGATCAGAAGGAGCCATTTAGGACCCGTGTCTTCCGTACTCACAGTTGCTTTGAGTATGCATAACGGAATCATCCTTTGCTTTGAAAATAGCCCCTGGCAAAAGGAGCAGCGGCACCTCCTCAGGCCTTCCATTGTTCATTGCATCCCCTCCAGGCCTCTTCACCTCCTCCACACAGCAGCCTCACCCCTGGGAGCAGCGTTCTGTGAGGCCCTTTAAAGGAGCCACTGAGAGGGGCAGCAGGGCATGCAGTCGGGCAGATTCTGACCTCAGCCGGCCAACTGACATTCAGAGGGCTGGGTTTCTAAGTTGACCGGAGCCTTCTTGAGCAGCTTTGCACGGCAGACTGGCGACGGTGGTTGCTCCACCACCAGCGTTAGTTTCTAGTGACTGGCCCTGAGAGGTCATGGTGGGTGGATTTTTCTTTCCACAAGCGCTTGCATTAAAGCATGCAGTTTCAGGTGAGGAGTGACATCGTCTCTGGTGCTAAAAGCAGCCAGAGATGGTTCTGTCTTCCCCCAACAGTATACCTTGTGTGTTCAGCAAAGCAGCCGATAGTTGAAGCAAAAGATGCAGAGTACGTGCTGGTGTGGGGGAGAGTGGGGAGCATGAGCATTTTCCCAGCTGCTCTCCCTCTACCTTAGGCACAGTGGCAGCCACAGGCATACCTTGAGGCTCCTCCAGTATCCTTGGACTCTATGACTTCCTGAAAGACCACTGAAAGATTAACATCCCACCCCACCCCATCCCTAGGATTCCCTGGTGGCTCAGATGGTAAAGCATCTGCCCACAATACAGGAGACCCAGGTTTGATCCCTGGGTCGGGAAGATCCCCTGGGAAAGGAAATGGCAACCCACTCCAGTACTCTTGCCTGGAAAATTCCATGGATGAAGGAGCCTGGTGGACTACAGTCCATGGGGTCGCAAAGAGTCTGACGACTGAGCGACTTCACTTTCACCACCCCATCAGCTTTATTAGTTAAGCCATTTAATTGGAGGCAGGTCACCTGAGTCCACCCTTACTGAGCAGTGATGTAAATCAAAAGAGCTTAGTCTTCTCAGATGAAAAGGGATTCTTATTACCAACTAATGCTTCCAGTCAGCATTTCTAAGGCAGCGGGTCTTTGCCCTACCTGCTGATTGGAATCACCTGCCATGCTTTACAAAGAACCCAAATTTGAGTCTCCTCTCCAGAGCCCAGGGACTGGTCCACGTGCCTCTGCTGGAGGAGAAACCCAACCACCATATTTTGAGTGCAGGCAGAGGAGGATCCCCTCATTCCCAGTGTTCAGTTCAGTTCAGTCGCTCAGTCGTGTCCAACTCTTTGTGGCCCCATGAATCACAGCACACCAGGCCTCCCTGTCCATCACCAACTCCTGGAGTCTACTCAAACCCATGTCCATTGAGTCGGTGATGCCATCCAGCCATCTCATTCTCTGTCATCCCCTTCTCCTCCTGCCCCCAATCCCTCCCAGCATCAGAGTCTTTTCCAATGAGTCAACTCTTCACATGAGGTGGCCAAGGTATTAGAGTTTCAGCCTCAGCATCAGTCCTTCCAATGAACACCCAGGACTGCTCTCCTTTAGAATGGACTGGTTAGACATCCTTGCAGTCCAAGGGACTCTCAAGAGTCTTCTCCAACACCACAGTTCAAATGCATCAATTCTTGGGCGCTCAGCTTTCTTCACAGTCCAACTCTCACATCCATACATGACTACTGGAAAAACCATAGCCTTGACTAGACAGACCTTTGTTGGCAAAGTCATGTCTCTGCTTTTGAATATGCTATCTAGGTTGGTCATAACTTTCCTTCAAAGGAGTAAGCATCTTTTAATTTCATGGCTGCAATCACCATTTGCAGTGATTTTGGAATGCAAAATCACAAAAATAGTCTGACACTGTTTCCACTGTGCCCCCATCTATTTGCCATGAAGTGATGGGACCAGATGCCATGATCTTAGTTTTCTGAATGTTGAGTTTTAAGCCAACCTTTTCACTCTCCTCCCTCACTTTCATCAAGAGACTTTTTAGTTCCTCTTCATTTTATAAAGGGTGGTGTCATCTGCATATCTGAGATTATTGATATTTCTCCCGGCAATCTTGATTCCAGCTTATGCTTCTTCCAGCCCAGCGTTTCTCATGATGTACTCTGCATAGAAGTTAAATAAGCAGGGTAACAATATACAGCCTTGACAAACTCCTCTTCCAATTTGGAACCAGTCTGTTGTTCCATGTCCAGTTCTAACTGTTGTGCTTCCTGACCTGCATACACATTTCTCAAGAGGCAGGTCAGCTGATCTGGTATTCCCATCTCTTGAAGAATTTTCCACAGTTTATTGTGATCCACACAGTCAAAGGCTTTGGCATAGTCAATAAAGCAGAAATAGATGTTTTTCTGGAACTCTATTGCTTTTTTGATGATCCAGCGGATGTTGGCAATTTGATCTCTGGTTCCTCTGCCTTTTCTAAAACCAGCTTGAACATCTGGAAGTTCACGGTTCACGTACTGCTGAAGCCTGGCTTGCAGAATTTTGAGCATTTACTAGCATGTGAGATGAGTGCAATTGTGCGGTAGTTTGAGCATTCTTTGGCATTGCCTTTCTTGGGGACTGGAATGAAAACGGACCTTTTCCAGTGTTGTGGCCACTGCTGAGGTTTCCAAATTTGCTGGCATATTGAGTACAGCACTTTCACAGCATCATCTTTTAGGATTTGAAAGAGCTCATGGAATTCCATCACCTCCACTAGCTTTGTTCATAGTGATGCTTTCTAAGGCCCACCTGACTTCACATTCCAGGATGTCTGGCTCTAGGTGAGTGATCACACCATCGTGATTATCTGGGTTGTGAAGATCTTTTTTGTACAGTTCTTCTGTGTATTCTTGCCACCTCTTCTTAATATCTTCTGCTTCTGTTAGGTCCATGCCATTTCTGTCCTTTATTGAGCCCATCTTTGTATTAAATGTTCCCTTGGTATCTCTAATTTTCTTGAAGAGATCTCTAGTCTTTCCCATTCTGTTATTTTCCTCTATTTCTTTGCACTGATCACTGAGGAAGGGTTTTTCTCTCTCCTTGCTATTCTTTGGAATTCTGCATTAAGATGCTTATATCTTTCCTTTTCTCCTTTGCTTTTCACGTCTCTTCTTTTCACAGCTATTTGTAAGGCCTCCTCAGACAGCCATTTTGCTTTTTTGCATTTCTTTTCCATGGGGATGGTCTTGATCCCTGTCTCCTGTACAATGTCATGAACCTCTGTCCATAGTTCATCAGGCAGTCTGTCTATCAGATCTAGTCCTTTAAATCTATGTCTCACTTCCACTGTATAATCGTAAGGGATTTGATTTAGGTCATACCTGAATGGTCTAGTGGTTTTCCCTACTTTCTTCAATTTAAGTCTGAATTTGGCAATAAGGAGTTCATGATCTGAGCCACAGTCAGCTCCTGGTCTTGTTTTTGCTAACTGTATAGAGCTTCTCCATCTTTGGCTGCAAAGAATATAATCAGTCTGATTTTGGTGTTGACCATCAGGTGATGTCCATGTGTAGAGTCTTCTTTTGTGTTGTTGGAAGAGAGGGTTTGCTATGACCAGTGCGTTCTCTTGGCAAAACTCTATTAGACTTTTCATTGCTTCATTCCATATTCCAAGGCCAAATTTGCCCGTTACTCCAGGTGTTTCTTGACGTCCTATCTCTGCATTCCAGTCCCCTATAATGAAAAGGACATCCTTTTTGGGTGTTAGTTCTAAAAGGTCTTGTGGGTCTTCATAGAAACGTTCAACTTCAGCTTCTTCAGCATTAGTGGTTGGGGCATAGGCTTGGATTACCGTGATATTGAATGGTTTGCCTTGGAAACAAACAGAGATCATTGTCATTTTTGAGATTGTATCCAAGTACTGCATTTCGGACTCTCCTGTTGACCATGATGGCCACTCCATTTCTTCTAAGGGATTCCTGCCCATAGTAGTAGATATAATGGTCATCTGAGTTAAATTCACCCATTCCAGTCCATCTTAGTTCGCTGATTCCTAGAATGTCGACGTTCACTCTTGCCATCTCCTGTTTGACCACTTCCAATTTGCCTTGATTCATGGACCTAACATTCCAGGTTCCTGTGCAATATTGCTCTTTACAGCATTGGACCTTGCTTCTATCACCAGTCACATCCACAACTGGGTATTGTTTTTGGTTTGGCTCCATCCCTTCATTCTTTCTGGAGTTATTTCTCCACTGATCTCCAGTAGCATACTGGGCACCTACCCACCTGGGGAATTACTCTTTCAGTGTCCTATCTTTTTGCCTTTTCATACTGTTCATGGGGTTCTCAAGGCAAGAATACTGAAGTGGTTTGCCATTCCCTTCTCCAGTGGACCACATTCTGTCAGACATCTCCACCGTGACCCGCCCATCTTGGGTGGCCCCACACAGCATGGCTTAGTTTCATTGAGTTAGACAAGCTGTGGTCCATGTGATCAGATTGAATAGTTTTCTGTGATTATGGTTTCAGTGTGTCTGCCCTCTGATGCCCTCTCGCAACACCTACGATCTTACTTGGGTTTCTCTTCCCTTGGACGTGGGGTATCTCTTCAAGGCTGCTTCAGCAAAGCGCAGCTGTTGCTCCTTACCTTGGACAAGGTCACCCCCTCCTGACCTTGAACCTGACCTTCCCAGTGTAGGAACCACCATATGAACTCAAGTGAGTGAGTTTGCCAACCCAGGGAAAGTTGAGCAAAATGTAGAATGAGGTGCCCAGGTTCCACTCTAGGACTGAGCTGTGAGGAGGCGGTTCAGCCAGGAGTCCTCCAGGGGATGCCTGTCCTCCTCCAGTCCACACCAGGCCATGCAGCGCATTCTGTGTGGTGGCCTGAGGAGAGGATAGGAAAGAATTAGCATTGTGCTCTAACTCCTTCCTGCATGTGAGGTGACCCAAGGAAAGTCACTTGCTGTCTGGGAATACATACATACAAAATACATACAAAAATAACTGTTACCCACAAGCCCTAGACAAGTGCCCTAAGATCAACAGCAGGATGGCTGGGGAGTGTACCGGCAAAAGCAGCCCATTTGCAGGAATTATTATCATTACGAATAATGACTTGCCTGTTGAAGTCTAATGTCTATATTAAAACGGCTGCATGTGTGCTGGGAGTGGTCCTCTAAATGACTTGACACATTATTGTGAAGATTAGTCCCCCAACCTGTAGAACAGTATTAGCAGATCACTATGAGGTTCATCTCTCAAAATTGCAGATTCAGAAAGCAAATCTCAGGTGGCAGGTATGAGGTCAGGTCTACTCCACCAAGGGTAAAGGCCAAAGAATTAGCAGCATCTTAATTACTCATCCACCGGGGTTTACAGACTTCAAGCCTGAGCCAGAATGCAGGAAGCTGTTGCCCTACAAGGACCTCCCTACATTTTTCAAGCAATTTCTCCAGTTCATTTGTTTCAAGCACCTTTGAATTCCTCTGGCATAATCACCCTACCCTTTGTCAACACAAAGTGATCGTTTAAACGACTCAATCAGATCATGCCATGGGCGACTATTTCCATTTATTATGATTTATTGCCTGTTTAGCACCAGTGTGCCAGGCACATTCAACAGAAAAGGAAGCTTCGGAAATGATTTTTCTTTCTGCTCTGAAGGCCTACAAAATAAAAACCGCCTGCTCAGAGTAAAGGAAAGATTATCCTCACTGATGAGGATCAGTGACTAAGGACATTTTGGGAAGGGGGTTTAATTTTCCAGATGAAAAAGAACAAGATTTTCTCATTGCCATTGATCCTCCTGTTGACCTAGGGCACAGAGTAAATTGATTAAAGAGAGAGGGAATTCCCGGTTTTTCACCAGGCCCGGAAGAGATTTGTCTGGAAGTCACATAATCCCATTGAAGGCAGGAATCTGGCTCTATTAGTCTTGATTCCCAGCACTGGCCCCACACTGGCACCTTTTGGCACTGAACAAATGCGTATTTAATCGATCAATCCAAGTGCGAGCGATCAGACCACTTATTATCCCCATCACTGATCACATCTACCATTTAGAGAATTGAGGTTTTTTGGTAACAGCTTTTCAGGGAAGAGCCTGTCACCATTTTCCCTCAAGTGGTTGCCAGAAAATGACAGGAGCCAGGTACTGAGAGGTGGTTTTTGAACAGCTGATGGCCTCAGGAATATATTAACTGGATAAACAGGCTCAAGTTCTTAATAACAAGAGCCAGCTAACTTCCTTTTTAAGAAGTCCTATTAGTATTAACCATCAAATCATTTATAAAAATTAAAAAGCACTGTCTATCAACACATCATTCGGATACCCCCTCTCCAGTCATACCTGGGGTAGACAGGGATGATTGCTGTCCTGTCCTGAATGAAACACTGAGAGTTAATATGCCAGTAACATGGCATGACTTATGCTTGGTTAAAACACCACTAACTTAGCCAGTAGTCTCTCTTTAGCATTCACAAGCAAAAGCCTACCTGGGAGGCATAGAATTTCTTATTCATCCTTGAACCATCATTCACTCCACACTCTGGTCACCACTATTACTTCTTTTCTCAACTTTGGGAAAGCGCCCCCTGCAGTTCACAGGATGATCTCACAGGCTCAGATCAGATCAGTTGCTCAGTCGTGTCCGACTCTTTATGACCCCATGAATCGCAGCACGCCAGGCCTCCCTGTCCATCACCAACTCCCGGAGTTCACTCAGACTCATGTCCATCGAGTCAGTGATGCCATCCAGCCATCTCATCCTCTGTCGTCCCCTTCTCCTCCTGCCCCCAATCCCTCCCAGCATCAGAGTCTTTTCCAATGAGTCAACTCTTCACATGAGGTGGCCAAAGTACTGGAGTTTCAGCTTCAGCATCATTCCTTCCAAAGAAATCCCAGGGCTGATCTCCTTCAGAATGGACTGGTTGGCTCTCCTTGCAGTCCATGGGACTCTCAAGAGTCTTCTCCAACACCACAGTTCAAAACACCACAGTTCTTCTGTGCTCAGCCTTCTTCACAGTCCAACTCTCATCTCACAGGCTAAACTGAATCTTTGAGAGCTTTCTCAAGCTACAAAAGAAAGTGAAGTCGCTCAGTCGTGTCTGACTCTTTGCGACCCCATAGACTGTAGCCTACCAGGCTCCTCTGTCCATGGGATTTTCCAGGCAATAGTACTGGAGTGGATTGCCATTTCCTTCTCCAGGGGATCTTCCCAACCCAGGGCTCGAACCTGGGTCTCCCACATTGTAGACAGACACTTTACCGTCTGAGCCACCAGGGAAGTCTCTCAAGCTAGGGAACTCATTAAAATGCAGATTCTTTTTTTTTTAATTGGAGAATAACTGCTTATAGTATTATGTTGATTCCTGCCATACATCACCATGAGCTAGCAATAGGTACACCCATATCCTGTCCTGCCTGAACCTACCCCCCACCCAATCCTGCTCCTCCAGGTTGTCACGGAGCCAGGTGTGCGTGCCTGTGACACACAGCAGTGTCCTACTGTCTGTTCTACATCTGATGTATATGTTTCCACGCTGCTCTCTCAGTTTGCCCCACCCTCCCTTTCCCCACTGTGTCCACAGTCTGTTCTCCATGTCTACGTTTCTACTGATGCCCTGCAAATAGGTTCATCAGTACCATCTTTCTAGATTCCATATATATGCATTAATGTATGATATTTGTTTTTCTCTTTCTGACTTACTTCCCTGTGTATAATAGGCTCTAGGTTCATCCACCTCTTTAGAACTGACTCAAGTTTATTCCTTGCTATGGCTGAGTAATAGTCTATTATATATATATATACATATATATATATATATATATATATCACACACACACACACACACACACACACATACATACATACATACATACCACAACGTTTTGATCCATTTATCTCTCAGTGGATATCTAGGTTGCTTCCATGTCCTAGCTATTGTAAGTAGTGCTGCAATAAACATTGGGCAACATATGTCTTTTTCATTTATGGTATCCCCAGGGTATATGCCCAGTAGTAGGATTGTTATATGGAAGTTTTAGTCCTTGTTTTTTTAAGGAATCTCCATACTTTTCTCCATAGTTGCTGTATCAATTTACATTCCCACCACAATGCAAGAGGGTTCTTTTCTCCACACCCTCTCCAGCATTTATTGTTCGTAGATTTTTTGCTGATGGCCATTCTCACTGGTGTGATACTTCTTTGTAGTTTTGATTTGCATTTCTCTAATAATGAGCAATGTTGAGCATCTTTTCATGTGTTTGTTAGCAATGTGTATATGTTCTTAGAAGAAATGTCTGTTTAGGTCTTCTGCCCACATTTTGATTGGGTTGCTTGTTTTTCTAGTATTAAGCTGCATGAGCTGAAAACATAGGCAGGACATTCCTTGACATAATCACGGCAAGATCTTCTATGACCTACCTCCTAGAATAATGCAAATAAAAACAGAAATAAGTGGAATCTAATTAAACTTCAAAGCTTTTGCACAGCCAAGGAAACTATAAACAAGGTGAAAAGACACCCCTCAGAATGGGGGAAAATAATAGCAAATGAAACAACTGACAGAGGATTGATTTTCAAAATGCAAATTCTTATTCCTTGAATCTGAGTTTGAGGCCTGAGATTCTGCATTTTCAACAAGCTCACAGGTGATGCCAATATTGCTGGCCCATGGAACAGCTTGAATAACAAGGTTTTAGCAATTCGTACAAAATTTTTCCTACATATTGTACATGACGTGGAATATCTTTACTTTTTTTTTTTCATTTAGCAAGACAGTAATGCAATAAAATGTAACTAAATAAGAGTTGTATAGCATTGAGTGATATTACCTATAGATACAGACATTGATACATATCCGTTTAGTTCAAGCATAGCAGCTTTCCACATTTCTCTAAATTACAGTGGTTGGCTGCAGTTACACCTTTAGGAGAGGAGAGTGAGTGATCTCTAAGTGATATTCATCTTTCATTCAAGGGCTATTTATTGAACACCCAGTATGAGCCCACAGCTGTGTTAGATAATGAAGTTGTAACAGTGGACAAGACAGATCACTGTCTAATAGGATTTGTATTGGAGGAAGAAAGACACACAAATCGGGATAAACACTGTGAAAGAAGAAAAGGAGCCTAAATAAAGAAAATGGCCACTTTGGGCAAAGTGGTGAGAGAGGCCTGTGTGAGGAGATGACACTGAAGCTGAACGGTCTGCTCATGTGAAACAACAGCGGCCCGAATGTTTGGGTTCCGGCTGTGTGCACGCCCAGGGAGCCGCTCCTTCCTTGGCAGCAAGTGGATACTGAACAGAAGGAGCCGCTGCACAAGTTTGGCCCTCAGCTCCGAGTCGGCATCACGGCCACGACCCCTCTGCACTCAGCTGCGAAGTTCTTTCCCCAGCCAGCCTCTGCTCCCCTCCTGTCGGCAGCCCCATCCAGCCACTGCACTAGCGCCCCCTGCAGGCTTGCCGACACGGGTGGCGGTTTTCTCCTTGTGCACAGACCCGGGAAAACCTGGGGGCTGATAAACCATCCACCGCAGTGATAGTCAAATAGAGTTTCTGGTATTTCTTCTCAGTTCAGTTTCATTTCTGAAAAAGAGATTCCAACAAAAGAGCCTTATCTTGCTAAAACAAAATTAAACCTGCTGGAAATTGAACATTATGTATGAGACCAAAATGCTACAGAAATTGATACTTACTGTTTGTTTCTAGGAAGAGCAGGGACTTTGTGTGCAGAGTAAAAATTCATAGACAGTCTTTTTCAGAACCCATTGAGAACTATCTTTTTTACGGAGGCAGACACCGTGTGGATGGATGCCTTGTGGGCTCTGGTTCCTTCTCCGGTGAATTATCCAGGAGTTGGATCTACTAGGATCTGTATTTGTTCATCCTTCTCTGGGGCCGTAGCTCTGCTCTCAGCATCTTCTACAGGATATATGAGAAAAGAGATAAAACTCACCTTGCCTTTTTGCTCCTAATGGGAACTGTAAATGTTACAGAAAGGCTAAAAGGGTGGAAGAGGACAATCTCCGAATAAGCCAGTTAACCTCTCTGAGGCTCAGTTTCCTCATCTATATAATGGAGATAATGCCAGTATCTACATCAAAGATATGTTGTGAAATTTGAATGACAGAATGCATATACAACATTTAGCACAATAGTAAGTGCCCAGTGAATGTTAGCTGTTTTTTCCCATTATCTTTATTATTTACAAGTGCTTACTATGTGCCAAAAGCTGTGATAGATGCTTGTTTAATGTCTACAAAAGTTTGGGTAATTTTGTTTCATAGTAGACATGTGAGGAAGTTATTATATCACTTAGGCTCGGAGAAGTTGAGTACTTTGCCCAAAGTCACACAGCCAGTCAGTAGTAAAGCTAGGATTTAACTCTACACCACCTCGATTGTAGATCTCCATCCATGCTTTTTCATGGGTGTTCGTGAACATTGACATTATAAAGTCGGGCTCAAACCCTCCAGTGGTTCTCCGACACCTGAATAATGAATGATCTCCTTCACATGCCTGCAAATGAAGAAGCTCGCCATCGCCTCCTCTTCCATTACTCTACTCCTCACGTGCTTGGATAGTCTGTTTGGAGCCCCTCATACACTGTGCACATAGCACAAAACTTGAGCAAACAAATAAGTGTGTGCAAATATGAATGCACAGGAGTCAGGTTTGTGTGGCTGACTGAAAAACAGAGGAGCTTAGTTTGGGGGGTATACACGTGAGAGATTCATTTTTTCTTCCTTTTTCCAAGGTAGGCAAGAACTGAACATGATTGAAGGTGGAAGAGAAGCAACCACTTGAGAGAAAAAGGCTAATTATTCAGGAAATAAGGAATGATATTCCTGCTAATAATAAAACTATAATTAATCTAGTTTTCACTTAAAGACCATTTTGGCAGGGAGGCTTTCCTGAACCCCTAAATGAGGTCAGCTCCCCCATTAAATGCTTCTGTAACAGCCTTCACTTTTTTACGCTTTTCTTTTGATAATGCATCATATTTGAAATCATTTGTTCCGTATCTGCCTAATATAACAAGTACCTAAGGGAAAGACCATCATCCTTGTTGATTCTGGATTCCCAGCAATGAACACAGTGCCTGGTACACAGCAGATGTTCAGTTATTATTAATTAACTGCAAGATTAATAGTATTTGTCTGCCCTGAGAGCAATAGTGTTTCTCCTTGCCAAAACCAGTAAGATAAAAAGAAATTTAATTTCATGATATAGGAATCTAAAACAACTTGATACTCGGATTGAGGAAGCAGAGAGTAAGTTTTAGTTCCAGCGTCAGTGAATTGACTCACTTGTTAGTGAAAGAGGGGGAACCACCCTTATCACTTTCCTGCGTTTAAACCCTCCCCACTGTCTTTAGGTTGAAGTTTTCACTCCTTAGTTGGTACCCACAGTTCCTAGGCACCCAACCTGCCTTCCCAACCTCCTTCTCCATCACAAGCCCAGGTGGGCACTCCTTACCATTTCCACAACCCACTGAGCTCTTGCTGATCCCACTTTCTGGAATATTCTTTACTACATTTATTTTTTTTAACAGCAAAAATACTTTGTATTGGGGTATAGCTGACTAACAATGTTGTGGCAGTTTCAGGTGAGTAGCAAAGGAACTCAGCCAAACATATTCATGTATCCGTTCTCCCCCAAACCACCCCCCCACCCGCCGCCATTCAGGCTGGCACATAGCATTGAACAGAGTTCCATGTGCTGTTCAATAGGCCTTTGTTGGTTATCCATTTTAAATAGACCAGTGTGTACATGACCTTCCCAAATTCCCTAACTATCCTTTCTCCCCAGCAACCATAAGTTAGTTTTCTAAGTCTGTGCATTTCTTCTTATTTTGTAAGTAAGTTAATTTGTATCATTTTTTTTTACATTCCACATACAAGGGATGTTGTATGATATTTCTCCTTCTCTGTCCGACTTCACTCAGTATGACACTCTCTAGGTCCAACCATGTTACTGCAAATGGCATTGTTTCATTTTTTAAATGGCTAAGTAAAAAAGAACATTTGTTTGTTTCTGGAATTTTTTGATGATAGCTATTCTGACTAGTGTGAGATGATCATAGTTTTGATTTGCATTACTCTAATAACTAGAAATATTGAAGATCTTTTTACATGCATATTGGCCATATGTATATCCTCTTTGGAGAAATGACTATTCGGGTCTTCTGCCCATTTTTTGAGTGGGTTGTTTGTTTTAATGCTATTAAATTTTGGAGACTAATACCTTATTAGTCACATCATTTGCTAATATTTTCTCCCAATCTGTGAGTTTTCTTTTCATTTTCTTATTTCCTTTGTTGTGCAAAAGCTTTTGAGTTTAACTAGGTCCCATTTGTTTATTTTTGCTTTTATTTCCATTTTTCTGAGAGATGGACTGAAAAAAACATGTTGCTGTGATTTATGTCAGAGAGCATTCTGCCTATATTTTTCCCTAGGAGTTTTATAGTAGCCAGTTTCAAATTTAGGTCTTTAATCCATTTTAAGCTTATTTTTGTGTATGGAGTTAAGGAATGATCTAATTTCATTTTTTTTACATATGGTTGTCCAGTTTTACCAGTGCCATTTGTTGAAGAGCCTCTCTTTCCAACATTGTGTAGTCTTGCCTATTTTGTCATAGATTAATTGACCGCAGGTGCTGGGCTTATTTCTGAGTTTTCTATTCCAATCCATTGATCTATATTTCTGTTTTTATGCCAGTGCCACACTATTTTGATGACTGTAGCTTTGTAGTATAGTCTGAAGTCAGGGAACATGATTCCTCCAGCTCCCATTTTTCTTTTCCAAGATTGCTTTGGCTATTTGGAGTCTTTTGTGTCTCTGTACAAATTTTGAGATTTTCTCTTCTAGTTCTGTGGAAAATACCATTGGTAATTTAATAGGGATTGTATTGAATCTGTAAAATGCTTTGGGTAGTATAGTCATTTTGACAATATTGATTCTTCCAATCCACAAACATGGTATATCTTTCCATCTAGTTATGTCTTCTTTGATATCTTTCACCAGCATCTTATAGTTTTTGGAGTACAGGTCTTTTGCCTCCTTAGGTAGGTTTATTCCTAGATATTTCATTCGTTTTGATGCAGTGGTAAATGGAATTGCTTCTTGAATTTCTCTTTCTGATCTTTCATTGGTAGTGTATAGAAATACAGTAGATTTCTGTGTATTAATTTTGTAACCTGCAACTTTACTAAACTCATTGATGAGTTCTAGCAGTTTTCTGGTAGTATCTTTAGGATTTTCTGTGTGTAGGATCATGTTATCTGCAAACAGTGACAGTTTAACTTCTTCTTTTCCAGTTTGGATTCCCTTTACTTCTTTTTCTTCTCTGCTGTAGCTAGGACTTCCAAAACTGTGTAGAATAAAAGTGGTGAAAAGAGGCGTCCTTGTCTTGCTCCTGATCTTACAGGGAATGGTTTCCGCTTTTCACCATTGAGTATGATGCTAGCTATAGGTTTTTCATATATGGCCTTTATTATGTTGAGGTATGTGGTACCCTCTATGCCCACTTTCTGGGAAGTTTTTATGATAAATAGGAGCTAAATTTTGTCAAAAGATTTTTCTGCATCTATTGAGATAATTGTATGTTTTTTATTCTTCAGTTTGTTGATGTGGTATATCGTATTTACTTGTGGATGTTGAAAAATCCTCACATCCCTGGGATGAATCCCACTTGATCACGGTGTATGATCTTTTTAATGTATTGTAGAATACAGATTGCTAGTATTTTGTTGAGGAATTTTGCATCTATGTTCATAAGTGATATTGGCTTGTAATTTTCTTTTTTTGTGGCATCTTTGTATGGTTTTGGTATCAGGGTGATGGTTTCCTCATAAAATGAATTTAGATGTTTTTCCTTTCTCTGTGACTTTTTGCAGCAGTTTCAGAAGGATAGGTGTTAACTCTTCTCTAAACTTTGGATAAAATTTGCCTGTGAAGCCATCAGGTCCTGGACTTTTGTTTGTTGGGAGACTTTTAATCATGGTTTCAGTGCTTGTGATTGGTCTGTTCATATTTTCTATTTCTTTCTGGTTCAGTCTAGGGAGACTGTGCCTTTCTGAGAATTTGTCCATTTCTTCCAGGTTGTCCATTTCTTCCAGGTTGTCCATTTTATTGGCATACAGTTGTTCATAGTAGTCTCAGGATCCTTCGTATTCCTGTGGAGTCAGTTGTAACTTCTTTTTCATTTCTTATTTTGTTGATTTGAGTCCTCTCCACCTTTTTCTTGATGAGTCTGGCTAAAGGTTTATCAGTTTTGTTCATCTTTTCAAAGAACCAGCTTTTAGTTTCATTGATCCTCACAATTGTTTTCTTTGTCTCAATTTCATTTATTTCTGCTCTGGTCTTTATGATTTCCTTCCTTCTACTAACTCTAGGTTTTGTTTGTTCTTCTCTCTCTAATTGTCTTAGGTGTTAGGCTGTTTATTTGAGATTTTGCGTGTTTCTGGAGGTAAGATTGTATGGCTATACACTTCGCTGTTAGAACAGCTCTTGCTGCATCCTGTAAGTTTTGGACTATTGTGCTTTTGTTTTCATTTGTCTCTGGATTTTTTTTTTCTTTGATTTCTTCAGTGACCCAATGGTTGTTCAGCAGCATATTGTTTGGTCACTATGTGTTTGTGTTTCTTAGAGTTTTGTGTTTTTTTATTGTTTATTTCTAAGTTCATAGCATTGTGATCAGAAAAGATGCTTGATACGATTTCGATTTTCTTAAATTTACCAAGGTTCATCTTGTGGCCCAGCATGTGGTCAATCCTAGAGAATGCTCCAAGTGAACTTGAGAAGAGCATGTAGGCTGATGCTTTTGGATGGAATATTCTACAAATACCAATTAAGTCCAACTAAAGTATCATTTAAGGCCTGCATTTCCTTATTAATTTTCTGTCTGGATGATCTGTCCATTGATGAAAGTGGAGTATTAAATGTTCCCACTACTATTATGTTGCTGTTGATTTCTCCCTTTATGTGTGTTAGTATTTGCCTTACATATCAAGCTGCTCCTATGTTGGGTGCATATATATTTATAATTGTTATATCTTCTTGGATTGAACCCTTGATCATCAGGTAGTGTTGAAACAGTTTACCTCCAGTTGGGATTTGAACCCATCTGCTGGGACTCAAACCCAGCCAAAACCCTGCTTAGAACTTGAACCCACTTGGCTGGGACCTGAACCCAGCCAAAATCCTGTTTGGGACTCAAACCCACATGGCTGGTACTCAAACCCAGCCAAAACCCACAGTACCTGGTTTTGGGGCCTAATAAAGCTCAAATCCTTGATGTCTCATTGCAGAAAGAATTCAGTGAGAGACAAAATGATAGGTAAGAAATGGATTTATTCAGATTCAGAGAGAAACACACTCCACAGACAGAGTGTAAGCCATGCAAAGGGTGAGTGTAAGCCATGCAAAATATGGTGTGGTTAGTTTTTATAGGCTGGGTAATTTCATATGCTAATGAGTGGGAGGATTATCCCAGCTATTTTGGGGAAGAGGCAGAGATTTCCAGGATTTGGGCCACCACCCACTCCTTGGTCTTTTAACAGTGCCCTGGAACTGTCATGGCACCTCTGGGTGTGTCATTTCACTTGCTGATTGAGGATCAAAGTCTAGTCTTGTCTGCAATCTTGCTTTCATTTGATTCTAATCTGTTTATGCTGCATCCTTGGGCTATGTCATTCTTTCAAAAGTTGTGCCCTGCCATTTTCCCTCCTGCTACAGTGTCCTTCTTTGCTTTTTAAAACAGTCTTTGTTTTAGAGTCTATTTTGTCTGATATGAGTATTGCTACTCCAGCTTTCTTCAGTTCAGTTCAGTCGCTCAGTCGTGTCTGACTCTTTGCGACCCCATGAATCGCAGCACGCCAGGCCTCCCTGTCCATCACCAACTCCCAGAGTTCACTCAAACTCACGTCCATCGAGTCAGTGATGCCACCCAGCCATCTCATCCTCTGTCGTCCCCTTCTCCTCCTGCCTCCTTGTCTCAATCCCTCCCAGCATCAGTGTTTTCCAATGAGTCAACTCTTCGCATGAGGTGGCCAAAGTATTGGAGTTTCAGCTTTATCATCAGTCATTCCAAAGAACACCCAGGACTGATATCCTATAGAATGGACTGGTTGGATCTCCTTGCAGTCCAAGGGACTCTCAAGAGTCTTCTCCAACACCATAGTTCAAAACCATCAATTCTTTGGCACTCAGCTTTCTTCACAGTCCAACTCTCACATCCATACATGACCACAGGAAAAACCATAGCCTTGACTAGATGGACCTTTGTTGGCAAAGTAATGTCTCTGCTTTTTAATATACTATCTAGGTTGGTCATAACTTTCCTTCAAAGGAGTAAGCATCTTTTAATTTCATGGCTGCAGTCACCATCTGCAGGGATTTTGGAGCCCCCAAAAATAAAGTCTGACACTGTTTCCACTGTTTCCCCATCTATTGCCCATGAAGTGATGGGACCAGATGCCATGATCTTAGTTCTCTGAATGTTGAGCTTTAAGCCTACTTTTTCACTCTCCTCATTCACTTTCATCAAGAGGCTCTTTAGTTCCTCTTCACTTTCTACCATAAGGGTGGTGTCATCTGCATATCTGAGATTATTGATATTTCTCCCGGCAATCTTGATTCCAGCTTGTGCTTCTTCCAGCCCAGCGTTTCTCATGATGTACTCTGCATAGAAGTTAAATAAGCAGGGTGACAATATACAGCCTTGACGTACTCCTTTTCCTATTTGGAACCAGTCTGTTGTTCCATGTCCAGTTCTAACTGTTGCTTCCTGACCTGCATATAGGTTTCTCAAGAGGCAGATCAGGTGGTCTGGTGTTCCCATCTCTTTCAGAATTTTCCACAGTTTATTGTGATCCACACAGTCAAAGGCTTTGGCATAGTCAATAAAGCAGAAATAGATGTTTTTCTGGAACTCTCTTGCTTTTTCAAAGATCCAGCAGATGTTGGCAATTTGATCTCTGGTTCCTCTGCCTTTTCTAAAACCAGCTTGAACATCTGGAAGTTCACAGTTCATGTATTGCTGAAGCCTGGCTTGGAGAATTTTGAGCAGTACTTTACTAGCATGTGAGATGAGTGCAATTGTGCAGTAGTTTGAGCATTCTTTGGCATTGCCTTTTTTGGGATTGGAATGAAAACGGACCTTTTCCAGTCCTGTGGCCACTGCTGAGTTTTCCAAATAAGCTGGCATATTGAGTGCAGCACTTTCACAGCATCATCTATTAGGATTTGAAATAGCTCAACTGGAATTCCATCACCTCCACTAGCTTTGTTCATAGTGATGCTTTCTAAGGCCCACTTGACTTCACATTCCAGGATGTCTGGCTCTAGGTGAGTGATCACACCATCATGATTATCTGGGTCGTGAAGATCTTTTTTGTACAGTTCTTCTGTGTATTCTTGCTACCTCTTCTTAATATCTTCTGCTTCTGTTAGGTCCATACCATTTCCGTCCTTTATCGAGCCCATCGTTGCATGAAATGTTCCCTTGGTATCTCCTATTTTCTTGAAGAGATCTCTAGTCTTTCCCATTCTGTTGTTTTCCTCTATTTCTTTGCATTGATCGCTGAGGAAGGCTTTCTTATCTCTCTTTGCTAGTGTTTGGAACTCGGCATTCAGATGCTTATATCTTTCCTTTTCTCCTTTGCTTCTCACTTCTCTTCTTTTCACAGCTATTTGTAAGGCCTCCCCAGACAGCCATTTTGCTTTTTTGCATTTCTTTTCCATGGGGATGGTCTTGATCCCTGTCTCCTGTACAATGTCACAAACCTCATTCCATAGTTCATCAGGCACTCTATCAGATCTAGTCCCTTAAATCTATTTCTCACTTCCACTGTATAATCATAAATAATTTGATTTAGGTCATACCTGAATGGTCCTGTGGTTTTCCCTACTTTCTTCAATTTAAGCCTGCATTTGGCAATAAGGAATTCATGATTTGAGCCACAGTCAGCTCCTGGTCTTGTTTTGGCTAACTGTATAGAGCTTCTCCATCTTTGGCTGCAAAGAATATAATCAATCTGATTGCCGTGTTGGCCATCTGGTGATGTCCATGTGTAGAGTCTTCTCTTGTGTTGTTGGAAGAGGGTGTTTGCTATGACCAGTGCGTTCTCTTGGCAAAACACTATTAGTCTTTGCCCTGCTTCATTCCGTAGTCCAAGGCCAAATTTGCCTGTTACCCCAGGTGTTTCTTAACTTCCTACTTTTGCATTCCAGTCCCCTATAGTGAAAAGGAGATCTTTTGGGGGTTTTAGTTCTAAAAGGTCTTGTAGGTCTTCATAGAACTGTTCAACTTCAGCTTCTTCAGTGTTACTGGTTGGGGCATAGACTTGGATTACTGTGATACTGAACAGTTTGCTTTGGAAACAAACAGAAATCATTCTGTCATTTTTGAGATTGCATCCAAGTACTGCATTTCAGACTCTTCTGTTGACCATGATGGCTACTCCATTTCTTCTAAGGGATTCCTGCCCACAGTAGTAGATATAATGGTCATCTGAGTTAAATTCACCCATCCCAGTCCATTTTAGTTTGCTGTTTCCTAGAATGTCAACGTTCACTCTTGCCATCTCCTGTTTGACCACTTCCAATTTGCCTTGATTCATGGACCTAACATTCCAGGTTCTTTTGCAATATTGCTCTTTACAGCATCGGACCTTGCTTTTATCACCACTCACATCCACAACTGGGTATTGTTTTTGGTTTGGCTCCATCCCTTCATTCTTTCTGGAGTTATTTCTCCACTGATCTCCAGTAGCGTATTGGGCATCTACTGACCTGGAGAGTTCCTCTTTCAGTATCCTCTATCATTTTGCCTTTTCGTACTGTCCAGCTTTCTTAGGATTTCCTTTTGTGTGAAATACCTTCTTCCACCCCCTTACTTTCAGTCTGTAAGTGTCCATTGGTCTGAGGTGGGTCTCATGTAGACAACATACATATGGGTCTCGTTTTTGTACCCACCCTGCCAGTCTGTGTCTTTTGGTTGGTGCACTTAACCCATTTACATTTAAAGTAATTAGAGATATGTATGATCCTGTCACCGTTTTGTTAATAGTTTTGGGTTTATTTTTGTAGCTCTTTTCCTTCTCTTGTGTTTCCTGCCTAGAGAAGTTCCTTTGTTGTAAAACTGGTTTAGTGGTGCTGAATTCTCTTAACTTTTGTTTGTCTGAAAAGCTTTGATTTCTCTATTGAATTTGATAAGATGTCTTGCTGGGTAGAGTGTTCTTGGTTGTAGGTTCTTCCCTTTCATCACTTGGAATTTATTATGCCATTTCCTTCTGGCTTGTAGAGTTTCTGTTGAGAAATAACCTAGTATCCTATGGGATTTCCCTTGTGTGTTATTTGCCTTTCTTTTCCTGTTGCTTTTAATATTTTATCTTTCTCTTTTAGTTTTTGTCAGTTTGATTACAATGTGTCTCAGTGTGTTCCTCCCTGGGTTTATCCTGCATGGGACTCCTGCGCTACTGGCTGACTATTTCCTTTCCTATGTTCAGAAGTTTTCAGGTATTACCTATTCAAATGTTCTCTCGGGTCCTTTCTCTCTTTTCCTCCTGGGACCCCTGTAATGTGAATCTTGGTCCATTTAATGTTGTCCCAGACGTCTCTTAGGCGGTCTTCGTTTCTTTTCATTCTTTTTTCTGTATTCTGTTTTGCAGTATTAATTTCTACCATTCTGTCTTCCAGGTCACTTATCTGTTCTTCTGCCTCAGTTCTGCTGTTGATTCCTTCTAGTGTATTGTTCATCTCTATTTGTTTGTTCTTTAGTTCTTTTAGGTCTTTGGTAAACATTTCTTTCATCTTTTCCATTGTTTTTCTGAGATCCTAGATCATCTTCACTATCATTATTCTGAATTCTTGTTTCTTCATCTGGGACATAATCCTATTTCTTTTCATTTTGGGTAGCTTTCTATGATTGTGGTATTAATTCTGGAGGCTGATGGGGTTGTAGTTCTTATTTCTTCTGTCTGCCCTCTGGTGGATGAGTATAAGAGGCTTGTGCAAACTTCCTGATGGGAGGGACTGGCGGGGGGCAGGGGGGAGGGGGAAGGTGGGGGGGGGAGGCGGGACTGGGTCTTGCTTGGAGGGTAGGGCTGTGCTCAGTAAAACTTTAATTCAACTATCTGCTGATGGGTGGGGCTTCACTCCCTCCCTGTTAGTTTGGCCTGAAGTAACCCAGTCCTGGAGTTTACTGGCTTCTATAGTAGGGCTGTTGGTGACCTCCAAGAGGACTTATTCCAAGACACATCTAGGACTGCTGCTGCCAGTGCCCCTGTCCCCATGGGGGTCCACTGTCAACCCATACCCTCAAACACTTACAGGTAGGTCTGTCTCAGTCTCCTGTGGGTCACTGACCCTTTTCCTTGGGTCCTGGTGCACACAAGCTTTTGTTTGTGCCCTCCAAGAGTGGAGTCTCTGTTTCCACCAGTCCCATGAAGCTCCTGTAATCAAATCTCTCTGGCCTTCAAAGTCAGCTTCTCTGGGGATTTCCAGTCCCTTGACCAGAATCCCAGAATCTTGACAATGGTACAAGAACCTCTTTGGTATTATTGTTCTCCAATTTGTGGGTCACCCACTTGGCAGGTATAGGATTTTATTTTGTTGTCATTGTTACCATTTTGTTACAGCTTCTCCTTTGTGCTTGGATGGGTTTATCTTTTTTTGGTGGGTTCTTGTGTCTTCCTGTTGATGGTTGTTCAACAGCTAGTTGCAATTTTGGGGCTCTGGCAGGAGAAGATGAGTGCACGTCCTTCTGCTCTGCCATCTTGAACCAATCCTCCTATTCTTTCCTACTTTCTGCATCTAGTGTACTCTTATTCTGCCTTCAAGCTCAAACTAAAACCTCCCTTAAGTCCCAAGTACAGAACAAGCTGTTCTCATCCTGCCCACCTCACAGCACATTTTACTTGCCCCCCAAAGTCTAGAAATCTGGAACAGGGCACTGTGAGCTCCCTGAAGGCACTAATTGTGTCTTATCAATCTTTACCTCTCCAGTGCCTGTATAAAGGTCATTGCATTTTCTAATGAACAAATACAGAAGAAACCCTTGGGTCCTCAATGGCTCTTCTCTCCCTCACACCCAATATCCAACCCATCAGCAGGTCCAGTCTAATTTATCTTCAGAATCATCCAGAGTTCAGCCCCTTCTCTCCACCTCCATCACTACCACCCTAGTCCAAGCCCCATCATTTCCTGCCTTGGCCCCACAGTAGCCTCCTATCTGGTTATCTTGATTCCACTTATAATCCGTTCCACACACAGAAGCCCCATTGGCCTTTTAAAATATCAGTCTCCTGCTTGAGACCAATCTCTGGTTTCTATCACACTTAGAATAAAATTCAAACTCCTCACTGAAGCCCCATTGATCCAGATTTTCTCTCTTCGGCCTCTATTTATATGCCTCCAACATGCCAAACCCTCTCTTTGCTCTTGTTCTGTTTTTACTCACATGACTTGCTCCTCAGCATTCAAGTCCCTGCTCAGTGTCACCTCACCACAGAGGCCTTCTCTGACCGTGCCTGCTTACTTAGTCATGTCAGACTCTTTGTGACCCCATGGGCTGTAGCCCACCTCCTGTGGAATTTTTCAGGCAAGAATAATGGAGTGGTTAGCCATATCCTACCCCAGGGGGCCTTCCCAACCCAAAGATTAAACCCATGTCTCCTGCATTGGCAGGCGGATTCTTTACCACTGTACCACCTGGGAAGCTGCTTCTCTGACCACCTTATCTTAAATAGCCCCCAAATTTCTCTCCATCCCCTTGCCTAACCTTACTTTTCTGCATTGTACTGATTTATACCAGATTTGTTACCATTGCCTATCTGTGTATTAATTGTGTATTAATTTTCTGTCTCTTCTACTTTTGTAAAGTCTATGAAGACAGGATATTGCTTTCCTCACAGGTGTATTTTCAGTGCATAGATCTGCATAACATAAACATTTGTTCAATGAAAAGTTTCCCCCAGGCGTCTACTGAAGGTGGCAGTGGGGCAGGTCTGGTGCTTGATGTCTGAAGCCATCTCCTGGGCCACAGGCACCCATCATGGCCAAGAAGGTCCTCTGGGTGGGAAGGCATGGTCATGTGCTGAGTGGGCATGAACATTGTTTCTGGCAGTTTCTCAGAAACAAGCTAAAGTGCCTAGCCCTCCTCTGAAAGTGTATGAACATCAGTTGGTCCCGTGGCCCCTCCCTCTTCCATCCCCATTCTCACCCCTTGGTGGATGGAGGAGGCATGCCACCCACAAGACCAAGTGAGGCCAGGCTGCCCTGACCTCTTTGGTACTGGATAAGATCCCTCAACCCCTGACAAGAGAAAACAGGTGGTCATTCTGCTGCCCTCCAGACTGTGTGTCTGGAAGCTTTGTGAAAGTCTGTCCACACAGGGTGCCAGGACCAGCAGGTTGGCTGGGAGTATGGAGGTGATAGCACCTGGAGGAGAAGGGGAGGATGGCCAGGTTTCTTTACCGGAGGAAAGACCGGCTCATGAGTCTACAGGAAAAGGCTGAAAGGAATGTGGAGAAGAAAACCAGTCCATCCACAGAGATCCTGAAGACCCAGGGACTCCCGAGCTGAGCGCAATAATGGCAGTCTATGCCTCTTGCCTGGTCTGCCCTTTGCCCAGCACCATCCTGGGATGTGGGGACCTAAGGGTGGCCATCCAGGGGCCACAGGTAGCCTGGGGCTTAGTAGGCTAGGGTCACAGAAAAGGCCTTGGTCATTGTTCCTGATGAAGAAAGACCTTTCTTTAAAAAGTTACTTTAAACACCTCTAAGAGCTGTGCAGACATACATTGTCTGTAACCTACTTGTTCATGAGGGAGTTTTAGGAAATCAGTGGTAGGAACGAGTTACTTCAGTTTTAGTATTTGCACAAGTGAGCTGTAAAACCATCATTGGAGGGGAAATCTGCATTATGAATAGGACATCTGTTTGAAACTTCCCACATGGTGGTATACTGTCCTCAGCGGCTGTTAGAATATAGGGAAATGCTTGTGGGGATGGAGCCTGGTGTGGTGCCAAGGTATGCCAAGATATGCACCCAAGTGGCTACAGACATAGCCATTGCTGTTGCTCTGTATTCATGATCAGAAGTGAATACAGTATTTTTTAAATTATTTTAATAATTTAATCTTTTAAAGAAAAAAGGGTGAATAGAGCAGCTGGCCTAGAGAGAGATATGAGTGGGAGGACAGTGCTTTGTCTCTGGATAGTCTGATGAAATATGATGCCAGCGAAACTGGATGACTGGAGACACAGAGCTTTGCTTCCACAACTACATTTTCTTTTAAACAGCCAGAATTGTTAAGGGACTTTGTTCCCTGGGGACAAATTTATGAGGATACAGCTGCACATCACTTGTGGGGCCTCATAGTCTAGAAGTGAGTTAATGTGATGGCTGAGTCTTTCCTGTGGATGGCGCAGGCAGAGGAAGGGATTATGGAGAAGAGCTTGTTTGGGTACAGAGGTGTGGATTTAACTAGAGTACAGGAGCATCCTCTGAGTCACTCATCTCCACTTCTTGCATCTTTGGTGACAGGCAGCTATTACCGTTTCCATCATTTCTCCCATGAAATAGGTACATTATGATGGATCATTCTCATCCCTATTTCCACTCTCTGCCACTTCAGACAGGGGATGTATTTCTGTGATGAAGAACATGACTCCAGAAAAGCTGGGATATTAAAGATGCCTTCTAAAGATTAAAGTAAAATCTCTTTAATTAAGATTCCACTGTCTGAATTCAGAGTTCATGATCAGTTTCATTGGGCTGAGAGTTAACTTAGTCCAGTGGTGAGGGAGGGAGGGAAGTTCCTAAGCAAACTAGTGGTGGAACCAGTATTTGCAAAAGATGTAGCCAGTTTAAAAAGATTTCTTCCCATAAGGTGTAAAAACAGTTTATCAACACTATTAATTTTTTAACATTTTTAAACTGAGGTTTAATAGTAAAAATCACCAGTTTAGGGTGCAATTCTACCAGTTTGAAAAACCCATACAGTTATATAGTCACTATCATAGTCAAGATACAGAACAGTTCTGTAGTCTCCCCAAACTCTCATTCTCCACCAGGGTCAAGCCTCTTTAAACCCCCACCCCCTGGAAACCATTAATCAGTTTTCAACCCCTTTAGTTTTGTGCCTTAGAACATGATATGTAAAAGGAATCATACATACAATCAGCTTTTTGAAGCTGACTTATTTCACTTAAAATTTGAGTTAACTTTGTTATTGCGTATATAAGTATTAATAGGGACGGGGGAGCCTGGTGGGCTGCCGTCTATAGGGTCGCACAGAGTCGGACACGACTGAAGCAACTTAGCAGCAGCAGCAGCTTGTTCCATTGTATAGCTGAGTTCTGTCTCCCTGCAGCACAGTGTGTTTACCCAGGGATCATGGGCATTTGGGTTGTTTCCAGTTTGCGGTGGATAAAAATACAGCTACCATAAAAATTTACGTTCAACAGGAAATAGTCGATTATGGGCTTCCCTGTTGGCTCAGACAATAAAGAGTCCACCTGCAATGCAGGAGACCTGGGTTCAATCCCTGGGTCAGGAAGATCCCCTGGAAAAGGGAATGGTAACCCACTCAGTATTCTTGCCTGGAGCATTCCATGGACAGAGGAGCCTAGTGGGCTATAGTCCAGGGGCTCACAAAGAGTTGGACATGAATAATATTATAATTTTGGTGTGTTACCTATAAAAATATACAATCACTATGTTGTACATCTGAAGCTAATATAACATTCTAAGTCAACTATATACTTGAATTTTTTTAAAAATTTGCACTACTCAGATTTTTGTTTGAATATTAACTTGTTGGATATATCAGAGTGAGATTGCTGAGTTATACAGGAAGTACATGGTTGACTTTCTGAGAAACCTCCAAACTGATTTCTAAGGGGGCTATTGCTCTTTTCTTTTCTAACAAAAATAGGTGAGAGTTCCAGTTGCTTCACATCCTTGCCAGTTATTTTTTATTTGTTTGTTTGTTTCAGTTTTAGCCATATTAGTAGATCTGTCGTGGTATCTCATTGTAGTTTTGATTTGGATTTTGCCATTAATGAGGTTGGCTATCTTTTATCTGCTTATTTGCCACTTATATGTCATCTTTGATGAAGTGATAGTGCATATCTTTTGTCCATATATTTTATTTTTCTTAACTTTTAATTTTATATTGGAGAATGGTTATTTCCAATGTTGTGTTAGTTTCAGGTGTACAGCAAAGAGATTCACTTATGCATGTACATAGATCCATTTTTTTTTTCAAATTCTTTTCCAATATAGGTTATAACAGAATATTGAATAGGATTCCCTGTGTGATAGAGTAGGGCCTTGTTGATTATTTGTTTTATATATATTACTGGGTATTTATTAAGCCTAACCTCCTACTTTGTTGTTATTGTTGTTCAGTCACTAAGTCATGTCCAGCTCTTTGGGACCCCATGAACTGCAGCACGCCAGGCTTCCTGTCCTTCACTATCTCCTGAAGCTTGCTCAGACTCACGTTCGTTGAGTCAGTAATGCCATCCAACCATCTCACCCTGTCATCCCCTTTTCCTCCTGCCCTCAAACTTTCCCAGCATCAGGGTCTTTTCCAATGAGTTGGCTCTTTACATCTGGTGGCAAAAGTATTGGAGCTTCAGCATCAGTCTTTCCAATGAATATTCTGGGGTATATTTCTTTTAGGATTGACTGCTTTGATCTCCTTGACGTCCAAGGGACTCTCAAGAGTCTTCTCCAGTAACCACAGTTAGAAAGCATCAATTCTTTGGCACTTAGCCTTCTTTATGGTCCAACTCTCACACCCATACATCACATCCATACTGGAAAAACCATAGCTTTGACTAGACAGACCTTTGTCGGCAAAGTCGGATATCTCTACTTTTTAATATGCTGTCTAGGTTTGTCATAGCTTTTCTTCCCAGGAGCAAGTATCTTTTAATTTTGAGGCTGTAGTCACCATCTACAGTGATTTTGGAGTCCAAGAAAGTAGAGTCTGGCACTGTTTCCACTTTTTCCCCATCTATTTGCCATGAAGTGTTGGGACCAGATGCCATGATCCTCGTTTTTTTGAATGTGCAGTTTTAAGCCAGCTTTTTCACTCTTCTCTTTCACCCTCATGAAGAGGCTTTAGTTCCTCTTCACTTTCTGCCATAAGGGTGGTGTCATCTGCATATCAGAGGTTATTGATATTTCTCCCAGCAGTCTTGATTCCAGCTTATGCTTTATCCAGCCTGACATTTCACATAATGTACTATGCATATAAATTAAATAAGCAGGGTGACAATATACAGCCTTGATGAACTCCTTTCCCTAATTTTGAACCAGTCCATTGTTCCATGTCTGGTTCTAACTGTTGCTTCTTGTCCTGTTTACAAGTTTCTCAGGAGGCAGGTAAGGTGGTCTGGTATTCCCATTGCTTTAAGAATTTTCCACATTTTGTTGTGATCCACACAGTCAAAGGCTTTAGTGTAGTCGGTGAAGCAGAAGTAGATGTTTTTTTGGAATACTCTTGCTTTTTCTATGATCCAGTGAATGTTGGCAATTTGATCTCAAGTTTCTCTGCCTTTTCTAAATCCAGTTTGTACATCTGGAAGTTCTCAGTTCACATACTTTTGAAGGATTTTGAGCATTATCTTGCTAGAATGTAAAATGAGCACAGTTATATGGTAGTATGAACATTCTTTGGCATTGCCCTACTTTGGGATTGGAATGAAAACTGACCTTTTCCAGTCCTGTGGCCACTGCTGAGTTTTCCAAATTTGCTGGCATATTGAGTGCAGCACTTTCGCAGCATCATCTTTTAGGATTTGAAATAGCTCGGTTGGAATTCCATCACCTCCACTAGCTTTGTTCATACTAATGCTTCGTAAGGCCCACTTGATTTCACACTCCAGAATGTCTGGCTCTAGGTGAGTGACCACACCATCGTGGTTATCCAGGTCATTATATAAGTCCTTTTTTGTACAGTCCTTCTGTGTATTGTTGCCACCTCTTCTCAATCTCTCTGCTTCTGTTAAGTCCTTGCCATTTCTGTCCTTTATTATGCCCATCTTTGCACGAAATGTTCTCTTGGCATCTCCAATTTTCTTGAAGAGATCTCCTACTTTATCCTTTCCTGAAACTTATCACCTTAAGTATCCATAACTTTGTTTTTGAAAGCTGTGAGTCCATTTCTGTTTTGTAAATAAGTTTATATCTATTATTGTTTAGTCTTTCAGTCTTGTCCACCTGTTTTGTGACCCCATGGACTGTAGCCTGCCAGCCTCCCCTGTCCATGGGATTCCCCAGGCAAGAATACTGGATGGGTTGCCATTTCCTTCTCCAAGTGGTCTTCCCGACCCAGGGCTTGAACTCAGGTCTCCTACATTGCAGGTCACCAGGAAAGCCATCTATTATTAGATTCCACCTATAATTTATGTCATATGATATTTTTCTTTCTCTGACTTATTTCACCGAGTATGATCATCTCCAGATACAGCTATGTTGCTATAAATGGCATTATTTCACTCTTTGTATGGCTGAGTAATATTCACTTCCACATATGTACCACATCTTCTTTATCCACCTATACATGGACACGTTCATTGCTTTTTTGTCCTGGCTGTTGTAAATAGTGCTGGAATCAATGTTGGGGTACATGTGTCATTTTGAATTCTGGTTTTCTCTAAGAATATGCCCAGATATTGGTATTTGGGATCATGTGATAGCTCCATTTTTAGTTTATTTATTTTGTGGAACATCCATACTGTTCTCCATAGAGCCTATTCCCAATTTACATTCCCACCAACAGTGTAGGGTGGTACCCTTTTGCCCATGCCCTCCACAGCATTTATTCTTTGTAGACTTTTTGATGATGACCACTCAATTTGTGCCAATGATACCTCACTGTAGTTTTGACTTGCGTTTCTCTAATAGTGAGTAACGTTAAGCATCTTTTCATATGTTAAAAAAAATGGTGTGAATACAGTTTGTCTTCAAATTGCCTTCTTGAAAGCCTGCTTTCTTCTGAATTCTCTTTTGATTACCTACTCCAGTACATTTCTTGAGGGATACTGTCACTGACAGGCCTTGTGAATATGTGTGTTAAGTTGCTTCGGTCGTGTCCGACTTTTCGTGACCCCATGAACTGTAGCCCACCAGGTTCCTCTGTCCCTGGGATTCTCCAGGCAAGAAGACTGGAGTGGGTTGCCACTTGGGAAGTTTCCAAAATCACTGGTTTTAAAGTTGTTTTTACCAGAAATGGCCACAAGGTGGCAGGGTTACTTCATGCCCAAATCTGGTTCTGGCAACGGGAGCCTTCATGAAAGGTCTCTTCCTGGTTGTAAATGAGAGGGGAATGTGCCAGAAAAAAAACACCCAAGAGCTGGTGTATTATTACCCTTCTGAAGAAGGCAATGACACCCCACTGCAGTACTCTTGCCTGGAAAATCCCATGGACGGAGAAGCCTGGTGGGCTGCAGTTCATGGGGTCGCTAAGAGTTGGACATGACTGACCGGCTTCACTTTCACTTTTCACTTTCATGCACTGGAGAAGGAAATGGCAGTCCACTCCAGTGTTCTTGCCTGGAGAATCCCAGGGACGGGGGAGCCTGGTGGGCTGCCGTCTATGGGGTCGCACAGAGTCCCCATAGACAACTGAAGCAGCAGCAGCATTACCCTTCACACCCAGAAAAATCCCAACCCATGCAAAAGCACACTACTGAGGGTGCTGTGGTCCAAAGCTCGGGCAACTCTAAAGAAGGAGACGGCAGGTGCAAACCCCAGCGCTAGGACACATGGAGGACAGGTGACTCCTCAAAGGACCTACAGCCCGGAGGGTCCATCATCCTCTGGGTGCACTGACCTTGGCTTAGTTGTCAGATGGCCCGCCTGGTGAGGACTATGGTCCCATGCAGAAGAACCAGGCACTTCGGGTCCAAGAGGGTTCCTTTCCTGGCACATCCTTCCCAGCTCTCTCAGCCTTAGGACAGTCCAGCCTCAGGACCCTAGCCAGCCCAGGCTCCAGGGATGTACCACTAACACCAAACACCCATGTGTAAGGGGAATATTGTAGGCATTCTTCCTGTTCATATATTTTCATTTCTTTTTTAGTTAATATTGGAGTACAGTTGAATAACAATGTTGCATTTCTTTTGGACATGAACCAGATTTATTCAGTTATACATAGGGGTACATCTACTCTTTTTTAGATTCTTTTCCTAGATAGCATCTTCCAGGGTATTCAGTGGAGTTCCCTGTGCTGAACAACAATTCCTTCTTGTACTATGCTTAGTTGCTCAGCCATTTCCAACTCTTTGCAATCCCATGGACTGCAGCCCACCAGCATCCTCTGCTCATGGGATTCTCAAAGCAAGAATACTGGAGTAGGTTGCCATGTCCTTCTCCAGGGGATCTTCCCAACCCAGGGATCAAACCCAGGTCCCCCACACTGCAGGTGGAATTTTCACCAGCTGACCACCAGGGAAACCCTTCTTAATTATCTATTTTAGAGGTATCAGTGTTCATATGTTAATCCCAACATGCTGATTTATCCTTCTTCCCCACCTTTCCTCTTTGGCAACCATAAGTTTCTTTTCTAAGACTCTCAGTATGTTTCTGTTTTGTAAAATCATGTATTTCTATACATTTTTAGATTCCACCTCAAAGTGGTAGAATCATATGTTATTTGTCTTTATCTGACGTTCTTCCAGCAGTATGATAATCTCTAGGTCTGCCAGTGTTGTTGCAAATGGGACTATATTCTTTTTTTATGGCTAAGCCACATTCCCTGTCAGAGAAGGCAATGGCACCCCACTCCAGTACTCTTGCCTGGAAAATCCCATGGACGGAGGAGCCTGGTAGGCTGCAGTCCATGGGGTTGCTAAGAGTCGACACGACTGAGCGACTTCCCTTTCACTTTTCACTTTCATGCATTGGAGGAGGAAATGGCAACCCACTCCAGTGTTCTTGCCTGGAAAATCCCAGGGACGGCGGGGCCTGGTGGGCTGCTGTCTATGGGGTCGCACAGAGTCGGACACGACTGAAGCGACTTAGCAGCAGCAGCAGCACATTCCCTGTATATAAGTGCCGCATCTTCTTTATTTTTTTTATTTTTTTTAATTTAATTTTATTTTTAAACTTTACAAAATTGTATTAGTTTTGCCAAATATCAAAATGAATCCGCCACAGGTATACATGTGTTCCCCATCCTGAACCCTCCTCCTCCTCCCTCCCCATACCATCCCTCTGGGTCATCCCAGTGCACCAGCCCCAAGCATCCAGTATCGTGCATCGAACCTGGACTGGCAACTCATTTCATACATGATATTTTACATGTTTCAATGCCATTCTCCCAAATCTTCCCACCCTCTCCCTCTCCCACAGAGTCCATAAGACTGTTCTATACATCAGTGTCTCTTTTGCTGTCTCGTACACAGGGTTATTGTTACCATCTTTCTAAATTCCATATATATGCATTAGTATACTGTATTGGTGTTTTTCTTTCTGGCTTACTTCACTCTGTATAATAGGCTCCAGTTTCATCCACCTCATTAGAACTGATTCAAATGTATTCTTTTTAATGGCTGAGTAATACTCCATTGTGTATATGTACCACAGCTTTCTTATCCATTCATCTGCATCTTCTTTATGATTTCAACTGCTGATAGAAAGTTTGGTGGCTTTAGGTCTTGGTTAATGAAAGTAGTGTTGCAGTGACCTTGGGGGTCGTCTGTCTTCTGCCTTAGGGTTTTTGTTAGGTGTTTGTCCAGTGATGGGGTTGAGGGTCCTGTGGTAGCTCTCGTCTCAGTTTTAAAGGAATCTCCACTCCATGGTGTCCTTCATAGAGGTTCTTACCAGGTTACGTTCCCAGCCACAGCACAGGAGAGTTCTTTCTCCACACCCTCCCCAACATTTACTGCTTGTAGACTTTTCTGTGATGGCTGCTTGGACTGATGCAGGGTGGTACCTTATTGTAGTTCTCATTTGCATGTCTCCATTCATGAGCGATGCTGAGCATCTTTCCATGTCCTTCACTTAGGGAAAAAAAATTTTTTTTTTGAGGAAAATTGAAATGGCTTCTCTCTTGAAATAGGTTTTCTGAAAGTTGACTGTGTTTTGAATTTTCTTTCAATTACCTACCACAGCACATTTCTTGCGGGCAGTTTTCATTAAGAACCAGCAGGCCTTGTGAATGCCATTCCGTTGCTGCTGCTACTGCTAAGTTGCTTCAGTCGTGTCCGACTCTGTGTGACCCCATAGACGGCAGCCCACCAGGCTCCCCCGTCCCTGGGATTCTCCAGGCAAGAACACTGGAGTGGATTGCCATTTCCTTCTCCAATGCATGAAAGTGAAAAGTGAAAGGGAGGTCGCTCAGTTGTGTCCAACTCTTCGCAACCCCATGGACTGCAGCCTACCAGGCTCCTCCATCCATGGGATTTTCCAGGCAAGAGCACTGGAATGGGGTGCCATCGCCTTCTCCAGCCATTCCCCTAAACACTGGTTTTAAAGTGGCAGTTATAGGAAGTGGCCACCAGGTGGCAGAGTTTCACTTTCCCCCCAACTGGTAACAGGGGCAAAGGGCAGATGAGGGAAACGCCTGCTCCTAGGTTGTAAATGAGCCGAATGTGCCAGAAAACACACACCCATGACTTCTGTCTCACCACTTCCACCCTCTTACACTCTGCCCCCCCAAAAATATCCCAGTCCCTATAAAAACCCTGTGATGAGAGTGCTGTCAAAAAGGCTAGGGGTAGGAACCCCAGCACCAGGAGACATGGAGACCAGGTGACTCCTCAAAGTCTTAAAACCAGAGGGTCCATCATCCTTTGGGTGCGGTAGGCCTGACTAAGTTGTCAGATAGCCCACCTGGATCTTCAGACTGTGGTCCCATGCAAAGGGACAAGACACCATGGGTCCAAGGGTGTTCCTTTGCTGGCACCTTGTGACTATTCCCTCAACTTTAAGACAGTCTGGTCTTAGAATGCTCACCAACTCAGGCTCCAAGGAGGTCCCACCAGCCCAGATCACCCAGGCATGAGGGGAATATAGCAGGCATCCTTCCGGTTTATATTTTCCTTTCGTTTTTGTATTTATTGGAATACACCTGATTAACAATGTTGTGTTTGTTTTTGGTGCCAAGCAGCTCAATTCAGTTTTACATATGGATGCATCTGCTCACTTCTGGCCTCTTTTCCCAGATAGTTTCTTCCAGAGTGTTGAATCCAGTTCCCTGTGCCAGACAGGAGGTCCTTGTTGATTATCTATTACAGTATCAGTGTTCATATATTTATCCCACGTGCTAATTTATCCCTTTCCAGCACCCTTCCCCTCTGGTCACCTTAAGTTTCTGAGTCTGAGTGTGTTTCTGTTTTGTAAATTTGTGTATTTCTATACATTTGTGGATTCCACCCCAAAGTGGTATCATATGCTGTCTTTAACCTGCTTCCCATAGTATGCTCATCTCCAGATCCATTTGTGTGTAGGAAGTGACATTACTTTATTCTTTTTCTTGTCTGAGCAATATTCCCCTGGATACATGTACTACATGATCTTTATCCATTCCTTTGGTGGACAGTGTGGTGGCTTTCAGGTCTTGACTATTGAAGGCAGTGTTGCAATGACATTGGAGAACATGTGTCTTTTGACTTAGGATTTTCCTCAGGTATATCCCCGGGAGTAGAATTGTGGATCACGTGGTAGCTCTCATTTCATTTTCTAAGCAACCTCCATAGTATCCTTCGTAGTGGCTATTACCAGGTTACATTCCCACCCAGAGCATAGGAGAGTTCTTTTTCTCCACACCCTCCCCAGCATTTATTACTTGTAGACTTTTCTTGCATGGCCGCTTGGACTGGTGCAAGGTGGTTCCTCATAGTTTCGATTTATATTTCTCTGATAATAAGCAATGTTGAGCTTCTTTCCATGGCCTTTTTACATTAAAAAACAAAACAAAATATTTTTGAGAAAAATTGAAATGGCTTCTCTCTTGAAATGGGTTTCTTGAAAGTTGGCTGTGTTTTGAAATTTCTTTCCATTACCTACCTCAGCACATTTCTTGAGGGGAGTTTTCATTAGTAGCCTTGTGAATGCAGTTCCCCTATGCACTGATTTTACAGCTGTAGTTATGGGGAATGGCAACGAGGCAGTGGGATTTCTTCCTCCTCACCTCTGGTTGCTCTGGCAAGGGGGAGATGAGGGAAAGTCTTGAGTTATAGATGAGAACAGTATGTGCCAACACCCGCACCCCGGGCTTCTGTCTCACCATTTCTACCCCCTCTCCTTTCCTCCAGGGCAAATCCGAACCCCTGCAAATGTGCCGTGGTGAGAGGGCTGTCATCTATAGGCAGGATAGCAGTAAGGAGCGAGGCTGCAGGTGGGAACCCCAGCCCCAGGAGACGTGGAGACCAGGAGACTCCTCAAAGGATCTGCAACCCAGAGGCTCCATCATCCTTTGGGTGCACTAGGCCTGGCTTTGATGTCAGATCACCTGCCTAGATATGGGGACTGTGGTCCCATGAGGAGGGACCAGGCACTATGAGTCTAAGGCAGTTCCTTTCCTGGCACCTCATGCCCACTCCCTCAGCCTTAGGACAGTCCAGCCTTAAGACCCAACCCAGCTGAGCCAGAGGTAGGTACCCCGGCCATCCAGGCATGAGGGGAATGTAGTAGGTATCCTTCCTATTTATATTTTCAGTTCACTTTTTATTTCTGTTGGAACACAGTTGATAAACAGTGTTGTGTTTGTTTTTGGTGTCAAGCAGCTCAATTCAGTTACACACAGGGCTACGTCTACTCATTTTCGCCTTCATTTCCCACATAGCACCTTGCAGAGTGTTGAGTGGAGTTCCCTGTGCAGGACAGAAGGTGCTTGTTGATTATCTATTAAATGTATCCGTGTTCATATATTAATCCCATGTATTAATTTTTCCCTCTTTCCCACCTTTCCTCTTTGGTAAATATAGTTTTCTAAGTCTCTGAGGATATGTCTCTTTTCAATTAGGGTGTATCTATCCATTTTTTGATTCCACCTGAACATGACGTATATGCTATCTGTCTTTATCTAACCGACGTCCCACAGTATGATCATCTCCAGGTCCACCTGAGTTGTTACAAGTGGCATTATTTTTTATTTTTAATGGCCTAGTGATGTTCCCTTGTGTACACGCACCACATCGTCTTTATGCCTTCATCTGCTGATGGACAGTTCGTTGGCTTCTTGGCGACTGAAGGTATTACTGCAGTGACGTGTGGGTGGTGCATCTTTTACCTTTGGGTTTTCTTCAAGTATATTCCCAAGAGTTGGACTGCTGATCCTGTGGGCACTGTAATTTCATTTTTAAGGAACCTCCACAATGTTCTCTGTAGTGACTCTTACCAGGTACCGTCCCCACCCACAGCTTAGGAGAATCCTTTTTTTTCTAGGTCCTCTGCAACACTTACTGCTTGTAGACATTTTGATGATGGCCCCTCGGACTAGTGCTGGGTTTTACCTTATTATTGTTTTGATTTACATTTTTATGATAATAAGTGATGTGAAACATCTTTCTATGTCCTTTACAGGGGAAAAGAAAAAGTAAAATGTTTTTGAGTCACAATTTGAGTAAAATTGAAATGGCCTCGCTCTTGAAATGGGCTTCTTAAATTACGGCCTTATTTTGAATTTTCTTTTGAATACCTACCACAGCACGTTCCTTCAGGGCAGGCTATTATTCACCTGAGGGGCCTTGTGAACCGAAAGTTCACTGTTTTATGTCTGGGCATTTGCTTTTTCAGTTCGTTTTTCTATCCATTTTAGTTTCCACCGCAACCTGGTATCACATGCTATCTGTCTTTCTCGATGGGACCTGCTTCCCATAGTATGATCATCTCCAAATCCACCTGTGTTCTTCCAAGTGACATAACTTTATTCCTTTTTTTATAGTAGGCAATATTCCTTTGTATACGTGTACCACATCTTCATGCACTCATCTGCTAATGGACAGTTTGGTGGCTTCCATGTCTTGGCTATTCAAAGCAGTGTTGCAATGGCGTTGAGGTTCATGTGTCTTTCACCTTAGAGAGTTCATCAGGTATATGCCCAGGAGTGGGATTACAGATCATGTGGTAGCTCTCGTTTCGTTTTTAAAGGAACCTCCATCATGTCATTTGCAATGGCTCTTACCAGGTTACATTCTCACCCAGAGCATACTAGAGATCTTTTTCACCATGCCGTCCCCAAAATCAGTGCTTGTAGACTTTTTTTTTTTTTCACACACACACAAAAAAAACCACGACTAAGCACACTGGGCTTTTGCCTTTTCTCTTATTGACTTGTAGGAGTTCTTTATATATGCTGGACATTAATCCCTTTTAATTGTCCATTTTTTTAATATAAATTTATTTATTTTAATTGGAGGTTAATGAATGATGGCTTCTGATAAATCCTTATAGCTGTGATTTACATTTCTCTGATAATGAGTGATGTTGAACATCTTTCCTGTCCTTTTATAAAAACAAAAGCATTATTGAGTAACGCAAATGGCTTCTCTTTGGAAATGGACTTCTTAAAGATACATTTTTTGAATTTTCTTTCCATTTACCGACAAAGCACATATCTTGAGGGCTGTTTTCATTAATAACCACACAGGCCTTGTGAATGCGTGGCCGGAAGACTGGTTTTAAAGCTGTAATTCAGGGAAACGACCACGTGGTGGCAGGATTTCTTTTCCCCACCTCTGGTTACTATTCTGGTAATGCGGAGAAGGCGATGGCACCCCACTCCAGTACTCTTGCCTGGAAAATCCCATGGATGGAGGAGCCTGGTAGGCTGAAGTCCATGGGGTCGCGAAGAGTCGGACATGACTGAGCGACTTCCCTTTCACTTTTCACTTTCATGCATTGGAGAAGGAAATGGCAACCTACTACAGTGTTCTTGCCTGGAGAATCCCAGGGACGGGGGAGCCTGGTGGGCTGCCGTCTATGGGGTCACACAGAGTCGGACACGACTGAAGCGACTTAGCAGCAGCAGCAAGGCGGAGATGAGGGAAAGTCCTGCTTTGGGTTTAAATGAGAGCAGAATGTGTCAGAACCCACACCCAGGGCTTCTGCCTCACCACTTCCACCCCCTTACCCTTCACCCAGGAACAAACCCCAGCCTCTACAGAAGTGCTGTGATGAGGGTGCTGTGGTCTCTAGGTGGGGTCACTCTAAGGAAGGAGGCTGGAGGTGGAAACCCCAGCACTAGGAGACATGGAGACCTGGTGACTCCTCCAAGTCTCACAACTCACAGGGTCCATCATCCTTTGGGTGCACTAGGCTTGGCTTGGTTGTCCCATAGCCCATGTGGATCTGAGACAGTGGTCTCATGAGAGGGACCAGGCACTCCAGATCAAAGAGTTCCTTTCCTGGCACATCCTTCCCAGCTCCCTCAGCCTTAAGACAGTCCAACCTAGAACCCTATCCAGCTCAGGCTCCAGGGACATCCCACCAGCCCTGAACACCCAGGCAAGAGGTGAATATAATAGGCATCGTTGCTTTTAACATTTTCATTTAATATTCAGTATCTATTTGAGTATGGTTGATTTATAATGTTGTTTGTTTTAGGTGTCACACAGCTTGACTTAGTTATACATAGGCATACATCTACTCATTTTCAGACCCTCCCAGACAGCTTCTTCCAGAGTGTTGAGTAGAGTCCCCTCTACTGGACAGGAGGACCTTGTTGAGTATCTATTACAGAAATCAGTGTTCATATATTAATCCCATGTGCTAATTTGTTCTTCTCCTGCACCTTTCCCCTCTGGTAACCTTAAGTTTTTTCTGTCTCTGAGGGTTTTTCTGTTTTGTAAATTCATATATTTCTATCCAATTTGAGATTGCACCTCAACGTAATATCGTAAGCTTTCTGTCCTTCTCTATCTAACCTGTGTCCCATAGTATGATCATCTCTGGGTCCACTTATGTTATAGGCAGTGACATCACTGCATTCCTTTTCTTGTCTGAACTGTATTCCCTTGTATTAATATATGTGTACCACATCGTCTTTATGCGTTCAATTGCTGATGGACAGTCTGGTGGCTTCCATGTCATGACTGTTGAAAGTAGTTTTGCAATTATGTTGGGGTCCATGTGTCTTTAGCCTTAGGGTTTTTGTCATATATATGCCCTGGAGTGGAATTGTGGATTATGTGGTAGCTATCATTTTGTTTTTTAAGGAACATCCATGGTATCCCTCATAATAGCTCCTGCCACCCACAGCATAGGAGTATTCCTTTTTAGCATGTGATCCCTAAAATTTACTGCTTGTAAGCTTTTCTACGATGGTCACTCAGACTGGTGCAAGGTGGTACCTCGTTTTACTTTTGATTTATATTTCTCTGATATTGAGCAGTGTTGAGCATCTTTCCGTTGTCTTTGTTTTTGTTTTTTTTTTTAAGTATTTTTAAGGAAATTTGAAATAGCTTCTCTCTTGAAAAGAGTTTCTTGAAAGTGGCTGTGTTTTGAATATTCTTTTGATTACTTACCACAGCACATTTCTTGAGGAAAGATTTCATAGCACTGATTTTATAGCTGTGGTAATCTTAAATGGCCACGAGGCAGCAGGATTTCTTTTTCCCCAGCTCTGGTTACTCAGGCAAGGGGGAAATGAGGGAAAGTCTGCGGTTATAAAATGAGAGCTGAATGTGCCAGAACACATACCCAGGGCTTCTGTCTCCCCACTTGCATCCCCTTACCCTTCATGCAGAAACAAATCCCAACCTCTACAAAAGTGCAGTGCTGAGGGAGCTTTCATCTATATGTGGGGTGATTCTAAGGAAGGAGACTGGAGTGGGAACCGCAGCATCAGGAGACAGAGAGACCAGGTGACTCCTCAGTCTTGCAACCCACAGGGTCCATAATCCTTTGGGTGCACTAGACTTGACTGCTGTCCGATGCCCCGCCTTGATCTGGGGGCTGTGGGCCCATGCAGGGTGACTAGGCAGTGCAGGTCTAAGGGTTCCTGTCCTGCCTCATCCTTCTCGGCTCCCTCAGCCTTAGTACAGTCCAGCCTTAGGACCCTAGCTGCTCAGGCTCCAGGGATGTCCCACCAGTACCAAACACCCAAGCCTGAGGGGAATATAGTAGACATCATTCCTGTTTATAGTTTTGTATCATTTTTATTTCTATTGGAACAGAGATGATAAACAATGTTGCTTTTCTTTTCCCCATCAAGCACATGCATTGTTATACATACGAATACATCTACTGGGTTTTGCCCCCCTTCCCAGATAGCTTCTTCCAGTGTGTTGACTAGTGTTCCCTGTACAGAACAACAGGTCTTTGTTGATTATCTCTACAGATGCCAGTTTTCATGTAATAATCACACATGCTGATTCATCCCTGTCCAGTATTTTCCCTCTCCAGTAACCATAGGTTCCTTTTCTAAGCCTCTGAGTGTATTTCTGTTTGGTCAATTCATGTATTTCTATCCATTTTTAGATTGTACCCCAGCATGATATGTATGCTATCTGTTTTTCTCTGTGTAACCTGCTACCCATAATATGATCATCTCCGAGTCCACCTATGTTGCTGAAAGTAGCATTAATTTATTCTATTTTATGGCTACCCAATATGGCTGCCCACATCTTCCTTATGCATTCGCTGCTGATGGACAGGTCGTGTCTGTTGAAAGTAGTGTTGAAATGACATTACGGTGCATGTTTCTTTTCGCTTAGGGTTTTGTCGGATATCTGTCCAGAGGTGAGATCACAGATCATGTGGTAGCGTTTACTTCATTTTTTAAGGAACCTCCATAGTCTCCTTCCTAGTGGCTCTTACCAGGTTACATTCCCACCCACAGTGCAGGAGAGTTCATTCCTCCACACCTTTCCCAGCATTTACTGCTGTAGACTTTTTGACGATGTCTGCTCTAACTGGTGCAAGGATGTACCTCATTTTGATTTACATTTCTCTGATAATGAGGGATGTTGACCATCTTTCCAAGTTGAGATCAGATCAGTCACTCAGTCGTGTCCGACTCTTTGCAACCCCATGAATCGCAGCACGCCTGGCCTCCCTGTCCATCACCATCTCCCGGAGTTCACTCAGACTCACGTCATCGAGTCAGTGATGCCATCCAGCCATCTCATCCTCTGTCATCCCCTTCTCCTTCTGCCCCCCAATCCCTCCCAGCATCAGAGTGTTTTCCAATGAGTCAACTCTTCGCATGAGGTAGCCAAAGTACTGGAGTTTCAGCTTTAGCAAAATTCCTTCCAAAGAAATCCCAGGGCTGATCTCCTTCAGAATGGACTGGTTGGCTCTCCTTGCAGTCCAAGGGACTCTCAAGAGTCTTCTCCAACACCACAGTTCAAAAGCATCAATTCTTCGGCACTCAGCTTTCTTCACAGTCTAACTTTCACGTCCATACATGACCACAGGAAAAACCATAGCCTTGACTAGACGGACCTTTGTTGGCAAAGTAATGTCTCTTGCTTTTGAATATGCTATCTAGGTTGGTCATAACTTTCCTTCCAAGGAGTAAGCGTCTTTTAATTTCATGGCTGCAATCACCATCTGCCGTGATTTTGGAGCCAAAAAAAAATAAAGTCTGACACTCTTTCCCCTGTTTCCCCATCTATTTCTTATGAAGTGATGGGACCGGATGCCATGATCTTTGTTTTCTGAATGTTGAGCTTTAAGCCAACTTTTTCACTCTCCTCTTTCACTTTCATTAAGAGGCTTTTTAGTTCCTCTTCACTTTCTGCCATAAGGGTGATGTCATCTGCATATCTGAGATTATTGATGTTTCTCCCGGCAATCTTGATTCCAGCTTGTGCTTCTTCCAGCCCAGCGTTTCTCATGATGTACTCTGCATAGAAGTTAAATAAGCAGGGTGACAAGATACAGCCTTGACGTACTCCTTTTCTTATTTGGAACCAGTCTGTTCCATGTCCAGTTCTAACTGTTGCTTCCTGACCTGCATACAAATTTCTCAAGAGGCAGGTCAGGTGGTCTGGTATTCCCATCTCTTTCAGAATTTTCCACAGTTTATTGTGATCCACCCAGTCAAAGGCTTTGGCATTGTCAATAAAGCAGAAATAGATGTTTTTCTGGAACTCTCTTGCTTTTTCCATGATCCAGCAGATGTTGGCAATTTGGTCTCTGGTTCCTCTGCCTTTTCTAAAACCAGTTTGAACACCTGGAAGTTCACGGTTCACGTATTGCTGAAGCCTGGCTTGGGGAATTTTGAGCATTACTTTACTAGCATGTGAGATGAGTGCAATTGTGCAGTAGATTGAGCATTCTTTGTACACTGCCTTTCTTTGGGATTGGAATGAAAACTGACCTTTTCCAGTCCTGTGGCCACTGCTGAGTTTTCCACATTTGCTGGCATATTGAGTGCAGCACTTTCACAGCATAATCTATTAGGATTTGAAATAGCTCAACTGGAATTCCATCACCTCCACTAGTTTTGTTCGTAGTGATGCTAAGGCCCACTTGACTTCACATTCCAGGATGTCTGGCTCTAGGTGAGTGATCACACCATCGTGATTATCTGGGTCGTGAAGTTCTTTATTGTACAGTACTTCTGTGTATTCTTAACACCTCTTCTTTATATCTTCTGCTTCTGTTAGGTGTTGACCATCTTTCCAAGTAGTTTACATTTAAAAAAAAAATGAGTAAAGTTGAAATGACTTTTCTCCTGAAATGAGCGTATTGAAAGTTGACCTTTTTAAAAAATATTTTTCAAGTATGACTTTACAATTCTTGAGGTCCCTTTTTTTTTTTTTTTCCTTAATGAACCTAATAACCTTATGAGTGCGATTCCCCAAAGCACTGATTTTAAGTTGTAGTTTAGGAAATAGTCACAAGGTGGCAGGAGTCCATCTTCTCCACCTTTGGTAACCAGGGTGAGGGGATGATTAGGGGCAGTCCTGCTCTTAGGTTGTGAAGAAGGGCAGAATGTACCAGAACACAGACCCAGGGCTGTGTCTCACCACTTGCATCCCCTTACCTTTCAATGTGGGAAAAATCCCAACCCCTGCAAAAGCGCTGTGTTGGGAGCTATTCTCTACATGGAGTGTCTGTAAGGAAGGAGAATGGAGGTGGGAACCCCAGCACCAGGGGACATGGAGACCAGGTGACTCCTCAAAGTCCTGGCAACCTGAGGGTCCATCATCCTTTGAGTGCACTATGCTTGGCTTTGCTGTTAAACAGCCCGATGTGATCTGGGGACTGTGGTCCCACATGGAGGGACCAGGCACCATGGGCCCAAGGGGCTTCCTTTCCTGGCAGATCCTTTCCATCCCCCTCAGTTGAGCTTTTCAACTCAATCTGGTTCAGGCTCTAGGGATGGTACCCCCAACCCTGACCACACAGGCAAGAGGTGACTATAGTAGGCATTATTCCCTTTAATGATATCTTCATTTTAGTTTCTAATGCAGTACAGTTGATTTACAAAGTTGCATTTGTTTTGGCATCGATTCAGTTACAGATAGGAGTACATCTACTTGTTTCTGGACTCCCAGATAGCTTCTTCCAGAGTGTTGAGTAGAGTTCCCTATGTTGGACAGTAGGGCCTTGTTGACTATTTCAGAACTATCAGAAAAGAAAGGGAAGTTACTAAAGTCGTGTTCGATTCTTTGTGACCCCCATGGACTGTAGCCTGCCAGGCTTCCCTGTCCATGGGATTTTCCAGGCAAGAATACTGGAGTGGGTTGCTATTTCCTTCTCCAAGGGATCTTCTGACCCAGGGATCGAACCTGGGTCTCTCGCACTGCAGGCAGACTCTTCACCATCTGAGCCACCAGGGAAGCCCCAAAAATACATTACATGTTTATCCCAAAGTGCTAATTTACTTCTCTTCTGCGCATTTCCTCTTTGGTAACCATAAATTTCTTTTCTAAGCCTATGAGCATGTTTCTCTGATTTCTATCCATGTTTAGATTACACTTCAAACTAATACCATGTAGTGTCTATTTTTGTCTATCTGACCTGGTTCCATTGTATGGGCATCTCCAGTGCCAACACTGGAGATATAGCTGTAGTTCTGGGAAATGACCACTGGGCAGCAGGATTTCTTCCTCCCCACCTCTGGTTACTCAGGCAGGGAAAGTCTGCAGTTGTAAATGAGAGTTGAATGTGCCAGAACACATATCCAGGGCTTCTGTCTCACCATTTTCACCCCCATACCCTTCACCCAGGAACAAATCCCAACACCTACAAAAGCACTGTGATGAGGGAACTGTGTCTGTAGGCAGTGTGACTCTAAGGAAGGAGGCTGGAGGTGGGAACCCCAGCACCAGGAGACGTGGAGACCCAGTGACTCCTCCAAGTCTTGCACCCGACAGGGTCCATCACCTTTGGGTGAACTAGACCTGGCCTTGCTGTCAGATGCCCCGCCTGGGTCTGGGGCCTGTGAGCCCATGCAGAGGAACCAGGCAGTGCAGATCTAAGAGTTCCTTTTCTGCCCCATCCTGCTTGCTCCCTCAGCCTTAGGACAGTCCAGCCTTAGGACCCTAGATGCTCTGGGTCCAGGGATGTCCCACCAGCTCCGTTCACCCAGGTGTGAGAATATACTAGGCATCATTCCTGTTTATATTTTTATTTCATTTTTATTTCTACTGAAATAGTTGATAAACTTGGGTTTGTTTTCCTTGTCAAGCAGCTTGACTCAGTTATACATAGGGCTGTGTATACTCATTTTCGGCCACTTTTCCCAGATAGCTTATTCCAGATTGTTGAGTGAATACCCTGTGCTGGACAGTAGCTCCTTGCTGAGTACCTCTACAGATATGGTAATCCCAGAGTGCTAATTTATCCCTCTCTTGCACCTTTCTTTAGTAACCAAAAGTTTCTTATGTCTGTGTATTTTTGTTAATTTGTGTATTCCTATCCATTTTGGTTCCACCGCAACCTGGTATCATATGCTGTCTTTCTCTGTGTGACCTGTTACCCACAGTACGATCATCTCCAAATCCAGCGGTGGTGTCCCAAGTGGCATTACTTTATGACTGAGCAATATTGCATTGTATACGTGTACCACATCCTTATCCACTCATCTGCTAATAGTTTGGTGGCTTCCAGGTCTTTGCTATTGAAAGTAGTGTTGCAATGATGTTGGGAGGCATGTACTTTTACCTTACTGTTTTCTTGAGTACATTCCCAGGTGTGGGATTGTGGATCATGTGATAGCTTTGTTTTTTAGGAATCTTAATGCGCTATGCTTAGTCATTCAGTCATGTCTGACTCTTTGAGACCCTGTGGACTGTAGCCCGCCAGGCTCCTCTGTCCATGGGTATTGTCCAGGCAAGAATACTGGAGTGGGTTACCATGCCCTCCTCCAGGGGATCTCCAGGGATCTAACCCCGGTCTCTCACATTGCAGGCAGATTCTTTCCCGTCTGAGCCACCACAGTGGCCCTCATAATGGCTCTTACCAGATTACATTCCCACCCACAGTGTAGCAGAGTTCTTTCTCCATGCCCTCCTCCACATTTATTGCATACAGACATTTTAGTGAAGGCCATTATGCTTGTGCGAAGTGGTACCTTGTAGTTTTGTTTTGCATTTCTGTGATAGTAGTGGTATTAAACATACTTTCATGTCCTTTTTGGCCATCTGTATATCTTCTTTGGAGAATGTCTATTTAGATATCTACACATTTCAATTTTTCTTCATATTGAGCTGCATGATCTGTTTATTTGGGTTCAAACTATGAATGTTATGGCTGACACATATATAAACATTCACATATATATTCTTCTATGTGACCATCCATACTTCTGTGATGGAAGCAGAGCAAACACTCCCTAATTCTCAATTGTCATTTTCTGTTGAGAAACTGAAGCTGGAAAGTTACATAACCTGCCCGAGTTCACCGCCCCCCACAAGTATTTGGTTAAAGTGAAATGAAAGTGAAAGTCGCTCAGTCGTGTCCGACTCTTTGCAACCCCATGGACTATACAGTCCATGGTATTCTTCAGGCCAGAATACTGGAGTGGGTAGTGTTTCCCTTCTCCAGGGGATCTTCCCAACCCAGGGATCAAACCCAGGTCTCCCGCATTGCAGGCCTTTACCAGCTGAGCCACAAGTGTTTGGGCTAGGAGGGCTCAAAGCCTGGCTGCTCTGGATACTCTTCTCTCCACAAGATGCTGACTGACTGACTTTAAGACAAATGGGGTCACTTCCTACTTAGCCGAGCACTGAGGCTCTAGGTCAGCAGCCATCCCAGGCAGAATTCTGGAAGGTGAAGTCTGTCCTTCCCACGTGTGCTAGACATTGCCACCTGCTTCTCTTCTGTCCGTTATCTCCTGTCTATGAAGCCTAACTCCTGGCTACTACCACTCAGAAAAAAAGCCTATTGCACAAATCTTCCTTGACTGTTTCCTCTTCCCACCCCTAATGGGCAGTGGTTTTCAGATTATTCCGTTAGAGCTTCCATGTTCCTGAGAAATGGCCAGAGGAGCCATTGCAGGTGGGCTTGGGGCTGAATGGGAGAGACTGTGGCTCCATTCAGCCAACCAAGGATGTCCGGCTTTTATCTCTTTTACATATTGCACTTTTAAGATTTTAATTTAGAAGAATGCATTGCTTTCTAAAACATGCTTGGAATAAATAAACCGACATGTTTCTCTTCTATCTTGTAATGTTGATAATTTATTAATTAAGACTGGTCTGTGGGCATCCCCACACCCCTAGCTCAATCTGGATTATCAAGATGTACCTTGTTTACAAAAAAAAAAAAAAAAAAAGCTGAATTTCAAAATCTGTTCTCCATGATACCCCTCTGATGGGTTATACCGGGACGTGGACTCTCTTTAGCACTCGGGACACACTTGGCTGTTATCTGTAGACCTTGACTGTCTTCTTCAGCTTACTCCAGTGCAACGTCTAAATAAGCTCTTCTTCCATGTGTTTCCTGATGTGGAAAAAGTTAGGAAGCACAAAAGTACCGGAAGCACTAAAATCTAGTAACACTTGGGGCTTGGGCTCTGGAATTTTATGTAGTCAGTCATCTTGATTCTTACTAGCTAAGCGGTCCTGGCAAATTGCTTAACTAAGCCTCAGTTTTCTCATCTGTGAAATGGGAGTGACAGCACCATTTCTTAAGAGCTGGTGTAAGGATTAAAAGAGAATATATGTGACATGGCACAGTAGCTGGTATGATACTTAGGACACAGTAAACCGTAGACCCACGGTTAATAGCCCACCTTGCACTGAGATTTGCCCTCAAGCATGGAAGTAAATTTTGCCATGGCTTTACTACTGCTGCACCTTTGATAATGCTTGCAAAAGAGTATAGATGTGAAACATCGTAAACAAATATAAACATTAATAACTTTAAAAACTGTGACTATAACACCTAGTTTACACTCTCCGATAATAAAGGTGAAACAAATACTTATTTGAAGGTTATTAACAGTGCCTCCAGACTGGAAACACTGCTTCAGAAAGAGCAGAATCAAATACTTTTTCCTGAATTTTTTTTAAATGCACATTTTTATTTATATTTTGTTACAAAAATCAATCATCTTCATGATGGTAGAACAAATCCAAATGAGCCATTATGGTTTGAACACATCTTAACAAGTTTTCTTCTGAATACCAAAATGACTTCACATTACTGTCTTTTGATCTAATCATTTATATTTTCTTGTAATATTCTAAATTAGAAGAAAATATATTTCTGTATAACCATATCAGTATTCTCTAACCCAGTCAATTTATAGGAAATAACACTTAACCAAATCCAGAAATCTCTTTGCAGAAATTTTATTCATTTCAGCAAAAGTATTTATGTAAAAGATGCTTCCAATATCTAGTTTGAATATTTTTATATTACTATATTGGAGAAGGCAATGGCACCCCACTCAGTACTCTTGCCTGGAAAATCCCATGGACAGAGGAGCCTGGTAGGCTGCCGTCTATGGGGTCGCTAAGAGTCAGACATGATTAGTGACTTCACTTTCACTTTTCACTTTCATGCATTGGAGAAGGAAATGGCAACCCGCTCCAGTGTTCTTGCCTGGAGAATCCCAGGGACGGGGGAGCCTGGTGGGCTGCTGTCTCTGGGGTCGCATAGAATCGGACACAACTGAAGCAACTTAGTAGTAGTACTAGTAGTAGTATATTACTATATATTTATCCTTTTACTATTGTATTGAAGTATAGTTGACTTACAATGTTGTGGTAATTTCTGTTCTGCAGTAAAGTGAGTATATGCACATTCTTTTTTCTATAAGCTTTTCTCTTATGGTTTATGATTGAGTATCTCTGTGCTACACAGTAGGACCTTGTTTATCCATTCCATATATGAAAGCTTACATCTGCTAACCCCAGCCCGCCCCTCCCCTCTGGCAACACCAGTCTGTTCTCTGTCCGTGTTTCTGTTTTAGATAGGTTCATCTGCGTCATATTTTAGATCCTACATGTAAGTGATATCATATGGTATCTGTCTTTCTAACTTACTTCACTTAGTATGATAATCTCTAGTTGCATCTAGGTTATTGCAAATGGCATTATTTTTTGGTGTGTAGTATTCCAGTGTATATATGCACCAGATCTTTATCCATTCATCTGTGGATGAACATTCAGGTTGTGGGATTGCTGGATCATAAGGTAATTCTATTTTTAGTTTTATTAGTGGTTTCTGGAAAACCACTATACTGTTTTCCACAGTGTCTATACGAACTTACATTCTCAACAACACTGTAGGCGAGTTTCCTTTTCTCCACATCCTCTCCAGCATTTGGTATTTGCAGTTTTTATGATGGCCATTCTGACCACTGTGAGGTGGTACCTCACTGTAGTTTTGATTTGCATTTCTCTAATATAATTAGCAATTAGGAACATCTTTTATAAGCTTCTAAGTTTGATTACGTCCCATTTGTTTCCTTTCCTATTGCCTTGGGAGACTGACCAAAGAAAACACTGGCACAGTTTATGTCAGAGAATGTTTTGCCTATGTTCTCTTCTAGGAGTTTTACGATGTTACGTCTTACATTTAAGTCTTTAAAAGCCATTTTGAGTTTATTTTTGTGTACGGTGTGAGGGTATGTTCTAACTTCATTGATTTACATGCAGCTATCCAACTTTTCCAACACCACTTGAAGAGGCTTTTTCCACTGTAGATGAGATTTTCAATTCAGGTTCAAGGTGTGACAACATGAGGGATATTTTTAAAGCATATAATATTATCCCCAACCTTAAGACATCCAATCTCACTGTTCTGATTCCAGCTAATAATATGCCCAGCATTTCCACAGATCAACACAACACCCCGGCTCTGTAACTATTCCTCTGTGTCCAAGATTCAAACACAAATAGCATTTCAGAGACTAGTTGGATTAATAATAGATCTGCCTCTGACAGTGCTTTAGATGGGAGTTCCTGTCAAGCTGCCCTAGAAGACATGAGCCCCAATCAAAAGAGTTGATAGCAAAGGAGTCTTGTGACAGTATTCCAGCTGAGCTTGTAGAACTTCACCCCATTCAGAAAGTCATTCAACAACCCTGTTCTATTACCTTCTGCTATGTAGTCTTGAACAAGGTAAACTTTTTGTGCCTTGGTTTCCCCATCTGTAAATGTGCAAGTTTACAGGTGAGTAAATACATCTTAAGAGTTCAGAATAGTTCCTGGTACCTAGGAAGCACTTCAATCCGTGTTAGCTGTTGTCAATATTAGTCATCCCAGCGGTGCTGACAGCACTGTTGCTCTCCTAGATGCCCGAATCCAAAAGGCAGCCATTAGGCTTCGGGCCCGACCTCACTGAGAGGAGGAGACAAGTGCAGGAGCTCTTTTTCAGGGTTTGGGGGACCGGTCAGCCCAAGCTAGAACCCTGGAGGCTGTCAGGTAAGGGGTATAGCAGGAAACAGATCCTCTTTCCCTGCAACACTCCCTGGCTTCCTTCCTTCCTTCCTTCCAAGGGTCTCCCTTACCCTTCAGCACAGAAAAAAATCAACTCTTCCTTGACTTATTTTCCTCTTCTGTACAAATTTTTGCTGCCAATAAGAGCCACCTGGGAAAACCAATAATACAGATATTTACTACAATAAGTAGTTTATTCCTAGCAGATCACCTCTCTGGTTATTGTCACTCTAGTGATATTCAATAAAATAAAAAGAGTGGTTGAAGCACAGTAGATAAGGTTTGTTCTGTTTTTTTTTTAAAGCTTGGACATATGAAGTCAAAGAGAGCATTTTATTTTTTCAATATTGCCAGGTTCCTACAAGATAATTTAAGAGGTCATACATCTTTTAACCCAGAAATAATGATGTGTGCTTGTGAGTGTGTAATGTGTGTACACCATATACCAGTAATATGTAATGTGTATTCACTGGTTTGTTTTCTAGGAGAGATCCAAACTGGCTAGAGCTGATAACAGCAAGGGGAATAAAGTTGATCTAACTTAGGAAAGGGGGTTGCTTCTCCCTCAAGGGCGTGCAAGATATTTTGGTTCTGTCTTACCTGTCGGCTAATCTGAACATTCACTGGCACGTTGATTCATGCTTCCATAAGGATGACGTTCCTTTAAAGCAAAGGCATTATTATCACTATAACTGCGAAGATTACAGAGGGAAGGAACATCTGTTGTATCAGATGGACTTGGATCAGGACCCTCTCTGCCCTCTGCATCCGAGGAGCCACCAGGGAAAGCTGATGTCACTGGTGTCCTCCTTCTGCTCTCTTTCCACAGACTTCCTTCTTTCCTCTCACACTTCAAACAGACATCATCGTCATCCTCCCCTTGGAAAGTCTTCCATTTCTATTTGTGCAGTAGATTTATTTTTTATTCAAATATACAGTGAACAGGTATTACTGTGTCAAGCACTATGCTAGATGTTAAGTCCACTGTGATACACAAGACCAGTGTGGTCACTGACCTCATGAAACTTACAATCTACTAACTGAGACTTATGTTAATCAAAGGGGCAGCCAAGTATTAATTCCAAATTATAAGCACTATGAGGAAATAAAAAGACAAGAAGCTCTCAAGGAGACTAGAGTACCTACTGTGGGTTGGGGTTCTCTTGGGTAATATTTAGGAGTCCTAAAGAATGAAAAAGAACCCAGCCTGTGAATCACTGTGGGGTGCAGAGGAGCCAGCAATGATGTATGGTCCCAGAATACAGAATGAGCTTGTGTGTGTGAGTAACTGCACAATGACCAGTGTGAATGAGGAACAGGGGATGAATGGAGGTGAAGCTGGGGAGGCTGGCAGGGGCCAGATAAGGCAAGCTTTTGTGGGCTTTGTTAATGATTTTAGTCTAAGAGCAGTGAGAATCCACCAAACGTTTTAAGCAAAGGAATGGCATGATCAAATTTATGTCTCAGAGACATTGCTGCTGCATGGAGACCAGAGGTAGGGAAGAGAAGAAGTAAAGAGAAGACTGGGTTATGGTGGTGCCCATGTGAGAAACAAAGTTTGCTAGGAACTGCACTGACTCTGCAGACTGCCTTAGGTAGTATAGTCCACTTGGATAATGTTGAATCTTTCGATCAAGGGTGATGGTGGCCTCATAGAATGAGTGAGTTTAGAAGTTTCCCTTCCTCTGAAATAGTTTCAGGATAGATGTTAATTAACTCTTCTCTAAATGTTTGGTAGAATTTGCCTATGAAACCATCTGGTCCTGGACTTTTGTTTGTCGGGAGTTTTTAAATCACAGATTCAATTTTAGTACTTGTCATCGGGCTGTTCTTATTTTTTTTTACTTCTTCCTGGTTCAGTCGTGGGAGATTTGTACTTTTCTAAGAATATGCCTATTTCTTCTAGGTTGGGGGAGGACTTTTGCAATTTAATTATTCTCCAGTGTGTGGGTCTCCCACCCGGGTGGTAACGGATTTGATTATATCATGAGTGTGCCCCCCTACCGCTATCTCATGGTTTCTTCTTGTGTCTTCGGATGCAGAATATCCTTTTCTGGTAGATTCCTGTCTTTTATCAATGGCTGTTCAGCAGTTGGTTGTGACCAGCATGCTCATGAAAGGAGGCGAGCTCAAGGTGTCTGCCTTCTTGTATCCAACCAACCTCAGGTTTCTGCAGAATAAAATAATTTGTGTTTTAACAATAAAGTTTGAACATCTAGTAGACAACTTTATATTACCTGTTTGAATCTTGGAACTCAGGTTGACAATATAAGGCCAAAGGAAAGTTGGAGATTATATTTTTTATATATATATATATAGGAAAGAGCTCCTAAAGGGTGTCCATCCAGGAAGTAAAAGTTTCTGCAAAACTTTCTAACACTTTAAGGCAGAGCCTCATAGAAGGGGCCCTCCTTCCACACCAGCCTGGTCCCACTGCCCACCCCTATCCCCAGAAAAACGAACCTTTTTAGGTGTCTTTATCCAAATTCTCTGTCTGGTGGTCCCTAAGAAATATGTCTTGAGTGACACTGAACTGCTGAGAAAGTCACTCCCCCAACTTCTTCCAGAGAATGCAGGCCAGTATTTCTCAAAAGCTGGTTCTCCAATCACTTTCTGAATTACCTGGATGCCTGTTAAAAATGCAGAGGACTTCCGTAGCCCTATCCTACTGGAAGCTCTGGGTCTGGCTGCCCTAGGTGATTTACGTTCTGCCAAGTCAGATTTCCACACAGGACTGTCAGACCTGATGACACCCCAGGAAGTGAGAAGGGGCCAGGGCAAAGGGATGGATTAGGCCTGGGCTTTGTAACAACCTTCCTGAACCAGCAAGGAGGGAAGGGGTGAGGTAGAGGATGGGAATAGAGAGCCCACGGGGGAGGTCAGCTGCCCTCTTGGCAGTGGGGGTGGGGGTGGCAGTGGCTCCGGCCACCTGCTCTCATTCCCAATGTGGAGGGAGGTGGCGAAAGGTGGAAAGCCTGTGCGGCCGGGCCCTAATGCCTGCGCTTCCTGCCCCACAGACGAACCCGGCTCCTGGAGTGCTCCCGCTGCCGCCTCCCCAGGTCTGCCGGAAGTAGGCGTCTCCCTGGAGGACGTCCTCTCTCCATTCTCTCCATCACATTCAGCCCTACCCTCCGACCCTTCCCACCAGACAAGCCCAGACCCAACTTGGGATATCAAAAGGGAACACGACGTTAGGAAACCAAAGGAGCTTTCAGCCGGCAGCCAGAAGAAGCAGCGCCTTGGGGAGCAGAGTGAGCGCTCGGCCAGCCCGCAGAGGGCCGTGCAACCCGGGCTCGAGGAGGCGCCTGGCGGCCAGGGGCAGCCTGAGGCCGGCAGGCCCTCCTCGGAGACCAGAGCGCCTGGGCCCGCACTGGCCGAAGCGGCGCGGGCTGGCAACAAGGAGGGGCTGCAGGCCCCGGCGGGCTCCGAGCTCGGCCGGCACGGAGGCCCCGGCGCTGCACCTGCGTTTGTGGGCCCGGGCCGCGGCGGGGGCGCACGGGAGGTCGAGGGCCGGGCCGGGGCGCGGGCGGGGTCCAGGCATGGCGCGCGGCCCCCCGGGGGCGCCCCTGCGCGCAAGGCTGCCGTGGCGCCCGGGCCGTGGAAGGTGCCAGGCTCCGACAAGCTGCCGGGCGTCCTCAAACCCGGCGCCTCAGCCCCGGGGAGATGAGCCCACCGCCCCGCCTCAATACCTGCAGGCCGTTCTTAAGTTCCGTCTCTCGGCGTTTTAATTTATTTCCACTGTCAAACGCATAAATCCACGAGGCACCAAGGCTTGGGAGCACCGACATGAAGCCCCACGTGTCCAATAAGCATGGTCCGGACGGTGTCCACAGTGCAGACCTAACTGATCCTAAAGCCCCCTGTTACACAGTGGGGGCTTTGGCAGCTACGGAAGAACCAAAACAACATGAAGAACATCACAGAGAATGCAGTGTAGCTTTAGTAAAAAAAAAAAAAAGAAAAAAAATTCCCCCACTGCATGAAGGATTTGGATGTCATCCAAACTTTGTTTCAAGAAACTGGACAAGTTAAGAGCAATCACAAACTGGAATATCGCCTTAAAAATCAAACTGCACGGAGCAAGCTGAAACTGAGACAAGATTATATCTTTTAATTGAGCTGAAGAGTTGTAAATAAATTGTTCTTGACATATCTAGACAGGGGTTAAAAGGTTTCTTTGAAACATTCAGAACTGTTCGCCCATGACCTGTTTCCACGGCTCACTCGGTGGCACCCATCACCAGTCTTAGAAGCAGTGTTCCCTGCACACTTGCAGGGTGAGTTAGAAACCTAGTGAATTCACTGGTGTGCTGCCATTTGTACTGCCATTTCTGTAATCACGTTTCTGTACATTTTCAGTGGTAGAAAAAAACGTTTTAAAAATTGTATTCTAGGGAACAGTTTGCCATAAGTCAGAATTTTGCAGTTTAGCTCATAGATCTTAATCAGTTTTCATCTACAATACAAATTTTATAATTGAAGGACCACAATTTGTTAAATTGAGATTGGCATTGCTGCAGTTCCTTTATGAGAAGGCTTTCCTCTCGTCTCAGGCTCAGAGATAGGAGTTTCTTTGACAGCATTGTTATATTTCTGTCATTTTATTGTCTTTTTAAGAATCCTCTTTCCATTACATTTTCACCTTGACAGAGCAAAGTATTCCTCCTATATTTTCTCAGATTACAATGAATCGCTAATATTAAAAAATCGTTATTATAGCCCATTTATTTTCATTAAAGAACACGGATCTTTTTAGCATTCCTTTCTGCTTACCTTTCTTATTATTTCTCCTTTTATTTCTATTTGGTTTGCTTTTTTGTCTAGATGTTTATTTCCCTTGCCCATGGTTGATAACCTAGTAAAATTTCAAGGCTTGCCTTTCTTCTCTGCCATTTTAATTTTTAATCTTTCTTTTTAAAGTTTTACCTTCAGTTAATTATCCATGCATTCTTATTTGTAGCTACACATACTAAAAGGCAAATGTTTCAGAGGGCAGTTTCTCTTTAATGGGACCTGAAATAATGAGGCTTCCCATACTTTGCCCCTCACAGGAGTTCAAATGCAAATAAGCCTTACCTCCCCTACTCAGAAAGTCAAACAGGGAGATCAGGTCCATCACAAGAGGGCACATGTAAACAGCTTCCTTGGGTTGCCTCTTTCCCTCTCTTTAAGTGCAGTATCCTGAGCACCAGCTGTTTAATTCCCATCAGGCAGAGGTATAGTTTAGTTGTTTGACAAGAGGACAATGTAGTTGAAAGCCTCAAGTGAAGAGTCTTGCAGCCTGTAAAAGCAATTTCCAAAAAATGAAACTTACTCATCATAAACTAAAGCACAAACACATGTAGCAGTTTACAGTACTTTTGGTTTAATCTCAATTAGTCTTTCTCCCCTGGACTAGAAATCCAGTCTATTTTGCCATTAAGTTATTGAATCTGGTTTTGGACAATGCTTCTGTAGTGTAGCTGCACGTCCGGGTACCGTATCCTCTGACCTTTATTTTCCATGTGTTACAAAAGGATAAAAAAAAATTGAGATTACGCTTGCATAAACTCTAATTTGCACAGTTCACAGCTACTACTTGTGCAGTAATTGCTTTATGCGGCTGTAATCCATAACCTGTGAAGACAGCACATCATCTAAACCCCATTCCAAATAATATTTCTGTGTAGTGTTAGCTGTGAATTTACCCTGTACAGCTGTATCTCTATAAATATAATTACATGTATTAATAGTCACAGAAAGACTGTAAGTGAGCAACTATTTTTATGAAACGCACCACTATGGATAAATTAACTTTTACAGAAATCTTGTTTACTGTATGATATTCTAAAACACTGTCAAATAAAATATATATCCAAAAATATTTTCTTTTTCCAACTATATAGGCTGTGTGTTGTCACCTGAAAAAAAAAAAACAAAACAAAATTCACAGCATGAGAGTTGTGAGTTAAGTCTTATTCAGGGCAAAATGAGGACTATAGCCCAGAAGACAGCATTTCAGAGAAACTGAGAAACTGCCTCAGAGAGGTGGGGAGCCGTCAGTATTAGGTATGACTGTAGTGAAGGGGTGGGATTTGCAGTCATGCACACATTCTGGTGGAGGCTTGCTGCTAGTCATGAGGAGCAGATGTCCCCTTTAATGATTTTAGTGCTTTTCTAGGTATGAGGAGATGCAAGCACTGAGCTCGTACAATCTCCAGAGAACATCTGACTATCCAAAGGCCTGTTCTGCCAGAGCACAGAGTGTCCCATTCCTGATCTCCACCCTGACCTCCATTCAGGAGGCATTGAAGGTCAGTGACCACAGCAGCGAGTGACCTCATCTGTGTAGAGGCAGATGGCACGTGCCCATTTTTAGTTGGCAGGGTTCCCTCATGGTCATAAATGTGTGGACTGGGAGGCATTTTGTGACATTTTGGCCCATGGTGCTAGGGAGCCCTAGGTCAGGTGAGGATTTCATTGTTAGGCCACTCAGTGTGCTATTACTGGACTAGGCCTTATTAACAGTAGTCAAAAGTCTCTGGACAATACCAGTCTTACTAGTCTATCATGGTCCCGGGAAAAAAATTCCTTCTTATTGCTTCTTCCCATATCTAGAGTTATACTATTAAAATCATTTATCTCATATATATGTATTTTATATATATATTTAGAGGAGAACTATATATGTGGTCAAGTGCTTCCAATCATCATTTTATCAGAGGTTCAGTCACACATTTGATAATGCAAGAAACAATTTTGTAAAACAGGCAATATACAAATAATGTAACTACCAGTATTGGTTAAGGAGCAGCCCAGTACATCCCTAGGCTGTCTTAGTCTGTCCCCAATCCCGGCACTGTCCGTAAGGCGCCCAGCCCAACTTCCTGCTGTTCCTAGGCTGGCTATCCTTGTGCGTGTGTGTGCTCAGCTGTATCCTTTTTGTGGCCCCATTGCCTGTATGTAGCCTGCCAGAGTTATCCTGTCAAGAATCCTGGAGTGGGTTGCGATTTCCTCCTCCAGGTGGACTGTTTACCACTTTTGCCACCTGGGAAGCTCTGGCTATCCACAGTATGGTTTAACTGTACCCAACATAAGGGAGTCTTTAAACTTAAATGGATATAGCCTAGTGTTAACCACATAAATTAGTCTCAAAATTGTGGGAAGCTATATTCTTTGGCTAAAATTTTTTTGTCTGTTGCTCTGACTGAACTTGAAAATGTCTATTTATGGCCAGGGTCAGAGCAGGCCAGGTGAAGGGATATCACCTAACAATAGTGTCCAGAACAGAACTATAATTTCTTTCTTTCTTTTAGAATAAATTTCCTAAGAGCCAACCAAAAGGAGAGGAGAAATCCAAGGTAACACAGAAATACTAGACACAGGTAATTGGTCACAAACCCAATAACTGGACTGAATTTTAAAGCCAGCACAAGATCATGCCCATGATAGAAAAACATCTGATTCGAGTGTACAAAGGTCCAAGAAGTCAAGAAAACACAATAAATGACCTTATGGGTCAGGTCCAGCACCTTCAGTCAGCTGTCTACTTCTGATATTGTCTTTTTCTCATCCTGGTCTGAGTGCAGTTTCTCCTCTGTTTGAGTGTCGTTTTAAGGTGAATTTGAGATGAGCAGTCCTCTCTGTAGACCAGTCCAGTGTAGGAGCCCTTTCTAAGTGGAAATATTAATCAAAGAGTCAATTTCTTTCAATTTTGCAGTGCATGAGCTAATGCAGACTACCTGATAAGGATCTGTCCACCTAAGTGAGAGGTTGTCCTTTAAAAGATGTCATTTCCAGTACACACAATACTGCTTGCAGGCTGTGGGATACCTGATCTTCCTCTAAAGATTATTAAGATAAGCTTCAGACACAAACTTAGGGTGTCCTATTAATTATTCAATTAAACTTAATATAACAGCAAGGAATCATCTGAGAAGTGAGTCTTAGTAAATGCAGACCTCAACACAACTAGAATTTAGTACTCACTGAAAGAATCTTTTTCTAAAATTACTTACCAAATTCAGCCAAATTAAGACTAATTTGTTTCCAAAGTAAGTCTGATCTCAATAAACTTGGCCTGATGATTTATATAAATATAGTTGATTGCATAGGCTTTTTTAAAAATAGCTTTGAGGGAACTTCTTTTATAAGGAGTCTCTGACTGAACCTGTAAAAGGCCTCTCAGAAATAGTAAAGTCATACCCCAGGGCTTATCACAGACTGTCTCACAGACTTGGGTGAATTCCTTTCCTTGAAACTCCTGTATCTGTTAGGAGGTGTCCTTCCTAATATATCAGACAAAGCTACTAGGAACCTAAGCATTTCTAGTCTCTGGAGAGATCAGATAGGTGAGATAAATGTTTCAATTCAGTTTACAAAAGCATAATTTACCAAACGCAAGTCATAATCAGCTTGAGGAGGAGGGTTTCCTTATATCTGGAAAACACAGATTAAAACCAGTTACTTTTCAGATAGAAGCCATAAAAATTACAGCCAGAGTCATCAGTTCATTCACTCCTATTGTTAACAGTTTTATGAAGCCATTAGGTTTCCTTTCAGAATTCCTTCATTTCTTACCCAGTTCAGCATTATTGTCTGAAAGTCAGAAACCTATACTTGTCCTAATGTTCTTCCCATAAATCTTTTTGAAGAGGAAGCATTTTTGTAAAAGCATCAGTATAAAACCATAAATGTCAACAGTGACAAAAGACATATGGCACTTTTAAAATCTGACTACAATGCAACTGACAAAGAAATTTGGCTACTGCTATAACAAATAACACTTTAATAACTAGAATTATGACTGATAATTTTACCAGGAGTATCAGATTTTAAGAATTCCATGCAACTTCTGGAATATCTATGTTAATAACATTTTCCCTTATAACAGAACCTAAGAAGATTTATTACTCATTTGACAATACTTCCCATGAAATTTAACATACCAAATGAACCTAATTAGTTTAATATCTCTCTCTGAAGTTTTCCAGGGGCCCTTTGAAGCATCCCAAAATTAGCTAGGGGTCAAAAGAACTTCATTAGAATTTGATTTTGGAAGTTTTGTTAAAAAAAAATTATCAAACAGTTTTAAAACCCTTGGTCAGACAGGATCATAGGTCACTGCAGAATAACATTCCCTTAACAAAAGTGACTGAAACTCCAATATTTTGGCCACCTGATGCAAAGAGCCGACTCACTGGAAAAGACCCTAATGCTTGGAAAGATTGAAGGCAGGAGGACAAGGGGATGACAGAAGAAGAGGAGATAGCTGCACAGCATCACTGACTCAAAGGACGTAAGATTGAGCAAACTCCAGGAGATACTGAAGGACAGGGAAGCCTGGCATGCTACAGTCCATGGGATTGCAAAGAGTAGGGCACAACTTAGCAACTAAGGCAGATACAGATCAGATCACTTTAAAGGTAAAGAAACTTAAAAATATGTTATCAAAGGCAGCTCAACATTTTAAGAAAAATGTCTCTTAGAAATAAAAACCAAATTCAAGTTTTATACCAGCTTACTTTTAAAATTCATTTACTCCACTAAATTTATTTTAAACTTAGCCAGTTCTAACCATGCACAAAACTCTTTTGTTGGCAGTGTTAATTTGAAGGAAATAATTACCAGAAGTTGAGTTTTTTTTAAAAACTGCAGTTGTCTTAGATTTTTCAAAATATAAGTTTAATGCCCAAACAGGACTTCTTTGAAAGTTGACTCTAAATGCAGTAAAACTGCAAGGGAAAATAATTGTAGACTTTTTCCACCCTAGTAAACAGAGTTTTCTCACAGACACTCTAGTTGGTATTTGCCTGTCAAGGGACCGCCTCATTCATGAATGGCACTATGTTTCTGTTGCTTGCTATGCTGATTGATACCGAACTTTTTTTTTCCCAAAAAGGTAGGTATCAATCACCAGTAAATTCCATCGCATTTTTTTCTTTTAATTCTGGATTTTTTTCATGCAAAATCCAAGCTTATGCAGAAGCCAAGATTTAGTGGAAAACAGTGTAAAGGTACGAAATGAATGGCCAGATAAACTGTTTGCAACATAAAACAATACTTGCACTACAGAGGAGAGAGTTCTAGGAAGTAACAGGAATAGGATGATGACAACCGTGCCATCAAGATTACAATCCAAATAAATAGTTCTCAACCCTAGTCAAGACTTCCCACTGATGTCAACAGGAGGCCTAAAATTCCCAACTGACCATTTTTACTCCAGTAGGGTTTTTCTTTTTCTTTTTAAAGATTTAAACCTACTGTGTATCGCTCAGAAAAGTGAAGAAGCTAATACAAAGTGTGAAATCAAGCACACAAATTGAGATAATTACCATAAATGTATGTCGTGCTTTGTGGACTAACCAGAGAAAGGCCAAGTGAAAGTTGAAAAAAGCAAGATCTATAAAACAATGAATTTAGTTTTAAAAATGAGGTGTCAATATTAATCATGCACAGCCAATTACATCTTAAAAGGAAAAAAGTCATTAGGACATCAAAAAGATCACAGATCAGAGACCAAAAGTATCAGGGCAGGGACAGAGCAGCACCAGGGCTGAGCAAGTAAGAGCCTCAAAGGACAAGGCCTTACCATGAATCAAGTTTCCAAGGTCAGGCAGAAAATAAACATGAAGATGCCAAGGTGGGGACTGGGTGGACCAATAAGCACATCCCTTCTCTAAAGCTGTCATCTGTCACTGTGGAACCATCTTTCAGTTCCTCATGAGAAGGGTTGGGGGGGTGGGGTGGGAGAGAAGAAAACGAAAAATAAATCAGCTTTTTATATGAAATTTATGGTTTTTAAAGTTTGACAAGTTTAATTCACATTTTTAAGAAACACTGAACAAGAAGTTTCTTATCTTCTACCACAACTAACCACCTGCAGACCGAGTCTGGCCCACAGCCTACCAATCTGCAGCCTCTGTCTTGGAACAACAGCAAGGCTTTCAGCAGAGAACCCCTTGCTTTCATCAGGATCTGATTCCCCTTCCAAGCAGTGGATCATACACACCCCAGACCTGGTGAAGTGTGTGGCTGCTGGGGGCTACATGTGCCTGGCATAGCTTCAAGTGTGTACTCCAAGTGCAAGGCACTCTGCCAGACACCTGACCACTGTTCCTACAGTACAGGTGGGTTTGCTGTGAAGCTGGAGGAACTGAAGTTTGCGTGAGCCCTCAAGCTCATGCGGAATTTTACATTTTCTTTCTTATTGAGTCTCTCCCAAACTGTGTAAGCTTGGGGCTCCCCCAGAATGAATCTGACCCTGCCCAACTGATATTATTTTTCAGGCCAAACTCACTGCAAAATCAAGTGACCTAACTGCTGAAGAAGTTGGACTAACAAGATTTCTTTTTCAGATAACCATAACGCCAGACGGGATGCCTACAAAATCTCCAGAGTGCTTTCCAAGTCTTAACACAGTAAGGGCACTATGTCCAATGATAGTGCATGATTCTGCATCATGTCAAGTTTATTTAGGGCACCAATTAAATGTGTAGAGATGATGGTTATGCTTACTGGTGGTAATAGCAGCTGCAGTGTGTAAACATTTGGGAATAAATGATGGAGCAACAATCTCAAATTACACTGACCTCTTGCTGGGCCACACTGGTGGCATATCACCCCGGCAGCCCAGCGATCCAGGAAAGCTGAAGCCTGTCCACCGCCCGGGGGGAGGGTTGCTGGCAACCGCAGATGAGGGCCGCATCTGTTATAAAAGATTCTGAGAGTTTCGTTGGATCTTTTCTTCTGATGTAACGGTGTCTTGGAGAATGAGTTCACCTGGAAATCTTGTGAAGCAACAAAGTGACCTTTCTTCATTAAGTGGAAGGTAAATTTTCTAAAACCCTCACAAGGTGTATCTGTGTGAAAGAAGATGTGATCTCCACTGTGCCTTCCTCCTGGGTCAAATGCCTTCACGCCAAGAACACACAGTCCCTGGGGGGCACACAGAGACTTTCCAGGGCTCACACAGGCAGGGACCTGTCTTACCTGGAATCCACTTCCAGAACTTCATCTTTCATTTTTATGCATTTCAAGGCTTGTGGTTTGCCCACTGCCCATTCCCACCTGCCCTACACAAGGACCCTTCACATTATGGAAGAAAGACGGACTTATCATTGCAACCTAAATTTGACTCTGTTCATCCCCCTAAAGTGTAAAACCTCTAGGGCATTAAAGTGACAACTGGAGAAGGCAGCCTTGGGAAGTCAGGAGAGCAAAGCAGAGAGCATCACTTACACGGGCAATGCCTTCCTTCAATTCAAGAGCCCTGTAGGGTTCCTATCTAAGAATTAGCACCCATGTTTATCTAAATTTTAAAATAAAGTCAGACTTTTTTCCTGATTGAATGTGTGGTTTGGCTGTTTGTCTGACTTGACCACAAGGACTAGCTTAGCCAGTTAGATTTATATAGCAGGTATTTTCCATAAGTTAAATGAGTCAAATCTGCAACTACAAGGTTTAAATAAGATACATTTAAAGCATATATACAAAAATATATCCTTGGCAGTATTTAAATTTGTGAAAAAAACATAGATGTCAACTTAAAAATGAAATCAGATCTAGAATTTTTATAAAATTATTTCACGGGCTACATGAAACAAAAGGAGCATGAATTAAACCTACTTAACTCAGCTTAACAAACATTTTTGAATAGTGTTGAGTACCTACTATCTATAAAGCATTACAGATGCGTAGAACGCAGCCCCTGTTCTCAAGTTGCCTATAATCTGGTTAGAAGGTCAAGACAGTTAACACAGTGGGAATGTCTGTTTCTACAGAATGCAGAAATGCGTGGAGGCATTTAGAAGTGACCCTGGACAAGGGGTGTATTAGTGGGCTTTGGAGGATGGGTAGGATTTCAAAAGGTAAGGGAGGGATAAGGCATAGAACAGCATGAGGGAAGTCAGAGTTAAGGAAGTTGGAGGTATGTTAGAGAAACAATGTATTGTTTATTTTGACTGAGACTGACAGAGACAGAGAGGCAGAAGAATAACAGACATAGGGGCAAGCAGATCACAAATGCTATTATGAGCAGTCAAGTGTCATTACAGCTTTCTGAGAAAAGGTGAACTCAGCACTCAGCTCTGGGAGGAGGCCCTGGCAGCCCTGTCCAGGTGCAGTGGAGACAGGAGACGTGCTGGCAGGCACTGAAATCCTCCAGGTAAGAAATAAGGAGACCTGAGCACCTGTTAAGGGTGCCAAGAAATAGCCAGGGACTCTGACTCAAGCACAGAGTACATATACAATGACACATATGCATTTTTAAGTTGTTGCTCTTACCAGCTGAGAGACATGTAATGGTTTGCAGTGGTGCTCTGGAATTCTCGTTCAGCAGATGTTTATCAGTGTCAGTCATGTGGCAGGTACTGTGCAGAGGGCTGAGACTACAACTTTAAACCAGACAGGCACGACCCACCTGTCAGAGATGTGCAGGCTTTACATATCAGGAAGCTAATTCCACAACTAGTTATGTTACTTGCAGTTGTAATAAGAGCTTCAAAGGAGAAGTGAAGGAGCCAGAGTGGGCAAGCAGGAGGCCTCATGAGGCCAGGAGGGGTGTACCCAGGGCTTCTCCTAAGAGAACAGCCGGGGACTGGTTCAATGTGTGCAGATGTCACAACAGGAACAGTGTGGGGGGTCCAGGCCTCAGGGAGCAAGGTGACAACTTCCCCCAGTTTGACAAGGATGGTCCTGGTTTCGAAACTGTTGAGTGGGCATCCAAGCAACACCCTCCCCACCTCGAGTCCTGGGCAAACTGGAGCAGTTTGGCCACCTGAGAAGAAAAGGGCCTGGGGGCCAAGCTCCAAATCTGAGACCTGATGGCAGCCCGTCACCTGGGGGCAGAGGATATCAAAAACTGGCCTGTAGAAGGCTGGGGGGCCGTGGGGTGAAGATATCACAGGCCTAACAGGCCCCGGCCAGGATGTGGGCCTCCACACCAGGCAGCAGCAGGCACTGACGGGTTTCACTGGAAGGATGACCTGACACGACGTGGGTCCCCCTACAGAAGCCGGAGCTGGGGTGGGGCCCACCTTTATGCTTCCTGCCTCTCTTCCTTCCCCTCCATCCTCTGCTGGAGGCTGCAGCCCTCACAGGCTGCTGACCCGGAACTCAGCCTCTCCCAGCCCCCAGTTGTGTTTCAACTCTTCCAAGAGCTTTCCTGGGCAGGTATCTAATCAGTACACAGATTCACATTCTTATAATCTGCTCTCTTCTCCATCATCAAGGTATGAAAATTCACCTTGGATTTCTACAGTTAATCTTCATGGTGCCTAACATACAATAGGCGCTTGGTGAGTATTTAAACATCAGATAATTAAAAAAAAAAAAAAAAACTGGTCTCATGTCTACATCCACTATAGTTTCCCTTGAATAAAAATGGTTTGTAACATGGTAAGTGACCCTGACTAGTCAAAGTGGACAGTTTGCAATTCTTCTCAGGTTTGCTGCTATTTCTACACAATTCTGACAGAAGGGCTTGATGTTATCTGAATACCAGATGGGACAAAGGCTAGCTTCTGCCACCACCCAGGTGCTTTATCCAAAACCAGTATTATTTTCCCTTGACTTCCTCCTGTTCCTGCTCAGGCCCAGCTCTGTCCCAAAGCCAGCAGGCCTTGAGAAGACCCAGCTCTGGCTTTATTTCAGGAAGGTAAGGTCAGGACCATACCAACAGTGACAGGGCAGGCCTTCTTGTTCCAGCCTTTCTTCCTCAGAACCTGGGGAGAGATTTCCCACTAGCATCCTTGGCTGAATTCTAGCATGCTGGGTCCAGCTGGTCAAGGTTCCTCAGATGAACTTGGCCTCCCCACTGTGAATGTTTACTGCAAGGAGGCAAAAGGCTCCTGTGGCTTTTGACCTTGGAGCAGGTCTGGACTCCCTCTGCCTCTCTGCTCCAACTGCAACTCTTCCCAATAGCACACACACTCAGATACCACACACATCAGTATCCCATCTGCCTCCCTGCCCAGGCTTCTGTCACTGGGGTCAAGCAGCCTTTGCGTGACCACACTTTTGGCTGGGCTCCTCCAGCCAACCTCTGCCCTGCAACCTGCACCAGGGCCCTGACACTCACCCGCTGGTCCCTTGCTTAAGAGACTCTACCTCAACTCCCTGCACTGAGACTTCTCAGGGTCAAAGACCCTCATGGTCTGCTCTCCACTAACCTCCCCGCCAGATGAAGCAGATCATTCACAACCCATCCCAAACATTTTCACTCTCTGTTTTTAATCCAAGTCAACAAATATAAAACCCAGATTTTTTTTTTTTTCCCCCTTAACCACTATTGTCAATGAGCTAATGGTATAAGGCTTTGGCAGGTTTTAAAATGGGCTTCCCTTGTGACTCAGCAGTAAATAATCTGCCTGCAATGCATGAGGCACAGGAGACGTGGGGTCGATCCCTGGGTCAGGAAGATCCCCTAAATGGCAACCAGTATTTTCCAGTATTGCTTGGCAAATTCCATGGACAGAGGAGCCTGGCAGGCTAGAGTCCATAGGGGTTGCAAAGAGTCGGACGTGACTGAGCATGCAGACACGCCCATACCTTTCTGCAAAGGCTTATTTCTCACTCAGGTAACAGATCAGGAGTTGCTGAGTAAAGGAGATTTTTCCTACTTAAGTGATTCAGAGACAGGTTCCTTTCATTTTATGGCTCCACTACAGAATAAAGGTCTAAGCACCAACAGCACTGCCATCTCCTGGAAACTTGTTAAAAATGCAAGATCTCAGACCCTGCCCTGGACCTACTGCACCTGCCCTGTGCTTTAACATCTCCAGATACAGGTGACTCAAACACTCAGAAGTTTCAGAAGTCCTGCTCCAGAACCTCAGAGCCCTCTATATCCAGATAGCTGAAGGGGACAGAGGGCTTGCAAGTGAGCATTTCATTAAAAATCCCAGCCTGCAAATGACCGGTCACTCCCATTCCCAATCCATTGGTCAGAACTAGTCACATGGGTACACTCGACACAAAGGACTGTGGGAAATGCAGTTCCTGACTGGACAGCTATCAGGCAGCTACCATGCCACACTATGGAACTAGGAGGACGGATTTTGGTAGACAGACATTTCTGACTCAGAGTATTTTTGTATTTTTTTCCAGGAGTAGAAAGAAATGTCTTCCTCTCTCCTAGAAACTGTCTTGGAATAAAGTGACAGGGGAATTTTCCCAGCTCTCTTTTGGGTTTTTTTAATGGATTTTTGTGGTAAGAATACTTAGATCTACTTCCAACAAGTTTTAAGTAAACAATTCTGTATCATTAACTACAGTCACCATGCAGCCTCCAATGTGAAGGTGGCCCAGCCTGGTACTAAGTGGACCAACGTACTGGACAAGAAGACGCCCCCGCAAGGCTTCGTGTCTGTGAGAGTCTGTGAGCACCCATGGTTTACACCAGTGCTGCTTCCCTCCTCACCCTTAGCTCAGAGGGCAGCCCTGAGTGACCTTATCTTCTCAACACATCTAAGGTATCCAAGCAGGGGTCAGCAAACTTCCTATCAAGTGTCACATAATAAATATTATGAGCTATGTAGGCCATTCTGTGACAGCTGCAATCACTCACCTCTGCCATTCTAGCATAAAAGCAGCACAGACAAAATGTAAACTAATTCACATTATATAAACAGTATGGAGAACTGACTATAGTTCATGTTACAGACTTAACTGAGTATTTATTAAGCTACTTAATGCCTCTTGTCCAAAGTGTAAACTCTGTGAGGACAGGAACCATTTCTATCTCCTTCTTTATTATAATCCTTGAACACAGCACCATAAATGTCATATATAAATGAAAGAATGAATAGTTAAATGAATGTCATACATGGGGAAATTTTCAGATTGGAACAGATGTAGCAAATGCTCTGAGGTCCATCCTGGCCAAGGGCACTGCCCAGTCAGGGCTGCCATGCACCACAGGATCAGCATAAGGCCAGAGAAAGTCATCAGCAAGGTCATTAATCTTTGGCAATCTGGCCCAGAAGGGCCCTCCCAGAACAGGCTAGCCTGAGGCTTTCACCTTCTTGTCCAACACATCAGACCATTCAGCACCAGGATGAACCACCCTCACAAAGGAAGCAAGGATCGCTGCTAATAGTGCATTGTCCACTTGAAATCTGCCAGGAGAAGATCTTAAGCATGCTCTCACCATGCCACCTCCTTAGTGAGCAGGTGGCCAAAGGGGAAGAAACACTGCTCTGACAACAAACACCAGGCCCTGCACCAGGGCACACACGACATGAGTGTGCAAGGCAGAAACAAGCAGAACCCTTGAGAGTTCTCAAGAGAACCATGAAAGCCATGGAGAACCATGGAGCTACAGTAATTAAGACTGTGAGGTCCTGGCTAATATACGCAGATCAATGGAACAGATAAGAGCTCATAAACACAACCATACATAAGCCTAAATGGCAATTCAAAGAAGACAGAATAGTCTTTTCAAGAAATATATATATGTTCCTTGATGCATGCCTCACACTGCATAGAACTGAACTCAAAATAGATCACAGACCTAAATGTAAAACCTTAAATCTGATAACTGGACTTAAATAAAAACTGGAAACATCTGCTATTCAAAAGACCCTATTTTTTTAAAAAAAATGGGAAAAAAGAGTCCAAGACTGGTAGAAAATATCTGAAAAACAAAAATTTGATAAAGAAATTATATCCTAAATACATTTTTAAAAATTCTGAAAATTCAATAGCAATTCATCAAAGGCATGAAATATTTGTAAAGACATTTCATCAAAGAAGATATATAGAAGGCAAAAATTACATAAAAATAATGCCCAGCGTTATTAGTCACTAGGGAAATGCTACTTACAACCACAAGGAGACATCACTACATGCCAACTAAAATGACTAAAATTTTAAAAGTGACATGCATTGGTAGTGGGAGCGCAAAACGAGACAACCACTTTGGAGAACAGTATGAGAGTTTCTTATACAGTTAAAATGTGCCTGCCATCTGACTCTGAAATCCCACTCTGAGGCAACTATCCAAGTGAAATGAAAATCTGTGTTCACACAAAAGCTAGTATGTGAATCTGAATAGTAGCTTTATTTCTTATTCATATAAAATTGGAAACAACCTGAAAGTCCCTAAACTTGTGACTGGATAAACACACGGAGGCACATGCACACACTGGACTGCTGCTCAGCAAAAAGGAGACTAGGGCATTCCCTAGCGGTCCAGTGGTTAGGACTCTGTACGTCCACTGCAGGGGGCATTCTGCATGCTCCAACGAAGACCGAAGATCCCACCTGCTGCAACCAGGACCCAGTGCAGCCAGATGAATACACATCTATAGCACAGGCTACATGATATATAGTTTCATTTACATGACGCCCTACAGACATAACTCTGAAGACAAAGCTAAAAGGCCAGAAAAGACAACAGTGGTGCCGGGGACTGCAGGTGAGGGCCGAGCTGACCACAAAGGGGTCCCCGTGCACTCTGACTGGGGAAACTGGTCTACATCTAGACTGTGACAGTCACATGACTACACGTGTTTGTCAAAACTCACAGGACTATGTAGTCCATATCCTCAGGTTCCACATCCACAAATTCAACCAACCTCAGATCTCAGATTCAGGGGAAAAATTTTTTGACAAAGTTCTAAAACAACAAAACTTGAATTCACAGCATCCCAGCAACTATTTACACAGTATTTACACTCTATTAGGTATTACAGGAAATCAGAGATGGTTAAAGTACATGAGAGGATTTGCGTAGATTATATGTAAATATAAGGAACCTCAGCATCCATGGATTTTGTTCTCTGCAGGCACTGTGTTCCTGTGGATCCTAAAAAAGGTGAATTTTACTGTATGTAAATTCAAAAAATTATATATGAATAGGATTTGTATTTAGGCTTTTGGAAAGAAAATTAATCACTTATGAACCTGAATAAAATTCTACGACTGTAAATAAAACAAGTCAGACTCTCACTCCGGCTCACACTCAGCACCCACCACCCTCTCTCCACATGCACACCTACCTGACTTCACTTCCTTTCACTGTCCCTGTCACTTCACTCCAGCTGCACTGGCTCCCTTGTTCTTCCTGAAATAGCTTCTTTTTCCTTTGCTCACGATGCTCTTCCTGTTGTTTTCTGCATGCCTTCCTCCCTCACTTCCCTCGGGGCCTTAGCACAAATGTCACATTCAGAGACCTCTTTCCTGATCTCTCCTTCTCTCACCCTCAGTATTCCTTCTCCTCCTTACTCTGTTTTATTTGTCTCCATAGCACTTCTCAGGCACCTTTTTTGCTTATTTGCATAAGAATGTAAGCTTTATCTGCTGTCATCACTTTAGTCTCCTAAAACAGTTTCTGAAACATACTAAAGTGAAAGAGTTAGTCGCTCAATCATGTCCGACTCTTTGCGACCCCATGGACTGTAGCCCCCCAGGCTCCTCTGTCCGTGGGATTCTCCAGGCAAGAATACTGGAGTGGACTGCCATTCCCTTCTCCAGGGGATCTTCAAATGCTCCATAAATACCTGAGTTTTTTGTTTATTGAAAGAAGCTTCTTTTTTTGAGGTATAATTGACATATAGCATTAGATTAGTTTTGGATGTTATAAACACTTGCTAAATGAACAAATAAATGAAAGACTGGATGCGCTGATGGGAGCAGGGATGGAAAGACACAGGGAGGGAGGGAGGGAGGGAGACAGAAAGAAAGGAATGGGTGGATTAGCTGGTGGAGATGACTGGATATCCTCAGAATTTGAATTCAAAACATGAGATGAGAATGAGCAACAACTGTAACAGTAAAAACAGAGATATGAACAACTGTGTTACAAAAAGATTAAACACTAAAATTAGCAGTCACAAATAATTGCAATCTCACAAATAATTAAAATCTGTCAGCATGGTCACAAATTTTAACACATGATAAGTAAATGTATCAGTCTTCTAACTAGCAAGTCTAGCTGCCTGTCTTCCTTACTTCCCTGAGTTTCCCTATACTAACCCTCTTTTGACTGAGGTTCCCCATGCTCTTTCTAGGGGACTTGGGGATGGACTGTTTCCCCTGCTCAGGAAGAGCGCCCTCTGTAGGTTTCCATGGGCAGGAGTCACAAGAGACGTGAGCACCCAGAGTGATGCTGCTCTACTACCAGCCTCAATGTTGTGTGACAACAGAATTTCCGTGTGTCCCCAGGAGACCCCTACAACTTCCTTCTTGCAGCATCAGGACAACTTGCCCCAACTCATCATGCCCCTTAACTCTGCTTTGGTTGGGTATCCTTTAACCCTCAAACCCTTATCCCACCCCTTTCTGACACTCCTTTTTCTGATCCCCTTCCCTGAAGCTCTTCCACAGTGCCTTTTGAAAATCATCAGCAAAATATCCACAGCCTTCATTTCTTCTCTGAACTTTTCTGAATCTTTGTGGTCACTGGAACCTACCTTCCCCTTGGGACTCTGCTTCCCCTGCAGGCTCTCAGTGGCAGTTTTCTTTCCCACTTCTCTTGTTCTTTGAGGGTTAAGTGTCTTTCTTACATCTCATGTCACTTTCAGCACCTCTCCATCCTCCTCTATAAAATGTTTAGTCTTAAAACTCATGTCAACTGACTCAATAATTCATTTCTAATATATGAATTCATTGTTACACATTTTCTTCTATGCCTTGCTTTTATTGCATTCCATAATTTTGATGTTATATTTTTATTTACTTGAAAATATTCTTTAAAAATTTTTCACATGGTTTCATTTTGACCCATATGTTATTTAAAAGTGTGATGTTTAATCTCCAATGATTTTGAGATTTTTCAGCTTTATTTCTGTTACTGATTTCTAGTTTAATTCCATGTGGTTGAGAAGAGACTTTGTAGGATTTCTACTCTATTGAATTTGTTAAGGTATATTTATGACCCAGAATGTGTTTTAATCATCCATACGAGCATGAAGAGAATGAATATTCTGCTGTTCTGAGGTAGAGAACTGTATAAACATGAACTAGATCCAGTTGATAACAGTGTTGTTCAATTCAACTATATCCTTACTGACTTCCTGCCAGCTGGATCTGACCTAGCTTAAACTCCATGGTCACTCACCATACTCCTCCCTTGCACCTTGCCCCTCTCTGCTCACTTACCTAAACCACAACCCTGTTCAATCCAGTTTTCTGCATATATATTGCCTATCTCCACACATACTGACTGTGGTCAGTGAAAGACACCCCACCATGGTGAATGGTCTGTCCTTAAATTCATAAGCACTAAGATCAGGTGGGCCTTGATTGCTATCAAGTGAACAGACGGACACTCCCCATTCCCCGGAAGGATCCATTTCTAACCCCACTCTCATGGATGACTATTTCCTTTCTTCTTATTCCCCCTCAGATGGCTAACACCTCCCTAGTCCTCACTCTCAGCAGATGTCTCTGTTTCTTAGTTCAGTGAGAAAGGAGATGTTCCCATCACCGTGTCTACACTTGTACATGTGCCTACTTACTCTGCCTTCAAGACTTTTACCAGGAATTTGTCTTTACTACTAGCAAATGTCAACCCCTTGACTTCTGCACTAGATTCCCCTTGCTTACTCTTAAGTGATTCTCCAGCAATTCTTTTTCCCCTGCAGCATCCATTTGTCCCTCACTTTGATCTTTCTCATCGACACACAGGATATTTTGTCTCAAAATGGCAGGCATGTTCCCCGAAAATTTGTATTTGTTTTTTTCCCTCTTGGGAAGATGCTCTTCCCCAGGATAGTCACATGACTTTCTTCCTCTCCTCCCCAGGTCCTTCCCCAAATGGTAGCTCTCAGGGATGCCTTCTCTGGCCACCCTGCCTAAAACTGCAACCCCACTGGGTCTGGATATTCCCTAAGGTGACCTCCAATGAGCCACACCTAGAATCCCTCTCCCCTTGGGTGAGAGCAGAACCTGTTATTTGCTTCTAATAAAACAGAGCAAAGGTAATGGGGTGTCACCTCCCTGATTAGGTTACAATATATAGCAAGGCGATGGGCTGTCACCCCATATTTAGACTACATGATATAAGACACCATCTTAGGAAACTAGAGCGACAGCTCTTCCTTGCTGACATGAAGAAGTCAGCTGCCATACAGTGAGAGTGCCAGTGGAAGCGGAAGGCCTCTAGGATCTGAAAGTGGGCTCCAGTGGAGAACCATCAAAAAGCTGGGGCCTTCAGTTATACAAACGGAAGGAATTAAGTTCTGCCAACAACCTGAATGAGCTTGCAAGAAGATGATTCTCCAGTTAATTCTTCAAATGAGACTTCAGCCTCGGTGGCATGTTGATTGCAGTCCCGTAAGACACTGGGCAGAGGACCCAGTGAAGCCGTGTCCAGACTCTTCAAACCATAGAAACTGAAAGATAATAAACATATGCTGCTTTAATTGGCTAAGTTTGTAGTAATGTGTTATGCAGAAAAACTGAGAATATATCCCCCAAATCCTCCCAAAGGAGGATTCACTTTTTTGCCCTGGCATTTATAACCATTTAACATTTTCTATTTCACTGATTTGCCTTGCTTATAGTCTGCCTCGTCCTCTACTTTTGAATACAAGTTTCACTAAAATAGGGATTCCTGTCCATTTTTTCCCCCATCATTATATTCTCAGTGCCTGGCACACTCTCAGTAAATGTTTGTGGATGGAAGGAATATTGAATAGATGCTAACTCTTCTTACCTGAACAGAGGGATTCACTAAGCTCACATATATCTCAGAAAGGTAAAGGTATGAGAGGAAAGGTGTGTATTGTTTTAAACTTGTTATGGAAATGTTTCAGCACTCTTTCAGAGCCACTGTGATGTGTCTAAGCAACAGCTTCTTACTAGTCTGGCTTGCTCCAATGGTAAATTACACATTCTGAGAGCAGCACTCTTCAAGACCTTTTGACTTGAATCACATTTAAAAATACATTTCACATTATGTCTCAGTACACACATATACCCACATAAATAATAGAAACAAAGCTTTCATAAGATAGTGCTTATCTTTATCACATGCTCTGATTGTTTCCCATTCTGTTTCATCCTTTTGCATTTCATTTTTTTAGAAACTAGGTAAGACCCACTGATAGGTCAGACAAACCCTCCAGGCAATTCTCTAGGAAGATCAATTTTCTCAGTTGTCAAGCATCTCCCGGGTGCAAACTGCTACCAGTTATTCCTGGAGAACACAGGGAAGGCTCCTCTGTGAGGCCTGGACAGCAGAGGCATTGCCTCAGCAGACAGAAGAGCTGAGGGGCAGGGCTTGCAGCGAGTGAGCCTGGGCAGGGAACCAGAGCTTCTGGCTGCAGCAGAGCCACAGGACGGGCCTGGGGCTGATGCTCATCACCATTAGTTAAATAAGTGCTCATACATTTCAAAGATTCTAAAATATAATAATACTGTTACAACTAACCTTTAATCACAGTCATACATATCTCATCAGATGTCTAAATGGTCCCTAAGTCACTGGTATGTGGTGCTTGAATTTCTTGGTTATACAGTGTTTTTGAAAACCACCAAAACATTAGCTACTTTACATGGTTCCAAATGGCATAACCTGTGAACAAATGAAAAATTACGGTAAGGTACTTTCCATATTGCAAGATCTAATCAGTGAGCCCAGAAAAGCTCATGTTGATGAAGTGCCATTAAGTCATGGCATGAAATGCCACCTGTGGGTAAATCTAGGTGTAATTTGCCTTTTTGCAAGTAGTTTTCTATTTATTTGAATGTGAAATGAATCCCAAGGATGGGAGATGATAAAGATGCTGCCCCTTCAAAATTGATTTGATTTTAAATGTATTTGGTTTTTTTTTTTCCTTAAAAAGCATGTGGTTCAAGAAAAATATTTTTTTTTCAAATCCCTTAAGTTTTAGCTCAACAGTGCAACCAGAATGAGGAAAATGCCCCTGACACCTTCCACCCCTGCTGCCCCTGCCCCACCATTCTGCCTGAGGGTTGAGGTGGCAGGGTGAGGAAGGGGAGGTGCTCAAAGACAAAGAACTCAGAAATAAGCAGCAGGCAAAAGTTTTCTCCAGTGCTTCTCTTTGCGGATTCTCTGCTTTTCAGTCCCCACTTTCCTCACCTTCCCTGTGGGTTGTGCCCCTGTTACTGCAATTCCTTTCTTTGGGTCAGATGGCTCATTTTTCTTCCCTTCTGTTTTCATTAAAACATCCCTGACCTGTCTCATTCCTGTAGGATAATTTCTAAGTTTAATGGATTTCTGTTAGGTAATATTTTTTTGTCACCATGAAGTAGTAACAGCCAAAGCCACAATGTGGGAAGGACAAAAGACCCAGTTGATATACCACAGGAATAGCAAGGAGGGAGAAGTGGAGATAAGGTATGTAGGGGGGAAGGGAGGAGGAGCTGTTAGACTACATTAATAAGATTCAGTCTTGTTTCAAAGTACAGACAAGAGTTCAGTGAATCCCCAATTGCCCATCATCCAGCTTCAACATTTATCAGTATTTCGCTCTTTTTGCTTCAATTATTCACTTCAACAGATGTTTATTCCTTTGTTTTGTGGAGAATTTTAAAACAAGTCCCAGAGTTCTTATGATTTCATCCACAAATACTTCAATAGTGTATCTTACAGAAATGCAGTTTGGCAAGAAGTGTCCAGCCTTCAGAGAGGGGCTCTCCCAAAAGTATTCCTTTGACTCTAAGTGAGGGTTTGCTTTAAGGATATTATTGATATTTAGAAAAACACATTGTTCCTCTATACACAGCCTCAGAGTAAAATTCCTTCCAGACTCAGCCTAGGAGAATTGCCACAATTTCTGACCCAAACACTGAAAAATTGGTACACAATCAAATTTCCCTTTATATATTAATAAGGTGTGCTGGGAAGCTTAGAGGCAAACCTGCAGCCCACCATGTCCCATGTCTGCCCTCCATAATATGAAATTGTCTGTTAGCATCATCTCCAGCTCTAGTGAGGCCCTCTCCTTGCTGTTCCTTTTATCTTTCTCATCTACTTCAAATCTTACCTTAGTGTATCTATATATGTCCCTGTAAGCAGAGGTGTGCTGGTGAATGTTCCACACCTGGTTCTTTGAAAACAATGTGCATGTATATTACAAACATGCTGCTATAAAAGATGTATAATACACAGTAAACAAATAATAGTAAAATACACAATATTTATTGTAAATTCCAAGCAGCCAATTGATTCTCATAGAATGCTTTTGTTCATTTTTGTCAAATCCTTTATCCACAGCCAACCTGTGGTTGCAATCAATAAATAAGAATAGTTTAGACATGAATGTTGGCTAATATTTCCATTTTAACAAGGAAGACAAAAGTGAAACAACAAAGATCTATGTCATGCATCAGAAATCCACTCACTCTTCCCCATGTAAGCAACTTTTTTGCTGAATTTGTTAACTGCTTCCAAACACTGGAAGAGTATTTCCTCAACTTTTTGTGCTATTCAGAATGTAACTGCTGTGGATATGACATACTTTTAGTATTTACTTTGCACTGTTATTCTCTTCATCACTATATGAAATTTAGACAATCAATAAAGAAATAAATAAGAGTTGATTTGTAATGTGTGTCCATTTCCCTGGTGTAAATACTCCCACCATGGCCCATTTCAAGATACTAACATGAGGCTGTCCAATGTGGATTTCGGAGGAGATGTGCAGTAGGACACCTTTCTGTAGCATTTTCACCATGCAGATACGAGGGACATAAATAACCTCGACAGTATAAGTAACAGTGGAACATAATTAGAAAGTGATGAATTTGAGTATTTATTATGTTTTTAATTATTTAATTTTAAGTTTATATAATTTAATTTTTAATGATGGCTGTGTTTAACAGACGGCTGGCAAGATTCTTAAAAGTTTAACAATAAATTTCTCATAAGCCAGTACAAGATGACTACACCATACCACTATCTGTAGGCCACCTAAGATAATTTTGGAATTAGGTGGGGTATGAAAAATGAATAGATCAATACACATGTGGGGGTTGCTCTTCTGGTAAGGTTATGGATTGCAATTATGAAAATCCTCCCCTGAGAATACTAAATTCTGGATTAATTATAATAAACATACTCTTTAAAGTGCAGTTGAATTATTTACAATAGCCAAGAGATGGAAACAATTTAAGTGTTCATCAATGGATGAATGGATAAAGCAGACATGGCATATATATGCAGTTGAGTATTATTCAGCCATTAAAAAGAAGTGGGACTTGCCTGGTAGTCTAGTGATGAACACTACGCACTTGCACGGCAGGGGACATAGGTTCTATCCTTGGTTAGGGAACCAAGATCCTGGCTGCTGCATGGCATGGCTAAAAGAAAACAAGTAGGAAATTCTGTCAGTTTGTGACAATAAGGATGGACCTTGAAGGCATTATGCTAAGTAAAATCAGGCAGGCAGAAAAAGACAAATACTCTTTGATCTCAATGATATATGGAATCTAAAAAGAACATAGAAACATAGAGACTATTAGTTGCCAGAGGGAGGGGCTGAGGGTGGGAGAAATGGGTGAAGGTGGTCAAAAGGTACAAACACAAACTTTGAGTTATAAATAAGTTCTGGGGATGTGGTGTAAAACATGACTACAGTTAACAATACTGTATTGTATATGTGAAAGATATATAATACAGTATTTGTATACTGCTAAGAGAGTAAATCTTAAGGGTTTTCATCACAAGGAAAGAAAACCTCTGTAACTATGTAAGGTGATGGATGTTATTTAAACTTAGCATGACAATCATTTCACAGTATATACATATATCAAATTATATTCTGTGTCTTAAACTTATACAATATTATATGACAATTATATCACAATAAAACTGGGAAAAATAAGGTATTGCTGAGCTCAAACAAAAATATGGGTTCAAGGGGCAAAATAGGAGCAGTGAGCTAAAACCAGGTCTGTAGACAGTAAATGAAAAATAAAAAACCAAAAACAAACCAAAAAACAAGACCAAACAAACAAGCTTGGTTTCTCCTGAAGGTCAATGCTTCTATCACACAAAGAACCACAGACCAACTTGGATCATACAGAGTGAGGAAGTGAACCTCGGACCCTCACAATGATTCAAGGACTCTCAAGAGGAGTATACCCTTTGTGGGACTTCAGGACAGAAAAATAACTCACCTCCCAGCAGAGCAAACCCGAGCAGAATGTGGATTGTCTCCATCATAATTCCAGGTGGAATTATGTGGGTGCTCTGCTCTCTGCTCTTAACCCTGGAGCTGGTGGGGTCTAGTCCCCTCCACCTGGGAACTCACACCCAGGTCCCAGGCCAGGCAGCAGTCACTTCTCAGGCTGCCAGAACTCCTCCTCCTGAAGCTATTGTACCTCCCTGGCCTCCCTTCACCTCTGGGCAAAACCAGGATCCGGAGACAGGCTGAGCAGAAACCACTGGGGGACCTGGTCCATTCAGTCTTCAGGGGTCTGTGGGGGAGGGGTGCTGTCCTAGAAGGCTTCCTGGAGGAGCGGAGCACTAAAGATGGAAATAGCACTCCCTCTGGGTGGAGTTTAGTACCGTCCTAATGACTTATTTTCTTACTAATCACATGGACACCCCTTCCTACACCTCATGTCATTTGGCAGTGACTCTCCTCTCCTCTAGAACAACCTGTGGCTCCTTGGGCCAGTACAACTACACCCAAAGCCCTGCATGTCACACAGGTGCCCTGCCATTCATGCTTCTTTCACACCCCTCCATCTGCTGCAGGCACAGTATACAGGCAGCTTCATCATGACCATCCGAACCCAGCAAACTGCATGAAGAGCTGCTGAAAGAAGCGGCAGGATCACGTGGGGCGATTCCTACAGACCCACTCGCTTCACTATTTTGCAGCTCACAGTATTTCTATTCCTCAGAAAGAGGAAAAACCAACACAACATTTAAGAGCTTCAGATTTCATTTGCTACTTTTCTATTCTACCCTTCTTCCCTGAGCGTCTTTAAGGGCACTACTACTTAAATGGATAAATGCACACAGCGTGAACTGAACTCTTAGGGTGCCAGAAGAATCCATCTAAGTATGCCCAGTGTTCCTGATAGAATGGTCTCTTCTCTTTCCTTATTCTCTCTCCCTCACCCTTAGGGTCTGTAAAAATAAAATAAGTAAGTAAAAATTATTTTAAAAAATAAAAATAAATTATAATAGAGTGGTGAAAGTGGTGTCAGGTTAGTAATACTACCTAATGCCTAAGCAGAAGCACAAATTCTCTGGAGAAACAAAGTAAGTTCCATCAAAAATGATCCCATCAAATATACAAGGAAATAAAACAACATGGGTGGGAATCAGGAGAAATAATACACAGCAGATTTACATCTCCAAGAACCCCAGATGTTAGAAACACTGGAAACAAAATTAGTATGTATAAAATACTTAAAGAGGAAGATATAATCAGAAAAGGGTCAAGAAACAGAGAACCAGAAAGACTTGAAATGATTCATACGAAAATTTTAGAAAGGAAAAATATTAAAACTAAAAATTATGACTGGATTAAACAGTAGACTAGATATACTGTTAAAAAAAAAAAAGGCAGTAAACTGGAAGAGAGATTCAAAGAAATTACCCACAATTTCATAGAGGCATGGAAATAGAAAATAAGAAAGTAAGGAGAAATGAAAGAGAGAATGAGGTTCAACGGAAGGAGACTCAAAAGAAATGATAGAGAAAATGTAAAGAAATAGCAGTTTGTTTTCTTTTTAAATTCATGAGATGTTACTATAGACAAGAAGCACATAGATAAATGAAAAGAAAAAATATCCCCACCTAGACCTGCTAGAGTAAAACCACAAAACAAGAAAAACAGAGATGACCACAAAACAAGAAAAACAGAGATGATCACAAAAGCACCCAGAGAAGAAAGACATCTTGGTCACAAGTAATGACAATCAGATCAATAGTCAACTTGCCTACAGCTATACAGGAGGACAGGAAAGGGTGGGGAAATCTCTGCTGAGAGAAAATAACTGTCAGCACAGAATTATGTCTCCTTTCGAGAAGACAGATGAAATACCCAAACTGAGAGAGTTTACCACCAACAGGACCTGCACCTAAGAGGAGGGTATCCTACAGAAGAAAAGACAGGACTGAGAAAGGACCTGGAGTAAGAAAACTGATAAATCTGTTAGTAAATATAAACAACTAACTATGTAAAATAATAACAATGTCTAATTCTTAGGGGTTAAAAAGACATTAAAATACTCACCAATAGCGTGGAAGTAAGGAGAGGGGATCTGAGTTAAAAGTGGTCAAGTCTCCTTATTTTTATAGTAAAGGAATTAAGATATTGATTACATTTGTACTGATGAGTGTGCATATTAAAGTTTCAAGGACAAACACTAATACTGTAGAAGTAGAGGGTCTAACTTCCCAATCGGTAAAAACGGGGATATGGAATAAGAAAACAGCAAGGACAGGCAAGCCATTCAGAAGACAGTAAGGCAAGAAAAAGGCGCAGGGCATTTGAATGATGAAATGACGATGGTCACCAGGAGGAAGGCACTGATTTGAGAGAACTCTTCCCTGTAACTCACTGGCAGTGCACCCATCCCTTCGCCCCCTTAAGCCAGACCGTCTCAAAGTTCAGTTGCCACCTGGGTGGGCAGGTGGAAGCAAAGGGTGAGCAGGCAGGTGCCTGAAGCCTAGACATTCTTTCTCAGAGAGGGAGGTTCCAAATCCATAGCCTTTCAGGATCTCCTGAGCAACCCTGGCTCAGTCTGCCTCTTCCTCTCCCAGGTGCCTCCCTGAAGTCTGCTCAGCAGCAGCACAGAAACATGAGGTGTCTGTTTTACAGTGAAGGCTCCTTCAGCACAGTTAACGATTAAGTGGATGGGCCTGGACAGAATGGAGTGGCCAGTGGTAATCCCTGTTACACTCCTCATGACTGTGTAAGCTCAGGACTTTCAAATCATCTCTGCATATTCCTCATCTGCGCAAATTAGGAGGCTGAACTAGACAACTGGCCAGGTCCTTTACAGCTCCAATATCCCTTGATTACGTTCTTCATTAAATATGCATCAGGTACATTCAATTGTAAGCCTCATTTTTTTCTGATTAAAATATTAAAGTCTGCTCTTTGCACACAGCTTTTATAACTTGCAGCTTACATAACATGTCCAGTATGCTCACAAAACATGATAGCAATATTCCCTCTAATAACATGTATTCAGTTACTGCCTTTCTTAACATCACTTTTTTAGGACCTCAAGTAAGAGGTTTAAAAAATAAAAAGACGCAAAACAAACAAGCCACCTTCAGTGACTCCACTTCCCGTGATACGTGTCCTTTTGTCTTTTCTCATCTACTCAGGTGCAGCAGCTCTGCCGAGTTGGCTCAGATCTTAAGTCCTCTACTCTGGGGAGCTAATGGGCCTTCATCTGCCTGGATTTAGAAGTCAAGTTGTCCTCACAGCACACTATTCAGAGCTTCAAATGTCCCTTGATAGATAAATTAAATGGTTGTTGTCCACTATGATCCCACTTGATTTAGGTGATGTTTTGAAGTGATTAATCACAAGGTATTGCTTCACTAACTGTCCTCACCAAGCTTTCAAGGTTCTGGACTCCAGTCTCTGCTATGTTTATTCCTGTCCACATCTCTCTCTCCCTTGGACAGTTGAATGACCATCATTATCATGCAGAAAGTGAAAGTGAAAGTCACTCAGTCGTGTCCCAACTCTTTGCGACCCCATGGACTATGCAGTCCATGGAATACTCCAGGCCAGAATACTGGAGTGGGTAGCCTTTCCGTTCTCCAGGGGATCTTCCTAACCAGGGATTGAACCCAGGTCTCCTATATTGCAGGCAGATTCTTTACCAACTGAGCTATCAGAGTAGCAGAAGATCATGCAGAAGGGACCCTAAAATCTAATGCTCCAAATTATTCTCCTCTTACCTCTCAGGCTCAAATTTGTCCACCTGTTTCACTAGAGTAACAGCTGAGAAACAGAGCAGCCTCCTCCTTGACTTACCACTCAAACCCCACTCTGCCCCCTTTCGTGTGTGCAGGCATTGCGCTCAGGTGGACAGTCCAGATGCAGGAGTGCTACACCACGATGCCAGCCTCTTGCCCCATCATCCCCAGTTTCTGTTCTATGTCTGTGAGAGCATTCACTAAGGTCTTGAGGGTGTTCCAAGAATTCCAACCTCAGTCTGACCACCGGTACCTTGAGTAATGTCAGTCAAACTAGCAAGCTCTATGCACCCATGACCATCAGGAGAACCTTTGCCACACGCCATTGCTGTGCCAAGCTCATTTAATTCTTTCAATACTGTCAAAAGGGCTGATATTCAGCTGGTTGGCATGAGTTGGTCCTAACAAGTGATTTACAATCCTCATCCACAATCACTGGTCTGTGCCCGTGCCACACCGGTTGGAAATGTACTAAACACAGCCTGGAGATAGACAGCACTCCCAGTTTATCAACGAGGAGATGAAGCTCTGAGCTTCACAGGAAGAGGGGTAGTAGACCACGGCAGAGGTGTGGGAGGCCCTAGAGCTGCAGGGGTGCAGCTTCCTGCTCACGGTTAAGACAGCAGCTCTTTGGCAGCACAGTTCTATAATGTGGTCTAGAGGGCTGTTTCTGGAAGCCCGAGCTATAGGCCATTTCTTCAGACTCTCCTAATTCTATAAAATACCCCCCTTAATAAATGCCTTGTGAAATACCCAAATGTCAGAACTAAAACTACAGAATTCTTAAAAGAGAACCTAGGCATAACTCTCCATGACCATGATGGTTCTTTAGTACCAAAAAGCACAAGCAAAAAAGAAACAAATAGATAAACTGGACACCACGGGGTCATCAACAGTCAGAGCTTTGGTGACCTTGATAAGAGCCGTTTTGGAGCAAAGGAAAAGAAGAAAGGTAAAAAGACTTGTACATGGAAATAGCAATGGGCACAGATAGACTGTAACAGATAAGGCAGGGGATACGTCAGCAAGATCTGGCAAAAGAAAAGATCTTTCCCTGTGGTACAAGAAAGAATGAAACATCAAATATGGCACAGGTATGTGTATGTGGGCATGAGCATGCTCAGTCGTGTCCAACTCTTTGTGACCCTGTGGATTGTAGCCCATCAGGCTCCTCTGTCCATGGGATTTCCCAGGCAAGAATACTGGAGTAGGTTGCCATTTGCTTCTCCAGGGGATCTTCCTGACCCAGGGATCAAACCCATGTATCCTGCAATGGCAGGCAGATTCTTTACCACTGTGCCACCTGGGAAGCACCAATGGCACAGATAGCTATTAACAAAAATGCTTTTTGAGTTTTATTCTGAATTTAATTCTGCAACCTCGCCATCGAAAGCAAAGTGGCTCAGTACTTAAAGCCTCAGTCTGTTTACATACAGACATATGTATATGCACAGAAATAACAAAGCACACAAAAAATATTTACAGTGTTTCTTCCTGATTGAGGGATAATGGACGATTTTCATTTTCTTCTTTATATTTTTAAATCAGAAAAAAAAAATTAAGAAAATAAATTCAAAGAGTTGTTCAAATTTCATAATACACAAGAACAGAAAAAGGTTAGTGTTTCCTCTCTTATCATCTTCCCTTACTTGCTACCCTGCCCAAGTCCTTCCTTTGCTGAAAATTCACAGTAAGCCAAACCTTCAGAGATTAAGTAGTTTCTACAGACTTGGTTCTGCTTAAATCAGGAAAAGAAACCCTCAGACCCAAAGTTAGAAGGTGTCATTGCACACTTCTCCGGGGGAGGTAAGACAGTGTAAGGGTTAAGAGCAAACCAAGAGATTCTGATCAGGCACTACTCCTTATCTGTGAGTGGCCTAGAGCACATGTAAAATCTTCTTAGCTGTGTTTCCTTGGATGAAATAGGCTAATTCTATAAAGGTATTCTGAGATAAAACAAGCTAATGCTCATAGTCGGGTTATGAGTTTGACAACTTTCAAAGGGCAGCAAAACCTCTGAAATGTTAGAGTATCTATGCACAGAGACAGAGTACCAGAACTTAAAGAGTTTTAACAACATCCTGTGCTCACCTTACTTGAACTACACAAGACTCATCAAGCCTGTCACATGTTACTCCCCGCCTGCTCTCTCCCTAACATCCACATCCCTTTAATTATCCAACATGATAGCAGATTCAATGATCAACATCTGGAATGAGGTTAGGGAGGTGAAATCACAGACTCTAAGATGACTCGAGATTTCAAACCTTGCTGTTCAAACAACTACTCAAATTTTAAAAATTCAAGCAATCCAGAGAAACAAAAAAGAATTTCTTTTTTTAAAAATATATATATTAGCAAATGAGCTCAGCAAACCATAGCCTGGAGACCTGCAAAACCCATGCCAAATGAGGCAGGGACTCTCCACCAAATGACAGAATGACAGTTCAGGGGAGACTAAAGCATGGAAAGAAGTCATCCCAGGGAGGAGCAAGTTCAACTCCTTCACTTCACAGAAAGATCTGGGGTGTCTCCATCCAGCTACACATGGCTTCTCTTCCACTGTCGGCCCACATGGACGAGCAGCACTACTGTTATCGGGTGGTCAGACCTCAACCATGCAGGAAGCCTCTCCGCATGGGAAGCCTTCCGCTAGGGTCACTCTGGCTGCTCTGACTCCACTCTGACAGTGGAAGTTTCCTGAGTTCATCAACAGCAGCAAATGTGGAAGGGCGAGGATCCAACAGCAAGCCCCCTAGATTTTCATGAACCGAGCTCATCAACTGAAATGCAGAGAACAATTCCTACAGGAAGTTTCAAGGATAGAAAAGAAACTAGGGCTTCCGTGCCCCAAACTTCTTCAGAATAACTCTGTTCTTTATTCAAGGGCCTCCACACTACTCTTCTCATCTTATTCCAAAGGACTCTCTTCCTGAATAAATACTACTGGAATCTCCCTGACACTTAGCCCATTCTCCCCACTCCCCTGAAGTACCTCTGTCCTATCCATTTCCACCTGTCAAAATCTCACTTATCCTTGAAAACCCAGTTCAAACCACTGTTCTCCATGGATTTATTCCTGATTACTGTGACAGGAAGCAGTGACTTTCCTTTGAAATTTAAACAGAACCACTAGTTAAACATCTCCCATAGTCATCTGATGAAGAAAACATATGACAAGAGGCATGATTCTTCAATACTGAAGGCCCTGAAGAGTAGGAGCTGTTTTTGTGTTAATGTCCTTCCTCAGTACCAGGCAGTGAAGGGGCTTCATGATGAACAAATGAATGAATGAACAAATAGAATAAAGAAAAATTAGACCTTCATGTTCCATCTCCTCAGCTCAAGAGACAATCAACCCCATCAAATGAGATACCTCTTAAAAAAAAAAAAAATGATTGATTGATTTTTGGCTATGCTGGGTCTTCACTGCAACACGTGGGCTTTCTTCAGCTGTGGAGAGCAGGGGCTACTCTAGTTGTGGTGCTCAGGTTCAGGCTTCTCATTGCGGTTGCTCCTCTTGTTGCAGAGCACAGGGTCTAAGGCGCACAGGCTTCAGCAGTTGTGGCCTGTGGGCTCAGCAGTTGTGGCGCACGGGCTTAGTTGCTCTGCAGCATGTGGGATCTTCCCAGACCAGGGATCAAACCTGCGTCACCTGCATTGGCTGGCAAATTCTCAACCACTGGGCTACCAGGGAAATTCTATAACTTTTGCCTGTTTTGTCTTTGTGCCTGTGCTCAGTCATATCCAACTCTTTGCAACCCCATGGACTGTAACCCAACAGGCTCCTATATCCATGGAATTTTCCAGGCAAGAATACTGGAGTGGATTGCCATTTCCTTCTCCAGGGGACGTTCCTGACCCAGAGACTGAACCCACATCTTGCATCTCCTGCGTTGGCAGGCAGATTCCTTACCACTGGGCCACTGGGAAGCCCAACTTTCCTCTTAATGACAATTTAAACCCAGGAGCAGCTCAGACAACATACTGATGGATTAGAGAGATGAGCATCAAAAATGTGAAGCACATTTGTCATCAATACTATTAATAAGTACAACTGATTTTATTACTTGTTTTTCCCCTTACTTTTCAATAATGAAATAAACCCCAGTCCCAGCAAATCACAAATCTCTATTCTTAAAGTACACTTGGATTTTACTAATTTACTTTGCTTATACATAATTCAAAGCTAAGTCGCTTCAGTTGTGTCCGACTCTTTGCAACCCCATAGACGGAAGCCCACCAGGCTCCCCCGTCCCTCGGATTCTCCAGGCAAGAACACTGGAGTGGGTTGCCATTTCCTTCTCCATTGCATGAAAGTGAAAAGTGAAAGTTAAGTCGCTCAGTCATGTCTGACCCTCAGCGACCCCATGGACCGCAGCCTTCCAGGCTCCTCCGTCCATGGGATTTTCCAGGCAAGAGTACTGGAGTGGGGTGCCAGTGCCTTCTTCATACATAATTCAAAGGGGGGGATTTTATTTCAGTGCTTTATTTGTGGCTTCTAGTTATTAATCCTTCTGGAAAAGGTCCTTCATGTATATTAGGTGTAAAGCTCCACTAAAAGTTTTTGCGGTGTGTTTTTAACTTCATTTTCTTAAGCCTGTAAAGTGGAAGAATGAGTTTGGGTGTTTCATGGTGCCATTCAATTTCTAGGACTGTACGAACCCTAGTGAGGACTGGTGGCAGGATGAGGAATGAGATGTTGAAATACCAGAATATGGGCTTATGGTTTCTCGGAAAAGGTCTTGCTTGAGCCAAAGTCTCTAACTGCAGAGAAAAATGCCTTATTCAGAGTCAAACGGGCACCTTCTCTGAAGTGCCAGGAACTATATTCCCCAGAGCCTGAATAAGCATGGTTTAAAATAAAATAAAGAAAGAAATCCATCTTACCCCAGCACTGTGATAGAGGGAACTCTCTATACTGTGGGGAAACGTCAACAAAAATCTCAGAGACTTAAGAGATAAGCACTGTATCTTGAAACCTCCTAGCAGGGCCAACAAAACAGCTGCCCTGTGCATCTCAGCGCCCTAGGCTGCCCCCTATCAAGTGGGGTGTAACTAGTGTGTTGGCTGAGTTTCCTGCACCTCTGTGGGAGCAGAGATAACCTATAAGATGCTGAGATAAAACCTGATTTTAAAAATAGTATTTAATTGCATGCCTGGGGCATTGGGAAGGGTTTATAGACAGAAGGGACAAGGGTAAAAAGGCAGATGGTCAGACTTACTATCTACCAGGTAGGCCAACTCTTCCAGAAGAGTTTTCTAAGCTGCCAGGAGACCTGACAATGCTTCAGGTCCTTGCTTTCTGCCTTATTCAGCAGTGCCCTGATGGCCACCACTATGCTTGGCCCTTATCTCCCGCTTTCCTGAGCTGAGTACAGACCTGACCTTGACAGAGATCAGGGAGTTAGACAAAACAACAATCTCAGTCTGAATGGTCCAGGAACCCAGAATCTCAGCTCCTATGGGCCAATCTGATGCCTAAAGTCCTTGGTACCATGACCATTACTCAGTCCTAAGCTCCTTTCACAGGGAGGTTGACCCCGCGCCTGCTTTTGGGGCTCAACGATGACCTCTGGCTAGACCACAGCATCAAAGACTAAAACGGGTGTGGATATCCTTAAGTCCAATAGCAGAGATGAGGAAACTGAGGCTTCCAAAGATCAAGCCCCTACCTCCTGTCCTCTGACTGCTGAAAGGCAGAGTGTGAATGCCCTACCTCTTAGTGGGAGTGTGCACCCTCTGGCTTTAACCTGCATGGTCACTGGCTATGAATCAGTCCAAACTTGAATGCATTAAAATGTAATGCTTTTACTATCCTCAAAATAGAAATCAATTTCTCTCCTGACATTTTCCATCTACCATTCTCCTTGCCGAGCTTTTTCTTAGCATTCTGCTAGCAAAGTCTCTTGCTGAAATAACTCTGCCTGTTATACTCTTGAGGGAAGTATCATAACTGCCTGGGGTGAGCTGATTAGTATTAGCCAAAATCTGAGGCTCTTCAATAACTGGTTCTTTAAAAGGCAGGGATGGGGGGAATCTGGTATTATCCCAAGGATTTGTTAGGAATAAGTGCGCAAGACAGAAGGAATGACAAAATGGCATTTCTGTTTACAAACCCTTTGAACACTGTAAGACCCAGCCAGTCCTCCCAGTGATGCCTGTCTCTATCTGCCTGATGACTGAGCCCTTGTATTATTTAATCAATTCAAGAAATATAAACTAGCTTCATTTCATTAGTACTTAAAATGTTATGATTAGGGCATCCAGCAGTGAAACGCTGTATTTGTGTTGTATAAAGTGGAACATATATTTTAATTGTGATTGATTCTCTCAAACTGGTCAACTAACATCTTTAAGTATTACTGTGAGCAAACAGACACAAAGGATGTAAAAAGAGACCTCATCAAACATAGAAGGCTGTACCATCTTCGACTGATTTCAAGACTCACATTTTCACATTTAACATCTCTCAATCTATCACAGTGCTTTTTCTAGTAATACACAGAATAATGATATATTTTATAATAGATGACATCTTAGATTCAATAAAACACTGAACATCAGATTGCTAAGAAGAAATTACTGGGTGACTTATCATTTTGGAAAAAAAGAATGTAGCCATTTCCTTATCCATGTGGAAAATAAGAGTATACATAATGTGTATGCTTTCTTTGCTCCAATCCACTGAGGCCCACATTATATTTAGTAAGACCAGATGCTCATAGACTTCTATCATATCTTACATGTTTTACCCTATTAGAGAAACACACTGATTTGGTGACCAGTAACTTTGTCAATGACAGTTTTATTAAGAGAGAAAAGCAAAATATCAAAATTAACTTATATACATAAGAATATACAAAAAAGTGAGAACTTCCATTATAGAATTAGTAGACTCAGTAGAGTTGCTTTCTCTTTTCTCATTAAAACAAACAAACCCCCCAAAAATCTGATACATTTTGAACACTAGCAATGACAGTCTGCCCTGTTATAGCACTTCCTATGAATAACAGGCCTAAGCTTCCCAAAGCTGACAAACGTCATCCCGGGAATCTGAAAGATGGAAGCACTCATCTCACACGCTAGTAAAGTAACGCTCAAAATTCTCCAAGCCAGGCTTCAGCAATACGTGAACCGTGAACTTCCAGACGTTCAAGCTGGTTTTAGAAAAGGCAGAGGAACCAGAGACCAAATTGCCAACATCTGCTGGATCATCGAAAAAGCAGGAGAATTCCAGGAAAACATCTATTTCTGCTTTATTGACTATGCCAAAGCCTTTGACTGGGTGGATCACAATAAACTGTGGAAAATTCTGAAAGAGATGGGAATACCAGACCACCTGACCTGCCTCTTGGAAAACCTGTATGCAGGTCAGGAAGCAACAGTTAGAACTGGACATGGAACAACAGACTGGTTCCAAATAGGAAAAGGAGTATGTCAAGGCTGTATATTGTCACCCTGCATATTTCACTTATATGCAGAGTACATCATGAGGAACGCTGGACTGGAAGAAGCACAAGCTGGAATCAAGATTGCCGGAAGAAATATCAATAACCTCAGGTATGCAGATGACACCACCCTTATGGCAGAAAGTGAAGAGGAACTAAAAAGCCTCTTGATGAAAGTGAAAGAGGAGAGTGAAAAAGTTGGCTTAAAGCTCAACATTCAGAAAACGAAGAAAATCATGGCATATGGTCCCATCACTTCATGGCGAATAGATGGGGAAACAGTGGAAACAGTGTCCGACTTTATTTTTCTGGGCTCCAAATTCACTGCAGATGGTGACTGCAGCCATGAAATTAAGAGCCCCTTACTCCTTGGAAGGAATGTTATGACCAACCTAGAGAGCATATTAAAAAGCAGAGACATTACTTTGCCAACAAAGGTTCCTCTAGTCAAGGCTATGGTTTTTCCTGTGGTCATGTACGGATGTGAGAGTTGGACTGTGAAGAAGGCTGAGCATGGAAGAATTGATGCTTTTGAACTGTGGTGTTGGAGAAGACTCTTGAGAGTCCCTTGGACTACAAGGAGATCCTACCAGTCCATTCTGAAGGAGATCAGTCCTGGGATTTCTTTGGAAGGAATGATGCTAAAGCTGAAACTCCAGTACTTTGGCCACCTCATGCGAAGAGTTGACTCACTGGAAAAGACTCTGATGCTGGGAGGGATTGGGGGCAGGAGGAAAAGGGGACGACAGAGGATGAGATGGCTGGATGGCATCACCAACTCGATGGACGTGAGTCTGAGTGAACTCCAGGAGTTGGTGATGGACAGGGAGGCCTGACATGCTGCAATTCATGGGGTAGCAAAGAGTTGGACATGACTGAGCAACTGAACTGAACAGAACTGAAGCTGTTTCAGGTTGTGCAACGTTAATTGAAGCATAATAAAGACAATTTATAGTTGGTTTAGAGATGAGCAACAGATAGTTTCTGGTTTTACTAAAAGATTCGATGGGAAACTTAAAGAATGGGGTTTTGAGTCTGATAAAAACTGCTAGATGGGGACTGAATTTATTTTGTAAATATGATTTGGCATTAATGAGAACTATCACTTATTAAGCAATTTCTATTGCCAACATTTCACCCCATCTTATTTCTGGTAAGCTTTCTAAAATAAACTATCCAACTATTTCTACATGAGAAAATCATCTGAGGGGAAGTTCTGCCTCAAGATCTCACTGCTGCTGGCTGAGAGCCAGGACTCACATCAAGCCTACCACCTTGAAGACCCATTCTCAGTCTTAACCTGGGCCTGGAGCTACCGGATGGTGGTCAGGTATCTCTGAGGCTTCTAATTGTGACTTTGTTCTTTAACAAGTGGTGAGTCAGAAGGAGCAGTTCCCAGAGACTGGGTCAGAGATTTGACACGACGACACTGCACTCTTCACCAACGGGTTTGTGTGTGGGGGCAGACACCTGGGCTTACTCAGAAGAGATGAGCCAGTGGTCTTGCTGATACGCTGTGAGTGCAGACCAGGTAATGCTTGAAGGGAGGGCCTGGGAGTGAAGGCCTACTCTCAGGGCAGTGTGCCTATGTCTCTCCCTCCCCACTGAAAGGGATATACATGCTCCCTCTGCACTTCGGAGCTTACTCTCAGAAGTTGGGGGAAGTGTCTCTTCTTTGCAACACAGTCATAAATCTTGGCAACTGAAGACCTGAACTTAAGCTCCAAAACTTCCTCTGGGTTGTCCTAAGAGGCCTTATGGTGCTTGTCAGACAGCTTCTCCTGCAGCCCTAATGGCACAACAAAGGGTCCTGAGGTGGGTACACATGTCAGACCACACTGGGACTCCCCAGAATTAGGGCAGAATCAGAGTGCCCAGACTGGGGTTCAAGCCAAAGAGTTTCCTGAGTGTCGTGGGTCAGTGGGTCTCATTCAGTAGGTGTATCCTGCTTAAACATAATTTGGTGTATTCTAAGAACTTTCACAATTCAGCACAGATGCAATTTTTAACAATTATTTTTGTTAAAAAAAAAAAGTCATCTCATTAACATAGCAAAGATAATCTATGGCTCTCAGTTCAGTTCAATTCAGTCACTCAGTTGGGTCCGACTCTGCGACCCCATGAACCGCAGCACACCACGCCTCCCTGTCCATCACCAACTCCTGGAGTTCACCCAAACCCACGTCCATTGAGTCAGTGATGCCATCCAACCATCTCATCCTCTATCGTCCCCTTCTCCTCCTGCCCTCAATCTTTCCCAGCATCAGGGTCTTTTCAAATGAGTCAGCTCTTCGCATCAGGTGGCCAAAGTACTGGAGTTTCAGCTTCAACATCAGTCCTTCCAATGAACACCCAGGACTGATCTCCTTTAGGACGGACTGGTTGAATCTCCTTGCAGTCCAAGGGACTCTCAAGAGTCTTTTCCAACACCACAGTTCAAAAGCATCAATTTGTCTGCACTCAGCCTTCTTTATAGTCCAACTCTCACATCCATACATGACTACTGGAAAAACCATAGCCTTGACTAGACGGACCTTTGTTGACAAAGTAATGTCGCTGCTTTTTAATATGCTGCTAGGTTGGTTAAAACTTTCCTTCCAAGGAGTAAACGTCTTTTAATTTCATGGCTGCAATCATCATCTGCAGTGATTTTGGAGCCCCCCAAAATTAAGTCAGCCACTGTTTCCACTGTTTCCCCAGTGGCTCTCAATACCTAAGAAACTCCAAAGGTTTAAGAGCTATGTGCTATGGGACTTCCCTATAAAGTGGTAGGACTCCATGTGCCAAACATAGGGGCCCCGGTTCGATCCTTGGTCAGGGAACTAGATCCACATGCCCCAACTAAAGGATCCTGTGTGCCACAACTAAGACCCAGCACAACCAAATAAATAATTCTTTTTTATAGACCTATGTGCTGGATGAAGACCAAACATACATTTCTTATTATAAATCACCATATCACACCAATCTAAAACATGCCTTTGTAAAACTTATTTTAGCTATTTGAGGACCTGATATTGACAGACTCAGTGTGAACTAATAATGGATGAAAGAGAAAAGGCAGTCAGTGAGAAGGGCAGTTAGGGCCACCCGGTGAGAGACTGAATATACAAAGAGACAATGTATAAAAACAGAACTCTGACCCATAACTTGCAGAAATTTGCCCAGGAAACCAACCGTCTTATACTGTATACAATAATCAGCCCTGGAAGTCTCCTTGCAGGAGACTGTATTGCTATCTCTAATAATAATCCAAGAAGCCAAACAATAACTTTTATAATAACTTGCTCAAACTGACAAGGACTTGACTAACAACTGTTAGCTTCTCTAATTTGTATCCCCACTTCCAATTTAGGACCAGTCAGAGAAAGCCAAATACATACACCATAAAATACCCTGTTTTAGGCTTCTAGTTAGATCACCTATTGGAGAAGGCAATGGCACCCCACTCTGGTACTCTTGCCTGGAAAATCCCATGGGCAGAGGAGCCTGGTGGGCTGCAGTCCATGGGGTCGCTAAGAGTCAGACACGACTGAGCGACTTCACTTTCACTTTCCACTTTCATGCACTGGAGAAGGAAATGGCAACCCGCTCCAGTGTTCTTGCCTGGAGAATCCCAGGGACGGGGGAGCCTGGTGGGCTGCCGTCTATGGGGTCGCAGAGTCAGACACGACTGAAGTGACCTTAGCTTAGCTTAGACCACCTATGGCTTCCTCATGCAAACAGCTTCCAGTCACAGCACAGCCAAGGCCTTCCCTTTTTTCCACTATAAAGCTATCCCACTTTTCTACTTGTCTTTGAGTCTCCATTAAAATGCAAGTGACAGTAGTTGACTCTCTTGCTATATCAAAGATCTGAATTAATAGCCTTTACTTGTTCTTTATATCTATAGTATGTTTTAACGTGAAAGTGGTATGTGCTCATTGCAAAAACACTTGGACAGTAAAGAAATTAATATCACACATATTTTCGTCTTCAGAGACAACTTCCAATAACTTTTTGTAGCATCTCTTCCAGCAACCCACCCATTTAAACACAAGTGAATGCCAGATTCTTGTCTCTTATTGAACTGTGAGTTTGGCTGGATCTTGTGAAAGATCAAGGCCTTATATTTAATTCCAAATGCAAATTTCTTTGCTTGAATATTCTAGAATGTAATAACCACCTGGCGTGTTGCCTTTTCATTGTGATAGTACCAATCTAAATATAACACGTAGGTGATAAGCTACATTCCGAAACGTAACTAAAATGACACTGTTAATCTTATTTTTTGTTGTTGTTGTTCACTCACTCGTGTTCAACTCTTTGTGACCCTGTGGATCTTATTTGTATGAGTGCACAAATTCAGACTCTACATTTTTGTTCAGTTCTTCTAGGCTTAAAAACATAGGAATGAGATTCTAAAGTGGATTGGTAGAAAGAGCTTTTTATAAAGGCTGCCGCTTCAGAAAAAACAGAATGTCTTATATAATAAACATTCTGGCAGTGTGCATAATCCTTCACCTATGTGTTCACTCTGTGTGTTTGTACTCCCAAAGAGGCTGGAGGTGATTACTCAACTAAACATTAAATCTGATGAGGATTCTGTATTAAGAGATCATCCTCTTTGCCTTTTTATTGATCTGTACACTTTTAATACCAACTCTGACTATACATGTCTGTTACACATCAGGGTTAAAGAAAATATTCAAGTAGAAAAGATTTAAATTTGAAAAGAAGCATGAATGTGTTGGCCCAGTGTTGGCCCAGGAAGGAAAATCATTGAGTAGGAATGCTCTAGGTGCAGCCGACTCTGTTTCTGATGTAACAAAAGTTAGTAAAAGGCTGAAAAGCAACAGGCAAAGAGGAAACTGTTCCTAAGAAGAGAATTAGGGTACCCAGAAGAAAATTCCAAATTCTCAACAGTGCTGTAATAGCCACATGATTGTATTTCTTTTTAATTCATAAACACCTAATAAGCACAGTCTGCTTCACTTCACGACACTTTGAAGATGCAGGATGCAGGCTGCAGTCTGCCCAGCACCATTCCAGTCACTGAGCTGCCTCTGTCTTATTCCAGGTAGTTCTGATGGGATACCAATACCAATTGATCCACCACTCCCTGCCAAAGTAGTGGGCATATGACCCAGTCTGGTTAACCAAGTTTCTCCTTAGCTCTGTCTAAGGTCATTGGTTGAAGACAGGCATGTGGCCCAAGTCAAGTCAATGAGTCTCCAAAGGATTGGTTTGTGACTGCTGAGAGTACATCTTTGTTTCTACCTCTGAGCTCATGAGCTCAAAGGTCCATATGAGCTTAGAGCTTCTGATGGCTATTCTGTAGCTGAATGGAGAACAAAGTAAACAGAGGTAAGTAGAGAGAATGGGCAGAAAATGGGAAGAAATAAGAAGAGGGAAGAGAACTTAGAGTGAAGCCACTATGGCAGTTTGAACACTTGGATCCAACTGATCCAAGCCAGCACTAGCTCAGCCTGGTTTCCCAGTTACACGAGTTAATAAATGCTCTTTTGTGCTTAAGCTAGTTTGATGCAGGTTTCTATAACTTAGACGAAGACCTAAAAAGGCTTCTGACTCCAACTTTGTAACTGCAGATAAACTATAATAAGTCCCAGAGAGGTGCTGCCCAGATTGGACAGTAAGGTGAGGGAAGGCCCTCATTCTCCAGTGTGTGCCAATCAACTACCAGCATACTGAAAATAACCACAGAGTCACAAAACTAGAGATTCCTTTTCTACACCTCAGACACGCAATCTGCTGGCCTCCCCATGAGCGCTGTAAACAGTAAGATCCTTTGTCATAGCAATGTAATTTCTGGACTCCAAAAGGACCCTGGGCTCTCAAAATGTCTCCCTTCTAAGTCTACCATAGTGTTTTATTTTCCCTTCCTGTTTCTTTTTCCTCCTTAAAGGAAAAAAAAAAAAAAAAAAAGATGGAATTTAGTTTTAGTACTGTCTCAAAAATCCTAAGGGCAGGAGGGATAAGTGGGCCTTACAAATGTCTATACAGCAGCTGAAAAGTGAAAAATCTACATTACCCTGAGTCTTTTGGGAGCTACGTGACTTAACTTGTGTTTGTTTTTGTTGTTCTATCTGCTTACGGGTCTTCTCATGTTTATACCCATGCCCTCCTCAGCACCAGGGTTACCCAACTTGTAGGTTCAAGCAATCCACTAACTACTTCAGACATGTACATCACATGTTCTCAGATTATTTTTGTCTCAGAATCACTTTACACTCTTAAAGTGAAGTGAAAGTCCCTCAGTCGTGTCCGACTCTTTACGACCCCATGGACTATACAGTCCATGAAATTCTCCAGGCCAGAATACTGGAGTGGAATATCTCCAGGGGATATTCCCAACCCAGGGATCGAACCCAGGTCCCCCGCACTGCAGGTGGATTCTTTACCAGTTGAGCCACTACCAGGGAAGCCCAAGAATACTGGAGTGGGTAGCCTATCCCTTCTCCAGCGGATCTTCCCAACCCACAAATCGAACTGGGGTCTCCTGCATTGCAGGCAGATTCTTTACTAACTGAGCTACTAAGGAAGCCCTTACACTCTTAAAAATTACTGACAAATTCAAAGACTTTTTGCTTGCATGGCTTGTATCTATCATTATTTACCATGTTCAAAATTAAAACAGAAAAAGTTTAAACACTTGCTAATTTATTTGAAGGTAATGATGATAAATCAATCACATGTTAATCTAAAGATTTTTATAAAAAACATTTTCTATAACAAACAAAAAATAGCTTAAAGTGTAGAATTGTTTTGAATCTTTGGAAATCTCTTTAATATGTGGCTTCTAGAGAATGGATGGGATTTCTGCTTCCAAAATAGATGGGAAAAACAGCAATCAGATTTACCATCCTGCATGAATCATCTAAGAAACAGGAAAAAATATATAATGGCAGATTAGATGTGGAGAAAGAAAAGATCAGTAAACTTGCTATCATGATTGAAACCATACAAAATGAAACACAGAGACAAAAAGCTGAAAAAAAGTGAACAGAACACCAGTGATACTTGGGAAAACTCTAAGTAGCCTCATATACGTGTATTTGGAATCCCTAAAGCAGATGAGGGGCAGAAAACAATTAAAGAAATAATGGCCAAGATTTTATTGAAATCAAATTTGATAAAATTAATAAGCCCATTAGATCTAAGAATCTTAATCAGTTCCAAGAACAGGAAACACAAACAAAGCCAAACCAAGTCACTTCAAAAACAAATTGCTTAAAACTAGTTGTCCGAAAACAAAGGCAAAATAAAAACTGTTTCAGACATACAAAAGCTAAAGGAATCTGTCACCAGCAGATTTACACTAAAATAAATACTAAAGGAAATCCTTCAAGGGATAGGAAATCTAGATTTACACAAAGGGATAAAACAGATCAGAACTGGTAATTATGTCAATAAATATAAATATTTCTTTATATTGTTTAAATACATTTAAAAGACAGCCAATTATTCAAAGTAAAAACAACTACAATGTACTGTGGAATTTATAACATATGGAAACAAAATGTATGACACAACATGAATTTTCAGAAGGAAGAAATGAAAGTATATTATTATAGAATTCTTCTGCTATATGTGAAGTGATGTAACACCAATTGAAAGTAGAATATGACAAGTTTAAGATGCATATTACAAACCCTAAGGCAACCACTGAAACAAAATAAATAGCTATAAGCCAACAAAAATGATAAAAAGTATCATAAAAAATGCTCAACCCAAAAGCAGGCAGAAAAAACATAAAACAAGAAACTGATGGAACAAATAGAAAACAAATGTCAACATGGCAGACTTAAATCCAACCATATCAATAATAACATTTTATGTAGATGGTCTAAACTTCCCAATTAAAAGACAGAGATAGGGCTTCACTGGTAGCTCAGTGGTAAAAGAATCCACCTGCCAATGTAGCAGACACGGGTTTGATCCTTGATCTGGAAATATCCCACTTGCTGTGGAGCAACTAAGCCTGTACGCCACAACTACTGAGTCTGTGCTCTGGCTTCTGGGAACCAGAACTTCTGAGCCCTCACGCTGCAACTACTGAAGCTCACACACCCTAGAACCTGTGCTCAGCAACAAGAGAAGCCACCACAATGAGAAGCTTGCACAACACAACTAGAGAGAGGCCCCCGCTCGCCACAACTAGAAAAAAGTCCATGCAGCAACAAATACCCAACACAGTTGAAAATAAATTAAAAATTTTTTAAAAGAGAGATTAGGAGACTGGATAATAAAGCAAGACCTAAATACATCCCGGATGCAAAAAAAACTCACTTTAAAAATGAAAATACAAACTGGCTGAAAGTAAAAGGATGTGATAATATATGCCATGCTAATATTAACCAAAAGAAAGCCAAAGTGGCTATATATTAATATCAAACAAAGTAGATCTCGGAATAGAGAATATTAATAGGGATAAAGAGGGTCATTTCATAATGATAAAGAGATCAATTTATTGTAAGTTCATAACAAGGCTAAACACATATGTATGTACCTAATAAGAGAAAATAAAAATAAACGAAGCAAAAACTGACAGAAATAAAAAGAGAACTGTTATTCTCTTGAATAACAATTATATTTGGAGGACCTCCCTAGCCGTCCAATGGCTAAGACTCTGTGCTAACAGTGAAGAGGACCTGAGTTCAATCTCTGGTCACAGAACTAGATCCCACATGCTGCACCTAAGAGTTTGAATGCCACAACTAAAGATCCTGCATGCTATGATGAAGGCACAGCCGAATAAATCAATACTAAAAAAAAAATTACATTTGAAGATTTCAACACCCCTTCCTCCATCACTGATAGAGAAAGTAGAGAATTTGTAAGTAAACAGAAAACTTGAACAACACAATCAACCAATTTGACCTAATATTTATCACACAATCTAGGCTCAGCTGGTAAAGAATCTGTCTGCAATGTGGGAGACCTGGGTTCGATCCCTGGGTTGGGAAGATCCCCTGAAGAAGGGAAAGGCTACCCACTCCAGTATTCTGGCCTGGAGAATTCCATGGACTGTATGGTCCATGGGGTCGCCAAGAGTTGGACACGACTGAGCGACTTTCACTTTTCACTACCAAACAATAACAGAATACAAGTTCAAGTGTACATAGATTATTTAAAGGTAACATCACTGGGTGGAATCTGAAACCACATTTTACATATTTTATGCTGCTACATTAAAATACATTGATCCATATTACACTTGGATGGATTTTTCACTCATTCATGAAAGATCCATTGTCTTGCAGATCCATGAAAGAGTCTTGGTAATCTCCTAAATGCCCTGAACCACACTTTTCAATGGCAGATCTAGATTATTCAATCTTTTATCAACTGAGATGGAGGCAACTCCTGGGGCCTAGCTGACCCTAAAGAATCTGTGACAAAGTAAGGAAGGTAATCCTCATGCTGATTTAAAGATTACATCTGATGAGTAGTTTAGATCAGTTCAATGTCTGCAATAAATTACTGTGCTTTCCTCTTTAAATATCCTCTTGAAACAAAGTACCTAAAAGACCTGCTGTACCTCTGTACCACAGATGAGCACTCTGGGAAGCAGAGACAGGCTAAACATCACCAACAACACTTAGCTGACATATTCTGTTTGAACATATCAACAATCTTTAAGCCCTGAGGCAGGAGCAATATTACTCATAGGTGCTGTCAGCAGCTAAAGAGGATTAACAGGGTCTCCAGGTATGAGAAGCGCCAGGAAACTAATAAATAAAAAAGAGAAAACAATGGCACATTATTTAGGGCACAAAATTTTCAGTTGTCAACATAGCAAACACATTTCTTCTAGCCTCTGAAATCATGAATCCACTGGCAATGTCTTCAACACTGTCTAAATGTTTCTGATAATGAAGACCAACATTTTAATAATCACAATTCTGGTTCCCCAAGAGTAACTGGTAATAGTGGGCAGAGTTAAAAAATCCTCTTCTCAGAATCGCTGGGAGTGGAACAAATACATCAGTTTTCCTAATGGTCCACATCACTCTAATAGTCAGCCAAGCTTGAGACGCTCATGAAGACACCACACTCTTAAGTAAACCTTATGGTCTCCCTCTGCTACTCCCTCTGTATCTTCCCCTCAGTGAGAAGCTTCGGAGAAGGCAATGGCACCCCACTCCAGTACTCTTGCCTGGAAAGAGTACATCTCCATGGATGGAGGAGCCTGATAGGCTGCAGTCCATGGGGTCGCCAAGAGTTGGACACAACTGAGCGACTTCACTTTCACTTTTCACTTTCATGCATTGGAGAAGGAAATGGCAACCCGCTCCAGTGTTCTTGCCTGGAGAATCCCAGGGACGGGGGAGCCTGGTGGGCTGCCGTCTATGGGGTCGCACAGAGTCGCACACGACTGAAGTGACTTAGCAGCAGCAGCAGTGAGAAGCTTATGTTCAAAGATCTACATTAGATGTTTGGGAAGATATAAAAGAAAGACTTTGTTTCTTATAACCTACACACACAAAGATGTTACATTCTATTATGATGCTTTTAATAAGATGCTTAAAGAAGATAGAAAAAGTAAGGGCAAACTAAACAATTAGGAGTAGAGAGAGAAAATATAAAGAAAAAAGTCTCAGAATGGTAAAGTTCAATGGGAACAGACCAAGTTATTTTAATTCTGTCCAATCTTTATTCAGATAGAGAGTAAATGGCTACTATAGGTCACCAAGGAAATCAGCCTAAAAGGAAAGATAAAAATCTAGGTTCCTGATACTCAGAGCAAGACCTTCCTCCTATGCCATATCTCCTTCATATGCAACTGAGATGAAAAAATCTTCCATTGCAGATGAGAAAATACGATTTTCTGGATCACCTACTGAATGACAATGTACTCTACATGGTATCGTTCTACACTGATAAGAGGAGGATTCAATGCACCAATTAAACCAGTTCCTATTTCCAAGCAGGTGAACCCCATAACTGCCTAAAGTGTCTCTAGAGTTGGGGTAGCCCCAGTTTCTACTAACATTCAGTGTTGAATACGATGCTTTTTGTTTCATACTTTGTATGTGTATAACGAACTAAAGTCCCACAATACAATCCAGGTACTACCTGTTGCTTTAAATTCTGAGGTGAATGAAGAGCAGCTGATTAGGGACTTCACTGTAAGCCATCACATGCCCAAAGACAAATGTGACCTTCCATTTTTTTTTTTTTCCATTTCCATATTGAGTCCAAGTGCTTTCTCCCAAAGCCTGACTTTTCATCTCTTTAACAATTTAGACTTTTTTCTAGACAGCTTCAGTTTCTCTAGCTCATTTTCCAATTGGATAATTAATTTATGGAGATCACTGAATCTTTGTTTATTACCTGAAAAGGATGCTAATAAAAATAATAATGCTAATATTTAACAATTATTGTGACATGACTGTATGTCAGGTACCAAACTAAACACTTTTCTTAAGTGGCAGGATTCTTTGGAATATCTGATGCTGGAAAAGACTTAAAAAAAAAAAAAAGAGTGATGTCTTCCCCTCCACTGTTCTTTTCTTTTTGCAGTCTTTACATTTTATTAACCATAGAAGAAACTTTTTTAAAGAGTCTAATAGAGACATTAACTGTGCAAAAGCTGATGACATTTACAGTCTTAAATACAAGCACCAACACAGAAAGGATATTGTGTCAGTTCAGTCGCTCAGTTGTGTCCGACTCTTTGTGACCCCATGAATTGCAGCATGCCAAGCCTCCCTGTCCATCACCAACTCCCGGAGTTCACCCAAATTCAAGTCCATTGAGTCGGTGATGCCATCCAGCCATCTCATCCTCTGTTGTCCCCTTCTCATCCTGCTCCCAATCCCTCCCAGCATCAGAGTCTTTTCCAATGAGTCAACTCTTCACTTGAGGTGGCCAAAGTTTTGGAGTTTCAGCTTTAGCATCAGTCCTTCCAATGAACACCCAGGACTGATCTCCTTTAGAATGGACTAGTTGCATCTCCTTGCAGTCCAAGGGACTCTCAAGAGTCTTCTCCAACACCACAGTTCAAAAGCATCAATTCTTCGGCGCTCAGCCTTCTTCACAGTCCAACTTTCATATCCGTACATGACCACAGGAAAAACCATAGCCTTGACTAGAGGAACCTTTGTTGGCAAAGTAATGTCTCTGCTTTTGAATATGCTATCTAGGTTGGCCATAACTTTCCTTCCAAGGAGTAAGCGTCTTTTAATTTTATGGCTGCAATCACCATCTGCAGTGATTTTGGAGCCCCAAAAAATAAAAGTCTGACACTGTTTCCCCATCTATTTCCCATGAAGTGATGGGACCAGATGCCATGATCTTCGTTTTCTGAATGTTGAGCTTTAAGCCAACTTTTTCACTCTCCTCTTTCACTTTCATCAAGAGGCTTTTTAGTTCCTCTTCACTTTCTGCCATAAGGATGGTGTCATCTGCATATCTAAAAAGTCCATTAATTCTACACTTAAGAGGATCATTTCTTTATGTAACCACAATCTCATTTATGAATTACACATGATATGTAGTTTAGGATCCATCTACATTATGCTTGTAACTGCATGCTGCTGCTGCTGCTAAGTCGCTTCAGTCATGTCCGACTGTGTGCGGCCCCATGGGCTGCAGCCTACCAAGCTCCTCCGTCCACGGGATTTTCCAGGCAAGAGTACTGGAGTGGACTGCCATTGCCTTCTCCTCCCCTCCACTATTCTAAGAACACAGTCTCACAAATCTATTTTGAGTTCAAGTCCCTCCCCTGCAAGGGTATCATTATCTTTGGAACTTCTGAACAGAAAACAGTAGTTCTCAAGGCTCGCAGGATGACAACTCAACCAGGCTTTGGCTTAGAAGTCTCGTGGATTCAGAGCATCTAATGGAAAATGAGGGGGTGCCGATTACTGGAAGAGGGGCACATCCCCAAGACAGGCTGCAGATGTGCAATGGCCCACAGCTGTGGGGCATCTGTGGAAGGAGATGGGCACTGATAGCAGAAACCCTGAAGCAGAGATGAGGACCTTGAGGCTTAGCCTGGGGTCAGGGTCGGGGAGGACCTCTGTGGGGAGCATCTCTGAGCTGGCTAGAGCATACATGCCCAAATAGACACAGGACACACTGGCCAGGCAGGAGCATCAGAATGGAGGAATAGCTACCACCAGAGAATAAGGACTGGGCCAGTTCTGTATTTTCCAAGTACTAGGTGAATCCCCCCTGGGATTTTGTGTCACTCTAGGGAAGACAGGCTCTTCCAAACATAACATACTATATTCTCAATAATCTTTTCAGTAAGTGCTCAATGCTGGATTTAGTTTGAGGACAAATAAATTGATGTTTTATTGCACAGGAGGTTGGTGGGGCAGGACTATGCCCAGTACACGGACATTTTCTAATTTTATACTCACAAGAACCACTTTAGGCTCCAGCAGCAGCAGCTCCACACCTCATTTTACAGGTGAGGCTTAGGGAGTCTAATGAACTTGCCCGAGGCCATACACGTGCTGTGAAGTATCCCAGCTCTGCCTAACTTCAGAACCCATGGTCCTCATCATAGTGCAGATGAGCTGGGCTATTCTGTAATTAAAAAAAAAAAGAGAGAGAGAGAGAGATGCAATTTTGCAAATATCAATAATTATAAACTGACTCTATCATCCAAACATGGAGAAAGAAACTGAAGTCAATTTAATTTTACAATACTCTTGGATACAGATTTGTGCTATGTCATTTTTTTTTATGACATAAAAATTCTAGCATAGATTTAACATGGACAAAAATTTTAAATTAAAAACCTTAATTCTCAGACTGGAGCTGTTCACTAAGTACTCAAGTGTGTGGTCCCTGAGTTTGGTATTTGCCAAGTAATTACAACATGCCAGAACTGAGCTAGGCAGTCCCAATCTTTGAGGATAAAATTGAAATCTCTTAACTTCATAAATCATCTGCTAGTGTTATCTTCCAACCCTTGTCTACAAATATCACCAGCCATCTGAACTGCCTGCATGTGACACTTACACCGGCACCTCCACAGCACGTACCCTTCACAAGCTAAAATCTGTACCTCCTGGCCTCCATGGTAAATGAAACGAGGGACTGGATTTTAATTTCTATTTCCCTAGTACCTAGTTCAGTGCCTAGCATGTGATATTCAAATACTATCCATGGAATAGATGGAAGAAAAACAGAATAAAATTGCAATTTTAAAAGCATTTGGTCTGTTTCCCATTTGCTAGAGTAGCCTCTTACCCGAATGTTTTTCCCCAGACAGTAGACTCACATTTTGAGAATCTTTCAGCACCACTAACCTGACACAGTAAATTCTGGCTGACAGCAAGAGTAAGGGTATAAATAGAACGCCAGAAAGCTGCCAGGTCAGTCTGCATTTCTAGGCAAAAACAAGCAAATGCATTTGCAAACATTGGGTATATATCCCAAGGGATACAAATTGGTCACAGCCTTTGGCAACACGTCTATTTTGCTTTAAAACACACCTCTCACTACAAGGTTAGGAAAACCAGAAATTCCCAAATATAAATAATTGATCAAAACTTGTAAGAGAATTTAACAAAGACAACCCCAAATTCTTAAAAACCAGTCAGAGAGATTGCTAAATAACTGCATTAAGTAAATGATTACATTTGGCACAAAGAGTCAGATTCTGCTTTAAAAAGACAAAAAAGAAAGCAAGCTGCTAATTTAAATTTCAGATCATTGTTGAAAACACCCAACTGAGAAACGCAGCAGCATAAAAAGAAGGAACAAGCAAAACTTTTAGTCCTGAGACTGTTAACTATTTTGTAGACACAGGAGACATAAATATGTTGGAAGAGTAGATAGCACTGATAGCCAAGCACTATCCTTAATGAGACAGGAGTAGAAAGATGCAGAGGGAAAGCCAATTAGGGAAGAAAAATGGCTTAAGATTATACAGTCAGTCAAATGTATGAAGCTTATCCAGGTTGACAGTCATCCTTTGGTTACTTGAGGTGATGAATTTATCATAAAGATAAATGGGGGCATCTGGCCTCACGGTTCAGGACACAAGATGAAGCTACCAAAGTCTGAGACCAGCTCTAATGATTCAATGGCACAGCTGGTCAAGCTATCACTCGGTCTCTCTGCCTCTAACAGCTTAGGGGGGTTTCTGTTAGTTTCTTCTCCCATCTTCACTTTCACCACTGTCTCTCTACTTTAAGGCTTTTTAATTCACGGCTTCTTTTGGGACTCTGCTATCCTACCAACTCTTCCTGTTTACACTGTGCCTGATTCATTCTTGCAGCACTAACAGAAATTCTGACCGGGTCAGGAAGTAACCATGAAGGATGGAAAGCCTGTGCTGGGCAAAACCCTCATGCCTGTTGGTTTCACAGGTTCCTTGAGGCCTGTAAAATGGCTGGCTGCTTTCAGGCCCAGGACTAATCACTGACCTGTTCAGCTATGGCTGAGAGAGAAAAGTGAAGAAAACCAAGCATGACCAACTTCTTGCTTTGTTCAGATGAGGGTTGTAGCAAGCCCTTACAGGGCCATCTAGTAGACAATGGTCCCATCCAACCTATGACCAATAAATTCAATCTCATTCTAAGGATCCAAGCACCTCTCATTGAAATATAAATGATTTATAACATAAAACTGCAAAGGGTAAGACTGAAGATGATGATGGGGGAGAGCAGAGGAGGTATCCTACAGGAGGGCAGCAAAAGAATCCTGAGCACTGATAGACAGCTGGCCTCACAGAGCAATGTTTCCTTCATAGAACTGAAGAAGGGGGAAAAAGACAGAATTCATGCATGATGATTTTTCTCTCTTTGGTAAAGTTAGAGGAATAAAATACCAATAGTTATAAGATGAGAGGGATTAGGAGCTTGATGATAACAAAGGAGGTTTGGAAAAGCCATTGTAGGCAACATCTAAGTGGACAAAAGACTGATTAAAGAAAAAGCACTGCCAAATACAGGACTCAAAAGTTCTAGTAATACCTTGATAGGCAGCATTTGTAGAAAGTGAAGGAAGTCAGATGTTCTCCAGCTAGTCAAAGCACAAATAGTGAGCAGAAACTTAAATGTTAAGAGGTGAAATCAGGTAAAGACACAAAAACTCTAGGCTGTTACTAATAAGGGAATCTACCACATAAACGAAACAGAAATCTAATAATGAAAAGATATGAATGGAATATGCACCTGAGAATTTAGTAAAGTCATTCATAATTGGATATAATACACAGGCTAACAAAAGAATGAGAATAATTCCCTTCCACATTTTAGCATGCCTACTTATGAAGTAAAGGAATTAGATGTCAACTCTGTAAAAGAACTCTTCATGTATGATAATTCCTATGAAGCATGATACTTAGTTATGTCTCATTTTGGTAAGGATGCATACATCTTATGTAATATGAATGCTTTAGCTTGGAACCTTTTGTTTGTTAATTGTCCTAGGCCATTACTTATTTGGAGGGGAAAGAGAACCAATCTTTTTGCACATTCAATACATGTCAGTTCCAGTGCTGGTGCTTTGCATATTATATTAATCTTACTAATCCCTCTAATAGTCCTGTAAAATAACTGTCAGTAATTTATAGTTGAGAAAACCAAAGTTCACAGAGGTTAAATAATTTGCCTAAGACTGTAAAATAAGTCTGACTCCAAAGTATGTGATCTCTAGACCAGCAAGTCCCACTGCAGAGCTGAACAGGGGAGCCATCAAATGAATTCTCTTTCCTAGAACAGAGAGCCATCAAATGAATTCTCTTTCCTAACACCAAAAGCTTCTTAGTATACATATGATCTCACTACATATATGTATAGACTTATAAATATTTATAAATATTCCAGAATTTTTTCCTACTATTAAGCATTTTGATTAGTTAAGAGGTGCTGTTACAGAATATACCTCCAAAGGGAATAAAGGAGAGTGTGGATTCTACTTGCGGAAACTTAGGCAAGCTTTTCAATCTCTTCTTTGGATTCTTTTTTTTAAACCTATCAATAGTAAAATGAGGGCTTTGGACTAGGTAGTGTCAGGTTCTATGTGACTTAAGTTATCATTCAAAATTCATTCATTCAATAGACTGAGATTAGGCACTATTTTATGTGCTGGGAAAACAGTGGTCAATGAAGTTAAAAATCTCATGTAACTTACATGCTCTAAAATTTCTGATCTTAAGACAGTAATTCTCAAGGTGGTGAGGAGTGATAAGTGGAACAAAATTTCAAAATCACTTATGGAATACTTTTTTCAGAATATGCATGTACCACATCCAAGATCCAGTCTACTCCCCAGGAAGTAAGCACTGTGGGGAGCCAGAGATATGGATAAGCATTTGTGGTATCTCTCTTATAAGGTTGGTAGAAAAATGGTTGAGAATTAGTGTTCTAAGTGATACAGTATAAAGAGATGCAAATCATATTGCTCTATTTGTAAGTGTGAAGGGAGACTCATTAAGAGACACAATTCTAAGCTCAAAGAAAGTTGGAAAGTGCAATTGAATGAAGAGTCCCTGATTAAGGCCTATGAACATTTGTACCAGTCAGAGAACAGAAATATTACAATGCTTACCCATGTTATTGTTGGCCATGATCCCTCTAGTTGAAATTATGTGTAAAATCACTTGGTTAAAAACACAATCCTCCTGATAATGAATTTTAATACCCCAGGCTACAGCCAGTTTTCTGTATTTAAATACAAACAAACAAGCAAACAAACATTAATGATTTCATAGCATTTTGGTGATGAAAAGCCTGTGTGCTAATTCTTCTTTCATATTCTGAGAATCATAACGCAAAATCTGAAATGTTGGAAAGGTTTTAAAAATATATTCCCACTCCCCTCAAATCTAACAGTTACACCTAAAGTTTATGCTACAGTAAATATAAAATTACCATAGAAATGTGCATGACTTGAAAATCTGAAAAAACAAACAAAAAAAACCAAACCCACTCCAGGTTTAACACTGTCAGTCATAGAACGTTTATTTTAAACTTGCCGTTCAAACTTTCAAATACGATACATGTGGCAAAGAAACAACAGTTAACACACAACATCTGCCACAATTCTATCTTTGAACTGTCTGTTCTATATTATGTGGTATGTTACAATTTCTTTTAATTTCTTACATTCGTTGTATTCTTAAAGGCAGCAATGTCAATTTTTCTGCTTTGAAAACAGTTCCATTAATGTTCTGAAATTACTTAAAATGACAACTTTTCCCTCTTAGTATTCTACCGCTGCCATATTAGTGACATAATTCAACATATTATTAATACAATGTTGAGAGGTACACTGTACTTAATAAATCAACTCCCAACTCCAAGTTGAAATGAACTTCAATCAAAAAGCAAGCATTTTCCTAAATCAGTTTACTCAGCTACTTTTCTCAAAAATATTTCCATTCTGAAATAAGATTTTTTTTGTGAGATACAATAGTTTCATTTTTATTCCTAACAGAACTCATGCTGTACTTTTTTTTCTCAAAATATATTCAATATATTCTGTGCAAAATGTTAAGTTCTGTATAGGTATGTACCTTATCTTGAAAAACTTTATAAAATATAATTACTAAAAACAACCTCAACATTAGACAATAGAGGAAGAATAAACATATCAGACAAAGCCTAATTTTTCACAGGAGAAAATAAGTATGTTCTTAAAGCTCCAGTAATACATTCCTTGAAAAAACTCAGAATGCACTTTGGTCATTATTAAACATATTAGAACATAGGCAAATAAAACAAAATGTTTTTGTTTTCTATAGAAAGAAAATATACTATACAATGAGGCTGATTTGAGGCTGATCAAAAGGAATGGTGAGAGCAAAGTGATATTACGATATGGCTCTGTTCTCCACACATTCCTGATCTTAAGATTATGATTTGGGGATTAAAACTGCACCAGTCAAATAAATCATTTACAATTAATTATTTTAAATTCCCTAAAACATGGTAAAAAAAGGTGAGGATATTCAACATGATACAACTTGCACCAAGAAAATTCTAGATTGTTTCAAATAAAGTCTTTTAAAAACTAGACACCCAGTTTAAAAAAAAGTTTGCTAAAACATTTAATATTTCATGTAACTCCTAAAATTTGATTGTACAAATATAACAACTTAAAATCAAGGCCCAATGTAAGATACCATCATATTTGCCCTATTTACCTAACATGCCAACAGATAAGTTCTCATTTGGATACTTGGCAAATTATTTGGAGGGGAGGGAGGGGGTTACTTTCTAGGTTAAAAGCATCTAAAATAGCCCTTATATAACTGCGAGTTGAGGAGGGAGATATACTAGATAGCAGAATTTGTAAGCTATCACTATTTTTCCTGAAAACTCATATATAGTTTTACAGCTAGCAATCAGGAATATCTGATTGGTTCTCAATGTTATTCTTAAGTTGTTCATTTGAGTGTGGTATGAATAGCATACACTATAGTGTACCATGGGGAGAAAATTATTTTACTTGAGTAAACATAACATACTTGAGTAATATCAATAGGCACTTCACTTGTGAGATGAGTATATACCTCACTCAAAAGGATACCATATCATGCCCTAGTACACTATAACATACCCCATATAAAGACACACATTAAAAGTAACAATTTTAAAAAGTGCACATTTTGAGCATGCACAGTTGGAGCTGTGCAAACAGCCCAGTGTTTCAAATAAATACAATTATTACTAATTTTTATCAAAATATCTTACAGTATGGTAACCATTTACAATTATTGCTCTATTAAGAGTTTTATCATCAAAGAGCACTTGTTGACCTGTTGTGTAATACCATAGATATTAATACTGAAGGGTGCTTAAACTGCAGCTTTATCAGTTTAGATCCCGGCATTGTTCCAAAATAACTCAAAAGAAACCCGGACTGGATCTTGATTTACTAAAGAAAAATGTTTTATGTGTTTAGCTGAGTCTAATGCAAGATTACAAAGTTAAAGAAATTTACTTCAAGTAAGGCAAGTCACAGCACTGATGGAGAAACAGTGTTTAGCAATGGCTTCTATTCTCACAATTTGTTGTCATTTTTTATGAGCAATTACCAGGATCTCAAGTATCTGGACATCAGTTTCATCACCCTTTCAACAACTAAGTATATCAATGCTAAAAATAAAATATAAAGACTAAAATAAATGTAAAAAACAGTGAACAAGTGAAATAAATATAAGAATTGCACAGGACAGTCTGATGTAAACACTTCAATTTCTCAGCTGAGATTCCTGAAGCAAAGAGTCAGTGACTGCTTTCAGGCAGCTTAGTTGGTACTCTTATTCTGGAAAAGAGGCTACATCTTCTTTTCTCTGAATTGTCATGATTTAATCTTCCAGAGCTAGTGAAAAAATAATATAAGTAGGGACCATTAGAGCCAGTTTTGATATTGCTACTTATTAAGTTACATCACATGATATTTTTTAATCTAAATTTCATTCATAAACAACTGAAGGTTCTACTATTTTAAATTCTTTTATTTTTAAGTATTCACCTCAAACAAATAAAAAAGTGAGACTCCAATTTCTCTTGCTTTCTCTAACTGGAAAGTGACAATATACATCTACTACCGGTTAATATAAACATTCTACATCTTATTCGCTAGCAGCTTTGCACATGTTGGAGGATGCATATATTGCTATATAGATAAATAATATAGTTTTTGGCCAAAGCCAGTAATAGGGCTCTTTTTAAAAAAATCATCTAAATTAGATTCATCTTATATATGAGTAAAAATAAACACTTTCACTTATCCTATCCAAGAGTACCATTTGTAACAAATACTGTTCTGAATAAGAAGGCCCATCAGTATTATAAGCCAAGAATATTTATCATTCTTTGAAATTAAATGTTATCTTCATTAATTGTATATAATATAATCAAAATGACTCCATTACTATACATGTGAGATCTCAAGAGTGTTAGGGTGAAATAAATGTCACGAATATGTAATAGGGTACTAAGAAATTTAAAAATACCTGCAAGCCCTTACCTTTAAATTAAATCCAAGCAAGTCACTGATAACACCAGAAACAGCTGACAGGATGACAACCTGGGTGATGTTATAAAGCAGTGGATTCATTGTAAGTCCATATAGTCTAAAGGGACTGTCCAATTCCTAGTAGAAGAGGAAAAAACCATGAACCCAGATTCATTGAGAATTATTAAACTAATTCAGGGCAATATGCAAGGAGAATTTTTACAAACACTGTTTCAAAAGATAGTTACAAATCATGATAGTCTTAGAATAAACTTGGTTAAACCTGAATTAAGTAAATATACTTTCAGGTTTTCTTAGGAGAAGTGACTTTCATTTAAAAGAAATCTATAACCTAAATTTGTAACTCCAATTTCTGTCCCAAATGAATGACTAATAAACTATTGGTCTGGTAGCTACAAGGTTAAAAAATACTTTTCACTATAACAATAGAAATGGAAAGAAAAAGAGAATAACATATTTTTGCATAAGAATTAGAAATTTAGTTAGCCAAATTTTCTGTCTATACACAGACACACACACACATACATACATATATGCATATATATATATATATATATATAATCCCCCTTTGAGATAATTTTCAAATGCATAGATTCATTAATTGATAGACTGACTCAAACATTTAAGTAAAGTTCTATATATGCTAGGAACCATGGCAGACTCTGGAAAAGTTAAGATTCAGTCCCCATGCTGAAGGACCTTGCAGTCTATAGACAAGCAAAGATATAATTCAACTATGAGTACCACAAAAGAAATATGTATAAATGGCAGAGGGCCAGAGTAGAAGGTGCTCCTGCAACTTAGTTCATGGGAGGAGAGAAGGTATTCCCCAAGACACAAGAACATGGCACCTTTGAATTGCTATAGGTTGTATGAGGCAAGTATAAATTTTATAAAACTGGCTACTTAGGTAAGGGTCATTCTTTAGGCAAAGTGTGACAGGAGATTGGCATGAAAGGAATTTAATTTGGGGAGTAGTATATCAGATATGCATGTGAGAACTACAGATTAGAGAGAGGCAAGACCAGAAGGAAGAAGCCCTCAGAGTTCAGTTTATCAGAAGCTCAACTGAAAATGATGCAGGTCTGACTTAGAGCAGTATTGGTAGGAAAAAGAGGATGAACTGGACAATATTTGACAGGGTGAGTCAATGGGCCCAAGAATTTCTTGGCTGTGAAGGAAGAGAAAGAAGAAGCAATCTATATTATGTCACAGGTTCTGAATAGAAGACTATGTTTGATCAAGAAAGATCACACTGAGTGCTTTGTATTTTGGTTAACTTTGTATTTCTCTCTATTTTACAAGTGAAGCTGCTCACATGAAGTCTCAACTTTAGAGCCTCCTCCTAGCTAGCACAGTGCCTACACTCTCAAGATACTCAACATTTGTGTCAAAAACTTACCCAGAGCTTCCCTGGTGGCTCAGAGGTAAAATATCTGTCTGCCAAGGTAGGAGACATGGGTTTGAGCTCTGGTCTGGGAAGATCCCACATGCTGCAGAGCAACTAAGCTCATTTGCCACATCTAATGAGCCGGTGCTCTAGAGAGCGGGACTGGCAACTACTGAAGCCCATGTGCTCAAGAGCCTATACTCCACAAAAAGAGAAGCCACTGCAAAGAGAAGACTGCTCACCACAACTAGAAAGGAGTCCCTGCTCACTACAACTAGAGAAAAGCCCATGCTGCAACAAAGACCCAGCAGAGCCAAAAATAAATAAATAAAACTGGAAAAAAAACAAAAACAAAATCCACCTAACTCTTCTGACCCTTTTCAGTGCCTAATATACTGTAAGCACAATCTAGAGTCAGTTAATGCATTTTAGTTAACTGAAGAAGTAACCATGGCATTGAGACACAACTAATTTCCTACTATTCTACGAACACTTTATAAACAACTCTAAAATTACCATTTAATTTGTTACAGAAACAGAGATTTTAAAAAATAGTTTCCTTTTGAGAAAGAAAGGAATTATTAACACTGCAGTGATAATGATATTTTATTAAATTACCTCCAAAGAGGGAATGTCAGACCACCTGACCTGCTTCTTGCGAAACCTGTATGCAGGTCAGGAAGCAACAGTTAGAACTGGACATGGAACAACAGACTGGTTCGAAAAAGGAAAAGGAGTATGTCAAGGCTGTATATTGTCACCCTACTTATTTAACTTATATGCAGAGTACATCATGAGAAACGCTGGGCTGGAGGAAGCACAAGCTGGAATCAAGATTGCCGGAAGAAATATCAATAACCTCAGATATACAGATGATACCACCCTTATGGCAGAAAGAGAAGAGGAACTAAAGAGCCTCTTGATGAAAGTGAAAGAGGAGAGTGAAAAAGTTGGCTTAAAGCTCAACACTCAGAAAACGAAGATCATGGCATCCGGTCTCATCACTTCATGGCAAAGAGATGGGAAGACAGGGGAAACAGTGGCTGACTTTATTTTTCTGGGCTCCAAAATCACTGCAGATGGTGACTGCAGCCAGGAAATTAAAAGATGCTTACTCCTTGGAAGGAAAGTTATGACCAACCTAGAGAACATATTAAAAAGCAGAGACATTACTTTGCCAACAAAGGTCTGTCTAGTCAAGGCTATGGTTTTTCCAGTGGTCATGTATGGATGTGAGAGTTGGACTATAAAGAAAGCTGAGTGCAGAAAAATTGATGTTTTTGAACTGTGGTGTTGGAGAAGACTCTTGAGAGTCCCTTGGACTGCAAGGAGATCCAATCAGTCCATCCTAAAGGAGATCAGTCCTGGGTGTTCATTGGAAGGACTGATGTTGAAACTGAAACTCCAATACTTTGGCCACCTGATGCCAAGAACTGACTCATTGGAAAAGACCCTGATGCTAGGAGAGATTGAGGGCAGAAGGAGAAGGGGACAACAGAATGAGATGGTTGGATGGCATCACCGACTCAATGGACATGGGTTTGGGTGGACTCCAGGAATTGGTGATGGACAGGGAGGCCTGGCGTGCTGCAATTCATGGAGTCGCAAAGAGTCGGACACGACTGAGCGACTGAACTGAAATGAACTGAAAGAGTTACTATTATGAGATGAGATATACTGAAATTATATTATTTTTTATTGCTACCCAAAAAAGTTTTGAAAATTCATTTACTGGTGATATATAATTATTACAGTGATAATGTATTACTACTTTTTAAACCAACTGAGGTCAAGTAAACAGAAGACTGCATTGAAAAATACAAAATGAAAAAAAAATAGCGAATTAACATCAAATCTTCTTTTTTATAATCTATTTTAAGTTCTAGGATGCAAAAATTTCCAAGGATGCCAACTTCTACAATATTCTGAACATTATTAAGAGTCTTAAAATTTCAAAACTGAATAAAATTTCAAAATGAAATAATCTGAATTACTTTGATTAGTTTTTCAATGAGAAATAAAATGTAAACTGCATGAATGTGCTCAAAAATAATTTGGAAAACATTTTTGATAATCCTGAAAAACAAACACAAAGTAGGATCTACAAACAAAAAAGTAAGAAAAGTTAGAACAGCATTTTCTTCATGATGTCCATTTTCATTTTCACTCTTACCTTTAGCAATTTAGTAGCCAGTTTTAAAACATTGTTCACTAGTGTCAATTCCTCCTTTTTGTTAGGTTTCTTTTCCATTTTCAAGTAGAGGTTTATCTTTTATTAAAAAAGAATTAACAATTAAATATACTTAAAATTATAACAAATACTCATTTTTAAGAGGAACTGAAAAACATTTACTAAAATATTAGCAGTAGTTCTCTATTATTAAGAGTATAGGTGATTTTAATATTCTTCACACTTAACTATATTCCTAACTTCTTACAGCAAATAGTTTATACGAAAATGATATTTTTTTTAACTTTTCAAATGTAACTAAAAGCTGAAAGAAGGAAAACTGGATTTCATTATTTAAAATGTGAAACACTTTAGTCCCAGATCCAAATCAACAAGGAAAATAAACAATAACTAGAGTAAAGTAAATCAGTTGGTTTGTTTCCTACTTTCCCCTTTCCCCTCTAACTGACTTGGTTTGACAGGGCTACCAATGTCTAAAAATCAAACTATTCCTGACAAAAATACTCAACAAGTTCACTAGAAATAAGTTTGTTTAAATAATTCCTATGAAATAAGGAAAATGTTTTTTTTTAATTCATACAAAATAAAGTTAAGCATCAAAATTATTAGGCTTTACACTTTCTATTGAATAAAAGTTTATGCTTATTCAAATATGGCTCTGCTACACTCCAATGCAAACATATCCCAACAATGGTTTAAAGTCCATCATTTCTACAAACGGTATTTCCTGCTTATCTAATGAAAATGGGACACAGAAACAATAGCTTAGACTTGAAATCTGTATCAAGGCAGAACACTGAAGAAAGTTTTGTACTCTACCAAATTTCAAGTTTTGCTCTGCAACATAAATGGTCTTAACAGAGGTTCCTGAAAAATTCTGAAGTAAATGAAAACTTTTAATTTTAACATGTAGGTATCAGACATTAATTTATAACATAATAAACATGAATTCTCACCTGTTCAGTAAGTAATATTGAGGTATTGCTATATTTTTTACTTGTTTCTGATCCAAGGGTAACAAATCTTAGGAGAAAAAGTGTTAACGAGATGCACCAGATTACCAGTTCCCAATTGTAGTGACAATCAAGGAAGATCTCATGTACATGAAGCAACTAAAAATGTAAGGAAAAGGCAATATGAAGAAGAATGTGATTCAAAAATTTCTTCTTTAAAAGAAAGTAAAATTTTACTTCATACAGATATATCATGGATATAGTGTTACATTTTTTAAACATTTGACATTTCTTAGGAAATACTGCAAGCACATGAAAGGTATTGAGTATGATGTAATCAAAACCCATATATTTACTTTCATTAAATCTTAATATCTTGCAATATTTTTTTGATTTTCAAAAACATAAGAGTAAAGATTCAAAGGAAGCCCCTTTAAACTGTTCTTTTCATCATTCCCCTTCTTCCCCACCCCTCTGTAAGGGTAATGACTTTTGCATTTACCTCTTCCACTCAGCTTTTATAGTTGAGCTAAGTATTTATGCTTATACTATGTTATGTTATGAGATCCAACCAGTCCATTCTGAAGGAGATCAGCCCTGGGATTTCTTTGGAAGGAATGATGCTAAAGCTGAAACTCCAGTACTTTGGCCACCTCATGCGAAGGGTTGACTCATTGGAAAAGACTCTGATGCTGGGAGGGATTGGGGGCAGGAGGAGAAGGGGACGACAGAGGATGAGATGGCTGGATGGCATCACTGACTCGACAGACCTGAGTCTGAGTGAGCTCCGGGAGTTGGTGATGGACAGGGAGGCCTGGCGTGCTGTGATTCATGGGGTCGCAAAGAGTCGGACACAACTGAGCGACTGAACTGAACTGAAGTGATATTAGAATTTGTATAAATGCTATCACATCGACCTTATCATTCTTCAGTCTGCTTTTTAATCTACTGGATTTTGTTTTCAAAGTTTATCCATGATTCATTAAGCTTAAATTCATTCATAAAATCAACCACAGTGGATTTGCCTACACTACCAATTAATAATATTCACTGGGCTGCCAATTTCCTCATTGCAAACTATGTTGCAATAAATATTCTCATCTGCCTCTCCTGGTCTTCTTGTGCACATGTAAGACCTTCTTGAGGAGTTAATATCTAGGAGTAAAACTGCTAAAGCCTTGGATAGTCACACATTCGGTGTTAGCAATTACTACAAATTTGTCTCTGAAAACAGTTGTGCCAATTTATACTCCCAGCAGTGGATCAGTTTCCTTTGCCTTCATATCTGTCCAAACTGGGTATTATTCAACTTCTTAACACCTGCCATTCTAATGGGTGTGAATTGTTCTCTTACTCTTTTCCTTTTACTTTTCCACATTACTTAGGGAGGATGAGTATGTTTCATATACTTACTGGTCACTGGGTTTCCTCTTAACTTATCTTTTTAAATTTTGTATCTAACTTTTTCTATTAGGTTGTCTGTTTTTACTGATTTGTTGAAGTTATTTATTTATTGTGAATAACAAAGCTATTTAAACGATGTATTTTGCCAGTATTTTTTCAGACTCTCTTTTGTCATTTACAGTGCTTCTTTAATACTTAACAATTTTTAGGGAGAGGCAGGAGAGAAGAATATATGAGAGACTGAATGTATCAGGTAAAAGTCTAAAATATTTAGTCTGGACCTTTATAGAAAAAGTTTGCTGATTTCTGACTTACAGAAACAAAACTGATTCTTTTATATTGAGGTTGTATTCATTTTTATTGATCTTGCACTTCTAAAAAAAAGTGTCATGTTTTTAATAATTTGTCTGGAAAGTTACTAGAATATTGTACATAGACATCCATACAGTCTTATGTTTTTTTTTCTTTTCCAATCTTTATACAATTTCTTTCTTTTCCCTATCTTCACTGGTTAGTACCTTTCTTAACTAGAAGTGATAAAGAGAGCACCCATCTCATTTCTGATTTTAAAGTATCTCAAAGATAATAAATATCATATGTACAATGTTTGCTCCAGTTTTTGAAAGATTTTTTATTTATCAAATTAAGAACAGTACTTTTCAGTCACTGTATTGTGAATCTCCCATCGAAATTTACCAATTTGTTTTCTGTATCTATTGAGATGATCAGATAATTTCTACTTTAATCAACTAAAGGAATTTAAACTAGATAACTGGATTTTCTGAAAACCTTTGCATCCAAGGGATAGGCTGTCTAGGTCATGGCATGTTTACTGTTATTAACTGCTGGCTTCATCTTCTGAGTATTTCTGCATCTAAGCTGGTTCACTGCTTCCTGTGTCCATACTGTCTCTCTGGTTTGGTAACAAAGTTACATGAAGTACATAAAATGAATTGGAGAAATATTCCCTTTTTGTACTCCCTAGATCTTTTGTGTAGGATTAGGATTACTTGTTTATTAAAACATTTGGCAAAATTACTCTGTAAAAATCACATGGGTCTTGGGGATTTTTGTTGGTAGCAGATTTTCAAACTACTGAATCAATACTGCTGTATGGCTACAGGGTCTTCTCAGCTCTTCAGTTACTTTTTGAGTCAGTTTTAATTAATATTTCTACAAAACTGTCCACAGAAGCTTTTAACTTTAATGACATTAATATATACTACTATTCTTTTTTAAAAAAATCCTCAACTATTTCAGTTTAATACTGTGAGTTTTCTTTTTAAACACTGCTATCTATAAGTATGTTTTGAAATTTCCAAATGCATGGTTTTCTTTTTGCTGTCATTGTTTTCTACTTTAACGGTATATAACTAGAGGTCTGTATGGTATCAGTTGAGAATCATTTTGTCACCTAGTACATGGGAAAGTTTAATAAACTGTTCTGTGTCTGAAAAGAGTATGTATTGCCCAATTTCAGAATAAAATTTTCACTGTCTTGTTTAGATACATGTCTTCATATTTTTGTCTGCTTCATCAATAATGAAAGAAATGTGTTCAATGCTCCCAATGTGGCATTTTGTCAATTCCTCACTACAGTGCTATTATTTAGGCTGTATATAGATAAGACTGAAGTTATGTGACAACACATATACAATTCTAGAATTGTTAGATCTTCCTGACTAACAACTCTTCAAACTTTTTGTCAGGTTTCTCTCTATCCCAGTAACACGTCTTAGATCACAGTCTATTTCATCTGCTATTAATGTTACTTCACCAGCTTTCTCTTGGCTAGTATTTATCTGCAATGTATTTTTCTATCTTTTTACATTTAAAACTTGACAATGTTATTATGTTCCATGTGTCTTTTGTTGACAGAGATAGATTTTATATTCATTAGAGACAAAAATATTGCAGGATGTACTTCAGGAACATAGAAATAAAACCTTGAAGAAAAGACTGAAATGCAACAAGCAATTATGAGTAAAGAAACCAGTCTTCTTCCTTTTGATTGTATTAGATTTTTCTGTTTTGGGTGTGCTGCAGTATCTCTATAATGTATCCAAGTGTCAATTTGTTTTTATTGTGGCTTCTTGTTCTTCTTGTCCTTCCTAAACCTGAAAATTAGTGTCTTCTACTAATTCAGAAAAACTCTTAAGTCATCATCTCTCCAAATATTGTTCTCTCTCGTCTTTCAATATGAAATTCCTATTAGATATATGTTGGATCTCCTTTTCATATTTCCATCTCTTCATCTCTGTTCTGTATCTGGGTAATTTCTTCCATCTTCCAGCTCACCAATTATCTTTGTCTTCAATTTGCTGTTTCTTCTGTTTGTTGTGTTTTTAATGTCAGTGACTTTTTTTTTTAAAGTTCTATGAAGCGATGCTTGGGTATTTTTCAAATCTATCTGCTCTTTTTTTAATAGTGTTATCTACATCTTCAGTCATTTTAAACAAGCTTATAGTTTCTATCTGATCAGATCTGAAGTTGCTGGAGATGTACTCCTGCTGTGTGTTAATTTGTTGACTCGCTCATGTTAGAAAGTTTTTTCAAGTGTTCTGAGACCTGAAGGGGCTTTAACTGTGCAAATTCTGTGAGGATTAGGGTGGATGTTATAGCCCCAAGAACAGTCTTGGTTTAGCTTCTTTCAGGTATCCAGGAGTCTAGGATCTTGTTATATTAACTTCTTGACACAGTGGCTACAAGACAAGATCTGTAATGTACACTTGAACCCTGAATCTGTATTAAAAGCTGACCTACATTTATATATTCTTAGGAGAGACTTTCTCTGCCTCCTTGGCCAGAATCCTGGCAAAACTGACCGCGCTTCCTTATTGTCTTCCTGTGCTGTAGGGCAGACTTTTTCTTATTGCACCTTTTCACTGAGACTGTAGGCCTTTGAGGGTTTGGGCCTTGTAGCATATATATAAGGAGGTACAGCAGATCAAGGCCTCATCTCTCACATACTAACACAAACAAAGCACTTCAACCTAACATTAACACATATACTTAACTGCTCTGTTTTTCACTTTTATCCTCATTTTTGGCCCCTTATTGTGTTATAAACTGAAATATACAAGCAATATGTATATTTATAAAACACCTCACTTATACATATTAAGATGCTGGGTATTTTCCCCCCAGTATTGTATGTTTTAAACCAGAAGAATTTTCAGGTAATCTAGCATGTCTTATTACTTGAAACAGAAGTTTAAATTTCATAGCACAGACTATATTCTGAGATACTTTTGTGCTTCCTGACTAATCTTGGTCAATGAGAATTCTTTTTTCAGAGATGAGACAGTTAAGTCACAGTGATAATTCAGGTATAAAATGAAAGTTAATACTAAATGTGAATAAAGCAGAGATCATGGAAAATAGTCTGAAAAATTTCATAACTCTAGACACTCATCAGTTTGTTTTGGAAATAAAGGTGAACTGTAGACAAAAACTAATTATTTTATGTTCAATTAATAGACACCTGAAAATAAGTTATTTATTGTTCATCATGTAAATAAGATGCATTTACTTACTCTACTGAAAAAAATAAACTGTAAAAATTCAATTTCATATTACTTATTACTTTGTTTATTATTAGAAAGCCTTGGAGGTTGAATATTTATAGATCTGATTATCTAAGTTCTACACAAAATAAGTTAACTCACCTGGGCACAACAGATAAATACAACTGAGATAGTCAACAAGAAAGCAGATGAAACTATGACATCAACTGATCGCTGAGGACCTCGACGCTGGGGGGAAAAAAGTGAAAACACTTTTAAATATATTTACTAATTAGCAGCTAATTCCATGCTTTCAACTAAGGTACTGATCCATCACTGCACATTGACCATAGCTTATGACATTGAAAATATACCTGATTAATGAGATGAATTTTACTTAAAAACTGTTATTATTGCCTGAGGATTTGCAATACCATGAAAAATGGTGAATATATAGCCTAGAATTTGTAGAAGGATAAATCCCAAATATTCCATTTTGTCAAACACTAACCATTTATTCAACAGGTTTTTTGAACACCTGCTCAGAATGAGGGACAGTGGTAGGTGCTGGAAATATAGTAGAGAACAAAACAGACAAGGAGTCAAACATCAAGCTCATAGAGACAGATATACGTGCAAGTTGTGATGACAGCTATGAAGGAAAGGTATAGAATGCTTTCAGAACATTGGTGACAAGTTTGGTACAAATATCATTTCCTTACAGACATCTTCCCAGGCCCATACTTCTAACTCTCAGAAAGACTGTGTAGGCCTGGGAAGATCTCTCCAAGGAAGTGATATTTACCCCAAAGTAGGGTGCAGTAGCATGATGGCACACGGCAGTTATTGGTATTGTTATTGGTAGAAGGAAAAGCAAGTGCAAGAGTGTAAAACAGAAAAGATGAGAGTACATTCAAAGCATTGAAGCAGTGTAGTCTGGCCGGAATGCAGGGAGGCAAGTATTTCAAAATGAGACAAGCGGGACAGGCTATCTGCAGGAGCTGAGTCATGAAGGGCATTAAAAGCCCTATTAAGATTTGGTTCTATATCCTAAGATCAACGGAGAATTTTCAGAAAATTTTAAGAATATGGTCAGATCTACATTTTTAAGACACCTCTGGCAGCAAACTGAGGAAAATATTAAGAGGAGGAAACAGGAATGCTGAGAGGCCATATAAGACAAAACTGCAGTAATCCAATACAGGAGATAATTGGTGGCTGCAATTAGGGTGGGGAAATAAAAACAGAGAGAGAGAAGTAAATGGATTTGAGATACATTTTGGAAACAGAAAGGGTGGGAATTGGCGATAAACTGAATGTTGGAAATGCAAAAGAGGAAGTCAGTACTCAGGATAATTCCTAGACGTGGGGTTACCTGTTTCCCTCACTGAAGAATGAGCTCCTAATGGCAGGGAGTTCCATCTCGTCAATAGTGAATGGCACATGGTTAACATTAAATGAATGTTTATTGACTAAAATAATCAATTCATAAAAGAATGCAATACCTGCTCAGGGATGATAAGGAGAGCAAATTTTAGGTGGCTTCTCACTAAGACAGGTAACAAGGATCACATCCATCCTTCCAGCGGTGTCATAGTGAGAAAAAACAATCTACACTGATCTGTGGCATTGCCCAGTGAAGACTAACTTAGCTGAGTTTAACAAGTTAAATAAACAGCATAATGAATTTTTTTAAACAGAAGTGTAGACAAATAATGCAAAATTTTTCTACTTTTTCCTTGTTACCTCAAAATAAAAGTCATTAAAGATCTAAGCATGTCAGAGGATAGTTGGCCTTTAGGTCAATTTTATTAAGCTATGATTACTCCATACACAATGAGTATGCAACAAAGTAATAATCCTCAGAAAAAATGTTTTCCTAAAACTAATTCAGATGTTTCCCATTTCCCTCCTGAGCTTTTATATTTTAATTCCATAATTGGGAAAGTTACTTTAAAAGATTAAAGGAAAAGAATGGCATGAAAATGATGGCTTAGAATTGGAAGCTAAACTTTTCAAATAGTAATAGGTCACCTCAGTGAGGCAGCTCATTGACAAGATTTTTAATTTCCTTTTTTAAGCAGTGGGCTCCCTCTGCTGGCTTGTGATATAATCATTCTATTGTAGAAACAAAATCTTTAATCTAGCTTTTGAATGAGTAGTAGTAGTTAGGGAGATTTATGAACAAAGATAAATTTTGGACAATCTGATCTTGAATCATCTATCTAAAATGCATTTTAGCCTTCTGGACTTCAGATCTTTTACTGTAAAGAACCAGTTAAACATTCTGAATTTCTGCATATGGATCAAAATGAACACTAGATGTGGCCACATAGCACCATGTAAATACAAATCTGACTATAAATCTAGACATACATACATACTGACAAAGAATTGGAACTATGAGAGGGAGCCAGCACGTTAAGAGTACTTTTATCACTACCATTCTACCTTAAGATAGGATCGGAGAGAAAGCCACATTTTTATATTCTGTACTTTCTTCAATCGGAAATGGGGAACCTCAGATTTTCGAGCCCTCCTTGCCGATGTTAAATGTCCAAAGAGTTTTGCAAAAAGTAATCGCTAAAAAAGATTAAAATAAAAATTAATTTTCAAGTAGATTACCACATAAAAATAAAAATTAACAAAATAGAAGTTATTAAGATTTGGTTAACTATTATAAAAACAAAATGGGGAAATAATTAGCATGTCAAAATGATTTAATGAAACACTAAACTACTTCAGGAATACCATGAATATTATGAAAAGGATAAAATTCTCTATTGAGATGTCCATATTATACTTACCTGTTTATAAGTTCTTTCTGCTACACAGAGCAAAAAAAAGAAAATCCACACAAGAGACACACGAACCACAAAACTTATTATAACCATAGAAAGAACTATAACATCTTCATTAGAACCAAATGCAATCACATAAAGTTCTGAAGCAGAATGTGCTGTGAGTTGATCCAAGTCGGTAGCTTGGGAGAGTCGGAAAACAAATGGAGTTAAACCCAGGATTAGAGAGACTGCATTTCCAAAAATCTGGTAGCCTATCCCTGGTATATGGCTGTTTACCTTTAGAGAGAGAGAGAGAAAAAAACACACACAAATTTTATCTACAGTAAAATTAATTCCTAATGAAGCATTATTTTCTTTACAGCAATATGAAATTACTGTTAAAATATATCAGTTTTAATACCTGAATAATGCAATTTAAATTTACTCAAAGTTTTGAGAACCTATTACACATAAAATGTAAGTCAATATTTCTCAGTTTTTAAAAATAGTTCATTATCAGATCTCTAATTCATTAAGTAGATGCAAAAGGATTTACTTACCTGGTCTTACCTGGATCTTGAAAAAAATATTCCACTTATCTCATTATTTAAAAATTTAGACATATTTACAAATACTAGAATACTGAAAAGAATGAGGAGATCTTGTATCCACTTAAATCCAGTTACAGAAAAAAATCTAGAATTTATACTTTATGTTCTGCTTCAAAGAGTTCACAATACAAATGGATAATCTCCTTAAACTGTAAAACTACTTTCTTTTATGTATATATACATATATGTATATACATATTGTTTTCTGAAACCATTTCAGAAGAGAGAATATGCTAGAGGGGTAAAAATTAAATAAGAGCGAGGGAAAAAGGGGCAGGGGAATTATAAGAAAAAAAAGGAATTTCAAAATTAAATAATGGAAAATATAAAATTGGCAGGACTGGGAGGGATTTTAAATATCATCTGCTGCTGCTAAGTCGCGTCAGTTGTGTCCGACTCTGCGACCCCATAGACGGCAGCCCACCAGGCTCCCCCGTCCCTGGGATTCTTCAGGCAAGAACACTGGAGTGGGCTGCCATTTCCTTCTCCAATGCATGAAAGTGGAAAGTGAAAGTGAAGTCACTCAGTCGTGTCCGACTCTTAGCAACCTCATGGACTGCAGCCTACCAGGCTCCTCTGTCCATGGGATTTCCCAGGCAAGAGTACTGGAGTGGGGTGCCACTGCCTTCTCCAAAATATCATCTAGCTACCTTTTTTATCATCATATTGCATAGTATGTAAAAATTCACAAAAAAGGTACAGAGTATTAATCAGATGCAAGTTTTTGGAGACTCCTTGTTAACAGCTTTTCATAGCTCACATGGAAATATGTAATAGGAAGTAGCTCAGTTTCTGACACCAGTTATTTTAATTCCTGTCCTACATAAAAGTATGCACAACAGTTCTAGTTAGCAACACACAAGAAATTTAAAATTGCCAAGTTAAATCACGCCTAGCTGTCCATGGGAATTAGGCAAAATTTTAAAAGTAGTAATGATGTAATAAAAGAAATAATAGAAACTGAAGTTTAAATCTGTAGGATTTGTATTCCACATCTTCAAGTGACTTAAGATTCTTTTACCATTAGCTGATTTACTCTTATATATTTAAGAGGCAAGCATCAGTAGAAATTTTCCAGTGTGAATTCTCTTTTTTAATGTTTTGAGTAGTAATAAATCAATGAAGTGAGGTAAATGATACAGAAAAATGTTTTCATCAACAATTGTATATACCTAGCAGCTCCTAAATTTGATCCACTGAAAGCAAAAAAAAGAATAATATAAAAGAAAATTTTAAACCATCAAGGTCTATTCTTGATCAGAAAATGAAAAGCACCAAAAAATGTTTGGTGACAAACCACTCAAACACAAGAAACTTTTTTTTTTTCAGGTTGAAGAAATGAGGTGAGTAGGTTGTAAATGTAACACTTCAGTAATCATTTACTATATTAATAATCACTATCTAAACAAATAAAATTTAAAAACTCACTCTGTTCATTATCATTCCACTGATTTCAAGGACAGACATATCTGCTTTCTTGCAGTCATTGCCTTCCCATACGATAGCACTTATTTTTTCTAATCCCGGGTGGGAACTATGGAGCCAGGGCAAATGACTCTATAAAAAATAACCAGAAATTGGTGGGTATATTAACTGTATTTCAAGATAAAACACATACAATTTTATCTATATACACTAAAAAATAGAAACTGGTGAATGCATTTATATTTATAGAACACATATATCTATACAAAGCTATCTCATGTACAATTTCAGGGACACTAAAATTCTATCTTAAAATTAGTTAGCATACACTAATTTGTAGCATAAGAAATTAGAGTTATAAAAATGCATTTAAGTTAAGAACTTTCAGAACCTATACTAGGGCAACTTATTCAAAAATACTCTAAAATTTGTCAGCAAAGGCACTTAGTTGTCAATCTGTTTACATAACTCCTAATATACTAGTGTTCAAAGACAAATGTGCATCAAATTCATATTACTGACTGTTCAACTTATGCATGTGTGATACGAAAGACAATGATCACTGAGATTTGAACCTTTCTAAAAGACTAAACAGTGATACAATCTCATTCAGAAAGACACACACTTACCCTTAATACTTGATTTAGTTACTTTTCTGATTTTTTTAAATCTAGCATTTCTCCAAAGGATCCATTTAACTTTTCCCTTCGGAGCAAATATCGCAAACTGAAGCACATAGAACTAGAAGTATTCCCCCAAGTAAAATAAAGTATCCCTCACAGTTTCACAGAATAGAAAATGGTAGGAAGAAAAGCTCAAAGCTTTAATACAAACAAAATCATATATTTAGTGTGTTTGTTTTTTCTGTTTGTTTCAGATCTATAATTAAAAGAATAAAACTTCAAAATAGGATAGTTGAAGGTTAAAGATAGCAACACAATAAAACACTAATCTTTACATTATCAGATATCAGTAGAAATAACACAAAAAGACTGGTCCCTCCCCTCAAAAAAGATTAGTTCCAGAATGAGATACAATTGATATTTCTAATATTATGTTATTTCTAAGTTATTTTAATAACATATTTCATTGAAAGAACTTCTAACAATGAACAAAATAATCTACTTTAAAATATTATTTGGCAGATAAAAATGTGAAATATGATAAAAGATATGCTTCTGCAGACTTAAGGAATATATTTTCCTCTGGAGGAAGTTGCACTGATTCATTTCAATAAAAGGTATAAAAAGTAACATAATATATGCAAGAAAATAAATATGGGAACTTATTATTCTGACCTCATACATTAATTTTCTTTATATAAAGCTAATATACCACATTTATGTGCACAGAGTAAAAAAAAGTGATGAACAATTATACAGGCAAACCATAATGCCAGGAGTCATGCTACTGGCAAAGCCCTTTTATATGTAGTTATTTGGCTACCAAGATGGTTCCTCTGAAAATTTATCTATTGCAAAAACAGAGTATCTTAATATACATTAACCTTCATAGTATATATTTCATTACTGGAGAACCTTAAGAGCTATGTGATACTGACAGGAGTTATTAAATATCCACCTAATTCCTCAAATTGTATAATTTATCCCCAAACAAAACAAATAATTTACACTAAAATGTCAAATTTTCCCTGAAACTATAATAATTATGAAAAATGATGAAACCAAAAAGCCTGGAACAAATATGAGAAGCTGAATGGAAAGAGTATTAAACCACAGAGGTAATAGATTAAAGCATCGATATGCAGGCTCCTTTTTTTTAAACTCTCAGTCTGTAACAGTGAATTATATGAAGCAAGATACACAATACCAAGAATGTCCATCTAGAAAAAGAAATGGGAAATCAAAAAAATCTTCATTCTAATTCTAAAAGTACTCATTTTGCCCAGGTAACTTCTAACTAGCATTTGATAGCATTTTCCTATTTCTAGAAAGGAAAAAGGCAAGAGCATAGAAAGCAACTAAAACCTGGAGAATTTAAAAAGATATAGGAATGTGTGTGTGCATGTGTAATGTACTCAAAAAACAGTCTTATTGAAATATACACTGCCTTTAGTACATGAAAGATTTTTTAAAAGCCTCAAAGAAAACATAAGAGCAAATCATTACATTTTACAGTTTCATCAGATAACAGGTTCTTCTTAGCTATGTTTTTCAAGCTAAAGTTTAGAACTCATTCAATACTTCTTGTTATCCTTATCAAAATATCAATTGCTTTGCTCCCTGTTTATTCAAAGCTTTCTTGAAGTTTCCAGCTCTGGGAACTATAGCAGTTAAAGTATGGCTTTACCCACTGAAAAATTAACTTCACTTCAATGTGTCTTGGTCATTGTTTGGTCACTAAGTTGTGCCAGCTCTTTGCGACCCCATGGACCGTAGCCTGTCAGGCTCTTCTATCCATGGGATTTCCCAGGCAAGAATACTGCGGTGGGTTGCCATTTCCTTCTTCATGGGATCTTCCTGACACAAGGACCGAAACCATGTCTCCAGCACTGGCAGGTGGATTCTTTACTACTGAGCCACCAGGGAAGCCCCTGGAATGTGCCTTTATATTATATACTCATCCATGGCTACAGAATAAAAGTTTTCTCTTTTAGAAATGTTTCATTAACTATTTACCAAGAAAATAAAATAAAACTACATATTTGGTGACACACCGTCTAGAACACACTGATTGAAATGCTCAGTGCGTCTTCATGGGGAGGAATTTTCCAGTCTTTATCATAGGCAGGAAAAGGTCCTCCAAACCTTATACAGATCTTAGCCAAACAAACAAAAAAGGCAGCTTTTCATTAACGGGAGCTAATTTCAGCTATAACTGAAAATATGAGCTTGTTTTTAGAAGCCTGAGAATACAAAATGCATGTGAAATCATCCTAAATCAAAAAGCAAAACCACTGTAAATCTAGAATACTGTAATTAAGATGTAGAGTAAAACAGTAAAAAAAAAAAATTTATCTTACCAAAAAAAAAAAAAAAAAAAGGAAAAAAGAGATATAATAGATTTAGGACCAAAATTTATTCCATAAGCATTCATTACAACAAAAATTTTAATCATTTAAGAAAGGTCTACTTAGCACCTTTTGAAAATTTTTGTTTCATTATTTCACTCAACTAATATTAAGCACCTACTATGTACCAAGCACTGTGTGATACAACAATGAGCAAAGCACGCGTCGTCCCTAGCTCTGTGCCACTTATGCGGTTGCTGAGAAAAGAGCTCACAGACATTTTCATAAGCCTAAAATCCAGTTATCCTCAGTGACTTAAATGAATATACAGGTGACTCATCCATCACCCTTTTCACATGCATTATTCTCTGTTGTTTTTTTTTTTTTTTTCACTTCTTAAATTCGAGGGATCTTCAGCTAGTCCCATGACCACACCCTGGACCCTGTCACCACACTGAAATGCCTACTTCTGAAGTGAGCCTCTAACCACAGTCTTCCATCTTACCAGAGAGGAAAGATTCCTCAAACCTTCAATTTAAAACACACTTTTCCTTGAACACATGTGTTCTTCAACCTATCGGTCTCTTCTTCATATTTCCTTCTCAATTTAACATGTCTAGATTCTTGCCTTATCCATTACTTTAACCAGCATAGCATCCCCTTTCCTGTCCCTTGAATAGCAACTACTTGGCACCTACACTGTGTGACTCTGGGTGCTTTACTTAATCCTGAGCCTTCATCTCATTTATGAAACAAAAAACAAACTACATTGACATAGATCATGGAGATTACATGAGACAATGCATCCAGATTACTTGCACAATGGATGATATATAGGGTCAATGCTTATTAAATCTTTGTTATTATAATTATTACAACTATATTCTAGAGAATATCATACAACTGTGTAAAACTGTTATTTTTCAGTTGCTAAGTCATGTCCGACTCTTTGTGACACCATGAACTACAGCACACCAGGCTCCTCTGTCCTCCACTATAACCCAGAGTTTGCTCAAATTCAAGTCCAGTGAGTCGGTGATGCTATCTAATCACCTCATCCTATGCCACCTCCTTCTCCTTTTGCCTTCAATCTTTCCCAGCATCAGGGTCTTTTGAAATGAGTCAACTCTTTGCATCAGGTGGCCAAAGTATTGGAGGTTCAGCTTCAGCGCTAGTCCTTCCAATGAATATTCAGAGTTGATTTCCTTTAGGATTGACTGGTTGGATCTCCTTGCAGTCCAAGGGACTCTCAAGAGTCTTCTCCAACACCACAGTTCAAAAGTATCCATTCTTTTTGCTCAGCCTTTTTTATAGTCCAACTTTCATGTCTGTACATAACTAGTGGAAAACCCAAAGCTTTGACTTCACATACCTTTGTCAGCAAAGTGATGTCTCTGCTTTTAATATGCTGTCTAGGTTTGTCATAGCTCTCCTTCCAAGGAGCAAAGGTCTTTTTTTAATTTCATGGCTGCAGTCAACATTGGCTGTGATTTTGGAGCTCAAGAAAATATTTTCTTGAAAATCCATCACTGCTTCCACTTTTCCCCCTTCTATTTGCCATAAGTGATGGGACCAGATGCCATGATCTCAGTTTTATTTAATGTTGAATTTTAAGCCAGCTTTTTCACTATCCTTTTTCACCTTCATCAAGACACTCTTTAGTTCCTCTTCACTTTCTGCCATTAGGGTGGTATCATTTGCATATCTGAGGTTGTTGATATTTCTCCTTGCAATCTTGATTCCAGCTTGTGAGTTATCCAGTACAGCATTTTGCATGATGTACACTGCATATAAATTAAATAAGCAGGTGACAATATACAGCCGTGATGTACTCCTTTCCCAATTTGGAAAACTGGATGTTCCATGTCTAGTTCTAACTGTTGCTTCTTGACCCGCATACAGGTTTCTCAAGAGGCAGGTATGGTGGTCTGGTATTTTCATCTCTTTAAGAATTTTCATAGCTTGTTGAGATCTACACAGTCAAAGGCTTTAGCATAGTCAATGAAGCAGAAATAGATGTTTTTCTGGAACTCCCTTGCTTTCTTCATGATCCAATGAATGCTGGCAATTTGACCTCTGATTTAAATCCAGTTTGTAAATCTAGAAGTTCTCGGTTCACATGCTACTGAAGCCTAGCTTGAAGGATTTTAAGTGTTTCCTTGCTAGCAAGTGAAATGAGTGCAATTGTATGGTAGTTTGAACATTCTTTGGCATTGGCCTTCCTTGGGATTGGAATGAAAACTGACTTTTCCAGTCCTCTGGCCACTGCTGAGTTTTCCAGATTTGTTGGCATATTCAGTGCAGCACTTTAACAGCATCATCTTGTACGATTTTAAACAGCTCACCTAGAAATCCAGCACTTCTGCTAGCTTTGTTCACAGTAATGCTTCCTAAGGCTCACTTGACTTCACACTCGAGGATATCCAGTTCTATGTGAGTGACCACACCATCGTGGCTATCTGGGCCATTAAGATCTTTTTTGTACAGTTCTTCTATGTACACTCAATCTCTTCTGCTTCTCTTTGGTTCTTACCATTTCTGCCCTTGATGGTGCCCATCCTTCCGTGAAATGTTCCCTTGATATTTCCAATTTTCTTGAAGAGATCTCTAGGCTTTTCTATTCTATTGTTTTCCTCTATTTCTTTGCATTATTTAAGACTCTCTCTCCTTCCTATTCTCTGGAATTTTGCATTCAGTTTGGTATATCTTTCCCTTTCTCTCTTTCCTTTTGCTTCTCTTCTTTGTTCAGCTATCTATAAAGCCTCCTCAGACAACCACTTTGTCTTCTTACATTTCTTTGGGATGATTTTGGTTACTGCCGCCTGTATAATGTTATGAACTTCCGTCCGTAGTCTTCAGGCACTCTAACAGATCTAATCCCTTGAATCTATTCATCATCTTCACTGTATAATCATAAGGGATTTGATTTAGGTCATACATGAATGGTTTTCCCTACTTTCTTCAATTTAAGCCTAAATTGTGCAATAAGGAGCTCATGATAGGAGCCACAGTCAGCTCCAGATCTTGTTTTTGCTGACTATATATAGTTTCTCCATTTTCAGGTACCAAGAACATAATCAATCTGACTTTGGTATTGACCATTTGGTGATGTCAATGTGTAGAACCATCTCTTGGGTTGTTGGAAAAGAGTGTTTGCTATGACCAGCAAGTTCTCTTGACAAAATTTGTCAGCCTTTGCCTTGTTTCATTTTATACTCCAAGGTAAAACTTGCTTCTCTGATTATCTCTTGACTTCCCATTTTTGTGTTCCAATCCCCTATGATAAAAAGGACATCTTTTTTTGGTGTTAGTTCTAGAAGGTGTTGTTAAGTCGTCACAGAACTAGTCAACTTCAGCTTCTTAAGCATCAGTGACTGGAGCACAGACTTGAATTACTGTAATGTTGAATGGTTTGCTTTGGAAAATGTATAGACTGGGCAGCTACAAATTCATAGTTTTAGATTCCAGCTAAACCAAGATTCCACTCAACCAAGTAGGAGTGTGACTCTTTTAATGTGTTATATGGCTTGAACACAAATAAACATATACTCTCTCCTCACCATCTCCATTTTCCATAAATGATAATGCCAAGCCTTCACCACTATCCATAAGCCCCTTATCCTATCATCTCACTTCTCTTCTATTAAGAGACCATCTGGCCTCTAGCACTTCAAACAGAGATCATGCAGTAACTCTCATAGTCTGACTTACTTCATGAACTCTTCCTCCCCTGCCTGTTTCAGCAGAGGATGTGTTCCTTGTCCTGTTGGAGGCTAGGCTTCCTAAGTATACCTTTTCTCCAGAACCCTAAGAAACCAAAACTGTACCAATTTTCCCACCTGTTTTTCTCCTATGCACGTAAGTGCTCTCCCATCTGCACATCTAGCAGCTGGGGACCAAAACATTCCTTCACTTTCTCCAACTTGTCAAGGTTATGCTTCTTCTTTTTTGTTTTTGGGTTTTTTTTTTTAGTATTTATTTTATTTATTTATTTAGCTGCATCTGGTCTTAGCTGCAGTACACTGGATCCTCTCATAGTAGTTATATGTTGAAATGATAATATTTTAAATATACTGGGCTAAACAAAACATATTTAAACTAATTTTACCTTTTTAAATGTTTTTAAATGAGACTACCAGAAAATTTTAAATTATGTATGTAACTCATTTTATTTCTGTTGGATAGCATTACTACAGGCACTTTGAAATAGAAATCTGATATTCATGAGGTGTAGATTTGTGAATTATAATCGTATATGTGTGTGGAATTAAGGTTACAGGTATAGATGAATCTGACCATGAAGTATGCTTAGTGAGAAAAGGACTAATACATCTAAAGTACAATCTGACTTAGAAAATTCTATTTGCCAACAATTTCTCAGGAAGAGAACATATGTTTGCAAGGTGATTGACAATCACTATATAAATACTGAGATTCTATGTTCCTATGAAGCCAGATCACAGGTCACATAAAAATTAAAATATGGGAACATTATTTCTATTGAATGTAAGTTTTCTCTCACCTCTGTAAAATGTATATACATTCAAAGGAGCTGGACCAACAGCCCCACACAATCCAACACTGTAAACCAACCTGATGAAAAGGGTCGTCTCTATATTCTTTTTTCACACATGGATTAATTTGAGGATTTTCCACATCTGTCTCACTGGTACAAGATGATCGGCATTCTGCACAATGTAACAAGTCTTCCCATAACACATCTTCTGTTTCAGATTCTGGCCTTGTGCTCTCAGAATCCTGTCTGGAACTTGAACAGCGAGAGCTGCAACTAGTACCCGATTTAGGGGCATCCTGAAATCAAGATATTCTTTGACATTAATACAATTTATGTACCCTTTCCAACTCAATGGATTTTATCAGAAACATATATTGCTACTTTTTACTAAAACAACAAACACACTGCCAAATGACAGTGACATAAACAGCAAAACATTAAAATACATATTACTTTTTAAGGAGTAACAAAATTTTCCCATATCAAAATGTGATTTCACATCTCAGCTCCAGTATTATTTTGCAGGCAAAAGCTGTGCCTGTTTTCTCTTAAACTTTATACAAAGTTCAGAATTCAAAGACTAGCCTAAATCTATATGGACTGCATAGTCAGTGAATACTAACCCACTTTAATTGACATATTTAATGAAGTTCTTTTCTTACTCTAGTCTTTTTTTTCTTAAAGCAACAATAGGTTTCATATATCTACTGTTTTCATTTTTCAAACAGAAGTTCAATAAATTGATATAAAATTAACAAACACTCTATACCAGGAAGATAACTGCCAACTTGTGTTTTTTAGATGTGTGCTGTGCTTAGTCATGTCTGACTCTTTGTGATCCCATGAACTATAACCTGCCAGGCTCCCCTGTTCATGGGATTCTCCAGTCAAGAATACAGGGGGTAGGTTGCCATGCTCTCCTCCAGGGGATCTTCCCAACTCAGGGATCGAACCCAGGTCTCCCGCACTGCAGGCAGATTCATTACCATCTGGCCACCAGGCAAACCCAAGAATACTGGAGTGGGTAGACTATCTCTTCTCCAGCGGAACTTCCTGAACCAGGAATTGAACCAGGGTCTCCTGAATTGCAGGGGGATTCTTTACCAGCTGAGCTACCCAGAAGTCCCAGGTTTTTTAGATAATCTATGGTAAAAAAAAAAAAAAAGTGAAAAACTAAAAGGCCTAAGTTAAATAATTTCTCATCAATATACTTTTCCACTAGGAGTTTTTTCCAATACAAAATAAATACCTTTGAGTAAAATTTTAATTTAAATAAATTCAAAAGTGAAAGTGAAGTCACTCAGTCGTGTCCAACTCTGTAGCCCCACAGGCTCCTCCGTCCATGGGATTTTCCAGGCATGAATACTGGAGTGGGTTGCTATTTCCTTCTCCAGGGGACCTTCCCGACCCAGGGATCGAACCCAGGTCTTCCGCATTGTAGGCAGACACTTTACCGTCTGAGCTACCAGGGAAGTTTTGTTTTTTGTTTTTTGTTTTAAATAACTTCCTAAATAAAGAATGGTAATAGCCATCCTTATAGTCAAGTACGCTGAAATTTTTGCTTTTGTTTTTACCCATCCTCTGTCGGTAAGACTGTCAATTTTACTTGCAAATGTTTTATATTTATTCCTCTCTCTTTGCCATGTTACCACAACAGTTCAGATTTCATCATTCACACTTTATTTACTGTAAGACCTTCCTTACTGACCCCTATCTGAAAGGCCTTTCCCTGTTTCTAGATTAACCTTCCCACATTGCAGCTGCTCTTTCATTCCTCAGACTAAAATCTTTCTGTGGCTTCTCACATTCCTTCAACCTGCATGCTTGTCTTTCAATGTGCTACTTCAGACCCAGCTGTCTACTTCTCCTACAGCGACACTGGGCTACTCCGTAGCCCCTCAACACAGCTTGCTCTTTGCCACTCTAGCCTCTAATCATGTTCTTAGCACTTACTGTTAATCCTACTCTCCTTTAAAGTCTACTCTACAAAGTACCAGGAAAATACCATCTCTACCCTTTCTAGCTGTCTTACGTTGTTTCTGAATCATCTACCAATGGGGAGTAAAACTACCTACCTTAAAGAGATACTGAAATGAGCACTGTGGCTTTTAATGCAAACCCTAGTACAACGCAGGGGCTCGACAAATGTTAGTTTAAAGCTACTCTCTACCCATGGCTGATTCATGTCAATGTATGGCAAAAACCACTACAATATTGTAAAGTAATTAGCCTCCAATTAAAATAAATAAATTAAAAAAAAAATAAAGCTCCTCTCTATTTAGAGCAATCATTTTGTCCCTAAAGCAAGTTGTTACTTTTTATCTTCATTTAATGACAAATTTTGCATTGTTTTCTGGCATCTGAAATTTATTTATCTGTGTTAATTAAATGCTCATGTAGTTCATATTCTCAAATATATCATATCTCTTAAATATACTGTAAGTCCATGAAAGACAGAAACCACTTTTTTTTTTGCCATCATTAGTACAAGTAACAAAATATCTTAAATGAATTAGATATATTATTGATAATTAATTTATTGATACTAGGATAGGATACCATAAACATAAATTTACTGTACTGATAAGAGTATTTATGGGAGGAACATTGTTTAAGAGAGGAAAATTTTCCAGAAGAACTGAGCAGGAAAATGAAAAAAGAAAGAAAAAAGGGTTAAAATAAGTCAACTTTGTTTTAAGACATACACTCCCAAAATACTTCAGACTCAGTAATGTCAACCATAATATTTGAAACATAAGCTGTTTTCATTAGATAGGAAGACACACTGTATTAAGTAATCAATAATTGCTAAATCAAAATTTTTTATGAAACTAGATTATCTGTAACTAATTTCTAATGCAGACTTGCTAACCAGATACAAATATAAATAATAAGATTAAAGGCCTGATAACTGTTTAGGTGAAACTAATGGGTGATTCCAGGGATTAAAAAAATGTATATGTAATTCTTAATAAATGTATTTCATCAAATATTCATTGCTAAGTGGGCCATTTCACAAATGTCAAATCTAAAAATTACTACCTATAATTGCTTACATTTCAAACAGAATTTAACCTGAAACATTTAGGTGGTTAATGGCCACTTTAAATTTCACTACAAATTGCTGAATTAAGCCTAAAAGTAGGAAATTTTATAACTGAAGAAAATAGCTCAGTGGGTCATTTAATATGGTTTGCTCTGCTTATCTCAAATCTCTAGACTGGTAGTTTCAATTGAGGATACAATCATATTAATAAAGACTATTTATTTGAACTGAAATAGTTGAAGGGAAGAAGCATTTATAACATAAATGCTTTGTGCCAGGCAATTATGCATAATCTTATTTAAACTTAACAATCTGATGAGGCCAGTCTCCTCCTCTCCCCACTGTACAGAAGCAGAAACTGAGACTCAGGTAGGTTAAACAATTTTTCCAAAGTCACTTAAGTAGTCTGACTCCAAGCCCATTGTTTCTTCATTATGCTTCCCATTATCAGATGAAAAGCTAATTCACAGCAGGAAATAAAAACTGAGACACTTGCAGAGTTAAACAAAGCAAGAGAGAGCTAAGAAATAGTACAAATACTTAAAAGGAGCTACCAATTACCCAGGACATCTCCTATATCCCAGATAACCAAGTAATTCCACCACCATCTTCCCAATAGAAGACTGGAAGAAACCCATCAGACACAGTAGATATTAACAGCAGAAACAGGCAAGGAACTAGGGTAGGGAGTTGAGGGGTAAGAGACAGAAGGGTTAAGTCAAAGTCCAAGATCCTGAATGGCAAGATCACACCTCATTCCCAACTCCCTTGGTGACAAACACCATGACAGCATGGTAGAGTACCTACCACTCCCATGCCACCAGAAGATTGGATGATTTCTTCCTGAAAAGCAAAATGCCCCTAAGAAACATATGTACAGATGCTAACATCTGGGAGGCTTACAACAAACGGCTGAGTTCCTGAAAAGTACTCTTATAGTGAGGCCCATCAGTCCTGCTCCTGCACAAAGTGTTTCCCCAAATGATTTCTTTGTGCCTCACCCTAAAAGAAAACAGTGTCACCACTAATTTGAAAAGTACAGCAATAACTACATATAGATGCAAAACAACACTATAAATCCTGTTTGAATTTTCCTTATTCAAAGGAGGTTTTGTTTTGCTTTTTTAATAAAAAAAATAAGAACAACTTTTCAGTTGGTTTGACTTGAGGGTAAAAAATTTTGAAATACAGCCTTTTAAATATCCTCTAGTCTCAAGTTTCTCACTTCACAGATGAAGAATTTGAAGATCTGATTTTATTTTTAATGTAATCTTTTACATCATTTTTAAAAGATTTAAAACAACCAATGCCTACTCAATAATTATCAGCCTTACTTAGCTTGGAATCTGGAAGATGTGAAGAAACATTTATTTAAAAGTTAAGATTAGCAGAATAATGTTCTGTGCTTCAAGAATCTCAATATCAGGACTTTCCTGGTTGACCAGTGGCTAAGAGCCCTAGCTCCCAATCCAGGGGGCCCAGGTTCAATCCCTGACCAGGAAAATAGATCCCACATGCGGTAACTAAGACCTGGCGTAGCCAAATAAACAAATAGTTTTTTAAAAAAAAAAAGAATCTCAAATCTCAAAATATAGCTGCAAATCAAGAAAAGTAAAGATCATGGGTAAAGAAAAGTAACTTTAAAGCCAAATACTTTATTCTATAGGAGAGTGGAGACCTCTTTTTATAGTAGGTTCTGAAGCCTTTCCAGGACCAACAGACTTTCACTTGTTTATAGACTAAGACTATGAATTTCACAAGCATGGTTATCTGGCTTAGGAACAGGAGACGGAACATCAGTTGTGGGCGAAGAGGCAATAAGCAGACACACTGGCATTATGTGTCTTTCAAATGGAGCCAATAACAGAAAAAACAGCCATAGTTCACAAGAAAGATTAACTAGAGACAGAATCACAAATAAAAATATAGAAGAACAAGTAACTCCTTTAATCTTAAAACTCTTAAGGCTTTCATATTACAACATAGCATAATATTAGATTTTTCAGAAGTTTGACTCTAAACCATCAAGAAAAAAACATATATTCTAATATAGTACAAAAAGAGCAGAAGGTAACATTTATCAGCAAGTGACAAAAGGAGTTAATTCATGTGCCCTGAAGAAAGACAATGTTCTATCCTTAAGAAAATGTGAAAATACAATTGAATGAAAAAAATCTTTTCCTATTGAAATAGTTTCCAGAGATATGACAACATCAAGAGATACAATAAAGTTGGAAAAAAGGTTTAAAGAAAAACACACATTAATAAAGAAATATAAGAGTTACAGAAGAAAACGGAATGGAATTTTATAGTCTGGGCAATGTAACTGGTGACAGTGACAAGAAAGAAGTCACTTAGAATAGTAACACTGCTATAATTTAGAAGTTGTAAAGCCTTTTCAAATTGTGGAAGTCTAACATGGGAGTTCACAGATTGTCTCTCCAGAATGCTCTTTAAAAGAAAACAACAAACTCAATGTATGAATCCTCAGAGATGATGCACAAAGTGAATAAAAGTGTGTGGCTATTTATATGTGAAATATATAAATCTAAAAGTACTCTTCTATAAATCCAGATCATGTAACAGTAAGATACTGAGATTGATGGGAGATATTTATTTCAGTAATATATTCAATAGATGAAAGAAGTTGTAAGTTAAAAACATATAGATACATATGCACAAATGTAAGGCCAAAGTAAATACCTCATTAGGGTAATGTTTCTTATAATGGTGTGACTTCCTATTCCGAAGAATGCTCTCAGAAGTCCTGTCTGCATGACGGCGCAACGGGTATCCTGTTTCTGGACCTTCTTCACTGGAGACTTCATCAGAGACATTTGTTACTGTCCTTTGGGTATCCTAAGTTAGGAGTATGCAAAGAGGGTCATTGGTTAATTTCTAACTAAACCTGTAGCTTTGAAACTGCAAAATTTTAAATTATACATACATATATACATATACCTTCAAATACCACTAAAAATTTCAAAGTAACTGATTAATACCACCTGATTTTCTAAAAAAGTCTTAAATCAGTGACTTTGGTACTGTTCTTTCAAGAGTAACTCAAAAGTCATTTATCAAATATTGTCCTACAACGTTTCTGTTCAAAAGATCTGAAATAGCTTATAAAATTATGAGAACATAAAATAGTACAAAAGTAGAAAAGAGACCCTTTTAAAAGAAGCTGAGAGACCTAAAATTAATTTAATATTTTCACAAACCAAAAATGCCATAAAACCAGCCCTGATTTAATAATGGTTTACAAGGCAAGAGGAGGTGGCTTGTAGCCAAATGAAACACATATCAGACAGACAACATCATGTACACATTAAGACACCCAGATTTCAGAAATTCTGAAACCAAGAGACTTCAGAACAGGTATTTTATTGATACTTTCATGTTCCTCTTATAGAACGTTAGTAGGTAATACATACCTGGAAATGCGTTTGAAAACTGCATAACTAAAAACTTTATTTGTTGAGACATGCTAGTGATGTGAGGCTCACATTACCAGAGAGTTAAACGCCTCAAAAATCTAAAATTATGGTAAGGGACTCTTATTTTACCGCCACTCCATGATATTTATTATATAGCTACAGGTACTGAAAATATATGTACTACTGTCAAGCAATAACACATACTTTACTCAAATAGAGAATCCTCTTTTCTTCATTTACTATTCCTCAATACCCACATTCATGCTTATATTTCTAAATGTAACTAAGGTATTATATTTTAATTTGACCACATTTTTTCCTCTGTAACAGCTTTTAAAGAAAAAAATTATTTAACCAAAAAGCTTCAGGGAAATGAAGAGAAAGAAGATATTTATATTAGGCTATGTTACAATAAACCTAGGGTTTCTTTTAGAAAAGTAAATAAACAATTGTTATCCTTAAGAATTTTCTCTAAGAATTTTAAAAAACAAAACAAATGTACTGACACCAAAGGTCACAAAGGTAGGAAAAACAAAGTAAGATTTTCTTACAGAGAACCTTAAAGGAAAACCAGGGTCCTAGGTTAAGCTTTTGAATTAACATAGATCTTCCATTTGAAACAAATTCAGTTACACATATGGAAATGGAAAAATAAAAAGGTTTAACGACATTAATTATAAATTTAAATCTAATTTAACATTTTAGAAAAATTGGAGTCAATCAATTAATTTAGAAGGTGCCAGGTTATAATGGAAATCAGGCTTATTAACATTACTTTATCTATTTTCAGCATTATCAGTGTTATTTGTAAAGGCTCACAGAATAAATTCTGGAGAATATATATACACTTAAGGGTAACTACTACGTCTAAGTCACTTTCCATTAACTAATGTAAAATCACACAAAGCATTATTATTATTTTTAATCACATTTACTTTGCTGGGGATGTTCCTCAGTGTTCCGGTGTTCCAGGTTGCCTCTTCTGGTTGAAGAGTTTCACACTGAGGTTCATGGCTTTGTATTCCATCTTCACTGCTTTTAACAGTCTTTTTCCCATCAAGGGATACATAGCCATTGTCAGTCTCAGTTGATTTATCAATTGAATTCTTTGCTTTCTTTGATCTACAAAGAAAAATACGTGAAACGTGTTATATGGACTTAGTTTATTTTGGATAGGTTACCAGTAGAAATTACAGTCTGCTAAAAATTAAACATGGTAGTTATTTCTCAGATTTTAATTGCTATCTTATATTTACAATAAGTAATTCATAAAAATAACATATATCATAAAAAATAAATATGAAAATCAAGGTCCTATTTTATCTTACTTTATAAGTTTTAAGGTTTTACAAACAGCAATTCTAAGAGACATGCCCTAACTTATCAAACAATATTTGGTCAAAATCAACAGGTCTTTGAGCAAAACCTAGATCAAAATTTTGCCCATTTTATTATAGTTAATAATATACTTTTAAAGACTAATTTAAAAAAAAAACTACCTCAGTAATTACAAATTAAGTTACAATTAGTGGTTTAACTTAATGTTAATACTCTCCTTTACCCAAAAACTTTACCATAAGTGTGGATACCTAAATACCTCTGATAAATTCATTTTAATACACAATGGAGACACAGGACCTTTTGTAACATAAAAGCACATGAAAAAAGGGAAAACTGTACAAAATTCTACCTAATGGTAGAAGTAAAAATGAAGAACACAAAGATAAAGAAGTAACCTCTTTTACCCACTGAAATATTCTAGAAAAAATGTCAGTAATCATGTAGCTTACAAGTATTTAAAAGACTACACTTGAAGTTCTTCATTTACAGGAATTAAGATTTTCTCAATACATAATATGTAACATGGAAAATAATAAATCATTTTTGATTAATAGGCAAATGCTTAAAGGATCCAGTGGGTGAAAGAATGGCTATCCAAAAGAAATGGTTAGTAGAAGAAATACAATGCAAATCCCACACAAACTTAAAATGTACTCAATGCAGATTAAGTCTATCATAAAACATTATTAAAAAGCAACTGTGTCTAATTGTATTCAAAATAAATTTCCTTGAATTTTCTCCAGAGTATCGGATTAGGAAGACAGGAAAAATAAAACTAGTACAATGCCTTCACCTAGGTCAAAAAACAGAAGAACTTTTAAATGGAGGGGAAATGTTTCTTTGGGAGAAAAATGTTACCTTTAACACTACAGTTGCTCATTTCTATTGGAATCTATCAGAACTGTACAAGACACTGTAACTCATCTATGCTAAATGCTTGCTTTGGAAACAATAAATCAGAAATAAAAAGAGGTGTAGATGATTAATTTAAGGTCACACAGTCAGTTAGAGCCAAAGTTGACATCAGAACACAGACCTTCTGACTATGAGGTTTATTCTCTATATGATCTCCAACAGCCCACTCTTTGGGAAACTGCCTGTTAAGATTTCCTCTTAACACACTCAAAGCCTAGAAAGTTTGTCTTATACTTCCGACCTTCTCCTGTAAGATTATGAAAGGGGACAGACAGATCATACTTCCCATATGCTCTACAGAGCTCTAATGCTTCCTTCCTGGTCACAAAGAACAGATCTTCACAAAGGTGCAAGACGCAATGCCCAATCATCTCACCCTTTTCTTTCTGTATGACCCTAAGAGGCACAGAGAGACTAAGGGCATGCACTACAGAACAAAGATCATTTAAGAGTGGCAGATACAGGGAGGAAAATGAACTACGGGAGAGAGGAGAGACAGGGCGAAAGAGAAAATAAAAGGTGCAGAGAACACCTGTAACCTTCTCTGTCTAGAGAAATGTTATTTACTGTTCCCTTTACCTCTCCCTTGAACACTGTGCAACATGGAGATGTAGAAAAAGACCAAAAGAAGTGAAATTACTTGACCTTATAAAAATGTGGGAAACTCAGACAGTAAAAGAGTGTGCTAGAAAGGTATTATGAAGCTTCATGGAAATTGTTCTAGGTTGGAAAGGGAGGAGTGAGGCTGTGAATAAGAGGAAGGGAGACTGGGAAGTTAGTAGAATAGAGTCATTAATCAGCCAGGATATGCAAGGAGAGAAATTTACTTGGGAAGAAAGATGAAAATGTTGGCGCTAAAGTCCCCAGGAACATCCTGAAAAAGATCAGTAGACAGTTGATAACACAGGCCTAGAAGACAATTGTTAAAGCAGAAAAAGTAGCTGTAACCTTGAAGAGTGACCCAGAACCCCAGAGGACCAAAAGATATGAACCTAGGAAAAGGGCTTGAATCTGTATTAATGGCTGCTTTAAGAATATTTCTAAGGAGAATGTACTCTTCCTTTACCAGGACAGAGTGAAGACTGTATTAAGCCAAGAGAAAGAGTTCTAGTAGCACTCATTCCATAAACTTTTCAGCTATCTCCTACTTCCTCTCTTCCTTATCTCTGCCTCCTTCCAATTTTCTCTGGGCTGTTTTCACCCAATATCTCCTCAAAGTACAAGTAATGCTGTCAGAAGGTATGAACAGTAATTTACTAAGCTACAGTAGCTATTTGATATTTCTCTCACACTAAATGCAGATAAGTTGAAAATCAAGCTGAAATAACAAAGAAAATACTAAATGTAAGTACCAACCTCAGGGTTTACAAAGCAGCTTAAAATACAAATTGAGGCATCCTGGCAGTGGCTGATAACAGCAGTGGTGATAAAAGAATTGCAAGAGCATACAGTAGTTGGAATGGAACAGCAGGAGCAGCCCAGCAACAAGCAATAATGGCAACTATCTTGAAGGCAGTTTTAGGGCAGGGGGCAAGGTGCAGCCCAAAGGACTGGAAATGGGTTATCAATACACACAGAGGATTAATCAAATAAGTATATTCAGGATTAGAACCAGGTTTCTCAGTGACAGAGAATGAAAATATAAAGAGGAGAAAAGATACAATGAGCTTTGTGGTACTGTATCTGAATTGGAACTATCTCTGAAAATCCATGGCTTATATCTAGACAAAGAAATAAATATAAATGTAAAAGGACACACACACACACACACACTTTCTAGCTTTTTCCACTGAGAAGGCTCCAGGGTTGCAACACTACAACAGCAATGAATGTATCCAGCATTCAGAGCTTAGTTTCCACACATTACTCTCCTTGAAGGAGCAGTTCATTCCAAGCCTGCGGAAGAGAAAGTACAAGTTGAACCTGGAAACATGTTGTTGTACCAAAAAGTAAGGAAGGGTTCAGAAAACAACAAGGACATCCCCAAAAGAAAAGAAATTGCTCTAAGGTATCCCCTGCCCAAACTGAAGCCAATCTAATCATCCAAATAAACAATGACAATAACAAATTGAAAAAATAAAAATCCCTAAGTAAATAATTAAGGGAAAGCTCTTCCTTAAAGTAAATGCCAAATAATAAATGTAGAGGGAAATGATGTAGTTAGAAAAATTACCATTCGGCAACTACCATAATTCAAGCAAGAATCATCAATGGATGCTAAAACTAGAAAGTGAAGGTAGGATGAGAAACAGGTCATTTTTACAGTTAATGTGTCTCTACACAGGATATCTGTTGACCACAAAGGAAAAGTATATAAATTTACAGTGGAGAAATTTAGCTGCTGCTGCTACTGCTAAGTCGCTTCAGTCGTGTCCAACTCTGTGCAACCCCAGAGATGGCAGCCCACAAGGTTCCACCGTCCCTGGGATTCTCCAGGCAAGACCACTGGAGTGAGCTGCCACTTCCTTCTCCAGAAATTTAGCAGACACTATCTTAATCAAGTGATTCATTTAAATATCACTAGTGAGGAACAAATCTGTGCTGTTTGCCACCTGATAGTACACAATGATATTCCTACCAAAAATGCACAACTGGGTTTAAATATGAAGAAATATCACACAACTAACTCTGTGGTGTGCTGCTAAATGTAGAACAACCAGCTATTCAGGTGTAAAAAGTCCTTGTCTGTAGTGTTTTCTGATTTCCATGGTGTAGATAATCCTACCATGACCAATTTCAAGTACCAACTGATGATGCTGAAGACAGCATAGGGAAGAGATATACACTGAGCTCCCATGAGTCACCTGGAACTAGACGCAGAAAACCACTGACACAAACCCATATTAAGGGACATTCTACTAAGTGACTGTCCTGTATCTTCCAAACTGTGAACAACATGAAACTGCAGGAAAGACTGAAGTCTGTCCCAGAGTGAAGGAGATGAAAAAGACATGACCCCTGAGTGTGGCATATAATCCCAGATTAGATCCTTTTGCTGTAAAAGACATTAATAGGGACAGTTAACAGATTGAACTGGGTCTCTGGGTGAAAAATACATGGGAGTTCTTTGCACTGTTCTCTCAACTTTTCTGTTAAACAACAATTGTTAAAATTGTTTCAAAGTAAAATTATACATTTTTTAAAGTACAAACTGATTACTTTAGATTTTAACATAGGAGAAATGCAGGAAGGAGTAAGTTCAAAAAAACATGTAGGTTAAAGAAGGTCAAAAATGTAAGTTAAAGAGGTTAAACCTCCAGGCAAGGTTTAATTTTACCACTGATTGCTGTATCATTGATATTGTCATTAATAGCTGAAAGTAATAACTTCACAGAGTAATAATTTCTCAAAATGATCACAGATTACCAAGACTCAGATTTTAAGGAATTCCTCCCATTTCTTTACAAGAGAGAATAAAACTGTTAGAGAAAGACAGTGGGAGTGACATTCAGTTTTAAAAAATAGATAACTGTGAAATTCTACTTAGAATATATTTTTTAAAGTGAAGTTTAAAAAGGGAAAAAAGTTTTAAAGGGAAATTTAAAAAGTTTAAAGGGAAGTTTACTTAAGGCAACTTTAAAATGTTAAAAAATAACATGTTAAAAAATAAACTGAAGGGAGTTAAATATCATTTTGATTTTTTTGGGGGGGGGGATCATTTAATAGAATTTCCTCTTTTACAGCAGATAACCAAAAACAAAAAGCAAGGTAGAAAGAAGCTAGTTAGGAATTAAAACAGTATAGAAAGAAATGGTGCTTTTTACTATTAAAAGGCAATGCCAAAGAATGCTCAAACTACCGCACAATTGCACTCATCTCACATGATAGTAAAGTAATGCTCAAAATTCTCCAAGCCAGGCTTCAGCAATACGTGAACCGTGAACTTCCTGATGTTCAAGCTGGTTTTAGAAAAGGCAGAGGAACCAGAGATCAAATTGCCAACATCCGCTGGATCATGGAAAAAGTAAGAGAGTCCCAGAAAAACATCTACTTCTGCTTTATTGACTATGCCAAAGCCTTTGACTATGTGGATCACAATACACTGTGGAAAAGTCTGAAAGAAATGAGAATACCAGACCACCTGACCTGCCTCTTGAGAAACCTGTATGCAGGTCAGGAAGCAACAGTTAGAACTGGACATGGAACAACAGACTGGTTCCAAATAAGAAAAGGAGTACGTCAAGGCTGTATATTGTCACCCTGCTTATTTAACTTATATGCAGAGTACATCATGAGAAACGCTGGGCTGGAAGAAGCACAAGCTGGAATCAAGATTGCCAGGAGAAATATCAATAACCTCAGATATGCAGATGACGCCACCCTTAGGGCAGAAAGTGAAGAGGAACTAAAAAGCCTCTTGATGAAAGTGAAAGAGGAGAGTGAAAAAGTTGGCTTAAAGCTCAACATTCAGAAAACGAAGATCATGGCATCTGGTCCCATCACTTCATGGGAAATAGATAGGGAAACAGTGGAAACAGTGTCAGACTTTATTTTTTTGGGCTCCAAAATCACTGCAGATGGTGACTGCAGCCATGAAATTAAAAGACGCTTACTCCTTGGAAGGAAAGTTATGACCAACCTAGATAGCATATTCAAAAGCAGAGACATTACTTTGCCAACAAAGGTCCATCTAAGTCAAGGCTATGGTTTTTCCTGTGGTCATGTATGGATGTGAGAGTTGGACTGTGAAGAAAACTGAGCGACGAAGAATTGATGCTTTTGAACTGTGGTGTTGGAGAAGACTCTTGAGAGTCCCGTGGACTGCAAGGAGATCCAACCAGTCCATTCTGAAGGAGATCAGCCCTGGGATTTCTTTGGAAGGAATGTTGCTAAAGCTGAAACTCCAGTACTTTGGCCACCTCATGCGAAGAGTTGACTCATTGGAAAAGACCCTGATGGTGGGAGGGATTGGGGGCAGGAGCAGAAGTGGACGACAGAGGATGAGATGGCTGGATTGCATCACCGACTCAATGGACGTGAGTCTGAGTGAACTCCGGGAGTTGGTGATGGACAGGGAGGCCTGGCATGCTGTGATTCATGGGGTGGCAAAGATTTGACACGACTGAGCGACTGAACTGAATTGAACTGAACTGAACAAGATCTTACCTTTTGATAGCTACATTTAATGCATATAATACAGTCACCTAATAAAACCAGAGTTAACAATGGGCAGTGATAAGCAGTATCTTAAAAAAGGGAGATATACAAGTCTATATTGATTTTACTTACTCCACAACAGAAGTGGTATTTCTCGCATTTGGCCTTTTTTTACTGAAGTATTGTTGATATACAATATTATTTTAGCTTCAGCTGTAACAACATAGTGGTTCAGCATTTATATATTGCAGCATTGGATTTTGAACAAAAAGCATTTGCAATGACAGAATGTCCAATTTCATTGCCATGGTCATGGCTTATAAAGGGACTAATAACTAATAAACACTTTTGGAAGGCATGACCTGTGTAATACTTTCTTTGAAGTATCATGCTTGATGTTCAAAGGAGGTTGCTCTATGTCAAAAATATCTTAGGAGGACATGACTTTAATTGCCTTAGTTCCTCTGTGAGAAACAGTGGGAGACAATTTGGTTCTTTTCTGAAAAAAATGTAAGTAAATTTTGTACATGTCCATGTACAATCTACACCATAAATAAATGATGAAATTAAATTTTTTCACATTAAAACTTTGGCCAAAAAGTTAACAACTTTTAAAGAACTACTTAGCTAATGAAATATCCAATCTACTATGCCAAACATGAAAATTAGTGTGTTTCTACATTAAAAAACCTAGTCAGGTTATCAAGAACACTCAGAATATTCTATACTGCTATGGAAAAAAATGTTGGAAGTATTTTTCTGGTGCTCTCAAAACTGTTCAGAGGTATATAAACTGAGCCAACTGAAAATCATGCTTTCGATACTAAAGGACATTAGACATGCTAGGGAAAAAGTTAACAGTAGCAGGTAACTCTACTCTAGAATACAGTATGAAATTTCTGGTTCTGCTCTCATCTGCACATGGTTAGGAATCAAGGGGGACAGAAAGTTATAGAAACAAAATGCATAAAATCTCAGATATAAGAAAATGACACAGGGGCCTTATACAACCATCACTGCTATCTGGATCTATGACTACACCCTGATTACATGCTAACATACCCCTTTCAAAGACTCTGGGGACCCTATGTTTCTCTAGGTATCCTCTATCACAGATAAGTTTGAGAGGTGTGCCAAATTATTTATAGTACCTGTAATCTTTCTAGGATCAATCCAACCTTGAAATACAGTGACGCTAGCAAATTTAATAAGTTACCTAGTTGTGTCCATAAGATAGTCTTAAAAATCTGGAAAAAGCCAGAATACACTGGATTTTACATGGTCTTCATCCTTATCTGTGAAACACATGCAACAAAGCTTCACCCAGTCGACAGCTTAAACAACTGAATTTTAAACTACAGTCAGTAAAAGCCAAGTTTTAATCTCTGTATCTAAAGTTTCTGGCGGGACTGTATACTACTTACACTATGCAATATACTCCATTATGTGAAGAAAATCAATTTATTAAACCTTTAATTTTCAATTTGGTATTAAAAAGAGTAAATATGAAAACTAAACAGAACAGAACACTTCAAGGTAGGTCAGTTACACAGAGGAGTTAACATGAAACCTGATTTAATTCTGCTGTCTCTAACTTACCAATTCAATTTATATAATTACTTTTTTTACTCAAAAGCATAATTCCAAATGCTTTTAATGATTTTGTGACAGACAAATGAATTCTTAAAGGACATGAAAGAGAACTTAGAAACTATCTGAATTTTGAAACAGGTACCGTGCTGAAGAGATGTACAATCTAGATGAAATTTTTCATATTTACTCTTTCTATAATTAAGCTAATTTAAGACTATAACTAACTGATATTAAAGTGCTAAGTCCTTAGGAAATATGACTGATTTGTGTATCTTTTCTAATTGATATTTTGTCTGGTTCAGTTTTCTCAGGTTTACAGAATTCCTCTACAATAATTCCCAATTCTTCTCAAGTGAGAAATATTATGCCTTACTTTAAAAAGTTTTATCTTGAAAATGAAATATACTTAGAAATGACATTAATAGTAGTTCCTAGGGAGCTGACTGTGGCTCAGATCATGAAGTCCTTATTGCCAAATTCAGAATTAAATTGGAGAAAATAGGGAAAACCACTAGACCATTCAGGTATGACCTAAATCAAACCCCTTATGATTATACAGTGGAAGTGAGAAATAGATTTAAGGGACTAGATCTGATACACAGAGTGCCTGATGAACTATGGACGGAAGTTCGTGACACTGTACAGGAGACAGGGATCAAGACCATCTCCATGGAAAAGAAATGCAAAAAAGCAAAATGGCTCTCTGAAGCGGCCTTGCAAATAGCTGTGAAAAGAAGAGAAGCAAAAAGCAAAGAAGAAAAGGAAAGATATTCCCATTAGAATGCAGAGTTCTAAAGAATAGCAAGGAGAGATAAGAAAGCCTTCCTCAGTGATCAATGCAAAGAAATAGAGGAAAATAACAGAATGGGAAAGACTAGAGATCCCTTCAAGAAAATTAGAGATACCAAGGGAACATTTCATGCAAAGATGGGCTTGATAAAGGACAGAAATGGTATGGATCTAACAGAAGCAGAAGATACTAAGAAGAGGTGGCAAGAATACACAGGAGAACTGTACAAAAAAGAGCTTCACGACCCCGATAATCACGATGGTGTGATCACTCACCTAGAGCCAGACATTCTGGAATGTGAAGTCAAGTGGGCCTTAGAAAGCATCACTACAAACAAAGTTAGTGGAGGTGATAGAATTCCACTTGAGCTATTTCAAATCCTGAAAGATGATGCTGTGAAAGTGCTGCACTCTATATGCCAGCAAATGTGGAAAACTCAGCAGTGGCCACAGGACTGGAAAAAGTCAGTTTTCATTCCAATCCCAAAGAAAGGCAATGCCAAAGAATGCTCAAACTACCACACAATTGCACTCATCTCCCATGCTAGTAAAGAAATGCTCAAAATTCTCCAAGCCAGGCTTCAAAAACACATGAACTGTGAGCTTCCAGATAGCCAAGCTGGTTTTAGAAAAGGCAGATGAACCAGAGATCAAATTGCCAACACCCACTGGATCATGGAAAAAGAAAGAGTTCCAGAAAACCATCTATTTCTGCTTTATTGACTATGCCAAAGCCTTTGACTATGTGGATCACAATAAATTGTGGAAAATTCTTCAAGAGATGAGAATACCAGACCACCTGACCTGCCTCTTAAGAAACCTGTATGCAGGTCAGGAAGCAACCGTTAGAACTGGACATGGAACAATAAACTGGTTCCAAATAGGAAAAGGAGGACGTCAAGGCTGTATATTGTTACCCTGCTTATTTAACTTATATGCAGAGTACCTCATGAGAAATGCTGGGCTGGAAGAAGCACAAGCTGGAATCGAGATTGCCGGGAGAAATATCAATAACCTCAGATATGCAGATGACACCACCCTTAGGGCAGAAGGTGAAGAGGAACTCAAAAGCCTCTTGATGAAAGTGAAAGAGGAGAGTGAAAAAGTTGGCTTAAAGCTCAACATTCAGAAAACGAAGATCATGGCATTGAGTCCCATCACTTCATGGGAAATAGATGGGGAAACAGTGGAAACAGCGTCAGACTTTTGTTTTTTGGGCTCCAAAATCACTGCAGATGGTGACTGCAGCCACGAAATTAAAAGACGCTTACTCCTTGGAAGGAAAGTTATGACCAACCTAGACAGCATACTCAAAAGCAGGGACATTACTTTGCAAACAAAGGTCCATCTAGTCAAGGCTATGGTTTTTCCACTGGTCATGTATGGATGTGAGGGCTGGCCTGTGAAAAAAGCTGAGCGCCGAAGAATTGATGCTTTTGAACTGTGGCGTTGGAGAAGACTCTTGAGAGTCCCGTGGACTACAAGGAGGTCAAAACAGTCCATCCTAAAGGAGATCAGTCCTAGACATTCATTGGAAGGAATGATGCTGAAGCTGAAACTCCAGTACTTTGGCCACCTCATGCGAAGAGTTGACTCACTGGAAAAGACCCTGATGGTGGGAGGGATTGGGGGCAGGAGCAGAAGGGGACGACAGAGGATGAGATGGCTGGATGCCGTCACCGACTCGATGGACATGAGTTTGGGTGAACTCCAGGAGTTGGTAATGGACAGGGAGGCCTGGCGTACTGCTATTCATGGGGTCGCAAAGATTTGACACGACTGAGCGACTGAACTGAGCATAAATACAGGGTATTAAAAATACAGTTTTCACTGTACCCTCCAGAAAACCATCAACTCACCAAACACAAAGCTTAGATATTTGTGTGATTATGCATTTATTCTTCCACCAGTTATGCTAATTCAACTTGTTATCACCAGAAACAATTTTAAGTCTCGGTTGGTATTTCAGTTTAAGCACTCTGTGTCTTATCAAAGCCTGAAAGACCAAGACACCATCAAGATTCCAGAACTCAGTTTAGAACTTTTCAAATTAACATTTTTCTTGAGATCTTTTTATACCCAGTATTTAAAACAGTCTCATTCATATGCTGGCAAATTATCCCAAATCAGACAGTTCAAAACAGTGCTTCTTTAAAAAGTTAAATTACAGTTGTCATGATTAAAGGGAATAAATCCAAAGGGATTTAGCCATCATAATATCAATAACTAGGAGTCAAAGTCATGGTACAGCCCCAAAAGATTAGAAAATTAAAGTCTGGAACTCATTTGACTAGAGAAACATGGCAGAATTTTAAAGGCAGGAGGATTCTGAATACTACATAATGATACAACACCAGTTTCAAATAAGCAAAATATCTAAATGATGCCGTCAAAGCAAAACATATCTACTATGCCATTGATACTTGCTTACAGAAAGTCCTGAGAAACATTTAAAAACTTGATTCTGCAGTGATAAGACTATCATATTTTCACTGTCAGAAATTAAGAGATATTTATATTCATAAAATTCTCCAAGCTAGGCTTCAAAAATACATGAACTGAGAACTTCCAGATGTTCAAGCTGGATGTAGAAAAGGCAGAGGAACCAGAGATCAAACTGCCAACATCATGAAGAAAGCAAGAGTTCCAGAAAAACATCTGCTTCAGTGACTACGCTAAAGCCTTTGATTATGTGGATCACAATAAACTGTGGAAAATTCTTAAGGGGATGGGAATTACCTTACCTGCCTCCTGAGAAGCCTGTATGCAGATCAAGAAGCAACAAGACATGCAACAACAGACTGGTTCCAAATTGGGAAAGGAGTACATCAAGGCTGTGTATTGTCACCCTGGTTATTTAACTTATATGTAGAGTACATCATGGGAAATTCCAGGCTGGCTGAAGCACAAGCTGGAATCAAGACTGCTGGAAGAAATATCAATAACCTCAGATATGCAGATGATACCACCTTTATGACAGAAAACGAAGAAAAACTAAAGAGCATCTAGATGAAATTGAAAGAGAGTGAAAAAGCTGACTTAAAACTCAACATTCAGAAAACTAAGATCATGGCATCCAGTCCCATCACTTTATGGCAAACGGGGAAACAATGGAAACAGTGACAGACTTTATTTCTGGGGGCTTCAAAATCACTGCAGATGGTGACTGCTGTCATGAAATGAAAAGACAGTTGCTCCTTGGAAGAAAAGCTATGACCAACCTAGACAGCATATTCAAAAGTAGAGACATTACTTTACAAACAAAAGTCCATACAGTCAAAGCTATGGTTTTTCCAGTAGTCATGTATGAATGTGAGAGTTGGATTATAAAGAAGGCTAACTGCTGAAGAATTGATGCTTTTGAACTGTGGTGTTGGAGAAGACTTTTGAGAGTCTTTTGAACTGCAAGGAGATCCAACTAGCCAATCTTAAAATAAATCAATCCTGAACATTCACTGGAAGGACTGATGCTGAAGCTCCAATACTTTCACCACCTGATGCAAAGAGCTGACTCATTAGAAAAGACCTTGATGCTGGGAAAGATTGAAGGCAGGAGGAGAAGGGGACGACAGAGGATGAGATGGTTGGATGGCATCACTGACTCGATGGACATGAGTGAGTAAGCTCCAGGAGTTGGTGATGGACAGGGAAGCCTGGCATGCTATAGTACATGGGGTGGCAAAGAGTCAGACAACTGAGCAACTGAAGTGAACTGATATAAAATATGTATTTTCTAGAAGACTAAGTGGTTGAAAAGTCAGAGAATCAACTTAATGCCACATTACTGCAAATTATTAAAATTTGTGAAAATTTCTCCCCAAATTACTATCAATAAGAATAAGCCCAGGATATAACTGATTAATTATATAATTAATTATATGCACTATAATTATATAGTGCATGATAAGCTTTATGATAAGAACACAATCACAAATTGATAAAACAATGATTCTAGCAGAGAAGTTACCAGAAGTGACTGAAAATAAGTTATCTGCAGTATCCCTTTTCTTGACTTATTAACTTAGCAATTTTCATCAGTTTTTATTATGGCACAAACTAAGTAAAAAACCCAAACTACAAAAAACAGAACCTGGTATTATAGTATATATTTTATTCTTTCAAGTAACAATACGTATACCTATACCTATATGTTTTATTTCAGATAATTTTATGTAATTGAGGCAAATTTTTTAAAAATGTCATACAACTCACATGGTATATTAACAAAGCCAATTTGTCCTACAGTGCTGATGAAGATTAAATAAGCAATTTAATAGAAATAAAATAGTACTTGAGAAATCACAAAAGAAACTAAGATAAATACTAATTATACTTTGATAGTATATTTTCATTCTCATACAGATGTATTTATACATATATGTATCTCAGAGTAAATTTTATGGTCTCTATTTTTTCCATTATATATAGCTTTATAATTTATAAAAATAAAATCCACACTAGGACTATCATATTCAAAATCATTAGTACTCATTAATTAAGACTGTAGTACCAAAAAAGGGACAGTGCATTTCTAAGCCAGAGAAAGTCTTGAATAAATACAAACCCTGATAAAAAGAATGCAGCATGCCAGAGATCTCTGAAGACAGCGCCAACACTGTAAGAGGTGCTTGTACCGTGGCTCTGAACTGCTCCCTCCTGTGTGTTATCTGTGGTACTAGAACCATCTCCTTCCCTATGTACTTCCAAATGGGCTGCTTTTCTTAATTTCCTTCATTAGAAGAGATTAAGAGTGGAAGGTAACTTTAAAATTTAATAACCACTTTCTCGACAGTACATTTAAAAATTTGGAAAACATAAACACAGGAACTCTAATACACAGTAAAACTCAGGCTGATGCATAAAAGTTATGCCAAATATTAAGTACATATTCAAGACCAGTTTCTATAAATGTTAAGTTATTGTTTCTTGCTCATACTGACAAGTCAGTGGACACTAGGTTGTAAGGATAGCACTAGGCAGATTATTTACAAAAGTACCCCATCCCTATTGGAATGCCACTTATTTGCAGATGAAGAAGAAAATTTAAATTGGAGAGATTTATAATCTATCTGTTCAGCAGTGCTACTTATCTAATTAGGTATTATTTATTTTTTAAATAAAGAGCTTAAATCAATATTCCAAAACAGCAAATGTCACAATCTCTTAGCAACACTATTCAAAAGAGAAATTGTTCCCAAAGACCCTTAAAACAGAACTTCATTGTGCTAAGTGGCCAGTAAGACTTGCTATGCTTACTTCATCAAAGGGCAATATTAAACAGCTTCAAATGACATATAATAAATGGAATTTAGCTAAAAAATTTCCTTGACTTTGTTTTTTCCAAAGCATCTTTTAAGCACAAGGTTCTGTAATAGTGGAAATTATTAGCAATTCCAACTAACATATATTCCCTACAGTGATATCACATGCCTCAGCAATGAGCTTCAAGAAAGAAAACAAAAACAAACAGGTATGGGGTCTCAAAATGGCTCTGGAGCAAATAAAAGAAACTAAATTATTCAACAGCTGATTCTGACTGAAGCTCACTGTTTCAAGATAACATTTCATTCAAGTCAAGAACAATACTGGATTCCAATTACAGAAATCTACAAAAAGATCACTTTTAAACAGACAGTACCTTCTTCTTTTACCCCCTGTGCTTAGGGGAGGTTTGGGTGTTCTCGTTGAAACAATCTGGCAGTGCACAGTTCCTAGGAGCAGCATCAGCCATATTGGCTCAGTCACTTCCGTCAGAGGTATGCTATGTGGGCTAGAAGTGGAACAGAATAATACTATTGCGGCAACTACAAAAAGGGAAAGAAAAGACATTTAATTATAGATCTGATAGTCATGTCCTCAAAACTTTAAAAAAAAACTTTAAAAACTGTTCTAACATTGTTCTTTGCCAGATTATTTTTCTAAATTTAAATGAGTATAAAAGTTACTTCAGACAAGCTCTTTAAGACTTCTTTGCCCCTGGCTAATCATGCCATTCAGAAATAAACTCTTGGAACTAAGTAACAGCCAACTTGGCCTCTAAAGTACACACCTTAACACTGCAATGAAAACTAGATACATATAAATCTAAAGGCATTCATTCCTGGTAAGATCACAGACACACCCTCCTTAAAGCAAAAGGGGGACATATAAAGAAATAATTAAAACCCCTGTAATAAACTGAATTGGGCCCTCCACCCTCATTCCGTATGTTAAAGTCCTGACCCCCAACATGATTATCTTAACAGATAGGGTCTATATGATGTAATGAAGGCTGAATAAAATCATAAGGGTAGGACCTTAATCCAAAAGGACCAGTGCTCCTGTAAGAGCTAGAGGCACCAAAAATCTCTTTCAGCTCATGCACAGAATAAAGGCCATGTGAGGATACTGCAAGAAGGTAGCCATCTACAAGACAGGAAAAGAAACCTCTGACAGACACCAACCCTAACCGCACCTTGATCTTATACTTCCAGCTGCCATAACCATGCGAATACAAATGTCTGTTGTTTAAGCCACTCAGTCTGTAGTATTTTATTATAGCAGCCTGAGTAGACTAACAGAATATCTATGACACATAAAAAAGACATGTAAACTGGAGCGGTATGAAGGAATTCTAACGTCTAATTCTCAAAAGTTAACTAACTCACAGAATAAGTAGTGGACTAAGTATAATAAAAGGGGAAAGGGCTACACAGGCAAAAAGAGTTACCCCCAAAACATACAGGTTACCAAAAAAGGCACAGAATGTTTAAGAAACAGCACAGAACCAGTTTAGTTTGGTTAAAGTTGAGAAATTTAAGAGACTGACTGAAAAACTGGCTCTTTATCTTGAAAGCAATGATAATTAAGATTTAGAACTTGAGTGGCTGGTTTAGATTTGTAATGTAAAAGGTAAATGTCTGTGTGTATGTTTAGTCACTAAGTCGTGTCTGACTCTTTTGTAACCCCATGGACTGTAGCCCCCCAGGCTCCTCTGTCCATGAGATTTCCCAGGCAAGAATACTGGAGTGGATTGCCATTTCTTTCTCCAGGGGATCTTCCTGACCCAGAGATCAAATCCATGTCCCCTGAAAGGCAGGTGGATTCTTTATCACCAAGCCACCAGGGAAGCCCAAAAGGTAAATGGACAGAAAGTAAAAGACACAAGAGCTCTTGGCAGTGATCCAGGAGAGAAATGACATAAGCAATAAGTAGGATGAAGCTGAAAATACATAGTTGAGATATTTAAAAGGCATGTGACTGAAGTGAAAAACTGTAGCTATGTAAAACCCAGTCTGACTACACACAATTCTTTCTACTCTTCAGGACAAGAAGGTGGGATAGAGAATGAGGACATAATTCAGAGCGCTATACTCTGCTCAGTATGCAAAGAGACAGAAGCACAGGGGTTTCTAAAGGCACTCAGATTACTGAGGGTTTGTCTTATCATGGCTTTGTCACTGACTGTGTGACTTGAAACAGGTTAAGGCACTTTTTAAACTAAGCTTTACCACGGAAGATGTCAGTGGCCATCACTTATAAACACTAATAACGTTAAACTTTGGTTTGGAACTGAAAAATATCTGTTTTTCATGCTTAATCTAAGCTACGCTCCCTATTTAATTTAGGCAAGCCAATATGTGAATTTCAGCCACAATATACGACCTTCTAATTACACTGGAAACTTGTTTGTCCTCAAATACAATAAAGCAATAATATCAAAAAAGTACAAGGCACAGTAGTTACAATGAATGGTACTGATTAATTATTACTCTAATAAGCAATTGCAATTTCTGACCACTTTAGAATAAAGTGTTCTCCTCTAGGTAAAACTAGAAAACATTGCAGGATAACTTCAAGTTCACTCCCTCTTAAGTATATAAGATATATATATATATATATATATATATATATAGCTTCAGTCATGCCCGACTCTGTGCGACCCCATAGACAGCAGCCCACCAGGCTCCCCCATCCCTGGGATTCTCCAGGCAAGAACACTGGAGTGGGTTGCCATTTCCTTCTCCAATGCATGAAAATGAAAAGTGAAAGTGAAGTCACTCAGTCGTGTCCAACTCTTGGCAACCCCATGGACTGCAGCCTAACAGGCTCCTCTGTCCATGGGATTTTCCAGGCAAGAGTAATGGAGTGGGGTGCCATTGCCTTCTCCATACACAAGCTTAAATAACCAAAATAAGTCTTTTGTTTTTATTGTTTTCATTTACTTAAAAGATATCTTTTAATTAGTGTTTTTTGATAGAAAGAAAGTGAAAGTCACTCAGTCATGTCCAACTCTTTGCGACCCCATGGACTGTACAATCCATGGAGTTCTCCAGGCCAGAATACTGGAGTGGGTAGGCTTTCCCTTCTTCAGGGGATCTTCCCAACCCAGGGATCGAACCCAAGTCTCCCATATTGCAAGCGGATTCTTTACCAGCTGAGCCATGAGGGAAGCCCCTTAGGAATACAATTGTGTTTAAAAAATATATATAAGATATTAAAAACACTAACAGGGTATCAACCAAATTAAAATTTTTGCTTTGTCAGAGTGATAGAAATATGAGCAATTTCTTCTTTTAGGCTGTAAATGCTCTAGAGTGTTGTGCGTTTTGCACTGTATACTGCTGCTGTGACTGTGCACTGGGACACTGCTGTGCTGGGATGCAGCGTTACAGAGCTGTGAAGCATGTGGTTCTGAAGTCAGACAGCTTAGACTTGAACCTGGACCACCACACTTGCTGAGTATGTAACTTTGGACCTGCAGGTCCTTCAGGTCCCATTGTCTATAGGCTAGGCATAATAGTACCCATGCTTCACTGGATGGTTGTATTAAATGAGCATATGTAACAAGCTCTTAGACATGGTACACAGAATTTTAACCCAGAATGAGGACAGTCTCAGAAAACAGTGGTTAAGGGAAAAAAAAGAATACTGCTGAGAAAGGAAGAATGAACCCTAAGGCTTCATAAAAAAAGACTCGTGTGTCCATATATGTAGGGGTACATTTGGAAGAGATTCTGTAATTTTTAAAAATCCTCTCAATTTGTATTTTTCTTTAGCAATCCACACATTCAAATTTTCATAAAATTATTTTGGAAAATAACTACTTTGCTTTCTTAAACATTTTTAATCCCAAACTATTTGTGTCTTGTTAAATGAAGCATCACAATAAATTTTTTTCCATACTCAGTAGTAGTATATTTTAAAAATAACAAAGCCTTAGTAATACTAACCAAAAAAAAAAAAAATGCTGAAAGTTAAAAGCAAAATGCATTTCCTTCATTTAGTTGTACCTTGAAGAAGATAAAGGACTAGAAGCCAGAAAAAGATGACTTTTGATGTTACTTGTAACCACCACCGGAAGAAAAAGGGAAAAAATACAACTCGAACAATTCCCTTTCTAGTCAAAGAAGTCCACGGACTTTCGGGTTTTGCCTTAGCAAATGCAGACCCTAAGAAAAGTAATGCAAAATGAAAGACAACATTTATTATTTTTTAATTTCCTTAAAGAAAAAAATTTAAACATCTGAAGAACAATACAACATATTATTTCTTTTGTACTATGGGTGTCAACTGTCCAACTGCGGGTAGGAAATATTTTTAAAAACATCACACACGCCTTCATATTGACTCAGGTACTTTGAAAAGAACTATTTTTAACTGAAATAACAGCAAAATTTCTCCTACATATTTTATAAATACAAGACAATTTTCAAATGTCAGTTTCAGTCAGGAATTTAAAATACCACTTTAATGTTTATAACAAGCTTCATAGTCTGTTAAGCAAATATGAGCTGCTTTTCTTTTACACTTATTAATTGGAATGATTTTTAGTGAGAGAAAAGACTAGTCAATGGTATTTAAAGGTCTCCACTCTCTCTTTTTTAATACTACTTCTAACTTCATTTAGCCTCACACTGCTTTTATTCCTACAAACATATACATCTAACCCATTTTGAACTCTGTTGCTTCGAGGACAGTTTCTAATTTCATTAAATATTTGGTTATTCAAGACTCACCTCTTACAAGATCAACATCTATGAGGTCTGGTTTCACATGGGCTGTTTTCTTTGGTTTATTCCTTAACCCCTATAACATATTAAAAGTAGTATTGATAAGAGAGTAGATCTTTAAAGTTCTTATCACAAGAAAAAAAATATGTAAGTATGTATGGGAATAATTATTTAAACTAGACTTAACTATGGGATCATTTCTCAATATATAAAAATATCAAATTATTATGTTTTACACCTGAAACTAATATATGTCGATTTTAACTCAGCAAAAAAGTAGTATTAAAATTCAACACATGTACATTTTTAATACCCAAAATCAATGCCTACAGATTTCGATTAAGAAGAAAAACTTTAACAGACAAAAACTAACACATATACTTGTGACAAACGGAACACAACAGTAGTGTAATAAATTTTATTATTTCCAAAAGGATAACTTTAGGGATGTATGTAACACATGGGGTCTGTTTATTACTAAAAGCGTAATTTTAAAACAAAGACTATCACCACCAATTTAGATGTACAGCCTGAGATGGTCCAGGAGACCGAGGTGGCCCTTGTTTTGCACAGCAAAGTGCTGAAGCTGGCTGGGAGAACAGTGGCCCTAAAAGGCCTTTAAGGTGTGATGCTGGAGGCAATGCTGAAGGAAGCAGTGGTCACAGAGCTGAGGACAGACAGCAATGCAGACTTCTTAGCAGATGCCAACATGTAGGGTGAGACCAGAGAGGACGATGCACATCTCAGGGTTGCTACTGTCTTCACATGCCAACCACTAACCAGACCACAATGCCACTTTATCACCTCATAACTTAGATGCCATGCCCCAGAGGAGGAGGAAGGAGAAAGCAGAAATCATGAAATCATTTAGTTTCAACTTGGAATTACTGAACACTAAGATTAAGTTTCTGCATCAGTATACCAAGTTAGAGTAGGAGTAGAGATCAAAATCGATGAAAAAAAAATATCAAAAAATAAATTATGTTTTATAACTTAAGACTAGGATGTTAAGAATTGGAGGAGCCCAGGCTAAACTCCTTGGAATCCAAGTGCTGAGAGATGACCTAGTGTTTCAAAGATTTGCTTATTGTTCCTTCAATTAACCAAGTAACTATAAAGTAAATCCTTTGTTTAGTCCTAATCTAAGTAATAACAACCCCTTAAGATAAAAATTTAATCAAGTAACATTTTTATCTGAAACAAAGAATAGGACATTTGAGCTCAAAATTAACTGAAATGTTTAAACCAAAAATGTATCCTGAAATCAAGATGCAATTAACCTCTGAACTCCTTCAAATAGTCTGTCTGTGTGAAGATGCAAACTACCCACAGATACAAAAACAAAGAAAGGGTCAGAGTTGAAGACACAGCCATGATCATCTTACATGTAGTCAATACTGATATTCATAAAGTCCATACCTGCAAGCTCACCTATATGGTAAAATTAATTTGTCCCTAAAATCAATATTTGCTGTGATCTTGCGGTCATTTGCAGACATACACACTGAGAGTGGCAAACAATTTGAGTCACTCAATGTTCACATTCCCAGCTGAGATCAGACAAGGCATCACTCTGCCTTCTTGTTTAGCTCTCTTGTTTCAGTTCCTTTTCACAATCTATTCAGCGTCAAATCTTTTGCTTTCTGTTGGTAATGTTGTGTTGAAATGGTCACTGAGATAGTGCTGACAGGTGATCTAGTGTCCCTAAGTGCATGAAGGCTGTGACGTGGCTCACTGAGAAGATGTGTTAGATAAGCTCTGTTCAGGCACGAGATGTGTCCTGTTAGTTCAGTGATAATGAATCAACACCATATATTAAATAAGATGTCATTTAAACAAGGTTTTATATTGATTAGCTGACAACTATTGTGACTAGGGGCTTGCAGGAACTTAATTTCTGTATTCCTCCTAAGAACAACAGTCAGTATTCACTAAATCAGCATTCACGGTGAGCTGAAAGAACATTAACTACTGCACATCACAAAAAACAACTATCTGTATGTCATTTCCCACTTTAATGTCATGACAGTGTCACTCATAGGCTGTAAATCACTCTCAATATTTTGCAAATTGGAAAGGTAAACTAGTAAAACATATTTAAACAAAAAATTCACTGATCAAACACTATTTAAATTCGGCATGAAGTTTATTATGCTATTTTACCTTCATCAGTGCCAATAAATTTGAAAACAATAACATATTTTCATTTACTTATATCTTTCATAAACTGCTTTTATAGCACTTTGAAAATAACCTTACTGCTAATGTTTATAACAAATCTGAAGCCTAATTTACTGCTGTATACCTAAACTTTACCTCAAGACTGTTTTAAGAACTTCAAGTCCTTATAAGAGAAACAGTAAAGTATTTTGATTTATGCAATTATGTTGTTTTCAACATGCTTATTCTACTTGGCCTTTTAAATATGTGATTAATTTCCTATTTTATATTTTATTAAAACATTTTGAACTATCATACACTGTAAAGTCATAGCATAATTTTGAGCTACATTGTGAAATCATAGCATTGTAAAGTCACAGCACAGTCGACAATACCCTTCAAGGTAGCCTATCAGTATTTAAAGGGTTTAAAAAAAAGAATATAGAAAATTATTATTGATAAATCTTCTAACATTAGTGACTTAATTCACAAAAACAAAAGATATTAGTACCAAGGTCATTTATAACATGTGATTCTAATTAAGTAGATATTTTAAGTCGGACAACTTTAAATTGGTTTTGAGTAAACTACACTTACACAAAACAGCATTAGCTTTCAGTACTAAAAAAAATTATGAGCCTTCAAGAAGTTTAAGTGAACAAACAAAAAATGAAAACTAACTTAGTTTTAGCAAGATTTTTTAAACTACTGGTTTAACTAGAAAGTAGAAATAAGTACTATGAATACAATTGCCAAGAATTCAAATAATATATTCTTTATTGAATATATATTATTGAAATATATACTAACCACAGTTTTACTTTCTGGAAATCCTATTTAGTTTCCCCCATCCCTTTAATGACTTGAAACAACATAGTTTGTTTTGTTGAAACTTTACAACTCTAGTGGGTACTAAAACAGGGAAATTCCATATTTACTTTTAAATTTGGGTCAAGGGGAACAGAAAACTATAGTTTTCAGTTATAATTGCTAAAATGTTTAAGAAAAAAATAACTTGCAATTTACAAGAGACTTTACACTTTAGCAGTATCAGCTAGGGTCTTTATATAAAAACAATTTTCAAGAAATATATTTTCATGGTTTCCTTTAATTGTTGCTCACTGCTTTGACAGATAATAAAAGAACTAATTATATAAAAGGACAAAGTCAATACATTTGTAATGGTATTCTCTAAACACAACAGGTACAGTGTTTTTGTTTTTCTAATCAAGTATCAACATTAATACACCGGTTACACAACTTCTTTACCTTCCATAGAATAAATACAAAATTATTTTACACTATAAAGAGCTTGCTTCCAATAGAACGTTTAATAAGAATGGAATGTGCTTTGAGGCTTGTCAACAAATGCAGCCTTTTAATGCAAAATAACAAAAGTAAGTTTTAATTCTTCAGTTACTATTTCAAAGTATTATCTTTAAAAGGAAGACATATTTCAGAAACAAGTTATAAGTCTTAGCCTTCCCTAAGTTCATCCTGCCAGCACACCAAGTACCAACTCATATAATCCTCCCTTACTTTAGCCTCTATTTAGGCATTAAAATAGATCTATTAAAAATGAGGAGATTACATAAGTAAAATAGTAATTTGTCATGAGCACTTAAAGCTAAAAAACTGCACATAGACAGACAGATAGATTTGGGGTGGGGAGTTAATTTCAAAAACATCCAAGTGTGCCAACCGGTAACACAATCTCTTAAGGTAGTTAACATTTCTTGCCCAACAAGTTAAAGACTGTCAAAGAGCATCTTAAAGCATCTTAGTAGACCTCTCTGCTAATATTTTTGACTATTCCACCTCTTTGTGACATTCTCAGACTATTGTTTCATGATCTCTCATTTCTCTTTCCTCCTTCACTTACATCTCTCTTTTTTTTAATAAACCTATCTGTTAAATCTTGTTTCCCAATGTTCTGTTCTCAGCTTTTTTCTCTCATCATTCAATGTAAAAATCCACTGAGTCCTATGGCCGTATCTGTATAATGTGTACCACATATAATCTACATAACACCCAGGCACACAACTTAGCGACTGAACAACAAAAAACCACCCACACATAGGTAGCTCAGCTGGCAATGCAGGAGACCCCGGTTTGATTCCTGGACCGGGAAGATCCGCTGGAGAAGTGATAGGATACCCACTCCAGTATTCTTGGGCTTCCCTGGCGGTTCAGCTGGTAAAGAATCAATCTGAAATGCAGGAAACCTGGGTTTGATCCCTGGGTTGGGAAGATCCTCTGCAGAAGGGAAAGGCTACCCACTCTAGTATTCTGGCCTGAAGAATTCCAAGGACCATTCCATGGGGTCACAAAGGGTCAGACACAACTGAGACACTTTCACTTTCATACATATACACGTGGAGAATCTGCCTGCAATGTGAGAGATCCGGTTCGATCCCTGGGTCGGAAAGATTCCCTGAAGAAGGAAATGGCAACTCACTCCAGTATTCTGGCCTGGGGAATTCTATGAACAGACGACTTAGGTGGGCTACAGTCCGTGAGTTCACAAAGAGTTGGACACAACTGAACGACTTAACACACTGGTACATACGTATACATATATACAGACATACATACTTTATATACTGAGGACTCCCCAATCTCTCTGCCAAGAACCCTGAATACTTGTAAAACAGAATTATGTATCTGCTCCTCTTCTAATATTTCCCACCATACTTAGTGCTGCCTTAGTGAAGTTGTTGAAATAGAAATCTAACCAGGTAACCTTTTCTGCTTAAAATTCTTTCATGTCTCTTCTGTTGTTTTCTAGATTATGTCTAGACTCTTGGGTAAAGCAGTTAAGCCTCTTCAAGATCTGACTTCATTTTCCTTTCTTGTTTTTCTCCACATCACTCTAATTGCCTTCTTCCATACAACCTATTACCCATCAAGTTCCTTGAGGATTCTCAGTCAGTCATGCTCCTTCCATCATGTTTATTTTCATAAGCTCTTCATTCTGTCTGGAATGTTTTCCTCATTCTCACTAATGTGTGTCAAACTCAACGCATGAGTCACTTCGTCTGTGAATCTTTCCTAACCTCACTAGCAGTGCTTCTCAAATTTGTACCCTAACAGAGAACTATACATCCTTCTCTCAACTGAATCTATCTCCTTTGTAATCATGTATCTTGTCTACATAATTATAGTATACTTTATCTTTTTTGTCCCCATGATTTAATCCTATATTCAAGACAGCAAGTGCTCACTGCAACTTTGTTGACTGTATTAACTCTGACAACAGTTCAAAGATTAAAACTGACAAATGGTAGAGTCTTGCTCTTTATTCTAGATAACTAAGTTTGTCTAAACACTAGATTTTTTTTTTTGACAGATTTTTAAGCAAATATAGACACAGGTTTTCAATTTAATGTAAACTTTTTGTACAAAATATAAAGCAACTAAAGTATCATTCTCTGGGCCAATATTAAGTTTAGCTCGTGCAGGAAAACACTGATTAGTATCATCTATGCAAATGAAAAATATAAATCTTATTACTGAAAAGGTGTGACTGCTGAGAAACAAAACAAATTTAGTTAAAAAATAGTTTTCATGCTAGCAAGGTAGCCTATGAGAATATCTTATCACTGTAAATGATTACATGTTCAAGAAGAAATTGCGAACTATAGAAACATTTTAATTAATGTTTTATTTTCCTAAATTCTTTCCAAAAATGACCAACTTTTCAGCGACTCTGTTTGCGTCCAAGTCATTGTTAGTAGCACCAAAAAGCAGATCTCGATTAAGCAGAGCAACGTTTGCACAGTATCACTCAGGCGGGAAAAATCCTGAAACACTTACCAGTTTAATAAACTGTACAGAGCAATGACAGCATCAAAAGGGAGGAAAAGTAAACTAGAAGTATAAGGTGACAAGTGAAAGGGGAAAAAAGCTGACAAAAAATAATCATTAGAAATTAAATTAAAACAAAACAGAAAGATGCTAAAGATCCCAAAAAGAAAAATCAGAGGTGAAGACACATGAATATACCATCATAAAAGACTTTACTTTGTTATATAAAGGTGTGGACAGAATGAGTACTATTAATTTGTACCTTAAAAGGTCTGCAGAAAGATATTAAATTAACTATGGTTAATAATCAATTTATAGAATATACAAAATAAACTCATTACCTTGATTTCTCTTTGTTCAACAGATTTTTCCCATATTTGTTGATCATATGCTCCAATCTATAAAAATAAAATAAAAACAGTACTACATTAAATGATCATTATTGGAGCCCATCCAACAAGTACAACTCTGTTGAATTACAAGCAACAAGTTGTCCATTCAACACAGATTAGACCCAGCTCTGTCTCATACTTCTGTACCAGTGCTGTATGGCAGTGGTTCTCAAAGAAAGTTTGTAGGACCAGCAGTTTTAGCACCATCTCAAAACTTGATAGAAATGCCAACTGTCTTCACCTCAGAATTACTGAATCAGAAATATGGATTTGATACTCAACAATCTGTTTTTAAAATCCCTCTAGATGATTTTGATACACTACTAAAGTTTATAAGCCTAGGGCAATGACCCTAGGGAATCTTTTATTTTAAACTAACATAATTGTTAAAGCCCTGGTACATTCAAGAAAAAACTTCCAAGTGACACACTCTTTATGGAGTTATTTTTAAAGAAAAAATATCAATATTATACAGAAGTAAAAATTGATAAGCAGGTAGACCACAATTATCCACTTAGATTAAGGTTTAAGTTGAAAAATAAAGTCAGAAAAGCAACTGAAGACACAGAGAAAGCATCAAGAAGTAGAATTCCTTGTAGCTTGTGCCTATTACTCTTACATGCTGGAAAGTTCTCTGAATATACCTTTATTTGGGCAGGATGAACAAACCATTCTTACTGTTCCTAACCAAGTTCTTTTCTCTTGCCTCCTATTATCTCCAATTTCCACTCAATTTCCTATATTCAAGAGGACATGAAATGGGTCAAAAGCCTATAGTTTAAAAGTTTTCATTATGAGCATTAATTGAAAATTAGAATTCTGAGAAATTAAAATTACTTCAGATAATTACAATTTAGAGACTGGAGACAGTGACCAGAGACAGGCAAAGACAGGAGTAAATTCAAGAAAGTATTTTCTGACTCACAAGATCTTTCTACCCACAAGTCCTCTTTTCTACCCATTCTTTTTAAAGTCTCATTTCAAGAAACAACAAATTGATAAGCTGATAATGTTTTAAAGATAGACATAAAGGAGGTTAAAAAATATTAAATCATTTTTTAAAGGTGTGACTTTTACAAAGACTTTTTAAAGATGTACATGCTTTTACACATTTTCTAGCAGAGAGAAAGAAATGCCCAGACATCCAGTCAGTACCTGGGGCTGTTCTGTAAGTACCTTTCATTTCTGTTATTCTCTCTTACATGTTAATCTTATTTATTCTAATTTCTCTGTTCCTTGAAATACTGTTCTTTTTCATCATTTTCCTGTGACTTCTTTCTTATTTTAAAAACCACTTTATGATATACTAATACCCTGCAAATTAAAATCCTTTAACATGTAGACCAAGTCACACATACTTAACCGACACTGCCATCAGTCTCTATAAAGCATGATTATTAAGTCCTAGGTAAGCAATAACTGAATGGTTAGTCCTAATGGTAGTGCTGAACTGAGATGACTAGCTTCCCCTTACTCTCTTAAATTTTGAATTCAATCAATCATCTTTCTTAAAATTATAAAGGTAAGTATCAGAATATAGATTCTACAGGAGTAATTCTGCTCTAACATGATAATTCAGAATGACTGGGCTAATTCAATCAACATTTGTTTTTTTAAAATATGTAACTATTTCAGTGCACTGCATACTCTTCAGTGAAACAATAACCAAAACCAATAAATAGGTTTTGTTGTTATTGTTTAGTAGCTAGTTAGTGCTGAAATCTGCTCAGTCGTGTCTGACTCTTTGCAACCCCATGGATTGTATGCAGCCTGCCAGGCTCCTCAATCCATAGAGTTCTCCAGGCAAGAATACTGGAGTGGATAGCCGTTCCCTTTTCCAGGGGATCTTCCCAACCCAAGGATCAAACCTAGGTCACCCACACTGCAGGTGGATTCTTTACCAGCTGAGCCACCAGGGAAACCCTAGTAGCTAAGTCACATAAAACTCTTTTGTACTATATATCATGACCCACCAGGCTCCTCTGCCCATGGGATTTCCCAGACACAGGTACCAATATGTTTAAAAATTATTTTGGCAGTATTTTGTTTACAGGTACAAAACAATGCACTAGGTTCTCTTTAAAAAGAACTGTGGTGGTTTTTGTTTTCTGTTTTTTAAAGTAATTAATTTATTGGCTGTGCCATGCAGCATAAGAGATCTTAGTTCCCTGACTAGGGATGGATGTTAGTTCCCTGCAATGGAAGCATGGAGTCTGACCATGCTTAACTTGATCACGAGGGGATCCAAGCATTTTTATTTCAAGATGACTCAAGAATATGGGCATGGGAATATATACCCCACAGTTCTAAAGTCAGGGAAAATAATGCATGTACAACAGACCAACTCAAAAAAGCATGCCAGTACAACCACAGTATGCTACTAAACAGCTTCAGATTTTAAAGGTGTAGAAAGTCTAATAAACCTTGCAGAAGCAGTGGTTAAAAGTGGAAAAGTTTTTTGAAGGCTGAAATTCTTGCAAACAGCAGAATGGTGATGCAGAATATTGCTATAAAAATATAAAAAAGAAAATGATGGCTTGTTTTACTGGGTAATCATCTTTTCTTCAAAGATTTCATGGATGAGAGGAGGCACAACTTTTGCTATAACAGAATACCTTGTTGGATCTTTTTTGTTGTTTTAAACCAGGTTTAAGTGTCATTTTCAATTACAAGCATTTAAATTTCTCTAAAGTGGAAACATCAGTTCTCTTTTGTTTAGTTTTCATTTTGTTTTGAAAATAATACCAGAGCAGACCCTTTAGTTACATAAACAGACTGCCTCATTTATTGAAGAAAACTACGAGATAGGAGCCTTTAAAGCTAACCACAGGTGTTTCAGGAGATGCTCAGGGTTCTGCTTAGTGATATATAACGCCATTAACAAACTACCCTTACATATGAATTCAGGCTTAATTGTCTTTGAAAACTGCATCCTGGGATATGTGTATAGGACCTCAGAAGCATCATGAAATCAGGGTGGTGGCAGGGCACTAGAAGGGACAAGAAAGGAATTCAGAAGGGAAGACTCCTTTCTGACCTAAAGCCTCACTTTATTCCACCCTGAAATCTGGCAAGATAGAAGATTGGAACACATGCGGCTGGGGTCAAGCTTTTCCCTTGAAAGAAACATAATCTACGGTCAATCGTAACAGACCAAAAAGAGAAGTGAAACAAACTGAAGAGAAGAACGAACTTCTCAAGACTTAAGGTCATAGATCAAGAATAATTTGCAGAGCTGTGTACAAAAAAAATAAAAAAACAAAAAAAAAAACTTGACAAGTTTTCCAAAGGTTACATGCTATTTCTAACTCATACATACTACACAGACTTGACTAAATCACCTAACCTTGATAGCTGTTTCTCTTGTGTATTTATTTCTTCTACAAAAAATTAAACGTCAAGGCCAAGTTCAAATACAGTTCTGTGAAAAATCAGGAAGACAATAACTACATTACATTTTAATACCATACAAAATATTAACAGAAGTTCAATAGTAACACATGTCTAACAGAGACAGCATTTTAATCAGATAATATGTTCTTTAACTGAGAAATATGTAATATTTTGGCCACTTTCAAATTTTAGCTACCTCCTAACTGCCTAACTGCTCTCCCCTGACCTACAAGATGCCTCCACTGTTTGGGTGTTTAGAAAAGCACCTAACATTCTATAGGAACAAAAGGATATATAGGCAAATAATGTTTTATTGGTAGACAAATACCTACATAATTAATGTATGAGTAGTTCCATGATTTTGACCATATTCTCCATGTGATGTTGTGCTTTAAGGAGGGAAAAACATTGCTTCTATTGTATTATAAGAGAGGACACAAATTCTGATTAACATTTGATGTGCAGCCAACAGTTTTATACACGTTAAGAAAGTAACATTCATTCTCTGGTGCCTGGCTACAAAAAGCAAATTTTATTAATGCTCTGATTATTACTCCCACAAATGCCCCGAACACCTTAAGCCTCTGCTGCTAAGTCACTTCAGTCGTGTCCAACTCTGTGCGACCTCATAGACGGCAGCCCACCAGGCTCCCCTGTCCCTGGGATTCTCCAGGCAACAACACTGGAGTGGGTTGCCATTTCTTTCTCCAGTGCATGAAAGTGAAAAGTGAAAGTGTCCGACTCTTGGTGACCACATGGACTGCAGCCCACCAGGCTCCTCCATCCATGGGATTTTCCAGGCAAGAGTACTGGAGTGGGGTGCCATCGCCTTCTCCGCCTTAAGCCTCTAGTGTAATCTTATCCAACCAGAGCTAATCAGCAGTCAGCCTTTTTCACCAGGTCCCAGAAGACCAAACATTTTGCCCTCTATAGATGCATTCTGTATCTTCAACAACAGGTCTTTCAATCTTACATGGATCATTTACAATACTCCCCATAATGACAGCAAGCATAATTCTCAATTTTCTCCTCACAGGCTTTAATTCCTACTCAGAACATAACACTCCTGGAAGCACTTTTAATCAATTATTTCAACTGCATCTAAGCCGTATGATGCAAATATTAAGATTGGTTTAAAAAAACAATTAAAAAATAAAGAAAATATTTGAGGGACCAGTGTCCTGAAAGTGGTTAAAAAAATAATTTTAAGGAAAAAAGGAGAAAAGAAATTGAGATATTATAATTTAGTAGTATCAAGCACACTAAAATTGAACTAACAGATGCTTTATGACATTCTGAAGATTTACTTATAAAAGGCAAATGGATGGAGCTAATTAACTACATTAAACATGCATATAAATATATAGAGAGAGCAGACATTTCAAAAAGATATATTAAAACCATTAATAGTATCTCTGGGAAGTACAGAAAAGAACAGCACTTTTACTTTCTGCTTTATATTCACTGATACTGTATCACTTTTTCTTCCTACAATGGATATGTGCTATTTTTATAAAGCAGGAGTCTAACACAGGTCTAGTGAACCACAAAGTAATTTGAATTGGTTATCTAAGAAACTAATACGTTTCTGTCAATGAATATTATCTTTGCAAGGAATCCTGTACCTCTTCTTGTAATCATTCTAGTTTTTATTTTTCTATATACTGAGACAAAATAGGGAAGAGAAATAGAGGGGTGGGACAAGGAGAGGGAGAGGTGGGAGGGACAGTCAGGGATGGACGGGAATGAGAGGAAAGAATTGGTAGGTAAAGAAAAAGACTGTCTTTGTCCAGGTGTCTGCCATTTGGCTCTGGCTTCTCCGGAAAAGAAATTATAATGAAAATGAAGGTATCGAGAATACAAATACTAAAAACTAGGTAATTAAATGGTGAAGTAGGAAATATGTACCAGTTATGATTCCAGAAAAGAAATACCTCTGAAAAACAATTTGAAAAGCTACTCTTGGGTGATCTGATTACTACTTAGGTCATCACATTCACAAGAACAGTGGATCCGATATCAGGAGGCTAAAGAGAAGGTGTTGTTTCAAAAATGTAGTTACTAACAGTTAATTACATGAAGTGCTTAAATAAAAGATTTAGAGTTCACAAATAAATATAAGTAGGGCAAATGGAGGCCCAGATTTGCACACATACTTTAAACACTCAGCTCTTTCATTAATGAATGGGCATTCCATAATACTATGTTAGAGCCTTAATTTTTCCTACTACTTTCATGCTCAGTTTCATTTTTTTACAATCTCATTTCAGAAACTCTGGAAAGTAGGCTATTAATTCTCACAAACACCAAATTAGGTTTAAAAAGGTGGGACTTCTTGGTGGTCCAGTGGCTCTGACTCTATGCTCCCAAAGCAAAGGGCCTGGGTTCAGGCCCTGGTCGAGGAACTGGATCCCAAATGCTACAACTAAAAGATCCCACATGCCACAATAAAAAAAAAATAATAATAATAAGTAAATATTTTAAAAGGTAACACAGAGCCCAATCCTCTCCAAGCTTGGCCTCATTCAACAAACATCAAAGGCCAATCACGTGCCAGGACAAATGAAGCCGGCCTTTGTCAGCAAGAGTGTCTGTTAAGAGCACAAGACGAGAGGCTAAAGAATCTTGAGATAACTGATTTCCAGTACAACTCACGATAATTAGTTTTTATCTTTGAGTCTTTTTATAAAAATGAAAGTTATCAATCAGAATATATCCTTTGTTATATTTATAAGTTTTGGTTTCTTAATCCTATGTTCCTGCACTGACTTAGTTGATCAGCTCTTAATGTTTGCTGACAGGAGTTAGAAGAGACCCTGGACTCTGCAAGAGAACTGGTTTTTCATCCTGCCTCCACCATGACTAGTCTTATGGTCCTTGGCAAGTTTCTCGACCTCTGAGATTCTTTAAAATGGGGGAAACGGAACATATTTCACAGAACTGGAATATAAAATGACTGTGTCTGGTATACTGTCAGTGCTCTGTGAAGGTTAGTTCTTTCCTTTCTTGGCAAATCTCAATCTCTCCAGGCCTCAAATACCTCATTTTTAAACTGATGAAGTTAATTATATTTAAATTAAATCAGGACAACTTTTTTAAAGTTTTAATTGGAGGATAACTGCTTTACAATGTTGTGTTGGTTTCTGCCATACAACAACGTAAGACAGCTGTAAGTATACACATATTCCCTCCCTCTGGAGCCTCCCTCCCACTCTCCCCCAACAACTCACCCCTCTAGGTTGTATGACAACATTTAGACTCACTAATGATAATTCAGATGACCAGAGATAGTTTTTTTTATGTACCAGTATGGGAAGAGAAAAGACTCAGTGCTACTATGGAAAAAAGTAGAAATAAAAGGATAGCTGGAAATGTAGAGGCAGAAGGTACTAAGAAAAAAAGCAAATGACGGTGTAAAGTTAAGTGTCCTTTCCTTAATAACCAAGATAAAATTTTTCTAGAATTACATACAGTTTATTAGTGAAACCAGAACTGTCAACACCCAAAATCTCATTTACCCAGACAACTAAACTACATGGCTTTCACTCTCACGATGATCTGTCTACAAGTATGATAAGAAACATGAGACAGAGTGGTGCATTGAGCAAACCAACAGAAGTGAAGTTACTGAACAAAACAGTAGATCTCAGAAAACTGATCACCAGTGAAAGAAAATTTACATCTATAATAAAAAAAATTATGTTGTCATGGTAGACATTCTGAAATCATATGGTACTTCTGTTCATATTACTAAAAAATCCTAAAGAAACAATTAGGGTCATTTAAAATCATTAGGATTATTAGCTTCCAGATAAATCTCTCCCCAGAATTAGTGGAAACTAATTCTTTTGACCTTTTTAAACTTTAAAATTTAATTTTATAACCATTTTTAATTGAAGTATAGTTAATTTGCAATCTTGTATTACTTTCAGGTATACAAAAAAGTGATCCAGTTAGTATATAGTACATATATACACACACACATATTCTTTTTTTTTTTTAATTTTATTTTATTTTTAAACTTAACATAACTGTATTAGATTTGCCAAATATCAAAATGAATCCGCCACAGTTATACATGTGTTCCCCATCCTGAACCCTCCTCCCTCCTCCCTCCCCATTCCAACCCTCTGGGTCCTCCCAGTGCACCAGCCCCAAGCATCCAGTATCGTGCATCGAACCTGGACTGGCAACTCATTTCATACATGATATTTTACATGTTTCAATGCCATTCTCCCAAATCACACACATATTCTTTTAAAAGTTCTTTTCCATTATATGTTATCACAAGATATTGAATATAATTCCCTGTGCTATACAGTAAGTCCTCGTTGTTTGTCTATTTTATGTAGAGTAGTATGTATATGGCAGCCCACTAGGCTCCTGTCCCTGGGATTCTCCAGGCAAGAACACTGGAGTGGGTTGCCATTTCCTTCTCCAGTGCATGAAAGTGAAAAGTGAAAGTGAAGTCGCTCAGTCGTGTCCGACTCTTAGCGACCCCATGGACTGCAGCCTACCAGGCTCCTCTGTCCATGGGATTTCCCAGGCAAGAGTACTGGAGTGGAGTGCCATTGCCTTCTCCCTCTAACCTGCTATGTATCTTCAATAGCAAATTCCCATTACGTCTCCAATTATATGCTCTCTTATCCTATTCTCTTGCTTTTTCACAATGTCTTATTTTAATCAACATATTGTCCAATGTTTCTGATTGTCCATTACATACATACAGACACATACATACAGACACACTCCTATAATTGTCAGTCACTCAGGTAACTTTAATGATGAGGATCAAATGAAGAAGTTAAATCATTTCATTACACAATATAAACTATGAGTGCTGATAATGTCAGAAAAAAACGTGTGGCATAAAGACACGGCATGAGTTAGCAACTCCTTTGCATGTATAACAACTACCAAATTACAAACTTTTTAACTCTTCTGAATCAGTTTTAGAACTCTAAAATCATGAGACGCCAAGTCATAGTGTTGAAGTGTCAGCAGCTCAGTCATGTCTGACTCTTTGAGACCCCACAGACTGGAGCCCACCAGCTCCTCTGTACATGGGATTCTCCAGGCAAGAATAATGGAGTGAGTATCCCTTTTCCTTCACCAGGGGATCTTCCCAACCCACGGACTGAACCCGGGTCTCCCACACTGCAGGCAGATTCTTTACTGTCTGAGCCACGAGGGAAGCCCAAGCCAAATCATGGAAGCCTTTTAATCCAGTAATTAAAATACTGCCCTATAATTCTATTTTGGGGGGCAAGAGAAGGACCTAAAATGGGTAAGCATTCAAAGAAGGATAGGATTTCTCCCACTCTCTGAAAGTAGAGCACTCCTATGAAACTGTTTATAGGCCAAAATGGCTTAAAATGAAAAATGAAGACTCAATTATCTTAGGACACATCTTGCTACTAGAGGCACAAAATAAATCGAGATAAAGCACAGATGCTCACAGGCACAGTTCAAAGCAGTGGCAGCTGGGATGCTTCACGTTGTTCCTGGGGAAGGAGTTTGGCGGTGCATTCTTGCTGCTTGGGGTGTGTGCGGCCCCTTGAACAGCTCACTCACTGCAAAACAAACGCTGGATGCTATTTTCACTTTTCTCCTTTTTTCATAAAAGTGAAAACACGCTGGATTTTTTGGGGAGGGTGGATAGCAACAAACCCAATTTGGCCTTTTATAAAAGCAAGTGGTGTACATCACACTTTCAACAAGTGGGGGATACCTGTATCCTAATTGGGGAAAGAAGTTTAAATCATAGAATAAATAGGAATAATCATAAGCAAAGAGGTTTCCTGGCAATCTCTGCTTCAACTGTCATTTATTTCTTTTGCTATCAATTACTACCAGAATCATATTATACCAAAAGTCTTACTACAGAAAGCAAAGCTGCTTAAGTAGAAGGCAAAGTAAAAAATAAAACTTCCTTTTTTTTAAAGAGTAAAAAGTCTTTTTAGATGGAGAATAGAACTTTAAAGGAAGAAAACAGATTTATGAAATTTAACACGCTTTAAATTACAACATATCTACCCAGCCTCTGGCATTTGGATTAAAATATCAAAGTTTGAAAACACATCCTCATCTACAGATATTAAAATCTGGCTAATTAGCAAAGATTCCATTCATTATTAATATAACAGCTAAGGCCATTTCACGTCTTCCCACAGATTCTGCTAGGTTATACATCATCTAAAACTACTCCCTTACCTGGATTAACCCTAAGAATAGTGTATTACAGGCCACATACATATTATCAAATCATGAATCATGACCAAGTTTCTATTGCCTAAGAAAAGCCAGTTAATGATATAGTAAAACACTGATTCAAGTTTAGAAAAAAAGTCTTGAAGGGTATTCTTTAATTCAATAAAGACAGATGATCATGGTAGAATGTGCTTCTAAGACATTATAAATCCAAAGAAAAAATACTCAGCGTTCATTATAATTCAAATGAAGTAATGAAGTCAGGACTTCAGAATGAAGTAAGGACTATCATCTTACACATCACTGAGAGTTGGTCTGAAAATGAGCAGTATTTGTGAGACAAAAGGTATAACAGGAAACTTACTGGATATGGGGGCATGGGAAAGAGGTAATATGACAATTTCTGGCTTAAGTACCTTCAACTGTATAGGTATCATTAACCACGGCACGGAATTAAAAAAAAAAAAACCCACAGGTTTGAGAAAAGCTGTTGGAGCTCTAGGACAGCTAGGAATTATGTCTGAGATCAGAGAGTTGAAAAGGTAAGAAAAAAAAATTAGAACTCAGAAGCTTAAACTAGGTGTTTTGACATTATGTGGTCAATTTGATAATCTAGGGGAATAGAATACCTTAGTGAGATCAAGAACAAAATATTAAGAAGGGTAAATATTCAACTGGAGAGAAGTATCAAAGTAAAGTTATTAAGAAGGACAAATATTCAACTGGAGGGAAGAATTATCGAAATCAAGTAAGGAGACTTAGAAAAATTAGGTAGGTAGGAAGAGACTGTGTATTTATATATAATAATTAAAGCATTATATTTACATATATAATGGGAGTATAATATACATATTAATATACTATAATAAATGGCAACCAGGAGTTTTAAGAAAGAAGATAAAGACAGCTAAAAATATTGAAACATTTTGAAGTTATTAGATAAACATATTCACGTCAAATAATCTTGATCACATTTAAATAGAGGCCAAGTCAGTAGCTGAAATATGGAAGCTGGCAGTTTAGGAAATAAGGAATGATGAAGGTAAGAAATAACCAGTCGGGGAGACAATACAGAATCAACCAGAATGAGTTAAATTAGGGACACCAGGAAGAGCAAATGCAGATGAGTTGGTATTAGAAACAGTCAGCTGGGAATCAGCTGAGTTACATGTTTGTATTTTCTCTTTCAGCACCAAATCTCAGGATCAGGAGAGAAGAATTAAATATACAAACAAACACCCTGCCACCAAATATCTACAACATACCAGGCATAATGCTATGCCATTGGCAAGGCCCTTCGTTAAGTCTTCAAACTGCTTAACTTCCTTTCTCTTTCTTCCTGCTTCTCCCAAACAATTCAGGAGTACAGCCATTAGATGGGTCAGAGTTCCCGGGGCCGGGGGTGGGGTGGCGCGTGCAAAGCAGGGTGTCAGAGACTCTGACACACAGGGCTAACCATGGTGGGTTATCAACCAAAGAGGGGTATAGAAGAGGACCTTGTGGAAAGGGTAAGGAGAGGACCACATGTGAGAGTGACCCAGCCTAGCAGGGTAAAGAGATCAACTACTTGGAGAATATGCTGATGTGGGGTATCAGAGCCCAAGAAACATAAAGGAGGTCTAGAATAAAGAGCTTGAACGGGATTAAGAGGGTATCCATACACAATATGGTATGACTAGAGACTGGTTACATTTATAAGGACTAATATCTCAAAAGCTTGAAAATGTTCCTCTGTTGACTCAAAAATCTCTATAAAGCTATTAAAGTAAAAGAGATAATTAGTTCAATGACATGAATGCTATATATAAGTAGAGGCGTTTCATTAATAAATTATGGCATATTTAGTCAAGAGACTAATATACTCTTTAAAATTATGCTTTAAAAGGATATTTAGTGATGTGAAAAAGTAATATTTTTGCATGAAAACAGGATATAAAAAACTAAATACAATATAATCCTAATTTTGTTGGGGTAAATTCACAATGTTAATAGTAGGGTAATTGTGTGACCTTATTATACTTACCTGCCTTTTCCACTTTTTGTAATGGAGACATATATTACTTTTAAACTATGACTAAACCATTAAAAAATCAAGAGGAAATAGAAGCTCATATTATCTGAGTAGCATCAAGTATTGGGTTCCCCTTGTTCTGACAGTAAAGAATCCGTCTACAATGAGGGAGACCTGGGTTCAATCCCTGGGTTGGGAAGATCCTCTGGAGGAGGGCATGGCAATACACTCCAACATTCTTGCCTGGAGAATCCCCATGGACAGAGGAGCCTGGCAGGCTACAGTCCATGGGGTTGCAAAGAGTCAGACACGACTCAGTGACACAACACAGCATCGAGTATTTAGGTACTGGGCTGCTGCTGCTACTGCTAAGTCACTTCAGTCGTGTCCGACTGTGTGCAACCCCATAGACGGCAGCCCACCAGGCTCCCCCGTCCCTGGGATTCTTCAGGCAAAACACTGGAGTGGGTTGCCATTTCCTTCTCCAATGCATGAAAGTGAAAAGTGAAAGTGAAGTCGCTCAGTCGTGTCCGACTCTTAGTGACCTCATGGACTGCAGCCCACCAGGGTCCTCCGTCCATGGGATTTTCCAGGCAAAAGTACTGGAGTGGGGTGCCATTGCCTTCTCCGTAGGTACTGGGCTAGATGGCTTTGAATACATTTTCTCATGGGAAAGTACTGTCAAGAAAAGTAACTGCCATTTTTAAAAATCAATTTAAGTCTCATTATGAAAATAAATAAGGCTTTTTCTATGAGTTATGTAACAGAAATTTTCAGCTGAGAAGTTATGCCATAATAACAAAACTGTCAGAAATTCTAGTACTGTGAAAGGGCAGACAGATATCTACATCCTAGAATAACAAGGGAAAAAAGGAGTTAAAGAGGCAAAATGCTAAAATACTCAAAAGCCCAAGAAAACAACATTTCACAGAGGACTCCTGTGGTAGAAGGGTAACTTAAATTGCATTAGGTGGTGATGGAAGGAATTAACTGGTTCACACAGGAAAGGGAAGGAACAGAAGGAAGGGAGCCTGGCAAACAGCTGCATGGTAGAACTGGGAGAACTCCAAGTTCTGGAAGAAGCCAAGGAGAAAAGGCCATCATCAGTTCTTTGGCCTCTGGAGCCACCAGTGGGGGCTGGACATACAGGAGAAAGCAGCAGCCATGGACTGTCTCTTCTGAATCCTCTCCTGGTGTCCCCTTGGATCCTCAAGAGAGTAAAAGTCTACCCTCAGAGCAAATGCGAGCTAGTGATGTAGTGTATTAGGAACCCTAACGAGATTAAAAGTTCACCCTCAGAGCTGAGAGCTAGTGATACAGTGTGGTATCAGGGATCCTCAAGAGATTAAAAATCTACCCTCAGAGCTAACGAGATCTAGTGACGCAGTGTAATATCAGGGGTCCTCAACAGCCCCTGAATGCCAAGTTCCCAACTGTAATATGGAGTTGTAATCTGTAACTTAAAGCTTAAAAAGTATATAGTTGATTTAATGCCTTTCATATATACTTAAGTAAAATCATTCAATCACTAAAAATAAAGGACTGAAGTCCTACTACACTCTGAGGAGGACTTGAAAGGACCTGGTCTGTGTAATTTGATCCTGCACAGGCCCCTCCTCCAGTGATTTCAGGGGAGACAGCTGACTCAAACTGAACCAATCAGATTCTCTCTCCATTTCAATGTCAGGTAAACAGGAGAAACAGAGAAGAATGGCAAACAGAGGGAAATAAAATTAATACCACAGAGCCCTACAGAGAAGTTTCTAGAAATTCTGCTGCTGCGGGACCTAACATAGTCCTGGTTTGTCTTTCCATCCCAGCTCTTGGCTGCTCGCTGTTGGCACAGTTTATATGTGTAGTGAAAGTAGAAGCAGAACACAGTGGTGTATTTTCCGGGTCCAACTTTAATGAGAACGTTGCTGTTAATGCAAACCAACACCACTCTGCATAATTTACGAAGACTGTTTATTTTCCAATGTGCTAGTACATGGCAGTGTATTCTCAGTGGATTTATTAATCAAGACACTATCCAATTAAAAACTTTCTCCAAGAAGTCATCTTGGCAAAGATAATTTTACTTCTACATTTTTACTTAACCTAACTTTGCACAGTAAATTGTGAAAAGACTCTGCTAGTGAGAAAAAAGGGAGCATTGGTTGTTATTATTAATCATAGGAAAATAATTCAAATATGCCTTACTTAATCAATCAGAGGGTCAAAAACACATTACCAAGGGTAAATACTAAAGTTCTGTTTAACAAATCTATAACATCAATTCCCAGGTGTTAAAGTTTTTACAACCAAGTCTATAAAATTTAACATTATGCAATTAATACTCAAAACTTTCAGTAAATGTTATTTCAACAATGAGAATGGAAATTATTAATAGTTTAAATAAATTATTAAACTATTTTAAAAAGCTTTTAAAAATCTATTCATTACTTAAAATAAAGTTTTAAAAATTAAGGGTTCACTTCTTTAGTTTCTAAATCATCCAAACACAGTGAAAGACCAAATACAAACTTTACTTTGTCTTCGTTTTACCATTTCCAGTGCTGCACATAGTTTATATATCAAGCTTAAGAAAGAAAACCTCCCCCCAAAAAACAAACTTCATCTCACCAAGTCCATGACAAGACATTCACCAACAACACAGATTATAATTCTCCTAGCCAAACATGCATTTATAAATATTAACTTACTTCAATAACAAGTTGACCCAAACCAAGCTAGTCAGAATATGTACAAGACTTCCAATAGACTAAATACATTTAAGCTAAAATAACAGTTGTATGAATAAACATAACTGCTGTTCTAGTTGCTGAGCACTTGTTTTGTCATAGATTACAGTCCTGGCAGGAAACAAGACACACAGCACTCACAACCACCTGAGAGCCCATAGCCAAGAAAATGGAAAATGAAAGAAGAAACAGGCCAGATTTGGATATAAAGTTGGGAGCTGAACAGCTATCAGTTAAGGAGTGCAGATTATGAAGCCTACTACAACTTGGTTTAAATTTTGGCTCATCACGCCTTCTTTATGTGACTTTGAAGAAACCAATAGACTTCTCTGAATCTTAAGTTTCTTCAGCTATAAATTCTGGATAATGGCAGTAATGTCTATTTCACGAAATTGCTGTGATAATTAAATGCAAGTACACTACTTAGGACAGTATTGTAGCACATAGTAAGTATTCAATAAATGCTACCTGTTATCATTATTCAATGAGTTCAACAACCATGACATAGGAAGCCCTGGGCCAACTACTTTACTTATACAGTATTATATAATCCTCATATTTTAAAGAAAATTGGACATAGGAAATTCAATAATTTGTCCAAAGTCACAACATAGCAAATGATGGAACCAGATTCAAACACAGGCTCTATTTTTTGTGTTTTTTTTTGTTTGATTGTTTATTCCTGGTTGACTTTCAAGTTATTAAGACAGGGTATCTGTATGTGCTACAAATTCAAATTGTGTCAAAGTGAGAGAGAATGTTTATTTTAAAACCTCTCAGACACTGTGCTAGAACTTTCTCAAAACACATTCAGACTTATGGTTACCAGTGGGAATGGGGGCTGGAAGAGGGATGAATTGGGGGTTTGGGGTTAGTATGTGCAAACTATTACACATAATAGATGAACAACAAGGTCCTACTATAAATCACAAGGAATCATATTCAATACTCTAGTATAAACTATAATGAAAAAGAATGTAAAATAGAATGTATGTATGTGTATAACTGAGTCACTTAGCTGTACAGCAAAAATTAACACAACACAGTAAATCAACTATACTTCAATAAAAAAAATAAAATTAAAAAAAGTCAACCTTTTCACTCCATTTTGAAGATGAGGAACTTGAGTCTCAAAAAGGTTGAAACAACTTGCTCATGGTCAGAGAGCTTATAAGACACAGAATTTGGATCCCATCTACAAACACTGATACCCACAGGCTGACTTTCCACTACACAGTGCTATCTTCCTAAGATAAATCTTCATTTTCTTTTCTCAAAATAACAGCAATCTGTGGAAACTGCTATCTCTTAGTAGCTGAAACCATTTCAAATTACTTGTTTAGGTAAGAATTAAGTAACCATACCAACTACTTCAGATATACCCATTCTTTGATTTGCCAAGACTTGTTTTTAATCAATTACATTCCCAAGAATAACTATCACTTTTCCTTTGCATTCATGATTGGAGTATTATTACTTACTTTGCATATAAGAGGATTAACACCAACCAGGAAGAGTTGGTTCCTGGTTCCACACCAAAGATTCCACACCAAAGCACTTCATGTACATTGAGGAGAAAAATTAACTATTTATTAAAACATAAACGTATATACTTTCCTCTAAACTGTATTGTTTAATTACTTTAGATGAGTTTTTTAATAAAAGTTTTTTTTTTTCTTTTTAATCAAAAGTAAATTCCCTGAACAGGGTTTCATTGGTCTAGTACTGAATAAAACCAAAAAAGCACATGAATAGGATAATTCTATAGATGGTTTACTGCATCAGACTGTAGATTACAATTATAATACCAAGCTAATAAAAGGAACAACAATACAAATTAAGTCACCAAGAGATAGCACTTCATATCCACCAGAATGTCTATAATTAAAAAGACATCAGGCAACTTCCCTGGTGGTCCAGAGGTTAAGACTCTGCACTTCCACTGCAGGGAGCACAGGACAGATCCCAGTTGGGAAACTAAGATGCCGCAGGCAGCATGGCCAAAAAAAAAAGAAAAGGCAATAATGCTGGCAGATGCTGGCAAGGATGGGGAGAAACTAAAATCCTCATACAATGCTTGTGGGAATGTAAAATGAAGAAGCCACTTTGAAAACAGTTTGACAGTTTTGACCTGGTAATTCCACTCCTAGTTATTATTCTAAGAAAAATGAAAACGTATGTCCATATGAAGATGTGTATGTGAATGTTTATACCTGCACCACTCATAACAGTCAAAAAGTGTAAACAACCCAGATGTTTACCAATGGTGAATAAACAAAACATGGCACAGCTATACAATGGTATTCTCAGTTCAGTTCAGTGCTCAGTCGTGTCCGACTCTTTGCAACCCCATGAACTGCAGCACACCAGGCCTCCCTGTCCATCATCAACTCCCGGAGTTCACTCAAACTCATGTCCATCAAGTCGGTGATGCCATCTAACCATCTCATCCTCTGTCGTGCCCTTTTCCTCTTGCCCCTAATCCCTCCCAGCATCAGAGTATTTTCCAGTGAGTCAACTCTTTGCATGAGGTGGCCAAAGTACTGGAGTTTCAGCTTTAGCATCATTCCTTCCAAAGAAATCCCAGGGCTGATCTCCTTCAGAATGGACTCGTTGGATCTCCTTGCAGTCCAAGGGACTCTCAAGAGTCTTCTCCAACATCACAGTTCAAAAGCATCAATGGTATTATACTCAGCAATAAAAAGCAATGGAGTACTCACATATGCTAGAACAGGAGTGAAACTCATAAATAGCACGTTAAGAAAAGAAGTCAGATACAAAAGACCACTCTTCCATCATTCTGTTTACATGAAATGTACAGAAAAGACAAATCTATGATACAAAAAGTAGATCAGTGGTTGTGTGCCGGTGGGGGGTGGAAATGAGGAGTGACTACAAATGTTGCTGTTCAGTCACTAAGTCCTGCCTCACTCTTTGCAACTCCATGGAGAGCAGCATGTCAGTCTTCCCTGTCTACAAATAAGCAATACATTTTTGGGGTTAATGATCAAAATGTTCTGAAATTAGATTGCAGTGATGGCTGTACACTTAAAACAAGTGAGTTTTATTGCATTTAAGCTCCATGTCAATAAAAGCTGTTTTGTAAAAAGGAATAGCTATATTTCTGCAAAATTTCTTTAACTAAAATAACATAACATTTAAAGGGAAAAGACATATAAATAGATATAGATATATAGGTAGATATGTCTATAATTAAAAAGACATCGGGCAACTTCCCTGGTAGTCTAGGGATTAAGAGTCTGCACTTCCACTGCAGGGAATTTTAGGATTGCTCTGTAAATACGTATAAGAAACTTGTTTGCGATTATTAAATACGTAATTTTTCCTTGGATAATCAGATAATTGCTATGAAAGTAAATAATAATGAGTTTTTGTTTTCCTTAAGCAGGGCTTTAGAGACAGAAGATCTGGACAAGCCAAGTTCTGCCATTTACTCAGTGAGAAGAACACTCAATGAGTAGAGCAAAAATGAAAAAACCTCTGAACTTGCTTCTTCAGTGACATTTTTGAAATTGGACAGTGCAGCACTTAATATATATCAGGCATTTAAGTTTTATTTTAATGCCAGCTATGTCTAGCATTACACAAAAATATCATATACAACTGGAGAAAATCTGCTGTAATTGGATTTCATCAAAATGCCCTCTCTAGAATTTTTGGATCAACACTGAGTTATTTACTCCATGACATAGTATTTTAAACATAACAGAAAGCTGACTTAGTTTCTGATTTTGACATCTATGGCACTATGGTATGAACTTGTAAATAGGGATGACAAGTTAAACATTCATATTAACAGCAATTTAAGCTATGAAGAAATTCAGTGGTCATATTTAACTCAGACAATAAGCAGTTCTTAAACTGAAGTATTTATAGGAAAATCTAGCTTTTGCAGCTTTCAATTTTTGATTTGTTCAACCTATCAAAAATATATCAGAACATTTCCTTAAGCATCACAGGTAAAAAAAATTTAAGTTAAAAGTCAATTTCTCAAAGAACAAAAGCATCAGGAAATGGACTCACACACTGAGAAACAAAGCAAATCTGAGTAACGTATCTGAGCATTCTTCCACGTACTCTAAGAATTTCTCAGCTTCTTATTTCTCAATGGTCGGTACTCCAGTGTAGTCATTTTTTTAATTAATTATTTAATTTATTTTATTATTTTTGTCTCCACTTGGTCTCTGTTGCTGTGCAGGCTTTCTCTAGTTACAGTGAGCGGGGGATACAGTTGTGAGGCAGAAGAATGCATGCATTCTCTTTGCAGTGGCCTCTACACAGTGGCATGAGCTCTAGGGCTTGCAGGCTTCATAGTTGTGGCGCACGGGCTCTGTAACCGTGATTCCCAGGCTGTAGAGCACAGGATCAGTAGTTGTGGCCCACGGACTTAGCTGCTCTGTGGCATGTGAGATCTTCCCTGACCATGAATAGAACCCATGTCTTCTGCACTGGCAGGTGGATTCTTTACCACTGAGACACCAGGGAAGCCCCTGTGTAGTCATTTCTGCTGAAGGGCAAATGAAGATTCCCTCTTTCATAGACACTTCTAATAAACAGCCAAGTAAATGAAAAAGGAACCTTGTGCTACACAGACGTTAACCTAGGATACTGTACATTTTCATCTGATATTTTTTAACATCTAATGCTATTAGACTGCAGCTTGTTGACAACAGTATTTGCTTTACTCTGTCTCCAATTTGCTTTCAGGAAGAGTCTTTCTATACATAGACATGGAAGAAAATTCTAAAAAAACAAACAAACAAAAAGGAATCTAGTCCTATTTAAGACCAATTTAAGATACTGTCTTGTTTACAAAGGAAATTAAATCAGAAAATTTCTACTCACTGTAAAATTATTCGCTTTATTTATTTTTAAAGCAGGGGACACAGAATTAAAATCCTAGACTTAAACTTCAGCCTTATCAGTTACTAACTAATGACTTCACTCAAATTACTTCAACCTCCTGATGTTTTCTCATTTATTGCAGTAGACAGACATTTCTGAAGAAATACCCTTTTTTTAAAAAAAAGAAATCTCTCCCCCAATCCTTCCATTTAGGAAATCATGTAATAATAGCATCAGTATCAGTTTTGTCTGAAAAACAGAAAACTTGAAAGTAAAAGTAGAGAAAGTACTGGTGTTGAGTCATGTTCATTGAAAATAACCTTTATATCACCCAAGATGTCAATAAGAGGTGGTCTATCTTTAAAATTTGTTATTTACCAACTGCCAGACACAATTTCCACAAACTAATTTAATGAATCCTCACAATTATATGAAGTAGATACTACTGCTATCCCTATTTTATAGTTACAAAAACTTAAGTTGTACAAAATTTAACAGTAAGTAGCGGAATATAGGAATTCAAATCCAGACGGACTGGCTCTACAACTGAGGTCTTACCCACCAGTAATTTCATTCACATCCTTACACAAACCACCTTATGTTCTTCTGCCTTGGCTCTGATCACTAAGAGGTATCTGAGAAGGGTAGTATTTAACCCCTAATCATTGTCAGATGCTCTACTGACTCTCCATGGCTGCCTTGCCAGCTGGGAAGCTGTCAGACCTATTAAGAGAGCATATGAAAATACACAAAACTCCTCCGGAAGTACAGTTTACTCAGTTCTAAAAATATGCAAAAATTTTAATATTATTAGTAACCACAGGATAACCATAAGGATTAAATGTGCTAAATCATATTGAGCTAACAACAGTAACAGACACATAAGAGCTCAATAAATGTTAGCTATTATGTCATTTTGATAAATTACCTAATGCTTCCCTTTCCTTAATAACACAGCATGAGACAAGGAAGCAAGGTATACATGCCTTTTTTGCATTCTTTTAATGTTTATCACAGGATATACTCTGGTTTATTACTCGAAAACAAAACCCTGACTAAATGATGCATACGTATTATGAATCAAGACTACAGCACCTTCCTTGTTTACATATTTCCAACAGTTTACTATAAATAGCATGAAAAGCTGTATCATATTTATAAAGCAATTAAAATGCCAAGAGTATTAAAATATCTAGGTTATTTAAGTACCTTTGTATTTTAGAAAATACCTAACATATTACTGCCACTAATTCAATCATTTGAAATTAAAAATGAGATGATGAAATAGACCTAAGTTATTCAAAATCAAACACATTGAAGTCTTTAGCTTTCTTCCACTTACCTACATAAGATACAATTAATGTGGAGAAAAAGTTAAGATAAATTGCTCCTGGGTGCTTAGTTCAGATTCCTCAGAATTAGAATCTAAGGGACCTGGGCCACTATTGTTAGTTAAGAAAAGGTTTGCTTTAATTCAAGAATCCAGGTGGCTACAAAATTGCTACCAAGAGTGACTACAGGAATGCCTTTAGAAAACAGACTGTTTTATCTTCCCTATGTAGAATTCAGAGAAGGCAATGGCACCCCACTCCAGTACTCTTGCCTGGAAAATCCCATGGATGGAGGAGCCTGGAAGGCTGCAGTCCATAGGGTTGCGAGGAGTCGGACACGACTGAGCGACTTCACTTTCATTTTTCACTTTCATGCATTGGAGAAGGAAATGGCAACCCACTCCAGTGTTCTTGCCTGAAGAATCCCAGGGACGGGGGAGCCTGGTGGGCTGTCGTCTATGGGGTCGCAGAGAGTCGGACATGACTGAAGCGACTTAGCAGTAGCAGTATGTAGAAATAGGAAAAACTTAGCAGAGGAAGGAATGAACTGTTTATCTAGATAGTAAGATTATGCTAAATTACTAATCTTTGTCAAGTGCTTTGTAAAGAATTTGTAATCTTAGGCTGTACATGGGCTTCCCTGATAGCTCAGTAGGTAAAGAATCCTCCTGCAATAATGCAGGGGACCCCGGTTCAGTTCCTGGTTTGGGAAGATCCTCTGGAGAAGGGAAAGGCTACCCACTCCAGTATTCTTGGGCTTCCCTTCTGGCTTAGCTGGCAAAGAATCGGCCTGCAAAGCAGGAGACCTGGGTTCAATCCCTGGATTGGGAAGATCCGCTGGAGAAGAGAAAGGCTATAACCCACTCCAGTATACCAGGCTGTACATACTAGTGCTATATATATTCTTACACTGATGAGACAACAGAGGCTGTCAGAGAGTTCTGCATCTAGGGTTTCAGGGAAGAAATCAAGTCCTGACTTACAACAACATGCCTTTTCCACTGCACTGCACTCTTTTATATAACTTGGCCAGCATTTTCCTCAGTATGTTACACAGATATTTGGGGGCTGGGGGAGAGGGAATTAAACAAACTGAAAAATTAAACATGTTTCTTCTGTTTGTCTTATAGGCAGTAACACTACACATAAACTATGAAATCCTATAATAAAGTTGTTAACCTCTGTTTAACTCAATATTTCCCAAACTTATTTGACCATAAAAATACCTCTATTCTAATAACACCTATTAACAAACATCATACAGAGAACACTTGGGGAATGTTCAGTTCAATTCAATCGCTCAGTCGTGTCCGACTCTTTGCGATCCCGTGAATCGCAGCACGCCAGGCCTCCCTGTCCATCACCAACTCTCAGAATTTACTCAAACTCATGTCCATCAACGGTGATGCCATCCAGCCATCTCATCCTTGTCATCCCCTTCTCCTCCTGCCCCCATTCCCTCCCAGCATCAGAGTCTTTTCCAATGAGTCAACTCTTTGCATGAGGTAGCCAAAGTACTGGAGTTTCAGCTTTAGCATCAGTCCTTCCAATGAACACCCAGGACTCATCTCCTGGAGAATGGACTGGCTGGATCTCCTTGCAGTTCAAGGGGCTCTCAAGAGTCTTCTCCAACACCACAGTTCAAAAGCATCGATTCTTTGGCGCTCAGCTTTCTTCACAGTCCAACTCTCACATCCGTACATGACCACTGGAAAAAACATAGCCCTGACTAGATGGACCTTTGTTGGCAAAGTAATGTCTCTGCTTTTCAATATGCTATCTAGGTTGGTCATAACTTTCCTTCCAAGGAGTAAGCGTCTTTTAATTTCATGGCTGCAGTCACCATCTGCAGTGACTTTGGAGCCCCAAAAAATAAAGTCAGCCACTGTTTCCACTGTTTCCCTATCTATTTCCCATGAAGTGATGGGACCGGATGCCATGATCTTCGTTTTTTGAATGTTGAGCTTTAAGCCAACTTTTTCACTCTCCTCTTTTACTTTCAACAAGAGGCTCTTTAGTTCCTCTTCACTTTTTGCCATAAGGGTGGTGTCATCTGCATATCTGAGGTTACTGATATTTCTCCCGGCAATCTTGATTCCAGCTTGTGCTTCTTCCAGCCCAGCGTTTCTCATGATGTACTCTGCATATAAATTAAATAAGCAGGGTGACAATATACAGCCTTGACGTACTCCTTTTCCTATCTGGAACCAGTCTGTTGTTTTATGTCCAGTTCTAACTGCTGCTTCCTGACCTGCATATAGGTTTCTCAAGAGGCAGGTCAGGTGGTCTGGTATTACCATCTCTTTCAGAATTTTCCATAGTTTATTGTGATCCACACAGCCAAACACTTTGGCATAATCAATTAAGCAGAAGTAGATGTTTTTCTGGAACTCGCTTGCTTTTTCGATGATCCAGCAGATGTTGGCAATTTGATCTCTGATTCCTCTGCCTTTTCTAAAACCAGCTTGAACATCTGGAAGTTCACAGTTCACGTATTGCTGACACCTGGCTTGGAGAATTTTGAGCATTACTATACTAGTGTGTGAGATGAGTGCAACTGTGCGGTAGTTTGAGCATTCTTTGGCATTGCCTTTCTTTGGGATTGGAATGAAAACTGACCTTTTCCAGTCCTGTGGCACTGCTGAGTTTTCCAAATTTGCTGACATATTGAGTGCAGCACTTTCACAGCATCATCTTTCAGGATTTGAAATAGCTCAACTGGGATTCCATCACCTCCACTAGCTTTGTTCGTAGTGATGCTTTTTTTTTTTTTTTTTTTAATTTTATTTTTAAACTTTACAATATTGTATTAGTTTTGCCAAATATCGAAATCAATCTGCCACAGGTATACATGTGTTCCCCCATAGTGATGCTTTCTAAGGCCCACTTGACTTCACATTCCAGGATGTCTGGCTCTAGGTCAGTGATCACACCATCGTGATTATCTGGGTTGTGAAGATCTTTTTTGTACAATTTTTTTCTGTATTCTTGCCACCTCTTAAAATCTGCTTCTGTTAGGTCCATACCATTTCTGTCCTTTATTGTTACTATAAGCTGAAGCATTATGTTTAATACTTAATGTAACAGATATTCAGCTTACAGAGACTATTTCATATTTACTACTAAATTAAATCAAATTACTCAAAATAAGTATCTGCCTTGGTATATGGCACATCATTGGCACTCAATATAATAAAGAACTACACAAACCAAAAGTTTAATGTAAGTATGGTCTTCTGAAAGTACTGTTATCAAAGCAGAAAAATTTACCAAGCTCTAAATAAAAAAGTAAAGCATTGAAATAAATTATAGAGTTACAAAGATAACAATTCCTTACCTTATGGATTATCAAGGGGAATTAATTATAATGCAAGTCAATCTGTGGTAAGTGCTAGAATAACAAAATACCACTGTAACACAGAGTTAGAAAAATAACTGATTTTATACAAACACTACTAGTCATGCAGGCAGGAGGAGAAGAGAACGACAGAGGATGAGATGGTTGGATGGCATCACTGACTCGATGGACATGAGTTTGAGTAAGCTCCGGCAGCTGGTGATGGACAGGGAAGCCTGGCATGCAACAGTCCATGGGGTCACAAAGAGCCAGACACGACTGAGTGACTGAACTAACTGACTGACTAGTCATGCCAAAGAGACTCAAAAGCCAACCTGAATAATCTCCTATTGGCAACACAACAATCTGAGCATCAAAAACTGCAACAGGGTGAAACATTATCAAGTATCTTTAAAGCCAAGAGTTCACAATGAAAGTTAAAAACAAAGAATGGTGTTGACTTCTGAAAGTGGTAAGTAACTATCACCTTAGTTTGTAAAGTTGTAAAAAAAAAAAAAAAACAAGAAAGAATTAAGAAAATAAAGATCTCCATATTCTTGCCTTACAGATAGCATGCATAAATTTCCTATATGAGCATTGGCAAGGAACACATAATCCAGTCTCCATGGGATTATGAAAGATGTGCTTCAGGGGAAGATACTAGTTTTACCTATTAAGGATCAACTGAGTTAGTTTACAAGGCAGGGGCAGGGTAACAACGAAGTGGGCACCTCAAGCAGTAAGGTGAAAAACAGTATGGGGAGATGTCAAAGTTTTACTTGTTGGAGAAGTGGAATTAATTCAGTGAGAGCTGAAGGCTGGAAGAGGTTACAAAGGTAACTGAAATTGAATTTTTTTTTTTAAATCCTTATGGTTTGTGAAGAAATGTGAGTTTATACGATAAGTGAGAAGTCTTTGAAGAGTGTTATTAAATATATAAGTCCAAATTTTCATTTAAGATAAATCACTCTGGTGTCTCTAAGGAAGAAATATTTAACTGGAACAAGAATTAAGAAACAATGAAAACAGGAAGATTACAGCAAATCTGAGAACTATTTAGAAAATACAAGTAGTAACAGAATGGGGACCGAAAGAACAAATTTACATGAGTTCCCATAGTGCGTCTAGGGTTTGCTTGTAGCACTTACATAATCGTTTTCTGTTTGCGCTTTGGTTCTCCCATGATGCAGAGCTGTAGTACTCAGTGCCTAATACAGAGCAGGCACCTAATACATAGCAGGCCCCTAATACAGAGCAGGCCCCCTCATAAATGCTATTTAAATGCAGATGGGTGCAAATTCTAACAGGACATTATTTTTGGAGAGAGGGAGAAGTCTTGATTTTTTTTTTTTAAAGGCTTTAATTATGAAAGTCAAACTGTACTGATAAAACTTAAATGTATTGAGTTTTCCCTGTATGAAGTCAATGTAATGAGGCTTCACTAACAATTTTTCCTAGTTTTCTACCAGTAAATAAAAATGAACCACGTAAAGTGTTGTGGCCACAAACCAGTAATTAAAAATTACTTTTTAATTAAAACATCCTTCTGTCTACCATTTTGATATTGGAAAAATAATACCTCATTCTCTGATTCCCCAAAACTCTATTAAAGAATTAAATTTTAATAAGGCTACCTTTGGCTTCCCAGGTGGTGCTAGTGGTAAAGAACCTGCTTGCCAGTACAAGAGATGGAAGGGACACAGTTCAATCCCTGGGTTTGGAAAGATCCCCTGAAGGAGGAAAAGGTAACCCACTCCAGTATCCTTGCCTGGAGAATTCCATGGACAGAGGAGCCTGGCAAGATACAGTCCACGGGGTCACACAGAATCAGACACTGAGGGCTACCTTACTTTCCTTTATATACTGTCTTTTACTTGTTTACAGTTATGCACCAACCCACTTCTTCACTAGATAAACCAGATAAACTAGATAAATAAACTAGATAAATCAGAACTCTCTATCTGTAATTTTAATCCCATCATAAGGGGAGAAGGGAAAAGACACCAAACACAAAAAGCAAACTAAAGCAACATTTCATTTTAAATGACCAAGTGTATCTTAAGGATGTTAATTTGGGGCAAAAATTCAAATAGGAAATTTTTAGGCAATATACCCTCTCCAGCTTTTTATTCTTGTGAATCAGTCCTTGGTATTGAATTAATGGCCTTCTTTTGAATAAACTCCATGTGCCATTTGGCAAATGGCAATTTAGTTTGTAAGTTACCCTGCTAAATAGCATTTATAAATGTCATTCTTTGTGAACTATAAACACAGAGCAGGTTAACATCAGTGTTTTAGATATTACAGGCCTTGTAAAAGCTGGTACATTTGCCTAATTTTAGGCTGTCAATGGCAACTTACCAACTTATTTCACCACTCTGTCTGTTACCATGGTTAAAGATAAACTGACTACAAGATATTTGGAATATAACTGGCAAACTTATATCCTTGACTAACATTTCTATTTTAAATCTATTCATCAGCAAATGAAAAAGATTAGAGACTAGTTTGCTAGTATGTCATAAAATATTAATATTTTTATTCCCAACTCCCTATAGGTATAAGCTTTAATCAGTGAAAAACTTCAACTCTCTTCAAATAACATTGTTTCCTAGATCTCCTCATAATCTGTGTAAACAACTACTTTAATTTTTAGGCACTGTATCTCCAGCAACTGCTGTAGGCAAATGAATATTTCCTTTTAAAGGAATAAATATTTCACCTACCCCCCCAAAAAAGACTCATAAGCAAATAAGAGAACTGCAGTATTTCAAAGAAGTTATGTACTTTGTAGATATTCCTAGTTCTGGCATACCAGAATATTTGCAAAACAAAACCAAAAACCTTCTATCGCCGAATACTCAACTTCTAAAGAGGACAAACATAAAATATTAAGCAATTGCGTGTTTATGTATTCATAATATCTGAACACAGGGAAAGATACTTCAAAAACTTTTAATAATAATAATTTTCTATTAATACTGTTTTTGTTAACTTAGTACTTTAATACTAAGGAGGACTGAATATGGATCCCCTTGGAGTGTGTAAACATTACCATGTAGCAGCCCAGAAGGACTTTGCTAGGAAATAGTACAAGGTTTTGTTTTGTTTTGTTTCCATTTGCTTCATCCATGGGAGCTGACTCTACTATTTCAATTAAGTACAGGTAAAGCTTGCTCAAAAAGTGAAATTCAATAATTCATAGTATGGTTGACAGCTCTCTAGACTAGGTAAAGACAAACACATAAATAAAAGCAAGACCTTGTTGAGTTCTCTTATCTCTCAGTGTCTCAGTTTCCTCATCAGTGAAATAAAGATACTAAAAAGGTTAATTTCTAAGGTACCTTTTTCCCTCTCTACATTTCTGATTCCTTAGAAACAAGGTTCTAACACAAGGCAACCTCAAAGAGTGACAGCCTCAGGCCAAAAAAAAAAAAAGTCACTGAAAAAGCTGTCAGCAGAATCAGCTCACTGAAGTACTTGAATTTTTACCCAAAGAGAAACTTCCTTGAATCTTCCCTCACATTTTGCTTCAGACACGTCCTCCTTCAGTATCCACAGGGGATTGGTTCCAGTTTCTTACAAAAAGGGCATAATATTTGCATTTAACCTATGTACATCCTCTCGTTTACTTTAAATCATCTCTAGATTACTTACGATAACTAATACAATGTAAAATGCTATGTGAGTAGTTGCTGGTGCTTGGGAAAATCATATTTTGCTTTTTGGAACTTTCTGAATATTTTTTGTTCCTGAACATCTTTGATCTGAGTTTCGCTTAACTTGTGGATACACAACCTGGGGATATGGAGAGCCCTGTGCAATGAATTTACCTACAATTTTACTAACTGATTAAACAAATGAGGATAAGGCCAAAGAAGTGAAAATTCATGAGAAAAGAGCACACGTAAACGACAATGTATTATAGACCAAATCACAATGAACACAATTAAATCACAATTAACAACAACCACAATTCAGGAAAATATTAAAAAGTGATCATGTCTATACCATTTGCAGTAAAAGAATTTTTGGAAAAAGTCAATTTTTTAAAAACAAGTTTGGCTATTTGAAGAAATGTATCAGAATATGTATCAAATAGTATGGTTCATTTTTCACAGTTACTATGTAAAATTAGGCTATTAAATTTAAGAAATTATCCTACTCCATCCACTTTTTAACGCATCATTTATTTTGTTCCTTCCTAAAATACCTCTCCTTAATCATGAAAAAAAATATTTCAAATTATCTCAGATAAAGAATGACATTTTACGAGAAAAAAAAAAGAAGCTATTTGTTCTAGAAATTAAAGCAAAGAGCAAAGGAGAGAGCAACTAAATGCAATAAATACAGAGCTATCAAAAATACAAAAGAAAATTGCCCCCTTCTTTTGATGATGTCTTTCTATTTTAACAGATATAGAAATGTCCAGTTTTTAAAACTATTAACCAAAACCTTTAAGTATCCAAATTTTTATTAGTAACAACATTCCATTATTCTCAAGAGGGAACAGAAGAGAAAGTACAGAAAGAGTGAAGAAGCCAACGTGAAGCTGAAGGCATGGACTGGAATGATGCATCTACAAGCCAAAGAACACCAAGGACTGTGTTTGCATAGAAGCTACATGACAGGCATGGACAGTTTCTCTCCAAGAGCCTCCCGAAAGAAGGAACCAACCATAGTGATGCTGATTTTGAACTGCTGGCAACCTGAACCATGGAGAAAATACAACTCTGTGGTTTTAAGCCATCCAGTTTGTGGTCAATTATGAAAGTCCTAGAAATCTTATACAACTTCTTACAGTATCTTGATATGGCCACCAAGTTAATCTATTTCATTATCACAGTAAATCAAACCATGAAAATATATAATATGGAAGCACTCTGAAAAACAGATGCTACTTAAATACGTGGCAGTGCTAAGCACCTTCATTATCATCATCATTCAATCATTAATGTTAAATCAATACCTATGTATATTAATTCTATTTTTTTTTTTAAAAAGGTGACACCCTTTCAAACACTTTCACAAAAGAAATTACCTTTAAAAAGCCCTGAATATCCATGTAAAGTGCAGACAGTAAACCATGTTCCTACAGGGGTCAGACAGGTGATACAAAGGAGAGGGGAGGTAGGTCCAAGTGCACATATATTCACCATGAGGACTGTAGCAAACTGGACAGCATATTCCCCAAGTTCATATTTTTATCTGAAATATTCTGCTCTTTCAATGTTGACTTGATTTTTAAAAATTTATCCAACTAAGCCAAAAACATCTGCAAGTCCTGCATGGCCTTGATTCTCCAGGTTTCTCCCTTCAATGTAAACAAAGCACTGAGCCCAGTGTTTGACACCCAGTAAATCCACAAGAAGCACTAGGTGTTGTTTTAATAATGGTTTATTATCACCGCTGACCTTTGAGTACTTCCAGCAGAAAGGCAGAGGCAGAAGCCAGATTGCAGCAACTCGAGGACCAATGGCTAAAGAGGCAATAAAGACAATGTACTGCAAGGAGATCAAACCAGTAAACCTTAAAGGAAATCGGTCCTGAATATTCATTGGAAGGACTGACGCTGAAGCTGAAACTCCAATACTTTGGCCACCTGATGTGAAGAACTGACTCACTGGAAAAGACCCTGATGCTGGGAAAGACTGAAGGCAGGAGGAGGAGAAGGGGACAACAGAGGATGAGATGGTTGGATGGCCTCACCGACTCGATGGACGTGAGTTTGAGTAATCTCTGGGAGTTGGTGATGGACAGGGAGGCCTGGCCTGCTGCAGTCCATGGGGTCACAAAGAGTCAGACACGACTGAGCGACTGAACTGAACTGAAAGACAATGGCATAGTTCTTTCTAACTATAAGCCAAGAACAGTAAGAGGAATGAGCAAGGACAGAAGCTGGAAGGGGAGTCGGGGAACATAAAACACTCTTTATTAAGGTTTCAGTTCAGTCGCTCAGTCATGTCCAACTCTTTGCGACCCCATGAATCGCAGCACGCCAGGCCTCCCTGTCCGTCACCAACTCCCGGAGTTCACCCAAACCCATGTCCATCAAGTCGGTGATGCCATTCAACCATCTCATCCTCTGTCATCCCCTTCTTCTCCCGCCCTCAATCTTTCCCAGCCTCAGGGTCTTTTCAAATGAGTCTGCTCTTCGCATCAGGTGGCCAAAGTATCGGAATTTCAGTTTCAACATCAGTCTTTCCAATGAACACCCAGGACTGGTCTCCTTTAGGATGGACTGGGTGGATCTCCTTGCAGTCCAGGGGACTCTCAAGAGTCTTCTCTCCAACACCACAGATCAAAAGCATCAATTCTTCAGCGCTCAGCTTTCTTTTAAGGTTTATCTACAGATTAAATGAAGCTTTTTTTAAAAGTTTTTTTAAAAAGTTCACACTCAACAGATGAATTTTATAAAAGTTTCTTCAGTGTGTTTTTCAAAGCAACCTTAGTACAGGAGAAAAGAGTGGCCTGAAAGCAGACTTGAGTTTTGGTTTTATCATTAATTCATGACTATGATCAAGTTATTAGATCTACAGGCATCAGGTTTCTTATCAGTAAAGCAAAAAGTTTAACAGGAACCAGATGATCTCTAAAGTCAAACTATTTTGACGACTGCATAGTTTCTTTCTTCCTTGCAAATAAAATTCAAACTCAAATTATTTACCTTAGAAGCACCCAAACTGGAGAGACTGTGAGAGTGGAAAATTTCAAGAACTTCATGACCAAAATAGGGGAGAAAATTCCTAAGTGAAAAGGTAAATATTTCAGTAACTAAACTAACCAATCTATTTCTGCTAGGAAAAATCTTTATTTTTGGCAAGAAAGTGACTTTGAAAAGGAAATGGTGGAAAAAATGAGCAGTGACTGAAGCAAAGAAAGTTGAGGTTTATAAATTACACTTCATCATGTCTCTGTTGTATGAGTGTTAAACATCAACTAAATACCCACGGTTCTAATACTGGGTATCAGAAGACTGATATTTCAGGTTTCTTATTTACAAATAAGAATCTTTTTAGCCTCATGAGAATTTTTAGAATCCATGAAATAAAGCACTCTGAAATAAGTTAGTGGAACTTCCTCCTATCAGTGCATAGAATATGAAGCAATAATAACAGAAATAACTCTCATTCATTGAAGGCTTACCTGTGAAGAGCACTTTGCTAACACTTCACATATGTCATCAATTAATCCTCAAGTAAATATAAAGGACATGACTTAAGCAACTTAGCATGCAAGCATAAAGGACAATGTTTATATATTTCATGAAAGTGAAATTCAGAGACGACACTTATCCAGAACCATACATGCTTTCAAGAAAAAGGATTCAAAATCTTTTGCCAACCCCCAAACCTGTGTTCTGGTTACCATGAAGACATACTGCCTCATACACTGGTCAAAAGGGTCAGGCTGTGACTAAAAGGGAGCCTGAAGGTTTTGTAAAGCTAGTAACATTCTCTTTCTTGATCTGAGTCCTATTTTGTAAACAGCAAACAAACAGTCCTGAACACAAGCAGTTGCTCAGTTTGTAAATATATATATATAAATTTATAATGTATATAATAAATTATAATCTGTGTGGTTCTGAGTATGTATCATACCTCAATAAAATTTATATATTCTCTATACATTAGCTGGGACTCTTTTACAAGTTAACAGTCTAATTTGAACTAGCTTCAACAAAAAGGGGAAACATCAGCCGAACAAATCAAGGGTCAGGGCTGAAGCTAACCTCAGGGTGGAGTGAACTGACCACTGTATAGCATAGTTTCTTCTTTGTAAATAAAATTCAAACTCAAATCATTTTTAAGAGAGATACTGCATATGAACAATTCATAAACCAGTAATAAAAAACCTTTTTAAAAACTGTATTTAAAGTTGATTTACTGCTTCACAACCCTTTCAGGCACATAGAGGAAGCATTAATCTCCTCAGATGAAAAGAAATTGAGGCTCACACAGATTAGATAACACACTCAATATTACAAGCTAACCAATGTCACAAAATCAAATACAAATGCTCTTTTAATCACATCATACTATAAGGCACAGTAGTTTAAAAATTACATTGAAGATTTAATGATTCCTGTAAGAATATGGTTCAAGGAAAAAAAAAAGAGAGAAAATGTGATAAATCCATTGGTCTGAGGCTCAGGACTTCTATTTTGGTAGATGTTAATCTTGTATCTACTGCTATAACCATTCAAAGGACCAAAAAAAAAAAAAGGACTATACAGGAAACCACATATCATCAGAAAGCATTTCTTGGTAATTATTTAGCATGCCTTCAGCTGCAAGGAAATTAAACTTCAAGTAGCTGAAAAAAATGAGGGGATAGTATCTCATACAATAAGAAGTTTCAAAGTAAGATATTTCCAGAGTTAGTTAATTCCATGGCTCAAAAAATCCTGAAAAATTCAGGTTGTTTCCATCTTTCAACTCTGCCTGTTGTTCCCCTCTGGGGAGCAAGTTTGCTACAACAGCTTCAGGCAGCAGAGATTCTCCCAAAGCATCCAGAGACAGGTAGCAGACCCTGTATCTCATTTCATTCATTTATGTTAAAATATATATATATATATATATATATATATATATATATATTAAAAAAACCTAGAAAATGCCTGGTACATAACAAATGTTATATAGCTTTTGCTATTATTATTGTTGGGTCTCTTTTTAAGTGATGGAAGATTTCCCCAGAAGTTTCCATATCTCATCAGCCAGAAATGGAATATGTGCCTCTTTCTAAGCCAATCACTGGCAACAGAAATAGACTTCCAGAGTGGCTTAGACTGATCAGGATTCATGCCCTCTGAGACTAGATACATGCTCCCAGGCCACAATGCTCTATAATGAATTCCCTAACAAAATAGAGGTTCTTCCAACAGGGAAAAAGGTTGGGAATAGTTTTGGTAGGAAACCCACTGTATTCCAGTCCTCCACACATCCTCCTCAAGGAGCTAAAAGGAGTGTGGAGGCCCCTCTGGGCGTATTTCTACAGCAAGGAAAGTTTTTTGCATGTACGTGCCAGGAAGAAACATGTTAGCTCAAGGAAAGTAGGAAAGAAAGAGACAGATAAGACACCTCTGATGAAGCTCTGGTCTTAGAATTCAGTCAACCCTGAGATGCATTTCACCACTTTTCATAGTTTAGATTGAAAGACAAAAAATGTCTCTGTTTTGCTAAAGATAGGCTGAGTTGGATTTGTCTTACTGCAAATAATAGCACAGGTTTTTGGAACTGAAAGCTGAGACTTAATACTTCTCAACCATCTGTGTGACCCTGGGCAAGTTATTGCTCTGAAATGCTTTACATATGTCCTTAGTACACACACATACACACACACACAAGTATACACAACTGAACTTTACTAAAATGGTAGAGAATTTAATGTTCCCAACTATCAATAGTTGACAGTAGCTATCAATCAAGTTCATGATACTAAGGCCAGTTTCTCATTTAAACTACTAAATAAATTCCACTGTGGGCTCATATTTAAAAGCTATTAAACATAATTCATTCCAATTTTCTTGCTGGCTACTGACTCCATAAAAGCAATGACCAAGATGTATATAGTTCTTCCTCAGTTCTATAAAGTAAGTTCACTATTTTACTATTTCTATATAGTATCACTAGTGCCTCCTTAAAATCTGGAGTTTTATCTGGGCCACTCTGCTTTTATATATTCATTTCCTGAAAACATAACCTCATTCTCTCATAATATGATCTACATATTTACAATAGAACTCTACAGGTTGTATTTTTTTAAAAGAAATACTTAGTGTGTCAATTATCTTTTACCTCCTATAACTTAAGCCCCTATTTAGGATGCCTTCTGAAAGATAAATAATCCCATCTTCTCAGGAACAAGAAAGAAGAAATGTGAAAGAAAAGCAGTGTATTATTAAAAAAAAAAGTTCAAAAGCCCAATATTAATCAAAAACTATTCTGGTTTCTTCTATTACGATTCTTGAGGATTAAATGAGTCTTCCAAATTAACATTGAAAATCACTTTGCTTCAACAGGAACTTTCAAATTCATGACTATAGATGGCTATGACAGTACAAAATGAAGTTTAGAATTAGATACTAGTGAACTTTTAAAATCTCAAAATAAACCATGCAATTTATTAAAAGTTTTTTTAACAAGATATTTACCTAGATCGTCAACACACATTTTAATACTTAAAACCAATTTATTTGTACTTATTTTTCTCCTGGAAATTTCCCATCTGATATTAGAATTTATGTTCACAGCAGTCCATAAATCAAGTAATGGTCTTTGGGGGTAGCTCATTTTCATTACTCAAAACAAAATTATGAAAATGTCACCATTTTCCAGTAAAAAAGGTGACTCTAAAGTGAGTTACAAGCAAAGAAACATTCAAGAAAATGAAGTTGAAATTTCTTGGTTTTTATTTATAGTGATACCTCCTAGTATATAACATGAATAACTACTGAATGACAGACACAAAAATCAAAGAATGCTAAAATATTAAAACATTTAAAATCACCTAACCCAGGACTTCTTCATTTGGGGCTTGAATCAGATGTAAAATTTTGTTTGTTCCTTACATACACTTTTCTGGAAATAAGAACCTGGAAACTGGAAATTTCATCACAATTTCCAAAAGATACATGACTGAAAAGAGGTTGTGAATCATTATCTAATTAATTCAGAGAAATGAGATTCAAAAAATCAAATTATCTGCCATAGTCAAATAATCAGGAATATCAAGCTTCAGTACTCAAGCCTTCTTTTTTCACTGAAACATGAACACCTCTGAAAGGACTTCTTTTTACTAGGATATATTTAAGAGGAAAATAAATCTGTATGATCTAAGAGCAGTGAAAGGAACCCTCAGGCTGATGATAAAAGAAAATACCAAGATGGCAGGTGACAGGCATGACTTGAGAACAATCCACTGAAGAATGCAGCAGGTGGACAGAGGGTTCTAAGAAGGTCATTCCCAAGAAGGAAAAAAGAAATTGGTAGAATACCTGAATGTGATTGACTACAACAAAAGTTTTTCAGTTCTGTCAGAGACTTTCAAGATCCAGAAAAACCAAGCAAAAAATATAAACTGTTGAACTGAAAGGAAATATTATCACAGTATATTACATTGTAGATGATTTCTTATTGATTTTTGACTGTATAATTAGGATTTCATTTTTTTATGATTTCTTCCCACTAACCCACCTCCATCCTCCCAATGACTAAAAATTCTGGTTAAATAAGTATTCAGGGCATAGGAATTTAAAACAACTACCTCTGGGAACAGAACTCAGAGGTTGGATAAGGATAGGTAAGGGTACTTACAGGTGCTATTTTTTTTTTTTAATAAGCCTTGAAAAGATTAAGTAATGTTTCAAAGTATTCCTATGTACTCTTCAAGAAAATTAAATTTAAAAGCAAAATAAAACAATCAAGCAAATCAAATCTGGTTAATGGTTCTGGTGATTATGATGTGATTACATTTGCTAGATACAATTTGTTATATCTGTTAGGGTTGCGCTGGAGAATTTTTTGATTGCACATATCCAAAGCTTTTGGAGAAGGAAATGGCAATCCACTTTCTAGTGTTCTTGCCTGGAGAGTTCCATTGAACAGAGGAGCCTGGTGGGCTGTGGTCCATGGGGTCGCAAAGAGTCGGACACAACTGAGCGACTAACACACATCCAAAGCTGTTAGACCCTCAGATAAGAAGGGTGTAACTGTGCTTACTGAATGTGAATATAATATTTCAAACTCTCTGATCTTAAAAGAGGTCAGTTAAGCTAATACATTCTATAAATGATCTTTAGTGAAGTTTGAAATGTTTGCACATAAAAAGTAGGATAAAATTTTTGATAAGCATTTCTCTCATAAGTAGAAATTAACAGAAAAGCTTCCAAAGATCTATCTGCAAAAACAATTAGTTTTATTTAATTCAGCTTTCTTTAAGTATATTGGAAATTTAAAAGTAACTTTAACACTAAAATAGAAACATAAAAGACTGAATAGTGTGATCAACACCAATACTTCAACTCACTACTTCATGAGAAAAATGTGATACTGAATTATCTGTGGTATGTTCTACCCAGAAAGAAATAACATATTCAAAGACAGACTGTATTCTTAGGTTTGTCTAATCTTTAAAGTGTGCTAATTACCATTTATTTACTACTAAATTTTAAAATTGCCTGATTTTCCCATACAAAGGAAAAGCTTTAAATACCTAATTATCCTTTGTTAATAGGGACCTAATGAATAAGGCATAAAAATGTTTTAAATGTGAAAACAAACATAATTCACTACAGAAGTTAAAAATCTAAGATACCACATATAACAACAATACACTTTAAAGAGTATAAACAACACTCTTCAGGAGTAAACAGAAGTATCTTCAAAAAAAAAAAAGGTACTGGAACTTATACTTTATAAAGGAAACATTAAATTGGTAAAGCTTATTTTGAAACACATAAGATGACAGAGCTAGTTAAGTAGTTATGACAACTATTCCTAAAATGTCAAAATAAACATTTTAGTATTTCAGTTTGGAAAATACAGTCTCCAAAGGTTTATTTTACTGAAAAGATTCAGCTGTTGAATTGTAGCTTACAAGAAAGAGATTAAAACTATAGTTACCCTTGTAAAATAGTTATAAAATTATAACAGCTCTGTTAAACTACCTCTTCTCAAAAGAAATTAATGCAAGAAAAAATGTAATGCTTTCATAAAATGTGAACTGGAATCCTGGAAATGTGGTTTACAACTGAAAATAATCTAGATACTCTGACAATGTGGAGTAAAAACTAGAGAAAAATATTTTTAGGCATCACCTTTCTTATTTTAGGTAATATCTGACACAAATTCATCAAATTTTAAAAATATGCATTTTAAAATAAAAATATTTAAAAAGTAAAAGCTCTGGTTGTCAACTTACCTTCTTTTGATACCACACAATAGCATCTGTGACTTTGGACGCCATTTATTCCACTGAAATCACACATTCGTCATTTTAGGCTGTGCAAGAGAGAGAAAAACAAAGGACTTCTTGACTTCCACCTTCTAAAAGGAGACTGAACAACACGCATACATAGCACTCTGGTTACTTGCAGAGCAAGGGGTGTATGACTATACTTAAATTACACCCTTCCTCATTACTATTTTAGCAACAGGTTCTCTTAGGTAAACAAAAAATCAGTTGCCATAATAAAAGAAGGGTCTTTCTACATGAATAAAACATTTAAAATTTCTTATAAAATAGTTGATTTTTTAAATAAGTCATTAAATAAATTTCAGAGTTTTCCAGGTTATACAAGAAATTTTTCATTTATAAATCCACATATGATAGGAATCAATCCATTCACTCAGTAACAAATCAGTTACTTGTGTTTTAGCTTCTATCTAGGAACTAGCATCAATTACTGCTGCTAATGGATAGCTTGACAGAGATGCCAAAATTTATAATCACATTTAATTTTCCCTGATACTTGGTAACACAAAGTTGAACTGAGATCAAATAGCTGGAGAAACCTAATTAATGTATGTTAAATACTAAGTGAATATTAGAGTTAATTACACAGGAATAACTAATATTAAGGACTTTTCAGGTATCAGTTTGCTAATATTTAAAAATTCATCACAGACAATTTTATAAGCATCTTCTGGATACTAAACTTAATGGTTCCTTACCCCTAGAGAAAATTAATTCCAGACTGATTCCAGTAACCTCTGAAATAGTTTTCTAGTTTTTAATACCACACTGGCACAGGAGGGTACCTCTGGCAGGTGTTAAGGATCAGCCTAAACAGATTCAAATGCAGATACTGGCCCCAGAATTCATTTTTCAAATTGGGATCATCCAAGGCCAAACAGGATCTCAAGGAAATTCTGAGAGTCGAGAGCACCCTCCTCAGCCAATCCTGGCACATGCAGATTTGCAAGGGCCAAGTTCACCCAAAGGAAACAAAATACCAGAGGTTTTTATACTCCATTTTTAGGAGCGCATAATGATTCAAATATAATGACAATAATTACTGGCAAGTTCAAATAGTCAGATCAACTTCTAAAATTTAAGGCAGAATTTACTTACTGCCTGTATTTTTTTTAAACTTTTACTGAAATATAGTTGATTTACGACGTTGTGACCGCCTATATTTATGATAGTGTTAGAGACCAAATTACTTATTACCTTTCCTAAGATACTGATTGTAACTTTAATTGATCAAATTCAAGTAAACCATGTTGTGAAAACCTCATAAATTCCCACATATCATGAAAAGAGGAGCAGAGAGTCAAAAGACAAGGATTCAAATGGCTCCACGAGCTAATATGTAATATTGAAGAGGTCATTCACCTCTATGACCTAGTTTCTTATATTTATAAAATAGGAACAACTGTACCTATCTATACTCTATAAGATTCTTGTGACTAATAAATAATACAGTAACATAAAATGCTTTCCAATGTCTAATACATATAGACACTCAATTATAATTATATTACTAATTTTATATTTTAAAGTTCCCCAATTCAGTAACTAGGGAGTATTAATAGTTCATTTTTTTTAAACATGGCAATCAGTTTAAAGAAGGAAAACAAAGTTCAATCACTTTCTATTGACATTTAAAAGAAAATTCTTGCCTGGGAAATCCCATGGACAGAGAAGCCTGGCAGGCTATAAGTCCATGGGGTTCCAAACAGTCAGACACAACTGAGCAACTAAGCACCACCATCACCTAATTATCTTAAGAGTGCAATGTCAATTCTCAACTATATACACACCAATTATTTAGAGACTTCAAAGTCCACATCCTCTGAACTTCCTCAGTCAAGTGTGACTACCTTCATTTCTCTTACCAAGGTTTTGGGAGGAAGCTTGTCCTTACTAACTTAAAAATCTCCCCTTTGTTTTTTCCTGGAGGCCTCTGGGAATATTTCATTAATTGTAACCACATTTTGTCCCAGAGGTTTTCCCTTGATTCTGTCAGTAGACTATTCATTAAAACATTACACAGTCATTGTAACTGTTAAGACATGTGTATGTTTTCCAAACTGGTTTAACTCTCCTTTTCCCCAGCTTCTGTCCCCACCTTACCAAATGCAAATTACAAAAAATTCTACAAAAAGTATGACAATATCAATTTTTCACTTTACTGTCCTTTAATCTCACCCAATCTTTACTGATGAAAATTCCACATTATCTACCAAAGTAAAAATCCTTTTTCCGAATGTCCCAAGGTGTAAATAACAGGCATTTCATATACAAAATGTGAAAGAATTTTTTATTCAATCTACTAAATATGAGATATTTAGTACATTTGAAGAATATTTAAATTGTCACATATAAATAATTTTTGGTTTTTTTTGTTTAAGAAAAATGCTTCAATGCAAGTTAGGAAAACAGTACCTGGTTCAAATAAAATTATGTGAAAAGCATTTTTTAATATGCTTTGGTTTATACCACACTATCCTTGGAAATAAATTTCAAAAATCAACTATAACATTTCACTAGGTATATAAAATGTTTTAAATATTTTAATTATATTCATATGGACCTACAGAAATAAACTTTCATTTTGTTTAAAAAAAAAACAAACGAAACACAACCCTTCTTCATGTAAAGGTAAGTTTTGCTCCGCAAACTCATTTAACAGTTTCTCCACTGTGTCAACAACCTTTCAGTGACACTGAGTGGCTCATATCTATTTTTAAAACAGGTTTTACAGCATGCTAAGATGCATTCCTGAATCAGACATCTGACAAAGCATAAAGACACATTTAAATCAACAAACGATTTCATTAATAATGAAGATTGTTTATAAAGCTTTTCCAACTACTTTGATTCTGACTGTCCAGGAAGAGATCTCTTTTATCATGATAGTTCATGATAAATAACTTTATATGCTAAATTACGACACTAAGTTTAATTTACAGAAAAAAAGTAGAATATTATACTTATTGAGTACCTTAAACACAGGATTCTAAGAGGATTTTAATTTCTGATCAAATGACCTGATAGAAGGTATTAAGATATAAAAATAATCCAATTGTGAAAACAGAGCTAACCATAGGCATAACATTCAAATATTGCCACAGGCAGTTACCCTGAGCTAATTCTCTCCTTGAAGCTGCTTTAGTCACCATACCTTGTCAAAGCATCTTTACTGTCAAAGCATCTTTAGTATCTCAAAGTTATGACCAACCTAGACAGCTTATTAAAAATCGGAGACATTACTTTGCCAACAAAGGTCCGTCTAGTCAAAGCTATGGTTTTTCCAGTAGTCATGTATGGATGTGAGAGTTGGACTATAAAAAAAGCTGAGCGCCGAAGGATTGATGCTTTTGAACTGTGGTGTTGGAGAAGACTCTTGAGAGTCCCTTGGACTGCAAGGAGATCCAACCAGTCCATCCTAAAGGAAATCACTCCTAAATATTCATTGGAAGGACTGATGCTAAAGCTGCAACTCCAATACTTTGGCCACCTGATGTGAAGAACTGACTCATTTGAAAAGACCCTGATGCTGGGAAAGACTGAAGGCGGGAGGAGAAGGGGACAACAGAGGATGAGATGGTTGGATGGAATCACTGAATCAATGGACATGAGTTTGGGTGGACTCCGGGAGTTGGTGATGGACAGGGAGGCCTGGCGTGCTGCAGCCCATGGGGTCGCAGAGTCAGATACAACTGTGCAACTCAACTGAACCGATGTAAAAGTGTACACAAATGCTTTAATAATGTAATCCTTTACTAATACACCACAAAATACTAATATTATCTAAATCAATGATATATATTTGGGTCCTCATTGTTATGCTATTCAACAACCTAGCGTCACTCCCCACGGCACTTAGAACTGCATTTAGACCCTCTAAAATCTCACACTACCCTACTTGCCCAGCATTACTGCTCACCATCTTCTCACACATCTGTTTCAATCGTACCATACTTCCTCCACTATCTACCTCTCTGCCAAAATTAACACTTCTTCTCTTTCCAAACAAAGAAGATTTCAAGAAGGCCTTCTAAATTCCTCTTTCTCTAAAAGTTTCTCCCAAATTCCTCCATTTTAAGTATTTCTCATCCTGTTCTGTATTCCCATCACACTTAATATGTTCTGTTTTGTACAGACTTCTGTATACTTGTCTGTACACGTCTCTACCACTATCTGCAGTTTTGGGTTTTTTAAATATTTATTTGTCTATGCCTGGTCTTAGTTGTGGCATGTGGGATTTAGTTCCCTGACCAGGGATCAAACCCAGGCCCCTTGCTTTGGGAACATGGAGTCTTAGCCACTGGACCGCCAGGGAAGTCCCCCGTAAGTTCTTTTAAAGCAATCCAATGTGTTTATTACCTCTGAACTCTCCCATACCTTTTTATATATAATAAACACAAATGTTTACAAATCAGAATAAACAGATGCCAACCAAAGTACCATCACAGATGAATGAATTTAAGGGCCTGTTGACTTTAAAAAAAAAAGGAACAACATAAGAGTTGTCAGTTAAGTTTTATTTGGGTAAAATGAGGACTACAACCTGAAAGACAGCCTTTCAGGTAGCTCTGAAAAGGCAGGGGCAAGGTTGGCATGTATGCGACTTTAGTGAAGGGGGATATGAGTAGTCAGTCACACATTTTGGCAGAAGGTTGCTGCTGGTCACAAGAAGGCTGTTGCTAGTCGCAAGGAGCAGATGTCTCCATTAATGATTTTTTCCAGATGTGAGAATACACAAGAAATTGGGCTCATAAAATCTTCTCCAAGTATCTAACTATCTGAAGGCCTGTACTGCCAGTTTTTCCAAGAGCACAGAGTGCCTCATTCCAGATCCCCACCCTGAATTCCTCTCAGGGTGTGTTGAAGGTCAGTGGCTAACAACTTCATTCTTGTAGTGTCAGACGAGAGGGACAATTTTTAGTAGACAGGCCAAAATTAAAAACTCTACCTGTCAAACTCCTGCACTACCTCAATATGCATATAAACAGAGAAACACTTTTCCTAATAGTAAAAGGTACATAACTATAGTGAAGTATAATTAATACAGTTGGTTTATTAGCTGACATTTCAGCCAACAAATATATAATGATTTGCAAACCTATGAAGTACAATGCTATAGTTAAATATAACTCAGCTGCATCCTCCAAGGCTAAAATAAGTAATTTTTAGACTTCAGAAACTAGGAACAAGGCAGTTTTCTCTTTAAAAAAATAACAAACACTAATGCACAAACCAAATTTTTTCATACTGATACTGAACTTAGGAAAAAGTGAAATTCTGGGAGAAGGAATGTGGTATGGACAGAAGGAAAACTTCTACTAGCTTCAGGGTGGCTATGTTCTAATCATATGACCTACAGATTGCTCCAGTTTCTTGAAAGCTTACAAAATAATGCATCTGGAACAGACTTTATTTCATGGAAATGTTGTGAAGAATAAACATCACAAACTATATGTTTAAAATTGTTTTCAATCTTAGGATAGGAAAAACAAATGCAAAAAGAGGTCTAAAAGGTACACACTTTCTGTTATGCTGCTGCTGCTGCTGCTAAGTCGCTTCAGTCGTGTCCAACTCTGTGCGACCCCATAGACGGCAGCCCACCAGGCTCCCCCGTCCCTGGGATTCTCCAGGCAAGAACACTGGAGTGGGGTGCCATTTCCTTCTCCAATGCATGAAAGTGAAAAGTGAAAGTGAAGTCGCTCAGTCATGTCCGACTCTTAGCGACCCCATGGACTGCAGCCTACTAGGCTCTTCCATCCATGGGATTTTCCAGGCAAGAGTACTGGAGTGGGGTGCCACTGCCTTCTCTGACTTTCTGTTATACCAGTTCATAAAAGGAGTATTTGGCATTTTTATTTTCCTTCATGTAAACACCACATAGTCCATGTTTTGGGGGCTAGCGGATAACACCTAAGTTAAGAAAAATTACAGTCTTTTCCAGCAAATCTGGAAGACCCAGCAGTGGCCACAGGACAGGAAAAAGTCAATCTTCATCCCAGTTCCCAAGAAGGGCATTACCAAAGAATGCACAAACCATCAGACAGTTGCACTCATCTCCCACGCTAATAAAGTCATGCTTAAAATCTTGCATGCTAGGCTTCAGCATTACAAGAACCAAGAACTTCCAAATGACCAAGTTGGGTTTAGAAAAAGCAGAGGAACCAGAGATCAAATCAAATTGCCAACATTCGCTGAATCATAGAGAAAGCAAGGGAATTTCAGAAAACCATCTACCTCTGTTTCATCAATTACACTAAAACCTTTGACTGTGTTAATCTTAACAAACTGTAGAAAGCTCTTAAAGAGATGTGAATACCAGACCACCTTACCTAACTCTAAGAAACCTGTATGTGGGTCAAGGAGCAACAGTTAGAACCCTGTATGGAACAACTAACTGGTTCAGGATTGAGAAAGGAATACGACAGGGTTGTCTGCCCATCACCCTGTTTATTTAACTTACACGCTGAGTATATCTTGAGAAAGGTCAGGTTGGATGAGTTACAAGCTGGAATCAAGATAGGTGGGAGAAACAACAAGCACCTCAGATATGGGGATGATACCATTCTAGGTAAAAAGCAAAGAGGAACTAAAGAACCTCTTGGTGAGGGTGAAGGAGGAGAGTGGAAAAGCTGGCTTAAAACTCAACATTCAACAAACTAAGATCATAGCATCCACCCTATTACTTCATGGCAAACAGAAAACGAAAAGGCAGAAGCAGTGACAGATTTCCTATTCTTAGGCTTCAAAATCACTGCAGATGGTGATTCATGAAATCAGAAGACAATTGCTTCTTGGTAGGAAAGCTATGACAAACCTAGACAGTGTGTTGAAAAGCAAAGACATCACTTTGCTGACAGAAGTCCATATAGTAAAAAAAAAAAAAAAAGTCCATATAGTCAAGGCTATGGTCTTTCCAGTGGCCACATATAGTTGTGAGACCTGGACCATAAAGAAGGAAGGCAGAGCGCCAAAGAATTGATGCCTGCGAACTGTGGTGCTGGAGAAGACTCCTGAGAGTTCCTTGGATAGCAAGGAGATCAAATCAGTCAATCTTAAAGGAAATCAACCCTGAATACTCACTGGAAGGACTGATGCTGAAGCTGAAGCTCCAGTATTTTGGTCACCTGATGTGAACAGCCAACTCATTGGAAAAGTCCCTGATGCTGGGAAAGACTGAGGGCAGAAGGAGAAGAGGACTTCCAAGGATGAGATGGCTGGATGGCATCACTGATGCAATGAACGTGAACTTGGGGCAAACTTTGGGAGATGGTGAGTGACAGGGAGGCCTGGCATGCTGCAGTTCTTGAGGTCGCAAAAAGTCGGACAAAACTGGGCGACTGAACAACAACTTCTCTCTAAATCTATATTTACAAAAACATGTTGCACTATTGTGAAATCTAAGAGAATCCCTAGAGATACAATCTTAATACCCAGAATACCCTCTGTAGAACTTTCTGATGTGTACAACCAACCCACCCTGTATGTCCTTTAAAGTAGCTTCTTAACTTCAAGTTAGCACATACCTATGAAATCTCTACTGATAGCATTCCTTTGGGCTTTCTTTTTTTTTAAATACTTAGGAGGTCCTTTGAATACTCTTTTAACAGTGTACTGGGTCAGTGATTCTCATTTTTAACTGTTGTGCCATTTGGAGAAGTCAACAATGAAATACGATCTAAACAGTTTAACTTCCTCATTTACTCACAAGAAATTTTTTTTACATCAACTGTTCAGACTCCACTCAAATATGAATATGCTATTAGAGGTGTCTACTAAAAATATTAACTAAGTTAATGTTCCAGGTACTCCATTATCAAAATGATAATGCATGAAATGATAATCCAACGTTTTAAGGATTTAATAGAACTTAAAAAAGTATTTAGAGATCAAAAATTACTCACTAAAAATACCATGAATAAAATATGAAAAACACTACTTGAGAGATGTTTCAGCCAGAATCTGACTGACTAAACACTAATACTGCACTGTTGCAGGAACTAAGGACATAAGAGTAAACAAAAACCAAGGTCCCTGCCATGAAACAAATTACCACGCAAAGAGAGAAGATAAATTAACAGCAGGACAAGATAAATTAACATCAAGATAATTTTGTGTTGAGGTGGTACTACGAAGGAAATAAGCAGGGAGATATAGTTGGGATGGAGTGCAGCACTTTTGGAAAAGATGGCTAAAGAAGTCCCCTCTGAGATGACATGTTAATTGAGATCTGAAGGATGAGGACACCCAGGCTAAGAACCAAGGGAGGACATCCTGAGCAGAGGGAACAGTAGGAAGCACAAAGACCCTGAGCTAAGAACGAGCTTAGAATTTTTAAGAAGCAGAAAAGAGGCCTGTGTGACACAAGTATAATGAACACAGATGACAGTGAAATATGAAAGGGAGATAAGAGCCTTTTCACAGGGTCTCAGACATCACAGCAAATAACTTTATTATAAAGATAGGAAGCCACTGAAGTGATTTCAGCAAAGCAGTGATAATCTAACTTGCAAAGACCACTCTGAGAGCTGTGAAGAGAAAGGACTGGACTGAAGAACTCAGAGTGCAAACAGCAAGGCTAGTTAAGAAAGTCAATCTCACACAGAAGTTGACAGTATGCTGGGCTCAGAGGGAAGCAGCAGAGATGGCAATTGGTGTGCAGTTTTTAATTTTATTTACAGGTAAAATCAACAAGATCTTGGAACGGACTAGTTTGGGGCAGAATGGAGGAGAGGATAGGGAGAGAAATCTAAATTTTTGGTGTGAACCATTTTTCTGAGATGGACTTCCATTTAAAAAAAAAAAAAAGTTTATGAGAGTAATACAAAAAATTTGATTCAGGCTTTTTAAGGGGACATTACCTACTGGACAGAAAAATAAAGATGTCCAATAAGGAGTTAGATCCTTGAGTCTGAGCTCAAGATAAAGATGAGGGATAGAAATATGGGTATAAAAGTCACGAATACACAGCCAACATTTAAAATCAGGGTGTAGGGGGGCAGGTCTTCACTGGTGGCTCAGTGGTAAAGAATCCACCTGCCAATACAAGAGACATGGGTTCGATCCCTGGTCCAGGAAGATCCCACATGCCACAAGGCAACTAAGCCCATGTTCCACAAACTACTGAGCAGAGGTGCCCTAGAGCCTGGGCTCCACAGAAAGAGAAGCGACTGCAACGAGAAGCCCATGCACCACAACTGGAGAGTAGTCCTGCTCACCCCAACAGGAGGAAGGCCCATGCAGCAGCAAAGACCCAGTGCAACCAAAAGTAAAGTGGCATAAAAAAGAATGCAAAAAATAAAAAGATCCACCTGATGAAAAAACATCCCACCTTGCCAAAGCACTTACACCAGTTTGACTGTGGTGGCTAAAAGACATTTAAGGGGAGCTTTTCAACATTAAGGCAGTGTGATACCATGCTTGATTTTCTTTTTCTTTTGGGCCAGGGAATGAAGAATAGTGCTCCATCACCTCCCTTTTCACATTTTTCATTTTCCGTTTTTTTTTTCCTGTTGAAGATTAACACTAATTATCATGTCTGACAAATGTGTGTGTATGATTTAAGCACTTTGTACATTTTACAAGATGATGGTGACTTAATGAGTGTTTAGGTAGAGCACTCTTTCCTTCTCTTTCCACATTTTAGCTCCATGTATTTCCACATTCTCTCTCATTCTCGTTTTCTCAGTGTGTACTTTTCATACCTTAATATGCCCTCTAACTGCAGCACTACATGTTTTAATCATTGGCAGTGATTAAAATAAGCATAGGTGAAAAGTCTTTGATTATTGTGTAGAAGATGGCTATGAATCATGAAAAGGATTAGAAAGTTTAATAGTGTAGTGTACAGCTTGTGGTTAATTTTTTAAATCTCAATTTAAAACATTATTGGATTTTTTAAAATTACAGTCCTCTGACAGCTGGATTGATTGGTGTTTCATCTCCTGTCATCCTTTGGTTTTCTTTGCCCACTGATTTCACAAAGGTATAGACAGCAGGTAGTAAGTCCCTAGGAAAGTTTATTGATGAAACACTACTGCGAATAACAGTTGTCTCTGAAATAATTCATAGATTAGAAAAATATATTTAATAAAAGAAATTATACATTTGTTGGTAAAAAAAAAAAAAAGAAGAAGAAGCTTTAGCAATATTGGGGGGAAAAAAAAACTCAGATGTAGGCTACACAGGTTAGGTCAAAACTAAACAAAATTTAACACCTGTGCCTTTCAGAGATGATGTCAATAAAATCATGTGACTGCCATATCAACTAAGAAAATTATAATTAGAGAAGGAAAGGGTTCAGCCTCAAGTCTACTACTATGCAGAGAAGCAAAAAAAGAGGGGCCAAGAGAGGAGGGTCTTTTACATAAGAGTAGGCTGCTAAGAGATCACTGGATTAAACAAACAGAAGTTAGAATTAATTGGTAGGAGCAATTCAAATGGAGTGGAAGAGAGAAGTCAAGATCAAATGAGAAGAAATGGCTGATAAAGAAGAGAATGTTTTAAAAAAATAAAAATCACCAGAGACTGCTAGTTGACTCTCATTATTCCACCTTCCTCTTCCTTTTGCAAAATTCTGCTGAGCACATTGTTGCCCAAGATAAAGACCTTTCCTAAGCCAGGTGTGGCTATGACTATGTTCTGGTCCAGACACAAGAGGTATTAGGTACAACTTCCAAGTTAAGCCCCTTAAAGAAAGCTCAGTTGGAGAAAGCCCTTTGTTCTTTTCCCCCTTTCTATTTCCTGCTCCTTGGAATGCTGTTCTAATGGCCAAAGTTACAGCACGCACCATGGATAGTGACCTTGAGACAGAAGGTAGGTATATTCATAGACAGGAAGGAACCTAAGTTGCCCGGTGAAACCACCATACCAATTCTGGACTGCCTACCTCCATACTTTTTGTATCCAAGATTATAAATCCTTACAGCTTTAGCAACTATTATTAGCAGCCAAACCAAATCTAATACTTTTGTATATAATAGTTTTGATAACACAATAATTTTTTTTTTGGCCAATAAAACTTCATAAATGTTGTTGGCTTGTCTTTTGGAACTGTATGTATATAACTGAGAAGTTTGCAGTCAGCTAGATATCTGCCTCCCACTTGCCCATGTAAGTCAGATTTTCATTTTGGCCAGGATTCCAAAATAATTCTCTACTTATTTCTGAAGTTAAGAACTACCAGGGTGTAGTCACTTTTTCATTGTTTCATGAAATTTTTCCTGCTGTTTAGAGTCTTTCAGCCTGCAAGTGTTACTTTTTAATCTCATACATTTTTTTTTCCTTTTTTTTCCTTAAATCTTTTTCTGTTCTGTTTGTTGGAGTTTCTATTTTGGGAATACAAGCTATGCTAATGTAGATAGTCATATTGTTTTTTTCATGGTCTTTTTTTTTCCTGTTGTGTATTTGTAGAGTTGCCATGTCATTAAAAATAAAATCTTGATTATGTTTAACATGGGGAGTGCTACACTGAAGCTCTTACTTATTCTGATATTCTCTTTGACAATTTCAACATCCTTCTTACCAGAACCACTTTTATTTCTGTACATACATGTGCATGCACACAGTACACACAAACTTCAGTTTGAGAACTGGATAGTACTGTTTTAATCTTTTTTTTTATAATCCATCAATGGTCAGGAAAAGTCTGAACTAGAACAGCCACTGCTGAAAAGTCATTTAGTATCCTCTATGTATCCTCTACCAGGATCCATGTCCCCATCAGGGGACTATCCTACCTCTCTTCTTGGGTTTTGGTTCTTCTCCTTAACCAGAGTACATTTCAGAATGTCAATGGTCCTTGACAGTGTGAGGCTCAGAAATAGTATGTGAGGGTCTTAAGGGATTTTTTGTTGACTTTTTGCTCCCTACTCATCCCTTAGATCTGCCTCCCTGAAGAGAATTAGTGAGAATACTTCATGTTTTATAGACCTCATCTTTCCTTAGTCTGGCTTCTTGGATATGGGGCTGGAATTATAAATCTTGACAGATACATCTAGTATTTTCTCCTTCTTTTCTGGTCTCTACTGATGTATTTGGCATAAGGTTGCACATACCCCTTTTTCCAGATTCTATTCCATTTTTTTTGCCCTCTCCTCTCCCCCCACCCACTTTTTCCTATTTTCATTTGGTTTCAGTGAAGTAAAATTATGTGATTCTATAGTCAAAGCTATGGTTTTTCCAGTAGTCATGTATGGATATGAGAGTTGGACCATACAGAAAGCTGAGCACAGAAGAATTTATGCTTTTGAACTGTGGTGTTGGAGAAGACTCCTGATAATCCCTTGTTCAGCAAGGAGATCAAATCAGTCCATTCTAAAGGAAATCAGTCCTGAATATTCACTGGAAGGACTGATGCTGAAGCTTAAGCTCCAGTATGTGGCCACCTGATGCGAAGACCTGACTCAATGGAAAAGACCCTGATGCAGGGAAAGCCTGAAGGCAGGAGGAGAAGGGGACAACAGAGGACAAGACGGTTGGATGGCATCACCAACTCAAAGGACATGGGTTTGAGCAAGCTCCAGGAGTTGGTGATGGACAGGGAAGCCTGGTGTGCTGCAGGCCATGGGGTCCCAAAGAGTCAGACACAACTGAGCAACTGAACTGAACTGACTGAACTTCATTTTTACTCACAAATCCCTAAATTTACTTTTTAGTACTTATTTTTTTATGTACTAATGACAATCTTCTACGTTAATGACTCAACTGAAAAGCAAAATTTAAATATTCGAAAACAGGATGCTAAACTAACAACAGCTGCAATTTTACTTCTCTTATTTCTAACAGAGGGAAGTAAAGGGAAGACATTCAGTTTCAATTCTTTTCATAAAATCAAGATACTAAACAGAAAATACAGGACCAAGCTTAAGCTTTTCTGTGAATCTGTGACAACTACCTCCAGGGAAAAACAAAGCTAAAATGCCTCTTCCCTCCTAATCTACTATTCATTTACTATCTACTCCACTCAATACTCGGAGAAGGCAATGGCACCCCACTCCAGTACTCTTGCCTGGAAAATCCCATGGACGGAGGAGCCTGGTAGGCTGCAGTCCATGGGGTCGCTAAGAGTCGGACATGACTGAGCGACTTCACTTTCACTTTTCACTTTCATGCATTGGAGAAGGAAATGGCAACCCACTCCAGTGTTCTTGCCTGGAGAATCCCAGGGACGGGGGAGCCTGGTGGTCTGCCGTCTATGGGGTCGCACAGAGTCGGACACGACTGAAGCGACTTAGCAGCAGCAGCCACTCAATACTTAAGCAAGGAACCCTAAAATCTTTGTCTCCTTCCCTTTCCCACCACCACTAATTCTATTCCTGGCACATGGGAACCATTCGATAAATATAAAGGAATAAATTAATATAGTCTATCTGTCACATGGGCAAAACATCTCTTATATAACCTGCCCCTGGCCCCACTACCACATGCCTACTGCAAGCTCTATCATCTATTACCAGGACTACTCTAACAGTCTCTTATTACTTCTTCACTTTCACCATTTATCTGTCTAAAACACTGACTTTATGTTTCTCTTCTTCTTAAAAAATCTCTATTAATTTCTTATTACCTAACAAAAGAGTTGTATCAGTATAGTATACAAAAGACCCTTCCTTTACAACCTGATCACAAATTCATTGTTTTTATAACCAGCAGCATCCATCATCTCTACCTTCTTCCACACACTACCCACTCCAATCTGCCATCCAAACATACCTTACAGTCAAGCCATATGGATTATCAAATATATTTTCATGCTTGCCTTCTAGTCCTAGTGGTAATTTCTCACTCTAAAATGACTTTTTCCTTGTTCTGACCTATTTGACAAGTTACTTTGGAACTCTTCTAGGACCAGATCATCACAGGAAATTAGATGATAAATATATAAACAAAGGAGAATATATAAACAATGATGTTCAAATGACTTAATGAAGAACAACTTAAGATTTAAATATTTGAAACTACCAGGGGGAAGAATGATGGGAACTTCTTGGGGTTCCAGTGGTTAAGACGCTTCCAGTGCAGAGGACGTGAGTCTGATTCCTAGTCTGTGAACTAGGATTCCACATGCCACCCAGCACAGCCAAAAAAAAGCCAAAAAAAAAAAAAAAAAACCCAAAAGAAACAAAAAGAGTGGACGAAACACAAGCATCTAACAACTTCACTCCCTTATAAGTAACTGAAACTACAGCAAAAGCATACATATGTAAGGAATGAACTTGGAATTAGTTTTAAGAAAGTAGATGCAGAATTAATGGTGAAGTAGTGGTAAGAATCAAACTGTGTCCCCTGGGTTTTCTCGCCCCATAGTTAAAGTGGCCAATTTAAAATTAGGACATGTGGCTTAAAATACAGCAGGTAACTTCTTATGGGACAAGTGAACTATATTTTTAAAATGAACCTATGGTTGGTGATCAAACTTCATTATTTCATATAATAATAATACCATTATTAATATGTCCAGATAATCAATTCAAGGTTAATGAAAATGAAATTTGGGGGTTTTGCTTCATATTACTACTAACTACCATGCCAACTGACCCAAACTGCCTGAAATTCAGGAATGCAGCACAGTTTAATCGTCACTACACTCATAACATTGTTGTGTCTGATGGAGTTTTCTACAAATCAGGAAACCAACACTTCAATTTCTAGCCCATCCAAGTCCATACCACAGAGGAAAGTACTTTCTAACATACTATAACTACCGTTTAACCAGAACCAACAGCTCAACTATGTATAACTCATTCTTTTCCTTGGTCTCTAATCTCTCCAGCTATACAGTACAATGCCTTTTTATATAAAGGATATGAGCACCAGTGAATCTTGGTATCCCCAGTAGGGAGTCTTGGAACCAATCCTTGCGAGTACCAACGGACGACTGTATACACAGAAGGTATGTGCTCAACAAAAGGAAATATTCCATTTCTGTTCTTCCCTTCACAGCAAAATTTTGCTATCTCCTCCAATCGTTCCACTTCCTCTCTTCAATCCAAGCATATCTTTGCTGCCCACACTCCAATGAAAGTTCTCTTTAAGGACACCAATGAATTCAGATTGCCAAATCCAATGGTCAAGTCTCAGTTCCTCATCTAATCAGCAGTACACAACACAGCTGACTATGTTCCGTCCACTCAGAACAATAGTCACTTACCCTCAAGAAAACCACTCTCTTGGGTTTGCCCCTAACTTTCTGGCTACTCCTCAGTTTCTTTGCTGACTCCCATCTTCTCCCTTATCTCATTCCTTGACATCTGTCTTCTTCACTCAGTCCCTTGGTAATCACTCAAAATATCTTGGTTTAAATACCATGTGTATGTAATGACTACTGTGTATGAAGATTACATCTCTAGTCTCAGTTCAGTTCAGTCACTCAGTCGTGTCCAACTCTTTGCAACCCCATGAATCGCAGCATGCCAGGCCTCCCTGTCCATCACCAACTCCCAGAGTTCACTCAAACTCATGTCCATCGAGTCAGTGATGCCATCCAGCCATCTCATCCTCTGTCGTCCCCTTCTCCTCCTGCCCCTAATCTCTTCCAGCATCAGGGTCTTTTCCAATGAGTCAACTCTTCGCATAAGGTGGCCAAAGTACTGGAGTTTCAGCTTTAGCATCATTCCTTCCAATGAACACCCAGGACTGATCTCTTGTAGAATGGACTGGTTGGACCTCCTCGCAGTCCAAGGGACTCTCAGGAGTCTTCTCCAACACCACAGTTCAAAAGCATCAATTCTTCAGTGTTCAGCTTTCTTCACAGTCCAACTCTCACATCCATACATGACCACTGGAAAAGCCATAGCCTTGACTAGACAGACCTTTGTTGGCAAAGTAACGTCTCCGCTTTTGAATATTCTATCTAGGTTGGTCATAACTTTCCTTCCAAGCAGTAAGTGTCTTTTAATTTCATGGCTGCAATCACCATCTGCAGTGATTTTGGAGCCCAAAAAATAAAGTTTGACACTGTTTCCACTGTTTCCCCATCTATTTCCCATGAAGTGATGGAACCAGATGCCATGATCTTAGTTTTCTGAATGTTGAGCTTTAAGCCAACGTTTTCACTCTCCGCTTTGACTTTCATCAAGAGACTCTTTAGTTCCTCTTCACTTTCTGCCATGAGAGTGGTGTCATCTGCATATCTGAGGTTATTGATATTTCTCCCAGCAATCTTGATTCCAGCTTGTGCTTCTTCCAGCCCAGCGTTTCTCACGATGTACTCTGTATAGAAGTTAAATAAGCAGGGTGACAATACACAGCCTTGACGTACTCCTTTTCCTATTTGGAACCAGTCTGTGGTTCCATGTCCAGTTCTAACTGTTGCTTCCTGACCTGTATATAGCATATACAGCATATAGCATAAAGCATCTATTTCTGCTTTATTGACTATGCCAAAGCCTTTGACTGTGTGGATCACAATAAACTGGGGAAAATTCTGAAAGAGATGGGACTACCAGACCACCTGACCTGATTCTCTAGTCTCAACTATCCCCTAAATCCACTAGATAAGAAAAAGTCAAACAAGTTTCTTTACTTGAGGACTTCCCAGAGCCTGCTATGTTGCTGTGCATTATAAACATATAAGAGAAAACTATAATCATGTTGTTTCTTACACAGCAGAACCTTTTCCTCATGAGGCATCTCATAACACATACAATTAACTAAATATAGCCAACACAATTTACTAACAAGCCACTAAATATGGCATGCTTACACATCTTTCAAGTACTTCCAACTTCTCATGGTACAACTATGAAAATGGGCAAACTCTTCTACCAGTTGAAAAGACAATAACTTAGCTTGAGGATTTCCCAAGGCAATTCACTCTATTAGAAGAGAGTTTGCCTCAAAAATTTTCTTATGCAAAGATAAGTTGGTTGTCTTTCTTAAGTTACACTCACCTGTATTATACTCTACATGAGCACAGAATAAATTTACCATATCTTCTGCCTTCAAATCAAATAATATAGCAAGTACATGCTGCTGTTAATCTTTCCTTTCTCTAGATTAAATATATCTGCCTCCTTCCACTGTTCTTCACATAACATGCCTTTCAAACCTCTGTCCATCCAGTCATCTTCCTTATCAGATAAGATCTAAATTCCTGGAATCTAGTTGGCCAACAAAACAATCTATTTGTCTGAAGAATGCAAACAACTGTGGATTTATAATGAACATGATCATTTAGTAATACAACCTAAGAGTATACTCACTTTTTAAATTTTCAGCAGCCATGACACTGGTTAACTCAATAATAGTTTCTAAAAGTAAAGCTATGTATCACATATATCCACACACATACATACTCATACGTAATCAATACACTTAGCTATATCCACTAAGAGGGCTTAGATGCAACAATTTCTCAGTAGCAATAAGCACATTTAACAAGTAAATCGGAGAAGGCAATGGCACCCCACTCCAGTACTCTTGCCTGGAAAATCCCATGGACAGAGGAGCCTGGTAGGCAGCAGTGCATGGGGTTGCTAAGAGTCGGATACGACTGAGCGACTTCACTTTCACTTCTCACTTTCATGCATTGGAGAAGGAAATGGCACCCCACTCCAGTGTTCTTGCCTGGAGAATCCCAGGGACGGGGGAGCCTGGTGGTCTGCCGTCTATGGGGTCGCACAGAGTCGGACATGACTGAAGCAACTTAGCAGCAGCAGCAACAAGTAAATATTTAAATAGTATTCTGGAGAAGGAAATGGCAACCCACTCCAGTACTCTTGTCTGAAAAATCCCATGCATGGAGGAGCCTGGCAGGCTACAGTTCATGGGGTTGCAAAGAGTCAGACACAACTGAGCGATTTTGCTTTCACTTTTTTTTTTTTTTTTTTTCCTACTACAGCAAAGAAACCAAGGCTCCTTAGAGAAATGTTTAATTTCAGGGCTGGCACAGAGACATGACAAGGTGATCCTAGAACATCTTGTTGAGTCAGAAATTAAAGTGCTCAACTTGCAATGCCTCCCACTCTAAAGCCTCCCCCTGCTGCACTGGCCCCTGTGGGCATGCCCATGGAAGCCAGCGCCCCAGCTGGCCCCTCAGACATGTGTACTCCAGGCCAGCTTCAAGAGCAGATGCTGGGGTAACAAGGTGGGGCTGACACAGTGGGTCCAGGGACCTACCTAGAGGTCTTGGAGGCCCTCCTGGGGAGGAGAAGGTTGGATGTAGCTCACTGTAGAGGCAAGGACACTGACAATGGAAGCACCAGGAAGTTTTTAATTTTTTTAATTTTCTTAAAAATTAAAATAAATTTTTTTATATTTTTGTTCTTGCGCTTTTTTATCTTGTTTCATTTTGTTTTTATTTTACCTAATAAACTTTAGTTTTCTAATTTTACTTTTTATCCTTTCTTCTTGTTCTGCTGTTTTTGTTGTTTTTTTTTTTTTTTTTCTTTCTTTCATGCCACACCATGTGGCTTGCAGGTTCTTGGTTCATGGGCCAGGGTCAGGTCTGAGACTTTGTGGTGGGAGCACTGAGATCAAGCTGCTGGACTAACAGAGAACTTCAGGGCTCAGGGACTATTAACTGGCTCCAGGTAATATTAACTGATGTGAACTTTCACAGAGGTCCTCTTCTCAGCACCACGACCTGGCTCCACCCAACTGCCAGCAAACTCCAGTCCACTCAACTCCAGTGCTGGACGCCACAGGCCAAACAATCAGTAAGACAGGAACACAGCCTCACGTATCAACAAAAATGACATAACAGAAAATTTGTTGCAGATGAAGAAGCCAAGCAAAAACCTACAAGACCAAACAAATGAAAAAAGAAATAGGTAATCTACCTGAAAAAAACTCAGAGAGAAATGATAGTAAAGATGATTCAAAATCTCACAAACAGAACAGAGATATGGATCCAAAAAATACAAGAAATGTTTAACAAGGACTTAGAAGAACTGAAGAACAGTCATAAGAAGCACAATAACTGAAATGAAATATAAGAATCAATAGCAGAATAACTGAGGCAGAAGAACAAATAAGTGAACTGGAAGATACAATGGTGGAAATAACTGCCAAGGAGTAGAATAAAGACAAAAAGAATGAAAAGAAATGAGGACAGTCTCAGAGACCTCAGGTACAACATTAAACGCACCAACATCCAAATTACAGGGATTGCAGAAGAAGAGAAACAGAAAGTGGCTGAGAAAAATTTGAAGAGATAACCGTCAAGAACTTTCCTAACATGGAAAAGAAAACAGCCACCCAGGTCCAAGAAGCACAGAGTCTCACATAGGACAAACTCAAGGAGAAACACACCAAGACACATATTAATCAAAATAACCAAAGTTAAATTCAAAGAAAAACATTAAAAACAGGAAGAGAAAAACAACAAATAATATACCAGGGAAACCCAAATAAGGTTATCAGCTGATCTTTCAACAGAAACTCTGCAGGCCAAAAGAGAGTGACAGGATATATTTAAAGTGATGAAAGGGAAGAGCCTACAACAAAGATAACTCTACTCAGCAATGATCTCATTCAGGTTTAATGGAGAAATCAAAAGCTTTACAGGTAGACAAAGCTAAGAATTCAGGACCACCAAATCAGCCTTACAACAAAATTTAAAGGAGCTTCTCTAAGAGAGAAACAAGAGAAGAAAAAGACCTATAGAAAACAAACCCAAAATGATTAAGAAAACATTAACATATTGATAATAACCTTGAACATAAATGGATTAAATGCTGCCAAAGACACAGACTGGCTGAATGGATACAAAAACAAGACCCGTATCTACAAGATACCCACTTGAGACCTATTGACACACACAGGCTGAAAGTAAGGGAGCAGGAGAAGATATTCCATGCAAATGCAAATTAAAAGAAAGCCAGAGTATGGATACTTATATCAGACAAAACAGACTTTAAAACAAAGACTGTTACAAGAGACAAAAAAAGATACTATATGATGATTAAGGGATCAATCCAAGAAGAAGATACAACAACTATAAATATTTATGCACCCAACAAAGGAAAGCCTCAATGCATAAAGCAAACGCTAACAGACATAAAAGGGAAATCAACAATAACACAATAACAGTGGGAGATTTTAATACCCCACTTATACCAATGGACAGATCATCCAGATAGAAAATAAGGAAACACAAGCTTTAAATCACACATTAGACCAGATAGACTTAATTGATATTTATAGGACATTCTATCCAAAAGCAGCAGAATACACATTCTTATTAAGTGCATATGGAACACTCTCCAGAATAAATCACATCATGGATCACAAATCAAGCCCTGTTAAACTGACGAAAACTGAAATTGTTTCAAGGATCTTTTTTTGACCACAATGCTATGAGATTAGAAATCAACTACAGGAAGAAAAAAAAAACAAACTACAAAAAACACAAACACATGAAGGCTAAACAATAAGCTTATAACCACAAGATCACTAGAGAAATCAAAGAAAATATCAGAGAGTATACAGATGCAAATGACTATTAAAACACGATGACCCAAATCCTATGGGAGGCAGCAACAGCGGTTCTCAGAGGGAAAGTCACAGGAATACAATCCCACCTCAAGAAACATGAAAAATTTCAAACCTTTTCAAACCTTTACAAATTTCAAAACTTTACAAGCTGCTTTAAAGCAACCAAAGAACGAAGACCAAACAAAACTCAAAGTTAGTAGAAGGAAAGAAATAATAAAAATCAGCAGAAATAAATGAAACATAAATTAAAAAAACAATACCAAAGAGCAATGAAACTAAAAGTTGGTACTTTGAGAGACAAAATTGATAAATTTTTTGAGTCAGATTCCTCAATTTAAAAAAAAAGGGGGGGAGAGGATACAAATCAACATAATTAGAAATGAAAAAGGAAAAATCACAACTGATACAGCAGAAATTCAAAGGATCATAAGAGACTACTATAAGCAACTATATGCTAATAAAATGGATTATTTGGAAGAAATGGACAAATTCTTAGAAAGGTACAATCTTCTAAAACTGAACAAGGAAGAAATAGAAAGTATGAACAGACCAATTGTAAGTAATGAAATTGAAACTTCCAAGAAACAGAAGTCAAGGACCAGAGGGCTTCACGGGTAAATTCTAGCAAACACTTAACAAAGCGCTAACACCTACCCTTCTCAAACTATTCCAAAAACACTGTAGAGGAAGGATCACTCCCAAGATCAATCTGTGAGGCCACCATCACTCAATAGCAAAACCAGACAAAGGATGCCACAAAAAAGAAAATTAAAGACTAGTATTACTGATGAACACAGATACAGAAATCTTCAACAAAATACTACCAAACAGAATCCAATAACACATTAAAAGGATCATACACCATGATCCAACTGTGATTTATTCCAAGGATGCAAGTTTTCTTCCATATAGGCAAATTAATCTACATGATACTCCATATTAACAAATTGAAGAATAAAAACCATATGATCATCTCGACAGAGGCAGAAAAAGTCTTTTTTATAAAATATGTATTTTTTTTATTGAAGTATAGTTGACTGACAATGTTTCAGGTGCACAGCAGGTGATTCAGTTATACAAATACATGTACATTATTTTTGAAATTAATTTTCACTATAGTTCCCTATGCTATGCAGTAAACCTTTGTTGCTTGTGCACATCTATTTTTTAACTAGAAATGTAGCCTTCTATTCATACTAAGTCAAAAAGTAGAATCAAAATGTCCTAATTTTTTATTTAGGCAAAAATTCCTGTTTTATAAAATATATAATTGTACATATTTTTATATATGTATACAAAAGCTTTTCTACTACACTTGATAAAGGTTTGAGAAAGAACATCCAAAAAAAAAAAAGGAGAAGAGATGGAGAAACTAGAGAACATAAACTAAATAAAATGGGAGCACTGAAAATGAAATAGAAAAAAGTGAGACAAACTAGATAGAAATAAAAGATCATCATACAGTCCAGCTGTTGTTAAACATGATTGCTGGTTAGAAACCTAGCTGGAACATATCAAGATAATTCTGATATGCATCTGGATTTTAAAAAGTGATTACAGGTCTTTCTACTAGGTCTTGGTTTTGGTGATACAGAGTACTATTATTTTTCTGTTAACAATGGTATTGAGTAATAGTTACTTAATCACAATAGTAAAAGATGTTTATCAGTTTTCACAATAAAGAGCCAGACAAAAAAATAAAAGATAGTTACAAGTGCAAGCCATAATGGCAACATGATTAACCAAGCCTCTTGATGAAAGTGAAAGTGGAGAGTGAAAAAGTTGGCTTAAAGCTCAACATTCAGAAAACGAAGATCATGCCATCCTGTCCCACCACTTCATGGGAAATAGATGGGGAAACAGTGGAAACGGTGGCTGACTTTATTTTTCTGGGCTCCAAAATCACTACAGATGGTGACTGCAGCCATGAAATTAAAAGACGCTTACTCCTTGGAAGGAAAGTTATGACCAACCTAGATAGCATATTAAAAAGCAGAGACATTACTTTGCCAACAAAGGTTCCTCTAGTCAAGGCTATGGTTTTTCCTGTGGTCATGTATGGATGTGAGAGTTGGACTGTGAAGAAGGCTGAGCGCTGAAGAATTGATGCTTTTGAACTGTGGTGTTGGAGAAGACTCTTGAGAGTCCCTTGGACTGCAAGGAGATCCAACCAGTCCATTCTGAAGGAGATTAGCCCTGGGATTTCTTTGGAAGGAATGATGCTAAAGCTGAAACTCCAGTACTTTGGCCACCTCATGCGAAGAATTGACTCACTGGAAAAGACTTTGATGCTGGGAGGGATTGGGGGCAGGAGGAAAAGGGGACGACAGAGGATGAGATGGCTGGATGGCATCACTGACTCGATGGACGTGAGTCTGAGTGAACTCCGGGAGTTGGTGATGGACAGGGAGGCCTGGCGTGCTGTGATTCACGGGGTCGCAAAGAGCTGGACACGACTGAGCGACTGATCTGATCTGATCTGATTAAAAAATCACATACAACTTGGGGGAGGGGGTCGAGCAGAGTGGTGTGGAAGTGGAAGTGCACACATTTTCATCCACCCAGCCAGTCTATGTCTTTTGGTTGGTGCATTTAATCCATTCTCTTAACTCTTTTGGGTTTATTTTCTTTAGTAGGGCTTTTCCTTCTCTTGTTTTCTGTCTAGAGAATTTCCTTTAGCATTTTTTGTAAAGCTAAGGTTTGGTGATGCTGAATTCTCTTAACTTTTGCTTGTTTGGAAAACTTTTGTTTTCTCCATCAAATCTTAAGGAGCGTCTTGCTGGATAGAGTATTCTTGGCTGGTATTCTTAGTATTCTAGGTTATTTCCTTTCACCACTTTAAATATATCACCCCATTCCCTTCTGACTTGCAGAGTTTCTGTTGAGAAATCAGCTGACAGCCTGATGGGAGTTCCTTTGTATGTTATTTGTCATTTTTCCCTGTTGCTTTTAATATTTTATCTCTGTCTTTAGTTTTTGTCAGTTTGATTACCATGTGTCTCAGTGTGTTTCTCCTTGGGTTCATCCTTCCTGGGACTCTCTGTGCTTCCTGAACTTGGGTGACTATTTCCTTTTCCATGTTCAGGAAGTTTTCCACTATTATCTCTTCAAATGTTTTCTCAGGTCCTTTCTCTCTCTTTTCTCCTTCTGGGACCCCTACAATGCGAATGTTGGTATGTTTAACGTTGTCCCAAAGGTCTCTTAGGCTGTCTTCATTTCTCTTAATTCTTTTCTCTATATTCTGTTCTGCAGAAGTGATTTCCACCATTCTGTCCTCCAGGTCACTTATTTGTTCCTAGAAAAAACTTTTGACAAAAATCAATACCTATTTACAAAAAAAAAAAAATAAATCTCCAGAAAGTGAACACAGAGGGAACCTACCTCAACATAATAAAGGCCATATGTGACAAATCCACAGCACACATCATTCTCAATGGTGAAAAACTGAAAGCATTTCCTCTAAGATCAGGAACAAGGCAAGGATGTCCACTTTCACTACTATTATTCAACATAGTTATAGAAGCCCTAGCCACAGCACTCAGAGAAGGAAAAGAAATAAAATGAATGAATCCAAATTGGAAAAGAAGAAGTGAAAACTGTCACTGCAGATGACATGATACTATACATAGAAAATCCTAAATATTCTAACAGAAAACTACTAGAACTCAACAGAGAATCTAGTAAAGTTGCAGGATACAAAATTAAGGCACAAAAATCTCTTGTATTCCTATACACTAACAATGATAAGTCAGTAACAGAAAGTAAGGAAACAATTCCATTCACTATTGCAACAAAAATAAAATACTTAGAAATAAGCCTACCTAAGGAGACAAAAGATCTCTATGCAGAAAACTGTAAGATACAGATGAAAGAAGTCAAAGGCATCACAGAGAAATATATCATGTTCTTAGACTGCAAGAATCAGTACTGTTAAAATGACTATAGCCCCAAAAGCAATCTACAGATTCAATGCAATCCTTATCAAATTACCAATGGCATTTTTCACAGAACAAAAATTTTTACAACTGTATGAAACACAAAAGACCTCAAATAACCAAAGCAATCCTAAGAAAGAAAAATGGAGCTGGAGGAATCAGGCTCCCTAACTTCAGACTATTCCACAAAGCTACAGTAATTAAGACAGTATGGTACTGGCACAAAAACAGAAATATATATCAATGGAACAGGAGAAAAAGCCCAGAGATAAACACACCTATAGTCACCTAATATGACAAAGGAGACAAGAATGTACAGTGTAGAAAAGATACCTTTTCAATAACTGGTGCTGGGAAAACTGGACAGCTATAGGTAAAAAGATAAAATTAGAACACTCCCTAACACAAAAATAAACTCAAAATGGATTAAGGATCTAAATGTAAGGCCAGATACTATAAACCTATTAGAGGAAAACATAGGCAGAAGACTGACATAAATCACAGCAAAATGATTTTTTTTGGACCTATGTACTAGAGTAATGGAAAAAAAAGGGGGAGGGGTACCTAATTAAACTTAGAAGCTTTTGCACAGCAAAGCAAACTATAAACAAGATGAAAAGACAACCCTGAGAATGGGAGAAAATAACTGCAAACAAAGCAGTTGACAAAGGGTTAATCTCCAAAATATACAGGTAGCTCATACAGTTCAATATCAGAAAAATGACCCAATTAAGAAGTGGGCAGAAGACCTAAACAGACATTTCTCCAAAGATGACATACACATGACCAATAAACCCATGAAAAGATGCTCAACACTCCTCATTATTAGAGAAGAGTAAATCAAAACTACAATGAGGTATCCCCTCACACCAGGCAGAATGACCATCACCAAAAAAATCTACAAAAAAATGCTGGAGAGGGTGTAGAGAAAAGGGAACTCTCTAACACTGTTGGTGGGAACGATACAGTCACTATGGAGAACAGTAAGGAGGTTCCTTAAACTAAAAGCAGAACTACCATATGATCCAGCAATCCTACTCCTGGGCATATACCAGGAGAAAACTGTAATTCCCAAAGACACATGCACCCCAATATTCATAGTGGCACTGTTTACAACAGCCAGGACATGGAAGCAACCAAAATGCCCATCAACAGAGGAATGGATAAAGAAGATGTGGTACATATGTAACAATGGAATATTAGTCATAAAAATGAATGAAACTGTGCTATTTACACAGACGTAGATGGACCTAGAGACTGTCATACAGAATGAAGTCTGTCAGAAAGAGGAAAACAAATATTGTATATAACCCACTTATGTGGAATCTATAAAAAAATAGTACTGACGAACTTGTTTGCAAAGCAGAAATTGAGACACAGACACAGAGAAGAAATGTATGGACACAAAGTTGGGGGGTAGGGGACTGGGATTGACATCACACTACTGTGTATAAAATAATAGATAATTAACGAGAACCTACTGTATAGCACTACAGAAGGAAATGGCAACCCACTCCAGCACTCTTGCCTGGAAAATTCCATGGACAGAGGAGCTTAGCAGTCCATGGGGTTACAAAGAGTCAGACACAACTGAGCGACTTCGCTTTCTTTCTTTCACTGTATAGCACAAGGGGAAAATGAAGATACAATCTGTTTGCAAGACGAATATTAACTTTAAAAACACATTATAGAGTAGGTGCAAACAAATCCTACTTGATTTCACTTACACAAGGTACCTAGAACAATCAAATTCATAAAGTCAGAAAGTATACTGGTAGATGCCAGGCGCCAGGGTTAGGGGTCAGAATGGGGAATGAAGACTTAGTGTTTAACGAAGACAGTGTTTCAGTTTAAGAAAGTGGAAAATTCAGTAGACGGATGATGTTGAGAGCTGCACAACAATGTGAATGTACTTAGTGCCACTGAAATGTTAAATATGGTTAAAACAGTATATTTTATACTATGTGACTTTTGCCACAATAAAAAACATTTAAAAAATTAAAGTGATCAAAGAATAATAGGGACACTGTCAAAAGAATAAAACAAGAAACAACGAGTCTATACTAGTATGAATGAATGGGCAAATAAATAAGAGAATGAAGTTTTTTCTGTGGCAGAAAGTCAGCTAATAAACACAGAAGAAATCAGTGAACTGGAGAAAAAGAAAATCACCAATTTTCAACCATTTTTTCTCCCCCCAATTTTCGTGAGATATAATTGCCCTAACATTGCATAAGCTTAAGCTCCACAACATAATGGTATGATACATGTATACAGAGCAAAATGATTTGCACAGGAAGTTAACCATCACCTCACAGAGCTACATATTTTTTTCCCTCGTGATGAGAACTTTTATGAAACTATCCTGATAACTTATTCGTACAAGAATCATCAATAGATATTAAAGCCAATGGGGAAGTTAAGGCAATGGCACACCACTCCAGTACTCTGGAAAATCCTATGGATGGAGGAGCCTGGTAGGCTGCAGTCCATGGGGTCGCTAAGAGTCAGACATGACTGAGCAACTTCACTTTCACTTTTCACTTTCATGCATTGGAGAAGGAAATGGCAACCCACTCCAGTGTTCGTGCCTGGAGAATCCCAGGGACGGGGAAGCCTCGTGGGCTGCCGTCTATGGGGTCGCACAGAGTCGGACACAAATCGAAGTGACTCAGCAGCAGCAGCAGCAGGATATTTACATAATCAAAGGATCTCTCCACAAGGTACTTGTTAGTTGCAAAGAGTAAAATAATGACTTGACCTTGGAGAAACCTGGCAGATATCATCAGAACTAAATGATAAAAATTATCATCATCAGTAATAGGAGAAATTGCAACATTTGCTTCTTGATATAATGTACAGGGAAACAGTGGAAACAGGGTCAGACTTTATTTTTTGGGGCTCCAAAATCACTGCAGATGGTGACTGCAGCCATGAAATTAAAAGACGCTTACTCCTTGGAAAGAAAGTTAGGACCAACCTAGACAGCATATTGAAAAGCAGAGACATTACTTTGCCAACAAAGGTCCGTCCAGTCAAGGCTATGGTTTTTCCAGTGGTCATGTATGGATGTGAGAGTTGGAGTGTGAAGAAAGCTGAGCGCCGAAGAATTGATGCTTTTGAACTGTGGTGTTGGAGAAGACGCTCGAGAGTCCCTTGGACTGCAAGGAGATCCAACCAGTCCATCCTAAAGGAGATCAGCCCTGGGTGTTCTTTGGAAGCAATGATGCCGAAGCTGAAACTCCAGTACTCTGGCCACCTCACGCGAAGAGTTGACTCATTGAAAAAGACCCTGATGGTGGGAGGGATTAGGGGAAGGAGGAGAAGGGGACGACAGAGGATAAGATGGCTGGATGGCATCACCGACTTGATGGACATGAGTCTGAGTGAACTCCAGGAGTTGGTGATGGACAGGGAGGCCTGGCGTGCTGTGATTCATGGGGTTGCAAAGAGGCAGACATGACTGAGTGACTGAACTGAACTGATAATGTACAGAAAAGAACACAACATTAAGTCTTTGATATTCCTGTCAAAAGTATATAACCTGACTCTAATCTTGAGAGAAAATCGACCAAACTAAAACTGAAGGACATTCAACAAAATGAATGGCCTCAAAGCTTTAGAAAAATGTCAGTATCATGAAACATAAAACATAGGCTCTAGAATTGTTCCAACTTAAATTAGAGAGACATGACAACTAAAGGCAGGATGTGAATCTGCACTTTCTTTTGCCAAAATGGACAGTATTATGAGAGTTGGTGAGATGTGAATAATATCTACAGATTATAGTATTATACCAAAGTTAATTTCCTGACTTTTTTTTTTAATCATCATACAATGTTTATGGAGGAATGACCTTGTTTTCAGGAAATAAAACTCAAGTTCATAGAGACAGAGGAATATCCAGACTCAAATAAGAGGGCAATGTCCCAGAATAATGCTAAAATTAGCTTTGTATTAAAGGATGCTCAGGATTCATCCAACAAAGCTTAAAAAGCATGCTTGGAAGAACTGTTTTCAAGTAACTTAACTGTGTCCCAAAACAAATCTCAAAATATTGAAAAGAATACAAAAAAAAAAGAAAAAAAAGATAGCTCCAAACAACAAAATTCACAATGTCTGGCATCCAACAAAAATTAGCAGGAACACAAACAAAAAGGAAAATATAATCCATATAAGGAGAAAAATCAGTTATAAGAAATGGATCTAGAAATGACAGAAGTGATATGACTAAAACAGCTATTGTACACAAAATATGTGTATATATATGTTGCATGTATACATATACAGACACACACACACACAGAAAGAAATGCATGTTCATGGATTAGAGACTTAACATGCCCATACCCAAAATAATCTATAGATTCAATGCAATCTCTATCAAAATTTCAAGGGCATTTTTTTCCAGAAATAGAAAAATCCATCCTGAAATTCACATAGAATCTGGAGGGATCCCAGGTGCCCAAAATAATTCTGTAAAAACAAAAACTGGAGGAGTCACACTTTCTGATTTCAAAACATACTACAAAGCTACAGTGTACTCCTGGCATAAAGACAAACAAACTACTGGAACAGAACAGAGCTCAGAGATAAACTCTTGCATATGTGGTCAAATAATCTTTGATAAAAATGCTAAGATCATTTAACGGGGAAAGGACAGCCTCTTCAACAGCGTGTATGCAGAAAGATGGATATACACACGCAAATGAATGAAGGTGGGCCCTTAACTAACACCACATACAAAAATTAACTCAAAGTGGATTAAAGACCTAAAAATAAAACCTAAAGCTATAAAACTCCTAGAAGAAAATTTATGGTTAAACTTCATGACACTACTTGGCAGTGATTTACTTGGTTGTGACACCTAAGGCACAACCTAAGACAGTAAAAGTAAAAATACACAAATGAGACTATATAAAACTTAAAAGTTTTGTGCATCAATGCATATAATCAATAGGGTGAAAGGCAACTTATGGATGAACGAGAATATCTGCAAACTATATACATGATAGTGGGTTAATATCCAGAATATATAAAGAACTACAACTTAAGAGCAAAAAATCAAATATCTCAATTTACAAACGGTAAAGGACTTGAATAGACATTTCTCCAATGATACAGAAATAGCCACCAAGCATATGAAAAGATGCTCAACCTCACCAATCATTCAGTTCAGTTGCTCAGTCGTGTCCGACTCTTTGCAACCCCATGAATCGCAGCACGCCAGGCCTCCCTGTCCATCACCAACTCCCGGAGTTCACTCAGACTCATGTCCATTGAGTCAGTGATGCCATCCAGCCATCTCATCCTCTGTCGTCCCCTTCTCCTCCTGCCCCCAATCCCTCCCAGCATCAGGGTCTTTTCCAATGAGTCAACTCTTCGCATCATTAGGTAAATGTAAATTAAAACCATAATGAGATATCACTTTTATATCCATTATGATACCTAGTATCAGCAAAATAGAAAATAACAAGTGTTGACAAAGATGTGAAAAAGTTGGAAACCATGTACACTATTGGTGCAATGCTGAAGTGGCACAATCACTACAGAAAATAGTATGGAGATTCCTCAAAAAATTTGAAAATAGAACTACCAAATGATCCAGCAATTTTGCCTTTGGAAAGTAAAAGTGTTAGTTGCTCTGTCATGCCTGACTCTTTGCAACCCCACTGACTGCAACTCACCAGGCTCCTTTACCCATGGGATTTTCCAGGCAAGGACATTGGAACGGTTTGCCATTTCCTTCTCCAGGGGATCTTCCCAACCCAGGGATCGAACCTGAGTCTTCTGCACTACAGGCAGATTCTTTACCGAATGAGCTTTGCTTTTGGGGATATATCCGAAAGAAGCATGGTCTTGAAGACATATTCGCATATCCATGTTTACAGCAGTAATATTCACAACAGCCAAGCAATGAAAATAACCCACATGTCCACCAATGGATGAATGAATAAAGAAAATTATACAATAGAATATTATTTAGCCTTAAAGGAAATCCTGCCACACATCACAACATGGATGAATCTTGAGGACATTAAACTAAGTGAAATAGTGAAAGTGAAGTCGTTCAGTCGTGTCCGACTCTGCAACCCCGTGGACTGTAGCTCACCAACCTCCTCCATCCATGGGATTCTCCAGGCACGAATACTGGAGTGGGTTGCCATTTCCTTCTCCAAGTGAAATAAGCCAGTCACAAAAAGACCAATGCCGTGTTACCCCATTAATTTGAGGTACCTAGCATAGCCAAGTTCATAGAGACAAAAAACAGAATGGCTTCCTGGGACTGGAGGAAAGAGTAAATAGTAGTTGTTTTTAAGTTGTTTAATGGTTACAGAGTTTCATATTTGCAAGATGAGAAGTTCTGGAAAGCTGTTTCAAGACAACATTAATGTAATTAACACTACCAAACTGTATACTGACTGAGATGGTAAATTTTATGTACTTTTTAATTACAATTAATAAAAAAAAAAAACCTCAGTATAAACTCCATGTATACAGTTGCCCCTCAAAAAACATAGTTTGAATTATGTAGTTTCTCTTAAACACAATTAAAAAAAAAATTACATTACTACATGATCTGTAATTGGTCAAATCTGCAGATGCAGAACCATGACATGGAGTGTTATAAAGTTATACAAAGATTTTTGATTGTGTGAACAGTCAGTCACCACCACTAACCCCCACATCATGCAAGGATCGATTTTATTCAAGAAAGGAGAAGAAAGCCTGAACATATAAAGGAGAAACATTTAAGATACAGACAAGATTCAAATCAAACTTCTAGAAATGAAAATGCCTATTGAGAAAAATACCGTGGGGCTTCAGTGGTGCTTTACTGCTCTACTGGCTGACACAGGAGACTCAGGTTCAATCACTGGTCCAGGAAGATCCCAAATGCTATGAAGCAAGTAAGTCTGTGCTCCACAAATATTCAGCCTGTGCTCCAGAGCCTGGGAGCCGCAACTACTGAGGCCCCCAAGTCCTAGAACCCATGCTGCACAACAGGTGACGCCACCACAATGAGAAGCCCACACACCCCAAATAAAGAGGAGCTGCTGCTTGCTGCAACCAGAGAAAAGCCCAAGCATAGTAACAAAGACCCAGTGCGGCCAAAAGTTAAAAAAAATTTAAAAAGAAAATTTGCTGAATGAGATAATAGCAAATCAGAAAGTGAAAAGATTAGTAATCTTGAGGACAGAGCAAGAGACACTGTCCAAGTTGAAACAAGGAGAGAAAAAAAAAAAGGGAAGAAAGCATCAGTTAGCTGTGGGACATTATCAAGAAGCATAATATATGAATAACTAGTACCAGAATGGGGAGAAGGCAATGGCACCCCACTCCAGTACTCTTGCTTGGAAAATCCCATTGACGGAGGAGCCTGGCAGGCTGCCGTCTATGGGGTCGCACAGAGTCGGACATGACTGAAGCGACTTAGCAGCAGCAGTACCAGAATGAGAAGAATGAAGAAACAAAACAAAAAAAAATATCTGAAGAAATAATGGACAAATTTCTTCTACATTTGATAAAAACAGTAAAGCTTCAAACCAAGAAGTTCAACAAACCCCAAGCCTAAGAAACATAAGGTACCTAGGTACATCTTACTACAAGTGCTTAAAACAAATGATAAAGAGATCTTAAAAGCAGCCAGAGGAAAAAAACATTATTTTCGGTATAGTGAAATAAGGATAACAGATTCCACATTGGAAAAATGCAATGAGATGACAGTGGTGCAGTATTGTTATACTCCCGGGGAAAAAAACAGAAAGAAAAAAAAAAAGGTGTTGATCTCAATTTCTATATCTGGCAAAAATATATTTTAAAGTATTTTTTCAGACATACAAAAGCTGAAAAAAATTTCATCAGTGATATAGCATCACAACCATTACAATAAATACTAAAGTAAGTATTTCAGGAAAAAGGAAAATACCAGATGGAAAAAGAATTCCAAAGGAAAGAAGAGCCCTAAAAATGGTAAATATGTGGGTAAATGTAAGAGATTTAAAAAAAAAAAAAGTTCACTGTACTTAATTGGTCAGTCATGTCCAACTCTTTGTGACCCCATGGACTGCAGCCCGCCAGGCTCCTCTGTCCATGGGGATTCTCCAGGCAAGAATACTGGAGTGGGTTCCCATGCCCTCCTCCAGGGATCTTCAAACCCACGGATCAAATCCAGGTCTCCAGCATTGCAGGTGGATTACTTACCATCTGAGCCACCAATCCCCTTAAAAGACAACTGACCACATAAAGCTGAAAAAGTAGAAATACATTATGGAATTTTAAACACATGTAAAACCAAAATGTATGACAATAGCACACAAGCTGAAAAGAGAAAATCCAAGTGTACCGTTACAAGGCACTTACATGAAATGGAGAGTGGCGTTTTACTCAAAGTAGATGTGATAAGCTAAAGATATATATAGCCACTACAAACAAGCAGCAAAATTTTTTTTCAAGCTACAGATAATTAATTCTCCAATAAAGTATTTATTGAGTATCATAAAAATACTCAAATACAAAAGAAGGTAAAGAAAAAAAAAAAGAACAAAGAACAGATGTAACAAATAAGAAACACATTACCAAGAAGGAAGATTTAAACCCAACAAAATAATCACATTAAATGTAAATGGTCTAAATTAACAGCAGAGATTAGAAAGCTGGATTTGAAAGAAAGAAAAGAAAAAGCAAGGTCCAACTATATCCCATGTACCAGAAATCCAGCTTAAATGCAAATAGGTAAAAAGTTTTCAAATGGAAAAAGAGAAATAACACTAACACTACTCAAAACAAAGCTAGAATGGCAATACAAACAAAGTAGACTTCAGAGAAAAGCATATTACCAAAGGTCCATTTCGCAATGACAAAAAGATTCATCAAAAGATAATAATCGTAAATATGCATGCATCGAGTAACAGAACTTCAAACTACCAATATATGAAGCCAAACTGATCAAACTACAAGGAGAAATTGGCAAGGCCACAATTATAGTCAAAGATTTCAACACCCTTCTCTCAAAAATGAAGACAACAAGCAGACATAAAATATGTAAGGATACAAAAGGCTTGAAAATTTTGTCAGTCAACTTGATCTGATTAGTATTTACAGAACACTCCACCCAACATTCTTTTCAAGCACACATGAATCATTTACCAAGAGAGATGATACTATCATAAAACAAGTCTCAATAAATTTAAAATGACTCAAATCATGCCATGTATGTTTTATGACCACAGTGAAATTAAATCAGAAGTCAACCTCTGAAAAATACCTCAATATTGGGAAACTTGTGTACATACCTTTAAATAACCAACAGATTCAATGAAGAAACCACAAACAAAATCAACAAGGATTTCTGAATTGAACAAAAATGAAAACACGAATATAAACATTTGTGAGTTGCACACCAATCACTATTTAGAGGGGAATTTTATAGCATTAAACATTTGTATTAGAAGACAATAACAGAATAAGTTTACATTTTAAGATTCTAACAAATCAAAAGCAAATAAAATACAAAGTAAACAACAAAATGGAAATAAGAACAGAAATCACTGAAACTGAAAACACAAAATTAATTAAAAAAAAATCTGGCTCTTTGAGAATAGCAACAAAACAAATTTGTAGCCAGACTTAACAGGAAAAAAAGTGAGAAAATACACAAATTAACAGTCAGGAATGAGAAAGAAAACATTACTACAGATCTTAGAGATATAAAAAATATAATAAATGAATATTATGAACATGTATGCCCCTGGATTTAACAATTTAAATTAACAAGTTCCTTGAAAGATACAAACAACTGATGCTTACTCAAAAAGAAATAAATAAATAAAAGAAAAAGAAATAATAAATTAAATAAATAGAATTTAAAGCTAAAATCTTTCCCATAAAGAAAACTCCAGGTTTAAGTATGCTAGCCACTTAAATTCATCTTAAGTTTAAGATATCAATACATGGAGAGGTCAGGTATTTATTAACTATCATGTACAAGCATTACAGATAGAAATTTGATATGGTTATGTTAGTATTTCAGTAAAATCATTCTGGAAGGAAGCTGTGTAGAGAACTGGTTAATATGAGGCTAAATTAAAATCAAAGAGATCTGGGACTTCCTTGGTGGTTCAGTGGTTAAGACTCTGCACTTCTGCAGGGGGCCCAGGTTTGATCTCTGGTCAGGGAACTAAGATCCTGAATGCCTCAAGGTCAAAAGAAAAAAAAGGTAAAGAGACTAGAGACAATAATGAAATGATGAGGACATGAAATAAGTCAGTGGCAATGAGCATTTTTATTAACTCAGAGTAGGTGTTGGGATAGGGCATTAATAAAAGAGATAACTAGTAGAGAGAATAAGCAGATGCAGTGACTGACTGGACATAAAAGGTATGGGGAAAAACAGAGTAAGGATATTCCATGATTCCCAGCCTGAACATTAGAAAAGCCATTGACTAGAATAGGCAATACAAGAGGAGAAAAGATATGTTTATTCTTCAACATATGGCACATTTACGACAGCAGGCTCACTCACATACAGCCAGACATCTTGGGAGTGTGAAGTCAAGTGGGCCTTAGGAAGCATCACTACGAACAAAGATAGTGGAGGTGATGGGATTCCAGTTGAGCTATTTCAAATCCTAAAAGATGATGCTCTTAAAGCTCTGCACTCAATATACCAGCAAATTTGGAAAACTCAGCAGTGGCCACAGGACTGGAAAAGGTTAGTTTTCATTCCAATCCCAAAGAAGGGCAATGCCAAAGAATGCACAGACTACCACACAATTGCATTCATTTCACATGCTAGCAAAGTAACACGCAGAATTCTCCAAGCTAGGCTTCAACAGTACATGAACCAAAAACTTCCAGGTGTTCAAGCTGAATTAGAAAAGGCCGAGGAACCAGAGATTAAATTGCCAACATCCACTGGATCACAGAAAAAGCAAACGAATTCCAGAAGAATATTTACTTCTGCTTCACTGACTACGCTAAAGCTTTTGACTGTGTGGATGACAACAAATTGGAAAATTCTTAAAGACAGGGGAATACCAGACCACCTTACCTGTCTCCTAAGAAATCTACATGCAAGTCAAGAAGCAACAGAACTGGACATGGAACAACAGACTGATTCCAAATCGGGAAAGGAGTACGTCAAGGCTGAGTACTGTCACCCTGCTTATTTAACTTATTTGCAGTGTATATCATGTGAAATGCCAGGCTGGATGAAGCACAAGCAGGAATCAAGATTGCCGGGAGAAATATCAATAACCTCAGATATGCAGATGACACCGCCCTTATGGCAGAAAGTGAAGAGAAACTAAAGAGCCTCTTGATGAAGGTGAAAGAGGAGAGTGAAAAAGCTGGCTTAAAGCTCAACATTCAAAAAACAAAGAGATCACAGCATCCAGTCCCATCACGAATAGGCAGGCACACAATGGAAACAGTGAGAGAGTGATTTTCTTGGGCTCCAAAATCACTGCAGATGGCGACTACAATCACCATGTGAAATTAAAAGACGCTTATTCTTTGGAAGAAAAGCTATGACCAACTTAGACAGCATATTAAAAAGCAGAGACATTACTTTGCTGACAGAGGTCCATCTACTCAAAGCTATAGTTTTTCCAGTGGTCATGTATGGATGTGAGAGTTGAACCATAAAGAAGGCTGAGCGCCACAGAATTGATGCTTTTGAACTGTGGTGCTAGAGAAGACTCTTGAGGGTCCCTTGGACTGCAAGGAGATCAAACCAGTCAATGCTCAAGGAAATCAGTCTTGAATATTCACTGGAAGGACTGATACTGAAGCTCCAACACTTGGGCCACCTGATGCGAAGAACTGACTCATTTGAAAAGACCCCAATGTGGGAGAGATTGAAGGCAGGAGGAGAAGGGGACAACAGAGGATGAGATGGTTGGATGGCATCATCAACTCAATGGACATGAGCTACAGCAAGCTCTGGGAGATGGTGAAGGACAGGGAAGCCTAGTGTGCTGCAGTTTACTGGGTGGCAAAGAGTCAGACATGACTAAACAACAACCATGGTACATGTAAACTTTCAGAGGCCAAAAGGTAGACTCTTGTGTGTGTGTGTGCACTCAATTGCTCAGTCGTGTCCAATTCTTTGTGATCCCATGCACTGTAGCCCTCCAGACTCCTCTATCCATGGGATTCTCTAGGCAAGAACACTAAAGTGGGTTGACACTTTCTCCTCCAGGTGATCTTCCCAACTCAGGGATCAAACCCATGTGTCCTGCAGTTTCTGCATTAGTGGGTGGATTCTTCCTGAGACACCTGGGAAGCCGAGCCTATTTATTTGCTCTATCTCGTTTAATGAGTCTGACCTACTTTCTTCAGAAAAAAATTGGGGAATGTGAAGCTCTCTCCCTACCTTTTCCCTTTTTGTTGTATGTGGCTGTAATGATTCAATTCTTTACTGAATTCTGCTTATTACCTATGTAACATCCTTTGCCTCCTTTTAAAGTTTTCACTGTTTGCCATTTTCTGGCTTTCCTGACTCCACTTGAGAATTGTTATTTTTTTTACATTTTTAATATTTATATTATTTTATTTGGCTGTGCTAACTCTTCATTGCAGCATGCGGGCTCTTTACTTGGGCATGTGGGATCTACTTCCCTGACCAGAGATTGAATTCAAGCCCCTTACTTCGGGACTTCAGAGTCCTAGCCATTGGACCACAAGGGAAATCCCAAGAATTGTACTTTTATTTTCTTAAGTACATCCTTTTCAACTTGGTTGAACTGCAGCAACTTTTTTTTTGGCAAGTCTTATAAGCCAGGCCATGTATCAAGTGTTTCACATATATTAGTTCATCTCATTTTCAAAATTTTGCAAAGTATCTCCATTTTATGATTAAATAAAACTAAAACTGTGAAGAAAGCTGAGCACCGAAGAATTGATGCTTTTGAACTGTGGTGTTGGAGAAGACTCTTGAGAGTCCCGTGGACTGCAAGGAGATCCAACCAGTCCATTCTAAAGGAGATCAGTCCTGGGTGTTCATTGGAAGGACTGATGCTAAAGCTGAAACTCCAGTACTTTGGCCACCTCATGCGAAGAGCTGACTCATTGGAAAAGACCCTGATGCTGGGAGGGATTGGGGGCAGGAGGAGAAGGGGACGACAGAGGATGAGATGGCTGGATGGCATCACTGACTCAATGGACGTGAGGCTGAGTGAACTCCAGGAGTTGGTGATGGACAGGGAGGCCTGGCATGCTGCGATTCATAGGACTGCAAAGAGTCAGACACGACTGAGCGACTCAACTGAACTGAACTGAAACCTGAAAAAGATTGCATAGTGAGCTGAAAATTAAGACAACTGGTGGACTGAAGAATTGAAATTTGAACCTAGATCTGTAGAGCACCAAAACTTGTGACACATAACTTTCATAAGCTTTCTGCTACCTTTAAGAGGCCTCTTGCTGAATGTTTGACCAAGGTGATTTCATTCATGAACAAGTGTGCCTACTACATGTCTTCAAAATTTCTGTAGATACACTTTTAATAGCCCCTTTCCCTACTGCTTCTAAAACTGGAAAGCTGCATACAGTGTACTTTTTCTCCTTTACTTCCTCTCATTAAATGTCAAATTTAATCATGTTATGATTATTATCAGGTAGTGGTTCAGCCACAGCCATTTCCTGCCCCAGTTTCTGTTCAAAATGAAGTCCAACATATTTTCTTTCCTAGTCTTCTAAAATTACCTGTTTGAGGAAGCCATTTTTTCATCTGAAAACTCACCTCTATTATTTTGTGTCATTTACGCATCTACATGACACTTAAAAAGTTGGACTAAAAAGGCAGCTTTCCAAAACGTCATTTGACTAAGTATTTTCAACTTAGTTATATGATTTTGGTTATCAGGTGATCCACATTTATAAATCCAATGTGAGTATTTATGGTTCTGTGCTGTCCTGAGGAGAAGACATAAGCATGGGACTTTTTCTCAGGTTTTCAAGGACAGTCTCAATTTAAAACATTCTGTTAGACTGTCACATCTCAAGTTTTGGCTCAGAAAAGATGGTAACATATATGCCAAGGGTAATGTGCAATATTGACTCTACGTGGCAACAGGGTAGGTCAGGTTAAGGAAAGGCAATCACTTAATTAAGACTATTTTACTTTTAATTTCTTTGGTGGCACCCCACATCCTACAGAATCTTAGTTCCCAACTAGGGATCCAACACGCACCTCCTGCAGTGGAAGTGTACCACTGGACATCCAGGGAATTCTCGAGATTATTTTTCTTTTTAAAATAATCCCAAAATACTTCCCTTGAATTAGTCTTCTTTTACTGGTTAGGATGAAATACCATAATGAAATAATGAAATAGTTGCTTGCCTGAACACATTTGGAAGTCAGTTTTAGTAAGTATTAAAAAGTAAATATTAAAAAAGTAACAATTCACACTCTTGAGATATTCTTATAAAGTATATAATTTCTAACTACTAAAATTGCCCAGCCACATTTCTACACAATTATCATTTACATTTGGCCTTTGCAAATACTTTGTATACAGAGCCACAATTACTTGCCATTCCCATAACAATCCATATTCCCGTTCTGAGACCCTGCCTCTGGTTCTGTGTGTTCTATCTGTGTTGATGCCCTTCCTCCCCACTAATAAAAGTTATCAGTCACCCTTTAAGGCTCCAGAGATAGCACCCGGTAAACCTCCAACCCATCTCAACTCTTCAATTTATTTGTTTTTTATTCCTCATTCAGGACTTTATTCATCCAATACCAATAAGCCAGTACTTTACAAATTTTGCTTAATATTAATACTCCCCTTTGAAGTATTATTCTCTCCACTTAACAGGTAAGGAAACTAAACATGAATGAAATTTGATATCATATTCCAGGTCACAAAGCAAAACAGGAATTCAAATGCTGGTCTGAACTTTAACTCAATTCTCTTTCCATGAAACCACAGACTTTATGGCACTCTCTTATAGTACAATATACACTGTATTGTATTACCATTATTTGTTCACATCTCTCTCTCTCACTAAAGGGATGTTCCTCAAAGACAAGGAAGGACTCCACCCTTACATTCCAGCAATAGTCAACAGTGCTTACTGTACAGTGATCGCAAAGTGTTACCAAATATTAAGTTTATTCTGCAGCATTATTTTCCACTGATCAGTCGCCTTCAACCACATCTGTATGAAGCCATTTTTACTGTGATGGTAAAATACAACAGTTTGGAATACAGGCTTTGTAATTAGATCGCTTAGATGTGAATTTCACCTCTAAACTTATCTGAGAAATCTTAAACACATATGTTAACTACGTTAACTCATAGGAGGACAGTAATCACTGTAGCTACCTCTTTTAGGATTATAATGATTAAATGAGGTAATACAGAGGCAAATGAACTATTTTTTTGATCCTCATTTTTTTCTACATGCTACCCTAAATTTTCTTCAGCTCAGTCTAGGGAATCCTTTTTCATTATAAATTCTTGAAATGTTGGTATTACTCAAGTCATAAAGAAATAAATAATTCCATTTGCAGCAACATGAATGGACCTACAGACTGTCATACTGAGTGAAGTCAGACAGAGAAAAACAAATACCACATGATATCACTTATATGTGGAATATTTAAAAAGGGTACAAATGAACTTATCAACAGAACAGAAATAGTTACAGACGTAGAAGACAACTTATGGTTATTGGGTGTAAAGGGGAGGGATAAATTAGAAAACTGGGACTGACATATAGACACTACTACATATAAAACAGGTAATAAGGATTTACTGAACAGCACAGGAAACTCTACTCAATACTTATAATAGCCTACACAGGAAAAGCGTCTAAAAAAGAGTGGATATATGTATAACTGATTCACTTTGCTGTACACCTGAAACTAACAACATTGTAAATCAACTATATCCAATAAAAACTTAAAAAAAAAATTCCTTGCAATTTTGAATGAAATGGACTAGCCAAAAAGGTTCATGGCTTAAAAATTGGTCAGGTCACTTAACTTGACTTTTATAGCCAACTGGCCAGTGCCAGTTTGGATTCAAAAAAAAGTTTATTCTTGGAAGCCTGACCATGCAAGAGTGTCCCCATTGTATATTATATTTGCTCACCTCATTTTCAAGCCCTACCAGAAACTTTGAAAATTAGAACACAGACACTTTCTACTTTATTACCACCTAACTTAATACTGCCACCTCATGTGAAGAGATGACTCACTGGAAAAGACCCTGATGCTGGGAGGGATTGGGGGCAGGAGGAGAAGGGGACGACAGAGGATGAGATGGCTGGATGGTATCACTGACTCGATGGACATGAGTCTGGGTGAACTCCAGGAGTTGGTGATGGACAGGGAGGCCTGGCTGCTGCGATTCATGGGGTCGCAAAGAGTCGGACACGACTGAGCGACTGAACTGAACTGAACTTAATACTACCTAGGATGCACACAGACAACTAAATTGTGAGGGAGGCATGCTCTTTTCCCAACAAGAAAACGCTCCTGGAACCACCTGTGTTCTGGCCTCAGACATAACTCATTCTCCCCACACCTGCAAGATTTCTCTGGAATCTAGAGGATAAGTCACCGCACCGGAGAGGGACTATCCACTGCCATCCCTTAAACTTAGCAGCGGTTACTCCAAAAAGTTAGGATTTTATATTGTTATGCTATTTTTATGGATCTTTAGACTAAAGTGTGTAATTTCCAAATTTTTAGAATTTCCCCCTTAAAGCTTTTAAAAGCTATCAGTTTGGGGGGAAAAAAGTTTTTTAAAATACATAACCCCTTGAAACAAGAGCAAATACTAAAGCTACAGCCACAATCTCAAAGGGGGCGGGGGGACAAATTTTCAAAAGTCTAGTTGGCTAAAGCTAAACAAAAATTATAAAATCAAAGTACCACAAATAACAGACTAATATCAAAGTAAGCAGGATATACTATTAACAAACTAGGCAAGTGTAAATGACAAAACACTTAATACAGTCACACGAATTTTTAAATTACTTGGTACATGTCAATAGATACTGAGATTAAGAAATTGTCTCAGATTCTGTAGTTCCCTACTCAGTACATGTTGTTATAAAGCAGGTCCTTTTTTGAGGGGGAGGGGGACCACACTAAAAATTAAAAGGGTATCAGATTACCGACAGAATACTCTCCAAAGTTCTAAAAGGAGACACTGCATTAGAAAGCCATGACCTGAAGGAACAATACCAAAACACTGGCTGTCAACATGAGACAGAATAAAATAAGAAAATGTGAAGCACGCCGATGGACCGCGGCATTGTTTCCAGACAAGAAATACCCCTTTAAGGCCCACGCCAAGGATTTCAGCACCCGCTCCGCAGTCAGTCCTGGAATCAGAAAACTGTTGCCCTCTCAGTGAGGGCAGGGCAGCGACCCCCGCCAGCCGGCTTTCAGCGCGCACAGAGTCGCCCCCTTCTTCAGAGCTCGCTGCTCCGGCCGCTAGCTGGCCGCTCCCCTCGGGCCGGGACTCGGCCACCCGCTGGCCGCACACGCCCTCGGACCCGACGCGCCCCCAACAGAACGCCACGGGAAGGAAGCGAAGGAGAGGGGCCTTGAGAAGGGGCGGGAGGAGCGAGAGGCGGCGCTGCGATTCGGGTCGTCACCATCCACGCTCGAGAACTGCCCGGGTTCAGGAGGAGGAAAACTGAGCCTCCGCCGCCGGCCAAATGATAGGACCCCGGAGCGCAGGTGCCGGCGGCTGCCCGACGAAGTCACGGGCCGGGAGGACGATGCGTTGACCCCGGAGCCCCCACCTCCATCCCACTCGCCGCTCTCCTCGCTCATCCACCTTCATCTTCGGCTTATGTCAGAACCCAACGACCTCCACACGGCCCGCCCGAGCGTGGAGGTGATGCCGGCTCTTACCTTAGGAAAGGGCGCGGCGCCGTGCCGCTAGAGGCGGCTAGGGTGCGCGCGGGAGACACCGAGGCGAGCGCCACCGCCGCCGCGGGAGCCTGAGGAGTCACAACGAAGCTGCCCGCGGGCGCGCCGCCTCCAGATCCGCCGCCCCACCCCCTCTCCCGCAGGATTTTGCGCCGGCGTCTCGGCGCTCTGACTGGTAGAGCCAGAGGAGGGGAGGGGCGCCCCGCGGGGGCGGGGCTGAGCGCTGCAAAGTCTAATTGGCATCTGTAGGCCCAATGGGACCACGGACGCTCCCGGCTTTGCTTAGACTGACTTTCCTGCTAGCCCGTAGCAGTCAAGAGGCGGGCCCAGTGGCTTCTTTTATAGCCATCATTTTGACAAACCGGATTGTACGAAAAAGTCGGTTGGTTTGCACTGGCGGCTGAATGGCCCAATTAATTCAGGGGAGGGAGCTTCTGAGCTCTCTGATTGGCGTTCTCTCTACCTATAGGAGAGGCCCAGGCGGTTAGACCCTGCCCCGGATGTGGGCGCGGCTCTGAGGTACACCCAAGAGAGCCTGTACTGTGGTCGTTTGAGGAGGCGGAATTGAGGTCCCTTTTTCTTGACTATCATGTGATGGCTTCTGGATTTAATGGGGGGAGAAGTGTGGAAAAGGCCAAGGATCCAAACTGGCGAATTTCCTGATCTTCGAGCCCCTCTCCGCTCTCCAGACAGCGGAACTGCCGGGTGAGTCCAGGGCTCCGACGAGCCGGCATACCCCGAAGTGCACTGGCCCCCCGCCCCCTACCCTGTGTCTGCCTCCCTCGTCGCCGCGCCCATCCCCTCACCCTCCAGACCCAAATACACCGGAGTGGCACCAGGCTTCTGTTTGCGTTGTGGATCATATCGTACAAGAACTGCGTTCAACTCCAAAATGTACTGGGCCCGCAGTGCAGAATGGGGGGAGTTCGGATAGGGCGCCGCTGTCGGACCGTCGGCGTTTGAAGTTGAAGGGTAAGGATAGTTTAGGAACCCCCTTAGGAACGCCCTGAAGTTCTAGAGACAAGTAGGCCCGAAAATCAGGTAAATGTAAGCAGAACGCTGTTCCTTTGAAGGATGGTCAGGTTGGCCAAGGTTGTTGAAGTAGGTACCTTTCGAAAGTGACTCATTATCTGGAGGAATTCTTTGTTGTGGGCTCATTAAGCAAAACTGTCTTTGGGATAGGACGAGTTCATATGGAAGTGTACTGACAGTCGCGAGAAGGAAAATGGAAATGGTGTGGCAACCACCACGGACAAGTTATCGGGTCCACCCACACCTGATACCGAGATGCTGGACCTGTGTGGGGGCAGGGCCCTTTAGATTTCCATTTAGGGGCAGCGCAGGTGTTAGGCGGATAGGCGGTATATACTTAACTGTCTTCAGGTGCAAAACATAATCACGAATGAAAAATACTTTAAAAAATTTTGGAGTATGCAGCTCCCCCACCCTCCTTAAAAGAGAAAGAAGAGAAGTAGTAGGAAACAAATATAATAAATTAATGGAGGTTTATTAATAAATCGGAGTTGTTTGTCATCATTGTACCCCAGCACCCATGATCCTTCAAGCATCATTTAAATATCAATAGAGTGCTTTTAGTGAAAGTGCACACAAAACTCTGTTGCATCCCACATAAAAAAAACTTGTAGCCACAAGGTTGTTTTTTTGCAGTCGTTTGACCTCCAATCTTAAAGCACCTGCTTTGAATGCAGTTACCCTTATTGAGTTACTACTCAGACCTATGTTGAGGGGGGGAAGTGGAAAGCTTGACTCATTTAATGGCTGGCTGATAGAAGTTATGTTTAAGCAAATGTATTATCATAAACTTTTTTAAAAGTTAACAAAAACGGCCAGAGGGATTGGAAACTGGAATTGAGCAAATTCAATTTACAGTATGAAACCCATCTGTAGTTACTAATCAGTACATACCTCTCCACCTCTTCTTCCAAATTTGGTTCCACATCCCATTATGGCAGCCTCTGGCCAGGAAAGGACCAGCACAGAAAATGCCTTCCTGGGAACAAAAGCATCTGTTTTTCATACTGCAGTATGAAGTATCTTCACGCTAAGTAAACAAATTGAGTGCAAGCAGATGGGTTATATAGAGGAAAGAAGGGAGCTTGGAGACTCAGATCATTACTGAAATGAAACAGATATATATACTCTTGCACCATGATAGCTACCCACTGTTTAAAGTAGTAAAGATGTAACAATCAAAGTTAGTCCTAAAATATAACTACTTAAAGATGATAGGCTAGGACATTTGATTTATCTAGCCAGTTTCCTCCCTTTTTCCTTATTTCTTGTCCTCCTGCATTTTTACTTCTGTTACCATCCCCATTACCTGCTTATCTTTTCCTCTTGCAATCTCCTATGCTGTCTCATCCTCAGTCTATCATTCCCCAGTGGCTTATTTCCTTTTGTTTATAATTTCTATCCTTTACTGAAAATCTCTTCTTGATCCTTCATCATTATCATTGTAAGTCTTACCTTTCATTTTCTCTTCTCCCAGTGTTTCAGAGGAATAAAATGTCACCTGTTTGCATTTCGTTATCTTCTGTTAGCTCCTCACCTAACTTCATGCAACCTTGCTTCTGACTTGCCATTCTGTTTACCCTTTTTCCAGATGGTCACAAGACTGATATAAAAATTGGAATAAATATGGAACATACTGTAAACCTGTATGTGAAGATTAAATGTGTTTATACTTAAGTATTACAGATTGATGGATTCCTATCAAAATTCCGAGTTTTTTAAATTTAGTGATTTTAGCATTGAAAAACTGGAAGGGCCAGTAAGAGAAAATATTTTGGAGAAGAAAATAGTAAGTAGATACTAGGCCTCCCAGATATTAGAATGTATCTAGTAACAGTGATACAGTACTAGTGCAAAACAGACATTGATCAGTAAGACAGGATAGGAAGGTAAGAAATAGCTCCAATTATTAAACAATTTAGCATCTAATAATCACAAGTTTTTTAAGTGGTTTTGATTATTGAGTAGCAAGTAGTAAAAAAGCTATATACCACAAACCAAAAAATGGGTATTACTAAAAAGTTTTAGACTAAGAAAATAGGTATTTATAATAACTTTGAGAAAATTTGATTAAAAAATGTAAGACCCATGGATTAAGCTATACGAAAATCCAGTGTTATCAATGGGTTCTATGTTACTTAGCCCAGTGAACTCTGTACAATCATAGTTCTACCTAACGTTGTAATTTTTTTTAACTGTTCCCTCCTTATTAAAACTCCTCTCCTGGCTTTATACCACCCTTTCTTTGATTTTGAATGCTTTTTCTTAGTATTCCTTGATAATGAAAATTAATAGGTGTGCAAATGTACAAAGAAAGGTTAATTAAGAACATCCCTGAGGTACAGGAAAAAGATCCTGAGTGCCTGCATTTGTGTGAAAAACAAGAAAAACAGGCTGTTTTTAAAACATCTTGAATAGAACTTATACCCAGTGGATATACTAAAAATTGTATTTTGTCACAGCTGTATGGAATGATGGATGTGATGTTGTCAAAGATGGCTACAAATTTGATGGATTATGAAAGGGAGATGATAAAGTGTTTTCAAAATTAGGAAATCTATGAGAGAAAAAGAGCCAGCTTTGTAAACCAGGAATAGAAATAATTTTTTTCTGGTACCAAAATTTAAGATCTTGACTTTTTTTTTTCCTTCTCTTAGGGTATATTTTCCTTTTTTCGACCCTGCAACAGCTTCTTTAAATTGTTTAAATGAGAATGTCCTTGGCTCAGAGAGTACTACTCACCTGGCTTTTCACATTACTCTTCTTGATCATGTTGGTGTTGAAACTGGATGAGAAGGCACCTTGGAACTGGTTCCTCATATTTATTCCAGTCTGGATATTTGATACTATCCTTCTTGTCATGCTGATTGTGAAAATGGCTGGACGATGTAAGTCTGGCTTTGACCCTCGACATGGATCACACAATATTAAAAAAAAAGCCTGGTACCTCATTGCAATGTTACTTAAATTAGCCTTCTGTCTTGCACTCTGTGCTAAACTGGAACAGTTTACTACCATGAATCTGTCCTATGTCTTCATTCCTTTATGGGCCTTACTGGCTGGGGCTTTGATAGAACTTGGATATAACGTCTTTTTTGTGAGAGACTGACTTCTAAGGACATCAGCTCATTTTATTGCTGTTCAGCAAGCTATTATTAAAGTGTACTGAATCTTTGCAAGCTTGAAGAATGCCAGAGAACTGAGAAAAATACCAAATGTAATTTTATACTGCTCCCATTAAAATAGTCTTGGTGACTTCTAGTTGACCCCAAACTTAATCATTCAATATTTGAGTTATTAATACCCTTATTGTTCTATATGAATAAAGTTTGTTTTGGATCTTATGTTTCTACTTGACTCTTGAATAATCTGCTTTACGTATGTGGTCAATATTAAAAGTACGTAAACAAAGTAAGTAAAAGCCTTTAGTAAGTAAAGTAAAAGTAAGTAAAAGCCTTTAAAGTAAGTAAAAAGCCTTTAGTCTACACATTTGAATAGACATTTAATATATCATGGCCCCATTATGACCATGTAAATAGTCATTTGTGCTTCTCAATTATGAAGAAAACCTAGTTACTGAAATAACTGGGGTGCCACTTAAGGTTTATATTCAGAAAGAATCTAAAAGTTTTGAGTTTTTTCATTTGTGTTTTTTATCTAGGCTACCTTCATTGTTATCTTCGCCTTCCATTTGGAACAAATAAATTAGAGATAGAATATTAAAAACTGAGCAGAAGCTTGCCTCTTCCTAATGTTAGGGGAACCATCCATCCCATTTATGTCAGGACAGTCCAGGTTATGCCTATTGGTCTGGGGTCTCAGGGACGTAGTTCCCCTTTAATTCTTACAAGTGTCTTGGTTTGAAAAATTACAGATGCCCCTACCATAGTACTTAAACAATTCCAGTGAAACATAGGTGGCAGTAGGGCTTCCCCAGTGGCTCAGAATCGGCCTGCAGTGCAAGAGATGCAGGGTTGGATCCCTGGGTCAGGGAATATCCCCTGGAGAAGGAAATGGCAATTCACTCCAGTATTCTTGCCTGGAGAATCCCATGGAAGCGACTTAGCAGGCACATAGGTGGCAGTACTTAAAAGAATTCCGGAGTCCACAACCCGAAAGCAGGGTCAGGGTGGTTATTTTTGCCCTATACAGTCCTCTTAGCTTTGGGAGTCTCTAAAGTACTATTGTGTTCATTTTAAAAATATCTAACAAGAAAATGATTTCTGGCTGCTAGTACTTGAGGGTGTTACTAGCTCAGTCGTGCCCAACTCTTTGTGACCCCATGGACAGTAGCCTGCAAGGCTACTCTGTCCATGGAATTGTCCATGCAAGAATACTGGATTGGGCTGTCATTCCCTTCTCCAGGGGATCTTCCTGACCCAGGGATCAAGCCCAGGTCTCCGCGTTGCAGGCAGATTGTTTACCATCTGAGCCACCAAGGAAGCTTGAGAAGATTGCTTAGAGAATTGTGATCTAGTTCTCCCTGGTGGTTTAGAGGGTAAAGCGTCGGCCTGCAATGCAGAAGACCCAGGTTCAATCTCTGAGTCAGGAAGATTCCCTGGAGAAAGAAATGGCAACCCACTCCAGTACTCTTGCCTGGAAAATCCCCTGGACGGAATAGCCTGGGAGGCTGCAGTCCATGGGGGTCGCAAAGAGTCAGACACGACTGAGTGAGTTCACTTTCCTTTCCTTCCTTCTTTGTAGACCGATAACGTGACAAAGTTTCAGACACAACACTACAAACTAATACTGCTTAACTCTTCATTTGAAACTACAGAGCTAGGTTAAATGAAAAAACAAAAAAAAAGATTACAAATGTTTTCCTGTCTTATAATTGGTATATATTAGTATTTTGGATATGTAAAAATAGGATTAAGAAGATAGTTAATATGGGGAACATAATGTTGCAAGACTTAACTAGGTATTCCTAATTCAGTTGAGAGATCTAAACTGTTTGTCTCTGGAATCTATTAATTGGGTACATTCGAAGTAGAATAAAGCTTTTGTGTATGAGAAACCAGGTAAGATTTTGTAGTTCAGGAAAACCTGTATTTGTGAAAGCATCACAAAGTATAATCTCTCAGAGAGAAAAGGAGAAGGAACAGCATCACGTGCAAAGAATCAGCTAGGCCAGGAGTCAGTAAGGTTATTTTGTAAAGGGCTGTATAGTAAATACTTAAACCTTTTGTAGGCCATATAGGTTTGTCACACCTATTCAGCTTAGTTCATGTGGTAAGAAAGCAGCCAGACCCTAGCTATGTTCCAATAAAACAGTTTATGGACAATGAAATTTAACATTCTATGATTGCCACATATCAAAATATTCTTTTGATTTTTGTTTCAACTGTTTAAAACTGCAAAAACCATTCTTACCTTATAGGCTATACAAAAAGCAGGTAGTGCTCTAGATGTGACCCATGGGCAAAGTAGTTTGCTGACCTCTGAGCTATAGGCCATAAAATAAGCAAAAGTAGAAATTTTTATGACACTACTAAGAGGAGAGGTGGGGCTGGTCTCCAAGGAAAGGAAAAGAGGTTTAGGTAAGAATTTTATGTAAAAGGCAGCACAATAAGCAACCTGTTTACACTTAAGTATCAACCAATCTTAAGTGTCTAAAAGAATCCCAGAAAGTAGAACTCCTCTTTCTTAATTTGCTCAGTCATGTCTGACTCTTTGCAACTCCACGGAGTGGAGGCTGCCAGGCTCCTCTGTCCATGGAATTCTCCAGGCAAGAATATTGGAGTGGGTTGCCATTTCCTTCTCCATAATTTGGTGTACTGCCTCACTAAATAAGCAACTTAACATAGCAGTATTATTGATGTGTGCCTCCCTGATCTGGACACCAGATATTTTTGTTTTTTCCCCACACCACCAAGGAATTAACTCAGTTCTGACACTATGTGGAGATAGAAGATAGACTCATATCCCATAAGCTAAGGTTCAGTCTCAGAAGACTGCACATTTTCCTTCCCCTCCCAACTTCAGATGCCAACCACATTCAGGTTGTCACCTTGCTTCTGACCTACTTGCTCTAGATTGCAGGTTCCCATGACCCTCTCAAGTTTAATTAATTTACCAGAACAGCTCACGTAACTCAGAAAAACATTTTACTTACTAGAACACCAGTTTATTGTAGGATATTAACTCAGGAACAGCCAGATGGAAGAGATTCACAGGGCAAGGTATGGAGAAGGGGTGCAGAGTTTCCATGCTCTCTGTGCACACTACTCTTCCCCCATCTCTTCATGTTCACCAACCTAGAAGTGTTCTGAACCCTGTACTTTTGGGATGTTATGGAAGCTTGATTACATAGGCATGATTAATTAATTCATTAGCCACTGGTGATTGAAATCATCTCCAGCCCTGGGGGAGAGAAGGGGACTGAAAGTTTCAACTCTAATCACTAGGTTGGTTCCCCTGGCAACTGGCCTCAAACCTAGGACCTTTCCAAAAGTCTTCTCATTAACATAAATTCAAAAGACACATTATTCACAGTTATCACTTGGGAAATTACAAGGGTGTCTAATTCCTGTGCAAGGAACAGGGATGAAAACTAGATATATATTAATACTTCTTAAAAGTCATTATCACCCCAGTCTCAGTAATTGGGATATACTTTAAAACATTAATGAAAGACATAGACATGACATTATACTTAATTAAAGGAAAAGCAAAACTAATGTAGTAATACAGTAAGTACTGCAGAAAGATTTTAGCTACAGGATACTTCCTTTATAGTAGAGATGTTTACTGATGGTATTTATAAAAAGAACACACTTTGCTTTGAGAAAGAAGCTTGGAATAGTGAAGCCATTAATTACCAGGTGGTAACATAACAGGTTTGGAGAAGGCGATGGCACACCACTCCAGTACTGTTGCCTGGAGAATCCCATGGACGGAGGAGCCTGGTGGGCTATAGTCCATGGGGTTGTGAAGAGTTGGACACGACTGAGCGACTTTGCTTTCACTTTTCACTTTAATGCATTGGAGAAAGAAATGGCAACCCACTCCAGTGTTCTTGCCTGGAGAATCCCAGGGATGGAGGAGCCTGGTGGGCTGCCATCTATGGGGTCGCACAGAGTCGGACACGACTGAAGTGACTTAGCAGCAACGTAACAGGTTAGAATAGGGGTAGAGGCAGAGAACTGCAGGCAGCCTAGAACAGTTTATGCTGTTTTAAGAATCTAGATGAGATGAAGATCTGTGACTGTGAACATCTACTATAACGAAGAGCAGACAAATTATAAACAGTTCTGGGGTCAACGCAAGAAAATATTTAAGGATACACTGTAGAGCTGATCCTTGAACAATGTGGGGTTTGGAGCACTGACCTCCATGCTGGCAAATCCACCTATAATTTACAGTTGGCTCTCTGGCCCTCCACATTCAAGATTCCACATTCTTGGATTCAATAACAGGTGTGTAGGAATATGGTACAGGTTGAAAAATGTGTATTAGTGGACCCTAACAGTTCAAACCTGTATTGTCCAAGAGTCAACTGTACAAAGAGAAAAAAATATAGAAATCAGATTACCACGACATGACTGTGTAGAGTGATACAACAGCAAAATTAGGAAGGAATGAAACAGCTAATTCTTGGGGACAAGGGTAAAGAGAATTTAGATTTGATAGCATGGATCATTAGGTGGCTCAGACGGTAAAGCGTCTGCCTGCAATGCAGGAGACCCAGGTTCGATCCCTGGGTCGGGAAGATCCTCTGGATAAGGAAATGGCAAATCACTCCAGTATTCTTGCCTGGAAAAATCTCATGGTTGGAGCCTGGTAGGCTACAGCCTACGGGGTTGCAAAGAGTCAAACACGACTGAGTGACTTCACTTCAAGAAACCAAGGCTGACTGAAGTCATGGTGTCATGAAGATAGTTCAAGGACATAACCTAAAGACTTAAAGGGAAGAATCACAGAGACCCCCTTAAATGGTGGTGGTGGTTTAGTTGCTCAGTCATGTCTGACTCTTGCAAACCCATGGACTGTAGCCCACCAGGCTCCTCTGTCCATGGGGTTCTCCAGGCAAGAATATTGGGGAGGGTTGCCATTTCCTTCTCCAGGGGCTTTAAATAGTAGTGGATAGGTAAAAGACGCCATCCAAAAAAACCAAAAACAATGAAAAAACCCACAACAGGTCATGAAGAGTTTTACTGAGTAAATGATCGATAACAAGTGTTACAGGGGTTAAATGGAAGTATTAGGACATGGAGCCACTGGATTTGATAGTCAACAGCTGGGAGAATCACTTCGGTTGAACAATTAGAGAATTAAAATGAAATTGTAGTGAGATGAGGAAGTGAAGCAGAAGATTTCCAAAAACTTTGTTAGGAAGACAGAGGGAACAAGAGCATAAAGTCAGACTCAAAGTTTTTTTTGTTTAAGACAGACTTGAGATTTTTCACATAAATATCTAATACAGTTAAAAACCAACATTTCGGGATTTCCCTGTCATTCCAGTGGTTGAGAATCTGCCTTGCAATGCAGAGGACGCAGGTTCGGTCCCTGATCAGGTAACTAAGATCCCACATGCCTTGAGGCAACTAAGCCTCTGCACCACAACTACTGAACCCAAGCACCACAACAAAGACCAATGTAGTCAAATAAATAAATGTTTTTTTTTTTTTAAATTCAACCAAAGAAGAAACTTGGCAGAGTGGAGTGGGGATCGAACTGTCTAAAAATTTTAAAACACTGTTAACATAAAATATTAGCAAGTATATTGACTTGCCTCTGAGTCTGCACACTTAGTAGTATTCAGCAGTACAGTAGCAATGAACTTTATAGGAAAGTGTAAAGATTTAACATTTTAGGGACTCCCATGGTGGTCCAGTGACTAAGACCCCACATTCCCAATGCAGGGGGCCCAGCTTTGATCCCTGGTCAGGGAACTAGATCCAACATGCTGCAACTAAGAGTTCACAGTCTGCAACTAAAAAGAAAACAAAAAAAAAAATCGTACATGCCACAGCTTAAAGATCCTGCATGCCCTGCAATGAAGACTGATTGCAACTAAAAGCTGGGGGAGCCAAATAAACATAAAAATATTTTTAATTAACATTTAAAAACATAAATGCATAAAATCTAAATCTCAAAATGTGTTGAAGATCCAGAGTTTCATATTTTAATAGTACAGTTCTTAGAAGGTAGAAAATAGTAATAGAGCATACAAGTAGTACAAATTCTACTTTTAATTTCTAGTTAACATAATTCAGTTTCCTACATTTTGTTCTCAGGTCATTCACATTCCCTGTTTGGGTCTGAAGTCCTGAAGGGAAGATATATGTAAAATTTTTAGCAAGATGTATTCCCCTTTCTTTCCCTGTTCTCCCAGTAGAGATGATATACATCTGTAAACGTCAAAAAGGAGACATCACTGCTTTTAGGTTCCTTGTGCTTAACATTCTAAAAAACTCATTCCCATCTGCAGTATGCAGTGGGTTACAGGAAGAGCTGAACAGAAAAGCCAGGACAGAGATAGGATTTTATAGCTCTCCTGAGTTGTCCTCCTCGGAGAGGGCAATGGCACCCCACTCCAGTACTCTCGCCTGGAAAATCTCATGGACAGAGGAGCCTGGTAGGCTGCAGTCCATGGGGTCACTAAGAGTCGATTACGACTGAGCGACTTCACTTTCACTTTTCACTTTCATGCATTGGAGAAGGGAATGGCAACCCACTCTAGTGTTCTTGCCTGGAGAATCCCAGGGACGGGGGAGCCTGGTGGGCTGCCGTCTATGGGGTCGCACCGAGTCGGACACGACTGAAGCGACTTAGCAGCAGCCGAGTTGTCCTCCTTTCTTATTTGAGGTATACTGTCAGAGCCAAATCTTACCAAACATAACTCTTTCTATGCACATTCTAATATAACTCTTTCATAGCACATTCTAAAACCAGTAAAATTTTGTTTACATACCAACAGTAGTTAAACAAGAGGAAAGAAGATTAAGAATGAGCTACATATAAAACCCATCAAGTAACACTTTACCAGGCTAAAAGTATTTTGAAAACAATGGCACTTTTGTCCTTTCCGCCTCAAGATAAAAACAATCATATCTGCAAGGAAGAGAGGCAATTTACCATTACACCCCAGCACCCATACCTTCCTAGTTTAGCAACCTTTTTTAAAGTGAGCTTTACTATTCTTTTCTCTGTTGACAGAAGTCAACTTTTCATAGTTTTTAAGAGAAAAAACAGTTTTCAGATTTGAATCACTTTCAAGATCTTATGGTTTCTGTTGAAGATAAACAACTTTCAAATATGGTAAGATGAAAATAAAATGTCAAATATAAGAATAATTACAAAACAAATTTAAAATATTACAATTATCAATTTTAGTATTTATTAAAAGATGGAAGACAAGGAAAATTCCTCTCCAACTTCAAAAATCCTGCACCTTTGCTAAATGCAAAATAAACTGATATTTGCTTTACATGACAATGAAATTACCCCAAAAAATAACCCAAGTATACCAGAAGAGTGCTAATCTATTATTTACAAAGACGATCTTACCTGCTGTAAGTATTCAGGAAAAACCTGTTTATATTCAGGAACACTAATGAAATAACCTTGAATACTTAACCCAAGAAATAAAATATTTCCTACCTTCCATGACCAACCCTCCCCACAGTTACAGAATGGATAAAAAAATGAATATATGTGGAAACAAAACAGTATTTCCAATAACTTTATAACACATGCACGCACACGCGCACACACAACCACACACACACAGTGCTGTGCCAGATCAACCTAATCTTTAAGGTCAATAGCTGTAGCGACAAAGAAGATAATGAATATGGCTTTAGTAAAAGTTTTCAACCAAAGATCACAAATGCTTAATTCTTTTGATAGCTAACCTGAGTATGGAATATATATTACTTACCAAAAAGGATATGACCAAAAATAATTAAAAAGAAAAAAAAAAAAAATCTCTGTAGCAGACACCATTGAGGTACCTTAGTTTTGCTTTTTTTTTGTAAAGGTCTATATAGCAATTTAATAATTTACATAATAACATTTATTCCATATAGTGTAGCTCATATAGAAACTATCTTATGTGCTTTATTGTTCTGGTCCAAGAAACTGGAAATAATAGCAGAAAAGTTTTGTTCCGATAAAGAACTGGAGTGGACTAGCTAGGAAAACTTTAATACAATATTGAAATAAGAATTATTTGTGTGTAGCAAATGGAGCTGATAAACTCTCAGGTTGCGTCTGGAGAGAATTTTAAAATTATAATCTGTAAGACAGGAAGATAAACATGACTCAACGTAACAAGGCTGAATCTTGAAAATCTGGGTTCACTGACTTGTATTTCACCTCTACGGGGATGTATGCATTTTACAAAACAAGTAAATTTTCAAAATATGGAGAAGTTTGACAATAGGTTAAATAGGAAACTACACTTAAAAAGTAACCACTCTGGTTGTTTTAGATATGTCTTTAAAAGTTTAAGGCTCATATATTTTGGAGGGATATCCTAAAGACATTTTCTTACAGTATGGTCTCATGCATCTATGCGTGTGACACTGGAAAACTGGAGCTAAAACAAACCTTGTTAAATATGCCACCCTTCACTTAAAAAAAGAAAAACCTAAACATTTTAATCACCTTCTCTGTCAATTTTCAATATTGGTTTATTATAAACTTCTGTCTCTCCCCAAAGTAGGTGTAAATACATAAATTTAGCTTAAAATTGAAGATAAAGGTAGTGAGAAGCAAGATAAGAAAGTTATAAAACAAAAACCCTATTTACATTTTGATGATTTATACTTTCCTTACTCCATGAAAATTCATATGCTGCAAATTGATTTCTTACAAACCATTGATATTTCTGTATAATATTTGCCTGCCCTTTTAAATTGGAGGTCAGAAATGACACCACTGCTACAGTTTATGATTTCTAGCGAAATGCCTTTAAGTGGCTTCTCCCTAATCAGAGAGATAAGCAGCTTTATGGGCCAGAGTAGAAGCCACTGAATGGGAATAGCTACACAAGCTCAAAAGGCAGCAGCACAAAGAACTCCAGCTGAAAGTAATCAACCAAAGCATGTGCCCAGAAAAATACCAAATGCAAATAGAAGAAAATAAATTGCAAATGCAGAGTTCTTAACATCAAAGCAAACAAGAGACATTTGCTTAACTTTTATTACAATAATGAAAGCAATTTGAAACAGTGCTGAAGTCCATCATTGAAGAGATTTGTTTTAATCATCTTTGGCGAGGCACTGGCAATCTTGTTTCCTATGCCAGTTTTACTTTCCAGAGCTTCTTTTCAAAGAAAAAAAATCTAAGTTGTTTACTTTAGTAAGGTAGGGAGAGGGATGCTTAGAAAGATCAGGTAACAAATTTTATTTTGTTAATTATACTTCTGTATATGGCAGTTAAGTCACTGTTCTTATTTCAATATGCTATATTTGCCATCTTTTTCTCCTGTTCCTCAAGAAATATGTAATAAAATATTTTAACTGCACAGAATTAAACTTTCTGTAACTGAACATTTTTTTCCCAGCTACTATTAGATACAGTATAGGTGCTGATTAATAAGAAAATTTTCTCAACTTCTTATTCCACACACTACAAAGAAAATTCACGTTAATAGGGCTATATAATCTGGCCACATAACTTCATTAGTTAGAAGGGTTAGATACCACTAAAATACCTTTTTTCTCCCAACTTATAACATTTTTCTATTACCTAAACTGCTTTCTTAACATTGAAATATTTTAAAATATATTCCAGGGAGTATAGGAAGTTTCACATACTCATTCAGCAATTTAAGAAGTTATGCAAAATATGATAACATATATATATATTCCCATACATACACACACACACATAAATATACTTTCATAACTGAATCTTGGTTTTAAAAATGCTTGCACAGTGTGGGAAACTTAAATATTAACTAGATTTGAATACATACACTTGCATTCCATTAGCACTTGATATACCAGCAAAAACGTAACAGGTGAAATAAATGATTTAAATGAATGGTTTTTTTTTTTTGCAGACCCAACAGAAAACATATTTATTGTTATGAACCTTTATTAAGTGGCTCACATTTCAGTATAAATCACACTAAAAAGATTTTTTAAAAGCTATTTACACTACAGTGCTGACACATTTAAAATGAAAAAAAAAAAACAACAAAACAAACTGGTATAAATAAACTCTATGGAAAAGCCTTAATTGTCAAAAAAGAATTCTGGCTCATATTACAAAAAAAAAAAAATATATATATATATGGTAATGTCAGCTCTATTCTAAAACCTACAACTCCACTCAAATGATTTTTTAAAGACTGCTTTTGTTTAAACCTGCAGTGTTTTCAGTGCATCTGGCCCTAAGTGCTTTGCTACTTCACAGTTATGGACAGGCACTGAGGAATGTTACAAAGCTACTTAAACTATATTTTGTAACAGACTTGGGAGCAAGTCCTTGACTTGCTTTCAGAATTCATGAATCTTTATTACACTATTAAGTTTAAGAAAAAAAAATTTAAATGGTATGTACAAATTTAACACAAAATGTCATCGTCTTTTCTCTCTTGATTTGAATGTGCCGAACTATGTTGCCTTGTATCAACCAGACTTATGAGACTTCCAGGACACAATTCTTCCTTTAAATCTTTGTTGCTATTTTCAAATTTAGAGTCCACTTCAACCTTAAATTCTGTAAATTGAACATGATCCAATTTTGCTTTAACATTCTTGCTATCCATATTATTTGGTGCTCCAGTCTTTTCAGGAATATAAACATTCACAGGTTCTTCCTTGATTCTTACAGATGCAACAGGTTCATGTTTAATCTGCTGTAATTCATATTTAGAATGAAGTTTGTCTGAAAAAATAGAATCCAAGGAGGTTTTGCTTACAGCACAAATCGTGCTGTCAGTGTGAGGTCCAAGAACTGATGATGTAGAATCTGGTGATGTGCCTGTTGCATGAGTAACTGTATTCTGAGCAGGGTCCTCCTCTGAATGATACAACTTGAGCCGAACATGCCATGCTAAACTGCATACGGCTGAAACTGTCTTGAACTGATGAACAACATTTCTTGGAATAAAATAAATGTCATTATCATACAGCTGAATCCTGGCATAGCGAATGCCTTCCCTCCTCAGTTGATTAAGTTTTGCATCATCAACCCATTGGACACACTAAAACAAAACACAAAATACCAATAAGTCTTTTCCACAATAAAAATAAATTGAGGATAATAATAGTTTTAAATATACCTGGGACAGTGGAGGTTCATGTAAATCTAACTGCATTCGTTGAACTACTTCTAAGAAATCTTCAGCATGAAAACAGATTACATCTTTGGTTATTCGGGGTTGATCAGGCCTAAAAAAGAACAAGAGATAATGAAGAGTCTGCCATTAATGTTTCACTCGGCTAAGTCCTTATTAAATTCAAAGCAAAAGGGACTTCCGTGGTGGTCCACTGCTTAAGAAGAATCCGCCTGGCAATGCAGGAGACGTGAGTTCCATTCATAGTCAGGATCCCACATGCCATGGAGCAACTAAGCCCGAGTACCACAACTACTGAGCCCATACACTCCGGAGCCTATGTGCCACAACTCCTGAGCCCGTGCACCACAACTAGCGAGTCTAGGTGCAGAGATGAAGGATCTCGCATGATCCAAAAGATCCTGCTTGCTGCAACTCAATGCAGCCATATATATATATATACATACATGTGTGTATATATATGTGTGTGTGTGTGTCTATATATATATATACACACACATATATATATTAATTCAAAGCAAAACTAGTTTATGGTCAAAAATCAAAGTATTATCTTAGAAATAAATTGTAATTAGAAGACCACTTTACATATTTAAACAAAGGATAACACTATGAGATTTAACCTAAATATGGATAAAAACAACTCATTTTATTATCTCTATAATATATAGGCATAACAGAGCAGAAACTTTATTCATTGATCAAGGAAAGGAGAAGAACAAAGGAAATTTTAAGGAGTAGAAGGAAGACATGTCATCAGGACTCTTGGAAAGAGGTGGGGATTTCCAGGAGCAGCCTCATCTCATTTTATTATGGCTATATGTAACGATGTTTTGAAAAATTAAATTGACTTGACTTGGTTAAATTATGCAAATCAAAAGCCTAAGTGTTTATAGTTAAGGTCAGTACTTCAACAAATTAAGTATGAAATTAAAAACACAACACAGAAGTCAGAGGTAAATATGGAGAGGAAGGGAATACATTCTTTCAATCTAGACGTATAACTGCAATGATACAGTAAATCCCTAAACTCTTTTTAGTGTTTATAAAATAAACTGTTACCATTCTACTTGCGGAGGTTAATAGTATTTTTAATTATACTTCTAAAAACCCCCAAACTCTTCAATTAATTAAGAATATACACATACATGTTTATAAAAGATGCTCAAAATGGATTATGGAATAAAATTCCAAGCAAAATAAATACCACCCCCCCAATCATACTGAGGCAAATCATAACCAATTTATTTTAATAAACTAGTGATAAAGAGAATATCTAAAACTTATGTGTCATATTAATATACAGGGAAAGAGTGTAAGAATGATTGCAGGCTACATCAGAGACAATGCAAACCAGAAGAAAGCTGACTATCTTTAAAGTATTTGAAATAAAAGGTAAATCTAGAATTCTATACCCCAAAAAATATCCTTAAGAAAGTCTGAGATAAAATCATTTTCAGACAAGAACAAAGAATCTGTCACCAGAAGACTGCACAACAAAGAATGTTAAAGAACTTCTTCAGGCTGAAGGAAAATGATATTTCAATGAAAATGCAGATCTATTCAAAGGAATGTAGAATGCAAGTAATAGTAAATATGAAAGTTATTTTATTCTTATTTTAAAAATATTTTCAGAAATATATCCTTAATGCCAAAGTAAGCAACATATGGGGGGGGGGTGATGTTATAGAATATACAAAGCAAAATGTATAATAATAATTAGCACAAAGACCATAATTGGGGACATGGAAAGATGGCAGTATACTGTTGAAAATTCTTACACATTACATAGAAAGGTATACTATTATTTAAAGATACACTATGATAACTTTAGGGCAACCACTACTAAACAAATAATGGAGGTATAACAGTGCATGCTCAGTTGTGTCCAACTGTTTGCAGCTCCATGGACTGAAGCCCACAAGGTTCCTCTGTCCATGGAATTTTCCAGGCAAGAATACTGGAGCAGGTTGCCATTTCCTACTCCATGGGATCTTCTCAACCCAGAGATGGAACCCATGCCTCTTGTGTCTCCTGCTTTGGCAGGTGGATTCTTTACCACTGTACCACCTGGGAAGTCAGTGGAGGTATAATGAAAACACTAAAAAGGTAAGAAAGAAAAGTGGGGAAAAAGAATGAACTGACATATAATATGGAGTCTTTCAATCCATAAACAAGGTATATCTTTAACATTTCCATAAATCTTATTTTTCTCATTGGTGTTTTGTAGTTTTTAGTGTAAGTCACTTATTTAAAAAAATTAATCTAAGTATTTTATAATTTTTATTTTACTATAAGCTGGCATTTTTTCTTTTCATTTTCAAAATGTTTCAAAGTATTTACTGCTAAAATATAGTTATATACAACTAACTTTTCAATATTGCCTTATTTTATGACTTAGATAAATTCTAGTACTTCTTTTGTAGACTTAGTATTATCTCTACACACAATTATTTTACCTTATTCTAAGACCCTGTCATTCCATGTCTATGTATTTACTGAAATGAAATTATATGTGCACACAAAGTCTTGTAAGGAAATGTTCATAAGAGCTTCATTCATAAAAACCCCAAACTGGAAACAATTCAAATGTCTATCATCGGGTGACTGGATAAATCAATTGTGATATATCCATACAATGATATACCACTCAGCAACAAGAAGGAATGAACTACTAAGACACCTAACACTAAATTTTAGATTTTAGATAAATCTAAAAACCATCATGATGAGTGAAAGAAGTCAGACAATATATGATTCTATTTACATGAGATTCTAGACTAGGCAATGCTAACCTACAAAGACAAAAAATAGGTTAATAAATGTCTCAAGTTAGAGTAAGAATGGGGAGAGATTAACTATCAAGGGATACAAGAAAAACAAAATGGTCTATATTTTAGTTCTGGTAGTGGTTAACATGGCTGTATATATTAGTGAAAACACATCTAACTATATAACAAGTTTTGTATTATTGAATATAAATTATATTCCAGTAGTTGATTTTTCAAAAAACTGAATTCAAAGAGGCAACCTTAAATTTATAAATCTATGTGAATTCTGTCTTCCTAATACTAAAAAGTGATATAAATTGACCAACACTTCACAAGTCTATCTAGTTTAAGATCTCTTTATGAAAGTGAAAGTGAAGTTGCTAAGTCGTGTCGGACTCTTTGCCACCCCATGGACTGTAGCCTACCAGGCTTCTCCATCCATGGGATTTTCCAGGCAAGAATACTGGAGTGGGTTACCATTTCCTTCTCCAAAGATCTCTTTATAGTCTAAATCAATTGAAGTCTTTTATCTCAAATTCATGTTAAGCCAGGCTCTAAGATAAAATCAAGAATCTAATACCTAATGTCTCCTTGAGAAAAAAAGAACTCAAAATGCTAAGATAAGAACACTAAGACAGTGCTCCAATTTCCTTAGTATAGCTTAAGTTAACAGCAAGAATCAATAATAAAGCGATCATAAACCATGTTTGCATCAGAGCCATGAAACCATCTTAAAAGTATCAACCAAATTATATTCTTACCATCTTTAGTATAATACTAAGAGATCAAAGCAGCACTGGTAGATAAAGTAAACTGTATTTTACAAAAATGAGAAAATTCATAACTAGCATCATCTCATTCCAAAATCTATCTCAAGAATATTCTTAAATCTGGTCCCTAATATATTTATAATTTGACAATAGGCTTTTTCACTGTGAAATTGCTAGATTCAAGTACTTTTTAATTCAGTCACTATAGTGAACTATGATGGACCTATGAAGGACAGGAAACAATCTCCAACATCAAATCACATATAAAGTGGAGAAAAAGCAAACATGAACAATAATTAAACTTGAAAGAGATTTAAATAAAGTTAAGGCCAAGAAGAAAGAACATTATCTCTGAGGAAAAATATAAATATGTGGCTAACTTTATTGAGTACTATCTATAAATGAGATTTCACTCTAATAAATTTTGATGCCACTCTTAAATCTTTTTACCAAACATTCAAGAAAAATCCCATTAATTTGAAATGGGTTTGTTGTAATAATTTCCACAGACAAATTTGCCTTTACTCTTTGACAAAATTAGCATTTTAAACCAGATTATGCTAAGAGCTTTGAAACTGTATGTGAATCACCACAGATATTACCATTTAACTTAAACACAATAATAAATTATTTTATTATTGAATCATAAACTAATAAATTATTAACATCATTTTCCTAAAGAACTCATAGCGTTAGCTTGGTACTAGCTACTTTGCATATCTGAAATTGATAAAGCTTCCTTCATTTATGTTAAGGAAGAAAGTCAGTTTACACTGGCTTCCCCATTCAGTATTAATTTATAACACATTACTTTAAATTTTCTCTTTTGAACATAGGGTCAATTTTGTATTCACAACTCTTGAAAATACAATTTCCTCATGTAGAAAATACAGGCCATATTATTCAAAACGTCTTAGAAATCTATGCAACAATATTGACACTTTATATTTTCAGAATTAGTTTCTTTTTACTTAGAAAACTTTCTTACATTCTAATTATTTAATTCAACTGCTTTAATAAGCAAAATAGCATATTTCAACTTAAGTTTCATACCCAAACAATACCCAATATGAAAACAAAACCTAATTGACCAAAGTTACCTTACAGTATAAATATAGCTTTGCTCTACAGGTTTGATCAATTTAGTAAATGGAAATTCTCTTAATGTATGAGACAACCACCTTAAGTATATTATCCATTTTCCTTAAGAAAATTATCCATTTTTTCTAATCTATCATAAGATTTAGTGACACTTGCAAGCAAAGCTGGTAAAATATTAATATACTAAGGTAAACAAACACTTAATACATACCAAATCTGAAAAAGACAGCAAGTTAAAACAGTATAAAGAAAAAACACAAGAAGCTGGAGTCAGTTCTGAAATCAGACTGAGCTCTACCACTTATTAGCTATATGACTATGATACTATTTGATAGTCCTGAGTCCTTAGTCTCTTTGTGTAAAAACTATGAGCCAAAAAGCAGAGAAAATTAACTGAACATTTGTAAATGGACTTATAGTAAGCACCAAGTGAACCTTGGGTTTTCCATTACTGTATGTAAGACAACTGTTTTCAACTCCAGTCATGTAGAAAATCAAACTATTTCAGTCAAATCCAAAAGACAGAATCTAGATTCTATCAGCTGAAAATCTTTAGTGCAATTACACAAAAACAATATCCAAATACAGGAAAATTAAATCTTTTTCCCCACATTAGGAAGAATTACTGAAAAACTTCCCAAGAAAAAGTTTAGAAGCCATTAAATAGCAGTAGTTAACATATACCACTCTCCACAGTGCACAGCCTTCAACACTCCAACAGCAGCTGTAGTCTGTCGTTCAAAACCTTGTCCTATATGATCTGCATGAGCTCTTGTTCTGTCTTCAAAGAGCATTTCACGGGGCTCACTAGTTCGAGGTAGGTACTGCAGGTTTTTTATTTCATTGGTAGTTCTGTTTAAAAAAAAATTACATATATATATGTAGATAAAGAGACAGAGGTAGGCTTAAATATTAAGGCTTAACTGCCTTCAAACATTTGTATTAAGGCATTCACAGGTTTAACTTTTTAAAATTCATTAATATTTACCTACTGTAAGTCAGGTACTACCTGGGCACTAGAGCTAGTCAACAAGACAGCAGTGAATAACACAAATTCCTTATTCTTGGGGGAGTTTATATTCTTATGGGAGAAATACCAAAATATAAACAGCAAGAAAACACTTGGCAATAAGTGCTTCCATAAAACACACATAGTTTACCAGAAGTAGGAGGGAACAAAAAACACTTTAGCTCCACTGTGGAGGACAGACATCTTCCTCTGGCCCTCTCCTCCACCACGCACCTTCTAGAATCCATACGTATACAGAAACTGCTTACCACCCAGCCTCACTCACTGCAGAAACCCTCTCAAATTTTGCTGCAGAAGGGGAACAGGGTGAGAAGAATTTACTTTGGGAGTCATCATCTTATTTATCACCCTGTATGATTTTTCTTTTGCTTACACAGACAAATCAGGATTGCCCCCATTATTTTCTTATCTCAGCCTAGTCTATCCCCTAGGGTCACTCTTCCTTTTGTTTCTCTTTATTTCCCACCCTCAATCTCTACTACTTCACTGCTCTTTGCGCACTCTTGTCTTAAAAGTTTTATACAAACATTCACAGAGACACACAGACACATATGCAATGCTTTAATATCCTTTTTTCCTGTTTGTGATTAATGTTTTACAGATAGCAGAAAGCTAGACGATGATGTTGCTTTCTGTGAAAAGCTAACAGGTTTTCAAACAAGCAAGTCTGCTCTCATTATACCACATTCTAATGAATTGAGACTTATTAAAAGCATTTGCAAAAAAAAAAAAAAAGCATTTGGCACAGTGCCTAAGGCAATGTTCTCATTAGTTGGTAAGACTATAATGTGATGGGAAATGACCATATATACCATGGATTTTAATCCTTGAGTTCCTCAAGGGGCTGGTGAACTCCCTTAAATTACATGTAACAGTCTATGTACATCTGCATTGTTCTGGGGAGAGGCCTTTGGATTCTCTAAATGACTGATAAATTTAAATTAATCATTGAAATACATACCAAGTTTACCATTTACTCCCAACTTAAAAATGAACTGGTAAAAATTTCATTCAACAAAAATCTATTTATTAACCACCAGGCATTTTGTTTTGGTGCTAGAGACATTAGTAACAAGCACAACATTGTCCATGCTCTCACGTAACCTACATTTCACTCTATCACCATTTTTCCCTATTTTTTTTTTTAAATAATAAAGAGAGACCATCTTTACATATGTAAAAAAAAAAGATATTACTTCCCCCCAGGATCACCTACTCCATTCCCAACAATGTTAACCTAATGTACATTTTTCTACACTTTTCTCTGTGCTTACATATATATACTCTTATACACGTTTTTTATTTCTTTTCATAACAATAGAATCATACTTAACATATACTCTACATTTAGCTCTTTTCATCAGATATTCTTTCAGCTCAAGAGACAAAATTCATACTATGAAATTAACTATTTCATTGCATTCTTCTATAAGTGAAAGTGAAAGTTATTCAAGTTGTGTCCGACTCTTTGCGACCCCATGACTATATACAGTCCATGGAATTCTCCAGGCCAGAATACCAGAGTGGGTAGCTGTTCCCTTCTCCACGGGAATCTTCCCAACCCAGGAATCAAACCCAGGTCTCCCGCATTGCAGGCAGATTCTTCACCAGCTAAACCACCAGGGAAGCCCCATTCTTTCATAGGAATATACCAAAATGAATTCAACCATTCTAATAATGGACAATGAGATCATTTTATACTCAATTTCACTATAATAAATGGTGCAACTAACATTCTTATATATTTACCTTTAGTGCTTTTATTTTTAGGGACAGACTCCCAAAAGTACGGATCGTAGTTCAGAGAGAGAGAGAGAGAGAGAGTGTGTGTGTGCATTAAGCGTTATGAGCTATTTTAGATTACTTTTAAAAAATGATTAAAAAAAATTATTACAGAAGCTCACCCATCGACCAATAATATATACGACCCTGTTTCCTCACATGCCTACCACCCTGTAATATAATCACTCTATTAATAGTTTCTGCCAATGTAATGGGTAAAAATAATATCCCATAATTCTTTTAACATACACTTAATATACAATTGGAGAAATATCTCCAGAAAGAATTAAGGGATGGAGCCAAAGCAAAAACAATACCCAGTTGTGGATGTGACTGGTGATAGAAGCAAGGTCCAATGCTCTAAAGAGCAATATTGCATAGGAACCTGTAATGTCAGGTCCATGAATCAAGGCAAATTGGAAGTGGTCAAACAGGAGATGGCAAGAGTGAACATCGACACTCTAGGATCAGCACACTAAAATAGACTGGAATCGGTCAATTTAACTCAGATGACCATTATATCTACTACTGTGGGCAGGAATCCCTTAGAAGAAATGGAGTAGCCATCATAGTCAACAAAAGAGTCCGAAATGCAGTACTTGGATGCAATCTCAAAAATGACTGAATGATCTCTGTTCGTTTCCAAGGCAAACCATTCAATATCACGGTAATCCAAGCCTATGCCCCAACTAATACACTGAAGAAGCTGAAGTTGAACGGTTCTATGAAAACCTACCTACAAGACCTTTTAGAATGAACACCCAAAAAACTGTCCTTTTCATTATAGGGGCCTGGAATGCAAAAGTAGAAGTCCAGAAACACCTGGAGTAAAAGGCAAATTTGGCCTTGGAGTACAGAATGAAGCAGGGCAAAGGCTAAAGGAGTTTTGCCAAGAGAATGCACTGGTCATAGCAAACACACTCTTCCAACAACACAAGAGAAGACTCTACACATGGACATCACCAGATGGTCAACACCAAAATCAGCTTGATTATATTCTTTGCAGCCAAAGATGGAAAAGCTCTATACAGTCAGCAAACACAAGACCGGGAGTTGACTGTGGCTCAGATCATGAACTCCTTATTGCCAAATTCAGACTTAAAGAAAGTGGGGAAAACCACTAGACCATTCAGGTATGACCTAAATCAAATCCCTTATGATTATACAGTGGAAGTGAGAAATAGATTTAAGGGCCTAGATCTGATAGATAGAGTGCCTGATGAACCATAGACAGAGGTTCGTGACATTGTACAGGAGACAGGGATCAAGACCATCCCCATGGAAAAGAAATGCAAAAAAGAAAAATGGCTGTCTGGGAAGGCCTTACAAATAGCTGTGAAAATAAGGGAAACGAAAAGCAAAGGAGAAAAGGAAAGACATACCCATTTGAATGCACAGTTCCAAAGAATAGCAAGGAGAGATAAGAAAGCCTTCCTCAGCGATCAATGCAAAGAAATAGAGGAAAACAACAGAATGGGAAAGACTAAAGGTCTCTTCAAGAAAATTAAGAGATACCAAGGGAACATTTCATGCAAATATGGGCTTGATAAAGGACAGAAATGGTATGGCCTAACAGATGCAGAAGATATTAAGAAGAGGTGGCAAGAATAAACAAAAGAACTGTACAAAAAAGAGCTTCATGACCCAGATAATCATGATGGTGTGATCACTCACCTAGAGCCAGATATCCTGGAATGTGAAGTCAAGTGGGCCTTAAAAAGCATCACTATGAACAAAGCTAGTGGAGGTGATGGAATTCCAGTTGAGCTATTTCAAATCCTGAAAGATGATGCTGTGAAAATAAGGGAAGCGAAAAGCAAAGCAATATGCCAGCAAATTTGGAAAACTCAACAGTGGCCACAGGACTGGAAAAGGTCAGTTTTCATTCCAATCCCAAAGAAAGGCAATGCCAAAGAATGCTCAAACTACCGCACAATTGCACTAATCTCACACTCTAGGTAAAGTAATGCTCAAAATTCTCCAAGCCGGGCTTCAGCAATATGTGAACCGTGAACTTCCTGATGTTCAAGCTGGTTTTAGAAAAGGCAGAGGAACCAGAGATCAAATTGCCAACATCTGCTGGATCATCGAAAAAGCAAGAGAGTTCCAGAAAAGCATCTATTTCTGCTTTCTTGACTATGCCAAAGCCTTTGACTGTGTGGATCACAATAAACTGTGGAAAATTCTGAAAGAGATGGGAATACCAGATTACCTGATTTGCCTCTTGAGAAACCTATATGTAGGTCAGGAAGCAACAGTTAGAACTTGACATGGAACAACACACTGGTTCCAAATAGGAAAAGGAGTATATCAAGGCTGTATATTGTCACCCTGCTTATTTAACTTATATGTGGAGTACATCATGAGAAACGCTGGACTGGAAGAAGCACAAGCTGGAATCAAGATTGCCGGGAGAAATATCAATAACCTCAGATATGCAGATGACACCACCCTTATGCCAGAAAGTCAAGAGGAACTAAAAAGCCTCTTGATGAAAGTGAAAGAGGAGAATGAAAAAGCTCAACATTCAGAAAACTAAGATCATAGCATCTGGTCCCATCACTTCATGGGAAATAGATGGGGAAACAGTGGAAACAGTGGCTGACTTTACCTTTGGGGGCTCCAAAATCACTGCAGATGGTGACCGAAGCTATGAAATTAAAAGACGCTTACTGCTTGGAAGGAAACTTATGACCAATCTAGATAGTATATTCAAAAGCAGAGACATTACTTTGCCAACAAAGGTCCGTCTAGTCAAGGCTATGGTTTTTCCTGTGGTCATGTATGGATGTGAGAGTTGGACTGTGAAGAAAGCTGAGCGCTGAAGAATTGATGGTTTTGAACTGTGGTGTTGGAGAAGACTCTTGAGAGTTCCCTGGACTCCAAGGAGATCCAAACAGTCCATCCTAAAGGATACCAGTCCTGGGTGTTCAATGGAAAGACTGATGCTAAAGCTGAAACTCCAATACTTTGGCCACCTCGTGCAAAGAGCTGACTCATTGGAAAAGGCCCTGAGGGACTGGGGGCAGGAGGAGAAGGGGACGACAGAGGATGAGATGGCTGGATGGCATCACGACTCGATGGACATGAGTTTGAATGAACTCCGGGAGTTGGTGATGGACAGGGAGGCCTGGCGTGCTGCGATTTATGGGGTTGCTAAGAGTCTGACACAACTGAGCGACTGAACTGAACTGAATATACGATTGACTACCTAGGGCCTATTTATCTATTGGGTTTTTTTTTTTTCCCCACATTTTTCTTCTCATTTAGAAATGCTCTTTGTATATTAACTTTAGTCTGTCACGTTACAAATATCCAGTTTTGAGCTTTGTTGTGTTTATGTCTTTTTTCTCACAATAGTATCACCATTACATTCTTGCATCTTTGTTTAGGAAGGTCTCTCTTAAGCTTAAGTATTTTATTCTGATATTTTTATTCTTTTTTTACTTATGTTCAAGTCCCTTACTTGCTATATAACACTGGGGTTATGGCTTTGTGTCCCTTCAAATGGACTTCCAATTATGCCAGCATTATTCATTAAATAAACTTTTTTTTCCCATTTATCTTTTTTTAAGTTCCCATTATACTTTGATCTATTTGTGTACTCTATCCTATTCCAGTGATCTTTTTGACCTTTATGGTAATTTTTAATGTTGAGTAAGATGAGGTCCCCCCTCACATGTATCTTCTCTTTCACAGCTTTCTAGACTATTTGCTGACTTTGTTATTCCATATGAATTTTAAAATTATTTTATCCAGTGCTGGAAGTGTGAGTCCAAATGAATCCTAAAATTCTAAAGGACTACCATTTGTATTCAATTCAGAGTACAGATCTAAACATCTGCTTAGATCTTTTTTTATATTCTCCATAGATGTTTTATTTTCTTAAAATATTATTTAAATTTGTTTCTGAATATTTATTCAATTTATTCCAATACAGGTTATAATGTCCCTGTTGTGAATGACATTTTTTCCCATCTCTGGTTACAATTTGTCATTTGCCTGCATTTTTCATGTTTTATTTATATTTGCTATTTATAAGAAATTATATCAGCATGGATAACCATTTTTGAATTTACATTTCAATTATGCTCTAAACTTTCCCTACCTTCTTCCTCCAACTTTAAACAAATGCATACATAACAATGTATAAACACTCATTCCCAGCAATAAACATTTGTATCCAACATACCTTTTCCTTTTGAAAGGTGACTTTGGCATGTCAGCCACAGGAATCATCTGTTCTCCTGGGCGCACCCACATGATGGGACCATCATCACTATCTTTCCGACTCTCTAATTTTAAACTAGATAGTGTCCCCCAGGGCAGTGTACACTAGAGGCAAATAATGACATAGAAATAGATTATTTTTTAAAACGAATCTTCAAATATACATTAAAGACTACTGTGTCCTTCACAAAATTTCATATATACATTTGAATTAGGTACCTGTTTTAAATATATTTCTGTATATTCATAAGTTTGCCTTCAAAATATTCTATTTCAGATACACCAAGACAATAATTATTCTTGGAAGGTTTCCCCCACTTCTCCAATTCTGCAAGAGGTATGATTCACTGTATTCATCATTTGTTACTCTTTTTACCAAATATATGGGTCATATTGTTAAGCAGGAAGTAAAGCATGAGCACAAGGGGTGGCCTGGCTGACAGGGATACAAGCTGATCTCTAAAACCCATACTCTTGCCTGGAAAATCCCATGGATGGAGGAGCCTGGTAGGCTGCAGTCCATGGGGTCGCTAAGAGTTGGACACGACTGAGCGACTTCGCTTTCACTTTTCACTTTCATGCATTGGAGAAGGAAATGGCAACCCACTCCAGTGTTCTTGCCTGGAGAATCCCAGAGACGGGGGAGCCTGGTGGCTGCCGTCTATGGGGTCACACAGAGTCGGACACGACTGAAGTGACTTAGCATAGTATAGCATAGACACACATAGGCGAGTGTACAGATATGCTACAAAAATAACCAGAGACTTTTCTAACTCCTGCACATGGGCACTAGGCCCACAGTGGATACAAAATAACCACAGGGTCTTCCCCAAGTAATCTTAGGCAGTTAGGAGCTCATTAAGGGTTCATAAAAATACTACATCTGATTTTAACGGACTGAATTTTGGAAAGATATCAACAACACAGCCCACTGTTATATGACTTACAATTGTCAATCGGCCTTGTGTTGTGTTGTATGCCCATTTGCATTCCCTTTCATTGATTGGTGGTGAGTACAAGCCCTATTTTGCAGAGGGCATAACCCAAAGGAAGAAACTGGAAGTATAAAAAGGGGGAACCCAGATGGAAAAGGAAGACTCCTTTGGGGTGGGCCTGCTCTCATGTTTTGGGGGTGTCTGTCTAATAAAAGATCTGCCTGCTTGAGCTGAACTGAGCTGTAACTTGTCAGTTGTCTTAAACCCTTGACTCAGTCGTTGCAAATTTTTGTTGCAATGAGGCAAGAACTGAGGAAGAAAAATAAACCAACCTGACAATATAATGTTAACAAATTGGCAAAATAAGCAAGTTATCTTCCATGACAATCTATAAAAATGACCAACTGAGTTTTAAAAAATGGATACCTCAGATAAAAGAGGGCTACCTCTTTGAGTAGTTAAAACCTAACAGAACAAAGAGGAAAACTAAACCAAAATTAAAATTTATTTCTATGTAGTAGTTTCTTGAAGAGGTTGCCAGTCTAAAACCAGGGATTAAAATCTTTGAAAACAGGAGCAACCAAGAAATGACCAAGAGTCACTGTCCATTGAATGGTGAGAAAATGGGTATTTATAAACTATACCCCCCTTTTCAAAAAGGGGAGGTTGTCAAATTACATCTCTCCAAGAAGAATGCATTTATTTAGCTCATTTACTTTTACAATTAAAATCTGAAATATAAATATTTAAATGATTTTTTCTTCTTTATTTCTTAAATTATGAAAGTATGATAACATTTACAGGAGACTTGGAAAATACAGAACAAAGTTACATATAGTTCTAGTATATATTATAGTTTTTTAAGTAAATAAGATTTTTAGTTGTAGTTTCAATATCAAACTCTCAAAAATTAATAAAATGAATAGACAGAAAAGTAGAAGGATATAGGAGACCTGAAAAGCACCATGAACCAATTCAACATAATTAAGATTTATAGAATTTTCACACAACGGGATACAAATCCTATTCAAGTTCCCACAGACTATATAAACCAGGAGAAACTGGAACATATCCCAAGACATAAAACAGTGCAAAAATTTCATCATCTGAAAGTATTGAAATCATACATAACCTGTTCTCTTATCACTGTGGAATTATGTTAGAACTCAATATCAAAAGATATCTGAAAATAACTCACATATTTTCAAATACACTGTGACATTTACCAAGAGAAATCTTTGACTTACCATTGGAAAAGCCTCAATAAAGTTAAAAGACTAAAAATATAATCACCCTCACAGAGGGTGATTATAGAAAAAAAAGCATTTAAGTGAGAAATTAACATCAAACATACTTTTAAAAACCCATCTATTTGGAAATTAAGCATCCACTTTTAAATGACAGGTGTATCTAAGAAGCCATAACAAGGAAAATTAGAAAACATCTGTAACAGAATAAAAATGAAAAAAAGAATTTATCAGAATTTGCTGCATGCAGCGGTAGCTGCTCAATGCAACTAAATATGATGTGGACTCTTAAAAATAATGCATGAAAACAAATAATGGACACTAGCTTAAAATGTTCTTAAATCTGAACAAAATCTGTACTTTAGTTAAAAAAAACTATCGCATGTTAATTTCCTGTTTTCCAGATGCACATTCGAATTATCTTGGAATTTTTTTGTCAAATATAAATGCCCAGGCATTTTTTTTCCCCCTTCTCCTAAGTTCCAAATGTGATTCTAATGAAGCAGCCATATTTAAAAACAATAATATGATGATCTTTAATTTTTAGCTTGTTTCACTTTTTCTATTTCACATTCGGTGCTCCCATTTCAGTTTATGTTTCTAAACTATGTATATATATATTTTAGAAAACTTATGAATTTTTGCTTAACTAAAAGTTTCATGACATTTTGGTTCCACTTGTTTGACTAAGTATGAATAGAATGCTAGGTCTAATTTATAGTCACTCAAAACTCTGATATAGTTCCATTTATTCTGGCATCTTGCATTGCAGCTACAAGTCTAGAAAGCTTATTATCTTAGAAATTTTTTTAAAATAAATTTGAACGAGGCTTGAAACTTCTAATTCAATTCTGAGAATATAAAGGAAATGCTATGTTGTAAAAGAAATGATGGTATTTTTAAAATACCACTCAAATGCAACCAAATTCCACGTCACTAGCTGGGAGAAACAGACAAGGAACCAAAGGTTTAAAAGGAACAAAAAAGGAAATAAAAGGAAAATGGAGTAGGATGGAAAAGGAAAAGATATATATACACACATAGGCTAGAAAATTGAGTGAGAAGTTAAAAAAAAAAAAAAAAGAGAGAGAGAGATGTTCTACAGAATATGTAGCAAGTATTAGAGATAAACTAATCTTGTCACACTTTGACCTCTAAATTACTGATTAAATAACTGACCTAACTACATAGTTCAGAGTTTTTTCTCTCAATAGGACAGTGCTAGCAGCCCATAAGAAGAAATGTTTTCTGGAATGCAGGAACTGCTGGGAAAAGAAAGAAAAAGGAAGAAAGGGAGGAAAAAATAAAGGAGGAAGGGAAAAAAGGAAGGGAGGAAAGGAAGAAAGAAAACAGAATCCGGCTCAAAATCATTTAAAGAATTTAAAGCGGTCTTAAAGCTGCATTGTTTACATACCTTATTTTATTGATGAGGACACTGAAGCCCAGAAAGTTTAACTGATTTGCCCAACCCAGCTAGGATCTCCAAAGCTGAAATACAGTTATACAACTTGCCAGGCCAGTTTTCCACACACCCAAACTGTCACTCCCCAGTTGCAAACACTGTGGTAAGCATCTATCCTGTACTTCTTAAATCCTCTGGCACTCAAGTTTATAAAAAGGTGATAAACCAATGGAACTTATTTTCCTAGAGTGGCAGCTACAGGCAAGTATTATTTTCTGATCTACCACTCAGCTTTGCTATTAGAATTAGTACCTGAGAAGTTACACACACACACACAAGAATTGCTTTTAGTTTCTCACCTCTTCTTCCCTTCCTGCCAAATCAACTGAAATCAAAAATTTTATAATTCTGAAGAAGCCATGATTAGAATCACTTGTAGCATGAATGTTAATTAACACCCACGACTTAGACTGCTTCACATTGTTTTCTCTTACTTTTAAAAATGGTGAATCTTCCAACATGTCAAGGAACTCAGGGAAGTAATCTCCCACTTCTTCATCAACTGCTCCCACCAAGCTGATTTGTCTCATTGGGCCAGCTCTATAAGTACCGTGAGAATATGTTCTTTTTACCTGAAGGATATGGATTTAATTACATTAAACATAAGACAATTCCTGTTACCACTGCATAATCCTAAATTATGTATGCTGTCTCAGATTTTTAAAACAAAATGTGAGGCAAGCAAAATAAAACAAAAAAGCCTGTTACAAACAGTAAAACAAATAACAAAAAATCTGCACAAAATCGAGGCATTATAGTTATTACTACACACTGCTTATGAAAACAGAGTTGAGATAAACAGCATACTTCCTGACAATATAGTTCCTCCTTTCAACAGTTTATTATTTGATCTATAATGCTACTGAAATTATATTCAAAAGTTCCTATACCTATATTTTCCTAAATGGTTCATACCTTTTTGTCAGAATTTTCAAAAACAGACCCTCTGAAAACAGTGCATTTAACCATCATCAGTACTTTGTATGTCAAAAAGGAATTATGTTCCTTTCTAGATCTCAGCATATTAATCTAAGATTCAGTTTATACTTCTCTGATGAAAACCTACTAGAGTTGGAGAACCAAAAGTCCTAGGCTCTAAATCTACATTTGCTATCTACCAGTTATGCTGGTAGAAATCAGTTAAATTCCTTCAGTTTTAGTTTCTTTAACTGGAAAGACTGATCTCAGATTTCTAAAGAAAACAGTAATTATGTAAAGCCACCTGTACAGTGTAAGCAAATGGTTATCATTCAAATTTAAACCAAAATAAAAGAGGCTATACCTCAAGAATCATTGGTCCTAAATTTCAAAAGTACATCTAAACCTTACAGAGAACCCTCACATGCTAACGCTAGGAAACACAAGTATCGTTAAAGCAAAACAAATTCCTTTCATAAATAAACATCTTTTTCTCTGGATTAGCCTTTATGGCCACTAACTTTAGGGAAATAACATTGTCTCAGTTTACCTGGGTCTATTCCAGTTTTAAAATGTGAAGTCCCATACACCAGGTAAATCTAGATGAGTAAATTTTCATCACATCAGGGACACAGAGTCTAAAATATGTTCAGATCACAAGATGAATCCCTACACCCACAGTTGGTAAACACAATATTATGTATCAAAGTATCTAAGCCCCCACCTACATCAAAAACGGGACAATTAAAGTTCTATCTTAACAGAATATTTGACTAAAACACTAGATAATTTTATTTTTTAGAATAATAAGCAAACTGGTGTTATCAATGATACATTATTTCCTTAATAAGTTCATTTACCAGAATTTCAAAGTTAAGTTTTCATGAACTGCCATAAATTCACTTCTCAGAAACATAAAACCTTACCCAAATTCTTCAAGTTACAAAAAAAAAAAAAAAAAAAGCTGGGGTCTGTGTGCCCCTTTTGTACTCATGGTCTGATCTTTCTCCTGCCTCCCAACAGTTCCTAGCATCTCCAATACTGAGAGAACTGAAAGTGAGTATCTGACTTTACAACAATATTTAGGCTCTAGATGTTTAGATATACTAACAGTACCACAAAAGTAAAATTAATCATTGTTATGCATTTCTATAATGCAGTCTAACAGAGCTAAAAATATCAACTTAAAATTTAGCAAAATTATCAGGATTGATATCAATGTTGTTAGCTGACTCTGAGATCATGGCTTCAGTACTGGATCTGCAAATGAGCATGATTTTCTGAGAGATTGATTAAAATTAAAAGACTTATATTAAAATTCATAAATACCTCACTGAAATCAAACACCTTTTGTTGTTAAACACAAGTTTTCAAGTGCTTTGAAATGTATCATTTGATTTACAAGACATATTTGAGACGCAGGATTTACACTTCACAAAAATGAGTTAATTTTCTGTGCTTCAAACTTCTTTGACTTGTGTAAATTTCGATTACTGTCTAAACTGTTAACCAGTTCTAGAAAAGCCAGAATCCAGTCTTTGCCATCCATCTGGTTCATTCTACTGTATCACAGTATCAACAATGATCAACTTAATGATTTGCGCAGTAACTCAATTATCAACGAATTAACTTGAAGGAGGAATTTCCAGTGAGAGAATCCTTCTGCAACACAACTGAATATAAGACCTCTTACAAGGAAATGGGTACTTTTAACATACTTTTAAAACAAAAGTCAAATGAATGGATGGCCTGCTGGACTCTTTTCTTTCCAAGAGAGTATATGTAAGAATACACACATTCAGACCTGGAATACACACACTAGACCATTCAGCTATGACCTAAATAAAATCCCTTCTGTTTCTACAGTGAAAGTGAGAAATAGATTTAAGGGACTAGATCTGACAGACAGAGTGCCTGATGAATTATGGACAGATGTTCATGACATTGTACAGGAGACAGGGATCAAGACCATCCCCAAGAAAAAGAAATGCAAAAGAGCAAAACGGCTGTCTGAGAAGGTCTTGCAAATAGCTGTGAAAAGAAGAGAAGCCAAAGGCAAGGGAGAAAAGGAAAGATATACCCATTTGAATGCAGAGTTCCAAAGAATAGCAAGGAGAGATTAAGAAAGCGTTCCTCAGTGATCAGTGCAAAGAAATAGAAGAAAACAATAGAATGGGAAAGACTAAAGATCTCTTCAAGAAAATTAGAGATACCAAGGGAACATTTCATGCAAAGATGGGCTCGATAAATTTAGGTATGGACCTAACAGAAGCAGAAGATATTAAGAAGAGGTGGCAAGAATACACAGAAGAACTGTACAAAAAAGAGCTTCATGACCCAGATGATCACGATGGTGTTATCACTCACCTAGAGCCAGACATCCTGGAATGTGAAGTCAAGTGGGCCTTAGAAAGCATCACTACGAACAAAGATAGTGGAGGAGATAGAATTCCAGTTGAGCTATTTCAAATCCTAATAGATGATGCTGTGAAAGTGCTGCACTCCATATGCCAGCAAATGTGGAAAACTCAGCAGTGGCCACATGACTGGAAAAGGTCAGTTTTCATTCCAATCCTTAAGAAAGGCAATGCCAAAGAATGCTCAAACTACTGCACAATTGCACTCATCTCACATGCTGGTAAAGTAATGCTCAAAATTCTCCAAGCCAGGCCTCAACAATACATGAGCCAAGAACTTCTAGATGTTCAAGATGGTTTTAGAAAAGGCAGAGGAATCAGAGATCAAACTGCCAACATCCAGTGAATCATCAAAAAAGCAAGAGAGTTCTAGGAAAACTTCTATTTCTGCTTTATTGACTATGCCAAAGCCTTCACTGTGAGAATCACAATAAACTCTGGAAATTTCTGAAAGAGATGGGAATACCAGACCACCTGACCTTCCTCTTGAGAAATCTGTATGCAGGTCAGGAAGGAACAGTTAGAACTTGACATGGAACAACAGACTGGTTCCAAATAGGAAAAGGAGTACGTCAAGGCTGGATACTGTCACCCTGCTTATTTAACTTATATGCAGAATACATCATGAGAAACGCTGGGCTGGAAGAAGCATAAGCTGGAATCAAGATTGCCAGGAGAAATATCAATAAGCTCAGCTTTGCAGATGACACCACCCTTATGGCAGAAAGTGAAGAACTAAAGAGCCTCTTGATGAAAGAGTGAAAAAGTTGGCTTAAAGCTCAACATTCAGAAAACGAAGGTCATGGCATCCGGTCCCATCACTTCATAGCAAATGATGGGGAAACAGTGGAACAGTGACAGACTTTATTTTTGGGCTCCAAAAAACTGCAGATGGTGACTGCAGCCATGAAATTAAAATATGTTCCTCCTTGGAAGAAAAGTTATGACCGGTTTAACCTAGACAGCACATTAAAAAGCAGAGACATTCCTTTGCCAACAAAGGTCCATCTACTCAAGGCGATGGTTCTTCCAGTAGTCATGTATGGATGTGAGAGTTGGACTATAAAGAAAGCTGAGTGCTAAAGAATTGATGTTTTTGAACTGTGGTGTTGGAGAAGATTCTTGAGAGTCCCTTGGCCTGCAAGGAGATCCAACCAGTCCATCCTAAAGAGATCAGTCCTGAGTGTTCATTGGAAGGACTGATGTTGAAGCTGCAACTCCAATACTTTGGCCACCTGATGCGAAGAACTGACTCATTTGAAAAGACCCTGATGCTGGGAAAGATTGAAGGCGGGAGGAGAAGGGGACAACAGAGGAAGAGATAGTTGGATGGCATCACCAACTCAATGGACATGAGTTTGAGTAAACTCCTGAAGCTGGTGATGGACAGGGAGGCCTGGGATGGTCATAGAGAGTCGGACACGACTCAGTGACTGAACTGAACTGACACACATTCAAAAGACAGGCCAATAAGGAAAGGATGCTCTTTAGTGCTTGGAGAGATTTAGGAGTCAGAGACAATCTTCTCTGAGGAAATATTAATCTGAAATATTACAGTTTATTTAAAAGGTAAAAATAGGCCAAACTATACATGAAATAATTTATTTCTCTAACTGAAATAGACTTTGGAGTCTACCAAGTGGTTTCCATGCAATTCAAGTAACTACTTCCATTCTAAAACATTAAAAAAAAGAACCTACTATAACATTATTTAACTGTAGAGGAGGATAAATATTGTTAATAATTAGAAAAACAGAGCTACTATTAATAAGTTTAACATTCAGCCCTCTTTGAATAAAATTTCTGTGTTTAAATGTTAAGTAAAAACATGCAACATTTAGTAACAGCAAGAATGGGTAAAGCTTCTTTGGTGGTAATATTAAAGATATATTTTATAACTTAAGTACTTTACTTTGATTTATCCAGATGTTGCTATTTTTAGATTGTAATGATTATTTCACTGACTGAAGAGAACATTACTGACCTAGCCATCTCATTTCATTCAAATTTCCACTTTTACATTAATTTCCAAGTTTACATATGTTGTTCTTTTTTTAAAAGTAAAATAAAAGGAAACACATGTCTAAATTAGTACAGATCTAAATGTTAAAAACTATAACACAATAGATTAAAACAAATTTGATTTTTCCTCCTCTCCTATGTTTGACACGCCTAAAACAACACTATATTTGTTGATGATTTTTTGAAGTCTGTCCTATTAAAATTCATAAATATTTCAAAGGATATATGGAAAAAACTAAATTTTAAAGAATAAAGTAAATACAGACTCTACATGTTGGATTATAATGTTAAATATGGTGCTTGAATCTTCATATTTCTTGTCATCTCATGGAAAAATACATATATATATGTAAAATTCATTTTCACATATAATTTGCTATAATAAAAGCACAAGTCCCTTCCCTTTTCACCAAAATGTGCTAAAACTATAAAGTACATTTTGTTTGTCCACTACTAAAACCACAGATAAGTAATTCTCTGGTAGTCCAGTGGTTAGACTCCACGATCTCTCACTGCCAAGGGTCCAGGTTCAGTCCCTGATAGGGGAACCAAGACCCCTCAAGTGAAACGGTTCACAGCAAAACCAAACAAACAAAAGCAATCCACACATATATTCCACTAGAAAGTATGGTCTCTATATAAATTGCACATACTTAGCTATCGGGTTTAAAACAAAAAAGAATTTTCTTCTAAACATTGATTCTCCAAATATTAAAGACAATAACCTGATGACTCAATAGAATGGATATAAATATATTTAAATTTAAAACTAAATTTTAAAAATTAAATTCATCACAATCTTAGCTTGGGAAAGTAATCTGCATTTTAAAATACAGTGTAACTCAATTAAAAAATGCCCAGACCTGAACTTCCAAAAAAGATATATAGATGGCCAACAGGCACAAGAAAAGATGTTCAACATCACTAATCATCAGGAAAAAGCAAATCAAAACTCCAGTGAAACATCACTTCACACCTGTCAAAAGGGCTATCATCAAAAAGATCAAAAATAACAAATGTTGGAGAGGATGTGAAGAAAAAGGAACCTTTGTACACTGTTAATGTGAATGTAAATTGGTGTAGCCACTGTGGGAAACAGCAGAGGTTCCTCAAAAAACTAGCAATTTCATTCATGAGTATATATTAAAAAAAAATGAAAACACTAATTCAAAAAAATAAATGCATCCCAAGGTTGAAAGCAGCATTATTTACAACAGCCAAGATATGAATGCAACCCAAGTGTCCAACAACAGATGAATGGGTAACAAAGACATGGTGTGTGTGTGTGTGTGTGTATATATATATATATATATACACATTCAAAGACACACACACACACACACACACACACACTGAATGCTATTCAGCTGTAAAAAGAATACATTTTTTTCTATTTGCAACAACATGGATAGACTTGAGTGATATTACTAAGTAAAATAAGTCAGAGAAAGAGAAATACTATGTATGTTATTAGTTATATAAGGAATCTAAAAAATTAATGAATATAACAAAAAAGAAACAGACTCACAGATATAGAAAACTAGTGGTTACCTATGGGAAGAGGGGTGGGAGGGGGGAGGGGGACGACCAAGACTGAGGCAGGGAGTTAAGTACAAACTACTATGTATAAAATAAATAAGCTACAAGGGAATAATGTACACCATGTGCAATATAGACAATATTTTATAAGAGCTTTAAAATGGACTATAATCTAAAGAAACTGAAGCACTATTTTGTCACTTGAAACTAATAGTAATATAAATCAACTATACCCCAATTAGGGGCTTCCTAGGTGGCGCTAGTGGTAAAGAAGCCACCTGCCAATGCAGGAGACATTAAAAGATGCGAGTTCAATCCCTGGGTCAAGAAGATCCCTTGGAGGAGGGCATGGCAACTCTCTCCAGTATTCTTGCCTGGAGAATCCCATGGACAGAGAAGCCTGACAGGCTACAGTCCACAGGGTCACAAACAGTCAGACATGACTGAAGTGACTTAGCATTCATGCATGCACAGCACAATTAAAATAAACAAACACACTGTAATGTAACTTTTAATTATATACCATTTAATACATACCATTTAATTCCTTCCTGGAGAAGGAAATGGCAACCCACTCCAATACTCTTGTCTGGAAAATGCTATGGACAGAGGAGCCTGATAGACTACAGTCCATGGGTTCAGAACGCAAAGAGTTGCACAAGACTGGGCAACTTCATATTAATACAACTTTTAATACTAATTGGGTAAAGAATCTACCTACAGAGCAGGAGACACAGGTTCAATCCCTGGGTTGGGAAGATCCCCTGGAGGGGGAAATAGCAACTCACTCTAATATTATTGTGGCTTCCCTGGTGGCTGAGAATAATAAAAAACCATTATATCTATTACTGCGGGCAGGAATCCCTCAGAAGAAATGGAGTAGCCATCATGGTCAACAAAAGAGTCCGAAATACAGTACTTGAATGCAATCTCAAAAACGACAGAATGATCTCTGTTCGTTTCCAAGGCAAACCATTCAATATCACAGTAATCCAAGTCTATGCCCTAACCAGTAACGCTGAAGAAGCTGAAGTTGAACGGTTCTATGAAGACCTACAAGACATTTTAGAATGAACACCCAAAAAAGATGTCCTTTTCATTATAAGGGACTGGAATGCAAAAGTAGGAAGTCAAGAAACACCTGGAGTAACAGGCAAATTTGGCCTTGGAATACGGAATGAAGCAGGGCAAAGACTTGCCAAGAAAATGCACTGGTCATAACAAACACCCTCTTCCAACAACACAAGAGAAGACTCTACACATGGACATCACCAGATGGTCAACACCAAAATCAGATTGATTATATTCTTTGCAGCCAAAGATGGAAAAGCTCTATACAGTCAGCAAAAACAAGACCAGGAGCTGACTGTGGCTCAGACCATGAACTCCTTATTGCCAAATTCAGACTTAAATTGAAGAAAGTAGGGAAAACCACGAGACCATTCAGGTATGACCTAAACCAAATCCCTTATGATTATACAGTGGAAGTAAGAAATAGATTTAAGGGCCTAGATCTGATAGATAGAGTGCCTGATGAACTATGGACTGAGGTTCGTGACACTGTACAGGAGACAGGGATCAAGACCATCCCCATGGAAAAGAAATGCAAAAAAGCAAAATGGCTGTCTGCGGAGGCCTTACAAATAGCTGTGAAAAGAAGAGAAGGGAAAAGCAAAGGAGAAAAGGAAAGATAAAACATCTGATTGCGGAGTTCCAAAGAATAGCAAGGAGAGATAAGAAAGCCTTCTTCAGTGATCAATGCAAAGAAATAGAGGAAAACAACAGAATGGGAAAGACTAGAGATCTCTTCAAGAAAATCAGAGATATCAAAGGAACATTTCATGCAAAGATGGGCTCGATAAAGGGCAGAAATGATATGGACCTAACAGAAGCAGAAGATATTAAGAAGAGGTGGCAAGAATACACAGAAGAACTGTACAAAAAAGAGCTTCATGACCCAGATAATCACGATGGTGTGATCACTGACCTAGAGCCAGACATCCTGGAATGTGAAGTCAAGTGGGCCTTAGAAAGCATCACTACGAACAAAGCTAGTGGAGGTGATGGAATTCCACTTGAGCTATTCCAAATCCTGAAAGATGATGCTGTGACAGTGCTGCACTCAATATGCCAGCAAATATGGAAAACTCAGCAGTGGCCACATGACTGGAAAAGGTCAGTTTTCATTCCAATCCCAAAGAAAGGCAATGCAAAAGAATGTTCAAACTACCGCACAATTGCACTAATCTCACATGCTAGTAAAGTAATGCTCAAAATTCTCCAAGCCAGGCTTCAGCAATATGTGAACCGTGAACTTCCTGATGTTCATGCTGGTTTCAGAAAAGGAAGAGGAACCAGAGATCAAATTGCCAACATCTGCTGGATCATCTAAAAAGCAAGAGAGTTCCAGAAAAACATCTATTTCTGCTTTATTGACTATGCCAAAGCCTTTGACTGTGTGGATCACAATAAACTGTGGAAAATTCTTCAAGAGATGGGAATACCAGACCACCTGATCTGCCTCTTGAAAAATTTGTATGCAGATCAGGAAGCAACAGTTAGAACTGGACATGGAACAACAGACTGGTTCCAAATAGGAAAAGGAGTACATCAAGGCTGTATATTGTCACCCTGTTTATTTAACTTATATGCAGAGTACATCATGAGAAACGCTGGACTGGAAGAAACACAAGCTGGAATCAAGATTGCCCGGAGAAATATCAATAACCTCATATATCAAGATGACACCACCCTTATGGCAGAAAGTCAGGAGGAACTAAAACGCCTCTTGATGAAAGTGAAAGTGGAGACTGAAAAAGTTGGCTTAAAGCTCAACATTCAGAAAACGAAGATCATGGCATCCGGTCCCATCACTTCATGGGAAATAGATGGGGAAACAGTGGAAACAGTGTCAGACTTTATTTTTTTGGGCTCCAAAATCACTGCAGATGGTGACTGCAGCCATGAAATTAAAAGACGCTTACTCCTCAGAAGGAAAGTTATGACCAACCTAGATAGCATATTGAAAAGCAGAGACATTACTTTGCCAACAAAGGTTCGTCTAGTCAAGGCTATGGTTTTTCCAGTGGTCATGTATGGATGTGAGAGTTGGACTGTGAAGAAGGCTGAGTGCCAAAGAATTGATGGTTTTGAACTGTGGTGTTGGAGAGGACTCTTGAGAGTCCCTTGGACTGCAAGGAGATCCAACCAGTCCATTCTGAAGGAGATCAGCCCTGGCATTTCTTTGGAAGGAATGATGCTGAAGCTGAAACTCCAGTACTTTGGCCACCTCATGCGAAGAGTTGACTCGTTGGAAAAGACTTTGATGCTGGGAGGGATTGGGGGCAGAAGGAGAAGGGGACGACAGAGGATGAGATGGCTGGTTGGCATCACTGACTTGATGGACATGAGTCTGAGTGAACTCCAGGAGTTGGTGATGGACAGGGAGGCCTGGCGTGCTGCGATTCATGGGGTCGCAAAGAGTCGGACACGACTGAGCGACTGATCTGATCTGATATGATTATTGGCAAAGAATTTATAATTTGCAATTGGTAAATAATTACCAATTATTAATCGTAAAAAACTTGCACTGCAGGAGACCTGGGGTTTGATTCCTGGGTGGGGAAGATCCCCTGGAGAAGGGCATGGCAACTCACTCCAGTATTCTTGCCTGGAGAATTCCATAGACAGAGGGGCCTGGCGGGCTACAGTCCACAGGGTCAAGGAGTGGGACATGACTGAGCAACTAACACTTTCACTTTCTAGATTAATAACCCAAATACTTCAAACATACACTAAATTATTTGAACAATTAATGTTTCAAACATGGAAATCTACACATATTCAAATTCAAACATATATACTTCTTGATGAAACGAGATATAAGAATATAATCACACACTTCTCAAAAAAAAAATAGCATGCTTTGATTTACATGACATCTGTAATAATGAAATATTATACAGCAAATAATTAAGTTTCCTCTGTAGCATGGAACAAAAAGAAATCTATAATAATCATTAGAAAAAAAGTCTCAATTATCCAAAAATAATTTATCCAACAGTTACAATTCAAGAGCAGTGGGATGGGAAAAGGAAAAAGGTAAGAGCTGAAAGAATATCTAAATAGTTAAAATAAATGTCACAAAGGCCATGATTCATATGAGGATACTCTTCTTACATATATGTTTCTACACTTGGCATAATTCCAGTTAATATCAAAAATCATAAAGGATAAGAAACCACAATTACAAGGGAAAGGAGTGGCAAGAGGTATACACAACTGCAGCTACCCTAGCTCATCGAAATTATAATACCATAATGACAAATCTAGATGGAAATAAAAACATAAATTATGTTGAATATGCTCAGTCATGAAATTAAAAGACACTTGCTCCTTGGAAGAAAATGACAAGCCTAGACAGCGTATTAAAAAGCAGAGACATCACTTTGCTGACAAAGGTCCCCACAGTCAAAGCTATGGTTTTTCCAGTACTCATGTATGGATGTGGGAGTTGGACCATGAAGAAGGCTGAATGCCAAAGAATGGACGCTTTTGGATTGTGGTGCTGGAGAAGACTCTTGAGAGTCCCTTGGACTGCAAGGAGATCAAACCAGTCAATCCTAAAGGAAATCAACCCTGAATACTCACTGGAAGGACTGATGCTGAACCTGAAGCTCCAATACTTTGGCCACCTAATGTGTAGAATCGACTCATTGGAAAAGACCCTGATGCTGGAAAAGACTGAAGGCAGGAGGAGAAGAAGGCAACAGAGGATGAGATGGTTGGATGACATCACTGACTCAGAGAGTCTGAGCAAGCTCCGGGAGATAGTGAAGGACAGAGAAGCCTAGCATGCTGCAGTCCTTAGGGTCTCAAAGAGTCAGACTCAACTTAGTAAATGAACAACAACAATCCTCAGTCAAAAGGGTATCTTCAATAAAATCTTGGTCCTTAAAACTGTATGCTTCCATTATTCAAAAAATCCACTTATCTGGAAATACTCACATCCTGATGACACTTTGCATAAAGATCACTGTATTTGCTTCAGTAAACAATTAATCAAATTATTAGTTTTCTGATGCAGTTAAAAAATTGAAAATATGAACATACATCACTGCATTAAAACATATCCTATATGCTTCCTTAAAAGGTATACCTTAAAAGGTATATATATATTCCTTAAAAGGTATACCTCTCAGAAGACAACATAATAAAAGGCAGAAAGGATACTTATTTTTATATTTGTAAAAGCTATCAACAGATGTAACATTTTTAACCTAAACCTCCCCTAGAGTCCTCCACTCCACAAAAAACCTACCACCATCATGACTACACTTTCATACTTCCCTTTATTTACTCCATTTATTCTCTATAAATGTTATGAAGGGAAGTAAGGGGAATGGGAGAGGAGGAAATAAAAGACTTTTCTTACCCACTGTCAGTAACTGTCAATAACATAATCTCAGTTTTGGTTAATGGGAAAGGGACTGTTCAATTAGATTATATTTAAAAGCCTATTCATTATTCCTCACATAATCTTTAAAAACAAAAACAAAAAACACATTTGGCTTGCTACAAAAGAAAAAAGTAGCCTTTATGACAGGAAATACATTGCCAAAAATATACTGCTTTCTCTTATTTTAGTCATAAAAATTGCTGCAACAAGGGAAGCAAATTGGACATATGTAATTTAAAAAACCACTAGGAATGACTCACTTGAAGTAATGCTGTTTCCCAAAATGTGCTCCCTGATATGCCAGTCCCTGAAGAGAAGGCTCTATAGTCCAGTAAGTTTGGAAAGCTCTTCTGGTTGGGAGGTTCACCACACACTATTAAACGCTATAAAGGCTGTGAGAAGACTCAAAATAAACAAACTTATTTCACCCAGCATTAGACAAACTGTTTTAATTTCAAAATCTGTTTTTCTTATTTACCTGTTTTCTTTTAGTGTGCCTATCAACATCCCAAGATATTAAAAATTCCACAGAATACTTTACAGTATGTGCTTAGTCGTTCAGTTGTGTATGACTCTCTGCAACCCTTTGGACTGGAGCCCGCGAGGTTACCTGTCCATGGAATTCTCCAGGCAAGAATACTGGAGTGCACTGTCATTTCCTTCTCCAGGGGACAGTATGTATTATAGTTAACTCATGCTAAATAGAGAAGATATAACAGATGCTTCTAGCAAGTATCATCATCAATCCAAAACAAAACAAACAAGAGGATAGTTGCTATAGTTAAAAAAAAAAAATGTGGAAGTGAGAACAGAAGAAGCTACTGGTTCAATTCTGGTGAATTTTTATTAAAAAAAAAAAAGTCGAGCTCACCATGGCAATCTAAGCATCTAACAAAAATAAATGTGCCACAAGGGGGAGCTATTCCCCATCACATCTAGTATATATCCTTCCAAAGTAAAACATGTAACAGATAATAACATTTAATCAATATTTTATTTCAAAAATATCCTTATAACTAAAATAAGAATAAAAGTGTTATTATTTATTATTTAAATTAGTACAATAAAGGAAAAAGTCTCCGTTCTCAATTAGAACATCTGATACCTTCCACCTGCCATAACAGATCAGGTCAAACATTTAAGTTGTATATGTCAAGCACAATTGGTCAAAATGAAAATTCAGTACAAAGGAAGGCAATGGTCAAAGATGCCATGATGAATCATTTTCATTGGCCTAGCACGATAAACGAATGACCCCAGATGAATTCAATAATTGTTAGTTTTCTCCCCTCATTTTGCAGAGCCAAGGCTAAGATTCAAATCAGATTTAATAACTTGACTTTCAGATGTTCAAGCTGGTTTTAGAAAAGGAAGAGGAACCAGAGATCAAACTGCCAATATCTGCTGGATCATCGAAAAAGCAAGAGAGTTCCAGAAAAACATCTATTTCTGCTTTATCGACTATGCCAAAGCCTTTGACTGTGTGGGTCACAATAAACTGTGGAAAATTCTGAAAGAGATGGGAATACCAGACCACCTGACCTGCCTCTTGAGAAACCTGTATGCAGGTCGGGAAGCAACAGTCAGAACTGGTCATGGTTCCAAATAGGAAAAAGAGTACATCAAGGCTGGATATTGTCACCCTGTTTATTTAACTTCTATGCAGAGTACATCATGAGAAACGCTGGGCTGGAAGAAGCACAAGCTGGAATCAAGATTGCCGGGAGAAATATCAATAACCTCAGATATGCAGATGATACCACCCTTATGGCAGCAAGTGAAGAATAACTGAAGAGCCACTTGATGAAAGTGAAAGAGGAGAGTGAAAAAGTTGGCTTAACGCTCAACATTCAGAAAACTAAGATCATGTTATCCGGTCCCATCACTTTATGGCAAACAGATGGGGAAACACTGGAAACAGTGACTGAATGACTTTATTTTGGGGACTCCAAAATCACTGCAGATGGTGACTGCAGCCATGAAATTAAAAGATGCTTGCTCCTTGGAAGAAAAGTTATGACCAACCTAGACAGCACATTAAAAAGCAGAGACATTACTTTGCCAACAAAGGTCCATCTATTCAAAGCTATGGTTTTTCCAGTAGTCATGTATGGATGTGAGAGTTGGACTGTAAAGAAAGCTGAGCGCCAAAGAATTGATGCTTTTGACTGTGGTGTTGGAGAGGACTCTTGAGAGTCCCTTGGACTGCAAAGAGATCCAACCAGCCCATCCTAAAGGAAATCGGTCATGAGTGTTCACTGGAAGGACTGATGCTGAAGCTGAAACTCCAATATGTTGGCCACCTGATGAGAAGAGCTGACTCATTTGAAAAGACCCTGATGCTGGGAAAGATTGAAGGCGGGAGAAGGGGATGACATGAGATGGTTGGATAGCATCACTGACTCAATGGACATGAGTTTGAGTAAACTCTGGGAGCTGGTGATGGACAGGGAGGCCTGGCATGCTACAGTCCATGGGGTTGCAAAGAGTTGGACACAACTGAGCAACTGAACTGAACTCGCTATTAAAATATTGGTAGATTTAATCATGAGTTAACAGTTGATGTAAGTTATTTGCCTGCTGTAACTCAGAACCAGGTTTGAGGGAGGGAAAAAGGTGACTGGAAGATAACTGCCCCAGTTTCCATATTCTTACAGTAGTAAGTTCTTACTACAGGGTTTGGAGTGCACACTGATTAAATACTGTGTGTCAAGACAGAAATCTCAATTATTCCTTGACAGATAAAAATCCTGTCTTACTTGCCTTTCTGTTCCCCTACCATGAAAAACAGGAGAATGATAAATGTCCAAATGACTATTTGAACAAAATAGAGATGGCAGACTAAGACAGATGTGAAAAAGTTAAAGTGTTAGCCACTCAGTCGTGTCTTACTCTTTGTGACCCCACAGACTGTAGCCCTCCAGGCTCCTCACCGTTCAATTCTCCAGTCAAGAACACTGGAGTAGGTAGCTATTCCCTTCTTTAGGGGATCTTTTTGACCCAGGCATCAAACCCGGGTCCTCCTGCCTTGCAGGCAGATTCTTTACTGTCTGAGACACAAGGGAAGCCCGAGAGACATGTGGGTGATTGCACATGGCCAAAATCCCTTCCCAAGCACGTAACTCACTTCTGAGCAACCTGACTGTGCCACTCCCACTATCAAGAAGTGAATCTGGGTGTGGCCTCATGACTTCCTTTGGCCAGTGGGACATTAGCAAACACAAAACAAGCAGAGGCTCACTCTTTCTGCTCTATAAATCCTACAACTACCACCATGGATACAAGCCCAAGTTAACTTGCAAAAACATGATCATCACCCCAACTGACACTGCCTCACAACACCAGACATGTAAGCAAGGTCTCCTAAGAACAACTGATCTGAAAACCGCACGACATGAATGAAGCTATCCAGTCACCAATAGAGCTGACAAACACTTTCCAGAGAGGCCAATGAGTTGAGAGAAATACCTTTAAGCCACTTAGTTTTGAGGCTTTTTGATTTGATCTGTAGCAAAATATCTGATATAGATAGGTTACAAGCTTTCCACAAAAATCCATTTTTATTCTCAAACAGAATTCTATCATACAGTTTGACTGATATTATATCACTAACCTCGGAGTCACATCAGAAAAATGACATAACCTATAAGACAATACATAATTCCACCATATTTTCAAATTTTTCAGGCAATCTGCAGGGATATAGATGAAGATGAAAAACAGAATTATACAAGTAAAAAGAATTCCAAAACCAATGACCAAAGAACAGGATGTCTTGTGCTTGATCCATTTTGGCAGTGCTGTGTGTCTGTGTGTGTACACAGATATACACTGATACATACACCAAAAAATTTTTAAATTAACATGATTCAAGGATAAAGGCTAAACAGATATAAAAATGAAGTTCTGTGAAAACTACAGAGTAATATTACAAAGATAAACCTTATCACTATAAAGATCATAGAAATAGCCACATCTTACTTACATTGTCATCGTTTAGTGTCTACAGATATAGGGCAAATGATTTTGGCTGCTCTGATTTTAATTAAACAAATATTCAGAAAACTAGTCTGCAGAAAACAACTTCCTCAGTCTTCTAAGCTCTTAAAAAAATAAAGAATCTGGTTTGACGCAACATCAAATGAGCAGCTCAGGGAAGCTTTTCGCTAAATATTCTTTCTCATACCACGGGAATGGCTGGATCTGGAGGACTATGGGGTAAAGGCACATGGACCTTGCACAGGCAATTTCCTGCCACCCATCTAAAGCTAAAGAGGTAAAAGCAGTCCCTGTAGCTGGCGAATCACACAGATACAGGGCTAGAGACACAACTGGTAACAAAGGCTGCAACTGTATGTGGTATCCAAGAGCTCTAACAGGTAATGGCAATCAGGGTAGGTGGCTCTACAAGGACTTGAGACTCACTACATAGTCACACACGGACCTGATTAACAAGTCCCAGCAAAATATTGCATTTAACAACAGAAGTATGGTTTCGTGTTGTATATATTACACAAGTTAGGATGAAAATGCTTATCATTTAATAAATATCAAGGAATAAAAAATTAATACTTCCTAACCTTAAAAGCTATCTGAAAAGCAAATATATGTCTTGTGACATTTAAAAGATGATTGAAATAACTTGCACTGTATGGCAACAGAAAGTTTATGATACAGTGGAAACAAATTACATTGGAAGCTAAGAGGTCTATCATAAAACCTAGTACTTAGCAGACATAAAATAAATGAAAAACAAATCAATGATCTAATACCAAAGGTTTCTGGGTAGTTATTTCTTCTCTGTCCTCATTGCTAAAATTAAATGGTAATGGAGATTAAATGGGTTATTACATATAAAGTACTCAAAACAGTTCCTGGTAGTCAATAGGCAGTACTCAATAAATAGTAGACACTATTACTAGATGCCAGTCTACTAACCATTCTGAAATTTATAAAATGACAGAGCAAGTGACAAATGCTCTACAGCTCCCTTTCAGCTCTAAAAAATATTTAAATTCTAATTCTCCAACAGTAAGTAGCCCCCCCCCAACACACACACATTAAAATGTTAAATACAAGCACATTATCCAGACTTCAGTATATTATAGAATACACATCAAACATACTGAGGGGTGGGGAGGTTGGTATGTGAGGGTGTGACTGAATGTCCAGACTATCATTTAAAGTGGAAACTATAACTTGAACAGATATTAAACAAACACACAAAAAAAGATATACACTCAAAATAAGGAAAAGGGTCTTGGGTGAAGATTAAGGAGACTGTGTTCTACTTCTGGCACTGCTGCCAACCTTAAAACCTTAAACGGCTCCTATCTGTGTTTGTTTAAGTTGAGAAAGACTGGGACAGATGATCACTAAGATCTCTCTGAAACTTTCGTCACTTTTTTTCCTCTTTTCAAACCAGAATATCAATTATTACTTAGAATACTGGAAACTTAAGCACAGATAAACATGAAAATTGCTGATCTTTGGCCTAAGCAGTCTCCGATCTGAGAATGAATAATGATGCACCAGCCTTTAGATGGGCCTACATTCACTTCTAAAAGCCAGTGGACTGGATTCTGCCTCTGCTTTCTAAAATAATGTATATTCAGGAATTCTCTGGCGGTCCAATGGTTAGCATTCCAGTCTTTCACTGTTCAATCCTAGTCAGGGAACTAAAACCCCACAAGTTGCATGATGCAGCCAAAATAAATTAATTAATTTAAAATAATGTATATTCTACAATGAGAAGGGTAGGAAATAGAAATTAGCTCAATATATGCACTGATATGCTAATATTCTCACATAATCACATATTTAACTAATGATTCCTTTGTACCACAATATATTGAATACCCAACATTTATTCAGCACCTTCCATATGATGAATCCAATGCTATGCACTTTTAAAGCACTATTTCATAAAGCAAGAAGACAATTTTAAGTGATGTTCAGGCAGGAGAACTAGTATATGGACTGGAATAATAAAGAGGCAAATTCATTTCACTCCCAAAATAAATCCAAGGAAAAAAGGACAACAGAATCTTAATTATTTCACTATCTTTAAGAAAAGACAGACAAATAGAAGCTGAAATTTAAACTCTAGTGTTCACATCAAGAGAGTAATTTATTCTTAATATCTCCAAGAGGTTTCATTATATCCTTACCTTTTTTTATTGCAAACCTGTAAGAAAATGAGGATCAAAGAACATAATAAACTTGTCTAAAACATATAATTGAAAGTTAAAAAAAAAAACACAACTAATACCTCTTACCTGAGCATGAAAATTGGACATAGTCGTTGTCTCTATATCCTTCTTTCCCAATATCTCCATTTTCACTGGTGAATTGGGAAAATTAAATGAAAAGTAGTCTAAAAAATCAGGTAAATAAGTAGCTGCCCCATGAACAATACCCATTACATAGAAAGCTGCAGAGTTCTCATTTTCACTGAACACCAGATCCACAAACTCTTCTGCAAACCTCTCCATCTCCACAGGAGACAGATGGGAGAGTTCATTGCTGTAGGCATGGATAACTGATGCACCTCCGTTAGGCTGGTGCTCAATATGAATGAGCTGTTTGAACCGCAAAGTGTCCAGCCTTCTGAGGTTGTTCTGAACCCGTGGCTCCTTTAATGAGACAAATGGAAACTCACTGTTTTCTGGAATTTTGCAATCATAATTCTTGGTATCCAAACTCTTTCCACTGTAATCCTTTATGTTATCATTTAGGATACCTCTGGCTTCTTGATCTTCAACATCAGACAGCAATCCTGAGCAGATAGTTTGAATAGATTTGCTGTACATTTTTGGACGCTTCCGTTTTTCATTCTCTTTGTGTTTCTTTTTCTTTTTCTTCTTTACCTTCTTAATTTGTAAGTCTTCTACACTTGTTTTTGGTTTCTCCTTCCCACCTGTTGGGAAAAATTTTTTTTGAAACTACGCATTTTAGTTTCTTTAAATATCATGCTTCAGGAACCGTTTTATAACAAATAAGCAAAGTTTACACAAAATGAAGTTTATATCTGGGACTTGTTTTACACAGTATTGATAATCATAATTTAGTCAGGCTCTTGCCCTCTCTCCACACACACAGGCACACATACACACAGAGGAAGGCTTAAGACAGTTATGCTTACAGTGAGTAGTACCATTCTGACATGAAGTAGATGCTCAAACAGTATTTAATGAAGTAATGAAATTAATGTTTTAGAAACCATAGTCTTCAAATTTTAAATACAGAAAATCAGAAATGGAAAGCTGAACAAAAGTCAATGTGAACAATGAATGCCCTGCAGATATTTCCCATTGATATGTATCTTTTTTACTTTAAGTTCTTAAAAATTATATACAGGTGTCAAGATTTACAAATCAGCAAAGGAGAAAAACACTTGCATAGTATATAAGCAACAAACACAGAAATTCTCCTTAGCTCTTTACATACTTCGTTTTCCATAAACTATGCTTTAATCTAAAATGGGCTATTCTAGATCTACTAGAGTCTACAAAATTCCCAGTGAAAACTCAGCAAGGTATCATAAGAGATGACAAAATCAGAATAATTTCTCATGTCCTAAGTACAAATGATATCCATGTACTGGTAAAGAGAGAAATTAAAGAAAAGAAAAAGAAATGGGTCAATAATAAGTTTATATATTAATGAACCTCTGTAACCAAAGGTAAGTAGACACTAGGCTCAGAAATTTAGAAATCCAAAGAATCAAAGATTAATCTACAGTGGCTATACAGCTATAGAATTTAAGTGTACATATTAAATACAATATTATCACAGTATATTTATTTCTAGACAATAAAAAACACAGAAAAAAACAAACATCCTCACAAGAAAATACTGTGGTTCCTAAGACAAAATAAAAAAAGTTGTTAAAATGACAATTGAGAAAAACAAGCATTCACTGTTTCCATCTGTTATGTCACCTTTACAGATAACCAGTCATGAATTAAATCTTCGCAACCTGCTTCTTTATCTAAATTTTTCCATCTTCACATATCTCTAGTATTCTTTTCTGTCTCTGGTGAATGAGATGTCCTGCCTACCTTACAAAAACAAGTCCCTCCCACCAACTCCAAAACCCTTGCTTAAAGTTCTCTCCTCTTCTTTTGACCATAAAACTTCTCAAAAAGAACCACTATACCCACCAGTGTCTTATCTTTATTACATGACTATTTCTATCCTTTAAATTCTGGGTCTGTTTCCAGTCTACTCAAATTTACTATCCCAGATTGTTCAAATATCAAATCCAATGATATTCTCTCAAATCATTTTTCCTGATCTCTCCAAGGTTCTATGTAATCATCTACCCTCATCCTTGATTATTTTTAACTTCCATGACACTACTACTGCCTTAGCTTCTGATCTAAGCTTCTGTTCATCCCTTGATTCAACTGTTTTCAAGGGTTCTCAATGACTACCAAGTAAAATACAGTCTCTTCAGTCTGGAATCCAAACTCAGTGTCCTCAAGTACCCCCATGCTCTGGTCAACAACACTACTTACAATTTCTTATGAAACATACCTAATCCTACTTTATCTTTCTACTACTGGTAAAGTTATTTCCTTTCCCCAAAACATCTTTGCCTTGCCCCAGTACTCACTACTGGACTTTCTTACCCATCCTATAAAGACAACTCTTAGGTTATTTTCATTTTTCTTTGGAACTGAAATATCTTCACTCTAAATTAATAAACTGTTATTATATATTCTACATATATGAATACATATGATATAGTCATACAAAGTTATTATTTTTTTCATTCACAGGATGTCTGTATAACATATATCCTTCAGGATAATGTATGAGTGAAACAAATAACTTTAATGAATTCATAGTGAAACCCTTTTTTTCACCAATCATTGAATCCCTCCTGGCATTTCTGGCATCTAGTACATTGCTATATATGAACATTTAACAAATACAAAGATTTCTCTCACCAACAGACTACCTGACGTTTACAGGTTTATCCCCTGTTTCCAGTTCAGTCCGTTTTTCACCACATCCTAACCTTGAAACAAAAAGCATAAAAATTCTCTCAAGTTCACAGCAATTCTTAAAAATGGGAAGTTTAATGTTAATAATTAACCATCTCTTCTGAAAATTCGTAAGTATGAAATGAAGGCCAAACTGGTATCACTGTGAAAAGCAAAACTAAAAATCTGCTAACATTATTGATTGCACAAGTTTGCAAATTCATAAAATGCAAAGTGTTAATTTTCTCAAGAGTCTATATGTAAGTAAGTTTAAAATACATTAACAAATTCATACTTGCTACCCAGGTATAAATGATTAAAACATCAGATTCAGTTAATATCTTAGGAACAAAATTAGTAATAAAAAGTTAAAACAGGGAGTTAATCAAAATGAAAGATAAAAATAAGTTTATATATGTAAGTGAAATCCAAATGAGTCAAGGAAAAAAGACAGTAGTGAATTAGAAGAGAACTTAAAAAAAATAAAATCAATAATGAAAAAAAAAACTAGAATGTAAAACAGTTTAATTGTTCTAGGTATAATTAATAACTAAACTGGAAACAAATGTAAAATTGCACAATTAAATAGCTTGCCAATGCAAGCAAAATTTCATTTGAATGAAAATATAACCTTAACACCCTATTACATTTACACCTAATACATTTTTTAAAAGTTAAAATATAAAATATTCAGAATACATGTTACATTAAAATAAAACAGGTACAATAGTTCATTTCTTAGTCATAAAGATGGATGAAAACAGTTATAGTATAACAGTCAGAAACTGAGAAAGGCTAGCTAATAACAAATTAGTCAAAAGATTATTATATTGAAAATCAAATAATTAAACTTACATGACAAATTATAATTAAATACTATAGTGAGCACCATGAGCAGAAGAGAGTTAACATAAAATGCCCGAGAGTGCTATCCTTAGAAAGTCCTGCTTGCAAGGTTGGCCCTTGGTTGGCACCTGAGAACTTGTATTTGGGGAAGGTTATTACTATTCTCTGATAAAAGTGGCTCATTGTGCCTAAACTGTTTCTGCAAATAATATGGTTTACATTGAGCACCTGTTTTCCTTCTGGGAGCCTTGGATTTTGCTACAACTAGACAGGGGGTGGAAGAAGGCAATGGCACCCCACTCCAGTACTTTTGCCTGGAAAATCCTATGGACGGAGGAGCCTAGTAGGCTGCAGCCCATGGGATCGCTAAGAGTCGATTACGACTGAGCGACTTCACTTTCACTTTTCACTTTCATGCATTGGAGAAGGAAATGGCAACCCACTCCAGTGTTCTTGCCTGGAGAATCCCAGGGACAGGGGAGCCTCGTGGGCTGCCGTCTATGGGGTCACACAGAGTCGGACACGACTGAAGTGACTTAGCAGACAGGGGGTGCCTACTTGACCAGTTCCCAACAGAAACCTTAATTACTGAGTTTCTAATGAGCTTCCCTGGTAGAAACATTTCATATACGTTGTCACAATTCACTGCTGGAAGAACTAAGTGCATCCTGTGTGACTCCACTATGAGAGGACTCTTGGAAGCTTGCGCCTAGCTTCCTCCAGAAATTGCCACATGTGCCTTTTGTCCTTACTGATTGTACTTTGTATCCTCTACCATAATAAGTCATAGCCATGAGTACAAATTTATGCCCAGTCCTGTGAGTCCTCCTAGCAAATCATCAAATCTGGGGGTAGTCTTTGGGACCCCTCCCCTCCAATGGATACAGATAAAATGCATTCTTTACATGTAAAACAAATCAAACACTAGCCTTCACTAGATAGATTTTTAAGTTTTATATAATCATGCATTTCCTGTCTTGGAATGATGCATGAAATGCAATAGACACATATGTAGGAATTTTTAAATACTTAAGGCGGTAAGACTATTTTGAATATCAATGTTCTTCTCTTATAGTAAAAGGTATTTAAAGTACATATTTACTCTAAATTCATAATTCTTCAAACAGAGCCCAATACATCAGAACTGTAGTGTTTTACTAGAGGATCCTGGTAAATACCGGTAACAGAAAGAATTGCTAAGTAATTTGGACCCTCAAAAAGTATAGAAGTGTAGTTGATGGGAGACCCTCCCCTTGAAGATCCATAGACATATGAACAGTAGATCTCAAACACACATTCCCCGCCCCCTCCCCACATGCACAGATAGCCAACGGGAGAATCGGACACAGAGAGAAATGGAGATACACACACAGCCAGAAGAGACACTCTGATAGAGCCAGGAAAAAAATCACAAACACAGATAAAAAAGAAAAACCAGTATGTGTTACTAATGGCAAGTTACTTTTTAAAAATCTTTAAAAATTACAAAATCACTAGAATTCCCATTCCTAACCTTAGTATATTTTTAGTGTTAATAAAGGTTGCCAGAAACACTGGATCTGATTTCATATTTAATATGTGAAGTAATAGGGGCTTCCCTGGTGACTCAGAGGTTAAAGCATCTGCCTCCAATGCAGGAGAACCGGGTTCAATCCCTGGGTTGGGAAGATCCCCTGGAGAAGGAAATGGTAATCCACTCCAGTATTCTTGCCTGGAAAATCCCATGGATGGAGAAGCCTGGTAGGCTACAGTCCACGGGGTCACAAAGAGTCGGACATGACTATGGGAAGTAATATACATAATTTCATTATCATACACAGAAACAAAGTAGTAATTAGCTTAGCTATTTTCAGCCTGTGGTCTCTGGGAATGACTTTCCTTTTATGCACAGCAGTATTTTCACTCTTCCTTTCAAGAATTACCTACCCGTGACCTTTAGTACACTAACAATAACCTTGAATATTGGCTTCTTTTAATGCCCTTTTCACCTGCTCACCATCAAGCTCCTTGATATGCTATAATGACAAAATTTACTCTCAAAAATACTATACTGGTAACATCCATGTTCTTATACCTTTATCAATAAAGAACATAAAAATGACTGGAACATATAAGTATATTCAGAAAAAGTAATTGGTAGACATTAGAAATTTAAAAAAATGAGCTAAATAAGCTTATGTTTCAAATTTATTTGTTCCTTTAAACTGTTCCTAATAAAGCAAACTCCTATTTTATCAGTGAAAAACATTTATAAGATTTCTCCATTAATAATACCTTTCTGCTATGTATATAATCATGTATATATCTCTAGTCATACTCGATGCAGTTTTAATGAAAATCTGGAGGAAGTAAGATTGGTGTGGAGAAACAGTTAGCATCTATTTCAGATATTCAAGGGTCATCACCCACTCCATGCCTGTGTCTGCCATAAGTTGCAATGTTAGCATGATCAGAAGGAGAAACTTATAAAGAGAAGAAAAGTTAAAAACCATAAAACGGGGCACAAGGCAGTAAAGAACAGCATACTTACTCCCCCAACCTAACTGATTTTCCTGCTGCTTCAGGTCACCAATGACAAAGGATGCCTTTCCCTGATCCTAACGCTCACTTGGCAAATGGCTGGCCACACATGCAGGACAAACTGTGCTGATAATAACAACAGCTAATACTTACTCACTGCTACCATGGGACAGGCACAATCTCACAAGTTAATCATGTTTTTATTCCAGCTGGTAAACAATCCGCCTGCAGTGCAGGAAACCTGGGTTCGATCCCTGGGTTGGGAAGATCCCCTGGAGAAGGGAACGGCTACCTACTCCAGCATTCTGGCCTGGAGAATTCCATGGACTGTATAGACCGTGGGGTCACAGAGTCAGACACAACTGAGCGACTTTCACTTTCACTTTTTTTTTTACCCTCTGAGGAGAGAGAAGTTTTCTCATTGTTTTTAATCACAAGAGTTCATCTTTCGTACATGTTAACAAGAAAGATTCATATCTGTTTATTGAATATCTGTGGACTAGACACTGTACTTGGTACTTCCCCTATACTTAACGTCATTTAATCTCCACAACCCTGAAAGGTAGTAATTATTATTTACCTCCATTTCACAGGAAGTATATTTTCCTATGTCATCCCAGAGATCAATTTATTTCCAAATGTCTTTTACTCCCCTCTATCATCACTAGGTTTCAGTTTAGCTTAATTATCTCTTAGGCATTTCATTTATTTCAAAATCAAGGTTACCATTGTATATTACTAGAAAAATCTCCACTCCTTAGGTTATTTAAAATTCTGCTTGCATATGTAATTTCGAGGTTCACATATTTCACATTAATGGTATGCAAGGAATTTAGCATTCAACCCAGTCACAGGAATTTACAACACTGTACACTCAAACGAATAATAAAATGACTATGTGACTAAAGCAATTTAAAAAATAACTAAACCAATATGGTAAAGAAAAGAAAACTTTTCAAGTGTTAATCATAAGCTGCTGTACAGCACTAGTGTGATTATATTCAATTCCTGCCTCAGAGGCTTACAATCTATTTGGACAACACATATCAAACACACTGGCAAAGAAACAAGACGAAGGCCCGTGAGTGTTAACCAAGTAGTCACCAAACTTAGCTCTGTCATGTTTCTTCAGGGTCTAAAGAATTTTTTAGAAAATAAAGTTCTGACAAGTAGAAAATAAGAGCTTAGCCAAAGTGCACCAAAGAACATGTGGAAACAGGACAAAGAGTTAAATGAAATCATAGAATCTAAAAGTCTATGTACCTTAAATTATGTAATTAATTTCATCGCATCTACAGTGCTACGGACTTCTCTCCCATATGTAGACAGAAAGGCTTATGCACATGTAAATTCAATATGAAATTAATAAAAGTCAACATGTTATGATCAACAAATTGTTGACTTGATGAGGCAGTTAATGAATTTGCTAGCTATCAAGCAAGCAAATGCCATTAATTCTTCTTACCTCCTATCTGAGTGAATTTAAAACTATCTATCACAAATTCTCCCTCGAAGAGTTCATATTTATTGATAGGATCTATATTATTAACTAACCATCCATCCCCACATAATAAATAACTAAAACAGTTATTTTAGTTATTTAGTTATTTTTCTCATTTTTTTATGAGAAAAAAAATAGGAAACAAAAAGAGGATATTCTTAAGCATGCAAGAACATACAGTAAAACAGAACATCTTGTTATTTAGCTCAGAGTAAACTACTCCCTCTAAACTATGCATAGCGATTATCATCAAACACTGGTAAGATCACTGCCTCTGCCATACCTCTCTATCATGGTTAAAATTGCTTTAGTCTCTTCTTTTAGATTATCCAAATATCCATAAACTAGTAATGTAAACACGGAATTACATAACCTATTTTTAAATGATTCAAGGAACCTAATAATTACCTTTACTACTTCCAATAACTCACTAAATAAATATACTAAAGACATATTACTAAACAGATTAGAAAAGTCCACTATTAACTTTTCATATCTTGACCACAAATGTTTATTCTCAGTAAAATTCAGCACCAAGTAACATTTCTTATTTTAATCACAAAGCCAATAAGTATACTGAACAATATAACATCATACAACTGAAATCACTGAATATAAACTTACTTTTCAGTAAAATCTTTACTTCTCCATTTTCTTTCTTGATCTCATTCATTACTTTATGCTTCTTTTTTTCTCTCTCCTTTTCTTTATCTCTCTCTTTAATTTTGTCTTTGATTTTATCTAAAAGACAAAATAAATACTTCAAAACATTTTACAATTTTATTTCTTTCATGAACTACAGTGCAATTTCTCAAATTACAATACACCAAGGAAATCAGAAAGAAAAAAAGATGTAATTGTTGTTCTTTCTCTAAGTTTTTAGGAAGTATTTTTAAAATTCCTTTCATATATTAAACACTGGAATATATACATCATAAGCTGTCAAAATGTAGCATTACAAATTTTATTCTACAGATTATTCTTCACCTACTTCATTCCCAACACAACATCAGCCTAACTTCAAATCACTTAAAATAACTGGCTAACTTTAATCAGGAGAGTAAACTACAGTGGAAAAAGGGCTAGTTTTGAAGTTGGGCATATTTGTTAACATAACACTGGAAAAAAATACTCATTCTCAATGGCCTAATGTATAAAATAATGAAACTGATGATAAATTTTCATAGGTTACACCAGGGCTAAATGAAGGAAGATATAAAAAGACTACCCAGAGTCTGATATATCTATATAATATATACATATATATGTATCTATATACACATATATATGTACATATACATGTACACATATATACATGTATATGTATATGTATGTATATATATATATTTAAAAGACTAGATGTTAAGTTGCCTTACCCTTGTATCTTTTAAAAAAGACATGACTGACTTGGCTAAGTAGTGATACTATGATATTAAAATAAAGCATATAGGAATGCAAAGAATCATTGGTTCACATTCTAAAATTCAAACTTTGTGTCTGCAAAATTATTTGATGTCCTTTTAATTCTTGTTTGTTCAACCAAGCTCCTATGCACTCAGCAACAACAATGTAGAGGAGAACTTTAAAATAGTGATGAAGTCCTTGTCCTCAAAAAGCTCACTACAATTACAAAGTTATGACACAAAACTTCACACAAAACTGCAAAACATCCTGTAACAGCCAAGATTATACACCACATATGCCAATGGCATAATTCCTTCAAATCCCTTCATATTTCTCTTTCTATAAGTACTACTCTAAATTCAGGTATTAATCATCTAATGTCTATTTAGATTACTGTCTAGATCAGTTTTGTCAAATAGAAATATAAGGGTTACCACATAAGTAAATTTACATTTTTAGCAGTCACATTAGAAACAAAAGGAAAATAGTGAAATTAATTTTAATAATATATTTTTCAACAGGGAACCAATACTAAAAAACTGTTATTGAGATATTTCACATTCTTTTATTCATAATAAGATTAAAAATTCAGTCTACAGTTTAAACTTATGGCACATCTCAATACAAAGTAGCTCAACTTTAACTGTTCAATAGCTATGTGAGACTAGGGGCTACCGTACCAAACCACTCTCTGGACTACTAAAACAGATAATTCCTAAAAAACATCAAATCTATGTACTTAACAAATATTTTGAAACGTATTAATTTTAAAAACACTGATTTGAGGACTTCCCTGGTAGCTCATTGGTAAAGAATCCACTTGTCAATCCAGGAGATACAAGTTTGATCCCTCATCTGGGAAGATCCCACACGCCACGGAGCAACTAAGCCCAAGTGCCACAACTATCGAGCCTCTGCTCTGGAGTCTGGGAGTGCAACTACTGAACCCTGTGCACCCTGGAGCCCATGCTCTGCAGCAAGAGAAGCCACGGCAATTTGAAGCCTGTGCTGCAACTACAGAAAGCCCGCGCACAGCAACAAAGACCCAACACAACCAAAAATAAATAAATAAAACTATTTTTTAAAAAGAATCAATGTCTTTTCCAAGGAGTCGGCTCTTTCCATCAGGTGGCCGAAGTATTGGAGCTTCACCTTCAGCATGAGTCCTTCCAGTGAATATTCTGGGTTGATTTCCTTTAGGATTGATTGGTCTGATCTCCTTGCAGTCCAAGGGACTTTGATGAGTCTTCTCCAGCATCACAGTTTGCAAGCATCAATTCTTCAGCACTTAGCCTTCTTTATGGACCAACTCTCACATCCATTAAACGACTACTGGGAAGACCATAGCTTTGACTATGCAGACATTTGTGGGCAAAGTGATGTCTTTACTTTTTAATACACTAAGTCTGTCATAGTTTTTTTTTTCCTAAGGAGCAAGCGTCTTTTAATTTCATGGCTGCAGTCACCATCGGCTTTATTTTGGAGCCCAAGAAAATAAAGTCTGTCACTGTTTCCATTATTTTCCCATTTACTTGCCATGAAGTGACGGGACCAGATGCCATGATCTTCGTTTTTTGAATGCTGAGTTTTAAGCCAACTTTTTCACTCTCCTCTTTCACCTTCATCAAGAGGCTCCTTAGTTCCTCTTTGCTTTCTGCCATTAGGGTGGTTTCATTTGTGTATCTGAGGTTGTTGACATTTCTCCCTAAAATCTTCATTCCAGCTTGTGATTTACCCAGCCCGGTATATCACATGATATATTCTGCACATAAGTTAAATAAACAGGTTGACAGTGTACAGCCTTAACATACTCCTTTCCCAATTTTGAACCAGTCCATTGTTGCATGTCCAGTCCTAACAGTTTTCTCAGGAGACTGGTAAGTTGGTCTGGTATTCTCATCTTTTGAAGAATTTTCCAGTTTGTTGTGATCTACAGTCAAAGGCTGTAACATAGCCAATGAAACGCATGTTTTTTCTGGAATTCCCTTGCTTTTTCCATTTGATCAATGGCTGTTGGAATTTGATCTCTGATTCCTCTGCCTTGTCTAAATCCAGCTTGAAGGATCTTGAGTATTACCTTGCTAGCATGTGAAATGAGGACAATTATGCAGTAGTTCGAACATTCTATGTCATTGCCCTTCCTTAGGTTTGGAATGAAAACTAACCTTTTCCAGTTCTGATATATGCTCATATACAACTTATTCTAAAGTTCTAGAATTGATTAAACTGTTCTCATACTTCAGATTAGCTCAGTACTCTTACTTTTTGATGTTTTAAAATCCTTGAAATCGTATCACAGGCTGTCATTCAGCCATAAAATGTCAGCACAAATAGCTGGAGCCTAGAAACATATATAAGTTAATATTGCATAAGTAATCACACTTTTTTTAAATGAACTAGTTACATATCACTTAAAATCACAACTGAAGAAAACAGTTATCTGTAATGTCTCCACATTTCTTTTCCCAGTTACCCCTAAATATTTATTAACCTAAAAGTATTTTTCAATAACTATTAAACTTTTAAAAGTTTATTAAAGTATAATATACATACAGAAAATAAAGCATGTAAGTACCATAAACTGCTTAATTTTCACAAAAATAAACAGCACCCAGTACCCCTGTGTTCGCTTCAGTCTTTATGCAGTCCTGCAAAGGGTAACCACGATCCTGACTTCTAACACCAAAGAGTAAAACAACTATAGAATTTTAATGGCAAAAAAAGAATATGAGCTATAAACCTACAACAGAATATATTTTTGCAAAGTAAAATTAAACTAGTTTCACAGGAAATAAAACTGTAATATAGCATGATCCAATTTTTATACACTTTAAATATATTTTCTTACTGATTTTTTTAAGTAGTTTTCTGTTCAAAGAAAAATGGAACAGAAGGCAAAGAGATTTCTCTATGTACCTCCTGCCTCTAAATATCACAATTTTTAACAATTTATAATTAATATACACACATTCAAAAAACAGACTGAAAGATAATAATACAAATCATTTAAAGCCATTACTTTAAAGTGGCAAAAAGTTTCTAAGCTTCTGCAGCAGGAGTATATCAGTTGTGTAATACAGGAAATGGCAAGAGTGAACATTGACATTTTAGGAATCAGTGAACTAAAATGGACTGGAATGGGCAAATTTAATTCAAATGACCATTATCTCTACTACTGTGGGCAAGAATACCTTAGAAGAAATGGAGTAGCCCTCACTGTCAACAAAAGAGTCCAAAATGCAGTACTTGGGTGCAATTTCAAAAATGACAGAATGATCTCTGTTCGTTTCCAAGGCAAACCATTCAATATCACAGTAATCCAAGTCTATGCCCCAACCAGTAATGCTGAAGAAGCTGAAGTTGAAAGGTTCTATGAAGACCTACAAGACCTTCTAGGACTAACACCCAAAAAAGATGTCCTTTTCATTATAGGGGACTGGAATGCAGAAGTAGGAAGTCAAGTGATACCTGGAGTAACAGGCAAATTTGGCCTTGGAGTACAAAATGAAGCAGGGCAAAGGCAAACAGTGTTTCAAGAAAACGCACTGGTCATAGCAAACACCCTCTTCCAACAACACAAGAGAAGACTCACATGTGGACATCACCAGATGGTCAACATCGAAATCAGATTGATTATATTCTTTGCAGCTAAAGATGGAGAAGCTCTATGCAGTCAGTAAAAACAAGACCAGGAGCTGACTGTGGCTCAAATCATGAACTCCTTATTGTCAAATTCAGACTTAAATTGAAGAAAGTAGGGAAAACCACTAGACCATTCAGGTATGACCTAAATCAAAATCCTTTTGATTATATAGTGGAAGTGACAAATAGATTCAAGGGATTAGATCCGACAGACACAGTGCCTGAAGAACTATGGATGGAAGTTCATGACACTGTACAGGAGACAGTGATCAAGACCATCCCCAAGAAAAAGAAATGCAAAAAGATAATATGGTTGTCTGAGGAGGCCTTACAAATAGCTGAGAAAAGAAGAGAAGCAAAAGGCAAAGGAGAAAAGGAAAGATATACCCATTTGAATGCAGAGTTCCAAAGAATAGCAAGGAAAGATAAGAAAGCCTTCCTCAGTGATCAATGCAAAGAATAGAGGAAAACAATAGAATGGGAAAGACTGGAGATCTCTTCAAGAAAATTAAAGATACCAAGGGAATATTTCATGCAAAGATGGGCACAATAAAGGACAGAAATGGTATGGACCTAACAGAAGTAGAAGATATTAAGAAGAGGTGGCATGAATACACAGAAGAACTATACAAAAAATATCTTCATGACCCAGATAACCATGATGATCTGATCACTAACCTGGAGCCAGACATCCTGGAGTGCAAAGTCAAGTGGGCCTTAGGAAGCATCACTATGAACAAAGCTAGTGGAGGTGACAGAATTCCAGTTGAGCTATTTCAAATCCTAAAAGATGCTGCTGTGCTGCACTCAATATGCCAGCAAATTTGGAAAACTCAGCAGTGGCCACAGGTCTGGAAGAGGTCAGTTTTCATTCCAAACCTAAAGAAGGGCAATGCCAAAGAATGTTCAAACTACCGCACAATTGCACTCATCTCACATGCTAGCAAAGTAATGCTCAAAATTCTCTAAGCCACGCTTCAACAGTACGTGAAACATGAACTTCCAGATTTTCAAGCTGGATTTAGAAAAGGCAGCCGAACCAGAGACCAAATTGTCAACATCTGCTGGATCATCGAAAAAGCAAGAGAGTTCCAGAAAAACACCTATTTTGCTTTATTGATTATTCCAAAGTCTTTGACTGTGTAGATCACAATAAAATGTGGAAAATTCTGAAAGAGATGGGAATATCAGACCACCTGACCTGCCTCTTGAGAAATCTGTATACAGGTTAAGAAGCAACAGTTAGAACCAGACATGGAACAACAGCCTGTTCTCAAATTAAGGAAGGAAAACGTTAAGGCTGCATATTGTCACCCTGCTTATTTAACTTACATGCAGAGTACTTCATGTGAAATGCCAGGCTGGATGAAGCACAAGCTGGAATCAAGACTGCTGGAGAAATATGAGTAACTTCAGATACGCAGATGACACCACCCTTATGGCAGAAAGTGAAGAGGAACTAAAGAGTTTCTTGATGAAAGTGAAAGAGAGTGAAAAAACTGGCTTAAAACTCAACATTGAAAAAACTAAGATCATGGCATCTGGTCCCATCACTTCATGGTAAATAGATGGGGAAACAATGTAAACAGTAAGAGACTATTTTTTTGGGCTCCAATATCACTGCAGATGGGGACTGCAGCCATGAAATTAAAAGATGTTTGCTTCCTGGAAGAAAAGCTATGACCACCCTAGACAGCATATTAAAAAGCAGACATTACTTTGCTAACAACGGTCCATCCAGTCAAAGCTATGATTTTTCCAGTAGTCATGTATGGATGCGAGAGTTGGACTATAAAGAAAGCTGAGCGCCAAAGAACTGATGAACTGTGGGGTTGGAGAAGATTCTTGAGAGTACCTTGGACTGCAAGGAGGTCCAACCAGTCAATGCTCAAGGAAATCAGTCCTGAATATTCAGTGGAAGGACTGATGCTGAAGCTGAAGTTCTAATACTTTGGCTACCTGATGCGAAGAACTGACTCATCAGAAAAGACCCTGATTCTGGGAAAGACTGAAGGCAGGAGAAGGGGGCAAGAGGATGAGATGGTTGGATGGCACCACCGACTTGATGGACATGAGTTTGAGCAAGCTCCGGGAGTTGGTGATGGACAGGGAAGCCTGGCATGCTGCAGTCCATGGGGTTGCAAAAAGTTGTACATGACTGAGCGACTGAACTGAACTGAATACACAAAAAGGGGTCTTGAAATATGCCCTCAAGTACAGTATTAAATAGTTCAAGTAAAAGTAAGTTAAGTGTGAAGTCATTATATGAAAGACACTTATGGAAACAAAACAATGACACAGCCAAGATAGCAAGAGTGACTGACAACCTAACTGCATTTACCGCCTATCCTATACCCTCAAAACAAAGGAAACAAAAAAACAAATAAGCCTATATATACACAGTAGAAAAGCATTTTTGTGGCATAACTGTTGTCCCAACATACACATCTATCTCAGTCTCGACCTCACTCACTCTTCCAGGAATTTTTTGCTTCCTGTCAGGGCACATCCTTTTTTCAAAATCCAACTTAAAGTACATTCATTAAATTTTCTGTAGTCATATTACAGATAGTATAAAGATGCTATGTTAGGTATTTACTTGTTACAGGCAAACATGTAACAGCTATGAGAAAGTGGGAAACCCACAAGCTAAGACCCAGGTTCAAATTTAAGCTCTATGCTGCTGCTGCTGCTGCTGCTAAGTCGCTTCAGTCGTGTCCGACTCTGCGACCCCATAGACGGCAGCCCACCAGGCTCCCCCGTCCCTGGGATTCTCCAGGCAAGAACACTGGAGTGGGTTGCCATTTCCTTCTCCAATGCATGAAAGTGAAAAGTGAAAGTGAAGTCGCTCAGTCGTGTCTGACCCTCAGCGACCCCATGGACTGCAGAGCGCCAGGCTCCTCCGTCCATGGGATTTTCCAGGCAAGAGTACTGGAGTGGGGTGCCATTGCCTTCTCCGTAAGCTCTGTAACCCTGATAACTAACATACTTTCAGATCTCCAGTTTCAGCTGTAAAATGGAGTTTAGGTAAGATTAAATAGAAGTATATACAAAAACATTTTATAAAATAAATATGCCTTATAAATATAGACTATTATTATCTATCTACCCATACTACTGAGGTATAATAAACATTTCGGACCATAACAATTGAGAACTCCACTGTCTATACAATCTCAAGTCTGCTGCTACTACACAGTAATGCATTTTTATTTATAAAGGCCACTTCTAGGTCTTTTCACACACACACAAAAAAGACTCCCTGGCATCTAGTTTACTGAATAGGTTGTTCTTTAACGATCATCATTCTTAAGTTTTTATTTCTTTCCATGACCAAGAACTTGTACAGTTTTAACCTTCAGGGTTTAATCTAAGGCTTGGAAAGAATTTCTAGCTCACCTTCCCATCACAATTCTTAGAATAAAAGTAAGAATTATTCCATCATAAGAACAACAAAAGTATTTGTTTAGCAAAGTCCAATTTAACATAAGGACAAGTTGTATTTTAAAATAAAAAGGGGGGATACAGGACAAATGGAACACAGATGCTAAGAGACCCACGAAAACAATTTAAACCTAAAGAGGCCAAAGGAATAGAAGAATGAAGGAAAAAAGAAGTAATAAGTAAGTCATTATCAACTCACAACATACTATAAATTATGTATGTGGGAAAACACACATGGGCTAAAGACATTTCTCATATGGAAAAGTTAAGACATAAAAAGGAAAGCTAATGAAAATAGTTTCAAACAAAATATAAATGGGATTCGTCAAACATATGGTCAACTTATGGTTTATTCACGTAAACCATATATGCAGCAATGTATAATAACATACATTTCATTCACCCAATACATTTCTATTGAGCACTTATGTTTAAGAGGCAAAAACGAATTCTAGTGCTTGACTAAAGAACCTTAAAACTGATAAGGTTATCAGTTGATTCTTACGTTAAGCACCAGTTTGGAAATGCGTCTTTTTTTTTTTAAAGCTTTTACTGAATTTGCCACAATACTGTTTCTGTTCTACATTTTTTGGCCACAAGACATACGGGAACCCAGCTCCCCAAACAGGGATCAAACCCACACCCCCTGCATTGGAAGGTGAAGTCTCAACCACAGGACCTCTAGGGAAGTCCCCTGGAAACCAGCTCTTAAATAATAAAATAACTGTTTTCGCCTGGTTATAATAAAATTCAGTAGTCTCCACAAGTATTGATGTTGTTATAATAATGTAAGGATGAAAACACACACACACACACATATATTACATGAACTGCTCCAGTAAGAAAGCAAAACTTAGAAAAAGCACTGTGAATACCCTTAAGAAACTGATCAAATATATCAACAAGCCATTCACCTGGAATCTTCAAATTAATTCACAGATTTCCAGATAACACACGATTGCCACCTATGTTTTAACAGTTCTAATTACATTTCTATATACATCACTGCTTTCAAAAATACAATTCATTTTAACTTTCGCTGTCATATTCATACTGACTTCAAAAACAGAAGAAAAAACAGCAATTGAGAATCATTTTTATTGTTTCACCTGTCATTTATCACCCAGGGAAAAGAGGTGGCAGCTCTAACTTCTGGCAGTCACTGATGGGCTCATTCTTATTTGTTCTGTGCTAAGAAACTAGACCAGATCCACTAACACTATACTGAATAATACCGCAAGCAGGTTCTCGATCTCATGCTGTATTCTAGTTAGCTACAAACATATCTTTCTTCTTAACATCATTCCTGCTCCCACCAGTGTACATTCCTTGAGGCAGAGATGGTTCTCCCTCAATAAATGCTTGTTTGATGCTGAAAGAAGTCCTGTAATAAAGTGAGATATTACTGTTATTTTCTATAGTTTATCACGACTTTCTCTCCAGTAAGGTACTCTAGGTTGATCTTTGTTAACTCTTCCTTCTCTTTCACGGCAAGAAAGGGAATTCTTAGTCCTGAAAACCTTTCAGGATTAGTTCTTCAAATGTATATATATCCCTTTTCTAAGTGACCTGGTCATTTTTGACAAACAGTTTTAAGATTTGAAGAAGCTATTCTTCAACAACAGCAGGAATCCAAAACTTTTCTGGATTAGCCTCAATAAAGACAAATAATTTTTCCCAAAAGACAATGGGGTTATTTCTTTTTTACAAAAAGCTGCTTTTACACAAAGAACTCTTACACTTTAACACCAAGAAAGGAAAATATTATAAACAGAAAAACAAAAATCTTAAAAAGAAAATAGTAAACAGAAAAAGGTACAAAGCACATAAAACAAGCACATTTCAATGTTAATGTCCCATAAACATGAAGAAAAACTCAATTAAAATAATGTAAAATCATTTTTTTCACCTATCAAACTGACCAGTTTTATTGGGATATTCATATATCACTGAATAGTAAGTTTAAGGTGTATACAGCATAATGATTTGATTTACATGTATCACAAACTGTCCATCATCTTATATAAACACAAAATTTTTTCTTAACTAGTGCTGCTTGGCAAAGGTGAAGTAAATAGGTACTTCTGCACAATGATAATGAGTATAAACTGACAGCCTTCAGTTCAGTTGCTCAGTCGTGTCCGACTCTTTGCAACCCCATGAATCGCAGCATGCCAGGCCTCCCTGTCCATCACCAACTCCCGGAGTCCACCCAAACTCATGTCCATTGAGTCGGTGGTGCCATCCAGCCATCTCATCCTCTGTCATCCCCTTCTCCTCCTGCCCACAATCCCTCCCAGCATCAGAGTCTTTTCCAATGAGTCAACTGGAGGGCAATTTAACAACACACTGAACAAATATTAAAACCCATCATTCCTTTTATCCCACAATTCCACAACTAGGATTTAATAAAAAGAAAGCCAAGTCTGCACAAAAATGCTCATGCAAGGGTCTTCACCCCATATTATTCTTTTCCTATATTATTTTTAATAGTAAAAAACTATAAAAACATGTTTAATAATGAAAATTAGTTAAATTTGGGTATATTAAGAAATGGAAGATTATGAAGCCATTAAAAATTATGTTTGTGTGCATACATGCTAAGTCACTTTAGTCATGTGCGACTCTGCAACTCCACGGACTGTAGCCCACCAGGCTCCTCTGTCCATGGGATTCTCCAGGTAAAAACACTGGAGTGGGTTGCCATGCCCTCCTCCAGGGAGTCTTGCCAAGCCAAGGACTGAACTCATGTCTCTTATATCTCCTGCATTGCCAAGTGTGTTCTTTACCACCAGCGCCACCTGGGAAGCGCCCCCAAAATCATATTTACATAATAGTTAACTTCACAGGCAAATTTTCAAGATACGTTAGAGGAAAACTGCAAGTTGATATATATGTGTAAACCTATAAAAGAATCCCAAGTTTGACATATAATATATACTGTGTGTATATATATATGTAAACACACACAGTTATGTGTATATATCTGTATATGTATGTATGTATTCACACAAATACAAACATAAAGGATCTTAAAACAAGAGAAATTGTTTCTAAGTTTATATAAGAAAGAGTTTGATTTCCCAGTTCTCTTAACCTCACCCCAAACATTCAAGTGATCATTTCAATCTCACCCCTTAAGGCAAACACAGAACATTCATTTTCTGAAGAAAGTGAACAGGCCTAAGACTCGGAGATCCTGCTGCTGCTGCTGCTGCTCCTGCTAAGTCACTCAGTCGTGTCCGCCTTTTTGCGACCTCAGGGACTGCAGCCTACCAGGCTCCTCTGCCCATGGGATTTTCTAGGCAAGAGTACTGGAGTGGGGTGCCATTGCCTTCTCCCAGGTACCCTAGGCAAGGTAAATACAAGCTGATAGTACTTACCTAAAATACTTTCTGAACTGCATCAGAAATTTTTTAAAAAGAGAACTTTTGAAAATTAAAAATACAACAGCAAAACTGATAGGCTTAATTAAAAGGCTAAAAGAGATCAAGTTTAGATATTCTTCCAGAAAGCAGAGCAACAGCAAAAGAAGTAAAAAATAGCAAAAAATAAAGCAACCCAAAGGATATTCAGGAGCTCCAATATCAAACGAACTGAAATTTCACAAAAAAGAAACAACTGTATAAGGAAAAAAAAAATCAATCAATTAATAAATCCGCCCCCCAAAAATCAGTCTCCAAAATGCAGATTCTTTAACGGATGAGTACAAAGAATGGCATTCAGCACTGTAGCCCCCTTACCCTCACACCCTACCCCCCTTGCACCAGCACACCCTCATGAAATTTCAGTACACTGGGGATAAAGAAAGAGTCTAAAAGCCTCCAGAGTAGAAGAGGAAAAAAAAAAAAAAAAAAAAAAAATATATATATATATATATCAGGTAACAATGTGTAACTGGACTCCAACGTAACACGAGACGCTAGAAAGCAGTACTGCAGCAGTGCCTTCACAATTCAGAATGAAAATGTTTTCTAACCTAGAACTCTAGAATCTGCCAATATATGAATCAAGTATGTAGGAAGACATTTTCAGACAAGCAAAAGTTCAAAATTTTTATCATGCGTGCATCCTTTCTTAGGAAGTTACTTGAGGGTATGCTGAAGTAAAGGAGTACACAAAGAAGGAAGAAGACTTGAGACACAGGAAACAGGACCCAGAGCGCAGAAGAGAAACACGAGAATGTATCAGTATGAAAGCTGTGCAGTAAGCTCAAAGGGTAACAGGATGGGTCAGAAATAAGAATGGAGAACTGTAGAAAAAATATTCCCAGGAATAAAGGAGAATCACCAGATTACCTCATTACAGAACAGAGAAGGCAGAAAATGAAGTAATAAGTATGTATGTAAATGAAAAAGAGGCAATTTTTAGCTTTCTGAAAACCAAGAAAGAACTTCTGATCTGCACTGAACAGTATTTGCAAAGTCAATAAGGCCTGATTATTGCTTAATAATCTTAATAACCTTAGGTTTATGAAATTATTAGAGATAAGAAGGAAGCTAAATTATAGAAGTGATCAATTTGTATTTATCCTAACAAGAATAACCTCAGATATGCAGATGACACCACACTTGATGAAAGTGAAAGAGGAGAGTGAAAAAGTTGGCTTAAAGCTCAACATTCAGAAAATGAAGATCATGACATCCGGTCCCATCAATGCATGGCAAATAGATGGGGAAAGAGTGGAAACTGTGGCTGACTTTGTTTTCCTGGGCTCCAAAATCACTGTGGATGGTGACTGCAGCCATTAAATTAAAAGACGCTTGCTCCTTGGAAGGAAAGTTATGACCAACCTAGACAGCATATTGAAAAGCAGAGACATTACTTTGTCAACAAAGGTCCGTCTACTCAAGGCTATGGTTTTTCCAGTAGTCATGTATGGATGTGAGAGTTGGACTATAAAGAAAGCTGAGCACCGAAGAATTGATGCTTTTGAACTGTGGTGTTGGAGAAGACTCCTGAGAGTCCCTTGGACTGCAAGGAGATCCAACCAGTCCCTCCTAAAGGAGATCAGTCCCGGGTGTTCATTGGAGGGACTGATGCTGAAGCTGAAACTCCAATACTTTGGCCACCTCATGCAAAGAGCTGACTCATTTGAAAAGACACTGATGCTGGGAAAGATTTGAGGGCAGGAGGAGAAGGGGACGACAGAGGATGAGAAGGTTGGATGGTATCACCGACACAATGGACATGGGTTTGGGTAAACTCCGGGAGATGGTAATGGACAGGGAGGCCTGGCATACTGCAGTTCATGGGGTCACAAAGAGTTGGACACGACTGAGCAACTGAACTGAACTGAATGCAATATATGTCTAAAACTGATCAATTAAAAAATAAAAGGTAATGAACATTTTATTCAGAAGTTTGAAATTAAAAGGAGATGAGAATTAAGAATTACACCTGTGGGAGAGATGAATCGAGAGTTTGGATTAGTAGATGCAAATTATCATGGATAGAATGGATAAACAACAAGGTCCCACCATATAACACAGGGAACTATATTCAACATCTTATAATAAGCAGTAATGGACAGAATATGAAAAAATATATATATATCTATATCTGAATCACACATCTGTACAGCAGAAATTAATACAACATTGTAAATCAGCTATATGGCAATAAAAAAAATTTTTTTAAAGAGTTACAGCTGAACAGGGACAATGGAGAGAGCCCTGGCCATTTTTTATTATAAACTTTTCAGTACTGTTTTTTTTTTAAACTGGAGGATGGTTCTTTTATAAAATACTGTGCTGGTTTCTTCCATATATCAACATTATTTGATTTTTTTAATTAAACTTTATTTTTAAAACTTACAAAGTCATGATCTTCCTCCCAAATACCCATTGTTGTTGTTGTTCATTCGCTAAGTTGTGTCCAACTCTTTGTGACCCCGTGGACTGCAGAGCGCCAGGCTTCCCTGTCCTTCACTATCTCTTAAGAGTTTGCACACACTCATGTCCATTGAGTCAGTGATGCTATTCAATCTCATCCTCTGTCGTCCCCTTCTCCTCCTGCCCTCAATCTTTCCAGCATCAGGGTCTTTTCCAATAAGTCAGGTAATTACCTTAGTCTAACTATGAGGAAGACATCAGACAAATCCCACCTGAGGGACATTTTACAAAATACCTAACCAATATTGCTCGAACTGTCAAGGTCATCAAAAGCAATAAAAGCCTAAGAAACTATCATAGCCAAGAGCAACCTAAATAGACATGACAACTAAATATAATGTGGTATCTTCAAGCACTCCAACGTTCACTGCAGTGCTGTTTACCATAGCCAAGACATGGAAGCAACCTAAATATCAACAGAAGAATGGATAAAGAAGATGTGGTACAGATTTACAATGGAATATTAGCCATAAATAGGGGTAAAACTGTGCCATTTGCAGAAACTTGGAGGGACCTAGAGAATTTCACACAGAGTGAAATCAGAAAGAGAAAAACAAATATCATATATTAACTTATATATGTGGAATCTAGAGAAAACCAGAAATAGACACAGCTGTATGAATACCAAAGCGGAAGAGGGGGGTTGGATGAATTAGGACAGTGGGGTTCACATAAATACACTATTGATATTATGTATGAAATAAATAACTAAGGAGAACCTACTATACAGCACAGGAACTCTACTCAATGCTCTATGATGACCTACATGGGAAGGAAATCTAAAAAAGAGGAGATATACGTAAAAAGAAGAGAGAATACTGGCAAAAAAAGAATGAAGTAATGCCATCTGCAGCAACATGGATGAATCTGGAGATTATTAAATGAAGTAAGTCAGACAAAGACAAACATCATGATACTGCTTATATGAGGAATCTAAAAGACAAAATGATGCAAAAAAAAAAAAAAAAACTTATTACAAACTGAAACAGACACAGGCTTAGAGAAGGAATTTATGGTTATGGTGGGGGGCAGAGAGGGAGTGAGGATTAGATTGGGAGTTTAGGATTGACATGAACACACTGCTATATTTAAAATTACTAATCAAAAAGGACCTGCTGTATAGCACAGAGAACCTGCTCAATAAATTATATGGGAAAAGAGTTTGGGAAAAAAAGATATATGTATAACTAGAAAAAAAAACACAGTAAAATTTTAAAAATAAAGATCTCTAGATAGCAAATATTAATTTTTAAAATGTAGTATCCTAAATAGGATCCTTGAACAGAAAAAGGAAATCAGGTAAAAAATAAGGATCTGGGACTTCCCTGGTAGTCAAGTGGTTAAGATTCTGCACTTCAAATGCAGGGGGCCCAGGTTTGATTCCACACATTGCAGCGAAGATTCTGTGTGCCAAAATTAACACCAGATGCAGCCAAGTAAACAAATATTAAAAAAAAAAAACTAAGGAAATCTGAATAAAATACGGACTTTAGTTAATGTATCGATAATGGTTCATTAATTATGACAAATATACTATACAAGTTTAAGATTTTAATAATACAAGAAAGTGATACAGCGTATATGGGAACTCGTCCCCAACATGCCTGTACATTTAAAACTGCTATAAAATTAAAAGCTTATTGAAATTTAGACTTCATATAAGTATATAACAACAAAACCTAATTAAAAGAAAAACACACAGTCACACACAAGTTGTGTACATAAACTGAACACTATGTAATGGACAGAGCTCCAAGACACACTATTAAGTTAAAAAGTGCAAGTTACAGAAAAATGTAGATAGAATGTTTAGGCTTTTAAAAATAAACTACATATTCTTTTCTGTGAGTGTGTATGTATGTAAAAATGTATACATGTAAATGCATAGAAAAAGGTCTGGAAGGACAGACACAAACACCCAAGGAACAAAGGGAGCTCCTGGTTTTTATTTCATGCATTTTGAAATTATTTAACATTCCTGCAACAGAAACAGATTCATATTTATGCATTACATGTGTAAGTTGTTAAGCCTAAACCATGTCTCCCTGATAATTATTTTCAAACAAATTATTTCTTAAGAAAAACTTAGAATCATTCCGGCATATTGGAAGGAAAGAGAAAAGAACACTTCAAAATAAAACAATGAATTAATATGTGATGAAGTAATAAACATACATACAAATAATCTTACTTTTTTCAAAGTCCTCCCCTTCATTATAACTATTCAAATGCATTTCTGTCTTACTTTACACACATTACCTCAAGATAACGTTATACTTCAAAAAGAGAATAAAAGGTGAAAACACAATACAATTATATTTTTATATATATATATATTCTGAATATGTAAACATATATACACAATTTGTTAAATTTAAGGTTTTAACCAAAAAGAAATGCCATTCATTATGACTCATTAAGACACGGTTTGTGGTATAAAGAAGGATCTTCATACAGGCTCATTAGTTTTGTTTTTTTACTTTAATAGAAAAGTCATAAAAATACACCAGAGTAGTTCTTATGAAATGCTGGGAGAAATTCATGCTAAAGCTATCAGCCACAATACATTCTTGTAGCACAAACCTCAAACAAGCTTCATGTAATGTTTTACTTGCTTTTAATATGTGCCATAATTCACAGCGCAATAATGCAGTCCACGAGATTGACTGGTCTGAGCAGGAGCTGTCATCTCCTCCCCTATGACCATTCCCCACCCAGGGATAAGTATAGCTGGAAATAAGATCTGAGAAGCAGGAAGCAGAAGAGAAATGATACAGAATTGAACGGGGGAAGCAGAAGGGAAAGTAAATTACAAAAATTATAAGAACATAAATGGAAAGAAAAAGGATACAATAACGAGAAAATACTGTACATACAGTGGGATGGGAAAGAAGACATTTATCACACCCTCTCCCCCAACAAAGTCAATCAAGACCACAGAATCCAGTGTCTTCTCAGCCCTTTTTCCTTAGCTGTTACTGCAACAGACATTGTTAACCTCTTCCTCAAAAATTCTACTGAAGTTTCAGTGAAACTGAACTATCCTAATTCACTAACTCACTAATTCACAATTCACCATCCCAAATCTGCACATTCCCCTAGGGTCTATCCTAGGCATGTTTCCTCTCTTGGTTCTCTGTGTTTCCTCTAAAATGTAATCCTATAATTTAAACTATAACTTTAGGTAAAGAAACCCCAAATTAATCTCAATAAAACTCTTCTACCAAGCCCCTCACGCCTTCATCTCTATAAAAAATACTTAACAACAAAATTATCATCTTTCTCATATAAGTAAAGCTTAACCTCTTTTAATTCTCTCTTTATACTAATGGCACAACATCCTCCAACATTCAAATTCAAAAAATTCTCAGAAACCTTTATAACATGTCCTTCTTCCATTTCCCCTTAACATTAAGTCACCTGCTCAGTTCAGTCTATTTTTCTATTAAAATATGTCTTTCTTTCTTCCCTTTCCATAGCTACCACAAACACTGATTCATTACCTTCTGAAAAAAGTGATCTTCCTACCTAGAGTTTCTTTTCACTCCACCAATCCACTTAGCACTGAGTGGCCAAATATTCTTTGAAATTAGTTTTTCACTAATTTCACTAATCACTCTCTTCTGCTTTAAACAAACAAATCCTACCAAAAAAAGAAAATTTCCAATCTATGGCATTCCAGAACCTTAGTCAAAGCTCATTTTATCTTTTAATAACTTATTCTACTACTCAACCACATGCAAGATTCCAGAATGTCTGATTCATTATTATTCAAATGTCTTACTCTAATATTTTTGCTAATACCATTTAGCTGGAATGTCTTCGCCCATTCCATCTCCGCCTAAAAATCCTATATGTCCTGTAAGATCTAGGTGAAATTCAGCTTCTCTGATTAAGCCCTCCTAGATCCCTACAACTATTAATAAAAATTATCACTGCCTCTCTGTCTTATGATTCGAATTCTGACTATGTAGCTACTCCATCTGCCCTGCTGGATTATAAACTTTTTTGTAGTTATCACATGTTACTCATCTTTGTTATCTTCTACAGAACCTAGAAATGTTTTGCATACAAACAATGTTCAATATGAATGAAGTTTCCAGTAGGCAAAAGAAGAGAACGGTTCAAGTAAATAGAAACAAGTTACTAGTGATAAGCATCTAAAGGATCAGCGGTCACAGAAGACCCAAAAAAAAAGGTCAATATGCAGAAAAAGAAATAAACAAGATGAATAACAAATGTCATTTACATTACAGCTAATTATCTCTCCAATTAAATTATAAATATTCTAATAAAAACAAGTAATATAAACAGTTTTCCTCTTTGCATCCCCCCCACTGGGCCAAGGGTACAGCAAGCAGTAAATGCTTGCTGAATCCACATAAGAAAGCAGTAGAGGACAAATGTACATACATTATTTTATAAAAAGCAATAAATATAACCAGAATTATTTACCACAAATGTTTTTTTGGTACTTAAACCTGCACATATAAAAGCACTGGTTCTAGCTCTTCTGCATCGTCTTCCCCAGTAGATAGAGTTGTATGATAAGGCAAGAAATGTATAAATAGGCTTCAGAAACTTGGAAGGAAAAGAAGAAAACTTTTCCTTCCTGATTAAGGGATGACTGAGATCTGACAGACATGAGGCAGATGGTATTTAAACACCTGACTCCTCTAGAGTTGTTGACCCGTCCACACTGAGGGAAATTCCTGAAATCAGGGTGAACTGTCCTTATGGGTGTAACTGTAAACACTGATATGTTAAAAATCCTGAGATTTGAAAGAAACACGCAGATCCAGTCAACTAAGAACACAGGGACTTGTGAACTGCTGAACTGAGGGAGAGCTGTGGAGCTTCTGCTGCTTCTTACATAATCAGCGGCAATAAAAACTGATCTCTGAAGACTCCTCCTTTTCTGGTATTCCTTAATTCTATGTTTTGTTTTGTTTTTCCATAAAGGGAAATTATTTAGTACAATGACTTATACAGTAACAACATCCTATGTTTTGTACAATAATGCAAAAAATGTTTCTACATGAAGATATTAAGAGGAAGTTCAAACTACAATTCTTATGTCTCCTTCAGGAGGGGATTAAGAAACTTCAAATAGATTATCATACAGTAGTCTCCCCATATCCTGGGGGCTGTGGTACAAAACCAGTTGGATACCTGAAATCACAGATCGTACTGAACTCTATGTATACGATGTTTTTCCTATATGTACATACATATCTACAATGAAGTTTAATTTATAAATTAGCAAGAGAGCATGTGAATTGCCAGCTCACTACTCTTATACTTTGGGGCCATTGTTAAGTAAAATAAGGGCTACTTGAACACAGGTACCGTGATACCACGAGAGTAGATCTGATAAATGAGACGGCTGCTAAGTGACTAACAGGTGGGTAGTGAGTGTGGTGTGTGGATATGCTGGACAAAAGCATGATTCACCACCTAGGAGGGATGCAGCAGGATGCTGCAAGATTTCATCACACTACTCAGAACAGCACACAATTAAAACTTATCAATTGTTTATTTCTGGAATTTTCCATTTAATATTTTCAGACGGTGGTTGACCACAAGTAGCTGAAACTGCAGAAACTGAAAGCTCAAACAGAGTGGTCTGCTGTACAGTCAAAACGGCTCAGGCTTTGACGTTAGACATATTAAGTTCAAACGCCAGCTCTACCACCAACTGACCAAGGCACATAAAACAAACTACTGAATTGTGTTGTCACAGCATTCTCATCTGGCAAAGGCAACAGCACTTATCTTTTAGACTGCTTTTAGAAGAATTAAAGGCAACATGTGCTTATTTCCAACACTATGCCCAGTATATTAAAGGCACTTGATAAATTTAGCTATTATTATTAAAGGCAAATAGTGGAATTTTATTAGGGAAGCATCTAGTAACATGCGTGTGTGTGTGTGTTAAGTCACTTCAGTTGTGTCTGACTCTTTGCGACCCTAGGATTATAGCCCGCCAAGCTCCTCTGTCCATGGGATTCCCCAGGCACCGGAGAATTCTGGTATTCTCTAGAATACCAGAGTGGTTGCCATGCCTTCCTCTAGGGGATCTTCCCAACCCAGGGATCAAACCCGTCCCTCTTCTGTCTCTGCATTGGCAGGCGGGTTCTTTACCACAGAATGTATGCTACATTCTGTGTCGCATACACAGAATGACAAATTAGTATAGCAACAGCAGTCCCAAGAACACCAAAAGAAAAATAACAGGAAAGAAAAATAAATACTTATACACCTACATGAAAACCAAGCCAGGCATACCATGGAAAAGAAATTTGGGCTCCCTTTTCTTCCATAAAAAAAAAAAAAAAAAAACTCAGGTCAAGGTTTCTTCAATGACCTAGCAGGAAAAATCTGCTTCTAAAGCAGTACAGTCACTTTTTCTTTTTTCCAATATATTGTAAAACAAAGATATGAAGTAGTGAGATATTATAATTGGTACCTAGGTGACAGAAGTAAATCACTCTAGTCACCGAATCTTATACTACAGCTGTCATATAAAATGTGACACACAGAACCTGGGACATTCTAGACCTCTTAAGTCAACATTATACAATCATTTAGTAAAAATTATACTCTATAATGCAAATAGTAAATTCTATAGTTCCTTCTGGTTAATGTAGTAACATGTGGGAACAACTGCTCTAATTATATTTTTTCATACAATCAACCAATTAAGGTTCTAAATTTTTTAAGTTATACATTTAGCTAATACCACTAAATACTGTCCTATAGGTATTTTATGTATTTCAGTTCAATGTAGGATATCCTCTAAATAAAATTTTACAAAACAAATTTATCTATTAAGGTCCTAATAAGTACACAGGGTGGAACTGTTTCAGACTTTCAAAGCTATGTTAGAAAAGCTGCTGTTTCTACCCAGGTGTCTTGGTCTCTTTCTGCCATGTAAAAACCCTACTATCCTGATGCAGAGAAGATCATGTAAAATGGCTCTGAGAGGACAAGAGAGGGGGCCCAGCTCAGCATCTCATTATCCCTCACAAAGCAACAGGTACATTAGTAAATCATCTTGGATTCACCAGATGAATAACTACCAAATAAACACAACTAAACAACCCTGGTCAGCCCTGAAGGTAACAAAATTAGGCAATCCTGCTGAATTCCTAACCCACAACATCATTAGACTCACTAAAACAATTGTTCTTTTAAGTCTGCAAGTTTTAGGTTTGTTACACAGCAATAGCTACTGCAGCCTTCACAAAATCTTATGGTCAAGAAAGTTCAGGTAAGTTATGTATATACAAGACATGCACTGACTTCACAGAAATGCTGAGGCAGAATATCATAAAAACACACTGATATTTTAAAATCTAAGATGAAGGGCTAGGATATAAAGACGCTTAGCAGTATACAATGTCAAAGCTATAAAGAGAATCAAACATCTAGAAATTATCTCCTGCTTCAGTATCTGTGACACTGCATAGTTCAGTTTGCCTACAGAGCTCCATGAACATTATACTTCATATAATGCTCTACCTAGAGCTTCTTTCTCTCTTTATTCAAATCCTACCACTTTGTCTTTCGAAGTTTCTCTCAAACATCCCTCCCTCCCTCCTGCATCTTCTCTCCCTTTCTTAATATCTGCCTGCCCCCACTCCCACTAGGTACCATCATTACTTTTCATATGTCTTGTGGTATTTAACTTATTGTACTAAATTCTATAATTACTTTTTCTAGTACCCTGATAGAGAGTTTAAGCTACTTGAAGGCAGAGAGTATGTGTTACTGATTTAGTCATTTTTCTTAACACCTGCCATAGCATATAAATACTAAAAATGTTTAAGCTGAAGAATTATAATCTATTACTAGAGATCTCAGATTTTAAAGACAAACACAATGCTTGATGTACCACAATGAAATCATTCTGAACATTACAAAGCAATCCTATTGTAATTCAATCTGTTCCTAATTATAAACAGTTGATAACCTTTCACTGTTACAAAACTATATACCCAGTTATCAAGTACATGTAGGAAAATCAAGTTTTCTATATATACCAGTAATAATCTGGAAAAAACTCCCCAAAATAAAGCAAAATACAAGAAAATTCATAGACTATATTAACTATCAAAAAATTTTACAGAGACAGAAAAGAATATAATAGGTAAAAATACACATACATCTTTAAAAAAAAATTACTTGGCTGCTCTGGGTCTTAGTTGCAACAGCATGTGGAATCTACCTAGTTCCCTAAGCAGGGATTGAACCCGAGACCCCTGCATTGGCAGTGCAGACTCAGCCACTGGACACCAGGGAAGTTCCCACATGTAGCTTTTAAGTATAAAGGTAGTTCTGTAATAATTACAATTTGCCCTTATTTGATTAAAATCTCTATGAGATTAGGGTGGGAGGGAGAAGGATTCTTAACAAAATAATTCTCTAGTTATTCAAAAAGGAAAGATAAGAGTAAAGGAACCGTGATCCAATCCAAACCTCACATACAAAAATTTTTCAATTGCATCACAGACCCAAATGTAAAACCTAAAATTATAAAGTATCTAAAAGAACACACAAGAGAAAACCTGGATGACCTTGGGTTAGGCAAAGCTCCCTTAGTTAAGACACAAAAAGCACAAAATATAAAAGAAATAAATTATAAAGTGAACCTCATCAAAACTATCATGTTTTGCTGTGAAAAAGTGTTAAGGACAGTATTAAGAGAATGAAAAGCCACAGAACTGGAGAATACATTTGCAAAAATACATATCTCATAAAGAACTTGTTCACAGAATACGTAGAGAACTTTCACAATTCAGTAAGAAGAGAACACCCAATAACAGACAATTTGAACAGACAGTGCACCAAAAAAGAGATAGGGATGGAAAATAAGCACATGAAAAGATGTTCAACATCACGAGTCATCAGGAATTGCAAATTAAAACCACAATGAAATACTACCACATGTCCACTAGGATGACTAAAATTTAGTAAACTGACAATAGCAACGGGCTGTGGGAATGAAAAATGAATGGTACAACCACTTTACAAAAGTCTGACAGTTCCTTATGAAGTTAAACATACACCGAGCCATGTGTGTGTATGCTCAGTCATGTCTGACTCTTTGAGATCCCATGGACTGTCACCCACCAGGCTCTTCTGTCCATGGGATTTCCCAGGCAAGAATACTGGAGTGGGTTGCCCTTTCCTTTTCCAGGGGATTTTCTTGACCTGGGGATCCAACTTCTGTCTCTTGTGTTTTGTGCACTGACAGGTGGATTCCTCACCACTGCATCACCTGGGACACCTGCACTTAGCCATACAACCAGAAATTCTACTTCTAGGTATTCACTGAAGAGAAATGAAAACATATACCCATTCCAAGATTTGTATGTGAATGTTTACAGCAGGCTTATTCATAATTATCAAAAACCAGGAATAATCCAAATGTCCATCAACCGGCAAATGGAAAAACAAAGTGCAGTGTATCCATTCAATGGACTGCTAGAAACAGAAAAGATTGAACAGATTAATGAAACACCTCAAAAGGAATATACTAAGTGAAAAAAGCCAAATATGAAAAAATTAGATAGTTCCATTTACATGACATTCTGGAAAAGGCAAAATCATTGGAACATAAAACAGATCAGTCCCAGACTGGAAGAAGTGGGCGAGTACTGAGTGGCAACAGGGAGCTTTTTTTCTTAACTGAAGTGGAGTTGCTCTACAGTGTTGTGTTAATTTCACAACTGTTGTTGCTGTACTTTGTGTATAGCAACGAGACTCAATGTTATATATATATGTATATATATTTTCATATTCTTTCCCATTATGGTCTAATCACAGAATACTGAATATAGTTAGTTCCCTGTGCTATACAGCAGGACCTTGTTTATCCATCTCATACAGAACAGTCTGTTTCTGCTAATCCCAAACTCATCCCTTCCCCCTGGCAACCACAAGTCTGTTCTCTGTCTATAAGTCTGTTTCTCTTTGGGAGATATTCATTTGTGTCATATGTTAGACTCCATATATAAGTGATATCATATGCTATTTGTCTTTCAGATTAACATCGTAGTATAATCCTTAGGTCCACCCACATTGCTGCAAATGGCATTATTTCGTTCTTTCTAATGGCTGAGTAATATTCCATTGTAGTTACATACCATATCTTCTTTATCTAATCATCTGCTGATGGACATTTAGGTTGTTTCCAATCCTTAGCTATTGTAAATAGTGCTTCTACGAACATAAGGGTGCATTTATCTTTTCTAATTACAATTTGGTGTTATAATACGGTAATTGTGATCATTCAAGGTTAGTCCAACATTAAATCAGTATCACCCACACAGTTCATCTTTTCTGTTTCTCACACCACCAATACCTGTCTCTTGTGCTCATCTGACAACCTACCCATTGTTGGCGAGCTGCTCGTCAACTTCTCATCTCATTATCACTTTTCTGCTGTTTTCACATTTGAAATAACCTGCCAAAACTTTCCTAAACTACAATCAGACATCTCTTCTGAGCAGGCAAAAACCGCTGAAATGTAGTGCAACTCATTCATTCCCCAAATTACAGAGTACCCAGAGGTTGAAGGCCTGACCTGAAACAAGATAATCACAGCCCCAGATTCCAGAGAGCTTACAGTCCAGTGAAGTAGACAATTAAACAAGAAACTGAAAACACAACCCTCAGAATGGGGAAAAAAAAAAATTTGCAAATCAAGTAACTGACAAGGGATTAATCTCCAAAACATACAAACATCCCAGGCAGCTCAGTATCACAAAAAGAAACAATCCAATCCAAAAAAAAAATGGATGAAAGATCCAAACAGACATTTCTCCAGAGAAGACATACAGATGATTAAAAAACATATGAAAAGATGCTCAACGTCACTATTACAGAAATGCAAATCAAAACTGCAATGAAGTATTAATATTACCTCACATTGGTCAGAATGTCCATCACTAAAAAATCTAAAAACAATAAACACTGGAGAGGGTCTGGAGAAAAGGGAACCCTCCTACACTGTTGGTGGGAATATAGAGTGATACACGCAGTACGGAGAACAGTATGGAGGTTCCTCAAAAAGCTAAAAATAGGGCTACCACAGGATCCAGCAATCCCACTCCTGGGCATATATTGGGAGAAAACCGTAATTTGCATATCTGAAAAGATGGAAGCACCACAGTGTTCACAGTAGCCAGGACATGGAAGCAACATTTAAATGTGCATCAAAAGAGGAATGGATAAAGAAGACATGGTACATATATACAATGGAGTATTATTCATCCATTAAAAAAAATGAAAGAATGCCATTTGCAGCATCATGGATAGATCTAGAGATTATCACAGTAAGTGAAGTCAGACAGAGAAAAACAAATACATGATATTGCTTAATGTAGAATCTAAAGGGTACAAATGAACTTACCTACAAAACAGAAACAGAAATACAATTACAGAAAACAAACTTATGGTTATTAGGAGGTAAGTGGGGTAGGGGGAGGGATACACTGGAAAACGGACTGACATGCACACACTACTATATGTAAAACAGAAAACTAATGAGGACCGACTGTAGAGCACAGGGCACTCTATTCAATACCTCTCTTAATGGTCTATATGGGAAAAAAATCTAAAAAAGTGGATATACGTAAAACAGATTCACATATACCTGAAATTAACACCAAACTGTAAGCCAACTATACTCCAATAAAAATTAAAAAAAAATAAAATAAAGTGAAGAAACTCAGGACAGGATGCAAAGAGACATGAGAAGAGACAGCAAGGAAACCTAATGTGGTTTAGAGTAGCAAAGGCATCTCTTTCAAGTTGAGTCTGAACTTGGGTATGTGGAGTAGAAGTGTGGAACTAGGGATGGAAGGATAATGGATGGAGAAAGTTCTAGGCAGCAAGGAGCACAGAGCAGAAGCTAAAGATTAAATGAGAATATAAATTATCCAGAACCTTAGAAGACATTTTAAAGAATTTTAACATTATCTTATAAACAAGAAAGTGACATGATCAAACACGCATTTAGATCCCTAGTTATCACTTAGGCTGTAGAATGAAGAATGAATTCAAATATCATAGATGTGAAGTAGAGAACCCAATGAGGAAGGAGTTATACAATAATTTAGGTTAGAGCTAATTAGGTTTGAGATTAATTAGCCTTCAACTAATTCTAATAGAAAGGAAGGAGTAAAAGTAGATAGATGTGAAAGAGTGGCTAGAAGCGAAAAGACTTATCTTCAAGTCTGATAAAGGAGAAGTGTAGAATCAAGTTTTCAAACTTGAGCATTAAGATAAGGTGCATACACAGAAAGACAAATGTGGGTAAGGAAAAAAACTGAGGTGTGAACATATTACTCTTACAGTTCTATGGAACATCTAATAGTGGTGATGTCAAGGAGACAACTGAATACACAGATCTAAAACTCTGGACTAAGCTAAAATTTGAGGAGTGCCAACAAGAGACACTAGAAAACTAACAGGGTCATGAACAAAGCCAGAGATATTACTGTAAAACGGTTTTACATTAAGTAAAAAAGATAACTGTAAAAACTAAAGCAAATGTTAAAACGGCTACAGCAGAGATAAGGAAAATGGCAGGGGAGGCTAAAAGGGGAAGGACAAATGGAATGTAAATGGTTAAACTGAGGACCAGAGTAAAGGTGAAGGGACCATGTCTAATCTTGGGGTCCTCAGAGGCCTTTTCAAAACTGGACAGCTGGTTACCTGAGATCTAATGATGTTAGATTATTTACTCCTCACAGAAAAAGCCCTCCACGTACATATACAAAAGCACACACATGCTAACTGGACAAACTCTCCAATCCGCATAACAACATTTTTAAACCCTATTCATGGACTCACTACTAATTTGAGATGCATCTGATAACAGAACTCTAACAGGGTACTTGCCTGCATCTTAAACTCACATCCATCTTTGTGAACCAGTTCTGTTACAGGGGTACCCAACATTTTTCAATAAATGCTCATTCTCTTCATCTGAAACCATAAAATAACATATAAATCCTCCTTTCTTGCTATATATTTGAAAACCTTGATGTCCTATCACACATTCCCTCAAACTTTTTTTTGCCTTTTCATGTCCAGAAGTACCAATCATTTTACCACTAAAGTCACTTCAATTCTCTACTACAATTGTCTCAAATATTCCTGACTCTAATTTTCTCAGCTGACCCATCCTATACAATGCTACTAAATTAATGTCCCTAAAATACCAATTTGAATATATTATCCTCCTACTTAAACAACAATTTTTCATCAAAACCCAGTTCATTTACTTGGCAAACTATCTCAACAATGCAAAGTACAATTCTGGATGAAGGAGATATTGAAAACATAAACACAGTTTACACAGTAGTTTAGAGCTACATCTTTGAAGTCAAACTATCTAAAGACCTATTTTATATTCCTCAGCAAGTTACTTACTCTGAGCTTCCATAAAGCACTTTCAAAAGGTTACTATCTAACTAAACTCTAAAGATGTAAAATTTAAATCTATATAAAGTATAGTATGGAGAAGGCAATGGCATCCCACTCTAGTGCTCTTGCCTGGAGAGTATAGTATAGTTCTAAGTTGCTAAGTATAGTTCTATAAATGGTAACTCTTGTCCTTATTACTGTTGTTTCTGTCCTCAAGAAGTTTATATTCTAGCTCAAATTGCACCTAAGTACGCATTGCATCAGCTTACAGCCTGTCTCAAAAAAGGCAGACAGAATTTATTAATTCTGATATTTTCATTATCCTCAAAAGAGAAAACTGAAAATGCTATTTATTCCCTTAAGCTATAAAGTTCATCAGCAAATTATGCCAGAAAATAAATCAAGGACATGTGCTTTCCAGAATATTACTTCACATGTCAAAGCAGACAAAGTGGTTCTGAATTAAATAATATGTAAAGAAAATAAATATATCTGTTCTTTAAAAAAGCTGACAAGAGCAGCTACTGAAATTTACACTGCAAAGAGGACAGATAAAATTAATTTCTTAATGAAAAAGTACTATTTACTTTCTTTAATCAGATACAAGGCAAAGATCATAAAATGGCTAAAACAATAGCTGTTGTGAAGGAACTAACATAATCAAATTAATAAACAGGAACTCATATAGGCATATACTCAATTCATATTAACCCAAAGAGGACATAATGGAATAGAGATTATAATTTTGAAATATATATATTTAACCCTATTAATGTTACAGTTATTATGTTTAAAAAAACAGGGCTTTTCTACTATACTTGATAAAGGCTTGAAAAGAACAAAAAAAGAGAGAGAGAAATTGGAAAACATAAACTAAATGAAATGCAAGCACTAAATATAAAAAGGAAAAAGGCAAACAAACTACACTCATCATAGTCTAATTGCCTTTAAGTAGGGTTGTTCATTAGAAATCACATCTGGAGCTTTAGAGAAAAAAACACCACCACCACCTGGGCATCTGTTATTTTTCAGAAAATTCCAAGATAACTTGAATGTGCATCTGGAAAATAGGAAACTAAGCTGTATATAGTATTACTGACTAAACTCCAGATTTTGTTCAAATTTCACAACTTTTTATGCTACTGTCCATTATTTTGTTCTCATAACTTGACCAAGTTTCCACATTTTATTTAGTTGCATTGAGCAGCTTCAGCTGCATGCAACAAATACTGATAAAACTCTTTTCATTTTTATCCTGTTACAAACATTTTCTGATTTTCTTTGTTATGGCTTCTTAGATACAGACATCATTTAAAGGTGGACATTTAATTTCCAAACACATGGGTTTTTTAAGCATCTTTGATGTTAATTTCACATTTAAATGCTTTCATTTTTATAATCACCCTCTGTGGTTTTTGGTCTTTTAACTTTATGAGGTTTTTTTCAATAGCTAAGTCAAAGATCTCTCTGGGTAAATGTCACATTGCTGAAAATATGTGGGTTTATTTCAAATATCTTTTGATACTGATTTCTAACATAATTCCACAGTGATATGAGAAGCAGGCTCTGTATGATTTCAATACCTTTAGACCATGAAATTTTTGCACCTTGTTTTATGTCCCTGGATATGTTCCAGTGTCTCCTGGTTTACAGTCAATGGGAACTTGAATAGAATCTGTATCCTGCTGTTGTGTGAAAATTCTATAAATCTTAATTATGTTGAATTGGGTCCTAGTGCTTTTACTATATCCTTCTACTTTTCTATTCATATCTATTACCTTTGGAGAGTCTGATATTGAAACTCTGACTAAAAATCTTTATTTGTCTACTTAAAAATATTGCAATATATATTGGAACTATATGTAACTTTGTTCTGTATGTTCCAAGTTTCCTGTAAATGTGTTATCAAACTTTCATAATTTAAAAAATAATTTTTATAAAGTCAATAGGGGCTGTTTATTTTTGGTTCATTTACCAATACTGTAACAGATTATCAATTACAGTAACCAGATGATAACAATCAATATTTAAATAAAAGCATACTGAAAGCAGCTTTCCAAAATTTAAACTATTATGAATTAAGAATTCAAGAAAGGTATTTACCATAAGATTCTATTCATATCAACGGATTTACAGTATTTACCTTGGCACACAAAGCACCCGAAGTATATAAAAACAGACAGCCAAATTTTAACCTAAATATAAGAGTAGCAATTTACTCTGAATTTACCACCCCCAAAACTAATTTATTTTTTATTTAGAAATAGTTTGGCATCATTTTAACCCCCAATGAAATGGCTAAAAAATAGAGGAAAACAATAGAATGGGAAAGACTACAGATCTCTTCAAGAAAATAGGACATACCAAGGGAACTTTTCATGCAAAGATGGGCTCAATAAAGGACAGATATGGTATGGACCGCACAGAAGCAGAAGATATTAAGAAGAGGTGACAAGAATACACAGAAGAACTGTATGAAAAAGATCTCACAACCCAGATATTCACAATGGTGTGATCACTCAACTAGAGCCAGACATCCTGGAATGGAAAGTCAAGTGGGCCTTAGAAAGCATCACTACGAACAAAGCTAGTGGAGGTGATGGAATTCCAGTTGAGCTATTTCAAATCCTAAAAGATGATGCTGTGAAAGTGCTGCACTCAATTTGCCAGCAAATTTGGAAAACTCAACAGTGGCCACAGGACTGGAAAAAGTCAGTTTTCATTCCAATCCCAAAGAAAGGCAATGCCAAAGAATGCTCAAACTACCGCACAATTGCACTCATCTCACACGCTAGTAAAGTAATGCTCAAAATTCTCCAAGCCAGGCTTCAGCAATATGTGAACTGTGAACTTCCAGATGTTCAAGCTGGTTTTAGAACAGGCAGAGGAACCAGAGATCAAATTGCCAACATCGGCTGGATCACTGAAAAAGCAAGAGAGTTCCAGAAAAACAACTATTTCTGCTTTCTTGACTATGCCAAAGCCTTTGACTGTGTGAATCACCACAAACTGTGTAAATTCTGAAAGAGATGGGAATACCAGACCACCTGACCTGCCTCTTGAGAAACCTGTATGCAGGTCAAAAAGCAACAGTTAGAACCGGACATGGAACAACAGACTGGTTCTAAATAGGAAAAGGAGTATGTCAAGGCTGTATATTGTCACACTGCTTATTTAACTTCTATGCAGAGTACATCATGAGAAACACTGGGCTGGATGAAGCACAAGCTGGAATCAAATTGCCAGGAGAAATATCAATAACCTCAGATATGCAGACGACACCTTTATGGCAGAAAGGGAAGAGGAACTAAAGAGCCTCTTGATGAAAGTGAAAGAGGAGAGTGAAAAAGTTGGCTTAAAGCTCAACATTCAGAAAACTAGGAAAATGGCATCCGGTCCCATCACTTCATGGCAAATAGATGGGGAAACAGTGGAAACAGTGGCTGACTTTATTTTTTAGGGCTCCAAAATCACTGCAGATGGTGACTTGAGCCATGAAATTAAAAGACGCTTGCTCCTTGGAATAGAAAGTTATGATCAACCTAGATAGCATATTGAAAAGCAGAGACATTACTTTGTCAACAAGGTCCATCTAGTCAAGGCTATGGTTTTTCCAATAGTCATGTATGGATGTGAGAGTTGGACTATAAAGAAAGCTGAGTGCCGAAGAATTGATGCTTTTGAACTGTGGTATTGGAGAAGACGCTTGAGAGTCCCCTGGATTACAAGGAGATCCGACCAGTCCATCTAAAGGAGATCAGTCCTGGGTGTTCATTGGAAGGACTGAGGTTGAAGCTGAAACTCCAATATTTTAGCCACCTGATGTGAAGAGCTGACTCCTTTGAAAAGACCCTGATGCTGGGAAAGATTGAGGGCAGGAGGAGAAGGGGACGACAGAGGATGAGATGGTTGGATGGCATCACCAACTCAATGGACATGAGTTTGGGTAAACTCCAGGAGTTGGTGATGGAAAGGGAGGCCTGGCGTGTTGCAGTTCATGGGATCACAAAGAATTGGACACGACTGAGAGACTGGACTGAACTGAAACGGCTAATTCAAGCAGGGATCATGAAGTAATACTAAAGTCATCAGGTAAAAAACAATTGGCAAAGTAAGTATTTACAAAGTTTCACCCCACAGATTATAAACTAAATACAAGGTGAAAAATAAACGATTAAAATGGTGACACTGGTCATCTCAACCAAGTGATCAAATGTAACATGATTACTTACAGCAAAATCTGAATATTGCAGGCCTCCTGATGGGCCACAATATGAAGCACATCTGTGAAATATTCTTACCAAATCTATTTAATCTGAAATCAATCATGCCTTTAAACCTTACTTTCAAAGAAATACAAAGGAACAAATTCAATACTACCACAATAAAGCAACTCTTTAAAAATCATAAAAATAGAAAAATCTATAACAAGTATCTTAAACTAGTATTTTCAAAAAGTCAACTTATCATATGAAAAAGTAACCAGAATAATTTTAGATTAAAAAAAGAAAACAGAAAATGTTTCAGTACAATGAGGGGTTTGAGGGAAATTGGAAGAATTTGTATATGGACTAGCTATATTAAGTTTCTTAACTGTTCTATTATTATGGTTATGTAGTTAATTGTAGGACATGAGGGCTGGAATATTTAAGAAATGTAGTATCATGTCTACAATTCAGTTTCAAATGATTCAGTGAAAATATATGATAAAATATTAACAGAAGGAACTCAGTAAGGAAAATCTATACAATATCATCATGTTGTTCTTTCAACTTCTCTGAATTCTAAATTTTTTCATAATAAAAAGTTAGGGGAAAAATAATTTGTAAAAATAAAGTTCATCTTTACTCTCTTCCTGTTATCACAGTCTAAAAGGAAAAAAAATCAAGTTAACTGTGTAAAAAAGTAGGCTCAGATCTTAGCAGAGACAGGGTTGATTCAAATTCTTCACACATTAGCTATGCAATTCTGAAAAAGATAAACAAATCTCCAAGTATTAATGGAAAAATATTAAGCTAACACCATGGCACCTGATAAGCACTCAATAAAAGCCTTTTCTTTCTCCCACCAAACCCCTCATTTTTTTTTCCCACTATACTGATGTGGTTGAATGCACACTGACTTTGCAAGTATCTACATCAATTAGCTGTTATTGGAGTTTGTTTTCTTACTTATTTAGTTTTCAGATACTACAGAGTTAACCTTAAAAATAACAACAATAAAACAACAAACCTAACCTAACATCTGGGGACTGCTGATGAAAATGTAAAATGGTGTGACTGATATAAAAAAGACTTATGGGCAAATATAAATGTAACAATAATAATAATAAAATTATTATAGCATTCAACAATTCTACTTCTGAGGTATACACCCAAAAGAATTGAAAGCAGAGATTCAATTGGGTATCTGTACACCCTGCTCATAGCAGCATTATACATTATAGCCAAAAAAACAGAAGAACTCAGACATCTATTAAAGAATGAATGCATAAACCAAATGTGGTATATACATATAATGGAATATTACTCAGCCTTCAGAAAGGAAATTCTAACACATGCTGCAACATGGATGAACTCTGAAGACATTATGCTAAATGAAGTAAGTCTGTCACAAAAGGACAAATACTTCAATTCCACTCATACGAGGTACTTAAGAGTCATCACATTCAGACAGACACAAAGTAGAATGGTGGTGGGCTGGGGCTGGGGTGAGCAGTGGGGAAGAAAAAGAGGAGTAATTCTTTAAAGGGTATGGAGTTTCAGTTTGGGAAGAAGAAAAAAGTTCTGAAAATGGCTGGTGCAGTGGTGGTAGTTGCATAACAATTTGAGTGTACTTAATGCCAGTAAACTATAACTTAAGAATGACTAAAACTCTTGTATGCAAGACAGCAAATGAGACACAGATGTATAGAACAGTCTTTTGGACTCCGTGGGAGAGGGCGAGGGCGGGATGGTTTGGGAGAACGGCACTGAAACATGTAGAATATCATACGTGAAACGAATCGCCAGTCCAGGTTCGATGCAGAATACAGGATGCTCGGGGCTGGTACACTGGGATGACCCAGAGGGATGGTATGGGGAGGAAGGTGGGAGGGGGGTTCAGGATGGGGAACACGTGTACACCCGTGGCAGATTCATGTCAACGTATGGCAAAACCAATACAATACTGTAAAGTAATTAGCCTCCAAAAAATAAATTATTAATTTTTAAAAAAAAGAATGTTAATTTCATGTTCTGTGTATTTTACTAGAATTTTTAAAAATAATTTTTGAAAAGGAATCTAAAAAATACATAAGCTTATTTATTTCAGGAGATACTGAAATACTGTTTCTGATAGTTTGGGAGTGGAAGAAAACTGCAGTCTTTAAAGTATTTGTTAAGTCACTCAGTCATGTCCAACTCTTTGCAGCCCCAGGGACTGTAACCCGCCAGGCTCCTGTGCCTATGGAATTTTCCAGGCAAGAATACTGGAGTGGCTTGCCATTTCCTACTCCAGAGTATCTTCCTGACCCAGAGATCCAATCCACATCTCTTATGACTCCTGCATTGGCAGGCAGATTCTTTACCACTAGCACCACCTAGGAAGCTCCTCTTTAAAGTACCAATATATATACTGAATTGTTGAAATTTTACAAGCATTATTCTATAATGAAAAGAAAATTCAATGCTAATTATCTGGGGGTTAATGATATATATTCAACATATGCTTTAAAATACTTCAGCAAAAAACAAAAAGAAGTAAAGGAGAAGAAACAAAGCATGAATTGTAAATTGTTGGTAATTGTTGAAAACAGGATGATGGATAGACCCAGAAGACACATGGCTCTGGTTTCCTTAGTATTAAATATTTTCATGATAAAAAGTTAAATATTTAAAAAAAAAAAAAAGTTAAATATTTTCAACCTACAATTCAAAAAAGATAATATGTATAAAGTTTAATGTATTCAAAATGTTTAAAGAAATAAAAAATTACTTTAGTTGGTAAGAATGTACTTTTATTATTAATTCTCCTTAATGACACACACACAAAAATTTTACAGAAGCCACAATTATCTCATCAGAATTCTTTTTACTGTAGTTCAGTCACTCAGTCGTGTCTGACTCTTTGCAACCCCATGGACTGCAGCAAGCCAGGCCTCCCTGTCCATCACCAACTCCCAGAGCTTACACAAACTCATGTCAATTGAGTCGGTGACACCATCCAACCATCTCATCCTCTGTCGTCCCCTTCTCCTCCTGCCTTCGATCTTTCCCAGCATCAGGGTCTTCTCCAACAAGTCAGTTCTTCACATCAGGGGTCCAAAGTATGGGAGTTTCAGCTTCAGCATCAGTCCCTCCAATGAACACCCGGGACTGATCTCCTTTAGGATTGACTGGTTGGATCTCCTTGCAGTCCAAGGGACTCTCAAGAGTCTTCTCCAACACCACAGTTCAAAAGCATCAATTCTTCGGTGCTCAGCTTTCTTTATAGTCCAATTCTCACATCCATACATGACTACTGGAAAAACCATAGCTTTGACTAGACAGACCTTTGTTGGCAAAGTAATGTCTCTGCTTTTTAATATACTAAGTTGGTCATAGCTTTTCTTCCAAGGAGTAAGTGTCTTTAATTTCATGGCTGCAGTCACCATCTGCAATGATTTTGGAGCCCAAAAAAATAGTCTCTCATTGTTTCCATTGTTTCCCCATCTATTTGCCATGCATTGATGGGACCAGATGCCATAATCTTAGTTTTCTGAATGTTGAGTTTTAAACCAACTTTTTCACTCTCCTCTTTCACTTTTATCAAGAGGCTCTTTAGTTCTTCTTTGCTTTCTGCCATAAGGGTGGTGTCATCTGCATATCTGAGGTTATTGATATTTCTCCTGGCAATCTTGATTTACTCTAAAACCAAGTACTATTTTTTCAATATCCTATTTATATAGTTTATCTGTAATTTGAAATTTTTAATTCATTTGAGGATGGTGAAAAATGAATGAGTTACTGTTAACTGTAATACAAACTTCTGAAATATAAACTTCTTTGAACAAGTTAGTACGACTCATACTAATACCAAAAATTCTCAGAAACCTGTATACCAATGGGAAAACTATACAGGTTATACCTACCCATGAATTAAGTGAAACTAAATGTCTCCAATGTCTTCTATAGGAAAGAAGAGTTAGGGACTAACATCCCTATAAATGCCTACAATATGCCAGGTTCATGTAATTTCACGCTGTGAAAAGGAATATCTACAGTAACAGATGAGTATGAGCTCAAAAAGATTAAGTCGTTTCACTAGTGTCCCACAAATAGGCACAAATCAAAATTAAGGCTAAAATTTAAGATCTTTTCTTGAAAAACAGACCCTAACAATAAGGGGAAGGAAAAAAAAAACTGAAAACATAAATTCCATTTTTAATATAACTATGTGAAATTATAATTGTAACCTGAAATACAACTTACAAAGACAGAAAGCCGATGGTGGAATAAATGACCTGGCATAATGAAAGAAGGTTAATATAAATCCCTATAGAAAGAAACAATAAGAAACAACTCTGTTTACACCACAGTACCTCAGAAAGGCTTAGAAATTTGAGGTGCTGGGAGAGGCAAGATGACAGAACCATACTGCCTCACCCTCCCACCTCTGCACACGCCCCCCTCCCCCTCACACACACACTCCTAAGGGAATGAGAGGTATTCCGCAAAACTGAATCAGAGTGTGGCTCCAGTCTCAGGGATGCCACACACAGAAAAAGGGAGAAATGACATGCTGGTATGAAAACAAGCAGATAAACTGAAAATTTATAAATCAGTGAGATTTGTAGCTTTCTTCTCATATCCAGCCTTAGAACCCTAACATCAAAACTCATTACTTCTGCCAATCCTCTCCTCTCTCCATTATTCCATTTATACAGATGAACAGAAAAATGAAGGAAGAAACTGAAAAAGCCTTCTTACCCACCACCTACAGGAAAACAGACAAAGAAAAGATAAAAAACAAGGGAGTTCATTAGTCACTAAGCTATGAGAGGGCTTCCCAGGTGGCTCAACAGTAAAAAAAATCTGCCTGCGAAGGCTAGAGACACAGGTTCAATCCCTGGACCGGGAAGAACCCCTGTAGGAGCAAATGGCAACTCACTCCAGTATTCTTGCCTGGAAAATCCCATGGACAGAGAAGCCTGGGGGGCTACACAGTCTATGGGTTGCAAAGAGTCAGACAGGACTTAGTGACTGGGCACTCACGCATGCTCATGCATGCCCAGTGAGCTTTCAATCATTCTCCTGATTATAAAGGAACTGCTAAGGATCATACAGATCTGAAGAAAGCTCTGAGCAAAAAGAAAGAGACCAAAACAAACAGAAAAAAAAGTTAGAGGAAGCAGATACAATGCAAGGCATGGAAGAACATGCCAAAGAAACTGTAATTAATATCCTTGAAGAGGTAACAGAAGATGCTGTACCTGTGAAAAAGAAATAAAATGCTATAATACGGACAGAGAAGAGTTCATAAAACATTTTTTTAAAAAAAGACATCTGAAATTTTAAAACTTGGTTAAAGGATTGAAATCTCCCAAATAGAACAGATGACAGCTGTTTGGAGATCAAAGTTCTCAATGTCAATACTGGAAGCCAGGCAATAAGGTAACACTTCCAAACTTTTAAGGGAAAATAATTTCCGATACAGAAATCTCTCAACAGTCCAACAGTCAAGTGTGAGGGTAGAAATAAACCTTCCCAAGCCAAAATGAAGGAACAAACCAAAAGGAAGGCATGGGATCCACGAAAAAAGGACTCAACAAAAGTGAAATAAACTCCCAGAATGTCCCAAGATGACAGCTTTGAGGCAGGCTTAAACAGAGAACAAACCAGAATAAAGCGGGAAGAAAGACAGCTATAGAAGGGATGACTACAGGAATAAATGGAACTGCTAAGTTTATCTGACAGATTTGACCATGTGGAAAATTGTACTGAGAAGCATTTTATGGAGCTGCTAGAGGGCAGAGAGAGACAAAACTTAGCAAATGAAAAAACAAAGTATGGAAAACAAAAGGTTACATGATAAAATAAAAATCACAGTAAACTACTATCTCACCAGTGACAAATATTTGGTCAGAATAATTCAGGTTAAGAATACTCTTAACCTGAATTTAATCTAAAATTGCAGAATAAGAGTATTAGAAAGATGAAGAAAAAGCCTAGTTTGAAAAATCTTTGAACATCTATCCCTTTAAAATCACTGATATTTACATATATCAAATTATTCAATTCTAAGGAAAGCCTCTATTTTCATTAAATTCTGTAACTACACTTTCAAGGCAAAAAATTAGTGAAATGCCCTGGTTTTGTCTTGGGATCCTTTGCAAGGTCATTCTTAAGGAAGTAAGTTAATAAAGGCAAAGCAAAAATGCTAACAAAAATCAGAAAACTGATACAAGTTTTATTGGTTACCAGATTCAGTTAAAGCAGCTTACTATCTAGTAATATGTCTGTTCTATTTTTTGCTATAAGTTAAATGGTGAACACCAGCAAATATTCACTTTTATCTTCTACACTTATCAGTTAATAATTTATTCAGTCTTACAGGAAAATGGGCTGTGACCTCTTTAGTAGATTACGTCTTTATACAGCAAAACTTGGTTATTCATAGTTTTAAAAATCTAAGATGTTTTCTACTTTTTCTTTTTATAAGAAAGAAATTTAACTTTTACTTGATGACTCAGGCTATCATGCAAGTCAGCTCCAGCACTATGACAAGATGGCCTCAGAGTTTTTAGGTGTGTGAGGCATCAGTCCTTATACTTAACGGACCTACACTGGTAAGTTTTTATAATCCCCCGTCCATCACTTTTAACTTTCAGATATGCTGTCAACGGATATGTCCTCAATCTGGACTGACCCATCTTTTATAAAGGGTTTAAAAAAAAAAATCATGCTTCTGACTCAAGTAACATTTAAATGCCCTACTTTTCACACACACACATACACACACTTTCATTTAATCCAAATAACTTCTGCTGGAATGGTAGCCAATGTGAAAATGCAGCAGTTCTGACTGAAAACTTGTAAAAAAAAAAAATTCTACTAATAAATACAGGAGCTTAATTCTTTAATGGAGTTTGGGGGCTCGATCAGATTTTCATCATGAAATTTACCATCAAGACACTAAAAGCAATCCTCCTCACTGACTTTTAGTTTTTTCTCTATAAAAACAGCATTTCCATCCAAGAAAGAGAAGAAAATTTTACCATAGTGTTACTATCTAGTCACTACTCAAAAAACCTATAAATCATGAAAAAACATCTTAATGTAAAAGCTATCATTGCTTATATTCAGGCTTAATAATGTAAGCTACAGCCTTCAACAGAGGATTCTAAATGCAATTTAAGATTAGAAAACATTTTATTTAACAGCCATTTCACTTTAAAAGTGATTTATGTGCTCCATTTTTTGAGTCAGAATTATTAAAGAATGCTTATTTATTTTCAGCCATTCCATGTTATATCCATATTCACTTCCTCAAAGAACTTAGAAGTGCAATTACACTGTTTACACATCACAAGTAAGACTAATACTGAGCTGTAAACGCGGACTTCCAGGCACTTTCAACTTTTAAACATAATTATTCAAACAAAATTGCTTTAAAACAAAAATCACCTAAAATCTCAGACTAAAAGTAGTATAAATCCCATCCTCAAAACCACTTTTCTAGAAACAAAACTCTCCAAAGCTGTGAGATCCTTTACCTTGTGCCAGAGTACCTGATGGCTATGCTATCAAAAATTTGCTACAGGCAGACCATCGATGTAACTCTGTTGTTACATACTCATGTGCAGCATTTTTTAAAACTGTGAAAAAATACAGAGAACTTTTCATGATCTAAGGTACCATTAAATTAGTAATGTTAAAAGTGCTTGACATTTCATTTTTTTCCTAAAACATACTTTGACAACACCGTGTATCAATGTACATTTATAATAAAGATCATTACATGCTTTCAGCTTTTGATCACATAAAAACCTAATTTTCAACCAGTCTCCACGTGTACCACTCTCAAAACATTGTGCATGAAATGGCTAAAGGGACTATCTATTTTACAAAAATACTTTCTGAAAATTATATATGCTTAGCCTACATTTTTAAAAGAAGACAGTGTAGTCCTGTCTGCAAAGACTGCTTAAGAATGCGCCTTCCTCACAAGAGCGTAAAGCAATTATCCTCCATTTAAAAATAAATTAAAAAAAAATAAAGAGTAAAGAATCGGCCATTCTCTGATGCTAAAACATTCTGCAGCCAAGTATATGGTCTGGCCAAAAAAAAAAGTCAATGTTCCTGATTTCATCACTTGCTGCAAGAAAGGAAAAAAAAAAAAAAAAAGAATATGGCTGAAAATTCTTTTTGAAGGGTGGTATTTCAAATAGGACCACTCAAAATACTCAAGGGAGAGGAGTGTGGAGGGAGGGTACCTTATGAAACAGCACACTCCAGGCCCTGCACACTACCTCATTTCCCTAATAGGGATGAAAAGCTCAGGCCTCTGGTAGCTTCCAGCTGACGCCAATGCTCTCCACACCCCTTTTCTTGATAGGATTTTCTGGCGTTGGGAGCCAGTGTCACAAATATAAATTCGTGACCATGTCTAAACGGTCTAATAATCAAGCACATCTTTTACAAGACCAAACCTTTCCCGATCCCGTTCCCTCAAATCTCCCTCCATAGCCAAACACACCCAGGCGGGTCCTCTAGATCGAGTTCTACAAACCCTGCCGCGCATTAACTAGGAGGCAAAAACGATACAGAAAATGAGTTTCGGCCATTCCCCACTCTGCGACCGAAATTACAGGCTCCATTTCCTGTCCCCACGGGGACCGCAAAACAGCCTGCAGTGAACGGGAAGCCCCCCGCCCGCTCCCGGCTGGCGCACGCGGCCCCCGCGCGCCCCCAGCCCGCGCCCCGCGGGCGCGAGCTCGTGCCTGGGACCCCGGGCGCCCTCCCCTCCCCACTGCCGGCTTCGGCACCCACCTCGCGGCAGCGGCTTCATCTCCCCGTTCTCCTCGCGGGAGGCCCCACCAGCTTCGCCCGCCCCGCCGAGACCGTGCCTCCTTCTTTCCTTCTCTCGCTTCTCCTTGGGTCTGCGCGGCTTGGCGCTGGCCGAGGCGGCGGCGGCGGGCACCAGGAGATGGTGAGGCTGAGCGTGTAGCAGCGTAGGAGGCACCAGCAGTTTGCGCGGCACCGGCTGAGAGGAGGAAGCAGAGACAGAGGAGGGGACGGCCGTGCCAGCGGAGAAGGAGAAACTGCTCCGAGCAGACGACGGGGAGGGGGCAGCGGACAGAGCGGCAAAGCTCCAAGACCCAGGGCTGCCATAGCTCTGAGGCGAAGGTGCGGCGGGAGACTGCAGCTGCCTGCTGTTACCGCTGCTCGCTCCTTCACCGTTCAGTCTACGCGGCGCCTTCTTCTCCTCAGTCCGGATCTTCTTGGCGGACAGAGGACCCGGCGGGTCCCGGGATGGGGCTTGCAGTTTGCCAAACGAGTCTTTCTCCGAGACGGCGGCGGGGGCGCCTTGCATTAGGCTCGGCGGTTCCGCCATTTTGCGCTCCTGTTGTATTTACTCTCCTCCGCTCCCGGGCGCGGGGCAGGGGCGGGCTCTCCTTGGGGGGCGGGGAAGGGGCGGAGCGGTCTGGCCCTCCATTGGGCGAGCCACGCTGAGGGATATCTCCAAGAACCAATCAAAAGCTCGAATTTCTAGCCGAAGTTGTGTGTAGAATCGCCTAGCATACCCGTTTTGGAGGTCACAGGTCCTTCGGGCGTAGTTAGTGGCGGAGCAAGCTGTGAGGGGAGGGTCTTCGAGTTGTAGCCCGCGTGAACTCGGGGGCCCAGTGAATGTCTGAGAGGAACCTTCACTCAAGACACCGAGTCAGGCCGAACCCAGGTCTCGCTGGTCTCTGCCTCGACGACTTTGTCTTGTACCGCTTTCCTCCTTTTCCCCTGGGGTCCTTTTGGTCCCTCCCCTCTCTTTTCCCCCTCTAAAAGCCGAATTTCGCCGATTCTCAGCTGTGAGGAGAAAATTTTGCCGGAAATTAAACCCTTTCTTCTATTAGGCAGTAGTCGGTTGATGGGAGGGGCTAAAGATCGCTTGGTGTCCTGACAAGACGCGTTACTGTCTTGCTAAGATCATCTTTAATGCTTTGAGGGAAATAACTTGCAAACCTAGAAGTTTCGAATTACTATCCAGCTTGAAGGTAAGACTCTCCTAGAGAAATTTCTTTTTTAACTATTATAATTCAGATACCCTTAAAATTTCAATAGCGATGTTTGAAAAGAAAGAGGGTTTTGTGTGTATTTTAGCGTTTAGTTAGCAGTCTGAGTGTTTGATGTTTTGTAAGTGTGTGCTTTGATTTGTAGCTTAGAAGATAAAGAATTTGAGGAGATGAGTTACAGTAATTGCAACCAAAGTGAAAGCACGATTATGAGACCCAAAAGTCAAAGAAATATATATATATAAAAGTAGTCAAATGAGTAGATGACCAGAGAATATATTGAATCCCAAAAGGTGCCCTAAGTTGCCTGTAACTTTGTAGAAAACAATTAAAAGTAACTTTCCAGAATTCCCACTTCTTGTGAGTTCATGAAGTTGGAATTCTTAATTTTGTGTTCACTTTTGAGGGATAAAGGGGGTTGGTTTTAAGAATATTTTGGAGTCAAAACTTAATATTGCTTTATAGACTTTTTTGAGGTACCTCGAATTTTTAAAGTAATGAAAAATATTTACTGTACTTTTTAAAAATGCAAAACAATAAAAGCAAGTGTAAACTTTTGGAGTTGACTGGCAGTAGATATCTACCTGAAAAGTGACATTGGTGCAAGAGTGGACAAAGAGTATGGGACTGGAAATGATGTGGTATTGACTAGCTTTGTGATTTCTGTCAGGGTGCTCATTTTCTGTCAGAACTTCTGGTTTATTTATTAAGTGAGAAAATTTTATTGCATGACCACCAAATCCCTTCTGCACTCTAAACTTCTGCGATATTTAAGAAGCTTTTCAAAATCACATTGAAATCACTACAATTAAAATAACTGTTGGCCCTCCAGGAATAGGAAAGGGTCTCTTATATACATTAATATAGCACCTAGAAATTTATACCCATGCAAAAGTCTGGAAAGTCTTATCTCTTAAAGGGTCCAGCTAAAGTGAACTATCATCTGAATATGTTACTACTTTTATACTGTTAAACTCTCTTATCAGTTCTGACCCTAAATTTGTAGAGCCTGAGCAAGAGTATGGTTACAGAGGCCCAAAGACCGTGTGTCTAAATATTTAAGTTATGAATCATCAAACTATTGTTAAAAATATATTCTACTCTACTACCTTCACAAATCTCCATAAATAATTATCTGGAAGGCCAAGTTTACATTTAGAATTCTCAGACTTCTAGAGTCCTCAGACTGACACTATTCTTTTCCCATTCCAAGCTTCTTCACCCACCCCACTCGACATGTTTAAGCCATGTCCACATCCCTAAGTGAAGTCTCTCAGTCGTGTCCAACTCTTTGCGACCCTGTGGACTGTAGCCCACCAGGCTCCTCCGTCCATGGGATTCTCCAGGCAAGAATACTGGAGTGGGTTGCCATTTCCTTCCCCCGGGGATCTTCCCGACCCAGGGATCAAACCTAGGTCTCCGTCATTGCAGGCAGATGCTTTAACCTCTGAGCAACCAGGGAAGCCCGCCCCTCCCTAAACCCCCTGCAAATAGTGATGGGTAGTCAGCTATTCCATCTGCCCTCAAATCTAGCCACTCTGAAAGAGGTGTGCATGCTCCTGGCAGACATGGCCCCTTGACCTCATGGATTCCCTGCCCTTTGTAGCAGAAGGAGGGTCCTTACCCAAGTCTAAGGGCAGTACTGTTACAAAACATGCTCAGTTATCTCTTCTCTCCCCTGGAATCAGTCATTCCCTCACAACTAGATAATTCCTAACAACATTGAACTAGGAGAGAATTCCTACTATTAACACCAAATCCTACTGGCTTAATCTCTACTGCTGCTGCTGCTGCTAAGTCACTTCAGTCGTGTCTGACTCTGTGCGATCCCAGAGACGGCAGCCCACCAGGCTCCCCGGTCCCTGGGATTCTCCAGGCAAGAACACTGGAGTGGGTTGCCATTTCCTTCTCCAATGCATGAAAGTGAAAAGTGAAAGTGAAGTCACTAAGTCATGTCTGACTCTTAGCTACACCATGTACTGCAGCCCACCAGGCTCCTCCATCCATGGGATTTTCCAGGCAAGAGTACTGGAGTGGGGTGCCATCACCTTCTCCTTAATCTCTACTAGCACTAAGTATTAAGTGTTAGTTGCTCAGTTGTGTCCAACTCTTTGTGACCCCATGGACCATAGCCTGCCAGACTCCCCTGTCCATGGAATTCTCCAGGCAAGAATACTGGAGTAGGTAGCCATTCCCTTCTCCAGTGGATCTTCCCGACCCAGGGATTGAACCCAGGTCTCCTGCATTGCAGGTGAATTCTTTATTTTCTGAGCCACCAGGTCTCAGCAACTAGCACTGAAACCATCCACTTCTCTCCATGTCCAGTGTTGGTACCCTGTTTCAAGTACCATCCCTCTCACCTGGATAATTGCACTAGCCTTTTATCTGGTCGTCTTCTTTTCTAATTTTCTCAAATCTACTGGCCATTCTACCCAGAATACACTTTTCAAAACATATATCTGAACATGTCACTTTGCTGCTTCAGACCTGTGTATGGCTTCCATGGATCTTAAAATAAACAACAAAATCCTTAATTGACCTACAAAACCCATCATGATCTAGCCCTTTCCTCTTCTATTTCTAAGTTAATGGTCTTTAATTTCCAGAATGCACCATACTATCTTTCAATTTAGGAATATTGCATATGTTGTTTCCTCTACATAGAATGCTTTTCTCTTTGCCTGATGCTTATGTGATGATTTGGATAATGGATGTAATGGAGGCAGGTATCACGAATACCTCCTATATTTCTAACCTGCATGACTTGACAGACAGTGGAACCATTCATTGAACTAGGAAACACTGAAAATATGACAAGTGTGGGATGCTCTTTGATCTTGCAGCTGATGAAGATGAGGTACCTGTAAGACATCACATCCTTTGGATCTCAGCTCAAGCTACGCTTCATTTACTTGGAGAAGCCTTCCCTCCCTGTCAGGACTAGATTAGTAACTTGTTTGTTCCTTTGCTTCTCATCCCCATTTCTTTCTGCCTGTTGTTTTTTTTAACTCACATCTCTCCCATCTCTTTTCACTCCTCTACAACAGCAGTTCTATGAAAACATACTCCCTTTACCCAATTTCTCCATCTTCTTGTCTGACACTTGGCTGTCATGTGTCAGACAAGAATACAGACTATATATATATATTTTTTAATCTCTCCCATATTCTACTATATTTTTTAATTATTAAAAACTTTGCTACATATTCATCCCCTTTATCCTCCAACCATCATTTTAACTGAAGTCAGTGTCCATGCTAATGAACCATGTACTATTCTTCTAGTCTCAGTGTTTCTCCTTGGACTTATATTTCCATTCTGTTTCAGCCACAAATTCCAATGGACCCCTTCTTGATCCTTTTCATCACTCTTCCATCTCTGAAATTCTGAACTGCAGTGTTTTAATATTCTGCTTTCTCAGTCCTCTACAATATGCCCTTGCCTTGTAACCTCAAGAGAACTCCCATCTCTACATGTTTCCTTTTCAATTAATTATGATTGCCAGATAAAATACAGGACACTCAGTTAAATTTTCAGATACCCAGCAAGCAGTTAATCCCCTGCCCCCAGTTAATTTTGAATTCAATTAAACAGTGAATAAATTTTTAGTATAAGTATGTATTATACAATATTTGGGATATGTTTATACTTGAAAAAGTATTCTTTGTTTATCTGAAATTCAAATCTAGCTGAATGTCCCTTTTTAGTTTCCAGTAAATCTGGCAACCCTACACAAATTCATCCTTTCTATATTTTCTTCTCTATCCAGCCTAAAATCTAGGTATATATTCTGCACCACACCTTTGCCATCACCTCAATTCCTGGTACTCTGATTCTCTTCATCTTTATACTGCTACCCCTGCCCCATATCTACCTGCTTCTCTGCTAAGCATCACTCCCTCTCTTCCATGTAAGAGTTGGGGATTCTTAGGAATATGTAGTTGCTCTTTATCTGACTCTGCACACCCCTCTATGATAGTATGCATCTTGGTGTATTCTGATTTATCATAAATGCTGACAGTTTCCTAGTCTTTGTCTCCTGCCTTGGCCTTCCACATGATTCCTGACTCTTATCCAGATGCCAAATGGGTATCGCCACATTTGTAGCCACTTACACCTCAGATTTTATACCACCCATTTTCATCCTCCCATGCGTTAATTCTCCTGCATTTTTTTTATACACCTCATCATTCGAGTACAAGCTTGCGAGTAGTCTTTATTGACATTTTCCCCCCTTCATCTTCCTCGTTAGTCAGCCACTGTCTCTAGCCAGTTTCTCTTTTCCATTCCTATTGCTGCCTCTTGCCTTCAGGCCTCAAACCAGTTTGGATTTTGTCATTGATACCTTCCTAACTGGAAGTCTTCCATCAGTAACTGTCCTCCATGCTGCTTCCAAAATTATATTTCTGAAACATAAACCTGATTATGCCACTGTCTCTTCACTAATTCCCTTTGGCATATGGGATAAAAGTCACTCTTTCTAGTGTAAATACAAGCCATCCTTGATATAACCTTAGCAATCCTATCGCTCTCACCCTCCTGCATCTTTCCACTGATTCATCTATTCTGAATTATGCGTAATTGCCAAAAGAGTAGCATTCCTTGTTGCTCTATCTGCCTGGAATACCCCTCCAAGGTTGGGTCCAAGCATCTCCCTAGTACTGTGCTTCCTGACCTGCCGGAGTAGAGTTGATTGTTCCTTTGTGCTGTCATCATTCTGCCTAGGATCATTTAACGCATTGGTCTCAGGTTCTAGCCTGAGAGCTCCTCAAGGGCAGGGATGATGTGTTATTTGTATTTGTATGCATAGTATCTGGGACATGGTTAGAAAATAAATGTTGAAAAGAATTATATAAAGAACAGATTTGTGATCTTTATGAAAAGATGAGGACCAGAGATTACAAACAAATGTTCTTGATAGGTTAAAAAAAATAATAAGGCAGGCTGAATGTAATATAATAGGAAGTAGTGAAAACTGGAAACTGAGAATTATATGCCTTATCTATATCTACAAAGTACAATGCTGATTGTAGCAATATAGAAATGAAGCAAGCCTACTTGCTAAATATCTAGATTTTTTTCAAAATGTTTTAATGAATGGGAGTGTGCATTTATTTTTATTCATTTATATATATTTTTGGCCACACCATGCAGCATGTAGGATCTTAGTTCCTCAACCAGGGATCAAACCTGCACTCCCTGTGTTGAGAGCACAGAATCTACCACTGGACCACCAGGAAAGTCCCTTAATTTTTTTTTTTTTTTATTATGAGGTATCCTAAGAAACTACCCAAGACAAGACAAACATATCTGTGGGTCAGATAGCTTTGTCTGACTTTTGATCTAAAAAAAAGTGAGTTGCTTTGGTTAAGGTAGCTTGGTTCCAAATAGGAAAGGGGTATGTCAAGGCTGTATATTGTCACACTGCTTATTTAACTTCTGTGCAGAGTATATCATGAGAAACACTGGGCTGGAAGAAGCACAAGCTGGAATCAAGATTGCCAGGAGAAATATCAATAACCTCAGATATGCAGATGACACCACCCTTATGCCAGAAAGTGAAGAGGAACTAAAAAGCCTCTTGTTGAAAGTGAAAGAGGAGATTGAAAAAGTTGGCTTAAAGCTCAACATTCAGAAAACGAAGATCATGGCATCTGGTCCCAAAACTTCATGGCAAATAGATGGGGAAACAGTGGAAACAGTGTCAGACTTTATCTTTTTGGGCTCCAAAATCACTGCAGATGGTGACTGCAGCCATGAAATTAAAAGACGCTTACTCCTTGGAAGGAAAGTTATGACCAACCTAGATAGCATATTGAAAAACAGAGGCATTACTTTGCCAACAAAGGTCCGTTTAGTCAAGACTGTGGTTTTTCCAGTGATCATGTATGGATGTGAGAGTTGGACTGTGAAGAAAGCTGAGAGCCGAAGAATTGATGCTTTTGAACTGTGGTGCTGGAGAAGACTCTTGAGAGTGCCTTGGACTACAAGGAGATCCAACCAGTCCATTCTAAAGCATATCAGCCCTGGGATTTCTTTGGAAGGAATGATGCTAAAGCTGAAACTCCAGTACTTTGGCCACCTCATGTGAAAAGTTGACTCATTGGAAAAGACTCTGATGCTGGGAGGGATTGGGGGCAGGAGGAAAAGGGGACAACAGAGGATGAGATGGCTGGATGGCATCACCGACTCGATGGACGTGAGTTTGAGTGAACTCCGGGAGTTGGTGATGGACAGGAAGGCCTGGCATGCTGCTATTCATGGGGTCACAAAGAGTCGGACGTGACTGAGCGACTGAACTGAACTGAAGAGTTTTATTCATTTTTTAACTCACAGCCCTACCTTTGTCAGTTGCTAAAAATGATAGACGCTAAGCAAATAAATGGGCTTCTCAGGTGGCTCAGTGGGTAAAGATGCCTGTAATGAAGGAGATGCTGGAGCTGTGGGTTTAAGCCCGGGTCGGGACAATCCCATGGAGAAGAGCATGGCAGGCAACCTACTCCAGTATACTTGCCTGGAGAATCCCATGGACAGAGGAGCCTGGTGGGCTGTAGTTCAGGGGGTCACAAAGAGTTGGATACAACTGAAGTGACTGAGCACATATGCATGCAAAGAAATACATGCAAACTTCTAGCTGTAATAAATATATGTTAGCAGTGCTTAGTGTGTTTTTCTAGAATCTGTTTTTTTCTTTATATAATGTCCTCCAGTACTCCTGAGCCTGACTGCATTTTTACTTTGCAGGTGTACTATCCTCAGGCCTTATCCAGGTTCTTGACCTGCTTGGATAAAAGGTCCTTGGGCTTTATGAAACCCTGTATTAATCTTAAAGACATCTCTTCTACCCTTCTGGAATGGACATCTTAAAGCCCTACCTCTATAACATTAACCTGCTCATCTTTATGTGTTTTTCTTATGTGAATCAGCATATAAAGAGTGGTTCTATGCTTTAGGAAAGCCTGACTTTTTCAACTTTCATATTGTCAGTTCTAATTTACTCCACACTTAGTACAGGAGGCAGTAGACTTGTTCCATAAAGTGCCAGATAGTAAATATTTCAGGCTTTGCATACTGCATGTCTCTGTAGCAACTACTGCTTGTTGCACAAAAGCACCATAGACAATATATAAATGAATGGGCAGGGCAGTGTTCCAGTAAAACTATAAAAACAGGCAGGATAGATTTGACCTGCAATATATAGTTTGCTGACTCTTGGTTTTAGGATGTTGATTTGTACCTTTATACCATGTGAAAGGGTAAACATCTCTTCCACACTCATCTTTGCTCCTGCTACATCAGTCACACGACTTTCTCTCTGATCCCTGATCATTCCCAGTCCTGCTTCAGTCCCTTGGCCCATGCTGTTTCCTTGCCTGGAATGCTTCCTCCCTCCCACCCCTACTCTCTTCTTTCAGATGTCATGACAGGCCTTCCTCTGTTCATTATTTTCTGACATTGCATTCTCTTTCTTTCTATCACAGATTATAACTATTTTACAGTTGTTACCTTTTTATCATCCGTCTCCTTCAGTAAACAGTAAGCTCTCTGGGGGCAAGGACCATGTCTTTCTTATTTACTTTTATTCACCAGTGTATCTCTGCCATTTAGCAATATCATGATCATTTAGTGATTAGTACTCTGTGTTGTGGCTCTAGCAAAATGCCTTGTATGCATTAGACACTCACCAAATGTTTATTGAATGGATAAATCAGTTAATGACTCAGCCTGAATTTTGATTAACCAACTTAGTTGTTCACCAGGAACTGATAGAATAGTTCTGTGATGATGCAATGGTATGTATACAAAGAAGTAAAAAATTTAGCTTTCTGATGAATCTGATTATACCTACATGTGCATTTCAGTCATAGTGACTTTCTTAGTAAATGTTTCACTCTTTCTCAATGTGTTAGCACACTGATGCATTGAAAGTTTATACAACTCAGAATACCTTTCTATAACTCATTTCCAAAAGTGCAGAATAGCTCTAGCTGCAGATCTGAATAGGTCAAACAATGCCAAGTTTATACTGTGAGATTTTATGGATGTTTACCTCATATAAGGAAGATCAGGACTCTAAGAAAAATACTGACATAGTTTTGTCTTTTAGGAGAAAAGGTCTATTTGGATAATAGAGTAGTAAATAGGACTAAGAGGGTCAATTTTGATCCTTCTGTAACTATCTTCAGAATCTTGGCAGTTAAGCAACTCTGAATAAATTTCAAAAAGTTTTTTTGTTTTGTTTTGTTTTAGAAGTAAATCCCAATTTATAAGCATCAACAAATAATATAATAGATGAAATTATCTACTTAAAAGATAAAGATTGTCAAATTCAAAAAGTTCTTTGAACTGGAACAAAACATAATATCTAAGACCAGTTTCTTTGTATTCATCTGAAAGCCTTCTGTTATACTACTGAAGTAAAAAAAAAAAAACTATTGACAAGCATTGCATCCATCCACACCTAACCTGTTAAAAGGACTATTGGAATTAACTACAGAACAAGAAACTTGTTAAGTTGTATAACATTACATTATTGCCTTTTCTGTTGACAAATAAGATTGTTATCAAGTTTGCATCCATATAAATATATGACAAGAGAACACATTGAACCACAGATTGACTATTAATTTCTCAGGCATGCATCAGCACTAGGCTCTGTGATGATTATGTAAATCCTTTCCCTTACCCTGATTATAATCTTTCTTAAATTTAAGAAGTAGAAAAGAACCTATTTGAGGTCCCAGGGTTGAGATATACCATATATTATAAGTAGAGTTGTTGCATATATAAATAATTAAAATAACTTAAAAAAATAAAAGACAATTAATTATTATGAGATTGGATTACATGAAAAAGTTAAAATACCCTAACAGCATTTGTTTAGCTGTATAGTTTATAACACCCTGGTGGCTTAGATGGTAAAGAATTTTCCTGCACTGCAGGAGACCTGGGTTCAATCACTGGGTTGGGAAGATCCCCTGGAAAAGGGAATGGCTACCTACTCCAGTATTCTTGCCTAGAGAATTCCATGGACAGAGGAGCCTGGAGGGCTATAGTCTTGTGGGGTCTCAGATATGATTGAGTGACTAACACTTTCACTACTTTTACTTTCATAGTATCCAAAATAAAATTTTTTAATAAATAGAAGATGGATATGGGGACATCAGGAGAGAATTATCATTCAAATTCAGTTCAGTAACTCAATCATGTCCAACTCTTTGCAACCCCAAGGACTGCAGCACACCAGGCCTCCCTATCACCAACTCCCAGAGTTTACTCAAACTCATGTCCATTGAGTCGGTGATGCCATCCAACCATCTCATCCTCTGTTTTCCCCTTCTCATCCCGCCTTCAGTCTTTCCCAGCATCAGGGTCTTTTCAAATGAATCAGTTCTTCACATTAGGTGGCCAAAGTATTGGAGTTTCAGCTTCAACATCAGTCCTTCAGTGAACATTCAGGATTGATTTCCTTTAGGATGGACTGGTTGGATCTCCTTGCACTCTCAAGAGTCTTCTCCAACACCACAGTTCAAAAATATCAATTCTTCTGCACTCAACTTTCTTAATAGTCCAATTCTCACATCCATACATGACCACTGGAAAAACCGTAGCTTTGACTAGACGGACCTTTGTTGGCAAAGTAATGTCTCTGCTTTTGAATATGCTGTCTAGGTTGGTCATATCTTTTCTTCCAAGGAGTAAGCGTCTTTTAATTTTATGGCTGCAGTCACCATCTGCAGTGATTTTGGAGCCCCCAAAAATAAAGTCTGTCACTGTTCCCACTGTTTCCCCATCTGTTTCCCATGAAGTGATGGGACCGGATGCCATGATCTTAGTTTCATTCAAATTGAACTGCCACTATTCACTTGTGTATCTCAAGAACATTTCAGGCTCATTATATCAGCTCCTTCTCATGATAGTTTATAGGTGCCTCCTCTAGAGACTCTGAAGTTTCAATTTAAGGGTCTTTTTTTCCCTCACATTGTTCCTCTTCCTTATTGTTGTTTAGTCACTCAGTTGTGTCTGACTCTTGAGACCCCATGAACTGGAGCATGCCAGGCTTCCCTGTCCTTCGCCATCTCCTGGAGCTTGCTCAAACTCAGGTCCATTGAGTCAGTGATGCTATCAAACCATCTCGTCCTCTGTCATCCCCTTCTCCTCCTGCCTTCAGTGTTTCCCAGCGTCCTGGTCTTTTCTAATAAGTGGGCTCTTCGCATCAGGTGGCCAAAGTATTGGAGCTTCAGCTTCAGCATCAGTCCTTCCAATGACTATTCAGGGTTGATTTCCTTTAGGATTGACTGGTCTGATCTCCTTGGAGTCCAAGGGACAAAAATGGCCATAATGTCGATAAATTATTTTTATAGTAACAGCTCCCCAATGTATATCTGTAAACCTCCTGGTCCTCTTGTGTTTGTGACCTAACCACTTTAGCATCTTCCACAGGTATGTCAAAAGCACCTCAAATTCAGTATGTCTGTAGTAGAGATGGCTAATATTTGTTCCCCTTTTTTCCTTACTACCCTAACTTTATTTCATTCAGGTGCAATGTGCCTAGTTTGAAAACAAAAAAAGCTTAGACTACCCAACCTTCCTTATTCCTAGGGATACAGTGAGTATCCTGGGAAGTCTGGGCAAGGCTTTCAGGATAGCTATTTAAGAGGAAGAGAGGGCATTTAGCCTCTTTGCCCTTCCCCCTTTCTCTCCTGCCTGAAACTTGGATGTGAGGAAAAAGAAAGACCCTCAACTATCAAAATGTAAAACTTTCAGCCCATATTTTACTTACTCTACATTGTAGGCGAGTTGAACTCTTAACCATTAATATCACTTTACAACAAATGTGGCTTAACTGCTTGCCCAATCATAGTCTTTCCAATTTGAGTATGTTCTTAAGTTTGGGGGAAGCTGATAATTGTAGATGAGAGTGCCCTCTGTTTAAAGGCTTCGTTGGGAGAGCCAGCAGCAACCACCAAGCAGGAAGAACGTAGAATAAAATGTAGAATAAAAGGGGCCAAATAGAGTAACTGAAAACCATCCATAACATCTCTTGGGAGATTAATTTTGCTGCCAGAATTCTTGTTTGGAAAGACATCAGATCATTTTGATGCTTATTTTTAGGAAAAGGATGGGAAGCCTGTAAAATGTATGACAGGAGCCTTACTCAGTGTTGTAAATCTCTGAAAAGAAAAGCATAAGTTTTGTAATACTAGTCAGTTTTCTGAAAAGAGGGAACTTTTTAGCTAAGAATTGGTGGGTAGAGCATAAGGTATATATTATAACCTTGAAACCTAAGTGTGGCAAAGAGGTGTAAAGGTGATAAACTCATAGAATTTCTAGATTGGAAATCCAACCCTGTATCCAATTCATGAGTCCTTTGCCACTTATCATTTGCTTTGTTCTTGAACAGGGAAACTTTACCTCCAAAGTAAGTATGCTCTGCTTCATAAGTCTCAGCCACACTTTCAGACCATCACTGTAGGTAGGGGGATCATGTTTACTTAGTGTCTTGTGTGAGCCTCATGTTTGTGCACATTTCATGTCAGCCTGTGTTTTGAAAATCCTTACAAGGTGTTTTTCAAAACTGAACTGGATTCCATATTTATTCTGACACTGAACTGATTTTCTAATGTATGCTATCTTGTAAGAGGAAACAGAAGTCTTAAAACATCTTTTAAAAAAGTCTTTTAAACCTAAACATTGATCATACCATTTTAGAAATTTCAGTTACTTATGTTTAGGAAATAACACATTCAGAAAAGATGCAGTGTTTCTTTGGTTGCTGGTAGACACAAGTGCTTTTATCTCATACGAGGCCAAGAATATTTTTAGGGGAAGGAGTGAGAGTGGGAGAGGGTGTGGACAAACAGATCTATAAAAACAGTGGCTTGAACTCTCAAGACACTTTATGATTCAGTAGCAAAGTCCGGGTAACCTGAACATCCTGAAGCAGGTCTAACAGATTCCCAGAAGAGATGACCCACAGAAGAGCAGTTTTGTGCATATGTCAGTAGAGCTAGAAAATTGCAAAACTTTGACTGCCATAAAGTGATTTTACTTTTTAGTTTCACAGATTCTAATTGAAAAGCTTTTCTGAATATTTAATGAACAGAGCCATGAAGCAACATGTATCTTGCCTCAGATGCCACCACTGCTGGCTTTTCTTGATTCCCGTCAGATGAACTATTGCTTCTGTATACCATTAGATTGAAAAATAGATGCATAACTGAAACAGCTAAACTAAAAATAAAAAAAAACCATAAAATGCCCACTTTAAAGTTAACTTTTAAATCCAACACAAGTTCTAATTAAGTCTATTATAATTGCTATTTTTAGGATTTTGATCCTAGTCTTTCTCGTGTTTAATCCCTGTATTTGATTCCAATGAGTAGAAAACACTAAGTTCTAAAATAATGTCACTGGGTGTTAGTGAAAGAGGACAGAAAAAGAAGGTACAAATCAGGTACCTGGAAACCTTGAATACCAAGGCATGAAACCTTGCCAGCATAGATGGACAAGTCCAAGTGCCAAGCAAAGAGGGTAAGCTCTCCTTGTATAATTCTTGTAACCTTGGGTCGAGTTCGTCCTGTAGTCTTTATCTTGCCATCTGAGTTTACAAACTCTACCAGCGTAGCTTGCCCATTACCTTGATATGTGAAAAGTGTGAGTGATAAAGACATTCAGTGATTTCTGTTTCTTCACAGTGGACTGTCAGTACATGGGGATCAATATTAGAGGTACACAGGTCCTCTTAAATATTGTTTGATGATGATACCAAGTTAAGTGCTTCAGTATATCATAGGAAAGCAAGCCTAAAATAATGCAGCAGCAGTATAAAATACAGGTATGCTGTCATGGGCTTCCCTGGTGGCTCAGATAGTAAAGAATCAGCCTCTAATGTGGGAGACCTGGATTCGATCCCTGGGTTGGGAAGATCCCCTGGAGAAGGGAATGGCTACCCACTCCAGTATTCATGCCTAGAGAATTCCATGGACAGAGGAGCCTGGCGGGCTACAGTCCCTGGGATCGCAAAAGGTTGGACACGAGTGGTATGGTATGCTTGTAAATGAACAACTAACTCCATTTGGAGATTAAGTACCACTTTTGATGCCCAAGGTAGAGGCATTAAGCAGGAAAACATAAATACATTAGTGGCAAAAGATACAGAATTTTTTGCAGATGTAAAGAACAGTTTTATTTTTATTTATGTGGGCATGCTGATGTCTTTGACCACTCTAATTGAAAGCATAAATCATATTTACATGAACTTACATTGACTCTTCCCCCAGTTCGTGTTTATATTTAGTAACTTTTTAAAAAAAAATTTTGCTAATCAATGATCTTATTATTTTTTACAGCTTCTTTTTTTTTTTTTTACAGCTTCTTTATTCCTTGATATAACTACCTCTTAAACTAGAGGTACTTCTCTTACTACTTGTTTATAGATGCCCTTCTTCAGTTTATCTTCCATTATTAGATAGTCTGCTCTTCCTTATTTTCCATGTGTTTTAAGTATTTAGTTAGCGAATACTTACAGGCTCTGAAGGCAATCTGGCTGCAACATCTGTCACTCCTTTAATTGCCAAGGTTGTTTCAGCTGATCTGACTAGCTCGGCAAGTGTCCACTTCCTACCTCGCCTCTCCGTGTGCATCCCTCCCAAAGCTGCACACTCAGTCAAAGAGGACCACCTTCCCTAGTAAGGAAGACCATTCATTGGTCAGGGGTATATGAGTAGTTACACTCCCCTGCTAGAACCTCCAAAGCACCCACATGGTGCCAAGCAGTAGACTTAAATGCTAGGAATATAGCAATAGACAAGGTGGACTTCACTCTGTAGTCACAATTTCTGTTTCCAAATAAGCTTTTCATCAGTGCTTTGTTATTCCAGACTCTCACTTCATTTCTTACTAATTTATTTGTGTAACAAATGACAGTAAGTATCCAGTGTACCCAGCACTGTGTGATAATATAATTGAGAAGATAAATGTCAACAGTTAAATTATCACACTGTGGTTAAAATAATGCAATAATGGCATGCACTGGATACAGTGAAAATGCAGAAGACAGATCATCAACTCTAGCTGGAGAAGTGAGGGAGAAAATCCCAGAGATGATGATATTTGAGCTGAATTTTTAAAAATTAGAAGGCAAAAAGATGGAAAAAGACTTGAGGCTGAGGAAAGAGCACTTAGAAGAAGACATGAAATAATGACATGTTTAATGTGGTTTTCTTTGCAACAAGTGTTTTGTAATTTGAGTATAAGAAACATGAAGTGCCTTAAAAGGAGAAGAGTCTCTACAGTGGATGAGAGCCAGACTCTGAGCTGTGTTGCTCTTGACTGCCTTGGCATGCTGAAGACTCACTGCATGCATTTTGTTAACTTAAGTGCTTAATGAGGAAGCATGGAAAATGTTTATCTGCGTCTCACTTCCTGCTAATTTCTCCCAGGCTTCACCACGTCTTGCTTCCTAACTCTATCTGAACACTTCTCCATACCTTGCCTTTTAACTCTCCATGTAATAATTAAATGCTATTTCAGTTATCACAGCTTTTTTACAAACCAAATAATATTATGAAAAATTTGACGTTCTAAAATTAGATTTATATTAGCTCTTACTAAAATATTTTGGAATTTAAAATACCACACTTTATATAACTAATATCTTTATTTAGCGCTCCTGTTTATATTCCTTTTTATGATTAATTATGTTTTTTTCAAAAGCATAAAAGTATTTTGAAAGTAAAACAGTAAAGTTGTGAAATGTTTTTATATTGGCTTCAAACAAAACTTACATAGCGTCTTCTGTTTTTTAAAAAATGTGTTTCTCTTGAAGAGATTTCTGCATATACAGAGATACAAAAGCAAGGGAAAGTAACTTAAAATACTATTAAACTAAATAAAGCCAATGAAACTCATATAGAATCAAGTCAATATCTACCCATTCTTGAACAGGAAAATCTGAAAATGGAAGGGGTGTGTAAGCCTTTCCTTAATTTCGAGAAGCATGTACTAAGGATATATATGCTTTTGTCAAACTCCATTATAGTCACTGGAAATATAAAAATGAGAAATACAGTCCATACTCTCAGTGGATTTGTTGTCAAGTATTAAGTTGAACCACATGAAATTGCATCTTTTTTAGGTCAAAATGTTCAAATATCAGTTCAATCTAAATATATGTGTGTGTGTTACATGTATATTAAATAGAAATTTACAATAATAGAGATATGAACAACATGCCCTGAAAAAGTGCTTTGTGCTGCCCAGAACAGTCTGTGAAAGCTTTCCAGAGATGACATTTGAGCTGAATTTCAGAAAATGACTGGGAGTTCACTGTGTGTTCATGTGAAGTGAAGAGAATGAGCACATTTAATAGGAAACAGCCTGTGCAGAGTTGTTGAATAGAGAAAGGGTCTAGCTCATGCAAATACTTCAGATTGGTTGGAATGCCAGGTATGTGGTAGGTGACAGAGGAGGCAGGCTAAGTAAGCAGAGGGAAGATGTTAGAAGGTAGGAGGTACCAAGCCAAAGAGATGATACTATCCTTGAAATTGGTGAGCTGTGTATAATCCACAGAATGTGCAACACAACATGTTAGGGTTCATAAAGGAAATACTATTTATATTTTACCTGTCTTGTCTTTTCAAATTTTCTAATTTTATAAGGACTACAGTGTATATAATTCTTACTGCAGTACTGAATGTAAATAATTTCTAAATAAATAAATATATATGTATTATGGTGTGTTAGAGGCTGAATTGTGTCCCCCTCCCCACACACACAGAGAATTTATGTTGAAATCCTAACCTCTAGTATTTCAGAATGTGACCTCAGTTGAAAATAGAGTCATTACTGATGTAACTGGTCAAGATGAGGTCATATTAGTGGCAGTCACTCAGTCGTGCGACTTTGCGACCCCGTGGACTGTAGCTAGTCACGCCTCTCTGTCCATGGAATTCTCCAGGCAAGAATACTAATGTGGATAGCTGTTGCCTTCTCCAGGGAATCTTCCCTACCCAGGGACTGAACCCGAGTCTCCTGCTTTGCGGCAGATTCTTTACCACATGAGCTACCAAGGGAAGCCTCCATATTACAGTAGAGTGGGCCCCTAATTCACTTCGTTACAGCAACCCTAGAAAATGAGTACACGCTATGTGATCAGAAAGTTTAGAGGCTCTATACACTACTGCATATAAAACAGGTAACTAATGACAACTTACTATATAGAGCTTTCTCAGTATTCTCCGTGGTACCCTAAATGGGAAGGAAATCCCAAAAAGGGCAGATATACATGTAGCTGATTCACTTTGCTGTACAGCAGAAACTAACACTTTGTGAAACAACTATACTCCAATAAAAATTTATTTAAAAAAAGTTTAGAGGCCTTGATTAGATTATGAAAAGCAATAGAAGAGTTGGTTTATATTTAAGATTTCAAATTATTTATGTCCTATAATTATTCAGTCTCAGGATTCAATAATTTACTTATGTTGAATTGATTTATTGACTTCCAGTACTTTACTTCTTTAAAACATTAAACTTTGCAAATAACTTTTTTTCATTTGTGTTTGATATGCTGCTGCTGCTGCTGCTAAGTCGCTTCAGTCATGTCCGACTCTGGGCAACCCCAGAGACGGCAGCCCACCAGGCTCCCCTGTCCCTGGGATTGGTATAGTTTATGTTAAAGGCAGAAGGAATTAGGAAATACTTAACCTGTAGCTCAAAATAGATACGGTGATAATTTTGCAGCAGTTTTCGGGGAAAAAATTATATTTAAGAAAAGTATTTAATCCCATTAGGCAGAAGTGGAACTAAAATCAGAAACAGGATCCTACCAAAAGAAGTCATAGCTGTGAAGAGTTTAATACTATATCATAATTGCAAGGAGTAATGCAGGTAAAACATGCCTTATTCTAGCTACATAATCTTCAAGTATTAAGGACAACCAGTCCTTTTTATATATGACATATGTTAGTCACTTGCCTGAGGTTCCAAAACACAGTTTTTAAGGTCAGGAATGATACCCTAAATTCAAATTACACATTTGAAGCCTGTTTATACGTCAGCAAGATCCAAAAGTCAGCAATACATTGATTAATGAATATGTCAGTACAAAGTAGATATGTATATTTTATTTTGGGCATTTTAGATCTTTATGGGACATGGAATATTTGATAATTTTTGGCCTTATTTATGCAAATCAATAGTAGCAGTTTAAAATGCTACTTTTTAAAAAAATCTGTATCATTGTAATAGTTCTTCTGTCCTTTAGACAAGTAGTTTTCAGACTTTCTAAAAGAATTCTTTCTCCAAATGAATTCTTATGTGGAAGCCCATTATACAATAATTATGCAGTTCACTCCATCAAAGAATACTTTATAGACCCTTTTTTTTTTTTTTTTTTAAGATTGGAGGGGTGTGGTGGATCTTTGTTGCTGCACTACTTTTATCGAGTTTCCTCTAGTTGCTAGGAGCAGGGTCTACTCTTTGTTGTGGTGTGCGAACTTACTGTGGTGACTTCTGTAGGGAAGCACGGGCTGTAAGCCACAGGCTTCAGTAGTTGCGGCTCAGGCTCTAGAACGCTGGCTCATTAGTTGTAACGCAGGGACTTAATTGCTTCCTGGCATGTGGGATCTTCCTGGGCCAGGGATTGAACCCATGTTCCTTGCATTGCAAAGTGGATGTTTAACCGCTGGACCACCAGGGTAGCGTGACTTTTGATGTTTTAAATCTTTGATTCTTATATCTAGCCTGGAAGTTCTGTATTTTGTGAATGTATGTTTTATAGTCACTGTGTAACGTTAGAAGGATGAAAAGGAATTTACGTGATAGGAATAAAAAAATACACTACTGACCTATGATCATAGGGCCTATACCTGAAGTTGCTTTCCCACAGGGCATTTGGAATATAAGAATATATCTATTGTCTCTAATGTGGTCCCCTGGTTTGTGACCAGCACAGCAGTCTGCAACCTGTATCTACTTGGTCAAGGATATAATGTCCTCTGTTCTCATTAAGAGACTTCCCTTTCTCTGCGTTTACCCCAGTTCTTCTAACAATTTTTGGTTTTGCTCTCTATTCATTTGACTATACCTTTGCTACCTTTGGATTCAAAAACCTGTTTGTCCAGTTGAGTATCTTGTTATTTTTTCCCTCACCCATGACTTATAATTATATTGCTGTAAGCTGGTAAATATTTGAAACTATGTATACTTTTTATATGCTTACCTTGTTATAAAAATTAGCACCATATAGAAAGGGGATAGCATTGGAGACTCAGAATTACAGTTTTTACATTCATAGCATTTATTAGACGGCTAATTTTTTTAAGATCAAGATGTCAGGTGGTCAATCTGATAACACATAAATCACAATTTATTCTTTTAGCCAGTGCTTATTGAACCCCTATGATATGCTAACAGTCATTATGAAAAGTTTTAAGTATATTTGTTATTTAGTCGCTAAGTCATGTCCGACTCTTTTGCTATCCTACGGACTGTACCTGCCAGGCTCTTCTGCCTGGTGAACTAAGTGAACATGATCCAGCTTTACAGGATAGATGTATTACACACAAAGAAACCTCTGTATACACACACACACACACACACACACACATACACACACACACACCCTGGTATAAGCTATGAAAGAAACAAATGGAGTTCCACTGCACAAATAGAGAAACTACTTTAAATAGAACAGTCAGAAAAGGAACGGGAAGTGAAAAGAAAAGCATTCTAGGCAGGGAAGAGCTTGGGCAAAGGCCCTTGAGATGGGCTCAGGAGGGAGCTGGGCTTGTTCAAGCAACAAAAAGACATTAAGTTTTATGAGGAAAAGATCTTTCTCTTTTGTCTAAAACTGTGTTTTAGGACTTCTCTGGGGTCGCAGTGGGTTAAGAATCTGCCTGCCCGTGCAGGGGGCATGAATTCAGTCCCGGGTCTGAGAAGATTCCACATAGCATGAAGCAGCTAACCCCATGCACCACAACTACTGAGCCTGTGTGCCTCAGATACGGAAGCCCACACACCCTAGAGCCCACACAGCACAGCTGCGGAGCCCACATGCCTACAGCCTGTGCTCTGCCACAAGAAGAGCCCCTGCAGTGAGAAGGCTGCACACTGCAACAGAGGAGCCTCCACTCACCACTAGAGAAAGCCCAAGTGCAGCAACAAAGAAAATAAAATTTTTAAAAAATAATATAGAATAATATGTTTAAAATTAAATAATAGGCACTGCAGAAATACTTGTGTGTGACTGAATAAATGTCTGTATACCTGTAAATAAATACCTGTATATAGGATGTAATGAGGACAGGCTGAAGTTCAAAAAGTAGGTAAGGACTAGACCTCACAAACCCTGTTTAAAAAAAAAAAAAAATGGGGGATCTGATTTCATAAAGCCTCACTCACAGCCATGTGAGGAATTGTTTGCTGGGGATTAAAAATGGAAGAAGGGAAACCTGGATTCATGAGTGCAGCAGAGGTGGAGAAAGTAGACCATAGAAATCACTAACTGTATGTTCGAGCCAGGCCAGTGGACCGATCTTGCTTCTTCAGCATCTTAGCAAAGGGAATGTATCTGATTTCTCTTTTTATCCCTAGAACTACCATAGCCCCTCAACCCCCAGACCAAGCCTGGAAAGAAAGTAACCTTTTGAGAATTTAATCAAGCCCTTGAGGAAAGTAATTTCAGAGTTTATCCTAGGTCTTTGTATTATTGAGGAAGTGACTATCTTAAATGAAGTCACAAAGAAAATGAAAAATACAGATTATTCTACAAGATAACAGACTTGGTCGTATAAAAAAAGTCAATACCATGGAGAAAAAAGGCAGAGAAACATGCTGGTTATATACTACAGTATAGCAACTTACAGTGAATATCCCTTTTGAAGACATTTTACCACATGTACAGAAGCACAAATGAGGGGAAATTTTTTTTTTAAAATATTATGCTCAATAAAACCATTCAACTTAAACTAAAAAAAAAAAAAAATTTTTTTTTTTTTTTTTTTTTTAAGAAGGCTTGCCTCTCTCATACCTCCTCCGGCGTAATTGTGAGGGGATAGCTTCTATTGTGAGGACTCTACCTCCAGTTCTAGGGGGTGAGTTGAGTCTAGGTACTTGCAGAGAAGTCTTTGGGAAGCTAAAGAGTGATTGCTTGGTAGAGAACTCAGAAGGACATTAAGACAAAACTCTCTTTTCCCCAGCGTATACTGAAAATAACCCTGAGTGTAGCTATGAGTCTTAATGGTTGTTTTATATAACATTGATCAGCACATAGGTTCTCAATGAATGGAGATTTGTTACCTCACAGAGGAGTCTGTTCTACTTTTGAATTCCCCCTAATTGTTAAGAAGTTATTTCTTTTAACCAAACCAAACATTTTCCCCATGTTATTCCCACCCTTGTATGTAGTTTTACCCTCTAGAATCTTGGCAAATAAAGCTGATTTCTTTTGTTGATTTTAATTTAATTTGGCATGGCTGCCTGGACCTCTTTTAATCTGTAAGAGAAAATGAAGCTGTAGCAAGAGTTAAATTTATTTGATGCAGTAGACCAAATTTTCCATGTGGAGGCAAATTTTGTCTTGGGATGTGCCAGTCACTAAAGCCTTTTTAATGAGGCAACTCAGTCTGTTCCTATAAACTGTCAGTTTATTCTCCTGGATCTTAAAGGAACATTAGCTCCAGGTGGGCAGGCCTCTTCTGGAATAATAATAATAACCAAAATAATTAAAAACCAGATTACTGCCCTAGTCCCTTCCCGCTCCCCCATTCCTAAGCCATCTACATAGCTAGTAGAGGAGTATCAAGATCATCCTTCTGAGTTCTAGGGTACTCATCCTTTCACTGGGCTTCCCTGCTGGTTCAGTTGATAAAGAATCTGCCTGCAGTGCAGGAGACAGAGGTTCAATCCCTGGGTTGGGAAGATCCCCTGGAGAAGGAAATGGCAACCCACTCCAGCATTCTTGCCTGAGAAATCCCATAGACAGAGGAGCTTGGCAGGCTACAGTCCATGGGGTCACAGGAGCAGGACATGACTTAGTGACTAAACTACCACATACTGAGATACTTCCAGGTTCTGCAGAAAGTGTGGCTGTCCCCTCGACCACACTCAGCTTTTCTCTACTGCACTGTTCCCTGCCCTGTTGTTTCAGTAGCTAACGTCTCCTCAAGTTTTCCTTCTCCTAGAAATGTACTTTCTCAGACATGTATGATGTCTAGCATTCTCTTCATACTGTTGTTTTACGAATTTTTATTATCATTGTGCTATGGCCTCTTGAGGGGAAAGAGATAAATATGCATTATCAGCTAATTTGAATCAGAATTGTGGTTGAAGTCATATTTTAATATAAATCATACTCTATAGAGATTTTTGGCATATTAACAATTCAGTGATTTTTAGCATATTCACAAAGTTGTGTAACCATCCCAACAATCTAATTGCAGAACATTTTGATCACACCAGAGAAGTCACATACCATTAGCAGTCACCTCCTATTTCCTCTACTCTCCTGCCAGCCCTAATCAATCACTAATCTACTTTCTGCCCATAGATTTGTCATTATTGCTGTTTGTAGAGGGGACAGTACAGACAGGGAGAAAGGTGAGCTCTGGTCTGAAGGGGAACTTCTACTTCTGATCTCTGCTTATCAGCCATCACAAAATTTGAAGTTAAAAATCCCTGATTCTTTGAAAATTAATTTCTCCAAAGGTATTCACATATAGTACCCATAAACATAGGTAGGTAGGTAGATACCTAATCTTATTTCATAACTTTAATCTTATTTGGGGGGAATGAGTGACCCTAGTGTGCACACACATGCACACACACCCATCTTGTCCTGAGTTGTATTTCAAAGCCTTCTTGTTTGGACTGACAATGTTGGACACCATGGCTCAAACACTTTCCTCCAATTCCCTAATTCCTAGGTTTTTCAGATCAGGCTGCCCTACCTGTATCTTGCTGGTTTTAGGTAAGATATCCAAATACTAGGTGATGATAAAAGGTGGGAGTCAGCAGAATGAACCATAGGGAATGACTTAGAGAAAACACCCCTCTCTGCCTTGTGTACAACCAGAACATGGAGAGAGAAAGAGGGGCAGCAGGTCAGTGAGGAATGGCTCTTTATTGGGTACTTTTTCTAGCCAGGGCATGTGGGCCTCCCAGCACCTCTACCCCTCAGGAGTGGTTCTTTATGATGTATCAGCTCCCCAGAGCCACCATTGGCTGTCGGGAGTGTCCTGATGACCAAATAAAGCAGAACAGGTGTGACTCCTCATTGTCCTGGGGAGAGGTATATATACAGAGGGCAGGCCTGGCAGACAGGCAGACAACTGAGTGGCTTCAACATGGCAAAAGTGACCGATCAATCTTGGGAGCCGAAAACCACAAGCACCAAGCGGTGGAAGAAAAGGAAGACCCTCTTTCAGCCTGGATCAAGAGGCAAGGTGAGATGACCCTACCCAAGCTCCTCCTCTTCTTTCCCGTTTATACCCTCTGCCCCCTTCCCTCACCTTGAGATAATCCTGCCCCAGCCTGGCACAAACTTCCTCCTTAGTCCCCCACCCTTTCCCCCCACTCTTCCCCACAACCCTTCTCCCAACCAGTGACCTCTGGGCTCACCGTTGCCTTAACAGGTGGTGAAGATATATAAGAAGGTAAAAAGACCACTCCATGTGTGTTCAAGAAAAAAATACTCCCCAAAAGTTATAACTACAAGAAGACAAAGGAGAACAAGAAGGGCCAAGCTTCAGCCAGTTCCATAGGCTGAGCCAAAAGCAGCCAGGCCAGGCCTAACAGCCCCTGTAGAACGACACCACTCTGAGATAAGACCTAAGCAAACAGCGCCTGCAGAGCAAGCTTCAGAGACCTGAGAACAATCTGCTATATCGAGAGTCCTGGCTGCGGAGAAATGGCCAACCGCGTAGACACTGGCTCAGACACTGATGTGAAACATGGGACACAAATGCTGGTTATTAAAATCAGCAAAGTGTGAGAAGCCCCTCAAAAAAAAACCACAATAAAATTAGGCACACTGCACAGAAATGAATCGTGTCACTTTGGTGTTGTCTTGAGATTATTTCTTAAAGTGAGAGAGTGAGATGATAGAGAAGCTTAGCATCTTTGGTTCCCCTGTATCTACCTGAGGAGAAAATGTACATGCAGCTCTCCAAGAGTGGAAAATACCCTTTCTGCCAGGTTCTCCAGCTCTGGCAGACCAGTTTTTACCATTTCTGTACTTGGTAGTCAACACTCATTTTCAAGTATGAGTGAAGTCAGCAGAACACAGCAGTGCCAAATTCACTCTAGTAGGTTAAAGGCAATGGAAAGGGAACGGGAGAGAAAGAACAAGAAGGCTCTGACTTTCTCAGTCATAACACAGAACTGAACTGCGCTGGTCGCCTGGGATAATTCGGTTGTGAGTTGAAGGCCCCTGATCCTCACAGCTCCCTCATCCCTTGCTGGCCTCGTGGTGAGTTTTGTTACAAAGGACAGGATGGCAGCAGTTCCAGCCACTAGGAAGGGTAGTCACAAGGCCACACTGAGCAGGGCCTTCAGCAGATACTCGTTGCTGGCCTGGTTTTGCCTACCTTCCTTCATCTCACCCTCCCACCAGTCTCTCCCACCCCCACCTTCCGCTTTAAGCCCAGAATGGAGTGCTCAAAGTCGCCCACAGAGGTGGAGATGTTTGAGAGTCCAGTATTTATTGATTAGAAAGTGATCCTCAGGCATGTGTGTGTCTCTAAAAGAATTTGAAAAACTATTCACCTCCTTAGGGCTTCCCTGGTGGCTCAGAGGATAAAGCGTCTGCCTGCAATGCAGGAGACCTGGGTTCAATCCCTGGGTTGGGAAGATCCCCTGGAGAAGGAAATAGCAACCCACTCCAGTATTCTTGCCTGGAGAATCCCATGGACAGAGGAGCCTGGCAGGCTACAGTCCATGGGGTCGCAAAGAGTCGGACACGACTGAGCGACTTCACTTATTCACCTCCTTACATAACTTTAAGTTGAAATTCAAAATTTCTATTTCATAAGTTTAAATATTTATTAAGGATATAATTTGTAATTTGTTGTAAACATTGCTATTGAAAATAAAACTGTTACATCAGTCTTCTTTTTTAAATTTTTGTCTTCATAAATTCCACCCCAGAATTTATGCTATAGAATTAGACTAGAGAAGTGTCACTAGACAGGGTTATTATTTGCCCTGTATTTTTGCTCTCAAAAGCTTTGAATCTGAACCCGCACATGGTTGAGAGTCAGTTCTTTGCCATGCCAAATGAATGAGATGATTTTTCTTCTGTACATTTTTAAAATATCATGTGATATTGGCCTGAACTGTAAGGACAAGTGCCTATCTGACCCCTCTTTACTCTGTAGCTGTGGAACACATTAGCTACAGGCTATACTCCAGCAGTGGAGAAGGCAATGGCACCCACTCCAGTACTCTTGCCTGGAAAATCCCATGGACGGAGGAGCCTGGTAGGCTGCAATCCATGGGGTCGCAAAGAGTCGGATATGACTGAGCAACTTCACTTTCGCTTTTCACTTTGATGCATTGGAGAAGGAAATGGCGATCCACTCCAGTGTTCTTGCCTGGAGAATCCCAGGGATGGGGGAGCCTAGTGGGCTGCCGTCTATGGGGTCACACAGAGTCGGACATGACTGAAGTGATTTAGCAGCAGCAGCAGCATACTCCAGCAGTGGAGCCAGTGAACTGATTGTAGGCGGTTGTTCAGGGGTGTTCACTTAAAAACCAGATGTCCAGCATTGCACAGCTTCTTTTGTGAACAGGAATGTCCTGACCACATTTTGGTAGTGAAAATTACAACTCAGGTGTATCTCTCTGGATTTGCTGAAATTTGACATGTTTACAGCGTAACACTGATCAGATCAGATCAGTTGCTCAGTCGTGTCCGACTCTTTGCGACCCCATGAATCGCAGCACGCCAGGCCTCCCTGTCCATCACCAACTCCCGGAGTTCACTCAGACTCACGTCCATCGAGTCAGTGATGCCATCCAGCCATCTCGTCCTCTGTCGTCCCCTTCTCCTCCTGCCCCCAATCCCTCCCAACATCAGAGTCTTTTCCAATGAGTCAACTCTTCGCATGAGGTGGCCAAAGTACTGGAGTTTCAGCTTTAGCATCATCCTTCCAAAGAAATCCCAGGGCTGATCTTCAGAATGGACTGGTTGGATTTCCTTGCAGTCCAAGGGACTCTCAAGCGTCTTCTCCAACACCACAGTTCAAAAGCATCAATTCTTTGGCGCTCAGCCTTCTTCACAGTCCAACTCTCACATCCATACATGACCAAGGAAAAACCATAGCCTTGACTAGACGAAACTTTGTTGGCAAAGTAATGTCTCTGCTTTTGAATATGCTATCTAGGTTGGTCATAACTTTCCTTCCAAGGAGTAAGCGTCTTAATTTCATGGCTGCAGTCACCATCTGCAGTGATTTTGGAGCCCAGAAAAATAAAGTCTGACACTGTTTCCACTGTTTCCCCAGCTATTTCCCATGAAGTGGTGGGACCGGATGCCATGATCTTCGTCTTCTGAATGTTGAGCTTTAAGCCAACTTTTTCACTCTCCTCTTTCACTTTCATCAAGAGTCTTTTTAGTTCCTCTTCACTTTCTGCCGTAAGGGTGGTGTCATCTGCATTTCTGAGGTTATTGATATTTCTCCCGGCAATCTTGATTCCAGCTTGTGTTTCTTCCAGTCCAGCGTTTCTCATGATGTACTCTGCATATAAGTTAAATAAACAGAGTGACAATATACAGCCTTGATGAACTCCTTTTCCATTTGGAACCAGTCTGAAAACAGTCCTAAATTATCTTTTGGCTCTTCCTATATCTTTTTATTAAATTTAAACAAGTACTTTTGTCCCCGGGAAGATGATCCAAAGAAAATGATAGCATTAACTGTCTCTGGGAGGAGGAACTGAATAGCCAGGACCAGCATGAAAGGGAAACTTCTATTGTATGTCCTCTTGTATCTGTGGAATGTTAAGCCATGTGAATGTACTGCATGTTCATATTTAAAGTCTTAATTTAAAAAATGAGTTAACTATTTGCTTGCCTGAATTGTTAATAAGATGTATTTATTTTGATTTTCAGTCATTAAAACATTTCTCTAGTTCCTAAAGATTTATTTATCCAATAAGCATACATAGTAATAACATAATAGCAACAAGAAAATTATTTGATATCAGGAAGATATCAAAACCGTATAATGAAGCCAGATTAGGGAGGAAAAGGGGCCCAATAGGAAATTAAGATTCAGTACCCCAACTTTTTTTTTGAACAAGGAATTCCCTGGCTGTCCAATGGTTAGGGCTCCACACTTTGACTGACAGTTGCCCAGGTTCAATTCATGGTCGGGTAAGATCCTGCAAGCCATGCTGCTGCTGCTGCTGCTAAGTCGCTTCAGTCGTGTACGACTCTGTGCAACCCCACAGACGGCAGCCCACCAGGCTCCTCCGTCCCTGGCATTCTCCAGGCAAGAACACTAGAGTGGGTTGCCATTTCCTTCTCCAGTGCATGAAAGGGAAAAGGGAAAGTGACACGACTCTTAGCGACCCCATGGACTGCAGCCTACTAGACTCCTCCGTCCATGGGATTTTCCAGGCAAGAGTACTGGAGTGGGGTGCCAGTGCCTTCTCCATGGTCAAATAAAATAAAAAACTAAAAGATTAATACAATGAAATTCGTATGAACACTCTTAACCTCGATGTCGTGAGTTAAATATGTTACAGATACCAGGTTTTCTTTTCACCACTGATCACACGCTCCAGTGCTGGTCTTCCACACTCCAGTGCTATCTGGAACCTTTTCGATCTTGTTAACAGCGTCATCAGACTGTCCTGTCATGACTTTGCCCTGTGATACTGGATAGCATATTCTATCAAGAGCTGCTGGTCTTGTTTTTTCAAAGATACTGCAGACCTGAGGGTACTACCTAATTTTACAACTTGAATCTAGGCTCATTTATGTCTAAGAGAATCGTGAGAATGTGCACTAATTAATCATTAACTTTTGTCAGGTGTGTTGTAAGCGGGTGCTGTGGAACTGGCATAAGGCAAGGAAAGAATTGGCACTCTTTGAAAGAGTTAAATCCTTTCATGATAGACCAGAGACCTCGTAGTAAAATGTTTCCGTGGGTACTAGGAACAAATTAATCAAACCCTGGGAAGGGGTTGTGGGAACCTTTTGTTTATAGCCAGTTAGTTAAAAGCACAGATAACCACTGGGATCTCTGATTTCTGTCTGCGGTAGAGGGTGTCCTGATGGGACTGAACCTTAACCAATGGGATGGGATGCTATCTCCTGGTAGATAGTGTCAGAACTGAATTAAGTAGTAGGACACCCAGTTGGTAACTGAGAATTGATTGATGAAGGTGGGGGGAGGGGGGTCGGGGCAGAAAACCTACACACTGTAATTCGTATCAAAGTTGTAGTAAACAAACAATTAGGTGCAGGATTCAGGTGCCAAACCTAAAGAACACTTCAATGAGATTACTGTTAGAGTGTCTGCATCTAAGTTAAAAACTAAGTTATGAGGCTGGTAAAACAACTTTAAAGTAAAAGAAAGTGGTGCAAATTTTCTGGTTTCAAGAAGTAAAGAGTACAATGGGATTTATATGTGTCCTTTGAATTATGATTTTCTCAGAGAATATGCCAAGTAGTGGATTGCTATGTCATACAATAGTTCTGTTTTTAGTTTTTTAAGGAACCTCCATGCTGTTCTCCACAGTCAGTTCAGTTCAGTCACTCAGTCGTGTCCGACTCTTTGCGGCCCCATGAACTGAAGCACACCAAGCTTCCCTGTCCATCACCAACTCCCGGCAGCTGTATCAATTTACATTCCCAACAGTACAACACCGTTCCTTTTTCTCCATACCCTCTCCAGTATTTATTATTTATAGATTTTTTTTGATGATGGCCATTCTGACCAGTGTAAGGTGATACCTCATTGTAGTTTTGATTTACATTTCTCTAATGATTAGTGATGTTAAGCATCTTTTCATGTGGCTCTTGGCCATCTATGTGTCTTCTTTGGACAGATGTCTATTTAGGTCTTCCATCCATTCTTTGATTGAGTGGTTTGTTTTCTTTGATTTTGAGCTCCATCAGTTCAGTTCAGTCACTCAGTTGTGTCCAACACTCTGCGACCCCATGAACTGCAGCACACCAGGCCTCACTGTCCATCACCAACTCCTGGAGTCTACCCAAACCCATGTCCATTGAGTCAGTGATACCATCCAACCATCTCATCCTCTGTCGTCCCCTTCTCCTCCTGCCTTCAATCTTTCCCACCATCAGGGTCTTTTCAAATGAGTCAGCTCTAAGCATCAGGTGGCCAAAGTATTGGAGTTTCAGCTTCAACATCAGTCCTACCAATGAACACCCAGTACTGATCTTTAGGATGGACTAGTTGGATCTCCTTGCAGTCCAAGGGACTCTCAAGAGTCTTATCCAACACCACAGTTCAAAAGCATCAATTCTGTGCTCAGCTTTCTTTATAGTCCAACACTCACAATCCATACATGACCACTGGAAAAACCATAGCCTTGACTAGATGGACCTTGTGGACAAAATAATGTCTCTGCTTTTCAATATGCTGTCTAGGTTGGTCATAACTTTCCTTCCAAGGAGTAAGGGTCCTTTAATTTCATGGCTGCAGTCACTGTCTGCAGTGATTTTGGAGCCCAGAAAAATAAAGTCAGCCACTGTTTCCCCATCTATTTGCCATGAAGTGATGGGACTGCATGCCATGATCTTAGTTTTCTGAATGTTGAGCTTTAAGCCAACTTTTTCACTCTCCACTTTCACTTTCATCAAGAGGCTCTTTAGTTCTTCTTCACTTTCTGCCGTAAGGGTGGTATCATCTGAGGTTATTGATATTTCTCCTGGCAATCTTGATTCCAGCTTGTACTTCCTCCAGCCCAGTATTTCTCGTGATGTACTCTGTGTATAAGTTAAATAAGCAAGGTGACAATATACAGCCTTGATGTACTCCTTTTCCTGGACTACGTACTCTGGTTCTTTTGGGAACCAGTTTGTTGTTCCATGTCCAGTTCTAACTGTTGCTTCCTGTCCTGCATACAGGTTTCACAAGAGGCAGGTCAGCTCAGTTGTTTGTATATTCTGGAGAATCCTTTGTCCATTGCTTCATTTGCAAATATTTTCTCCCATTCTGAAGGTTGTCTTTTTGGAGGGAAGTCCAAGAGGGAGGCAACATATGTAGACATATCGCTGATCCACTTCATTGTACTGTAGAAACGAACACAATATTGTAAAGCAATTATATTCTAATTTTTTTTTAAGAAGTAAAGGGTATAAACTGAAAAATAAATAGTTTTCTACTTGCTTTGTCCAACAAGACCTCCAAATAGCAGAAGTTACTTCAGAGAAGGAACTGTTTCTATTTGACAAAGAGAAAGGATAATTAACAGGGACCATCTGGAGAGAATCATGTATCTTGGTGGGCGTTTCTGGGAGTCTCTTTTTTTATCTTGTTCTTTTTTTTTTTTAAGTACTTATTTACCTGCACCGGGTCTCAGTTGCAGCATGCAGGATCTGGTTCCCTGGCCAGGGACCAAACCCAGGCCTCCTGCATTGGGTGTGTGGAGTGGGAGAGCAGAATCTCGGCCACTGTACTCCCAGGGAAGTCCATGGGGAATCTTTAATGAGGGTTCCTCTAGACGCCAGACAAGCTGCTCACTACACTGCCCCCCTTCCCAAAAACACACACATGAGGGAATTATCCTCATTCAGGAGCTGAGACACTTAGTATCAGGGCTTCTCTCTCTTCTGATAAACCTGGGTCCCAAAGAAGGCTCCCAGGTAGACCATTTTTTTCTTAAAAAACGTTCTTCATATTTGATCTGAAAATTTTCACTTTTTAAATGCAACCCATCAAAATATGTTTTCTCTCCATTTTCTAGATTATTTCTATTTAAGCCTAAAATTGAATTTGTTTTAATAGTGGTATGTGAAGAATTCTGACAAATACATCCATTCATCACTTTCTTTAAAGCTTTTTCGTTTGTTTTCACAATATTTACTCCACACTTAACATTGATCTGTTTTATGTTCTTAATCCCATGATTTTCAACTGTCTGTTTAACCTAAACCTCAGACTTGGGAACCATCTCTTCATATACTTGTACTTAATTGTTCATCCTGCCCAAATGTTTTGCATTTGACTGAACATGCCCAGTTCTTTTGACAATTTCTCATAGGTCTAATTTAGCCAACCTTTAATCAGTTCCTGTTCTCTGAACACTCTCCAAGTTGTTTTGTTTTGTTTTGTTCCTACAGCGTGGCATGTAAAATTGAATATAGCTTGATCCAGCTGAAGCCTGGCCAGTGCCAAATCAAACAAAAATAATTGCTTTTATGTTTTTTTCTCATAGATGTCTTAATATAGTCCTATTAAGTTTTTCTCTCTCGTTTCAGTACAGAGTCTCATTCACTTGACACCCATCTTAATCGTCAGATCTCACTTGACTTTGTTTCATCTGTGGCTGTCTTAGCTGGTATTTCTATGTTTGTTGCAACTTAGTAAAAGTTAGCATTAAAAGTTAAATGTTAAATCCACAGAAGGATTCCTTGTATTTTTATTTCCAAGATTGTTCCATGAACATTTGGTATAAATGTGAATTATTTATCATTCACTAAGGCTTGTATAATTCTGAATCTTTCTGTTACACAAACTGGAAAGGATTCAGATGGCTAGGTACCAGGAAAGGTTACTGAAAACTGCAGAAAGAACAAGCTGCTTTTGCTTTCTCCTGTCAGAGTTCATCTGTAAGCATTATAAACCAGTTTCAGCCAACTTAAGCAAAGGGGAAAGATACCAGTATTTTGAGTAGGCTGGAGAATCATGCTTAGAAACTAGCAAACATCATGAGTGCTCCAAAAAGCAAGACTCTCAGCCACGCTGTGAAGAAGAGCATTAGCATCCCCTTGAGATTGCTGTTTGGTTCTTCCCTAGTCCTTCAGCATTCTAAACCCTGTAGTTGCAGGAAAAATGGGGTGCGAGATGGTAGTCACACCCCAGGTCTCAGGTGAATTGCTGGGATGGGCCACCAAGTGGGGATCCTTGGCTTTACTCAAGGAAGAATTCAAAAGCCAGCCACAGTAAAGTGAAAGCAGTTTTATTTAGAGAGATACATATGCCATAGACAAAGTGCAGTCCATCTCAGAAGAGAGAGTTACCCCAAAATATGGGGTGGTTGGTTTTTATGGGTTGGGTAATCTCATAGGCTAAGACGTAAGAGTATATTCCAACTATTTGGGGGAAGAGATGGGGATTTCCAGGAACTGGCTCACCACCCACTTTTTTGACAGTCAGCCTCAGAACAGTTCTATGGCTGGTGGGTGTGTCTTTAGCTTGCTAAATGTATTATAGTGAGGCTCAAGGTCTACTGAAGTCAGCTTTGCTATCATCTTGGGCCTAATTGGTTCTAACTACCTTATGTCTTATCCTTAATGGATATATCATTCCTTTAAAGATTATGTCCTACTCCCTGTTTTATTGGGCCCTGATCTTAGACACTGTGAGGATCCTAAAAGCAACAAGACTTAATCAGTGCCCTTTAGGACATTATAGACTAGAGAGGAGAGAAAGATACACAAATAGTGAAGTATAAAACCAAGTGTTTAACTTGATATATGAAAAGTATAACGTGCTAAAATTGAAGTCGTGGAAGGTCCTGGACACAGCTTTCACGCCCTCTACCCGCAGAATCAGGGCACGTCATCCTTCCAGAATATCAGTATGTTCATCAACCAGGAAACTCCACTGAGCCTTAGTTTTCAGAGTTTTTACTACAGTTTCATTATTTAGGAAGTAACATTGGTCATATGATTGAACTCTGTCTCCAGCCTTCCTTCCTTTTCTGAAGGTCTAGGTGACTCAAAGCTCAACCCTTTTAACACTTGGTTGGTCTTTCTGGTAACTAAGCCCCATCCTGAGACATGTCATTAGATAAAATAGGTGTGATCCAAGACACTTATGAATAACACATATACTCTTATCATTCAGAAAATCCCGCTAGAGGCCAAGTGACAGGAACTCAGAACAAAGACCAGAGAAATTCTTTATTATTACAACAGAGTAGAATGAGAAAACAGACATTTTTTTTTGTAATAGTGAGTTAGCCAGTGGCACGTTAAATAGCATGATTGTGGGATTTTACTTAACCCCTAAGAAGTTGTATAATGGTCAAGTTACTTTCCCCTTAACTTCATATGATCTCTGTAGCCCTTATGCTAGTAATTACATCCCTCACTTCTGTCTACAGAGATGAGAGAACTGAATGTGCCTTCATTTAGCTGATCATCACTTTTCACAGTGAAGTAGAGATGTGTGATATTCCTCATGCTAGTACTATTATTTTTAACATATTTAGGACACCGCTTCATTCATCCTTTAGCTCTTGCCATTCTTAAAAAAAAAATTTTTTTTTAATCTTTGGGTGATGATATACATTTGTTATTTGTTGAAGACATAATCTAAGACTCACTTTCTTCACATTTTTTCATCCTTCCTTTTTTCTTTTTCCCCTTTCCATGGACCTGTTTATCCAACTTTAGTACAAGCAATCAGTCTAGTATTATAATTCTCTTTGGAAGTTAAGATTGATCTGTGCCAATTAGGATACTTTCAGCTACAAGTGATCTGGTTAAATGCCAGTTGGTCTAAACCATAAGGAATTTTATTGGCTAGCATGAGTTTCCTAGAGCTGGGAGTTTGACTAGCATCTATAAATCTCATGGGCTGTAAGGACAAGAGGGAGGTATTTGAACAAAGGAGCAGTTAGGAAGGAGAAGGAACAAAATGGACATTGAGTGGGCAGCCAATATTATTTGTTATACCTGAAATATTGAACTTACAAACTGATAGATAATAACAAAAACAGCATTTATATTGTATAGTATTTAAATTTATGTAGTACTTATAAGGTGGATACTTTTATTGTTCTTCCTGGCAGGTTAAGACTCAGTGTTTTCACTGTGATAGCTGGGATTCAATCCCTGTTTGGGGAACTAAGAGCCTGCAAGCTGCAAGGCATGGCCAAAAACAAAACAACATAATTCACCATTTTTTTCACTTCCCACCCCCTACCTCTGGCAACCGCCAGTCTGTTCTCTGTATCTATACACTTGGCTTCGTATACGATTCCACATTTAAGAGAGATCATATAGTATTTGTCTTTCTCTGACTTTTACATTTAGCATGATACCCTTGAGGTTGTAAATGGTAAGATTTCGTTCTTTTATGGCTGAATAATATTCCATTGTGTATGTGTGTATATGTATATATCACAGTTTCTTAATCCATTCATCCGTCAGTGGATACTTGGGTTGTTTCCACATCTCGGTTGCTGTAACAAAAGGCTGTCTTGATTGGGGTGCGTTCATCTTTTTCAATTAATGGATAAATACCCAGAAGTAGAATTGTTAGAGGAAACACACTGACTAAAACTGCCCACCCTGTCCAGGCACCATAGTAACAATTTGTGTGAGTTATTTTACAACAGGAGGGCCTGGTAAGGAACACGGCACTAACAAGCCACCACTGACTGGAAGAAATTTGAGAAAGGTCAAAAGGAGACGCCATGTGGCCATGTGTCCTGAGTCCTACCACCTCTACAAATCCTTCTTGTTGGCACCCATCTTGGCTGAGCAGTGCATGCCCACCCCTTCACCACAGAACCCGAGATTGCAAGCCACCTGACAGAGCAGTCTCCCTGGGTTCCCTTACCCTCCTGCCCTCTGCCCAGGCGCCCCTTCCCAATAAAGCATCATGCTTTGTCAGCATGTGTGTCTCCTCAGACAGTTTATTTCTGAGTGTTAGACAAGTGCCCACTCGGGCCCTGGAAAGGGTCTCCCTGACTGCAACAGAATTTCTGAATCATATGGTAGTTTTATTCTCAATTTTTTAAGGAATCTAAGTACTGTTTCATGTAGTGGTTGCACCAATTGACATTTCCACCAACAATGCAGAAGGGTTCCCTTGCTCTGCATCCTTTTCAACATTTACTTCTAGTCTTTTTGATAACAGCCACTCTAACAGATATGAGGCAATATCTCACTGTGATTTTGATTTGCATTTTCCTGATGATTAATGACATAGAGCATCTTTTCATGTACCTGCTAACCGGTTATCTGTATGTCTTTGGGAAAAAGCTTGTGCTATCTTCTGTGATGTGCTGTGCTTAGTCACTCAGTCATGTCCAACTCTTGCAACCCCATGAACTGTAGCCCGCCAGGCTCTTCTGTCCATGGGGGAATTCTCCAGACAAGAATACTGGAGTGAGTTGTCATGCCCTCCTCCAGGGGATCTTCCCAACCCAGGGATTGAACACAGGTCTCTGCATTGCAGGCAGACCCTTTACTATCTGAGCCAACAGGGAAGCCCAAGAATACTGGAGTGGGTAGCCTATCCCTTCTCCATGGGATCTTCCTGACCCAGGAATTGAACTGGGGTCTCCTGCATTGCAGACGAATTCTTTACCAGCTGAGCTTCCAGGGAAGCCTATTCAGGGAAAACTGTTCTATGCAGTTTTTAATCCAATTATTTGTTTTCTGATATTGAATTATATGAGTTCATTATATTTTTAGATATTAACCACTTATCAGGTATATGATTCACAAATATTTTCTCCCATTTGAGTAGATTGCCTTTTCATTTTATTGATGGTTTCCTGTGCTGTGCAGAAGTTTTTTAATTTGATATAGCCCCACTTGTTTATTTTTGCTTTTGTTGCTTTTGATGTCTATTCTTATTCTACAGATGATGAAATTAAGAGAGCTTAAGTGACTTGCAATGATATTGCAGAAAGATGAATTACCTACTACATGTGTGTGCTTAGTCACACAATCACGTCCGACTCTTTATGACTCCATGGACTATATACCATGCCAGGCTCCTCTGTCCATGGGGATTCTCCAAGCAAAAATACTGGAGTGGGTTGCCATGCTCTCCTCCAGGAGATCTTCCCAACCCAGGGATTGAACCAGGTCTCCCACATTGCAGGCAGGTTCTTTACCACCTGAGCCACCAGAGAAGCCCATCACAGTAATTTTATCAACACAGTCCAATTATTTGGTGGTGATGAGATATGAAACTCAGAGTAAATTCTTGTTTGATTTTGTGTCTTGCATATAAGATCCTCTCAAAAGTAGTAAGTTTTATTTTAACAAATAATTCAAGTAATTTATTAAGGATATGTAATATGACAATAGCCAAAAGGTGGAAACAACCTAAGTTTTTATTGATAAATGAACAAAATGTGGTATATCCATAGAGGTGAATAATTTAACCTTAAAAAGTTCTGATACATACTACAACATGAGTAAAGCTTGGAAACTTTATGCTAACTGAAGTAAGGCAGACACAGAAGGCAAATATTGTATGACTTCACTTATTTAAGGTGCCTGGATTAGTCAGATTCATGGAGATGAAAAGTAGAATGGTGTTTACCAAGCAGCTGGGGGATGGGGTTGTTGTTGTTTACTTGGTAAGTCGTGTCCAACTCTTTGCGATCTATGGACTGTAGCCCTCCAGGCTCTTCTATCCATGGGATTTTCCCGGCAAGAATACTGGAATGGATTGCCATTTCCTTAACCAGGGGATCTTTCTGACTCAGGGGTCCAGCCTGTGAACCCACATCTCCTGCATTGGCGGGTGGATTCTTTATCATTGAGCCATTAGGGAAGCCCAGGGTGCTGCTAAGCTGCTAAGTCGCTTCAGTCGTGTCTGACTCTGTGCAACCCCGTAGACAGCAGCCCATGAGGCTCCCCGGTACCTGGGATTCTCCAGGCAAGAACACTGGAATGGGTTGCCCTTGCCTTCTCCAATGCATGAAAGTGAAAAGTGAAAGTGAAGTCACTGAGTCTTGTCTGACTCTTAGTGACCCCATGGACTGCAGCCCACCAGTCTCCTGCATCCATGGGATTTTCCAGGCAAGAGTACTGGAGTGGGGTGCCACCATCTTCTCCGGAGGTAATGGGTAGTTATTGTTTAATCGGTACAGAGTTTTAGTTTATGATGATGAAAAACTGATGATGAAATCTTTAGATAAGTTACCTGATTTAATATTCACAACAGCCCTGTGATGTAGACACTATTATTATCTTCATTCTATGAATAAAGAAATTAAGGCACAAACTGGGTTAAGTAGTTTGACCAAGATAATGCAATTGGTAAATGTCAGAGCTTAGGCAGTTGACTTCAGAAGCTATGTTGTATTAGTTAATTTTATTACATCCTTGAGGGAATTTCAGATGCTTTACGGGGCTGAAAATGGAGGAACTCCTGCCCTAACAACCAATAGTTTTCTATTTATTCAGTTTCATGTCCAGTACCTGAATAGGGAAGATGAATTCATAGAGTTGTTGATTATTTGATTTTTGCATTACAGAATCTTAATTTGGAAGAGACTTTTTGACTTTTCCAGAGATTGGACTTTTCATGTACAATTAAATTTTCAAGATAATTTTGGAGACTAACACGGAGTTTTTTACTTTCATTTTTACTCAGGTAAGTACAATGAAAACATGAAGTTATCATTCATTACCACTATTAACAAAAAGGATATCTTAACACCACAATTAATAAGAAGGTCGTAAAGACAGAATAAATAGGAAGGTCATAAAGACAAAATAAATAGGAAGGTCATAAAGACACCATAGGACTTCCCCGGTGGCTCAGATGGTAAAGCGTTTGTCTACAATGTGGGAGACCTGGGTTTGATCCCTGGGTCAGGAAGATTCCCTGGAGAAGGAAATGGCAACCACTCCAGTACTCTTGCCTAGAAAATCCCATGGACGGAGGAGCCTGGTGCAGGCTACTGCCCATGAGGTCGCAAAGAATCGGACACGACTGAGTGACTTTACTAAAGACAGAAAAGGAATCCAATTCAGTTGGATGAATTTACCTTTATGAAAATGACGCTTGCTGCTTGTTTCTTATATTACTGAATGTACCTGTGGTTAGTGTACACCTTGACATAGAGAAGCAACATTCTGAAAAAGAACAAATGAATATTTGGTCTCAGTCAACCACCTCCCACCAATATCCAATTGCTTGGATTCTATCACATTATACCAAGTGGCAGGGAGCCTCTGATGGCTCACTTGGAAGAATGTGGTTTCTCTAAAGTATGTTTTAATGACCATCTTCATTGGGCTATTTGAAAATCTGTAGGGGCCTGCAGATCTTACCTACCTTTAGTGCGAGGGTAGCACTTGCTGTAGCAGATTACTTTGGACATTTAACCTTTTATAGCTTATGCCATGAAATTTCTCTAAATACCTATTTTGAGTATAAAATACAAGGTGATTTTATGGATTTTAAATCTCGTTTGTCCTTGATTCCCATCTAGGTAGGCCACCAACTGTGATCTCTAACAGGAAAACGGATAGATCTGAAATTATTTATTTATGTTGCCCTCTATTAGACACATTAAAAAACAGTTTGTCTCTCATTCTCTTAAAGAGACAAAAATATATGTTTTTTTAATAAAAAAAAAAACTGAGTGAGTGTGGCCGAGTAAACGTGGGGGTCGGGGCTGGGGATCTCAGGGAGGGAGACAGTGCCTGTAGACCCTCCTTTTCTTGGCGGGGGCTGGGTGCGCAGTCCTGGTCCGCATAAGGTACAGATGAGGGATGGGCTCTGGCCCCCTTGGAGTCATGTCTTCAGTAACAGAGGCCACAAGTCTACTGGTTCTATCCTCAAGCGCTGGGACACAGGGGGAGAAAAAGAGGGGGGTGGGGGCGGAGGGAAAAAAAAGAAAAAGAGAAAGGAAAAAAGAAAAAAGAAGAAAAAAAAATCACAGTAGCCGTTGAGATGTGTGCTAGCTTGATGAACTTGTGCTGAATATGGAAATACTCTTCCAGGCCAAGGAAATCTCAAAGAAAATGATCACCTTAACAAGGTAATTTTAAAGCTGCAGCACATTTGAATTTCCTCAGGTATCACCAGTCTAAAAGCCCAAAAGGAGAATAACATCAACAGCAATAATTCAGATTCCACTGGCTCGTCCCCACTGGTTCACAAACAGACTTCATATTTGTTTCTAGGAAGTCCCAGGGTGTGTTTGAGAAGTGCCCTAACAATTCTGTGAAGCTTTCCTGTGGTCTCCAGCAAAAGGCAGTGCGGCTTCTGCCCAGCCAGGGGCTTTGGCAAAACCTGCTCACCAGTCAGGTGAGCCTCAGTGGTGGATACACTATAGGCTTGTGCCGAAGTTCCCACTGCATATGGAAAACGTATCATTTCTGTATAATTGCAGCTCTAGCTCTAGACAATCAACCTATGCACTTATTTTTAAGTTGAGGCTTATTTTTATTTTAGAAAAACCTCTTTGATTAGTAATGACAGGAAATATATGAATATTATATTTCGAATTAAGCATTTGAATTCACCCGTTCCTTCAGTGTATATTTATTGAGCACTAGTATGTGCTAGGCAGTGTTCTACATGCTAGGGATAAATGATAAACTAAGCTCCTGCCCTCATGGAAGGTTAACATTGAGTTCACGATGCCAGCTCATTTCTGCAAATATAACATCTTGATTTCCATCAAGTTTTCTGAGATTCTGATTTAAAGAGTTTCTACCTTCAGTAGCACAAATCATTTGAGTGGGAGAGGGGCCAGTTATGTGTTTTCTCTTTTATAACTGAAGGAGCTGTAAAAAGAGGAGGAGAGGTATGAGGGTAAAAATAAAAAATGTTGCAGTTTTGCTGGATTTCAGATTGGGTCTCTCCGTCTGATTGATGCCCTTTACACTCCAAGCAACTTCTTGCCTAGACCTTCCCCAGGACGTGACAACTTAAACACTATAGACTAATTTGGACTTCCCTGATAGCTCAGTTGGTAAAGAGTCCGCCAGCAATGCAGGAGGACCCAGTTTGATTTTTGGGTCAAGAAGATACCCTGGAGAAGAGAAAGGCTACCCACTCCTGTATTCCGGCCAAGAGAATTCCAGGGACTGTATAGTCCATGGGGTTGCAGAATCGCACACGACTGAGCAACTTTCACTTCCATAATTTACTTTCTAATGCATTTTATGGCATTTGGAAGCCCTCCAGTGGCCATATACTATACTTGAAAAAAAATTTTTTTGCTATTCTGAGGTTATTTAGGTGTGAAGTGTACTCATGTTTCCAGCTTCCCAGGTGACACAGTTGGTAAAGAATCTGCCTGCCATGCAGGAGACTCAAGAGATGCAGGCTTGATCCCTGGGTTGGGAAGATCCCCCAGAGTAGGAAATGGCAACCCACTTTAGTATTCTTGCCTGGGAAATTCCATGGATAGAGGAGCCTGGCGGGCTACAGTCCATGGGGTCACAAAGAGTCAGACGGGGCATGACTGAGCATGCATGCACTGTACTCATGCTTGCAACTTACTTTGAAATGTATCAAAAAATAAGATGGATTAATGTATGATAGAGAGATGTATAGATGGTTAGATGTGTGGTAAAACAAATACAACTGTTAATTTTAGAGTTCAAGTGACAGGTATAATTTGGTCACTGGATAGGTCATGGTATAGTTTCTTTCAACTTCTGTTTTACATTTATGTAATAAAATATTGAATAAAAATCTCTTTGCCAGACTCTGAAGATTTATACCTATTACTTCATATTATAGAATTAAAATTTTGTGAAGATAATATTTAAATTACTTTTCAATAAAATTGTCATTATTGTACGTGGATTAATTTTTCTTAACATGGATTAATTTTTAAATGTTTAAAAAACACTGGGAGGAGGGTAATTGGAGGAAGCTGGTCAAATGGTACAAGTTTTCAGTTATAACTATGTACAAGGATGTAATGTATAATATGGTGACTAGCTAACACTGCTGTGTGACATGGGAAAGTTATTAGGAGAGTAAATCCTAAGCTCTCATCACAAGGGAAAAAAATTTTTTTTTCTTTTCTTTGTATTGCATCTACAAGATAATAGATGTTAACTGAACCTATTGTGTTAATCATTTCACAATATATGTAAATCAAGCCATCATACTGTATGCCTTAACCTTATACAGCGATTCTGGTTATTTCTCAGTAAAACTGGCAGGGAAGGCACTTCTTTGTTTTTTTTAGAAACTTTATACAATGTTAATGTGAAATTGCTATATGATTTTTTTCTTTTAAAAAGGCTTATCTTCCTAGGATATCTATTTTACATACTCAGGCAATTGTTAACAAGCTTAACTAAATTCACTCTTTTAAAAAAGTGAGCGGCAACTGCTTGACAATTGCTGAAAATATTTTTTCTTAGTGGAGCTATATTAGTCAGGATTCAAAGCAGAGAACAAAGTCCACTCTGGTAATTTAAGCCAAAAGGGATGTATTACATGGTCTTATCACAAATGGTTGGCAGGGTTGAAGAAACAGCCAGTGGATTGAGCTTCAGGAATAACTCACAAATCCACGCTAAAGAACTGAGCTGTCAAAGGACTGTTGATCAGGCCATGCTCAGGAGGTTACCTACTGAATGGAGAAGACACCCCTACAACCACTGTTTCCACAGCGTCTTTCACTATAATACACCCTGTCATGAAGGTGCCTCACAACCTGACCCTCCACAACTCAGTTCACTATACACAACTGCCTATAGTTGATGGAATTCAAATCACATCATTAACTCTAGCTGCAAGGCAGTTTGAGAAATGCATTTTTAGCTTTCTAAATACTAAAGCCCAGGAAGGCATATTAACAGGAGGAAGGCATATTCAGAGGAGGATGGCATTATATGAAACATTGAACATTTTTGATGAATAAATCAGCCTGACAGCACTCATTGATCAATATTACCACTGAGACTACTAGACACTATGACTGGGTATAATGAGTAGATGACAGCATATATGAGGCATTCTTGCCCCAAACATCAAACCTGAATCTGAGAGCTCTCTAGATCCAGCTATCAAGTTCACAAGAATTAGAAGCACATGTTTTGAAACACCACAGGGATGCAGTTAGCAAAATCGTATGGGGAACTATATAGGAAAAGTGACACAACTCAACAAATAAATGGCAAGGGGAAAAAAAGGGAGGGGAACCTAAAATTAAGAAATTTAAAAGATGGATCAAGTAAATGCAGTGTGTGAATCTTGTATGTATCTTCATTCAAACAAAACAATTGTCAAAAACATTTTATGAGACTCTCAGGGAAATATGAACATGTAAACTTGGAAAACTAATCATATTAAAAATTATTTTTAATTTTTTAGATTTAATAATAGTATTGTGGTTATGTCAACAGCCATTTTATTCACTTACACAGTAAGATCTTTGCTTTTTCAGTTGATTATATGTTGTTTCTTTCATAATTTATGGCTTTGTGTTTTATACTAAGAAGAAACTATATTATGCTAGGCGTTTATGTATATTAAATAATTTAATCCTTGTAGCAGTCCTTTGGTAAAAGGAAATTATAGTGTTCATTAAGGGAAACACCCTTATTATAGCCTTTCTGGATGTGGATGAAAACAAATGTCTATTTTAAAGTACACTTGTCAATAGTATGTTTAGGAAGGAACAAGGAGGCAGAGTCAGGGAAGGAACACTATTAGCATTTTAGCTAATTAATGGGTAAGGCACATTATCAGATGTCTCCATTCAAGAGAACAGATTTATTAGATTCCATAAAATAAATATTAGATTCAGTGTTCAAAGTATTTTCAGATTGTTCCCTTGGCCCTGAAACTATAAGAGGGCATGAAACTACTGTCTCATTTTAAAGATGGAGACAAGCCTGAAACATCATCCCAGCAGGGTGAGTAGCACATTGAGAGTCTTAATATTATCAGACACAGCCAAGGGGATGACACCTGGACCACCAGTGACTCTAAAACTAGTTGGCTGCAATACTGAGTTTGCAGTTTTCTGTTAATGGGCTTATACCATGCATTCTGAAACTTTCTTAAAGGCAAAAAACTCTTGGATCCCTTCAAACCTCAACTCTACCCAACAAAATCTTATTCCTTATCACTCTCACTGGGGAGAATTTAAATATTCTCCTGTAGGGGTAGAACAATAATGGAAAAAAGTTTCAGAAACACTGGCTTAGACCAAAAGGCTTTATTTAGAATACAGTAATTTTTTTAAAGTATAGTTGATTTAAAAAGTTTCATGCACATAGCACAGTGATTCAGTTGTGTGTGTGTGTATATATATATACACACACACACACACATATATAATGGAAAATAATATATATAGGAAAATACATATATAATGGAAAATAATCCAAAAAGTATACATCTATGTACATGTATATTCTTTTTTCAGATTATTTTCCATTATTGGTTATTACCAGACACTGAATATAGTTCTTTCTGCTATATAGTAGATCCTTGTTGTTTATCTATTTATATATCGTACTGTTTCAGTTCAGTTCAGTTCAGTCGCTCAGTCGTGTCCGACTCTTTGTGACCCCATGAATCGCAGCACGCCAGGCCTCCCTGTCCATCACCAACTCCCAGAGTTCACTCAGACTCACATCCATCGAGTCAGTGATGCCATCCAGCCATCTCATCCTCTGTCGTCCCCTTCTCCTCCTGCCCCTAATCCCTCCAGGCATCAGAGTCTTTTCCAATGAGTCAACCCTTCGCATGAGGTGGCCAAAGTATTGGAGTTTCAGCTTCAACATCATTCCTTCCAAAGAACACCCAGGGCTGATCTCCTTTAGAATGGACTGGTTGGATCTCCTTGCAGTCCAAGGGACTCTCAGGAGTCTTCTCCAACACCACAGTTCAAAAGCATCAATTCTTCTGCACTCAGCTTTCTTCACAGTCCAACTCTCACATCCATACATGACCACTGGAAAAACCATAGCCTTGACTAGATGGACCGTTTGTTGGCAAAGTAATATCTCTGCTTTTGAATATGCTATCTAGGTTGGTCATAACTTTTCTTCCAAGGAGTAAGCATCTTTTAATTTCATGGCTGCAGTCACCATCTGCAGTGATTTTGGAGCCCCCAAAAATAAAGTCTGACACTGTTTCCACTGTTTCCCCATCTATTTGCCATGAAGTGATGGGACCAGATGCCATGATCTTCGTTTTCTGAATGTTGAGCTTTAAGCCAACTTTTTCACTCTCCTCTTTCAGTTAATTCCAAATTCCTAATTATCCCTCCACCACTTTCCCTTTTGATAACTGTAAGTTTGTTTTCTATGTCTGAGTCCATTTCTGTTTTATAAATAATTTCATTTGCATCATTTTTTAGATTCTGCATATGTGATGTCATATAAATGTCTTTCTCTGTCTGACTTCACTTAGGAGGGTAATCTCTATCTATTCATGTTGCTGCAAATGACATTATTTCATTCTTTTTTGTGGCTGAGTAATATTCCATTGCAGAATACAGTGCTTTTTAAATCATGGTTTCATGTTCTTAGAAATGGATATTATTATTTATTTTTAATTAATTTTAAAAGCAAATACTCAAGCACATATAGGTGTTTTCCCCCCAGATTCTAAGTGACTTATGAAATCAAAGTACTAGTCTTCCTAAAAATGATTCACCAAAATTGTGGCTTCTCTGCCTAATGGAAAATTAGTATTAATTGATTAAAAGAATGACTGGATAGCTCCTTGAAGGAACTGCAGCCCCATTTGACTTGGGCTGTCTGTCAGTGAGCTTATCTATCAGTGAAACTAGTAGTAAATGCTAGTTTCCACTAAACTTTGTGCTTCATAAACAGTCTAAAACTTGTTGGTGGGTTGACTGTTTAGTTAGTGTCCTCTGCTTCTAGATTTTGTCCCCTGAAAGTGAAAGTCACTCAGTCATGTCCAACTCTTTGTGACCCCATGGACTATACAGTCCATGGAATTCTCCAGGCCAGAATACTGGAGTGGTAACCTTTCCCTTCTCCAAGGGATCTTCCCAACCCAGGTCTCCGTACTGCAGGCAGATTCTTTACCAGCTGAGCTACCAGGGAATCCCCAATTTCGACCGCTACTCTTTGCTTATTTATATGAAATTGCTGTGGAATTGTCTAACTTGAACTAAAAATAAAAGGTTGCTATTCTTTACCCTGAAACGGACAGTGCCTTGAGGCAATATCAGAAATGTCACCTCTGCTTGTCTCTAAAGTTTATATTATAGTAACTGAGTCTGGAAAAGATGCCCTCTTCACCCTGACTGAATGCCACCTCTATTCAGAGAATATCATTACAATGAATGTTTTCAGATACACACTGTAAGCAGAAAAGTGGATTAGGCACTCAAGAAAATTGCAAGTTACTATGGAAGATATATTTTATGAACAACTAAAGTAATGTAGGAGGAACTTCCCTGGTGGTGTGGTATTTAGGATTTGGTGCTTCTGCAGGGGGCATAGGTTTGATCCCTGGGCAGGAAACTAAGATCCCACATCCTGCAGAGCGCGGCCACAGAATTTAAAAAAAAAAAAAAAAAAATTTTTTTTAAGAAAGTGATGTGAAAAAATTGCTTAGAATCCTAGAGCTAAAGAAACACGATGGAAGGAGCAATTAATTCTGCTGGAAGTCTAGAGAGTAATATTAACATATTGAGAATTTGGAAGGCTTTGTGGGGAAAGTACTACTGGTGGACTTTGAAAGGTACGTGATTCCATTTATGCATTTGAGGAAGGTTCTGTGTAGTGTGTTGCTGTTGGATGAAGCCAAATGAGCAAAACACCGAGAAAAATTCCAAGGTATATTTAGGCACTGTTTTCTATAGCTATAGGGTGGAGGGGGCCATGGTGGTGCACAAAAGCTGGAAATACTGGAGACACATCATGGACCTCAAATGATAGGCAACAGCCTCCTTGCTCTCATGGTTACTTCCCTGGGAAGAATTACTTACACGGAGCTGTTACTTGAATACATAATACCATCTAACTCCATTTCTGCTTTCTACCCTTCCCCCTTCATCCCTCAGAGAGAGCAAAATTTCCCTGCATTGTAATCCTGGACAACTTTTGTAACTTCTCTTTGTACCCTATTTCCTCATCTATAAATGGATATAAAGATAGTGCCTTCTTATTAAGTGAGTGACAGCAAAATATGGACATAGTGAGTAACACAGAGTGTTTGTTACATAAATAATGTATATAGTTCTACTTAGTAGAAAGTCTCAATTGTTCTGAAGCATATAAGGAAAGGAAAGGGTTTCAGATCTGTTTGGATCTCTGCTAACTTGCAACCTTGAACTTAAGACCTTTCACATTACAGATTATTTATTTATGTATATCATTATAGCCTTAAAGAATGTAATTGCTAAAAGAACTACTAGTGTGCCCTTTTATTTTAGAGCTCAGAGAAATGCTTTTCCAGCTCTTGGAGCTACTTACAGAGTTTCATTATGGGTACATTTCTAATTATGTAAGGCATTACTTAAGATTTTGGAAGGTCCTTGGCTTTTAGCTGCAGCCTTTTGACATTTTCAGTTCATTACCAACTGTATATTATAAAAAGGAAGAGAAAGAACACAGGGATATTTTATACCTTTATGAAAACTGGAAAAGTGATAGTAGGAAAAAAGAATCTACATTAAATATTTTGAGATTTAACTTATGCATTTTTTGTTCCCTATTTTTGGTTATATACTACATAATAAACTTCATAGTAAAATATAATGTCTTTAAAACATCACTTTGTTTCTCACAGTTCAGGTGATTAGGAAGTCCTCCTAGATGCTCCTCCATATGGTGTCGGCTGTATTAGCTCTCCATATAGTTTCTCATCATTCTCTTATTGTTCAGTGTTTTAGCCTGAGTGTCTATACATGCCAGCAGGACCCCAAGGGATTGAAGTAGCCTGCCCTCTCAAGGTCTAGATAAAGAGTCAGCCAAGAAAACACATCTGCTGCATTTTATGGGTCAAAGCAAAGCACAAGTCCAGCCCAGATACTCGGGGTGGGAAAACAAACTTCACCTCGATGGGAGGAGCTGGAAATATCATGGCCGTGATTTCCAACCTGCCACAATATCTGACCAAGTTAACTATAAAGTTAAAATTGACCAAGTTGGTAAAACTCCAGATCCTGACTTCTGTCCCATACTTTTGCCCTAGAATTACTCTAATGCAGGAAAGGATATAAACGGAGACACCAAGGCAAAGCATGCAAATGGACTTCATCTGGTTTTAACTTTTTTTTCCCCCTTTTTGGGATCTTAGCTCCCAGATGCCCCCTTCCATGGGAGCTCAAGTCTTAACCACTGGACCACGATCAGTTTTCAAGCCATGTATTTTAAAGCCTATTAGTGACGTTTGACTTAAGACACTAGTCCCTTTTCTAGTCACTAACATATCCACGTTTCTTGCCTGCTAAAGCCTACACTCCTAGCTTCTCTGAAAACTAGGGCATATAGTAGTGTCAGTAGTTAAGTGCAAGGGCTTTGTAATAGGAGCTAGGCTTAAATCCTGGCTTTGCTACTTTTTGTGACTTTGAGTCTGTGTTCCCCAGATTAACAAGAATGTCCATCTGGCAAGGTTTTTGTGAAGATTAAGAAAGGTAATGTATTCAGAGATTAGCAGGTCTGGCACTTGGTAAGCATTCTGCAAGGTTAATGATTTTTATTAGATAGGCCTGAGTCTGCATGAACGTGTATTGATGCCTTAAGATTTGCTTATAGGGAGGTGGGCACTTGGCTTTAGGGACTTTATACTCTCAAACAGTGAAGCCACCCCAAGAAGCTTTGGGGCTGTACCTTTCTGAATTTTGAGTGCCTTTCCTAAGTCTTTTTTTTTTTCAGGGGGGGGTGGGGCAGGGAAGTTTTCCTATAAATTTCCTTTGCTTGCTTTGCTTGCCGCCTTCTGGCAGAATGGGGAAGAGTTCAATGATGAACACCCGTGCAACCACTGAAACTGCTAAAAGGTATTAAGGTTAAAGAATCCAACTTTCAAAAATCTTTAGCCCTAAATTCAAGTGAATTCACATGAAAGCAAAGTCTAAATGTACAATCTCTACATATAGATTTTTGTTTTTATCTGTTACATGGATATTGATATTGATAGATGAAATAATATGAAAACGGACAACTCATTTTAAGTTGAAAAAATGTTGAGACTATTTTGTTCTTCTAAATAGTAATAGTAAAATTTCCTATAAACTTCATTTTACCTTTTTGACACAACAAAATGTTTATCATATATAATTTTAATTAAAAAAGTTTTCCTAGGGAATTCCCTGGCAGTCCAGTAGTTATGCCTCAGCACTTTCACTGTGTGACCAGGGTTCAACGCCTGGTCAGGGAACTAACATCCTGGAAGCCAAATGGTGCAGTGCCAGGAAAAAAATTAAAAATAACAAAAAAAGATTTTCTAATGTTAACCTCAGCTAATCACTATATCCTTCAAATTACACAACATATATAGTATCCTCAGGTTGGTGTTTAAAAGTGTTTGTATAAAAGCTGCATGAAAATGTTTTTGTGTACTTATTTCAAATACAAAGAGAAAACTAAATACTTTGATTTTTATATTTAATACAGTAAATTCTTTCTCACATTCTATTTTAGAAGTATTGAAAATACTCTGACAAGTTCACATACAAGTAGATAAAGACAAAATTTAAAAACCACAATATTTTAAAACATCACAGATATATTGCATGTTTGTATACTTATATGTTCTGGCTGAAATGTTGGCAAGAGATTTAAGTCACAACTGCTATTACATTAAATCATGATTTTAGTACATAAGGCATTTTATCTCTAAAAAATGAAAAGTAGCTGGAATCTTTGGAATTCTCTTCCCCCACTAACTCAACAAAGCCCAGATTTGTTGTAGTTTAGAACACTGAGACACATCTTGAGCTACTCAAGCATAGCTGCTTTTTCACTGGTTAAATTGTTAAATTTTTCACTGGTTAAATGATCTAATTGGTCATTTGCCTATCATATAAGACTTGTGCACCTTAAAGACAGATAGCAGGGGAAACAGACTGCAGCAAATCTGTTGAGAAAATAGTTTGTATTAAAAACTAGAGCTACTTTTAGCTATTATTGAATGGATATATACGAAAATCTTTTTTCAATATCTAAAATAACATTACTGAAAGCAGGAAGGCTTCCCTGGTGGCTCAGTGGGTAAAGAAACCACCTGCAATGCATGAGATCCAGGTATGATCCCTGGGTTGGGAAGATCCCCTGGAGAAGGGAATGGCAACCCGCTCCAGTATTCTTGCCTGGAGAATGCCATGGACAGAGGAGGGTGGTAGACTACAGTAGCCCATGGGGTCTCAGAGAGTTGAACACGAATGAGTGACTAACACATTTACTTTCACTTTCAAAACCTCAGGCAATTAGAGGAGGTATCTGTGTAAGAAAACAAAAACAGCAAAAATTTTTCCAAATCTAGCACAAGTGATTTAATTAAAATTTATTCTATATTTAAGATTAAACTAAAAGAGTGACTTCATGGATTGCAATCAAGACTACCAAATACGTACTTCAACAAAAATATAACCAGAACACATTTTAAGACTAAATACAGTCATTCTGCACTTGAATTTCTCTCAAACCTTCAGATTGCATTATTTTTATTGCTCCCCATCACGTTTAGCACAAAATTGTCTCTTTTTAGTTAACTAATTATGTGCCCATCAATAGACAAATGGATAAACATGTGGTGTATATATACAATGAAATATATGTTACCCAGCCCTGAAAAAGAATGAAACTTTGCCATTTGCAACCAAAAGAATGGAACTAGAGTGTATTATGCTAAATCAGACAAAGGAAGAGAGATACTGTACAATTTCACTTATATGTGGAACTTAAAAAACAGAACAAGTGAATCTAAAAAAAAAAACAGAAACAGATTCATAGATGATAAAACTGGTTGTTGCGAGGGAAAAGGTGGGGAAATGAGTGAAACAGGTGATAATGATTAAGAGGTACAAACTTCTAGTAGGCATGTAATGTACAACATAGGAAATATAGTCACTATTGTAATAACTCAGTTACAGATAGTGACTACAGTTATTATGGTGATGATTTTGTAATGTATAAAAATACTGGATCACTATGTTGTATACCTGAAGCTAACACTATAAGTCAATTATACTTCAATTTTAAAAAATGACACAGGCCATAGCATTAAGAAATGTTTTAAACAACTAAAAAAGAATTTCATAGATTCAGCTATTTTAAGTGACCACAGGGGTTTAGGATATACAGTTATATAAATTTGCTCAGGCAAAAACATAACCACATGTCCTATGAGGCTGTTACCTGTGAGGAAGTCACTTAACTATTGTCTGAGCCTAGCTCACCACTCACATACAACTATGGCTTTATTGCTCTGTTTATCAATATAAGGAAAAAATATCCATACAGTGAAAAATACTACAGTAAAAAATACTATTTGTGAAAAACTGCTTCCAAAAGAAAGGTAACTGATAGTGTTACAATGGAAAAGGAAAGATTAAAAGTCTTTGTAGTATGAGCTACAAGGTAGAGGTTTCAGATAAAGCGGCAGGATGAATTTGGCAATAATTTATCTCAGATACAAATAAAATTATTATATGCTTTATATAAGAAATAAAAATGAATACAAATTTTATGGACTGTCTAGGCAATATAAAAATCACTGGGAGAAAGCTAAAGATGGAAAAAGGCAGAATTTAAAACATAAAGATAGGCAATGGAATAGAAAGAAAAATATCCAGTAATTGACTAAGATCAATGAATATATAACTTATGCTGATAAGAGTATATATATTTAATGGAGAAAAGACATTAAATAGTGATTCATCAAGGAAAAAGAAATCTATCTCATACTCTATACAAAAATTAATTCTGTTTTAATAAAATTATGTTTTAGATAAAAACATAACAAAATAAAAATATAAATAAAAAATTAAGCTTCTAGAAAACTGAAGAACATCTTCGTGATCTTGGGGTGGGCAAACATTTCTAAAAGAGAACAAAAAAGAATAATTATAAAATAAAACATTCATAAATTGGATTTAATTAAATTAAGGAACTCCTTTTATTAAAAATAAAAAAAATCATTAATAGACTGAAAAGGCAAAGCCCAAGCAAACCCACAAGGATTAAAATGTGGAATATATAAATAATTCCAACAAATGAATATGAAAAAGACAAATAACTAAAGAGAAAAACAGGTACAGAGTTGTCAGATGATAGAATATGTGTGTACTCAGCTTTAGTAGATATGCCAAACAGTATCTTTTTGAGACTTGAACAGGTCCTTCACTAAAGTGAACAGCCATATGGTCCTAAGCACCTAAGAATGTACTCAACCTCATTAGTCAGGAGGGAAATACGTAACAATCAGAACAACCAATTTTGAAAACTGGCCATATCTACAGAGCTGAATATATATGCATACTCTATAAAAACTGCACACCTGAATTATATACCCAATAGATGCATATATATAAGTGCACCAAAACACATTAAAAAGTATTTGTAGCAACAAAATTTTTATAATTTTCCGAAGCTGAAAACAACACAAATGTCTATTAGTAGCAGAACAGACTAACTGTGCTATATTCACACAATACAAAACTCTAGCAAAGAAAAATGAATAAAGGAACTGCTGCACATAATGAAAAAATCTTACACGGCCAGAAGAAAGCTTCTCAGTGACTAGTCTATTCTACTGCTTGAGGGTGGTCACACTCATAGGAGTGTGTACTTTGTGATGGTTAGCATACTTTCTGCACCCTCTGAATACATGTATACTTCAGTGAAGGTGTTCCAAAGCAACTCCTTCCCAAAAGAAGTCCTTACAAATGATTTCAGTGCTATATTATACAAGTCATAAAGTATATGGAGACTTAAGTATTTTTTTCAGTTAAACTTTATTTCAGTTTAAATTTTATTAAGAAAATGACATGCTATAGAGGTGTGTGTTTCTTGTGAATATCAAAGGTCCACTGGATTCACAATTTTTTTTACCAAATATATGAGTAAAATGTGAAATTCTAAGACTTAAACTTTGAAAAATTTTTGACATGAAATTATAGTAGTATTTTCTCTTCCACAATGATCCTCCTTCTATTCATACATGATTACTTTATCTCACCTTAGTCTTGTAATTTCTTCCCTCTTTTGTATGCAGAGGGAAAGTACAGATGTTTATCAACTTCAATCCACGATGTCAAAATTCAAACTTGGTACTTATGGACAGGACCTCTGCTGCAGTGCAGGATGGGAAGAAACCAGTTCCCCTTATCCAACCGCACCTTTGTTTGGAGTTTTCCTGGATCCCAGTAGGCAATAATGATAAGGCTGAGATAAATATTTAGAACTGCACAGCCATGTTGCTGCAGAAGGTGCTCCCTATTTTTTAATCAAGAGATTAAACCCCATTCACAACATGACTTAAAGATAAGATTGAGCTGGCAGGAAGGTGGATATTAAGTCTAATTTTCTAAAAATGAGGAATGAAAAACCAAAACAAATAGGCACTGTAAAATGGGTTTTGTTTTTTTAATGGCAGGTCAAATATCCTGAAACATACATATAGTTTGATAGTCTTCTAATCCCAGTTGAGTTCAAATATTAAAGTAACACACACAAGCTAAGAGAATTCAATATTGTTCCAAGGCACTTACTGAATCTCCATGACTAGATGAAAACAAAGACAATTAGGATGAACAATTAGACAGTATATAATATAAAAATAACTTTTTGCTTACAATTTACAAAATGTATTATTATTACAATCTTTGATCTCTGATAACCTGTAAAGCTGGCTGCATGAATCCAGCAATTTTAAAAATCAGAAACTATTTTCTAAAACTTCAGGGCAAATAATTTACAAATAAGGTACACAAAGATTTAGACCATGCAGAAATTTCTTACATCTTCTGTTAATAATATTTTATAACTGCAACTTTATCAAATTATATACCTACTTGCCCTGTACATATACAAAATAATGCATACATGATAAAACATTAGCAAAAAAGAGTAGTCCTTAAACTCAATTTATCATAAAAAGTATTACTATATTAACATGTCTACAAGCAGCGTGTAACAGGGTTAAGAGACATTAAGGCAATAATACTTGAAGTTACAAAATAAACCAAACGTAATACTTTTCCTAAGTGTAATATAAGGCAGGTAGATGGTCCCAGCAAAAAAAAAGAAAAAAAATCACTAAGGTAACAATCTACACTGCTGTTAGTCCCACATTTTTAAGATGGAATACTATAAATCTGGCTTTCAGTGGCACTTGAATTTTCCAGTATAATTTAAAGTGTCTTTTAGTTCCCTGAATCATGTCCATTCTGAAGGTGGATCTCTTGGTCCTTTGGGTTTTCCACAGCGATTACCAAAACCTATAATCAAAATACCACAATAGTTGGCTAGTGTTCAGAAATACTTTTACACTATTAAACTGTATCTGTAAGACATTCTTCTTTTCTGGAACAAATAAATTTCCATATGGGAATTTACAATTTAAACAAATATCTACAAACATAAACCAACTCTTAATTTCTTCTGTATAGTTGAGAAAATAACTGCTTCTTTTATAAAAATAAAATCAATTCTATAAAAATGTAAGAGAAACATTTAGGATATTTTAGTCTTTTCAACACAAAAGTAAGATTTGTTTACATGCTGCATTTTATATTTTAGTTTTTAATCTCAGTATGAAACAGGATAAATTTATTTTACAATTAATTCCAAGCAACTTTGATGGTACATGTTTTATCCTTACCAAGTGTCGTTTAAAAACCTGAAGAAATCATAGCAAAAAGTTTGATAAACTTTGCCTTAAGGAAATTCTGGAGCTATGGCAAATAACTGTTTTTCATTCTTGCCAGCATTAACTACACAATTATAGTTTAAAAATTATTTTGTAAACAAATTACCAATCTCTGTGGCTTCTGTTGGACTTTCTGATAGTTGATCTTTCTTGTTACTAAAAGTAGGTGGACATTCTGTACAGGTCTCTGTATGAATACCTTGTGCTGGATGATCTAAAATGCAAACCAAAGCCATGCAAACCAAAGCCATTATTAATCACAGTCATTTGTAGTATAATATGTAAAAAATTCCTCTAATTGCTTTTAATGTGGGCAAATCATTAAAAGAGCAGTTTTCTCTTGAGCATCATAATTTTAGAGGCCCAGGCAAATGCAAGGGTAATGAACACAGGAAACCATGTTAGGTGTGCTTACAGGCACCTAGAAATCTGCAGCGAGTACTTTTGCTATGTGAAACTTCTCCTTATACTCTTACTTTAACTTCAACTGAAATGCCTTTCTGTGGAAATCAATAGCAAATAAGTTCATAGTTTATTAATGGAGTTAATATTTGCACCTAAAAAAGTAGTAATTCTTTTAAGGTTTAGCATTGCTTAAATTGTGGTTTACTTATTTAACTGCCAGTGCATAAGACTAGTAACAAAAGGAATCAACCACTATGATTCATTCTTTTACCACTCACCACCTTCATCACATTCCCTATACCCCTGTAAGGAGCTTTTCTAGAAACCTGGAATACAAGTCAAATGACAGACTATCCTTGTCATCAGGTACTCATAGTCTAGAAAGAGGCTGACAGACTTTTTCTATATATGGCTAGACAATAAATATTTTAGGCTTTGTAAGCCACATATGGTCTCTGTCCCATATTCTTCACTGATTTTTATTTTCTAAAGTTAATTTTGGTTTAAAATATAATAAAATTTATTTTATTTTTTAATTTTACTGGAGTATAGTTGATTTACAATGTTGTGTTTCTTTGTTTTTATGTTTAAACAACTCTTTAAAATATAAAAACCATTTATTCAGCTCAAGGGCAGAATAAGAAAACAAGCCAAGAGCAGAATTAGGCCTATGGGATACAGTTTGCCAACCCTTGGTGTAGTAGGAGAAAACAGACAAGAACATTGATTATTATAGCGGTGTGGTAAGTGCAGGCACAGAGCAGAGAAGCACGTAGATGACACCAGTGGTGGTGATGGAGTCATGGTTGCCTTCCATGGGAAACGACGGTTTAGATTAAAAGCCTCAATTTTCTGAATGAAGTAAAAGGTTAGATGAAGTAAGAGTTAGTGGGATTCATGATTTTAGAAAAAAATAAATGCTGAGGGCTCAACTGTGGATCAATCCCAGAATTGTATGTTCAATCTATAAAACTGAACAATGTCCCCCAGCAGTATTGAGTAATCTTGAGGGATAAAATAAAATGGCAAGAGAGTCAGGCACAAGAAAGTTAAGGATAACTATGTGTGTGATTAAAGTGATGGATGATAGTATCTAGACTGAATAGAGGAGAAAGAGAAACCAGAAAGGAGTTAACAGATACAAAGAAAATAAAAGACCCAGGGATCTAGCAGTAGTAATATAATACAGATAATAACAGCACTGCTACCATTTTAATGCCCACCATGTGCCGGGCACTGTGTATGTATGATTTAATTTAATTAAACCTTCATGACAATCATAACCTCCTCTAGAGTAGGTTACTATTATTATCTGCATTTCACAGAGAAGAAAATTGAGGCCTAGAAAGATTAGGTCACTTCCCAAAACCACATGATAAGTAAAATGGCAAAAATAAGATTCCAGTCTCGGTAGGCTTGACCCTAAAACTTCTGCTCTTTTTCCTTATATGTTGCCTCAGAAAAGTAAATAGAGAGTAATAAAGAGTTATGTGATGGAATGAGCCCCATTAGGCACAGATTCAGGGTGACAGCAGCTGAGGCAGAAGAGAGGTTAGGGCAGAGATGATAGATAAATTGAGGGAATTATACAGGCTAGGATGTTTGGTGAGCCGCTCACATGGTTACTCCTTTAAAGGAATGAATGATGACCTATTTTACTATGATAGTAAAAGTAATGCAATGGAAACATTTTCTAACTTGGCATTATAACACTGGGTTGAGCTAACATAATCTTACAGGCCTTCACAAATGTGAAAGTCCTAAAAAGAAAATTTCCAAAACAACCCAATTCAATCATCTAGGTTAATTTTGGGCATTTACTCAAATCACTGTCACATCTAGATTCTAGGTGTTTTTATAAATAACAGAAATAAAATATAAGAAAATATTCTAAAAATGATTTCCTTCTTATCAGCCATTAACGACTGATAATAAATGCTGTTATGCTCCTGACCCATAATAATACCTGGTATAATAATAAATTTAAAAGAATTACACTACATAATTCAGGTTTCATAAAAGTCATCCTACATATTTTTTCACATGGAGAAATAACCAAATAATAACAAAAACACCAAAAACAAAACAAATAACCAAATGTGTATACCATGAGACATGCTATTTTATGTAACTTAATCTATATAATTTATAGCAGAAAAGAACACAATCCAACTTACCACATGTTTCACTTCCAGAGGTTATCAAGCCCTATAAGGAAAACATTCAAAAACTATTATAGTATATCCCTTTCATGCACAAAGTATAGAAAATGTGGTGTTATGAGTATATATCCCAATAAATCAAGATCTATCAAGACTCTCAGTGTCAAAGGAAAAGAAAACAATGGTGTTTTCAATTAAGAGTTAAAAAATTTTAATGTGGTGTTTTTATATTGGGAATAAAAAGACAAGGAAATTCATTTTTCGTTCTGGATGAAAAGTGAACTTGCAGCATTTACTGATTAGATAATTATGCATACAAGTGCATTTTGCCAAGGCTCTACTGTATTCATCAAATTATATTACTGACTGTAAGACATATCTTTATTATTATGGTACCAATACTTTATGCACCAGTTAAAGTATATTACAATTTTTTTTAACCAATTTTAAGATAAGCTCCAATTTTGGAGATATTCAAATATGAGGAAAATATGCAAAATATTAATGTTGACAAAAATAGCATTCCCGTTGCTAAAATATTGAGCTACCAAAACATTTCCTGAATGTGAAAGGAAAACTCCCACAACCAGAAGAAACAAAGGGAAAGACTATATACCTGATTTTATAATAGAAAAAACAAAATCTAGGATGTACTATGACCCTGAAAATAGTAACTCCTGTTCCATTCATACCTCCAAAATGGTTTGAAACAAGGCATAATTTACAAATTTCAAAAGCAGCTTGGAAAATAATACTCTGAAATGATGGTCATGTTCTTTAAAAAAATTTCTGATCTGACATTTTATATAGGCTTTTTATCTGAAATCATAGCATAAGATACAGTTATCAAAAATTATATTTAATAGTCTTAAGGTAACAGTTATTATAATAAACTGTTAAGATCAATTAATAAAAGAAGAAAAATACTGAGCTATAGCTGTTCTAATCCCCAAAAGACTCACTTCAGGGTTTTTTTGTTCAGACTGTTCCTGATTTTGAAGTTCACTCCACTCAGCTCTTACAGATGTACCTGAGAAAAACAAAATCTTAAAATTAAAATTAACATCTTTAATTCTTAAAATTTCTTGATTCAGGTAATATTTAAAAACAGATACTACAGATATTTAGAAATGATCACTTTCACTAAATTTTTTCCCAGTTTTTATTAACTGAAGAATATTCCTTCAATCTTTTCTTCCTTAAAATTTAAAAATTCCATTATCAGAGCTTATATAAGCACATTGTAATCTACAGGTATGACAGATTTATTTATTTAGTATTAGTGAAGTTTACAGCTTCACTATTTTTTAAAAATTCCTAAAATCAGTTAAAATTAAAAAATACTGGTAAAATGCAACAGATAAGACTGGTAGTGAGCACCTCCACTGAGCACAAGACACTGCAAATATAGTAAAGTTGTTTCTGTACTCTTTTTCAGGATGAGGAAGAGAAATATGAATGTGATCACTTCCTCCCACTTTTCACTGATATTCTTGTGGACTTAAGTGTCACTCAACATCACCTGAGTGACGCTGCCAACAAAATAATTTAAATGTATGTCTTTTCATATGTAAGTGCTATTTTTAATGAATGAAAGACAAATTATATACTGTTATAATTACATTTAACTGAATTATAGTATTTGACATAAATGCAGCCATTTTATTAGCAATCTTAGTAAATAAAAACACCATTTTAAGGTATTTTTCATATAAAGTATTAAAAACATTTATCAGTATAAATTCAAACCTGTTTTTGAATTTAATTATGCAGCTCAAGAGCAACAGATTATAATTAGCCATGTTTTTCAGGGCTTATTATTAGAGTATAAAATATGTAAAATCAGAAGATACACTCACTGTGTTCATTTGCTAGTACAAATGATTCAGGAGTTCTTTCAGGTAGGGGAGGAGGCGAATCTTCACTAACATCAACATCTATATTAAATACATAAAATTTAGACAAATTATGAACTTGTTAGAAATGTTAACTCATTTAAAAATGAACTTATTATCTAAACAAAATGAGAGCTTTTTTGACATTCTTAAAGATCACTATCACGAGTATCTAAGAGAACCAGTCTTTAAAAGTGCAAAAAATTAACAAGATATCCTTATCAGTAGACTCATTATCAAAAAGAATTAGGAAGCTTACTGAGCAAAAAACCTCCATCATTGATGGACAGAGCAAATGTCAATGATTCTCCTGACACCCTCTAGGCATCAACCACACTGTCCTCTGAGTTTGAAGGCATCTCCAACAGAGAAGCCAGCAAGTGCCTTTTCTACTGGGCCTGCTGATGATCCTCTGAGTCCACAAAGGGAAGCTTTATCATTTGAAGTCAGTGTTTCCCAAACTATAATCAACTGCTTAACTCCTTTTATGAGTTTTGCCATACTGTGGACCATATAAATATATATTTAAATCCCACTCATTTTCAACTTAATGATGTACTTCAGTCATGTTTTAAATAAATATTCACGACTAAAATAGATTGATAGTGCTAGTTATTTTTCTAATACACAAAATATAACCATTATAAATTTTAGAGCAAGAGAGGGGACTTATGTATATCTATGGCTGATCCATGTTGATGTATGGTAGAAACTAACATAATATTGATAAGCAATTATCCTCCGATTAAAAATTATTTTTAAAAAGGGTCCAGTAAAATGATTCAAATGAAAAAAAAATTTTGCAATGTTCATTTATTCAGTGCCTAAAATCTTATGAACAGTGCATATGACCATACTTTGAAGATACATTTCTGTGTATCCCTAACCCTTAAAAATATTAACAACTGTGCTATGATACTTTGCTGTTTTACATTTGACAGGACATGCATTAAAAAGAGAGTGAAAATCAAGAAAAGCCTTTTCAATTTTCAACATGCATGAGGCCAGGTATGATTACTCTGGTCCTACCTTTATTTAACTGAAGCCAAAGAAAATACAGCCCCCTGGATTCTCCTGAGAAAAGTTCCAGTCCAGTACTTTATATATATATATAACATCAGTACTGTAAGTCTTTCTTGCATGTAAAGTTAAAGCAAGTAAAAGAATTATCCACCTTGCCTGGCAGTAATAGTCTGGAGTATTAATCCTATTTCCCCTTGCCCCTTTGTTACTAACAGCTCACAGTGAAGAGATAGGTCCTGGAAGGAAGGAACGCACAATCTTGGCATTGTGGTGTCATTTCTTAATTAAGTGAACAAATCAGGAAGTAGTCTGGTTGTTTACATCAAGTATCAAATATCTTTTGGAAACTCTATACCTCTTCTGTTGTAACAGTCCTCATTTTTAAGACTTTATTTTCTAACTGTATACTTGGCTTCTCAATTGCATGTTTCTCCCTGGATCTTTGAATTGCTTTTTCTGTGTAATAAAATTCTGTTTCAGATGTTAGCTAACCAGAGATGCACATTTTCATAGGCTTTTGTAAATAATACACTTTATGGGAGCCTAGTGTAGCCATGTTTGAGAAATCTTTCAGGAGGCCTAAGTCAATATTAAAATCAGAATTCATAGCCAGGAATTTGTTTTATGCAAAAGGTTGCTTCAGGCATCAAAATTATTCCATAACAAATTTTAAAACAAACAAGCAAACAATAATCTAATACTGGTGCCAATGGTTCATCTACAAGGTAAAGAATGAATAACATTAAAATTTAGGACTGCTTGAGGGACTTCCCTGGCAGTCCAGTGGTTAAGAATCCACACTTCCACTGCAGGGTATATAAGTTCGAGCCCTGGTCAGGGAAGATCCCAGTACAGTGTGGTCAAAACAAACAAAAAAAGAACTGCCTGTAGTTATGCTGCAACACAGAATGTTCTATAGGAAAATCTTTAATGCCAAAGTCATTTAAGCATAGTTTGGGTCACACTGCACTGCCTGATAATGCTAAAACAAACAAAACGACAATTTCTTGTCTATGTATTTTCTTGTGTAGCTATAACCTAGTAGTTATTTTTCAAATCCTGAAGTTGAGGGAAAAAATATTGACAATTTTAAATTATGCCAAACTGTTACAATATTTATTATGGCAACCAGTATCTTCTAAAGATCCTCAAATAAAATGTAGAAGAATCAAGAACTAGCTTAGTTCTTGGTAAATTTAAGAAACTAGCTTAGACTCTCATCTACTCTATCAGATACATCCCCAAAATAAAATGATAAATAAAGAATGTTTGAGATGAGGAAATCAGGAACCACAGTATGGGTGAACTTATCAGGTCAGAATTAGAAAAAGTCACCTTTCATGTTCACAGTACTAATTTTGCCTGCACATAATAAATAGCAGTCTGTATGTGTCACTACCAAAGTTCATGGACAAGTAAAAGACCACTGATAATCAATCTATCAGTAAATAGCTTTTGTGTTTATATATTTGCTCTCAACTTTATGGTCTGTTTAAGATAGCAATCATGGTAATTTTTATCAGATTAAAGAGGAGTTTCAAGACCCAATAATACATCATGGAACTTAGGGCATGTGTTATCTTGAGATGCTTAGATTGCTTAAAGAGTCATTAATTCAACAGTAGTAGCACTGATGACTAGATATGGAAATATCCCATTTTTTACTGACTGAATTAAACTTCCCATACTCTGTTAAGCAGTTGCAATATTGCTCCTTGGTTAAACTCATTGTTGAAAGGAGCCTTTACTAAGAACAATTTTAAAAAGGTATGTTGTAGTTAAAAGATCATAAAAGATAATGAAATAGATATATTTTTGTTGTTTAGTTACTAAATCATGTCCAACTCTTTGCAGACTGTAGCCCACTCCTCTGTCGATGGAATTTTCCAGGCCAGAATACTGGAGTGGGTTGCCGTTTCTTTCTCCTGAGGATCTTCCCAACTCAGGGATAGAACCCTCATTTCCTGCACTGGTAGGTGGATTCTTTACCACTGAGCCAACTGGGAATCCCTTACTCTCTGTAACATACATGGGTGAAATTAAATAGCCAATATGTCAGTGTCACTTTAAGTAATTCTACCTTCTCTAAATTATTTCCAACTATTTAATCATAGAAACTTTGACCCATTTATACTAAGAATTGTAAGATATAAGAAGAGAAAGTTTACAGTTACAACAATTCAAATATTTTGGAAACACAAAGTCTGGTAATGCAATGTGATCAAACTAAGGTAACAATAAAAATAAAACTAAGGTAACAATAAAAACTGTTGTTTACTGTTCAGTTGCTAAGTCATGTTTGACTCTTTTGTGACCCCATGGACTGTAGCCCACCAGGCTCCTCTGTCCATGGGATTTCCCAGGCAAGAATACTAGACTGGGATGCTATTTCCTTCTCCAAGAGATCTTCCCTAACCCAAGGATTGAACCCATGTCTCCTGAACTGACAGGCCGATTCTTTACCACTGAGCCACCAGGAAAGCCAATGGTACAGGCTTACTTAAAAAAAAAAATTAGCATAAAAAATAATTGAATTTTGCTGTATGTTCCGGAGTAATGTGTGGAATAAAACATAATGAATTAATATAACAAAACTGCTTAGAACAGTGACTGACTGGCACAGAGTAAAATTTTTAAGTGTAGATACTATTATTATTACCTTTTTCAGCACCTGAATGTATTGTTCCCGCTATATCATGTCTAGCAATGGACATTGGTAATACTTTCCTTGTAGAAATGCTACTAGTGGCAGCAGAAACAGTGGCACTTGCTGTTGAAATACTGGTTTTATTCTTGGTCACAGAACCATCAGAGTTCCTTTCATCTGAGTCAGAGTCATCAGAGTGAAGAGGATTAGTAAAACTGAGGGGTGCTCTGAATAGAGGGGAACTGTCATGATGATCTGCAAGATCATGGGTTTCAACTTGTATTGTGGGGCTTGGTGTTGAACTCACAGTTTTCATTGTTTGACAGTGGATATCTGAGGCTTTGCCTTCAGATGAATCAGGCATGGGTAGAGTGTTCTCAGGTCCATGAAATGACCACGTTAAATGTCCTTTTCCATCAAGAGGTAAGTGGTCTGGCCTTGGAGGTGTGTCTGAATTCTTCTGTGATGCTTCTGGTAGAATAATCGGATCTTTATTTGACTGTGTTGCATTGCAGTCCACGCAAGAATTCTGGGAAATATCATCAACTTTTAGATCTCTTGAACTCAATTCCTGTGACTTAGAGATTTTATCAACTGTACATGGTGAAGCCGAAGCCGATTTAATTTTAATTGCGTGTCCCCTATTTAAGAGTGTGTTCCCATCAAAACTTCTTGGTCCTTCTTGAAGAGGAACCTTCTTAATCTCAAAACTTAAATTTCGCTCCAATTTTTTATCTATCTGTTCAATAGTCGATTCGTTTTTCCCTGTAAGTTCCGTTGATTTACTATAGTTTCTGTTGAGGTCTGTTGAAGGTTGCTCTGATGAAACCATGTGCAACACTGGCTTTGGATGGTATCTGTCATTGTCCTGCCACACTGTAGTGACTGTTGGAAAAGCTGAAGGGGGAGAAGGTGTCAAGATGGGGGGCACTGGGTGAGGTTCTGGAGGCTGCAGTATTTCTTCCTTAGCATCCCCTTCTACAAGGCAACTGGAAAACATGAAAAGAAAGGTATTATAAGAATGTTCATCCTTTTAAAAAACAAGTTGATAGGTAAGTTATGTAGCTAAGCCTCTTATGTTAAAAGTCAGCAAATAAAGTCTGTGGTTATGAATAAAAAATTAAAATTTGCCCAACTAAGAAAATCAAATATTTAACAAGGTAGTAATATATGAACATTGTTTCAAGAAGTCAAATAATATTAAGAATTTTAATAAAAAACCAGTGGTCCCCTCCCGGCCCTCCAGTTACCCTGAAACATCAAGTTTCAACTTTCTTTTTTTTTCAACTTAAAGAAAAATTATTTAATTGAAGGATAACCACTTTACAATATTATGTTGGTTTCTGCCATACATCAACATGAATCACCCATAGGTATACATATGTCCCCATCCTCTTGAATTTTCCTCCCACCTCTCACTCCATGCCACCCCTCTAGGTTGTAAACAGAGCCCCAATTTGAGTTCCCTGAGTCATACAGCAAATTCCCACTGGTATCCAGTTTACATATGGTAGTGTATTACATGCTATTCTCTCCATTTCTCCCTCCCTAAAGTCTCAACTTTTTAAAAACTGCTGTTTCTAAGATTTACATCCATATTTCAAAATACTATAAAATGCACAAACTTATTCTGGATCTTTCTATTTCACACGTACTTTACTGTCTTCCAGCTATGTTAATGTCTTCTCCATCTTCCTAAGACTACTAATGTTTGGCTAGTTCAGTCTTACGACTAAAGCTATCATTCATAGCAATGATAGCATCATTTCCTATTTTTTCTTACATAACTCTTGTTTTCCCCTAATAATTGCCTTGGGTTTCCTATATATTATCAGTAATCCAGTCCTTCAAAATTTCCTGCAGATTTGAACACCTCCTCTCAACTGGTCAATAACCACCAAGAGAGGCCAATAACTGGCCACATAACCATCAATACCACAGACATCCCTCTTAGAAACCTTGAGCTTCCCACTTCAGTTTGGACCACTGGCCCCTGAGGCCACCGCAGAGCAGACAATCCTGTTTCCCAGATCCCATCTTCCTTTTTCTAGGTACACACACTTGATTTAGTGGGTTATACCCTCCAATTGTTTCCTGAAAACTATAAACGGGAAACAAATTTCCCGAGGCCTACATAATTATTATATTTTCAAGGTTACTGACTTTTGGAAAAGGAATATAATTCTAGACTAGATATAACTTTCCTTCAGAATTTTATATCAGAAGTATGATTCCTGTTCCTTTGAATGTGAGCTATTTTTTCTCCCTCTTGGAGCTTTCAGGTTCTCTCTCTCTCTCTTTTTTTTTTTAAAAACAAAAAAAAAAAACCTTTGATGTTCTATAATCTCATGCATGCTAAATTGCTCAGTTGTGTCTGACTCTGCAATCCAATGGACTGCAGCCCCCCAGGCTCCTCTGTCCATGGGATTCCCCAGGCAAAAATACTGGAGTGGGTTGCCATGCCCTCCTCCAGGGGATCTTCCCAACTCAGGGATCAAACCCAGGTCTCCTGCATTGCAGGTGGATTCGTTACCATCTGAGCCACCAGGGAAGCCCACAGTCTCATGGTGTTAACTTTTTAAAATCCATTGTATTAGATTTTAATCCATTATATTGAGAACTTTCTATATAAACATTTATGTTAATACTAGGGACTTACTTCTTTGCTAATTTATTCTCTTCCAGTCTCCTTCCAGACTATGGCTAGGTTTAGTTATTGTTACTACTATTACTATGTAACATACTTCCTAGTTTGATTCTCTAATATCTTTTCTCCACATTTTCTTGAGAAATTTCCTTATCTTCGAGCCTTCCTTAATTAAAATTAAATTTTAATTTTAAAAACTTATGCTATTATTTTTAATTTCCAAGAGTATCTTCTTTATTATGATCTGGTTCTCTGGTTCTTATTTCATGCTTATAGTATTAAGCACTGAGAAAACAGACAGGCCCCTCCCCCCATTGTGTGTTGTCTCTATTTCATCCTGTCCCCCTTTTCCCTGCTTATTGGATATGTCTTTCATGTTAGAATCTTTTATCAAATGTCAAATAATTCCTGGCTCTGTTCATTTTAAATCTACAATTTAAATATTTATAAACCAGAATCATATGACTGACTAAATCTAATACAACAAACGGGCCTTCTTCTCCAATAACTCCAATATAATCTACACAATACATTAACTTGCTTACTGCAGCCATACTAAAAAACAAAGTATACTGTTTTTTTTTTAATCAGTCTTATGCTATTTGGATTTTATTTTCAATTAACAAAGCATTCTTTGTGGAACACAATGAAATTCTGCCAATTTACCCTACTGCATGAATAAGAAAGACGATGACCTAAGTGTATTATACAAAATCACACACACATAAAAATTTGAGTATATATCCCCAAATAAAACCCTGACATAAGCTGAAGGAACATTTTTCTGTTAACACTCATTTAGTACTTTTAAAAATTACCTTTTCGTTTGTTGAAGAAAAATAGGAGTCAAAGTTTTAAAAAAGGTATATGAGAAGGGTTTAAAATTCAAAACACTCTACTCATTTTTTCTCCTTCAAAATTAGGAAGAGGCTACCACTATTTGTTGTTGGAGGTAGATGACCATATAAATCACAAATATCAGTGCACACTTTGAGGACCTCTACCTTGGCTCAATCTCAAAATCTAAATGAAAAGATTTTAGTGTAGCAAAACAATGTTTCTTAATTTCCTTTAAGGTCATTATAGTGTCTTTAGGACTCTAAAGAACTGATATGGGAGACAAAAAAGTTAGAGAACTCACAATCTATATAGGTTTAAACTGGCTACCTTCCACAACAAATACGAAAATGAAAATCAAACAAGAACTGCTGAGAAGTGCTAGTGGGCAGTTGACACCCTGAGCATTTAAACACTGACGCCTAAAACCATCTGTATAGGCTTCCTGATCTTCCTTATAGAAGCATGCAAAGGAATTCTAGAGACTATAATATATAACTATTACATCTTTTCTTACTTATTGTAAGCTTTTACTTTTGTAAAGAAGGATCACATGAAGTACAGTAACTCAATGCCAAGACACAATCATAGTTGCCTCACCCAACTTTAGTCAACTACTATCAAAGTTTTAAGGGGAAAAAAATTGGTGAATCCTATACAAAGAAGTTCTACTTTGAGGAAGGTCAAGCTGTTTGGGCAGATCTATGCTCAGGATAAGACACAGTAAAGTCATCCCAACATTATTACACATCTTCCACTGTGCCTCCTTTTAATTCAGTAACTCAATCTTAACTCCACATTGTAAAGAGAAAACCAACATTTGGTGAAACGAAGTATGTTCCATGTCCTATATGTAGCATTTTCATATACTTCATTTCATTTACTCCTCAGGAAAATACTTAAAAAGAAACCAACGAACCAAGCAAACGAACAGAAAACAAAAAATCAAATAAATTAAGTGACTTACAACTTCAAAGCTTGTAAGCAGCTGAAAAGGATCTGAAACAAAATCATTTTGACTACCTATATTCTTTCCAAACTACCATCTACCTGACCTAGCACTAACCTGAAAGAAACGGGAGAGAAAAAGGGTAACAGGAATAAATATTTTTATCTATTATAAATGAGCACTTGGAATGAAAGTAAGATCATATGCAAATAATTTGACAGTTTTATTACTTGTTATTAGAAAACTGAAATAAATCTTTAGAATAGCTAAAATTTTAGTTGTACCATATCAAAAGATGAACTAAAATCAATTCATGATTATGCTCACTGTTCTGGTATACTACTGAAAATTTATCTAAATTGAAAATAATATTTTATTTTCTGTTGTTTTCTGTTACTGTTAAAACATCAGCTGCCATACATATGCTACATTCTAAACAAAAGAATGATAAGAGAATTATTTAAAAAAAACCTTAAAAGATAAGTATCCTTTCAAACAAAACGTGACATACAATACCTGCGGGTCCTTGGTGGTTTTGGAGGGGGAGAATCTTGTTTGTCATGATCTGTGGAGCTGATCATATTTTCAGTGTTAAATTCATTCTGCCACGAGGAGAAAAAGCTTCATTAAGTTTAAAGGAAAAATAATTTTCCTTCCTCATGTTTCAGATAAACTTTTTTATTGGGCTTTTGAATTTTTAAAACAATGCTAACTTTGCTAAATAATAAAATAGGTATATCTTCTATATTTAAGAATGAAAAGCCAAATTCAGTGAGAAAAGTATATTAAAAAAAGTCCATCTCCAGTTACTAAAAAAGTCAGTCGTATACAGCAGCATTTCAACATACTTCAAATGCTCCTGCAAAGAAACAGATGTTTCAAGAAAATGAAGATCAAAGAAGATCTTTTTTTTAAGGCATCACTACCACTAGATTTGTAACATGCAGATTTTGGGGGAGGGGAAACCACAAAGTAAGTCTTATGTCCTAAACTTCTTGGAGACATATATTGCTACCTACTATTTTTAAACAGGTCCTGAAACGAACTTTAATCATTCATTGCTCCACCATCCTTCTGTCAACATAGAATGCCCACTCCATTAGGGTACACAACTCCTATATCACTGCCTAACCAAATGGACCCAAAAAAGGCAGGCAGAGCCTCTAGGGATATACTCGGTTCTTGCTGTTGACATGGACCAGTGAAGTCATTAAAAGGGATGATCTGTACTAAGCTTTAGGTTGTATTTGGGGGCTTCCCTGGGGGCTCAGAGGTTAAAGTGTCTGCCTGCATTGTGGGAGACCTGGGTTTGATCCCTGGGTCAGGAAGATCCCCTGGAGAAGGAAATGGCAACCCACTCCAGTATTCTTGCCTGGAGAATCCCATGGATGGAGGAGCCTGGTGGTCCATAGGGTCGCAAAGAGTCAGACACGACTGAGCGACTTAACTAACTAACTAGGTTGTATTTAGTTATGATTGTGAATAGAGATGTGAAATTATTATATAAAACATTGTCTTGAATTAGTTTATAGCTTCAGAAAGTACCTCATTTTTATATAGTTAGGCTGTGTTAAATCTGGGCCAGAAGACAAGAATGATTTTCACCCTTGCCTACAACTTAGATAATTTTAGAAAATAAACAACAAACATCTTTCTAGATACTATAATCAACTAAAAAGTTAGTCACTCAGTTGTGTCTGTCTCTTTGTGACCCGATGAACTGTGTCAACTAAAAACTCTCAAACTGTAGTTTGCTTTTTTAAAAAATCAAATGAACCTCTTCCATGTCCATCATGGCATCTTCTTTATATAACAGTTTCTTGCGAATGTGCTTTTTTACTAAGTATTCCCAACAAAAGGAATCAGAGACTTTAACTCTATAGCAAATTTTAGTATACCCGTCTCCTAATATCAGATGCATATGAAGTGTCTTACACATCTTACTGTGTATCTTGTTCTAATCAAAACAAGAGTTACAATATGAGATGAAAGTTTTCATCCTTCATTAGCCACCTCTAAAATTGGAGGCTTCTGTTTAGGAATATCTGCTATAGATAGGGTGATCATATAATTTATTGTCCAAATTAGGACTTGTACACCTACACAACGAATATAAACTTGTTTTGCTTCAAGTAAATCAGGACTTTTCATTACCACACTTTTAGATCCTCGACTATCACCAGAATTTAGACTCTGCATCATAAAGATTCCTCTAATATGGTAGTGATTCATTTGCTTATTATTTCTATTAAACAATCATACACCCACAATAATACTCATTAATATTTTTGTACCAAAATCTATATAAATATTCTCACTAAGTAGGTTAAATAACTGTTTCTAACCTACAAAAACACAGCGATTTGTAATAAAACATAAATAGCCTCATGTCAAGTCAGGTTTTGCTACCAAATACCAAACACACACACACACACACACACAAACACACCAACCGTACGTTTTCAGCGCATTTTCAATTTTAGAACAGCAAGCACTGGAAAGGATACAAAAATGCAAAGGACATGGCCCCTAACTTCAAGAATTATATAACCATCCAACAAAAAAGTGAAAGGGCAGTAAATCATAAAGTGGTAAAATCTGTACACTGAAGCTAGGAAATCAGAGAAAGGAAATGTTATAGATGAGAATATTAAGGATATAGTTGGGAAAATAATAAGAAGTTGAAAATATGAATGTACCATGCAGAATGGCATTAAGGGGTGGATAAGACATTGACAAGGAGAACAGAGGCACGAGGTATAGAACAGGTGGGACTGGAACAGGAAGAGAAAGTAAGGGTATTTGCAGGCAAATGACTATATGTGACAAAGGAAAGAAGGTGTCATTAAAGACTCCTTATTCTGGGTGAAAAAGTGCCATTAACAAAAAGGCACAAAAGAGGAAAAGACCTTCTAGGGGAGGTCAGATTTTGAGCATGTTGAATTTCCAATAATTAAAGGAATCAATGTGGCAATGTAGAAATGCAACTGAAGAGAGCCACTGCCCACACTGCAAGAACAAAACCTCCTACTCACTGGACTTAAGAACGGAACAATGTTCTTGGACTCCTAGTTTTTACCTACAATAATGTTTGCTGTACTTTTATATCTCCTGATCCTCTTATATATACACCTTTTGTCGCCACATTTGTCCTAATGTATACTGCTCTCTTTGGCTGCTTTTATTACCAGTTAAAACAATCACCAACTTTTGAAGTTGAAAGATATTTTAGAAATTAAAGAATCTACCAGAGATTAGGTTCTAGTGTATTGTGTGCTTCAAGCAGAGATTACTAAAATTACTTTTTTAAAAACTTCTGACCACCTTCACCCATTTCATTAAAGTTATTTTATGTATTAATATTTCCACATAACAGAACTGTATCAAGGGCCACACAAAAAAAAATTAAAACCTAATAAATACTTAAGGATGATACCACTCTTATGGCAGAAAGAGAATAACTAAAGAGCCTCTTGATGAAAGTGAGAGGAGAGTGAAAAAGTTGGCTTAAAACTCAACATTCAGAAAACCAAGATCATGGCATTCAGTCCCATTGTTTCATTGCAAATAGATGGGGAGACAGTGGAAATAGTGAGAGACTTTATTTTTTTGGGCTCCAAAATCACTGCAGCCATGAAATTAAAAGATGCTTGCTCCTTGGAAGAAAAGCTATGACCAACATAGACAGTGTATTAAAAAGCAAAGTTATTACTTTGCCAACAAAGGTCTGTCTAGTCAAGGCTATGGTTTTTCCAGTAAGTCATGTATGGATGTGAGAGTTGGGTTATAAAGAAAGCTGAGTGCTAAACAATTGATGCTTTTGAACTATGGTGTTGGAGAAGACTCTTGAGAGTCCCTTTGACTGCAAGGAGATCCAACCAGTCCATCCTAAAGGAAATCAGTCTTGAATATTCATTGGAAGGACTGATGCTGAAGCTGAAACTCCAATACTCTGGCCACCTGATGAGAAGAACCGACTCACTGGAAAGACTCTGATGCTGGGAAAGATTGAAGGCAGGAGAAGGGGACAACATAGGATGAGATGGTTGGATGGCATCACCAACTTGATGGACATGAGTTTGAGTAAACTCCGGGAGCTGGTGATGGACAGGGAGGCCTGGCGTGCTGCAGTCCATGGGGTTGCAAAGAGTTGGACATGACTGAGCGACTGAACTGAACTGAACTAAGGATGTATTGGAGAAGGAAATGGCAACCCACTCCAGTGTTCTTGCCTGGAGAATCCCAGGGACGGGGAAGCCTAGTGGGCTGCTGTCTCTGGGGTCACACAGAGTCGGACACGACTGAAGCGACTTAGCAGCAGCAGCAAGGATGTATTATCAGTTGCAGGACAAAATAAATACTAAAACAAGGTGCTTAAAAAAAAAAAGGTGTGAGGAAAAAATTCAGACTTCGATAATCACTCCTAAAATGTACAACATAAACATAACAAGGATCATAACACAAATTAACAATAATTGTTAACAACATTGTAACAAGTGTTGTTACTCAATAATCCTAAAACCGAAAATTCTGGCATCAACTGATGGTAGTATCTTTTACATACAAGAAAAAAGGCATGTGTGCACACCTTAGAGATACTTGCTTACTGAGGTATTTATATATCCCAAGTCCATGCTACTGAATCTGAAAATAAACTTTCTCTTTAGATCTCCTACTCTTGGAAGTGATTTTAGTTGTAAGTATCTCTAACAAATACTGTTTATTAAAGAGTCATATTGTTGACTAGCATTTCAAACTAAAATCTCTACAAAAATAATTCAGAACATAGAGCTTTAAGTTTTTTTTTTAATTCCTCAACTTCCATATTAAGTAGTTAGAGAAATAATAAATGGAGATTTATAATTATTTCTCAGAGCATAGGTTCAAAAACGTAAGTAATATATTTCAAATCATTTTACTCATCATACAATTCTAAGATAATTTCCCCCAATTTTTTAGATCCCACATTTCTCCGACTGGGGTTTGTGGCTTCCAACCATATATAAACATGTTTAAAAAACAGGTCATTTATATTTTAAAGTACCTAGAAAACAAGATTTCTTAAGAGGAAAACATTAAAAAATTATCTAAAATGATAAGCTATCTTATCTTCTATCCACTTGTCTTTCCAGTTTTTTATCCATTCATCCACTGAAAAATACAGTTCCAGACATTATGGTATACAACCTTTGGCAAATCTTTCTTAGAATGGATTCTATAGAAAATTATTTTTCCCTCTTGCAAAATAGGAAAACCCACCTTGTTCAATGGCAAATTCAGCAGTCACCCTGTCAGCTTTAGCAGAAGTTAAAGTTTCAAGCATGTAGTATGTGTCTCCTATATAACCAGGCAATGAGATGAGAGACTAGGACTGAAATAACTACTATTTCTATTGTATGTTATTTCACCTAATCTCATATTACGTATGATTTTTCTTGTATTCCTTAGAGATTTGTAAACCTTTGAGCTACTAGGCAGAAACTATAACAAAATTATACCTGTAATGTGGAGTTCAGGATAGTAAAAAGGAAGTTTAATTTTAGGAATAAAATCTAAAGAAAAATCAGGTAATGAGAAAAACAAAGATGAAAATAATGCGATATTTATCACATATTTTCTGGAGATAACTTAAATACAGTTAAAAGCTTGAAAAAATACAACACTGAACACTGTATTTTTTTTTCCTAGCAAAGGCAACAAAAGCAAAGTTAAGCAAGTGGGATTATATCAAACTAAAAAGCTTCTGGATAGCAAAACAAACAATCAGGAAAATGAAAAAGCGACCTACCAAATGGGAAACAATATTTGCAAACCATGTATCTGATGAGGGGTTAATACCTTAAATATTTTAAGGAGATCACATAACACTGTAGCAAAAAAAAAAAAACCCCACAAACAAGTCAATTAAAAACTGGGAGAAGATTTGAAAAGATATTTTTTCCAAAGAAGACACGAGGATGGCCAACAGGTATGTGAAAAGGTGCTCAACATCATTAATCTTAAGGAAGATGAAAATCAAAACCATACTAAGACCTCATACCTGTCAAAATGGCAATTATCAAAAAGACAAGGAAAAACAAAAGGGAACCTTTGTGTATTGTTGGTGGGAATGCAAACTGATGCAGCCATTATATAAAACAGCACAGAGGTTCCTCAAAAAATTAATAGAACTACCATATGATCCAGCAATTGTACTTCCTTCCGTATATTTATCTGAAGAAAACAAAACACTAAGTTGAAGATACACACATACACACACACACAAATGGAATATCATTTGGTCTTAAAAAAGAATGAAATCTTGCCATTTGCAACAACATGAATGGAACTTGAGGGCATTATACCAAGTGAATTAAGTCAGAGAAAAGACAAATAGCATATGATCTCATATGTGGAAAAAGAAAACAAAAAACCAAACCCAAAGATACAAAAAACAGATTGGTGCTTGATAAAGAGGTGGTGTCAGTGGTAGACCCAAAGTGAGTGAAACAGGGTCAAAGTTTGCAAATTTCCACTTGTCAGTCAGTCATGGGATATAATATACAGTTTGGTGACTATAATTAATAATACTGTATTTTATATTTGAAGGTTCCTAAGAGTAAATGGGCTTCCCAGGTGGTGCCAGTAGTAAAGTATCTGCCTGCCAGTCAGTGCAGGAGACATAAGAGACATGGGTTCAATCCCTGGGACAGAAAGATCCTCTGGAGAAGGGTATGGCAAGCCACTCCAGTATTCTTGCCTGGAGAATCCCATGGATAGAGGAGCCTGGCAGGCTACAATCCAAAGGGTCACACAGAGTCAGACACAACTAAAATGACTTAGCACAAAAGAGAATACATATTAACAGTTCTAACCACAAGAAAAAAATTCTGTTAACTATGTATGATGATGGATATTAACTAAACTTATTATAGTGATAATTTCACAATATATGCAAATGTTGAATCACAATGGTATATACACCTGAAAGTAATGTTACATGTTAATTATATCTCAACAAAAATTAATGTAAATAATTTCTATACATTAAAAATATTTTTGTTTCTAGGAATAAGGAAGTGGTATAACTCTGAAATTCAAAAACTTTAACCTTGAAATTAATATTGCATTTACAGAAAAAAACAAAAATATTTTTCAAATAAAGTTTAAAGAAGAATGTAGCCTACTTAGTTTTTGTAAATTTAAAGGAGTCTCAAGTTAGGTAAAATTATACACAGTAATATACAGACATTCTACTCTATATTATAAAATATTTGGCTATGTTGAGCACAGGCTATAACAGGCTTTAATTAAACTAAAGAGAAAACAGATGTGATAATATATGAGGCATAGTTGCACAATGATTCCTTTGTTGATGAAGGAAATGATAATGTCACATATATGAATCTTAAAAATCTGAAACTATCACATGTCTAATAAAGGAAATACACTATCCCCAAAATCCATGGGTCAATATTACTTTACACATTGAGGTAATACGCATTTGGTTAACTAATCTCTCATAACACCAAGATATTTCAAACAAATAGTCTCAGAAATTGCCAAAACCACATAAAAGGAGAAAAAAATTAAAACAAAGGTTATAAATGTTGCCAGTAATATCTTCATTTTACTTAAGTTATTGGAGCTAAATTAGTTTATCAAGTGACAGTTAACTTAGGTTGAATAATAAAGATGTAAAGAAATTTATCCAAAAAAACTCCAAAAAATAGCCCAATACCTTCAAGGATAGAATGATAATATAGAGGAAGTAAGAGGAGTACTTTTTTAAAAGGCAGAAAGAGCACTGTGAGAAAACAGTACTTTTGTCAATAAAATAGCCAATAAAATCTTTTAACACTAAAATGACAACTAAAGCCCCAAAGGGACATTATCGTGGTCTTATAATTCTACTTAATTAAAAAGTACATACAAAGTAATGACAAAACTGTATATCATGATGACCAAAAACAAAATAAAATTCATGTAGAATCAACTTAGACTTACTTTGGTTGGACGGAAGGGGAGACAAAAATGCAGTTAATTTGTTAAAAGTAATCTATACTTGAAATGATATTGAATTATATAATTTTAAAGATCTAAATTCATAAATATATTTTATTTAGAATATTATTTAACTTTTATTAGAGTCATTAAATTATTCATCACAGTAGAGATTGAACTAGGGAGAAGAAAAGGAATTAAAAAATAACAAATAAAACTAATAACAGATATTTATTATTAGATAAAACACAGGATGAAAATTAAAAAGCTAAATGTCACATCTTGGTAAAAAGTAAATTTTCTAAAATTAATATGCAAAGAACACCTACCACTCCATCAGTAATTTTCTGGGTGCCATGAATTTCATATAGTTGTAGCTGTTTTTCAAACAGTTGGGCGATAGCTCTATGAACAAGCTCATATTGCTCCTATTAAGGAGATGAAGTGATAAACAAGGGAAAAGACATTAAAAAATGAAGGCAATTATAAAAATACACTTCATAAAGTGAAACAGAAAAACATACCTTAGTTTGTACTGCAGAATGCCTCTGTGTTCTCATTTCTTGTATTAAGTTAAAAACATTAAATTCTTCTGGTATTTTCTAAAACAAAGAATTTAATACATGAACTCTGGACAACCATTCAGAAAAACAGTGTAACAGTGTTCAACTTTTCATACAGACATTATATATAGCTGGATAACTGAGAACATTTATTAAGCACTACCTATCATGTATCAGTGACTGTCTAGAGCCAAGAACTAATCTTGACTCTCAGCAGTCAAGTTAGTGAGCCAGATACGGAGACAGATAAATGTCCAGCCAACAAATGGTTGCAGTACAGTTGGAGTAAATATGCTGTGACCAACACTGATTGGTATGTGAGTGAAAAATTAAAAAAATATACACAAACATGGCAGATAGAATGTATAATCTATATTTGGGGAATAGAGAAGTTTGATGTAGATAAAACTGACTAAAAGACTGAAAGAAGGAGAACTATTCAAAAGAGAAAAGATAAGGCTACTTGGCATCAGAATACAAACATGATAGAGTTTGAATTCATTCTATAAGCTAGTGTTTTCTTGGCTGTCTCTATAAGGACCAGTTAAGACAGCTACATCTCTGGAGACTGATTGTGAATCCTACAGAATTAGTTTCTACACCTGGTATTTTAACTACTACAATAGGCAATTGTAGACATGAGCAGAAATATAGACGTGAGCAGATCTAATATTCGGGTAACTTTTGTAGCAGGGAAAATAAAAGAGTGAAAAGGGGAGAAACTGGTGGAGGTTTACTGAAGCATTCCAAAAAAAAAAAAAGAAAAGTAGAAACGGATTTGAGACATATTGCTGAGGCAGAATTATTAGAACTTGGTCATCAGCAAGAATATTTTGGAGAGATAAAAAAGATAGAAGAGTTAAAATGTGATTTCTAGGTTCACTGCTTAGGAGTCTTGACATATATCAAAATATTTTTATATCAATTCCTAACCTAAGCCTTAAGATTATATTTGTTATGTTAAACTCAGTCAAATGGGGACTATATTCAAGATACACAACCCTTCTGAAATGACAAGATGTTTGCCTGCTTGTATTCATCCAAATGCTTCCCACCCGGATTTTAATCCCTGATTTTTATGTTAAAATGTGTTATAAAGCCACTTAAATTGTGTTCATTTCATATGAGTATCAGGAAATGATTAGAATGGGGGAATACAAAAATAAAATTTAACAGCAGGCTTTTTGAAAAACTATTGAAAATTTAAATATTCCTCATGCAAAAGTACAAAATGGAAAGGGAGAGAAAAAAAAGGAAAATGAATAAAAGGAAGAAGGAAAAGAAAATAAATATTTTATTGTTCATATTTTATATAACAGATTGACATATTCTTAGAAACTATAGAGCTATGAAGAATAAAACTTCCTAATTCATAGAAAATGAATGTACTATAGAACCAGCAAATAAACCAAATCTACATATAATAAGGAGACTTATGCTTTTTAAATCTGTAACGAAGGCTATTTCTTTATATCCTCCATGGTATCAAAACCAATTTCTTGGAAACAGAAGTAGTAGCAAAAATAATAACAAGGATTATAATAAAAAACTAACAGTAAATGGAACACTCGCTACCTGCCACACACAGTAGTGATGAACTTTACCAGTTTCTTAAGAACTTACTTAATTCTTCAATTATTAACATTATGATTCGCACTTTCAAATAAATTATGGTACAATGAGATCAAGTAATTCGACCAAGATCCCACAACTAGTAATGACAGAGCCAAGAATTTTAACCTTGGCGGTCTAGCTCCAGTCAGCATTCTTAACCACTATACTATATAATGTTTCCAGTTAGACATAAATATTCACTGAATTGATTATATTTATACATAGATAAATATAAAAGGCAACAGGGGTGCAGTATTTGGAAAAGTCAATGCAGAGCGTACATGTCTAATGTAGGTATAAATTCATCCAGAACAAATGAGTGACAATATGTTTATTTTGCTGCCCAGTGTATTACTCTCAAGCTAATATGCATCATTTATACCTTTCACTGCCTTTATCTCTTACATAGCAAAGCTACTTCTAAGAAAGTAGTAACATGTGTAACAAAACATATGGTATAATTTACTGCAATTAGTTATAAGTTTAAAAATCATAAGAGATCAATTAGATATAATGCTATATAAAAATTATTCTTACCCCAGCTTTTAGTAAATTCCACGTATAATCTATGGCACAAATGGCACCTGTTCTTCCACAGCCTGCACTATGGATATAAAATTTGAAAAAACAATTTGATTTTTGTAATAAAAGAACTATAAGATAAATGTGGATGGATATGTTAATACTCAGAAGCAAAAAATCATTTAAGAAAGCTGATAAAATTCTACTTATTTAGTAAGTAAACTACAACTTAAGATGTGTGCAGGGCAAACATCCTTAACATTATGATTTATATATTGTTTTCCTTTAATTTAAGGAACTTGCAAGAGTAATACCTAGAAGCCTTCACTTTGAAAGTCTGTCTACCTTGTGAAATAGCTAACAAAACACCTTGCAGAGATAAATTTATACTATGTTCTAGATAGCTCTGGTAGAGGAAGAAATCTACATCATTTCAATCTGCAAAAGGTACAGGAAAGATGAAGATTAACAAGCCCTAGAAACTGGTTTGAACATGAGCAGTTACACTAAAGAAAGAAAGGCCACTAATGCTTTCTAATCTCCTGAAGAACAGAACCTAAAGAATGTAAAATAAAATATCAAAGTTAGTTATTTTAAAACATGACAAAAATACTTTAAAGTAACCAGTTTTCAGCTAGAGGGAGGCAAATGCACCCAAGGACTGGAAATCACTATGAGTAAAAAGATGCTACTGACATCTTTAATAATTTTAGGCAGAAAAAAATTGGGGCAGCACTTTAATATGTATTTTGAAACTTTTAGAAATATCATGTAATTTAAGAATCCATGATACAGTACATTATAAGCAATTTAGTATGGTTTTCTAAAAAGCTCTTAACAATAGACATCAATAATATTAATTTTAAACCACTGATTTATTTGTCAATTCCACACATCAAAACATTTCTAAAATTTTAGTGTTAAGAGTTTACTAGAGCTAAATGATATATATGTAAAACTTGGTGGTTAAAAGTGTGATATTACAAAGATAGAGACAACTATATCAATGAAACACTACAGTTAACATATTTTGGTTGTTCAAAAATATTAAATGATCAACTTTATTTTATTAAAAGAAAATCTTCACATCAAATTGGGTTTATGACCGATATACATTGGCTGGACAATATGAATACAACAAGAAATAATTTCAGTTAACTTGTAAAGAAGTCAAGCCAAAGCAATTTATCTTATAATTCTACAATTAAACAGACCCTTTTCTTTTTAACCAGTTAACTACTTAGACTCAACTAATCACAGATGAACTAAAGAAAAATCATTTTAATTAAGCAGGTTGCTAACTGATTCCCACGTCTACATCAGCAGGTCACCTTTCTGGTTCATAAAGAAAAAGCAGCCCTTTCACTTCACTAATACAGGCGTTACAATCCAACCAACTGGCTAAGAAAACTATCTTTGGTGCTCCATCACCACCTATGTCTTTTTTTAACTTTTTATTTTTTATATTAGAGTCAATTAACAATGAGGTGACAGTTTCAGGTGGAAAGCAGAGACTCAGCCATCCATTCTTCCCCAAACTCCCCTCCCATCCATGCTGCCACATAACATGGAGCAGAGTTCCCTGTGCTATAGAGTAGGCCCCTGTTGGCTATCCATTTTAAATATAACTCCACTAATATCTTTTAACTATTGGATTAACCTGAGTTAATTAACCTCTGAGTCCAAAAAATTTCATTTACTTTTTATAACAAATGTGAATACAGGTATAAGTCACTTAAAAAGTAAATTGCTATTTTATGAAATAAGTACTATGATTTTAAGTCTTTTGGAAGGATCTTATGTAAAATAATAAATTAAGAGAAGGAAAACTGCCTCAGGATTCAAATCGTTTTTACTACTTAGAAACCCATATAATGACCAATCTAATGAAATTCCAAACTTATGTTTCAAAATGCTGTACATTATCCACATTATAATGCCATCTATACTGAAAAATATTTAATTAAATATTTAGAAAATTCTTTTGTACCTGCAATGAATACAAATAGGCACATCTTCATGTTCCTGGTATTTCCTCATTAAGCTTATCATGTCCAGAATAGAATCAAATGATGAAGGAACATCATGGTCTGGCCAGTTCACATAATGAAACTGATATAGCCTACGAGATTCCTTCAAGAATAACAGAAATTCAATCATATGAAAATACAGTTACAAGTTTTAAACCAGACAGAAAAGCTGCACATCTCACTTTGCTGCCATTTCTAAGATATGTATGTCATATTCAGCACTTTGTTAAAAAAAAAAAATGATAGCCTAAGGAGTCTGAGTGAACTCTGGGAGTTGGTGATGGACAGGGAGGCCTGGCGTGCTGCGATTCATGGGGTCGCAAAGAGTCGGACACGACTGAGCAACTGATCTGATCTGATCTGATCTGATTCTTAGAAACTGTCTCTAAATGGAAAATACTTACATTTTGAAATTCAAGTAAGAGTGTCCTAATGAAGTAGTCTGTTCTTGCTTGTTCAGCTTCCTAAATAAAGAGAAACACTTGTGAGTCAGTGAGAACATTAAAACAAAAATATTTACATGCCAAAACAATAATTTCTTACAATATGAAATTACCTTTAAAATTCTAGGTATGTCTAATAATTATAAAAACAACCATTCTAAAAATCATCAATTTGGTTATTTAAGTTTTATTTAGAAGTTTTTTAAACAGAAGTGTCTGTCAACCAATTACTTAGCTAGGAGTGGATCATCCAACAAAATACTTGCAAGGTGACAACCATCACCAGAATCATGTAACAGAAATAACACCTACAAACAAAACGTCACTCCTAAATACTACAAACTCCTTCAATCATTTTGTCTATTAACCTTGATTTTTCTCGGCCTAACACTCAAACTCTGAGTTAAATGGATGCCAAATGGGTAAGGAAAAGGATGCATTCAGAAAATCCCAAATTATTATTTTGGTTGTTGACAACATAGTCACTTTAAAAGTTTCTTACTGTTATTTGTCAATGTATTAGAATGAAGCCTCTTCATCAATTTGTCACTAAGTAAACTATTATTTTTGCCTTTTTTAACTAAAACTACAGATAGATGAGGACACCAATTGTCAAGAGCAACAGATATGCTACTTTATTAATTAAAAAAAAATCAACATTATTCCGGCTTTAATGTTATAAACCATAATAATTTATTTTGAACTTTTTAAATAACATTAGGGGGAAAGTATGTTTTTAAAACACAGAATAAATGAAAACACTGGTCCAAGATAACATTTGCTCACCTATAAAAGGTGAGATAAATATTTTTGACTTTGTAGGCCGTAAAGTCTCTGTTGTGCTATGATAGGCAAATATGTAAATTAGTGGGCAAGGCTGTACACCAATAAAACTTCACTCACAAAACAGGCAGTGGGCTAGACTGATCCATGGATAGTGCTGATAGATGTGGCTGTAAGCAGCAACATGCTTCTGAGCTGCTAGCCAGGCCCTCACCCCTCCCCAACACTCTACCCTCTTTCCCATCCCCAAATCGAGAGAGCTTCTAATACTCTCAGTCTTAAACACTATGATTGCCAAGTCGAGTCAAATCACTTACTATGGTTATTTTCACTACCTTGCTTTCTATTCATACATTTGATTTGTGTTTTACAACAGTGATAACAAATCCTGAGTTCTCTGAGACAATCATATGACATACAAATTACTTCCATTTTGAAATCCTGAAAGAAAAATTCTGCTTCAGCAATCCCATCACTGACAAATCAAACCAGCTCTTATTGATCAAATCAAACTTTTTATTAACAGGACTTTTAAAAATTACTCATTAGTGCAATTGAAAAACCAATCCTCAAATCAATTCATCTTTTCCCAAATTTCAAACTATTTCCTACTTTTCTCTACTGATTATGATAAATTGTTTACTATTCCTGATCCCTGCCTGTTAAAAAATTTTGTTTTGTTGTTGACCATTAATCACTACATGCTGTCACCTAAACTGTGACATTCATTGCAGTTAGTACATTTAAATTTACAAATTTTCAACATAACCACATTGCACAGAACTAGGTTTCCTGAACTGTCCAGGTATTTAATACTGTAGAATACTCTCTAAACTGGGGGTGGGGGTGGGGGTGGTGGGTAGGGGTGGGGTTAGGTAGTGTTCCATCACAGAAGTACAATATGGTTATATACTGTTTTTTACTCATTGCAAATAATATGAAATGCAGTAGGATTTTAATTTTTTTAAATATTTAATCCACAGTTAATTCTAACCAGGACTTTAGAGAATTGACTATACATTAAATGCAGGCTGTTATGAGTTAAAGTTAAGATTCTAACAATCACACTGCATTATAAAGGAGACTGTGGAACATAGTTTGAGTCCTTATCTTAATCAACCTAGAAAGCACTAAATTCCTGGTAGCATCAGAGGAATTCAGAAGTCCTAAATACAAATAAGTCATAAAATTAAGGACTTCTTGAATACAGCAATGACGAGTAAGATCACAGAAATTATATTTCATTTAACCATGGAAAACAAAATAAAAAACAGTTTTGAGATGGGTAATGCAATGGTCAATTTTATGTGTCAATTTGGCTTGGCCACGGTGTGCTCTGATTCTCAGTCACGTTATTCTTCGTATTCCTGTGAGGGAGTTTTGGGGTGAAATGAACATTTAAATCAGTAGATTTTGAGTAGAGTGGTTGGCCCTCATCCAATCAGTTAACCCGTGAATAGAACGAAAGGATCAGACTCCTCCAAGTAAGAAAGAATTCTCCAGGAGACTGCTTTCAGCACTGGCTCTTCGTGATTCTACAGCTGACTGTCTTTGGACTGGAGCTGAAATATTAGTTTGTCTCAGCCTTCCCACCTTCAGACTAGAATTGCAGTACTGGCTCTTGGTCTCCAGGCTGTGGGTCTTCAGCCTGAAACCAAAGCATCAGCTCCTCCTGGATCTACAGCTTGCCCACCCTGACTGCAGATTTTGGACTCGCCAGCTTCCATAGTCATGTGAGTCAATTCTGACAAATCTCTTTTCTGTATATACACATTCTACTGCTTCTGTTTCTCTGGAAAACCCTGAATTAATATGGGGAAATTATTTTAAGTGATTATAAAAAGACACCATCATGTGTAATCCAAAGCAAAGTGTTGGTTCTATTCTAAAGCTCACTATTTCTTTTTCCCCTCATTGTTTTTATTTTTTAATTAATCTTCTCAGATTTGTGCTTTGTTAGTTTTAGGACTTGAATTTAATTCGTTTCCAAAGCTCATCAAATAGGTATCTACTTTAAGTGTCATGTCAAGTTTTCTGCCATAAAGGGTCAATCTCTGCTTTTAGGATGGAGGTTCTCAAACCTATCTTTGTATATAATTATAAGGGGAGAATAACATGGTTATGAAAGATTAACACCATAAACTATGCTTCAGCATCAAGGATCTTTCCCATTAGTTGAATAAGAGCATAGTTATTTGTTTATTCTTAGATATGTAACACTTATAATCAACTTACATGCAAAGACTATGACAGAATTAACATAATAAGGAAATTATACATTTAAGAAAAGTCATTCCTAAAATTCCTTAGTTTATATGCACTATGCAACACAATATTGTAAAACAATTATACTCAAATTTTAAAAAGCAGTATAAAACAAGCATTATTAATATTTGTTTATTATAATTAAGTATAGATTCACATGAAAACACTGAGTGTTTGGCTTATATAACCCATAAGATTCAACACAATTATAAGTTAACTACTCATCAGTCTGACCTACCCACTGCCTGATTAAATAATGTTTATGAAAACAGGTACTTACACAAGAAATTTTAAATGGTGCAAATGTTATAGGGTCTTCTCCAAACAAAGGCCAATACCGTTCACATTTTTTCTGTTGTCCAAAAAAAGGTTAGTAAATAACTGATAATTTGTTTTATTTGAACTTTTACAAATATTTTGTGTTCCACTTGTTCTTCATTCCCAGAAAACAAACTGCCATCAGTAGGCAGGGACTAAGAGCTTAGATTTATCCAACTCTTTAAAGGTGGGCTACTAATTGCTCTTCAAGATTAGTAATAGTAACTTTATTAACCTAAGTGTATAAGCTGTTCATTTCAACCTGCTTGTTATACAGACTCCAAAAATCCTCCTCTAGAAAACAAAAATTGCTTTTTTTTTTTTAAATGCCTAGCACAAGGAGGTAAATTTAGTGTAAGAAGTTGCTCAATTTAGTGTAAGAAACTTAGCATATAAGTTTTAATGGTTCTAAAATGACAATATCTATAATAGCTAGTTGAATTCTCATTAAGTATAAAATCTGTGGCATAGTGGAAACAGCACTCCACTCGGTATAAGAAAATGTTACAGGTAGCAATTTTACCATTTGTTTACATTTAGTTCCTTTACCTATAACAACAGGGATAATAATACTTATCGTACATGATTGTTTCAAGGAATTTGAGTATATTTCAAATGTTCTACTGTTGGTAAAAAACACTATTCAAGAACTGGAAAAGGAAATGGCAACCCACTCCAGTATTCCTGCCTGGAGAATCCCATGGATGGAGGAGCCTGGTGGGCTACAGTCCACGGGGTTGCAAAGAGTCAGACACGACTGAGCGACTTCACTCACTCACTCACTATACAAGAATAATATATTAAACTATTCACTTTTATTTGAGATTAGAGAAGGTATAATCAAACAGTATCCTTATTTTCCCATAATAAATAGGTATAGAAATAGTAGAATATTCATTTACATTGGTTTCTAGTATCAAGCCTCATTATTTTAAAAATTTAAGGTAAGTGAATAAAAGCCTAACTTCACAGAAGATCCAGTGATTCTGATACAAGAAATAATGTAATTTTACCAGTAAGACCCAATAAAATGGAAGTCTTTAAACTGACAATCTAGCTTAAAATACACATTTTAGCAGTGGGAAATATCAGTTCTTACTAAATCCTCATAGTTCTAAATACAGTAAGTGGAACTGTTACCTATAGGCTGGAATTAATTGTAAGTTGTCAATACTGCTCTCAGGGCAAAAAGCAGAACTGCCTAGTATGTCACTTTAACTTAGAGTAAATACTACTAAAATTTTAGAAGGCTTAAAGTCACAAACTTAATTTCCTAGTAGAAGTTTATAGAAAATGATAAATTATTTTGAAGGTTATTTGTTTTTCTTCTTGGTCTTTCACTTAGTAAAGCTTTAATATCTTGAAACAGAAAACAAGTTTATAGGAGATTAATTTAGCAAGAATTGAAAGTTTGTGACTAACATGCCTCTCTTCAGAGCAATGTTGAGTAAAGTTTATATTGGTATTTATATTTCAGGTATGAACTAATTACTGATACAATTGATACCAAAATGTATATGTTAAACATCATACGTGAATTTTATTGTTGTTCAGTTGCTAAGTTGTGTCCAACTCTTTTGTGACCCTTTGGACCACAACACGCAGGCTTCCCTGCCCTTTGCTATCTCCTAAAGTTTGCTCAAACTCATATTCATTGAGTTGATGATGCCATCCAACCATCTCATCCTCTGTCACCCCCTTGTCCTCCTGCCCTCAATCTTTCCCAGCATCACGGTCTTTAATCTATAGTAATTTGTCATTGGTTCAGATATGAGGAAGCTGAAGCTCAGAGGGGGCAGTTCACTGCACCATGTCCAAATGCCAGTAAAGTGTAGGTTTGTTTGATTTCATTACCTGTGCTCTTTCCATTAGGTCACACTCTAAGTCAAAGTGGAGATTATCAAATGAATTCATAGCCCTGACCGATAAAACAACAAAACCAACTAACAAAACACTATGAATCCAAAAAATCATTAGGTTCAAAAAGTTTTAGCATTCAATACAACTTTATCTTTTAAGCATTATTACTGATATACAATGTGAGCTTATTAATAGAAAGGAAAGAAACAAATCCTAAATCTTAAAAGTAACTTAAAAAAATTTAGGAAGGTGAAATTTAAATTTCGTCATGGAATTCCAGTTGAGCTATTTCAAATCCTGAAAGATGATGCTGTGAAAATGCTGCACTCCATGTGCCAGCAAATTTGGAAAACTCAGCAGTGGCCACAGGGCTGGAAAAGGTCAGTTTTCATTCCAATCTCAAAGAAAGGCAATGCCAAAGAATGTTCAAACTACCGCACAATTGCACTCATCTCACAGGCTAGTAAAGTAATGCTCAAAATTCTCCAAGCCAGGACTCTGTGGGAGAGGGAGAGGGTGGGATGATTTGGGAGAATGGCATTGAAATATGTATAATATCATATATGAAATGAGTCACCAGTCCAGATTTGATGCACAATACTGGATGCTTGGGGCTGGTGCACTGGGATGACCCAGAGGGATGGTATGGGGAGGGAAGCGGGAGGAGGGTTCAGGATGGGGAACACATGTATGCCTGTGGCGGATTCATTTCGATATATGGCAGAACCAATACAATATTGTAAAGTTTAAAAATAAAAAAATAAAAAAATTCTCCAAGCCAGGCTTCAGCAATACGTGAACCACGAACTTCCAGATGTTCAAGCTGGTTTTAGAAAAGGCAGAGGAACCAGAGATCAAATTGCCAACCTCCGCTGGATCATCGAAAAAGCAAGAGAGTTCCAGAAAAACATCTATTTCTGCTTTATTGACTATGCCAAAGCCTTTGACAGTGTGGATCACAATAAACTGGAAAATTCGGAAAGAGATGGGAATACCAGACCACCTGACCGGCCTCTTGAGAAACCTATATGCAGGTCAGGAAGCAACAGTTAGAACTGGACATGGAACAACAGACTGGTTCCAAATAGGAAAAGGAATATGTCAAGGCTGTATATTGTCACCCTGCTTATTTAACTTACATGCAGAGTACATCATGAGAAACGCTGGGCTGGAAGAAGCACAAGCTGGAATCAAGATTGCCGGGAGAAATATCAATAACCTCAGATATGCAGATGATACCACCCTTATGGCACAAAGTGAAGAGGAAGTAAAAAGCCTATTGATGAAAGTGAAAGTGGAGAGTGAAAAAGTTGGCTTAAAGCTCAACATTCAGAAAATGAAGATCATGGCATCTGGTCCCATCACTTCATGGGAAATAGATGGGGAAACAGTGTCAGACTTTTATTTTGGGGGGCTCCAAAATCACTGCAGATGGTGACTGCAGCCATGAAATTAAAAGACGCTTACTCCTTGGAAGGAAAGTTATGACCAACCTAGATAGCATATTAAAAAGCAGAGACATTACTTTGCCAACAAAGCTCCATCTAGTCAAGGCTATGGTTTTTCCAGTGGTCATGTATGGATGTGAGAGTTGGGCTGTGAATAAAGCTGAGCGCCGAAGAATTGATGCTTTTGAACTGTGGTGTTGGAGAAGACTCTTGAGAGTCCCTTGGACTGCAAGGAGATCCAACCAGTCCATTCTGAAGGAGATGAGCCCTGGGATTTCTTTGAAAGGAATGATACTAAAGCTGAAACTCCAGGACTTTGGCCACCTCATGCGATGAGTTGACTCATTGGAAAAGACTCTGATGCTGGAAGGGATTGGGGGCGGGAGGAGAACAGGATGACAGAGGATGAGATGGCTGGACGGCATCACTGACTCGATGCACATGGGTCTGAGTGAACTCCGGGAGTTGGTGATGGACAGGGAGGCCTGGCGTGCTGCAATTCATGGGGCTGCAAAGAGTCGGACATGACTGGGCAACTGAACTGAACACAACTAATATTAATAATGGTACCGAAGTACATACTGACAATATTTAAACAGATAATTACTTAACAGTATCTCAGTCTGTATATTAATCTTACACTGTTCATTTTCTCTCCAATATTGCTAATGTTTCCACTACTGGTAACTGATGTAGTTGGGAGGAATGACAAAATTACTAGTAAAAATAAGGCTTTCTAGTGATTTATATATAATAATATTTCACATAACTGAAAGATGTAGTATCTTGTTTTATGCAATGTATCCTTGACTGAAAATTTTAATAAGAAGTTTTACAACTTTTAAATCATTTCTTAGTTTAACTATAATGCAATTAATGAACTATACTTGCATGCTGCTGCTAAGTCGCTTCAGTCGTGTCCGACTCTGTACGACCCCATAGAGGACAGCCCATCAGGCTCCCCTGTCCCCGGGATTCTCCAGACAAGAACACTGGAGTGGGCTGCCATTTCCTTCTCCAATGCATGAAAGTGAAAAGTGAAAGGGAAGTCGCCCAGTCGCGTCCGACTCTTCGCGACCCCATGGACTGCAGCTTACCAGGCTCCTCCACCCATGGGATTTTCCAGGCAAGAGTACTTGCATAAGGATACTTCAAATTATCAGATAATTTATTTGTCACATTTATAGATGCTCACGCTTAAACTGAAGATTTAGGAATCAGTTCTACAGGAGATCAGAATGGTTCTGATACTAATTTCATTTGTACACGTTTTTTACCTATGTTAAAAAATTTCAGATTAAGGAATTTTCTTCTCTTCATTTTGGAGATACCATTACAAAAATGTAGTGGAATTGGCAGACAGAAATTAGAAATTTCAAGCTGTAAATTAATCAGAATTATTTTAAATCATTTTTATTGTCCATAAGCAGTGTTCTACTTACAACACCATTAAATATTGGAAGACTACTAAGTAACAATACAGACTCTATTGCTTTAAATATATCATAAAATGTACCTATAAAATATAAAAGTATTTTATGTGTTTAGGGATGATTTGGCTCCTTTTGTTAAAACAAAAGCAATAGCAGAACACACAAAAAAGAGAAGAATTAACTATTTTAACAACTACGGCTAAGAATATAATAAAAGACCAAGAATATATATCCCTAGAAATGAAGTAATAAAAAAAAAAATTCCACAATTACTTTAAATGTTAACAGTTATACGTACCCTTCCCATCTCGAATTCACGACAGGCCATTACAATGATCTAAAAATAAGGGGGGTGAGGGTGGGATAAGATTGAGAATATATCAGTTAAATACAATTTTACTTTTCTAACAAAATGTACATTTCAAGAATTATTTTTATTCTGAGAAGAAGTATACCTGGCCTGTCAAAAAAAGGTTTAATATTAAAAGTATGAGTTAAATTGGCTTCAAATAACAAGATGTATTTGATTTGAACTGAATTTTTTGAATCTTACAGATATATCTTTTGTAATTAAAATAATGCATTCAGGATATTTACTGAATAGAACAGCACTATTAAATACTTTGCTTACTAAAGGTTGAATATAACTGTCTTTAAACATGAAGGTTATTACATGTGCTTTCCCATCCCAACAGTTTTATAATGTAATGTTTCAAACATACAGCAAAGTTGAAATAATTTTACACTAAATACTGTATAGCTACTATCTATGGTCTACCATTAACATTTGACAATATTTGTTTTTAATCACATAGATGTCCTTCCACCCATCTATCAGTGTTTGGTAGTTGTCTTATACTACCAACTTAAACCAAGATCTAAAGTACTGCCATACTCTATTCTTGAAATATTTCAACAAATTTCTCAAAATTTAACAAGACAACCTAGCCATCAGTTTTTGTCTTTTTAATAAACTAACAATAGTTAACATAACATTATGGCTCAAAAGTTATATTGTAGGATATAGTTAACACATCATTATGGCTAGAAAATCATGCCATTTCATACAATACTTACTACAACATTGTACTCCCATATCATCCTCCAAAAATCTATTACCGTATTTGCTAAAGGTCCTTGGGTTGCCACATAAGCTTTTGGCCCATAAACACCCTAAAAAGGTTAAAAGCATACAAATTATGATTACCAAAAATATTTTCTACCTAAATTTTAAGTTTTCAAATGTTATTAGCATTCCTGTTGTTTTCAGCTAAACAATTTCCAAATAATTTTTCTTTAATAACGTATAAAAGCATGACAAAATATATTTCACTTCACCTTCTGGTGAAACATGGTTCATAGAATTCAAAAGTAAATCTCCTTATGCTATTTTAAAAATTATTAGTTACCTAGGAATTGAAAGCCCTAGTCAACAAAACTAACTAGCAGAAACTTAAAAGCATGCATCAATTCTAAAAAATAAGACTAGAACTAGCTAATAGTTCTTTCTTAGCTAGATTCTTCCATAGCTGTCTTTGTTTTAAGCACCTACTAAATATACTTTTAATAGTAAACCCAAGAATATATCAAACAAACTAGCAGACTAAAATGTTAAACCAGCACATTCAGTGAGCCAGTGTTATTAGGTGCAATTAAAAACTAGAACTTTTAACAAATGTCCTTATAAAAGAACATAAGCCTCAATTATATCTGAAAGAATGAACTATGTATTAGTTTTTTTTTTTTCCGTATTTATTTGTTTATTTGGTTATGCCAGGTCTTAGTTGCAACACTCAGGATCTTTGTTACTGCATGTGGGAGCTTTCTCTTTGTTTTTTAGTTGCAGTATGTAGGATCTAGTTCCCTGACCAGGGAATGAACCCCTGCATTAGGAGTGGGAAGTCTTAGCCACTGGACCACCAGGGAAGTCCCTAGGTATTAGTTTTTGTTTAACTATTAGTTTTGGGCTCTGCCATATTTGTAATAAAATTGACTTTTCAGGAAAAGCTTTTATTTGGAACCATAATTCTTCAATGTTGACATTAATTCTACCATATAACTCTTACCACCTTAATATTTTTCTCAACAAAATACTGTATTAAATAGATTCAAAAGCACAGAGTAACAGAACAAAATAGTCTTATTTACTCAAGTAGCAGTCTGAATCTCTCTACTGATAAATACCCTATATGGTTCATTAACAGAAATGACTAAGTACATTTGTGTACATAACAAACGAGACAATTCAGCAATAAGTAAAGGCTTCCCAGGTGGCTTGGTGGTAAAGAACCTGCCTGCCAATGCAGGAGATGTGCATTCGATCCCTGGGTCTGGAAGATACCCTGGAGAAGGAAACGACAACCCCCTCCAATATTCTTGCCTGGGGAAATCTCATGAACAGAAGAACCTGGCAGGCTACACAGTCCATGGGGGTCAACAAAAAGTTGGACATGACTTAGCAACTAATCAGCAACAAAGGTGTTTATAATAAGCCTTCAATATAAAAGAAGAAACACACAAACAAAAAAACTTTATCTCCACTATCATAAAATTAAGCAAAAACCTTTAATAAGGATGCTAGACAGAAAACATAAAAATATGTCATGGCTGTGACTTTACTTCTTTTACTGTTGGCATCACATTAGGCAATTTAAAAATTTTTAATAAAACTAGTATTGTAGGAAGTCATTAAATATGGCAGAGAAACACCATTTAAAATTAATACATACCTTAATAAAATTTGCATTGATATAGTCTGAATCTTGAGAAGGAGTCTTTAAAGTCAACTTAACTCGGCTATGATCAACTACAGGGAAAAAAAGGGATTTTTAAAATAACATCCTATGAGCAGACAAGTTTTTTTCCCTAATGAACCATAAATAAGATTAAATAACTAAAATTATTTACTTTAAAAAAATGAATGAAAACTGACTTTTAAGTATAAGCAGGGTAATTTCTAACATCATATTGATAGGAAGTAGGTCTCATTGTAAAGCTGTGTTTCAAAGTAGGAATCAGAATATTCAGGACCTCTTTTAAAAATACAAAGTCCTGAGCATCATCTTAGATTTACTATACAGGAGTTTAGGATTTACATGTCTACAGTTTTTAATAAGCACTAAAACTTAATACATTAGTTTGTCAAAATTCTTTTAAGGAACTCTAACTTTCATATTTTATAAGAAATTATGAAAAATAAGTTAAAAAAATTAGGTAAAAGTGACAAATAGATGATGTATGAAAAGTGCTGAATACTTCACTTGACAAATAATATTTATTACTGGGTAGTGTTCACTCAGCTAAGTTGGTGTCAGCTGATACCTCCACCATTAAATTACTATCCTTTCTTTTGTACTTAGTAAGTATCTGGGGCTAGACTTTAAGCCTATGAAATCCTACTAAAGTAGTAGGATCACCTAATTTCATGGTGCTAATTAATAGATGCTTACTCCTTGGAAGGAAAGTTATGACCAACCTAGACAGCATATTAAAAAGCAGAGACATTACTTTGCCAACAAAGGTCCTCTAGTCAAGGCTATGGTTTTGCCAGTGGTCATGTATGGATGTTAGAGTTGGACTGTGAAGAAAGCTGAGCGCCGAAGAATTGATGCTTTTGAACTGTGGTGTTGGAAAAGACTCTTGAGAGTCCCTTGGACTGCAAGGAGATCCAACCAGTCCATTCTAAAGGAGACCAGTCCTGGGTGTTCTTTGGAAGGACTGATGCTGAAGCTGAAACTCCAGTACTTTGGCCACCTCATGCAAAGAGTTGACTCATTGGAAAAGACTCTGATGCTGGGAGGGATCGGGAGGGATTGGGGGCAGAAGGAGAAGGGGACGACAGAGGATGAGATGGCTGGATGGCATCACCAATTCGATGGACTTGAGTTTGAGTGAACTCCGGAAGTTGGTGATGGACAGGGAGGCCTGGCGTGCTGCAATTCATGGGGTTGCAAAGAGTCGGACACGACTGAGTGACTGAACTGAATTGAACTAAACTGAATAACATGTAACATGCCACAATCATTTCAGTTGTTTCTAATCCAGGGACAATGATTATTAAAGGCAATTAAAATACAAAAAGACATACAGAAATGGTAACAAATACAAATAAACTTAAACTTTTTGTTTTTTGGCCTCGCTGCATGGCATGCAGGATCTTAATTCCTCAACTAGGAATTGAACCTGTGACCCTGCAGTGAAAGTGTGGAGTCCTAACCACTGGAATGTCAAAAAGTCCCCTCGCAAACTTTTTAAGAAGAAAAATTAATTTATTAGTCAACAAACTGAATTGATACATTAATATAAAGGTCCAGTTCTGCTAATTTTATTTATTTATTTTTGGTGAAATCTTCTTTGGAAATATGTAGGAAGAGATATATAAGAAAGACATACTAGTTTCCAATTAAAATAATTTATCCCCTTCCCATGTTTCCAGGAAAGAGAATACATACATGTGTATCAATGCTTTGTTTCTTGTTTCATTACATCCTACATGTCTTTTTTAAAAAGCCATTTTAGATCAGAAACATACATATAAAAAATGCTATGCTTTGGGTAAATGATAATAGAACAATTCTGAAGTTAGTACAATGGCAGTTAAATAACCATATGATGCTTCTTCTTACCATGTTTGCCAATAATGATAGGTTCCAATTAATACAAAGTATCTTAAAGACAAAGATTTTGTACAATAGTTGGCTGACCACTGAATCCTTAGTAAATGTTTCTGGGGACTGTGAATCCAGATGAGAACAGTGGCTCCCAAATGATAGCCAATACTGGTGCCAAGTTGCTTGCTACATACAAGTTGGGAAATTTTTTAAAAAAATTCTCTGGAAAATTTTATGTGTATATAAAAATAAAATAGTATAATGAACTTCATCTATCCATTACCCATCTTCAATAAGTGTCAACATTTTGCCACTCCCATTTCATTTATTGCTGATCATACAGCAATGAGGGGCTGGGGAAAATAACTTAGAAAGCAAGATTTCTGAGTCCCATATTCTGCACTAAGTCTGATTCAGTCAGTTCAAGATGGGGCACAGAAATGGGATTTTTTTTTTTTTTTTAATGAAATAACGCCATTAGAAACAACATGATGGACCTAGAGACTATCATACCAAGTGAAGTTCAGAAAGAGAAAGATACTGTATGACATCACTTATATTTGGAATATAAAACAGGACACAAATGAACATATCTATGAAACAGAAACAGATTGACAGACATAGAAAACAGACTTGTGGTTGCCAAGGAGGAGAGTGGAAGGGGAAAGAAGGATTGGGAATTTGAGATCAGCAGATGCAGACTATTATATATAGAATGGATAAATAATAAGGACCTACTATATAGCACAGGAAACTATTCAATATCCTGTGATAAGCCATAATGAAAAGGATTATGAAAATGTATATGTATTACTAAATTACTCTGCTGTACAGCAAAAACTAACACAACACTGTAAATCAACTATACTTGAATAAGAATTTTTTAATGGCTTTTTTTTTAAACACTCTAAGGCACAGGCAAATTTTCTAGTCACTATTTCATACTGTATAATCACAGAATATGATTGAGAATTTAAAAATCAATATTATGCTGTGTATAACACAGTATGCGTATTTTAATATTCTTTATCGGTGGTTCTATTAAGCATAAACAGGAAGAGAAATAACTTAAAGAATATGAAAGAAATTATTGTTTTCATTCCATGGTTTTGCTGCCTGCTTCTGCAGTCTCCCAGGAGCCATTTCCAAATAGATAAAACCAGTATTCGTTACACAGGAGGCTCTTTAAAGTAGCAGCTTTTTTCTTCTTCAACAAACACCTATTCCAACAACAAATAAACACACACACACCAAACAATATATAAATATATTGTTGCTTCCAAGAAAACACACACCTATTGATAAATCCTAGGTGTGAGAAATAAAAGAATCTCCATAATAACATTGGAATAGGCAGAATACCCTGATCCATCACTTCTAAAGGCTAGCCAGCTCAGTTTTAGCCCTTTCAATAAACAAAAGCAACAGGTCATCCTTGACACAGGAGTATCCAGAAATTTCTTAATTATAGGCCTGGTCTCAGTGGTCTAGCATAAAATAAACCAAATCTCCCAGATGGCCTGAGAAAAACCTAAGTGATCTTTGAATAGTGATGAAATTACTTTTAATGGATCAAAAGCAATAATGTCTGCTCTTGCCACTTCAAGTCAACATTATACTAGAGGTTTTAGCCAGTGAAATAAGTCAAAACAGACACTCAGATTGGAAAGAAAGGAGGAAAACTATCATTATTTATAAATGACATGATTCTGATATGTAAAAAATCCTAACATTTCCACAGAAAAATTACTAAGATAAATGAGTCCAGGAAGGTCGTGGTCGTTTAGTCACTAAGCCTTGTCTGACTCTTGTGACCCCATGGACTGTGGCATGGAAGGCTTCTCTGTCCGAAGGTCAGTGCATTAAAAAAAAAAAAAAAAAATCGATGTGCAAATATGAACTATATTTCTATATACTAGTAACAAAAATCTTGAAAATAAAATTAAAATAATTCCATTCACAACAGCATAAAAACTTTTTAAAAGAAGAAATACAAGATTTGTACACTGAAAACCATAAAACACTGCTGAGAGAAATTAAAGATTTAAATAAACAGAGTTGTTTTATATATATGGTTCCCTGGTGGCTCAGATGGTCAAGAATCCACCTACAATGCAGGAGACCTGGGTTCAATCCCTGGGTTGGGAAGATCCCTTGGAGAAGAGCATGACAACCCACTCTAGTATTCTTGCCTGGAGAATCCCCATGAACAGAGGAGCCTGATGGGCTACATACAGTCCATGGGGTTGCAAAGAGTCAGATACGACTAAGCGACTAAGCACAGCACGTATATAGACATAAACACTTTCTTTATCCATTCATCTGTTGATGAACACTTAGATTCAAAAAGTCAATATGGTTTAAGATTGCAATTATCCTTAAACTGATCCATAGATTCAACACAATCCTTATTAAAATTCCAGTAGCAATTTTTGCAGAAATTGACAAGCTCATTCCAGAATTTATATGGAAATGCAAAGGACTGAGAATAACCAAACCAATTTTTTAGGAGAACACTTCTTGCTTTTAAAACTTAATATAAAGCTACAATGATCAAGATACTGTGATCTGGTGTCAATGAAATAGAATTAAGGGTCCAGAAATAAACTCTTACATTTACAGTCAAATTATTTCCAACAAAAGAGCTAAGGCAATTCAGAGGAGAAAGGATAATTTTCAACAAATGGTGCTGGAACAATGCCACGTGCTGAAAGATTATTTTAGATCCTTACCTGACACCATATTAAAAATTAACTCAAAATAGACTATACACTTAAATGCAACAGCTAAGACTATAATATTTACAGGAATGAAATGAAAAATCACAGAAGGAAATCTCTGTCATTCTGGATTAGGCAAAGAGTTCTTGGACTGAACATGAAAAGCATGACCCATAAAACTGATAAACTAGACTTCATGAAAATTAAAAGTGTGCATTAAGACACCACTAAGAAAATGAAAAGACAAACCATAAACTGGGGCGGGGGGCGGTGCAAATCATAATATCTGAAAAAAGACTTGTATCTGGGTTATATAGAAAACTTTTATAACTAAATAGGATAAAAAATTAATTAAAAAAATACTGTGAACGCTTTGAAGAGACTGTTCACACCTTCTTTATCCATTAATCTGCTGATGGACACTTAGGTTGCTTGGCAACTGTGAATAATGCTGATATGAATACTGGGATGCATGTATCTCTTTAAATTAGTGTTTTTGGTTTTTTTTGTGTATATACAGCCAGGAGCAAAACTGTTGGATCATATGATAGTTCTGTTTTTTTTGTTTCTTGAGAAAACTCCATACTGTTTTCCACAGTGGCTGAATGAATTGACAATCCCATCAACAGTATATAGTCCCCATCCTAAAAATGGGTCAACTTTATGATATGTAAATTATACCACAATAAGGCTGTTTAAAAAAAAACAAAAAAATAAACTGCAAGCACTGGTCATGCTAAATACCCGAAATTGTCAATTTGCACTAGTCTTATGACAGGAGGAAAATATGTATCTCTAAAAACTATTACTATTAATTTAATTTTCCAAATTAAAATGATCAGAAATTTATTGGAAACTGACTTATCAAACCTTAAATAACTTAAAGTAAAAAGGTATTGCTATTCTGCCTATAGCACAATGTTTAAGAGCTCAGACTCTAGGGCAAGGTTTCTCAACCTCAGCGCTAATTTTTATTTGACCTTGGCTAATTCTCTGTTGTGAGGAGGCTGTGGCCTCTAGATTGTAGGATGCAGTAGCTTCCCTGTCCTCTACCCACTAGATGCCAGTAGCAGCCTGCTCACTCCACATCCTAGTTGTAATAACCAAACAACCAAACCACGTCTAGCATTGCTAAATGTCTGTCCGTTTAGGAGCAAAATCACTGTGGCTGAAAACCAATGCTTTGGATACAAACTGCCCGGGTTTAAATTCTCACCACACTATTAGCTGTGTGGCAAGCTATTTAAGTTGGTGATGGACAGGGAGGCCTGGCATGCTGCAGTCCACGTGGTCTCAGAGTCGGACACAGCTAAGCGACTGAACGGAACTGAATTGAACTGAAGCTGTTTAACCTTTGTCTCAATTTTTTATCTGCAAAATGGCATACAGTAGTACCTCCCTCAGTTTTGTTTTGATGATTATGGTAAATAATTCATTTCCTAAAGAAACTGGCAAACAGTACAAAGCAAGGCTTTTATTTTTCAGAGAACCAGTGGAACAGCACTGAACTTCCCCCTCTATCTCTAGTTAAATTTAATAAAGCTTCCTCCTATTCTCAGTTTTCTCTCTGTAACTCCTACTACATTATTATCAATAGCGCTAACCACTATGAGAGACCACACATGTTATTTGAATTGTTCATTGCCTTGCCTACACTATAAGCTCTACAAGGGCAGGGTATTTGGTCAGGTTGTTTTCTGCAGCTCATAGCATATGTTCAAAGCTTCTTGTAAAATGAATGAATGAAACAACATATGAAAACAGAAACCTGAAGTTGTTTGAGATTCATTTCCTCAGATGGTAAAAAAACAAGGTGGAAACACTGTTTCTTTAAAAGTGTGCACATTAATTCCCTCTCTTCATTCCAAAGCAAAAACCACAACCCAGTTGTGGATGGGACTAGTGATAGAAGCAAGGTCCGATGCTGTAAAGAGCAATATTGTATAGGAACCTGGAATGTTACGTCCACGAATCAACGCAAATTGGACGTGGTCACAGTAGGTGGCAGGAGTGAACGTCAACATTTTAGGAATCAGAAAACTAAAATGAACTGCAATGGGTGAATTTAACTCAGATGACCATTACATCTACTACTGTGGGCAGGAATCCCTTAGAAGAAATGGAGTAGCCTTCATAGTCAACAAGAGTCGGAAATGCAGTACTCGGATGCAATCTCAAAAACGAAAAGAATGATCTCTGTTCATTTCCAAGGCAAACCATTCCATATCATGGTAATCCAAGTCTATGCCCTGACCAGTAATGCTGAAGAAGCTGAAGTTGAATGGTTCTATGAAGACCTACAAGACCTTCTAGAACTTACACCCAAAAAAGATGTCCTTTTCATTATAGGAGACTGGAATGCAAAAGTAGGAACTCAAGAAACACCTGGAGTAACAGGCAAATTTGGCACTGGAGTGCAGAATGAAGCGGGGCAAAGGCTAATAGAGTTTTGCCAAGAGAATGCATTGCTTATAGCAAACTCCCTCTTCCAATGACACAAGAGAAGACTCTACACATGGACATCATCAGATGGCCAACACCAAAATCAGACTGATTATATTTTTTGCAGCCAAAGATGGAGAAGCTCTACACAGTCAGCAAAAACAAGACCTGGAGCTGACTGGCTCAGATCAGGAACTCCTCATTGCCAAATTTAGACTTAAATTGAAGAAAGTAGGGAAAACCACTAGACCATTCAGGTATGACCTAAATCAAATTCCTTACGATTATACAGTGGAAGTGAAAAATAGATTTAAGGGACTAGATCTGATACACAGAGTGCCTGATGAACTATGGATGGAGGTTCGTGACATTGTACAGGAGACAGGGATCAAGACCATCCCCAAGAAAAAGAAATGCAAAAAAGGAAAATGGCTGTCTGAGGAGGCCTTACAAATAGCTGTGAAAAGAAGAGAAGCCAAAAGCAAAGGAGAAAAGGAAAGCTACCCATTTGAATGCAGAGTTCCAAAGAACAGCAAGGAGAGATAAGAAAGCCTTCCTCAGTGATCAATGCAAAGAAACCGAGGAAAACAACAGAATGGGGAAAGACTAGAGATCTCTTCAAGAAAATTAGAGATACCAAGGGAACATTTCAGGCAAAGATGGGCTCAATAAAGGACAGAAATGGTATGGACCTAACAGAAGCAGAAGATATTAAGAAGACATGGCAAGAATACACAGAGGAACTATACAAAAAAGATCTTCACAACCCAAAATCACGATGGTGTGATCACTCACCTAGAGCCAGACATCCTGGAATGTGAAGTCAAGTGGGCCTTAGGAAGCATCACTATGAACAAAGTTAGTGGAGGTGATGGAATTCCAGTTGAGCTATTTCAGCTATATATGCAGAGTACATCATGAGAAATGCTGGGCTGGATGAAGCACAAGCTGGAATCATGATTGCTGGGGGAAATATCAATAACCTCAGATATGCACATGGGGAAGGAAATGGCAACCCACTCCAGTATTCTTGCCCGGAGAATCCCAGGGACAGAGGAGCCTGGTGGGCTGCTATCTATGGGATTGCACAGAGTCGGACACGACTGAAGCAACTGAGCAGCAGCAGCAGCAGCAGCAGATATGCAGATGACACCACCCTTATCACAGAAAGTGAAGAAGAACTAAAGAGCCTATTGATGAAAGTGAAAGAGGAGAGTGAAAACATCAGCTTTAAACTCAACATTCAGAAAACTAAGATTATGGCATCCTGTCCCATCACTTCATGGCAAACAGATGGGGAAACAGTGGAAACAGTGCCAGACTTTATTTTCTGGGCTCCAAAATCACTGTCAATGGTGACTGCAGCCATGAAATTAAAAGATGCATGCTCCTTAGAAGGAATGTTATGACCAACCTAGACAGCATATTAAAAGGCAGAGACATTACTTTGCCAACAGAGGTCTGTCTAGTCAAGGCTATGGTTTTCCAATAGTCATGTATGGATGTGAGAGTTGGACTATAAAGAAAGTTGAGGACTGAAGAACTGATGCTTTTGAACTGCGGTGTTGGAGAAGACTCTTGAGAGTCCCTTGAACTTCAAGGAGATCCAACCAGTCCATCCTAAAGGAGATCAGTCCTGAGTGTTCATTGGAAGAACTAATATTGAAGCTGAAACTCCAGTACTTTGGCCACCTGATGTGAAGAGCTGACTCATTTGAAAAGACCCTGATAGTGGGAAAGACTGAAGGCAGGAGGAGGAGACAGACACAGAGGATGAGACGGTTGGAGGGCATCACTGACTCAATGGACATGAGCTTGGGTCAACTCCAAGAATTGGTGATGGACAGGGAGGCCTGGCGTGCTGTGGTCCATGGCGTTGGAAAGAGTTGGACATGACTGAACTGAACTGAACATTAATTCCAGAGCATAATAAGAATACCTCAAAATTATATTGCTTAATTTAAAAGAACTGTTCAGAAACCAATACTATTCACTACTCTGAAGTGGTTTGGTAAGGAAAGTGAATTATATTTTCCAAAACCTTAATGACTGGTTACTATGTGCTAGGGACAACTGTAAGCATTGTACATGCACAAAATAATCTTTTAAGGTAATTATTATTTTAATCTCCATTTTGAAGATGAAGAAACCAAAGCACAGAAAGGATACATCCAAAATTACATAGATAACAGTTGACAGAGGCAGGATTTGAACTTCCAGTCAGAGCTCTTTATTATGCTCTGTTGACACTTTATAACTGTGCTGCTACCAGCCACCCACAGATCCCATATCTGAGAGTAAAGTTGAATAACAACAGAAAGATGAAGGATTAAATTTATGCAAAGAGGACAGTAAGAAAGAGGGAAGAAGACAAGTGCGGGATGAGGCAATTTGAAAAAGGGATATTATAGAAGAAGGAAATTTAAAAAATAGTGACTGGTCAGCAACATCAAAACAGTTAACAGAAAAGAATAAGCACTAATCAACAACAACAACAATAGTAATAAAAGACTATAGAATATGATAATTAAAGTCACTGGAAAATTTATCAAGGACATTTTAGAGAGAATAAACTTTAGGAATGAATGAGATTTTGTCAATTATACTTCAATAAAGCTAGAAAAAAAAAGGATGAAAGGAGAGTTGAGAGAATGGTATCCTGGAATGTATAGATTTCTAGATAAGAAGGAAAAGAGAAAGACTATTGGCAGCTTTAAAAGACAGCAGGTATGATATAAATTTTTAACTTTTACAGTTAAAGGCATTCTGATAGAAAACTATACTGTTTAAGAATATAATTATATTATCATCATTAGAATATAATGCTATCAGTCTTAGGCATGCCCTCAGAGATACATACCATGCTCTTAGACTAGTAAGAACAGCAGACACACAAGCATGAATCATGGTTCATTTTTTTTTTATGGTTCATTTTTAATGCTCAATTAATCAATTACAGTTCTTATGAATAGAAAATAGATGAGTTAATATTTTTAGCATTTTATAAAATGTATTATACTTATTGAATTATGTCTGTATTATTTTATTTTTTATAAAAAATTTCTCTGAACAGGGAGTCCACAAAAGATATTTTTACTTGGATTTTTCAGATTTGAAAGTGGGGCAGTATCAGAGTAATTGTGACGCTTAAAAGGAAAAAAAAACAATAAAATAACAACAACAAAATCTACTATCATAAGCAAAGGCAAGCACAACCACAAATTATTATCTTGTAGTGTAACTTGAAAGAAAAGCTCATCATTATTTTCTTAACAAATGAACTCATTAGGAAGAAGAAAGCTAGTTTAAGCTATAAAACTATTAATTAGCATATCCATTTGTTCCTTTAATGGCATTTTAAACTTACATGGCAGTATGTCCTTATATCTGTTCTTTTTAACATTTTCTTCTTTTTCTCCAGTGGCTGTGGGATAAATCTTTTCTGTTCTGTATTTGGTTGACAATCTTCTTAGTCGCTTAAAATCAAAAGAAAAGAAGATTCAAATTCAGAAAAAATCAGTATTTCAAAATGTTAATGAAAATTTGAATGATAATAAGCTCTTCATTGAATTTTGCTAACCCCAATTTCTCACAACTCATTTTCTTGTTTTTCTAAATTCACGGTATCTCCCTAGCCCTTAGTAATTAAACCCTTAATAATTAACCCTAATTTTTTTTTTCTTAGTATAAGAGCAAACATAAGATTAATATTCCAACTAGCAATTTTAAAAGGAGGGCAGTAGAATAAAAGTGGTAAAGAATCCCCCTGACAATGCAGGACTCAAGAGACTGGGTTTGATCTCTGGGTGAGGAAGATCCACTGGAGTAGGAAATGGAAACCCGGTCCAGTATTCCTGCCTGGAAAGTTCCACAGACAGAGGAGCCTGGCGGGTTACAGTCCATGGAGTCACAAACAGTTGCACATGACTGAGCAACTGAACACAACACGGCACCAGATATAAATAATTTTATTTAAAGAAACCATTAATAAGCTGAGTCAGAATATTTAACTCAGGATCCAAAAAACAAACTTAAAAATCACACCTAAAAGATTATATAGAAGTTGTTATTTCTTCTCTCAATAAACCTTGAGCACCCATGATGTGCCAGGCTCCTTCCAAGGCATAAGCTAATAATTACTTATAAGACACTGCAAAACAAAGTTCTTTGATACTCAATTGGAAATGTTCAACAAAGACCAATTCTGCTTATTCAGTGCATTACAGAAGTGGCTTGTGAATTGGTGAGAAATTCTTACCACATACGGCAGTAGGGATGTTCTTGGGCTGGAATATTTCTGCATGTCAGGAATACACTTCCTGCTTTCAGAAGCACTGAAAGTCAGCATTGTGAATTGTTTAAATTCACTACTCAACCACATTGCTGAAATCTAATTTCAAAGGAACTTACTTTCTTCCAGGCTTAAAAACATATCGAAGGCATTCTGGTTTTACTATTGAACAAAAGTATTAAATACAAATGAAAAAGATGCCTGGTAACATTTAATTTTTTTCACCATTTTATTTTTGTTCCTTGTGATACTGATAATTAAGCAACTAAGAATAATATGTCTATATTTTTACAGATAGAACTTTAATTGAAGATCTTTAACTTATTCTTGTATTGACATACTTAACATTTAACATTTGAAATAATCTTAAAGTTTACATACAGAATAGTAAGCTTTTTTGTTCTTCTCTGAAACACTCCTAAATTTTATCATCCCAATCTTAAAGACCTAAAGCAGGGATATATGTTTTTTTTTAATGAAAAATCTTAACTAGAATTCTGTTTTGCAGAGGCACAATGCCAAAGCAAAACTGTCCACTTTTATGATGTTATTTCCTGTAGTAATAAAGTTTTCAAAGTATGTAAGTCCATGGGGGGCAGGGAATTGTAGTTATTTAGAAAGTAAAGTTATGACCAACCTAGATAGCATATTGAAAAGCAGAGACATTACTTTGCCAACAAAGGTCCATCTAGTCAAGGCTATGGTTTTTCCTGTGGTCATGTATTGATGTGAGAGTTGGACTATGAAGAAAGCTGAGTGCCGAAGAATTGATGCTTTTGAACTGTGGTGCTGGAGAAGACTCTTGAGAGTCCCTTGGACTGCAAGGAGATCCAACCAGTCCATTCTGAAGGAGATCAGCCCTGGGATTTCTTTGGAAGGAAGATGCTAAAGCTGAAACTCCAGTACTTTGGCCACCTCATGCGAAGAGTTGACTCATTGGAAAAGACTCTGATGCTGGGAGGGATTGGGGGCAGGAGGAGAAGGGGACGACAGAGGATGAGATGGCTGGATGGCATCACTGACTCGATGGACATGAGTTTGGGTGAACTCCGGGAGTTGGTGATGGACAGGGAGGCCTGGCGTGCTGCGATTCATGGGGTCGCAAAGAGTCGGATTCGACTGAGCAACTGAAATGAACTGAACTGAGAAAGTAAATGGGCGGGTTGGTGAGGGTGTGGGAAAACCAGAACTTTGACACAACACTGGTAGAAAAGAATAGTAGCACAACCCCTAAGGAGGGTAATTTGGCAATTACAAATACACATAACCTCTTTACCTAGGAACTGCACTTCTACAAATTTGTTCTATAGATTAATGGCACACGCTCATGAAATGAAGTACACATAAAGTTATTTATGGCAGAATTATTTATAATAGGAAAAGAACACAAAATTGGAAAAGACAGTAGAGGCCTGGCTAAAAAGATCTGTTTCATTTACAGAAGCAGATATGATAGGGTTGAAAACAAATGACGAAGCTCTTAATATACAGTGATATGGAAAGATCTCAAAAATATATATGAAGTGTAAAAAAGCAGAACACAGTAGTGTATATATTAGTGTTAAAAATATTTATTTGTATATGCTTGTACATGCATAAAACATCTCTGAAACTATTTACAAAGGTTGTTGTCTATGGGGAAGAGAATGAGTAGCTGTACGATATGGATGAGAAGGAAACATTGCTACACATTCTTTCTTATATTCTGGATTATATGAATGCATTACCTATTCAAAAATAAAATTGTTTAAAAAAATAAAAGTAAAAAAGATTATTCACGATTTCTTTATTCTACATTAACAAAGATCTCCTAGTTACTTACATATATATCTTGCATATTTAGTCAGAATTTTTGTATTTTCTCTGCTCAAAGATTTTCAAATATAGTATCAATGTATTACAAAATAGAATGTGACTAACAGAAAGATAGCAATCCAAACATTAGCAGAAAAACAGGGGTAAGAGAATATAACTTAGGTAACTGTCATTGAAAAAAAAAAATAAGCACACACTAAAAAAAACCAAACAAACAAAACAACTACAAGGAAAAGGAAAGAGGGGATGAATTTAATTGTAAAATGTAAATGCACTTCTGGAATACGTGCTCCAGTCACTCCAAGCATTTCTTTTTTTTATAAGATAAATTATGTTATTTAAATGCACAAATTAAAATTTTTATAGGAAATTACTTTTCATTTCTCATATAATGAAACTTTAAGAACACTTTTGTGTACAAGTAAATATCTAATTTGAGTCTGAATTTTTATAGATCCAGTTTTGTTAAAGACTAACACAACATGGGATGTTTTTCTACAGTCATGCTTCCAACAAATCTATGTAAGTAGTGTACTTAGAAATTTTCTTACCTCTTAGAGATACTAACCTATGTTATAGTATAAATAAAACCATGGTGGTCCGTTAAACATAAAAAATTGACATAAAAAATTCTACCCAACTATATTAAAAAAGATATCTTCAAATAGGAACTTATTTCCTAACAAAAAGTCAGCTTTATAGTTAGTTGGTTGAATTAAAATTCTTGATCTGAAACTCTAGTTGTAAGACACTGAATATATTTAACCTGTGTCTCCTCCTCTGTAATCTGAGGACAATAACTACTCGCAGCAAAGAGCCTGGCATGAACAAAACGGGCTCAATAATTGTTAACAAGTACTGTATTTCTGAAATTCTTTAAATGTTATTTGCTACTACAATTTTCTTTCTTTCTTTAAATAAAGCCTTTTCTAAGAGATCAGAGATCAAAAGGCATCATCACATATTCTAGGCAATTTGTTTTCCTGGTAGTGTTGCATATTATAAAGCATGCTTCATTCATACTGTCAATTTCGAGCATGCTTCACAATCACCTGGAGGGCTTGTTAGACGAGAGACTGCAGGGACCCATCCTCAGAATTTGTATTTAATGAGTTCCCAAGTGATGCTGCTGCTGCTGTCTGGAGTCTGTGCCTAAGAACCCCTGGTGTAAAGTATGTTCAAGAAGGAGTATAGTGACTGAACTACATGATACATACATAAAGAGAATGCATGCTATTTACTAAACTTTAAACTCTATGAGTACAAGATTACTGTCAGATTAAAAAGTATAATGCCCTGTATTACTAGAGCATACTTAATGCTTATATGTTAAATAGGTTAATTTTAGAATAAGATCTGAATGCTGGGCTAAACAAAAGAAAATGGTTTCATTCTTTTAATCCCACATAAAATTTAATGTCTCAGTAGTGCTTGGAGGAAACATAGCACCACCAAGGTTTATTTAACTATATGAAATGGAAAGTACTTATGCATATAATGTAATTTTAATTTCCTGACCACCATTTCCATTATCTGTAATGATGCTGTCACTATGAAATTGAGAAACAGGCCATAATGTACTAAGGAACGTTATTTTTAAGTACAGTGCTATGTGACAGTTGTATGAGAACAGCACTGAACCAAACACGAATAAAAATTATTTATTTATTAAGTTACACATAATTATACTAAAGCAAGAAAATCATTGTCCTAACTGAGCAAAAATATAGCTAAATGGTATATTTACATAAACTGTACTATTCACACCCTTTACAATGTGTGGCTTTTTAACTAAGCAAAGGAAAAAAACCTTTAAGAAAGACATTTTCAGCTACCCTTAAAAGTCTTGAGAAAAATCACATAATAAACTCATATGATTCCACTCTAGAGTTTCTATTCTATGAAGCAAGTCTGGTCATTTTAAATCCCACACCTGAAAATTCTCCAATGTGTCTATCATGCCCTAGATAAATTACCAAATCCTTTCATTTTAACATATTTTGAAAGCTGCCTGTCTAATTTCCCATCTTCTTTTTATGACACTCTCTCACACAGAGTATGACACTTCAGACATATAGATTTACCACCACCACCGCCGCCGCAGCAACCGTCCACCCCTCATCACAGTTCTACAGGTTTTACTCTTTCTGGTGAGTTAACAGGAGGACTCTGGCTAGAGTGTTATTTCCTTTCTGAACCCTCTCTTAAACCTTCCCTTCCTCATTGCTCCCAATTCCCAGAACTAAGTAGTCAAGAATTCACTGCTCTATTACCACTTGTGAAAAGTATTTATAGTTTAATGTCTCACCCATTAGACTATAATACTGAAGACAGAGACGGGGTATCTTATTGTACTTTATAAACTAGTGCAGTGCAAATCACATTAAAACGAGTGCTTTCAAGAACTGTTTAATTAGACTTCTCAGGCAAGTCACAGAGATGTCTCTGATATGTTAGAATTTGTGATGCAAACAAAAATAGGGTTTAACAATCACTGTGTTTTAACATTTCAAACAAATTACTTTCTCTTTACTTTTTAAAAACACAAAAGGTTTACTCCCCAATCCTAAATCAGTAACTGATTCTCAGAGGCCTCTAAAGCCATATACAATATGACTATCCTCTTTAAGGTATCCAGTTGTGTGTCAAGACTTGGTTCTTGAAAAGGGTACTTTCCTTGTTTATCTAAGGACCAAAGCTAATGAGAATGTGTTTGTGATGCTTGTTGACTCCAGAACTGTCTACTCGATTGTCCACTGGGTGTCCTACAGGCATCACAAAATGGCCAAAGCACATGTCCAAACAGCACCACCATTCAACAGTTGCTCAAGCCTAAAACCTGGGAATCATCCTGACTCCTACATTTACCTCCTCTCACCTCAACATCCAATCAATCCATTGGCAAGCTGTGTTAGCTCAACCCCTCAAATTTATCTAATTCTCTTCATATTAACCAAACAGACTTAGAATTCAGAGTACATGTAGACAAGAACAAGTATTAAATTTGATTCTTACCTGGATTTTCAATCAGGACAATTAAGAAAACAAATTGACAGAAAAACAGTAGAGCTTAAATAAAATTAAGGTAACTCAAATTCTTACTGGTGTAAGATGGAAAATAGATAAATTAGGTATTGGAGATCAAGCCTTCTCATACTGTGTTATTGGGCCATACACTACTGACTCCAATTCCTGCTGCTATGTTGCTTCAGTCGTGTCCAACTCTGTGCGACCCCATAGACAGCAGCCCACCAGGCTCCCCCGTCCCTGGGATTCTTCAGGCAAGAATACTGGAGTGGGTTGTCATTTCCTCCTCCAATGCATGAAGGTGAAAAGTGAAAAGTGAAGTCGCTCAGTCGTGTCTGACTCTTAGCAACCCCATGGACTGCAGCCTACCAGGCTCCTGCATCTGTGGGATTTTCCAGGCAAGAGTACTGGAGTGGGGTTTCCATTGCCTTCTCCCCAATTCCTAAATATCCCCAACAATTGAAAAAAAGAGTATCAACTTCATAAGACATTAATTTTAGTAAATATGCACACAAGAACATGCAAATCATAATAATGTACCTTAAAGTTAAATAAAGTGAAATGACTTACTTTAAGCTTTAGTTATACTGTAGCAAAATATAAGAATAACTAAACAGTACTGCTTTTGCCATTGCTCTGAAATATTTCTGAACCAATTATCAGGAAAATTCATCTGAAGTTTTAAAAATCAGAAAAGTTTTAAAATTCATCTATGTGTACTGTGGCACATAGTTGGCACACAGTAACAACAGTCAGATGAAAAATTCATCTGGTTTTATGCCTAAAATATTAATGTTATCAGTCACAAAAAGCCACTGAATCATAATACTACTGAGTTAACCCAATGACAATAACAGGAGGATTATTAAAGAGAAAATTCAAAAATTTTAAACCTCAAATACAAAGTAACAGCAGCAAGTAGTAAAATAAGAGTATAATTTCCATAAAACATATATGATCTCTAACTGGCTATTCTTTATATATTTACAAATATATTTATGTGAAAATATGTATGCTACTAATAATAACTGTTATAAGTAATTAAAATAACAGGTCTTTCAACTACACAACTGCAATGTTTACTTTTAGTTGCAAATTATGCAACTCTGCCTTTCAAAATTCATATTCCTATCTTTGCTCACCCTTTTACCTACTGCTGCATGACAGACTAACTTATCTGTCATTCTTCTTCAGAACGGCATAGCTATGCCTTCTCATTAAAGCTAAGTCAGGCCCATACAGCTGATTCATTTTGCTGTACAGTAGAAACTAACATAACATTGTAAGGCCACTATACTCCAATGAAAACTATTAAAAAAAAAAAAAAAATCTAAGTCAGGGCTGGTACTTAAAAGACATACTTTGAAGTAAATAGGGGCCAATCGTGGGCTTCCCAGGTAACACAGCAATATAAAATAATTCACCTGCCCATGCAGGAGATGTAGGTTTGATCCGTAGGTCAGGAAGATCCCCTGGAGGAGGAAATAGCAACCCACTCCAGTATTCTTGCCCGGAGAATCCTATAGACAGATGAGCCTGGTGGGCTACAGTTCACAGGGTCACAAAGAATCAGACACAAATGAACACGCATGCATAAAAGGGGCCAATCTTACCAGTCTTTAGGTAATAAAACAATTTTACTCTTTGTTCACGTAAATTTCAACGCTTCAGTTATCTTCAATTGGCCAAGCAAACTCCTAGCTTCTTTACAGTTAAGTACAGAAATCATCTTGTTGAAACATTTCCTGAGAACAGTACTGGCACCCAACCCCATCTTCCACTTCCTCCCATATTGCTTCCTCATTTCTACTCACAGCACTTGATATTTATCTCTCATCTAGGACATATCCCAATTTGTAATAATTATTTATATGTGTACATATACCATCCCTGATAGAATATGAGTTCCCTGAAGATAGAGACCATGTCTTATTCTATTAATAACAGCTTCTACTAGTGTAACCTGTGACAAACTCCATCAAGTCAGTAACACTGTTTAGGTCTTCTCAGGTGGTAATATTCTGGGGGAAAGGATGCAAATCAGAATTGGCCAGCAAACTTAGGAAGTGATTTTCCTTCCCTCCTTAAACTTCATTATCACTTCATAATGAGACAGCTTTGAGTCGAAGAAGCTAGGGTTCAATTCCTAGTTCCATTAAACACTAGCAAAGGAGATCTCTTCAACATAGAAGTTGTATAATCCTCCATGAATGGATGAAACAATAGATCTTCATTTTGAGAATTAGTTTTTAAATAAAACTTTGTACTGCAGACTTTATTTTAAAACAATAAATATGGCAAAGCACAAAAGCTAACAGAAAAAAAAGTAGTAAAAAACTTCACAAACCTATAATCATTTTTTGCATACCCTAGACAACAAGCAAATGGCTTCCTTTTCTTAAAGGAAAGACTCCAGTTCTCTAGTTGGAAAAGAAAATATAGTACTTTCTCAAGATCAAAATATTAGAAGAATATAATTCAAGTTTATCCTTTGCCTACCTCTAGGCTATTTTTTTTTAATGGAAAAAACTAGAATCCTATTTGAACTAAGAGGACAATACAATTGTTTTGTTAATACAGCAAATGGAGGGAGTTCCGTTGAGGTTCAGTGGTTAAGATTCTGTGGCTACTGCAAAGGTCATGGGTTCAACCCCTGGTGAGGGAACTAACATCCCACATGCCACGTGGTTTAGTCTAAAAATAAATGTAAAAAATAATTAATAATTTAAATACAGCAAATGGGGGAAAAAATGGGTTCTCAAGTTTATTTTTGTTTCTGCTCACAAAGTCCTCACCTTCTCTTTCATCTGTTTTTCATCATCCTTTATCTCATGCCCCTCTAACCATTTAACTCATGCAATCATTGATTCCATATTTTCTATGTCAATTCCAACTTCAAATATTTTCTTCCACTGTCCCCACAGCAAATTGCTCAAAACCTTCCAAAATCTACATATTAATACTCCGGCTTCTGACTATGCCTCCTTTCATCTGGTTATGTCTTGACTTAAGAAAACACAATCACTATAGTCCTCTTTACTCTGTAGTCTAAACTGAGAAATACTCTAAGCCCAGACTCTCAAAGTATTCCAAAGCAATTCATTACTAATCTCATTATTCCAAAATATATAATATAAATATACAGTAAACATGAAGGTTTTTAGTCCCAGGGTCAACACATTAAGCTACAATAACTGTCCAGCTAAAAAATAAAGACCCTTCAAATTAACAGTGTGGATGCAAAATTCATATTTTTATCTTTGCAGAAACAAATGTAGCACAGAAAGAGTCACCTCTGCTGTTTAAGAAAGCTCAATTCATATTCACCACTATATGGAAATGAAACTTATTCTTCTGGTAAACCATTAACTCTTGAACTCCCTGAAAATTTCATTCTTCTCTTTACCACTTGTACTGAAAACTACTTCTATGAAGTCACCAATAATCTCCAAAAGGCATCAAAATTAATAGCCTCAATTCCTACAAAGTGTTTACCAAATGATCTACCTCTTTTTAAAACTCTTTTCTTTGATTCCATGAAACAACTGTCTCTTGACTTTCCTCTTATTCTTTAGGGTCCTTTAAGCATGTTTTCTCTATTCAACTATTGTCTCCTCAAATTTTGTCTTTTAGCAAGTCTATCCCCTGCTCCTTACTTCTCCTTCAACTATTACATTGGGCTTCATTGGTGGCTCAGTGGTAAAGAATCTGCCTGACAATGTACGATACACAGGTTTGATCCCTGGGTTGGGAAGATACCCTGAGGAAGGAAATGGCAACCCACTGCAGTATTCTTGCCTAGAATCCCAAGGACAAGAGGAGCCTGGCAGGCTGTAGTCCATGGTGTCAAAAAACAGCAGGATACAACTTAATGACTAAACAACAAATAACTATTATATAACACAATCCCCAAATCTGTGTTTTCTGGAACATTCACAACAGCCTCTCAAATCTAACTAGATACAAAGAAATTGACTGATTTTTTCAAATGTTTCTATGTCCCTTTTGATTTTCATGGCACCTCTGCCCTCCTTAGCCACTAAATCTCCCAGTAGTTTTGGACTTTCCCCACTTATCTGTCCACTTGCTTCCTCTCACATCCAACCAGTTTCAAGTTCTAGTATGAATACCTCAGTAAACAGCTACCAAACCTGGCCCTTAACTTTCTAGTCCCACTACCAATGAAGAAAGATAGTTGTTTTAAGGACAGAATGATGGGTAACTTAATTTTCTTTCCTTTAATTATATTAAAGGAATTGTATTGTCTTTTCAATTAAAAATATTTAAGAAACCCTTTGAATGACTAATAAAAAATGGGAAATTTGGTGGCATAACAAAATAATAAATAACTGATAATATATGCCAAGGAGTAGAGACAGAAAAATGCATTTGTGTTCATCATCATGCATGCAAAGCACCCTACCCAATATTTACCATAGAGCTTGCCTTTAAATATGTAAAGTCTGAGAAAAGCATATAAGATCAACAGATGAGGAATTTAAGGAACATTTTTAATTACCTGCCTCAGATTAGCGGACTTCTTATGGTGGTGGTTTACTCGCTAAGCCGTGTCTGATTCTTGCAACCCGATGGACTGTAGCCCGTCAGGCCCTTCTGTCCATGAGATTCTCCAGGCAAGAATACTGGAGTGGGTTGCCATTTCCTTCTCCAGGGGATCTTCCCAACCCAGGAATTGAACCTGGGTCTCCTGCACTGCAGGCAGATTCTTTCCCAACTGAGCTATAAAGGAAGCGCCTGACTTCTTATAGAAACTAGCAAATACCAAAATATCTTTATTTGTATATTCAAATAGTGTCTTTTTTTTCCTTAAAGACACTAAGAGATTTTAATCTCTTTTTGTGTGTACCCTAAGATTTGATGCCATACCAGAATAGAATACGTGAGACCACATTGCTCAGTACCAGCTACAATTTCTATTTAAAATTCAGAAAGCAATTTCCAACTGTACATTATAAGTCTATTTAGGCAGCATTAGGCAAAATAAATTACAGACAAAATTCCAGAATGGCTCACTGATATTCTCCCTAATCTTTCCATTATGGATCTATGCAGACACCACATATATCCTTTAATTTACCTAAAAGCTTGAAAATTACCTAGCAAACCAGGCTTAAGTTTACAAGTCATATTTTTGTGTCTTCTCACTCCATTCCCCAAGTCTAGTTACATATAAGGAACTCTTATTAAAGGATATGCTCTGCCAATTTTCCCTATCAATGCATAAAAATGCTTTGATTAATATGAAGTATTTATGTTTTTAAGATATAAAAAAAATAAGTATTATAAAGGATCTACTTGCACACAATCATTTCATTTTTCAAAAAGGAGACCAAGTAGAGATAAAGTCAAGTTAGGTTGCCAAACTTCTGTTTGTAAATTTAAATTTTAAATTCTTATTAGAGACAGTTTGGTAATTCCTTAAAAGGTTAAATATAGAATTACCATGTAATCCAGTGATTCCACCCCTAGGTATATACTCACAAGAACTGAAAACATATGCCCACACAAAAAACTATACACAAATGATCATAGTAGTATTACTCATAAGAGTCAAAAAGTGGCAACAACCCAAATGTCCACTGACTGATAAATATAAACAAAATGTAATCTAGTCAAACAATGGAATATTATTTGGCCATAGAAAAGGAATTACGTATTGATACATCCTTAACTAATGAAAGTTGAAAACATTACGCTAAGTAAAAGAAGGCAGACAAAAAAGCCACATGTCATTCCATTTATATGAAATGTCCAGACTAGGCAAATTTATAATCAGAAAGTAGATTAGTAATTTCTACGATGCTGGGATGAGGAGGAATGAGATGTGACAGGTAATGGGCATGAGGTTTCTTTTTGTAGTGATTTCTGATGTTAGATACTGATGACTTCTTGCAAAAAGTATTTCATTTCGGCATTATTTTAGACTTGGTCCAGAAAAGGCCACATTATACTACTGTGAAGGTATGTCCACCCAAAGTTACCAAGGGCATGATTTTGTCTTCACATATTTCTTTGTAATAAAGATAAATATTACTCCTCTTCAGACAAAAAGCCAGACTTCAATCATGAAAAACTAGGACCCACCTACATACAATTATCAAGATTTCTGCAATATTTTAAATAAAAACAAACTTGTAGTAACAGAATAAATACACAACAAAAATAATTTACAAATAAAATCTAGAATGTGTTTCTTAGTTTTAGAATCCTTGAATCAAAATAACCGAAGATTTTGAACAAAAGATGTGACATTTGATGACTTTCAAAACCATGGTCAAAGTCACTGAACAGAATTTACTAATATTTCCTCTAGTAAAACCTTTACTAAGACAGGCAGAAGATAATGTCAATCTGTATAGCAATCTTGATAGAAAAAATAATAACTGAAACTTCAGCTGACTTTAAGAATTGTTAATTAAACTGAATTATGAGTCCATATTAACTGTTCTGAGAGAATTTTACTTTGAAAATGAATCACAAGTTTTATTTTATTATGACTGTTAAATTTTCATAAACTGTCCTTTTTGTGCAAAAGATGAATATATAGAAACACTATAAAAGGACTCCTACAACTCAAAAAAAAAAAAACACACACACACAATTTAAAAAGAAGCAAAGGACTTAAATACTTCTCAAAAATACATATAAAAAGCATATGAAAAGATGCTCAACATCACTAATCAGCACAGAAATACAAATCAAAATTACAATGAGATGCCACCTTACCAGTGCAATGGCTACTATCAAATAAACACCCCCCACAAACACACACAAAAACGAGTGTTGGTGAGGATGTGTAGAAACTGTAACCTCTGTGTACTGTTGGTGGGATTGTAAAATGGTGTAGCCACTGTGGAAAAGAGCACAGTAATTCAAAAATTAAAATTTGAATCCAACAAGTCCACTTATGGATATATACCTCAAGTAACTGAAAGCTGGCTCTGAGACAGGTATACTCTGGTTCATAACAACATGATTCACAATAGCCAAAAGGTGAAAACAATCCAACTGTCCATGGATGGGCCAATGGATAAACAGAAGATGGTATACAGATACAGTGAAATACTAATTGACCTTAAATAGGAAGGAAATTCTGACACATGTTGCAGCATGGATGAAATGTAAAAATATGTTAAGTGAAATAAACCAGCCACAAAAGAACAAATTCTTTTTGGGTATGAAGACTAGTTAAACTCATACAGATAGAAAGTAGATTGGTAGTTGCTAAGGGCAGACTGGGAGAAGGGCAATAGGAGTTAGTTGTTTAATGGGTGTAGAGTTCTGGTTTTGCAAGATGAAGAGTTCCAGAAATTGGCCGCACAACACTGTGAATATACTTAGAACTACTAAACTGTACACTTACCACAATTAAAACTTCTTTTAAAAAAAGTAACAAAGAAACCTTCTGTAGTTGTTTGAATAGAAATTAAATGCCCTAACCAAGGCAATGGCACCCCACTCCAGTACTCTTGCCTGGAAAATCCCTCGGACAGAGGAGCCTGGTGGGCTGCAGTTCATGGGGTCACTAAGAGTCGGACAGGACTGAGCGACTTCACTTTCACTTTTCACTTTCATGCATTGGAGAAGGAAATGGCAACCCACTCCAGTGTTCTTGCCTGGAGAATCCCAGGGACGGGGGAGCCTGGTGGGCTGCCATCTATGGGGTCGCACAGAGTCGGACACGACTGAAGCAACTTAGCAGCAGCAACCAATATAGGAAAGGGACCAGCTAGCTGTTGGGAAGTGACTTTAAAGTGTCTCAGATTACCAAGTCACACAATATTCATGTAAGGTTAGATAGCTCTGCTCTACTAATGAATTTTTGCCTTTTCATACTGCTCATGGAGTTCTCAAGGGAAGAACACTGAAGTGGTTTGCCATTCCCTTCTCCAGTGAACCACATTTTGTCAGAACTCTCCACCATGACCCGTCCCTCTTAGGTGGCCCTACACGGCATGGCTCAGTTTCATTGCGTTAGACAAGGCTGTGGTCCATGTGATTAGATTGGTTAGTTTTCTGTGACTGTGGTTTTCTGTCTGTCTGCCCTCTGATGGAGAAGGATAAGAGGCTTATGGAAGCTTCCTGATGGGAGAGACTGACTGAGGGGGAAACTGGGTCTTGAACCCACTCCAGTACTCTTGCCTGGAAAATCCCATGGATGGAGGAGGCTGGTAGACTACATACAGTCCATGTGGTCGCAAAAGTCGGACACGACTGAGCAACTTCACTTTCACTTTTCTGATGGGCGGGGCCATGCTCAATAAATCTTTAATCCAATTTTCTGTTGATAGGCAGGGCTGTGTTCCTTCCCTGCTATTTACCTGGGGCCAAACTATGGTGGAGGTAATGAAGATAATGGGGACCTCCTTCAACAGATCCCATGAGTGTACTGCTACACTCAGTGCCCCCAACCCTGCACCGACCCACGCTTCTGCTGGAGACTCCTAGACACTCACAGGCAAGTCTGGGTCAGTCTCCTGTGGGGTCACTGCTCCTTATTCCTGGGTGCTGGTGCACACAAGGTTCTGTCTGTGCCCTCCAAGAGCCTATTTCCCAGTCCTGTGTAAGTTCTGGCAGCTCTATGGTGGGGTTAATGGTGACCTCCTCCAAGAGGGCTTATGCCATACCCAAGTCTGCTGCTCCCAGAGCCCCCGTCCCTGTGGCAGTCCACTGCTGACTCATACCTCCACGGGAGACGCTCAAACACAGTTCTGTCTCAAGTTCTGTCTACGGGGTCCCTGGGTCCCGGTGCACACAAGGTTTGTTTGAGCCCTCTTAGCGTCCCTGGCGGGAATGCGGTTTGATTCTAAACCTGAATTCGCCCCTCCTACTATAAAGGGCAATATCGCATAGGAACCTGGAATGTTAGGTCCATGATTCAACACAAATTGGAAGTGGTCAAACAGGAGATGGCAAGAGTGAACATCAACATTTTAGGAATCAGCTAACTAAAATGGACTGGAATGGGTGAATTTAACTCAGATGACCATTATATCTACTATTGTGGGCAGGAATCCCTTAGAAGAAATAGAGTAGCCATCACAGTCAAGTGTCCAAAATGCAGTACTTGGATGCAATCTCAACAATGCCAGCATGATCTCTGTTCATTTCCAAGGCTAACCATTCAATAGCACAGTAATCCAAGTCTATGCCCCGACCAGTAATGCTGAAGAAGCTGAAGTTGAATGGTTCTATGAAGACCTACAGGACCTTCTAGAACTAACAACCAAAAAAGAAGTCCTTTTCATTATAGGGGACTGGAATGCAAAAGTAGGAAGTCAAGAAACACCCGGAGTAACAGGCAAATTTGGCCTTGGAATACGGAATGAAGCAGGTTTGCCAAGAGAACGCACTGGTCATAGCAAACACTGTCTTCCAGCAACACAAGAGAAGACTCTACCATGCACATCACCAGATAGACAGGCAACACTGAAATCAGACTGATTATATTCTTTGCAGCCAAAGATGGAGAAGCTCTATACAGTCAGCAAAAACTGACCAGGAGCTGACTGTGGCTCAGATCATGAACCCTCATTGCCAAATTCAGACTTAAATTGAAGAAAGTAGGGAAAACCACTAGACCATCCAGGTATGACCTAAATCAAATCCCTTACGATTGTACAATGGAAGTGAGAAATAGATTTAAGGGACTAGATTTGATAGGCAAGAATGCCTGATGAACTATGGATGGAGGTTCATGACATTGTACAGGAGACAGGGATCCACCATGCCCAAGAAAAAGAAATACAAAAAAGGAAAATGGCTGTCTGAGGAGGCCTTACAAATAGCTGTGAAAAGAAGAGAAGTGAAAAAGCAAGGAGAAAAGAAAAGCTACCCATTTGAATGCAGAGTTCCAAAGAATAGCAAGAGAGAAAAGAAAGCCTTTCTCAGTAATCAGTGCAAAGAAATCAAGGGAAACAACAGAATGGGAAAGAGTAGAGATCTCTTCAAGAAAATTAGAGATACCAAGGGAACATTTCATGCAAAGATGGGCACAATAAAGGACAGAAATGGTATGGACCTAACAGAAGCAGAAGATATTAAGAAGAGGCAGCAAGAATACACAGAGGAACTATACAAAAAAGATCTTCAGGACCCAGATAATCACGATGGTGTGATCACTCACCTAGAGCCAGACAACCTGGAGTGCAAAGTCAAGTGGGCCTTAGGAAGCATCACTACACACAAAGCTAATGAAGGTGTTGGAATTCCAGTTGAGCTATTTCAAGTCCTAAAAGATGATGCTGTGAAAGTGCTGCACTCAATATGCCAGCAAATTTGGAAAACTCAGCAGTGGCCACAGCACTGGTAAAGGTCAGTTTTCATTCCAATCCCAAAGAAAGGCAATGCCAAAGAATGCTCAAACTACTGCACAATTGCTCATCTCACACGCAAGTAAAGTAATACTCAAAATTGTTCAAGCCAGGCTTCAGCAATCTGTGAACCAGGAACTTCCAGATGTTCAAGCTGGTTTTAGAAAAGGCAGAGGAACCAGAGTTCAAATTGCCAACATCCATTGGATTATGGAAAAAGCAAGAGAGTTCCAGAAAAAACATCTATTTCTAATTTATTGACTATGCCAAAGCCTTTGAGTGTGTGGATGACAATAAACTGTAGGAAATTCTGAAAGAGATGGGAATACCAGACCACCTGACCTGCCTCTTGAGAAATCTTGTATGTAGGTCAGGAAGCAACAGTTAGAACTGGTCAAGGAATAACAGACTGGTTCCAAATAGGAAAAGGAAGACGTCAAGGCTGTATACTGTCACCCTGCTTATTTAACTTATATGCAGAGTACATCATGAGAAACGCTGGGCTGGAGGAAGCACAAGCTGGAATCAAGATTGCCAGGAGAAATATCAATAATCTCAGATATGCAGGTGACACCACCCTTATGGCAGAAAGTGAAGAACTAAAGAACCTCTTGATGACAGTGAACAAAGAGAGTGAAAAAGTTGGCTTAAAGCTCAACATTCAGAAAAGATCATGGCATCCGGTCCCATCATTTCATGGCAAATAGATGGGGAAACAGTGGAAACCATGGCAGACTTATTTTGGGGGGGGGGGGTCCAAAATCACTGCAAATGGTGATTGCAGCCATGAAATTAAAAGACGCTTACTCCTTGGAAGAAAAGTTATGACCAAGCTAGACAGCATATTAAAAAGCAAGCGACATTGCCAACAAAGGTCCGTCTGGTCAAGGCTATGGTTTTTCCAGTAGTCATGTATGGATGTGAGAGTTGGACTATAAAGAAAGCTGAGTGCTGAAGAACTGAACTGCTGTGTTGGAGAAGACTCCTGAGAGTCCCTTGGACTGCAAGGAGATCCAACCAGTCTATCCTAAAGGAAATCAGTCCAGAATATTCATTGGAAGGACTGATGTTGAGGCTGCAACTCCAATACTTTGGCCACCTGATGCAAAGAACTGACTCATTTGAAAAGACCCTGATGCTGGGAAAGACTGAAGTGGGGGAGAAGGGGACGACAGAGGATGAGATGGTCAGATGGCATCACAGACTCCATGGATATGAGTCTGAGTAAACTCCGGGTGCTGGTGATGGACAAGGAGCCCTGGCGTGCTGCAGTCCATGGGGTCACAAAGAGTCGGACACGGCTGAGCAACTGAACTGACTAGTGAATTAACTTCTATATTTGGGGGAAAAAAAAGAAAACCACTTTCTGAGTTTGTTGACATACTGTATCTGGACACTTATTATCAAAGGAAAAAGTAAGAATCAATTATCACCTCATGAGGATATGTCGTATATCATTTTTTTCCTAACCTACTCTCTGCATCAGGTATTCTTTTAGGTGGTACAGATAAACCTGCCCTTATGTAGCATATATTCCAAAAGTAGATCCTAGTCATGTATTTCATTCCTTCTTCTATCCATCATTTGTTTATAAGTTTTATCTCATCACTACTACTACTGCTGCCACCCAAGATTTTAATTTTCTATCTGCCAAAGATAATCTGCTATATTTATTTTAATTCCTCCACAATACGTAGGGTCTTCCATGTATCACATATACAATGAAATATGACAAGTCTTTTAAACAAAACTGGCACTGATAACCACATTCAGAGCATCACATAGTCAATGAATTGGCACCCTATTATCACACTTATAACTTACTCAGTTCAGTAAGTTGAGATAATATAGTCTGTATAACTGGAGAGTACACATTTAAAATGCTACTTGAGGGAATTCCCTGGTGGCTCAATGGTAAAGAATCCACCCTTGCACCACAACTACTGAACTTGTGCTCGAAAGCCCGCGAGCCACAACTACTGAAGCCCGCACGCCTAGAGCCCGGGCTCAGCACAAGAGAAGCCACTGTAATGAGATGCCACACACGACAACTAGAGAGGAGCCCCCGCTGGCCACAGCCAGAGAAAAGCCCATGTAGCAGTGAAGACCCAGCACAGTCATAAACAAATAAAATGCTACTTGAAATTTCATCTGTGTTGTTTACCATTATACTGATATATGAAACTGATAGAAAATGAAGTGTAATTTAAAGTAATTATTTAAATGGAATAAGATAGAAAGTCCAGAGATAAATCCACACACCTATGAGTAACTTATCTTTGACAAAGGCAGCAAAAATACACAATGGAGAAAAGACAGTCTCTTCAGTAAGTGGTGCTGGGGAAACTGAACAACTATGTGTAAAAGAATGAAATTAGAACACTTCCTAACGGCATACACAAAGATAAAGTCAAAATGGAGTAAAGATCTAAATGTAAGGCCAGAAGCTATAAAACTCTTAGAGGAAAACACAGGCAGAACATTCTATGACATAAATCAGAGCAAGATCCTCTAAGACCCACCTCCTAGAGTAATGGAAGTAGAAACAAAACTAAGCGACATAAATCAGAGCAAGATCCTCTAAGACCCACCTCCTACAGTAATGGAAGTAGAAACAAAACTAAGCAAGTAGGACCTAATTGAGTTTAAAGCCTTTTTGCACAGTAAAGGAAACTATAAACAAGATGAAAAGACAACCCTTAAAATCGGAGAAAAGACCAGCAAATGAAACAACTAATAAAAGTGTACGTGCGTGCGTGCTCAGTCGTGTCCAACTCTGCAACCCCGTGGACTATAGCCCACCAGGCTCCTCTGTCCATGGGACTGCCCAGGCAAGAATACTGGAGCGGGTTGCCATTTCCCTCTCCAGGGGATCTTCCCAACCCAGAGATTGAACCTGTGTCTCGAGTCTCCTGAGTTGGCAGGCAGGTTGTTTACCACTAGTGCCACCTGAGCAGCCCAACTGACAAAGGATTAATTTCCAAAATATACAAGGAGCTCATGCAACTCAATATCAGAAAACAAACAACCCAATCAAAAAAAGCAGGCACAAATTCATTTAACAGACATTTCACCAAAGAAGACAGATGGCTAATAAACACATGAAAAGATGCTAATCATCACTCATTATTAGAGGAATGCAAATCAAAACTACAATGACAGATCACCTCACACGTGTCAGGATGGCCATCATCAAAACATCTGTAACAATAAAGGCTGGAGAAGGTGTGGAAAAAAGGGAACCCTCTTGCACTGTTGGTGGGAATATAAATTGATACACCCACTATGGAGGACAGTATAGAGATACCTTAAAAAACTAGCAATAAAACTATCATATGACCCAACGATCCCACTATTGGTCATATATCCTGAGAAAATCAGGATGAAATGAAAATGACATAGGTACCCCAATGTTCACTGCAGCTCTGTTTACAATAGCCAGGACATGGAAGCAAACCTAGATGTCCACTGACAGATGAATGGATAAAAAAGCTGTGGTACATACATATAATGGAGTATTATTTGGCCATAAAAAGGAATGCATTTGAGTCAGTGCTAATGAGGTGGATGAATATAGAGCCTTAATTACACAGAGTGAAGTCAGAAAGAAAACAACAAATGTCGTATATTAACACACATATATGGGATCTAGAAAGATGGTGCTGATGAACCTATTTGAAGGACAGCAACGGAGACACAGAAATAGAGAGCAGATTTGTGGACACAGTGGGGGAAGGGTCATGGAAACATTCGCATTACCATATGTAAAGCAAATAGCTGTAGGAATTTGCTGTATGCCTCAGGGAGCTAAAACCAGGTGCTCTGTGACAACATAGAGGCGTAGGATGGGGTGAGGGATGCGGGGGAGCTTCAAGAGGAAGGGGACACATATATACCTATGGCTAATTCATTGATGTATGGCAGAAACCAACACAATATTGTAAAGCAATCATCATCCAGTTTAAAATAAATTTTAAAATAAATCAAATAAAGTAATAAGCCCCTTGTCCTAAACAACATACCTGAAAACACTTGGTTTTTGATTTGTTTCTATATTTTATTACCTACAATGTCACCAAAGAAAGTTTTCAATCTTTCATTGCCAAGGGGAAAAAGGTGTAAATGGGTGTTAATACACACATATAAAAACCTATCCACAGAGTCTTAGAAATGAATATATATGTGTGCCTGCGTATACACACGGTTTCCCAGATGACACAGTGGTAAAGAACCCGCTTGGTAATGCAGGGGATGTAAGAGGCTTGGGTTCAATCCCTGGGTAGGGAAGATCCTCTGGAGTAGAAAATGGCAACCTACTCCAGTATTCTTGCCTGGGAAATCCCTTGGGGAGAGGACCTGGTGGGCTACAGTTTATGGGGTCGCAAAAGAGTCTGACATGACTTAGTGCTAAACAACAACATATTTGTACAGTAAGAGCAAAGGGAGCCATTCTCATGGAATGATAGAAGCCTCTCAAAAGTCCAAGTTCCCAGATACCTACCAAGGGCAAATCTTGCAAACTGGCTTTTCTGAAGATAGCAGTCCCAAACTTGTTAACTTTTTCTGCACATAATTATAAATGAAAAAGGAATCACCTCTCCTCCATATCCCTCCCCTTTGAAGTAATCAACCAAGTTAAGCTTCTTGCCTTCCAAAAAAAGTCTTACCTATCACAGATCTAGAAAGCTAGTTTTTCTCTGTCCTGGCTGACATTTGCTATTATCAATTTCTGAATTGCCATAATTACCAATTTTTGAATTTTACCAAGTTTGGTGGGATTTGATGGACCTGTCTCCAAAGTAACTGCTAAAATAATTTGTATTTCTCTGATTATTGAATAGGTTGGTGACTTCTTCCCCATGTTTAGTAACTATTTACATTTTCCTTCTGTTAATTTTCTTAGCATTTTTAAATTTTCCTATTGGAGTATTCTTTTTATTTATATAGAGAAGCTACTTATATTTTAGATAATAATCCTCCAACTGTCAAATGTGTTAAAAGTGTTTTATCTTAATCCACTGCTTATCTCTGCATTAGCTTTCATATTGTAGTTTTTTTGGTGAGGTCAAATTTGAGCTTTATTATTGTAATATCTGTGCTTTAAATACAAGTCAGGAGAAAAAGCACTCTAATCAGATTGGCTTTGTCCCTAAATGTTTCACCAGTCTCTTTACATGGCATACTCACTCCTTTAGAGAACTATTATATTTAAAAAGTTTACCCAAATATGATGGATCTTTTTGAACTTACTTATTTGAAAGTAAAATGAAAAACTCTTGTAATTCAGCTACTATTTTAGACTACAAAGGGAAATCTCATGAAAAGCAGTCTTCTCTTGCCTCACTTTGTAAAGTAACTATTCTTAGGTACTAGCTAATTTCTAATAGGATGAGGCCATCAGGCATCTGGTCCCATCACTTTATGGCAAACAGAGGGGGAAACAATGGAAAACAGTGACAGACTTGATTTTCTTGGGCTCCAAAATCACTGCAGAAAGTGTCTGTCACCATGAAATTAAAAGACACTTGCTCCTTGGAAGAAAAGTTATGACCAATCTAGACAGCATATTAAAAAGCAGAGATATTACTTCGCCAACAAATGTCCATGTAGTCAAAGCTTTGGTTTTTCCAGTAGTAATGTATGGATGTGAGAGTTGGACTATAAAGAAAGGTGAATGCCGAAGAACTGAACTGCTGTGTCGGAGAAGACTCTTAAGACTCTTGAGTCCCTTGGACAGCAAGGAGATCCAACCAGTCCATCCTAGAAGAAATCAGTACTGAATATTCGCTGGAAGGACTGATGCTGAAACTCCAGTACTCTGGCCACCTGATGCGAAGAACTGACTCATTTGAAAAGACCCTGATACTGGGAATGATTGAAGGAGGGAGGAGAAAGGGACAACAGAGGATGAGATGGTTGGATGGCATCACCGACTCCACAGACATGAGTTTGGGTCAACTCCAGGAGTTGGTGACGGACAGAGGAGCCTGGCATACTGCAATCCATGGGATCACAAAGAGCTGGACACGACTGAGCAACTGAACTGAACTGAAGTGAGGCCATTAGGGTGACTTGGCACTTCACTGTCAGCTTGATTTCTCTGAGTCATACAAAACCTCCTGTCATAATACTTAATGTGTAGTGTAGTTACACTGACAATCTCTGGGAGTACATTATTTTAGAGCATATCCCCTATAATCAAACACTTATTGTTTAAATTATAAATATTTGCTACCTAGAACACTTCCTCTAAATCTACTTTTACTACTTCTACTGTGGAAAACTGGTTTAGTATTTATTCTAAAAATTCATAGTATTTTTAAGCAATTCCTTGTTTATTAAGTATGTCTTAATACTTATGAATCACTAACAGCTCTGCTATATTAGTTATTTCTATAAATGTTCTTTTTGACTGTGCTTGTTTAGTTAATAATTCTACAAATTGGTGTTCTCTGTGCTTGCTTAGTCACTCAGTGGTGTCCAACGCTTTGTGACCCCATCGACTGTAGCCCGCCAGGCTCCTCTGTCCATGGGACTTTCAGGTATGAATACTGGAGTGGATAGCCATTTCCTTCTCCAGGGGAATCTTCCTGACTCAGGGATCAAACCTGTGTCTCCTGCATTGCATGCAGATTCTTTACCACTGACCTACAGTGGTAAAGCTCATCATACCCAAAAGTAAACTCATGTCATTTCGAGTAAAAACCCAAGTTCTAACAATGACCTACAAGAACCTGGATGGTTTGCCGTAACTCCCAACACTATCCCAAATCTACTAAATCTACTACTCCTCTCTTCCTTGTTCTGCTCAAGCACACTAGCTTCCCTGACATCCCAACACACTCTTAACTCAGATACTTGGGCACTTAATGCTCTTTCTGTCTGGAATACTCTTCTCCCAGGTAAATGCATGGCTTACTCCTTATTTCAAGTCCCAGTTCTATGTCTTAACTACTTTATGTAATAATAATATCTCCTACACTTGTCATATGGTGAAGGTGAAAGTGAAAGTGAAGTCACTCAGTTGTGTCCAACTCTTTGCGACCCTGTGAACTGTAGCCCACCAGGCTCCTCCGTCCATGGGATTCTCCAGGTAAGAACACTGGAGTGGGTTGCCATTTCCGTCTCCAGGGGATCTTCCTGACCGAGGGATCAAACCTAGGTCTCCTGCATTGCAGGCAGATGCTTTAACATCTGAGCCACCAGGGAAGCTGTAGATTTATCATATTAAAAACCTGTTTTTCAGCTCTTCTTATATTAAAATTGCACAAGACTTTGTAGTCCTTCCAACTTAAAGGGTATAATCTATTTCCTGAACCTTTGAGGTTGAGGTGGCATTATAACTTGCCTTGGCCAATAGAATGTAAGAGCACTTAGAACATATTTTAAAATATTAGATATGGCATAAACAATAAATATATGCACACAAAACATGGCTTATAAACAATATAAAAACTGGTATATAATAAAGCAACAATAGGAAAATTAAATGTGCTGGTTAAATATTCATCTTATACTTCTGGTCTAGATTAAATTGCATTTTCCAGAAATACTTTAAAAAGAATCCACCGGCCATCCTAAGAATGTAGAGTATGAGAAAATATCAATGTTTTATTATTGTCTGAGACTCTTAATATGCAGCATTAGAACTGATGACACTGGAGAAGGAAATGGCAACCCACTCCAGTGTTCTTGCCTGGAGAATCCCAGAGACGGGAGAGCCCGGTGGGCTGCCGTCTATGTACGGGTAGCACAGAGTCAGACACGACTGAAGCAACCTAGCAGCAGCAAGGCCGTGATAAAAAATGGATTCCATTTGTGTTCTTTTGTTATTTAGCATCATCATCATATTTAAAACATACTTTACGTATTAAAGTCGTAAAAATTCCAAATATAATATTAAAAATAATACATGGAAGGCTGATTTATTCCCCCTTCCCTTAAAGCAGCAGAGAAGCAGTTTTCTAGGCATTGAAGAAATGGCTGGCGATTTACCAAGTGTATAATTTGAAGTAATTTTAATATAAGTTCTAGTGGAAATGGAAACTTGGTCAAAGTGCTACCACTCCATCCTCTAGCTAGAGTAATAATGCCATTTTTCAAAATGAAATAGAACAGCAAAAGCTGTGTCTTGCTGTGTCTCTTAGAAAGCTAGCTTTGAGACTAGCATTGTATTATCAGAATAACTTTTAATATTGATGACCATGCAGTATCGATTTGTTAAATACTTTGAACAAAATTCACACTTTATTTTTACATGTAAGAAAAAAATAAAAAGAAATTTTATATATAAAAAAAGAACTGATGTCACTGTAATATTTTATAAGATTTGTAAGATTATTTTCTATTTTTTAAATATTTAAGTATTCAATTATACTTCCCTTAAGACCTAAGAGCACAAAAAACAGGAAATATGCTGCATCTGAGCCAATAATAGAGGAGAGAGACTAAAGAGGTAGGTGAAAAACTAGGTATAATGATATTTCATCATCTAGGAAAGAAGAGGCCAAGAAAGTAAAGTCAGCCAGTGCCTACTTAATTACCCATTCAAGAAAACTTAGTTTAAGCATATATCTTATAATTAATAATAACTTCTTTGAATGCTCTTTTTCACACAAAGTATTTCTGTTTCTAGCTTTTGAACTATTAAAATACCCATCCTCTTTACTTTTCCATAAAATGAAAAGATCAAAACATCTGGCATATTAAACATTAAAACTGTATTTCTTACCTTAATGATTAATTTTCTACTACCTAAATTATACAGTTATGAAAAAATAAAATTTATTATTTTGTGCAACATCAAATAATGTCAGTGAATAGGTTTAGAGATAAACATTTAAACATATTCAATTTCTTCAAATAGTTGCAAAATCCTAATATTAGTATCTATCTGCACTATGTTCCTCCTTGGCATTTATAACCTATTTGCAGCACTAGAAGTAAAGAATTATTAACAACTAGGCATAAATTACAGGAAATTTCTAAATTATACAGTACATCCAAATCTACCTCTAACACCCATTAATGAATCTTTGGCACAGATAAGCCAATGGACAGAGTAGATAAAGATAAGAGGTACACAGTCAGGCAGACAGACTGCACAGAGACAGACACACTGACAACCAGGCAACACACAGTATTAAAGTACTTAAATTTTAGATGAATCTAACTATATTTAGATTTATTCAGGCAAAATCTACTGGGGAGAAAATATATTAGTCTTTCAGATAGTGATAAATTTCAGATGTATATTTAGAGAGAGAATAAAAAATGACTAGATATAATACTCTGGTAAAACTGATCTTTAGAATTATACTTTCATCTAGAAGGTAATGTTCTGGTTTCGTATTTTAACCCTGAAAAATTATAGCTTAAATCTTAAGTACCATAAATATGCAGCTTATAGATTATCTTACTTTTATAGTTTCTACACAGTTTAAGGTTTAGTATGTACTGTATATGTGAAATTATGCTCTGCCAGAGCCAAGAGAGTTCTCTCAAGTCACAAGGACTCTATGCTTCTTTGTCCCTTCTCTGAAAGAAGGTGGGTGGAGCTTACTTGGGACTGAAACCTTAAAAAACCTTAAAAAAGCAGCTCATTTTTCCCCTCCAGTTTTGCTTCAAAGGTTTTTGTATTAGATACATCTTGGACTGCCAGTCTAGTTAAGCTAAGGAACTATAACTTTCTTTCCCTGAGAAAAGTCCCTACAATCACTTCTGAACAAACTTCCCATCCTGGTCAACTTCACACATTTATACTACATAGTACCTATCTCACTGGAAGCAGGTTGACTGATGGGATGTGAATTTCAGGAATGTGAACATGAGACAGCAATTCTAACTATTCTGAGCTATTCCTCTAAACAGAGATAAAGTGAGGAACATAAGTTAGATCCCTTAAGAGATGCCTTTATTCAACAGCACGTGTAGTCAAAGTCAAATGTGGAGAGCTAAGAGTAAAGCAGGTGCACAGAGAAGCAAAGACAAGTGTCCAAGCCACTCTAGATGGAGAAACTGATAAATATGCAGAACCACAAAGAGCTGAAATAGTCACCCAGGTTATGGATGGCTCCATTTCTTGGTTCCTGTCCTTAAAGCAGTAGAATACTCAAGGGCAGTATTCTACTGTGAGATATATATGCTGCTGCTGCTAAGTCGCTTCAGTCATGTCCGACTCTGTGTGACCCCATAGACGGCAGCCCACTAGGCTTCCCTGTCTCTGGGATTCTCCAGGCAAGAACACTGGAGTGAGTTGCCATTTCCTTCTCCAATGCATGAAAGTAAAAAGTGAAAGTGAAGTCGCTCAGTCATGTCCAACTCTTAGCGACCCCATGGACTGCAGCCTACCAGGCTCCTCCATCCATGGATTTTCCAGGCAAGAGTACTGGAGTGGGGTGCCATTGCCTTCTCCGGTGAGATATATATATACACATATATCCCCCCCCCCCCCCCCCCACCAACTTAAACTGGTGTCTTGGAGAAGGAAATGGCAATCCACTCCAGTATTCTTGCCTGGAGAATCCTATGGACAGCGGAGTCTGCAGGCTACAATCCATGGGGTTGCAAATGGTCAGACACAACTAAAGCGACTTAGCACGCAAACTGGTTTGCAAGTAGGCTACAACCAAAAATCTATACCAACAAAGAATTTTTCTATAATTTGCAGCATATTTATGCCCCACTTTTTTCCTTTTATTAACTTTCCCCCTAAATAATAATAAGACAACTGTTGGTCTCAGCAACATCATGCTACAGAAAAAAATCTGCTATGATCTTGGGACAAACTTAGCTCTGGCAACTTCTAACTGTAAAACCTGTAACAAGCTCCTTAGTTTCTAAATACCTTTCATGTTTCCTTTAACATCAAAGGGTCTATGACTTATAACTCCAGTGTACAATGAGGGGAGAAGGTGTCCAAAAAAAGCCACTCTCCACATTTTCACAGAATGGGAGTTGACTTTTTCCATTCTCACTATAGTTGTGGTCCCAAATGTATTGTCTCAAAATATCAGTCATCACCTGCTGCTGCTGCTGCTAAGTTGCTTCAGTCGTGTCCAACTCTGTGTGACCCCATAGACGGCAGCCCACCAGGCTCCCCCATCCCTGGGATTCTCCAGGCAAGAACACTGTAGTGGGCTGCCATTTCCTTCTCCAATGCATGAAAGTGAAAAGTGAAAGTGAAGTTTCTCAGTCATGTCCGATTCTTAGCAAACCCATGGACTGCAGCCCACCAGGCTCCACTGTCCATGGGATTTTCCAGGCAAGAGTACCGGAGTGGGGTGCCATTGCCTTCTCCCAGTCATCACCTAGAAAACTCAAATATACTGAGGAATCTAAACTAAACAGAGGCTTACCACTATAAATAACTTGCTGAGGTTCTATAGACTCTTTTTTCATGTAATTTTTTTACAGGGCATTTTTAACAGAAGCTAATGAAAACCACTTATCTGGCCAATTAAGAACTTTATAAACTGAGAGTACTACTTTATACATCTGGGATAAGGTAAAATTACCAGAGTAAAAAACACTGGCTTTGTGGAATTCCATTTTAAAAAGATCCTTCATAACAACCAAACCATACATTGTAACGAAGAGTAGTAAACAACTATGCCACAATTGTGAGATATCAAAACACTCCTCACCAAAACATTCAGGAATGCTGAGTGAGGCCAATACTATACGCATCTCATACTCAGCATTTAGGCTGTTCTCCCTTTGGGAATCTCTTCCTGTTTATTTGGTTATATCAGCTTTGCTCATTTTTTACACTGCCAGCCACCCTGTTCCTCTCATCTAAAACCCACAGTTCTTATCTCTGTGTCTTTGCAAACGCTGTTTGTTTTCTCTCTGAAATGCCTTTTATCCTAGTCCACCTGACAAACTCTCCCTTCAAGAGCCAAGTCAAATGTGGCCTCTGTGCTAAAACCGTCCATGTTCTCTTCAGGCAGATTTAGGCTCTCCCTCTATGGTTTTAATCTTGAATATACTTCCCTTAGAGTAATAACACGTCTGAAACTACTATTGAGTACCTTCTATGTACTACACTAGAAGCTTTATCTTGGTCCTTCTAGATAAGTATTATAGCCCCAATTTCCCTACTGCTACTGCTGCTGATAAGTCACTTAGTCATGTCCAACTCTGTGCGACCCCATAGACGGCAGCCCACTAGGCTCCTCTGTCCCTGGGATTCTCCAGGCAAGAATACTGGAGTGGGTTGCCATTTCCTTCTCCAATGCATGAAAGTAAAAAGTGAAAGTGAAGTTGCTCAGTCGTGCCCTTAGCGACCCCATGGACTGCAGCCTACCAGGCTCCTCCGTCCATGGGATTTTCCAGGCAAGAGTACTGGAGTGGGTTGCCATTGCCTTCTCCGAATTTCCCTACATAACCTCCCTATATGCATAACAGGGCCAGGACAGAAATTACTGTATGGTTCCAAAGCTGATTATCTTTCTACTAGTCTAGAGTTTCTAAGATTTTTTGGAACCCTTGAGAATCTAAGAACCTTCACCCCTCTCTCAACAGGTTTACACACAAAACATTAAGTGTAATTTGAAAGGGTTTACAGACCCCCTGAAGCCCATCCACTGCTCCCAGGACAACCTCTTGCTGCTTCTTACAAGTCTATTCACAGCCAGTAAATTTCTTAAGGGAAACAACTGTCATATTTTCAGTTGCCAGTTCTAAACACAGTGCCTAGGGTGTAGTGAGTAGATGGGAGGAATCATGACAGACCCGCATTTTTGCATTTCTTCAGAGCCTACCAGCAGAACTACTCAAATGTTGTTAAAAAGCTTTTCAAATGTAGATTACAACTAAAAACACTTATTACAGGAACTGTAGGTATTAGCATGCATCCCAAAGCCTCTGAGATTAACATGATCCACATTCCACGTTCTCTAGGAAAAGCTTCTAGGGAACAACTACTTATATCTCCCATAAGCCAGTTCACTGACACTCTAATCTTATACAAATGGAAACGATATCTGTGTTATTTCACAGGGAAGGAGGTAACTGTCAAGGTCTGAATGCATGAATCCAAAAAAATTAAATACTACAGGAAATATGAAATGCTGGGAGGGGTTCAATTCTTATTTGGAAGACTAGTGATTTAGAACAAGTATGTTTATCACCAAACTTGCCTTAACAAGTCTTCAACTCAAATCTAATGAAAGGCTTTTTCTCCACAGTATTAAAATTCAAATTTGCAAAGGAGAGCAAGTGCTTTAAGATAAACTGGGCTAATAGATTTATCTCAGAAAGTGAGAGTTAATTACGATTCTTGCTTCTGAGTTCTGGGTGAATGTGGTTGAGTTATTCTAAATTTTTAGTGTCCTGATCTTCAAAGTACTGGACTATAAAATAGAAGGAAAGTTTTCTAAGAAAGCGGAAAAATATGTTCAGCAGTACAAACACAGATAAACATTTTTCAAGGATGAGAAACAGCTCATTCCAGAGGAAAGAAAGGACACACACTGCAGAGTACACGAGTTTAACACTGGAAAGGTACGAGAGACTCTGTTAAAGGCTCTGGAAGGCCAGGTTAAGGAGCATAAACTTTATCCTATTGGCCTGTGATTCTAAACCAGGACAAAAACTACATAAAGGGGTAGGGAGTAGGAGGAAGGGAAATTTGTAAGAGGGACATATAATTACAATTTGAAGAAAAGCAGAGCTTGGGTTTAATGCTTTGAGTTGCCTTGCTGCTGCTGCTGAGTCGCTTCAGTAGTGTCCAACTCTGTGCAACCCCATAGACGGCAGCCCACCAGGCTCCCCCGTCCCTAGGATTCTCCAGGCAAGCCTCAGGCATTTAAAATTCCAATACTTTTAATGATCATCGAAAGGAGCCTTAAGGGTTCCTGTGAAGTCACATTTTTCTGTGATAAAAATAAAACCAATAAAAAATAAAACCAATTTATGTTTCCAATACGGTTCTATATAAATATTAAATGGAACAGAAGCAGGCAGCAAACAGCGGGACTCAAACTCACATCTGATTTTATTTATTTTTTTTTTTTTCCACATCTGATTTTAAAACCAGTATGCCTTCCATTATCCTACAGATGCCAGCACTTGAAAGCGGTATTTTAGGAAAGTGAGCATGATATATGGAAGGAATTACTTGAGGCAAGAAACTACAGGCAAGGAGAGAACAACAGCTATTGCTGTAATCACTCCTAAGACATCCACAACTTACAAGATACGGCTACTGTTGAAGAGATGCCAGTGAACTGATATCTGGATTTTCTTAATGAAATCTAAAACCAAAAGTTAAAAATGGACATTTTATTAAAATTAATAGTCTATGATAATATACCCAGAGTATGATTCATGGAGTGGAGGATACACAGGTAGTTACTTTAAGTGCTTCCCTCAGTCCTTATGACAGCAACCAGTGTCCAGAGAAAAATATATACCGCACTATTTTCCACATTTATGTAGAAGATATTACAATTAATAAATACATACTTATTTAGGGCTTCTCTGGTGGCTCGGAGGTTAAAGCGTCTGCCTGCAATGTGGGAGACCTGGGTTCATACCCTGGGTTGGGAGATCCCCTGGAGAAGGAAATGGCACCCCACTCCAGTATTCTTGCCTGGAAAATCCCATGGACGGAGGAGCCTGGTCAGCTACAGTCCACAGGGTCGCAAAGAGTTGGACACGACTGAGCGACTTCACTTTCACTTACTTATTTAAAAGTTTTACTAAATTCACTCCAGTACTTTATCTTTTTTTTTTTTTCTTTTTTCTTGGGTACTGAAAATAAAAACATCTGTGCAAGCATGCCTGTAGGCAGGTGGAGGAAAAAGCAACTCTCATGCTGGTCTAAGAGACAAGCCTCTTGGACCACTTGAAGAATCCACCTGAAGAATAAATCTGTCTTACAGCATTAAGCTCGCTACAATTTCTGCTCACGCGACAGCCATTAATGCCTAAATGCCAGGCACTACATTAAGCAGTGGGGATACAGAGATAATTAAGTCCCAGTCTCTAGCCTCAGAGACTTTCAGTACAGGGAAGTCAGAAATGTAAATGTTTATGAATCTAATGAACTGAGTATTATAGAAACTCAGAAGTGTTTAACATATGAACAAAAACTTTAATCTATTTAAATGTTAATATCTTACTTTCAGTTTCAATCTTTCAAAACCCTTTTCCAAATTAAATGTCAAATATTGATGGAAAAAAAGCTAACAATATGCTAAAAGTAAATACAGTAAAGCAACCTTGAGAATTAACACTTCAGGTAAATTTTTAGTGTGCTAGCTCAGTGAGCCATGTCTGGAAAATTACTTAAAAGTTCACTGCCAATTGTGAAGTTAGTTAAAAGATAAATACATTTGGCTGGACACTCATCAGAGTAAGAAAATCTTAACTAAACCAGTGGCAATGGAAAAGGACTAAGATTAGCTCAAATGCTAGGACTGCAAAATATTGCTAATCATTCTAGTTTTAAAGACATTTTAGACATACCACACCATGTTTATAAGCCTACTGTGATATACCTGCAAGCCAACCACAAAATAGAACTTTACACCCTCTTAGGCGTTATAACTGCCTAAGACAGACAGACAGACAATAAGAAGTATTGGTAAGGATGTAAAGAAATTAATGGGAATGGAAAACGTGCATTTTCCTGGTAGAACCATAAAATGTACAGCAGCTTTGGATAACAATCTGTCAGTTCCCTCAAAATATTAAAGGTACTTATAGGTATATATCCAAGATAATAAAAAACAGATATCCTAACAAAAACTTATGTATAGGTTCACAGTAGCAGCATTCATAAAATAATACAAAATGTTATATTTCATGTATTATTATTATACAATACAAAATATTCCAAAAAGTGGAAACAACTCAAATGTCTATCAAGAATTGAATGAGTGAACAAAATGTGATACATCCATACAACAGAAAATTTTTCAGTCATAAAACAGGATGAAGTCTTTCTGACCACGCAACAACACAGATGAATCTTGAAAACATGTTAAGTCAATGGGGTCAGTCACAAAACACCACCTATTATGATTCCATTCATATGAAATGTCTAGATGAGGCAAATCTATGGAGACAGAAGGTAGATTAGTGGTTGCCGAGGTCTGGGAGGAGGAGAGAGGGTGGGAGGAATGACTACTAAGGGGTATGGGGTTTCTTTTCGGGCTAATAAAAATTGACTGTGGTAACGACTACACATTTTTGTGAACATGTTAAAAACTATTAAATTGCACAGCTGAAAATGAATGAATTTTATGCTAAATAAATTATATCTCAATAAAGCTATTATTAATTTTTAAAACACTACAAGCCACAATATTGAACAGTTTAACAAACAATGAAATTTTTAATACTTTCCAGTGTGTGCAGCATAAGCTCTTGCCAGGCTTTCAATCTTTCCTCTCCCATTCTTTAGCAAATCAAATTCAAACCTTAAATCAACACTTCAGAAGTCTTATTTGACAAGTTCTTGTTATCTGTATTTTTATGTGTGTGCTCATTCGCATCCAACTGTTTTGTTACTCTATGGGCTGTAGCCCACCAGGATCCTCTGTCCATGGGATTTCCCAGGTAAGAATACTGGAGTTGGTTGCCATTTCCTACTTCCGGGAATCCTGCCAACCCAGGGATCGAACCCACGTCTCCTGCACTACTGGCAGGCAGATTCTTTATCACAGAGCCACCATTTGTCTTTTAAAACTATACTTAAATAGCAATCATTTTACCAAAAGATATACATATAGATAAGAAATACATGAATGAAAAATGCTGTCCTATCTTATTATTATTTTTTTTTAAGCAGAAAGCAGGAGGGGATCTGTGTCTTCCTCTGGCTTCAGCCATCTACATTCAGAATGCTAAAGTAAATGGAAGGAATTTATACTACTTCAGCTATTTCCTCTTCAGCCTATGACAATCTGGCTTTTTCCCATACCCCAACTCCAAACAGCTTTCTCTAGTCACTAAATCACTCCTACTTAGCAAACTCCTACTTTCTTAAGCTCACCTTACCGGTCCTCCCAGAATTATCTGACTTTGGTAATGTCTTCCCTGAAACTCTCCCAGGCCTTTCTGACATCCTCTAGGTTCCTTTCCATCCTCTTTGACCACACCTACCCAGGAGCAATCACCAATATTTTCATTTAGAGGCTGCTCTTTAAATGTTGTTGCTTTTCAACCTTAGGTTGGCCACACCATACACTTGTCTGAATGTGTTCATGACTCTCATGCTTTCAAATACCTCTTACATGCTTTAATTCTGCCCCCGTAGCTCTCTTGAGCTCTACATTTCTACAAGATGTCTCACAGGCACCTCAGTTTTAACATGTCCAAAACTAAACTCATTCTCTTTAATTCTGAAGTTTCCTCCAACCATCGTCTCCCTGGTCTCCTCTGCTTTTTGCCCTTCCTTCCTCCTTACCCTACCAAATGGAATGTTCCAACTTGGGTGACAGTATACCAAGCTAGAAACTCTAGAGTCATACTACAATATTCCTCTCTCCTTCACTACTCACATGTAGTGAGTCATGAAGACTTCTTTCTTAATCCTTATCAGATCCTTTGTATATTCTCTATCCCATTGTCTTAAGTTTGGCTCAGGCCATCATATCTCACTTCCTATTTTTCAACAACTTCAAAAATGCTCTCCTTCATCTGGTCATCCATTCATCCATCAGAATCAACTTTCTGCAACACAAATCTGTCAAATGACTGCTTACTTTCCCTGTAACGCTGAGACCTATAGTGTATAAACTGTTCAAAATTACTATTACTGATCTATAGAATAAAATACCGGAGAAGGCGATGGCACCCCACTCCAGTGTTCTTGCCTGGAGAATCCCAGGGATGGGTGAGCCTGGTGGGCTGCTGTCTGTGGGGTCTCACAGAGTCGGACACAACTGAAGTGACTTTGCAGCAGAATAAAATACAGCACAGATTCAAGAACCTTCACAACCTGATCCCTAACTGGCTTTCTCAGCATCCCATTAACCTTTACCATACTTTTCACTGGTTCTCAAAATATGGTCCAGAGATGGCCCACACCTAGACCATTTTAAAGAATTCACGAGGTTAAAACTCTTTTATAAGTTATGCTTCCTCACCTGCAAATATACAAATGCACAGACTTTAGTACAATATTTTTATCATATTCATTCTCTTTAGGAGCGTACACCGGGTTTTTCTAGAGGATACATGACACTTGATACTGTGAAATATGACACTGCATCAGTATGAATGCAACAGATATGAGAATCCAGATCTCTTCTATTAAGCTGCTGCTGCCGCTAAGTCACTTTAGTCGTGTCCAACTCTGTGCGACCCCAGAGATGGCAGCCCACCAGGCTCCACCATCCCTGGGATTCTCCAGGCAAGAACACTGGAGTGGGTTGCCATTTCCTTCTCCAATGCATGCAAGTGAAAAGTGAAAGTGAAGTTGCTCAGTCGTGTCCGACTCCTAGCGACCCCATGGACTGCAGCCTACCAGACTCCTCCGTCCATGGGATTTGCCAGGCAAGAGTATTGGAGTGGGTTGCCATTGCTAGATGGTAAAAAAAAATTTGCAAAAGTATAAAAATAATGCTTCTTTCCACCAGTAATTTCTTTGAAAAATCACTTGTTATAAAATACAGTGTATGTATGGAATGGTTTTATCACCATTATTTTAAAGTAAATTATTTTTTAAAATATTTTTTAATTTCTAATACAGTACAAACAAACAAACCTCTTTGGAGTCCTCAGTAATTTTGAGAATGTAAAAGACTCCTGAGATCAAAATGTGTGAGAACTGCTACATTAGTTATAGCAGATTATCTACCACTCTCTAAACATGCTCAACTCTAAAACCCCTATCCTTCTGCAAGGAAATGCACCCTCCAAGTTCCAGCCAGGTCCAAAGAGACCTTGGATGCATTCTGGAGGATAGAAAGATCAGGTTTTGAAGTCAAGCAAGATACTTTACTTCTCAGAGTGTGTTTCCTTATCTCTAAAATTTAGGTTATAGTCACCTCATAAACGGAAGATATGTTAAATAAGACAGTGTAAAATGTACGGCACAGTGTTTAACAAATAGAAGGGATAAAAAATGTTAATCTTCTTTCTACTTAATTTATAACATCACAAACACTACTGTAGTAAGATAAAAACAATATAACAATTATTTAATCATAACAAAGCAAGCAAATTGGTTGCTTTGCGAAGTTCTGTCAAAATTACTATTTGTAGAGCAGATGGTTTTATATAATAAACTCCTTGAATGCATAACTACTAAGGTACTTCTGCAGTTACCTGTGATTGATAGATTTAGATTAATTTAAAATATCAGTTTAAATGGCATTTTAACACAGGAATGCTTGCTATAATGCCTGTTTAGCCTTAAAAAAAAAAAAATCCATAAATCTTCTCCTTCATGTTTCACAAAAGTACTGTAATTCACACCTCTGCTGCATCCTGTTTTTGAAATACTCCACTGACTCTACTAAGGTATTGTTTTTATCTTAACGAGAATGGGTTTTTAAACTGAAACTGCCATATTTATATGCAGCTTTACTGTCATCTTTTACAATTTTTAAATATACAAATGTCTAGTGTATATCACATAAACTTTAGCCTAATTAGAATAAATTTACTTATTGTTTCAATACTTTAATTATACATGACAAAGCTTTAAAAAGCAAAAGAAAATTACTGGAACACGAAAGCCCAGACATCTCTTTTTCCTTCTATCTCATCTTTTTTTCCTTCTACCTCTAGTTATATGAGTCAGCCATTTGAGAATATTGAAGAGAGCACGATCGTTTGTTAGATGAAGATCCTAAATATCAGTCCCATACTTCAGTCTTGTGAAGTAGGTAGCATTTATCTTTTTTTAAAGTTGAAAGAACTCGGTCAATTCATTTTCTTGCAAGTGGCCAAGGTCAGAAAACTAACCAATGGCAGAGATGTAGTAAAACCTACACATGTCAAACATAAATGGGCATCACCCTATGTACACATGTACTTCTCATGATCACTATCTGCAATTTCATAAAGACGACACACTGAGATAGTTGTGATCAAGTTCTGGATCTGACACAGATTATCAGTTTAACTATCAACTTGAAATCATTTTGGTGCTGTCGTTTACACCATCTCAATATCTTAGTATTCTCCTCTTTCACAGGATGGGGCACACAAAAGGCCAATGCCAGGAACAGACAACTCACAGAATGACGACAGGCAGAAAAGTCTCTATCTACCCTTACCAGTCATCGCGATATTAAAATTAAAACAACATACTATTCTTCAACCTCGAATTATCAAAGATCCAAGATTATTATCTGAACACTCATACATTACCGTTAGTTGTAAAAAGTGATACAACTTCAAAAAGTTATGCATTTGCATATATCAGATGTTTACATCCTTTTATCTAGTACTTCCAACACCACTGGAAGATATCTTATGCAATAACTCAAAATAAAGAAATTTTATGCTTAAGTGTTCTCCACAGAATTATGACACATAATAGCAGAAAATCAGCGGCCTAAACTTTCAACTATAAGAAAATGGTTAAGCTATATGACAGTGGCTAGGTGAAATAATATATAGCCACCTAAAATTATTTTCACAAAGGAAAAACACCTAAATATTAAGTTGGAAAAAACCCTAAGAATATTAAATGGTACATGTAGTATGGTCACAGAGAAGCATTAAAGACATTAACAATGACAGCCTTTGGGTGATGGGACTATAGGAAGACCGAACAGAATAATGGAAAAACCACAGTATGAATGCCTATTCCACTTTCCTAAAGGTAAGGCATTCTTAATTACTGTTCTATAATTTCCAAATTTGAAACAATGAACATTATCACTTCATAACTGAATAGGGTTATAATAGCTAGATTATCCCTAAGGCTCAGTTCTCAAATGCTAAAAATTTAAAAATGCATTTTTAACCCATGTCAGAATTTAAGAATAACGGAAGAGTTTATTATTATAAGAATCTATTAGCCAATATATTTTCTTTTAGTGGCAGAAGGGACAAAGTTTTCCTCCAGCTTTCTAGTCAAGAGAAAAAGAGGCATAACTGGCAGACTTAATTATACCTATTGCTTATCAAGTCACAGAATAAAAAAAGCAAGCACTGTAAAAAAATAGCCTTAGTCATCAAATCTTAAATGCAAAATTACCTAGCTATCCCTAGGTATTAGGGAAGAAAAAGAAAACTCATTTAGTCCTGGAGAAATGAAATCTCCAATAGGAATCCCTGACTCATCCCCAAAGCATGAACCCGAAGGCTACTTCCCCTGTACAGGAGTTCAGAGACTGGGCACTTGTCCTGATGGCCTGCATCAGCAAACAATGCCCTTTCCTGACAGGATATGCCCATAGAGAACAAGAGGACCAACATGCCAAATGGACAGGAGTCACACACCTCACCTTCCACAACCAAAGTAAGACTGTGTAAGACTAGTTTTAAACATTTTAAATCTAAGTAAATATTTTCTTTTATGCCTGCTAGAGAGTAATAAAACGGGGACTCTGTCCAATTACTGTGATATCATTTCAAAGATACCTAACACATTCAAAATTCCCAATGGGAAGAAGGAAACATCTTCCTTAACTTTTTCAGATAAAAGGGTAATTGGGGAGGGGGGAAATACATGGGCTAAGTATCAAGAGGAAATGTTTAAAATAAACCATAAATTATTTAATCAACATTTTTTACACTTTCAAAAGATACTAAGAAAACCAAACTCCTCTCTTCTACTACTGGTTTAGGGAGGCGGGAATCACAAAGCTCCACTATACTGTTATGACACTGAGTAAAGTTAAGGGTTAAGAATTTTAACGCTAAAGTTTTACTAGACCGAAGTCTCTTTAAAATGTGAAAAGTATTTCGTATTTCAGTGCGAAAAGCCATTTCACCTGCACTTTGTAAACAATTAAACTGTACTTTGAAACAAAAACTAGCCAATGTTTGCGACTCATTTTTATACACATTAACTGTGTATCCTTTTCACAATCCAGAATTTCAGAGTTAGGTGACTACTCTTGGAGGTGAATCTTGCCCAGAAGCAAAATTTTCCCTAGCTTATTTCCCATTTCCAAACCCCGCCAAGACTAAGGAACAACCACTTCCCAAAGTCCCACTTCCTTTTCCATTCCCCAGACCTCCAGGGTTTCCAACGCCCCAGTCTTGCGCAATATCCGTAGGAGCAGCGCCGCAACCACCGCCTCCTAAGCCGAGAAACAACCCTAAAGAGAACATTGTCCAGCAGAAAAATAAAGGAGGGGGGTGGCAATGGAGGAAGTCGACTTCTGGTCCCACGCCTTCGGATCTGACCCCCTTGTAGTGATGGCTCGAGAGCAATTCCACGACCAAGACTTTTAACCTCCTCTCCAGCCCGCCAGTACAAGCAAAGGGCGGAAGGGGGAGGGGGGATGTCGGAAGGGGGGTGGGGAGACTACGAAGGTTATCTCCCAGTTCAGGGCTTCAGCCCGTACAGTCGCCTCCGCCCCACCAGGACTATTGTTCCCAAGTTCCCCACCCCCACCCCGGATAGGAAGTGATAGTCACATCCCCTCCGCCTTCGGCAGTATCCCCTAGGGAGTCTGAAGTAGGCTTCCTTCGGGATAACCACGCACCCTCCTCCCCCACGTCCTGCCTCTACACACACTTATCCCTCAACCTCAAATCACGTTGACCCCTACACCATCTAAAACCTGGGTCTCAAGAGACAAGAGACAGGACGGCAGTAAATGGAAATCGAACATTCCACGAGATTTTCTATGGACTATCCTTTCTCTTGCATTGGAAATAATACTGCGAACCCAGATTAAAGAGCAAAAAGTCCTACCTTGCCCTCTTTTGAGACCAGCTTGAGCAAAGGGACCCCACGAGTTAAATGCAACCTTAATAGCCCCGTTCCTCAGTCAGCGCTATCCGCTCTCCTTCCTGCCTCGACCCTCTCAGGAGGAGCAGACTGGATGGGGAGATGAGAAGAGCCCACCGGCCTGCACCTCATTCGCCTCCCGCTCCCAGCTCGAGAAACAATAGGTGGTCGCGGGCGGCGGCGCTAAGTGCGGGCTTGGCCAGCGGCCTCTCTCTTTGCGTCCCAGACGCGGGCGGAAAGGGGCCGCGATCGCAGGACGAGAGGAAAGGAGGACGAGGGGCGATCTCACCTCCCAGCCTCCGAGTCCACCCCGGCCCTTGGGGTTGGCGCGCGCCCCCTCCGCCCCTCTCCTTACAGCCACACACAAAGCGCTGGCGGCCGGGCCGGGCGGGCGAAGCGGCAGTGGGCTTGGATGCCGGTGAGAGGAGGCAACAGCGAGGGGAGGGACTCACCATGAAGTCCCGGGCGAAGTTGTCCTCCCCATTATGGTCCGGACTCTTCATGGCCTGGACCCTCTGGATGAATTTCCTCAGGATCTCCACTTGCTCCATCCTCCCGCGTCCCCACGGCTGCGGTCGCTGGCCCCCCCGCCGCCCGCCCGCCCGGCGCAGAGCCCACTCAGTCTTCCCCAGCTCGCCCCCCCTACCCGTCCCGTCTTTCCCGACCCCTGACGCTCCCTGCTCCTCCCCACCGCCCAAGGCAGCGGCGGCACCGGCGGCACCAGCCCGGCTCCCGATCCTACAACTTCCAGGAGCAGCCACTCTCCCACAGTAGTAGCCGAGCCGCAGCGGCTAGCGCCAACCCCAACCCCCAGCTTGCTCCATCCTCCTTCCCCGCCCTGCTCCTGCTCCGTCGGAGACGCAGCCACCGCCTTAGGAACACGGCTCTCCGATCGCCCTGCCCCCCCACCCCCCCTCTTCCCGGTTCCTCCTTCCCTCCCTCCAGACTAGCAACCGCAGCCACCACTCTCCACGGGCGCGCCCCCGCCGCCACTCAGACGCGCGGCCCCGCGCAGCGGCTAGATCCCCGGGGCTACGCCGAGCTGAGCCGCGCCCGCTTGCCACGCCCCCAAGCCCGCCCCGCCGGTCCTAGCCCGGCTAGGAGTGGCTGGAAGGCGCTTCAGCCGTCAGCTGGGAGACTTAACCTCATTTCCGGGGCGTGGTTCCGCCCCAGCAGTTTGCCGGTCTGAAGAGAGCTGGTTGGAGGGAATTTGACTCCGCCGGGCAGACCCTAGTCAGTTGAAGTAGGACTTGAGTTGGAAACTGCGGTCTCACCGCCTTTTTGTGGGAAAAGCACATTTCTAGACTGCTTTCGCGCCGCCGCCAGCTGTGGGCTGGGACTGCAAGTCCCGGCCGGCACGAGTCCAGGAGTAGGGGCGGGAGAGGGCGGTGGTAGGAAGAGAGGCATGCTGGGAACTGTAGTGTCTTCACGTTCACAGCAGGTACGTTTTCATCTTAATGTTGACGGCAATTAGATCTTAGCGCTTTGGGCAATGGCTACGGCCAAGAGAAACGAAACGCTTCTTCAGTGAGAGGACTTTTTTGCTTTTTTGCAAATCAGTCTAAAACCTGGTGAATGAGCGCCTGAGATTCACAATACATACCACACATGTTTGCTGAATTGGAGAGAATTTGTCTTGCCTTTAGATTCGGAGCAGCTCAGAACTGAATAATAGATTTTTCACCGTAGAATGCATCTTTTGTAAGTCTTCTAGTAATCAAAGAAATCTGTCTTAGTCTAATTCACCATTTTACAGTGAAAGTGTTTGCTCATGGTCCCCCAGTATATTCTTAGCAGAGCCCAAACTAGAATTCAGATCCTTTTTCTCTCACCGGCACCATGATACCTCTCACTAAGGAGCGTAAACGTGATAATGTGACTGAAGTGAAAGACCTGATCCATGAGCTTCTCTAGGTCACTTTCTTTTGTTCACTATACCCACAAACAATGCTTTTTCCGGATAAGATTGGCTAGGCAATTTGGTTACAATAAATATCAGTAGCAGGCCCCGTTTCCCAGATGAATGTTTAGAAGCACCGTGGGGTTTAATAATAAACTTGAAGAAAACAGGTGTGAGTAGCAAGATCCAATTTCCTATTTGTTTTAAAGAAAAAAATTTCTTTTTAAAATAATACAACTGATACATACCAATCTACTCGTCTTCTCAGAAAGAACCACTTCCAGATGTGTCCTTCCAATTGTCTTCCTGTGCATTTGTATACAGGTATGTGCATATAAAAAGATACAGTTTTGTCCAATATTTAAAAAAAGAGTCCCCTTAGAGGAATAGTTTAATTTCTGAGGTGAGCTTTTAAAACAAGGATCTGGAGTATTTTACTTTAATTGGATTATTGAGACTCACTGGATATGAGAAAAGATTAACATCTGGATTCGCTCACCCACCAGTATAGCTCACTGTAGGGTACCCTTTTTCCCTAGAACTAGGCAAGAAATTAGACTGTGAGCAGTAAATGGGCAGATGATCAGGACTGCCTCTACTTTTGATATGTCAGAAGAATGTACAAATCAGATTGATAAAAACTACATTCTGGACAGACTATATCAGTCTAGTGACAGTGGGGTGGGAAGTGTTGACTTGTTTGAGTTATCCAGCCCTATTTTGGCTGATGGTTTTGCTGGGGCTTTTTTGTTTTTGTTTTTAACTTTTCTTATTACAAGCTTCTCTGTCTTTCTTGCAACACGAGTGCAGCTACCTTTGGCATCTCATGTAGGTTAGGGAAAGCTACAGTACCCTTATGGATTTCAGGTCTTTCTGGCTGTGTATGAGTAAGTTGTGAGGTAATAAGGGGAGAGAATGGAATGAACACTTGGGAGGCAATACATGACACAACAAAAGCTGAAACTAAGATCATAGCATTGCAATTACAGAGACACAGAAGGAGGTGAGGGAGAATGAAAGAACTCACAGAACGCAGTGACTGACTTAGTGGGCAAAAAAGAAGGTGAAATTTAAAAATAACTAAAATTACCAGATTAGAAGAGATCAGAAAGTTTGACAGAACATGAGGCTGTGCATGGTATGGACAAATGGAGACTTTTGCACAGATGGTGTGAGAAATTGGCACACCATCTTTGGAAGCAGTTTGCCCTTGTGTGTGTGTGTGTGTGTGTGTGTGTGTGTGTGTTAGTTGCTCAGTGGTGTCTCTTTGCAACCCCATATCCTGTGAACTGTAGCCTGTGAGGCCCCTCTGTCCATGGAATTCTCCAGGCAAGAATACTGGAATAGGTTGTCATTGCCTTCTTCAGGGGATCTTCCCAACCCAGGGGTCAAAACCAGGTTTTTCACTCTGCAGGCAGATTCCTTCCCATCTGGGCAACCAGAGAAGCCCAATTTGGCCGTGTGTGTGAGTGTGTTAGTCACTCACTCCTGTCCTACTCTTTGCAACCCCTTGGACTGTAGCCCACAAGGCTCCTCTGTCCATGGGATTCTCCAAGCAAGAATACTGGAGTGGGTTGCCATTTACTTCTCCAGGGGATCTTTACAACTCAAGGATCAAACCCATAAATGTATCATAATGAAAATGTCATGTATATTTTGACTAAAAACTTTATTGATAATATTTAGAGCTGTATACGAGCATATGTACTTTATACAGGCTTATTGGTAATGGCAAGAGTGAAAACAGTATACCTGCCTATCAAAAGGGCACTGGTTAAAAAAAAAATCACATATTTAAGTTCTATGAAGCCATTAAAAAATGAAAAAAATAGTCTATATGTGTTGAGGTCAAATAGGTTTCAGAATCTGCTTATTAAGTGAGAAAAGCTTGGCACACACTGTGTTCATGTTATTCTTCCATTTATGTAAAATGGAATGTGGATAAAATATGAATAAAATGCTTGAACATGCATAGAATTTTTCTGAAGTATACTTCAAAAACTGTTAGCTGTGATAGCCTCTAGGAGGACCTTGAGAATCTTTGGTAGAAAGGATACAACTTCCAATGAGCATACTGTGTTATATTCTGAGTATTTTAGGATGTGTGTGCATTACTTTTCAAACAAAGTTAAATCTATTTCATTAAAAAAATGTTCAGACTTTCAGTCTAGGCAGTAGGAAGAATGGAAATATCTTTAATAGAAACACACAAAAAAAGGAGAAAGCAAATCTTGTCTGGGTGATGTTTTAAAATGGCACAGGCTCTTTCAGAATTTCTACCTACTTATACCACAGTTCCCAAGGAATGTGACTGCTCTACCCATCCACAGCCAGGGATTTGGGTGCTTGACCCAGGTTAATCAACCCCTGTTGACTGGCCAGCAGCCTTGACCTGATGTAGGAATGTGATCTGGGAGTGTCAGTTCTCACTGTTAAGAACTGGAACTTAAAACCTAGAGAGAGTAAGTCATTAAGCTCAAGGCCAGAAGCTGAATGCCCTGGGGTAGAATTAGGGATTTGACAAGTGGAAGCCCTGTGAGAAGAGTAGGAAGTATGGAGAATCCGGTTAGTCAAGAAAGGAGCATGAAGTAAGCATACAGAAATAGGTAAAGATGTCACCTTACATGCATGTGGCCATGGGAGAGATGGGGAGAATCTCTGGGGCAACTTAATTTCCTTGTAACTTTCTAAGATAGGTTCTGTTAACATTTATTCCAGTGGTCAATTCTGCTTTTCCTGAAATACATTAGGGCAGTAATAAAGATCATAGGCTCTGAAATGAGAGAGGTGAAGATTCAAAAACCCATTCCATTTCTTAACTCAGGGCAAATCACTTATCCTTGACTTTAAGCCTTAGTTTCATCTTCTAGAAATGCTAGCTGGTGCTGTCTTAACACGATGTGTTTCAGAATTAATGTACTACACCTTATACTTACTTATAGAAAACACAAAATAAGAACTGGTTAAACAAGGGAACAACAGAGGATAAGGTGGTTGGGTGGCATCATCGACTGGATGGACATGAGTTTGAGTAAGCTCTGGGAGTTGGGGATGAACAGGGAAGCCTGGCGTGCTGCAGTCCATGGGTCACAGAGTTTGGACAGAACTGAGCAACTGAACTGGACTGAAAGATGGAATTAATGATTTCCAGATCTTTTACTTTTTTGCCCCAACCTCTCTTCTTTGGCTCTTTCCCATCACTGTGGGTAAATATGTGAGGGGTGAGAAGAAAGCCAAATAATGTTTTAAAAGATCTCCCTTATTACTTCCTTACTACTTTTGTGAAGATTTTAGTGGGAGTTTAAAACTAATAATCTGAAAGAGAGTTCAGGATTATATATCTATTTCATATTCATAGTATTCCTTCCTAGCTCAGGTAGAAGTAATAATGCTTTATATCTATATAGAAATTTAAACTTTTGTAGTATTGTCACATCTATTCTTATAAAAACTGCCCTTGTTATAGCTTTCATAGTTATAGCTCTATGTGAGTTCTGGTTTTTTTCTATTACCTGGAAAGTTATTTGGCATCTTTGATTCATTAATAGATGAAAAACTAAGTAAAACATGGGAGTGAACCTGAGTAGCTCATGTGAAAAACAAATGTCAGGTGCATGACCAGAAGCCACAGGTCCTGAGTTTCCAGCTTGTTGCATAAACCACTGAGTCACAGTGCTTTTATACCTGGTATAAGTGAAACTACAGATAAAGAATCAAACCCGTTCCTAAGAGTCTCCTAAAGTAGCACTTCTAATATTAACCTGTCATTTCATGCTCCAGCCCTCAGTCTTCTCCCTACTCTCAAACTTAAGGACTGATAGCTGATAGCTTTCGGGAGCATGGATAAGAAAGGAGAGAGGGAAATTCTTCTCTACTTTATTTCTGGTATTCTTTACTCCCCTATTCCTAGACCTAGTTATAGTAACAAAGCTCTTTACCTCTTTTTTTTGCTTTTTTGATTGAACTGGGTCTTCATTGTTGCATGCAGTCTTTCTCTAGTTGTGGCAAGCAGGAGCTACTCTCTAGCTGAGGTGTGCGAATTTCTCACTGTGGTGGCTTCTCTTGTTGCAGCGCATGGGCTCTAGATGCACTTCAGTCATCGTGGCACACGGTTTAGTTGCTCTGCAGCATGTGGGATATTCCCAGACCAGGGGTCAAACCCGTGTTCCCTGCATCGGTGAGCAGATTCTCAACCACTGGACCACCAGGGAAGTCCTATGTTCACCATTTCTTAACATGTGAGTTTATTACTGAAATAAGAAATCCAGCAAAAGGAGCATATCTTCTTTAGTCTACAGTAGAATAAGACTTTTAGAAGAAAGAGATATAAAAATGGAAAGAAGTTTGGAAAGGATGAAATTTTTAAACAAAATACATTTCTAAAGTTATATGTCAAAAGGTTTTTTTAAAAAATACTGTACTCCTTGTTTATTCTCATAACTCTGCCCTAAAGTAAGCAAGCTGGATATATCATCTCCATCCTTATTTATACATTAGAATACTAGTAAGGATATTAACACCTAAGCTTAAAGAAATGAAATGATTTGCCCAAAATCATATAGATGGCAGAAATGAAATCAAAACCCAGATGATTCTCAACTCTCTTGAAGCTTCAATGTTACACAACAAAGGCTGAATAGGATAACAATAAATGCTAACTACAGTAGAGTACTGTAATTAAATCCACTCTCTTCTCTAAATTTTCTATCTCATATTTCTCATGCTATTTCATTTAACATTCAAAGAAAAATTAAAATTTTATAAATAACTTCAAAGTCAAGTACTACCTGAGCATCTAGTTAGTGATCCTTTAATGTGATGACTTTTAGTTCCTGTATTCAGGAATGGGTTGTTAACAAAGACTGTAACATGGAGAAGGCAATGGCACCCCACTCCAGTACTCTTGCCTGGAAAATCCCATGGATGGAGGAGCCTGGTAGGCTGCAGTCCATGGGGTCACTAAGAGTTGGACATGACTGAGCGATTTCACTTTCACTTTTCACTTTCATGCGTTGGAGAAGGAAATGGCAAGCCACTCCAGTGTTCTTGCCTGGAGAATCCCAGGGACGGGGGAGCCTGGTGGGCTGCCGTCTATGGGGTCGCACAGAGTTGGACAGGACTGAAGCGACTTAGCAGCAGCAGTAGCAGCAGCAGCAGTAACATGACTGCACCATATATAAAATCCATCCAGTATATTGGTTGGACTCAGGTTCAACTGTCAGCAAAAAGCCACAAAACAAAGCAAGCAAAATAATCCCTTTTATTCAGTGACTGCTATTATTTTAAATTAAAGGTAAATTGTGGACAGAAACACAGAAATACTGTTTTATTTCACTTATATATGGAATCTAAAACAAACTCATAGAAAAAGAGATCATACTTGTGGTTACCAGAGGCAGAGGTGTGGGGAGGGGAGACTAGAGGAAAGTATTCAAACTATACAAACTTCCGGTTATAACATAAATAAGTACTAGAGATATGATATGCAATATGATGACTATAGTTAACACTTTGATGATATACAGGAAAATTGTAGAAAGAAGAGTAGATCTTAAGAGTTCTCATCACAAGGAGAAAAACTGTTTTCTTCTTTCTTTTTATTGTATTTATGAGATGATAGATGTTAGCTAAACCTTGTGGTACTCATTTCACAATATATATACATCAGACTATCATGCTATACACCTTAAACCTACACAGTGATTCATGTCAACTATTTTTCAGTAAAACTAGAAAAAATAAATAGTGATTCCACTTATATGAGGTATCTAAAATTGTCAAATTCATAGAAACATAAACTAAAATGGTGGTTACTTGGGTCTAGGAGTAGGGGGAAGGGCAGTTGTTTATTGGGTTTAAGTTTTGATTTGCAAGATTTTTTTTAACAACAATGTAAATGTACCTAATATCACTGAACTATACACTTTAAAGTGTTTTACTGTCTCCTGGAGGGAAGAGACACTTAATATATACTTAGTACCCTGATTTTTATGTCTGTTGCACCAGTTGGGTGGCTGCTGTCTGGGATGTCTCTTCATTGCCTGGCTTTGACAGCCAGGAAGCTTCCATTTCTGGGTCCCATGGCACTGTGGCAATTCTTTGGCAAGTTATACCCCAAGGCACTGTACAGACAGTAGACTGAGGCACACCCCCCAGCATTTCTGTGAAGGAGGCCTCTTCGTTTATTTTGGATTTTCAATCTGAGGAGCAGTCTTCAGGTTTGGCCACACTTTGTGGCATGTAGATCTGCTCTCAAGGAACATAGGCCTTGCCTTGCCATGCCATCTGGTCTGTTTGCCTCTGCCTTGCTTCAGTTAATCAGTATCATCCAGGAAAGACTTCATACACTTATCTGGAGCCCTGATATTTGCAAGTGCCACCTAGGGACCCCTCCAGATCATCTGGTTATGGTGGCCAATGGGGCTTACACTTACAGTCCTACAGGACTGTATACATTTGCATACATTTAAAAACTGATACTTGAATGTCTGACTTCCAAACAGCCTGAATCTAGGTGCTGAGATCTTCCACTCTGGGACACTGGCAGATCTTGTCACATACTTAACAACTGGGAGCTATTAGAAATATAAGAAGTCTGCTTGGTCAAGCACAAAGATTTGAGAGATAGGCAAGAGGAAATGAAACAGCAAATTTCATCTCCTTCTTGAGGCCACACCTTCAAGACTGGGAGAGATGGTTTCATCTGCTATTAGAAACCAACACACAGAGTCACACAAAATGAAGAAACAGCGGAATATGTTCCAAATGAAAGAAAAAGATGAACCCTCAGGAAAACAAAACATTAATGAAGTGGAGATAAGTAGTTTTTATAAAGAGTTGAAATTAATGGTCATAAAGGTGCTCACTGATCTGGGGAGAACACAGTGAAAATGTCAACAATGAGATGGCAAATGTCAGAAAGTACCAAAAAAGGCCACAGAGCAAAGAATCCAATGACTGAGCTGAAAAATACACTAGCTGGGTTTAAGAGCAAACTAGATGAAGCAGGAAAAAAGATCAGTCAAGTCAAAGATAGAGCAGTGAAACTCACCCAATCAGAGAAGCACAGTGAATATAGCTTAAGGGACTAATGGTACATCAAACAGACTAACATTTGTATCATTGAGCTCCCAAAGGAGAAGAGAGAAAGGGGCAGAAATCTTATTTGAAGAAATAATGGCTAAATACTTCTCTAACCTGAGGCAGGAAACAGACATTTAGATCCAGAAATCCCAGAGTTCCAAATGCGGGGAAATCAAGAGATCCACATACCAAGACATGCTATACTTTAAATGTCGAAAATAAAGGTAAGAGTATCTTAAATGTAGCAAGAGAAAACCAACTTGCTACACACAAGGAAACCCCCGTAAGACTTACCAGAGTTTTCAACAAAAACTTAGCAGGCCATAAAGGAATAGCACAATATATTCAAAGTGCTGAAAGAAAAATACTTCTAACCAAGAATACTATACATGGCAGCAGAGCTCACTCAGAAGTGAAGGAGAGAGAAGGCATTTTCCAGATGTGCAAAAGCTAGAGTTCATCACCATTAAACTGGTCTTAAAGTAAATGCCAATGGAAATTCTTTGAGCTAAAAAGAAAAGGTGCTAATTAATAACAAGAACACATGAAAATAAATCTCACTGGAAATTCAAATATATAGTAAAGATAGTGAATTGATCACTTATAAAACTAGTGTGAAGGTTAAAAGACAAAAGTAGTAAAAAAAATTAGTTATAAGGGATACACAAGAGAAAAAGATGTAAAATGGGACGTCAAAAACATTAAAATGTGGTGGGAGAAATAATAGCAACAAGCTTTACAGTTGGATCAAACTTAAGTTGTTTTTACTTAGAATGTTATAGATACAAGTTGTTATGTATAAGCTTCATGGTAACCACAAAGCAAAAATCTTTAGTAAATACACAAAAGATAAACAGAAATGAATATAAACATACCATTAAAGAAATTCAACCACAGTCAAAGAGAGCAGGAGAAGAATAAAGGCACAGAAAGGAACTATAAAAACAGCCAGAAAATAATTTACAAAATGGCACTAAGCACATACCTTTCAATAATTACTTTGAAAATGGACTAAATGCTCCAATCAAAAGACTGAATGGCTGAATGGATTTCTTTTTTTAAGATACATCTGTATACTCTACAAAAGACTCACTTTAAATGTTGAGAATCACACAGACTGAAAGGGAAGGTATATTTTCCATGCAAATGAAAACCAAAAGTAAGGTGAAATAGCTATGCTTATATCAGACAAAATAGAGTTTAAAACAAAGAATGTGATAAGAGACAAAGAAAGACATTGCATAATGATAAGGGTCAATCCAACAGAAAAATAAAACATTTTATAAATATTTACGCACCAAGCATAGGTCACCTAAATTTTGGAAGCAAATATTAGCATAGCTAAAGGTACAACAGTACAATAATAGCAGGGGACTTTAGTATCCCACTTACATCAATGGATAAATCTTTTAGACAAAACATCAATAAATAAACACATTGGCCTTGAACAGCATATTAGACCAGATAGACTTAACAGGTGTTTACATATGATCTGTATTCTATCCAAAAGCAACAGAATACATTCTTCTCAAGTGCACATGGAATACTTTCTAATATAGATCTTATGTTAGGGTGCAAAACAAGTCTTGATACATTTAAGAGGATTGAAATCATATCAAGCATTTTCTCCAGCCACAGTGGTACGAAAGTGAAAGTGTTAGTTGCTCAGTCATGTCCAGCTCTTTGTAACCTCGTGGACTATAGCCCACCAGGCTCCTCTGTCCGTGGGATTTCCTAGGCAAGTATACTGCAGTGGGTTCCCATTCCCTTCTCCAGGGGATCTCAAACCCAGGTCTTCTGCCTTATATGCAATTCTTTACCATTTGAGCAACCAGGGAAGCCCTCGAAACTAGAATAAATAACATGAAGAAAACTGGAAGATCTGAAAAAATGTAGAGGTTAAACAGCATGCTACTGAACAACCAATGGGGCAAAGAAGAAATAAAAAAATACATAAAAATATACCTTGAGACAAATGAAAATGGAAAAGGAATACACCAAAATTTATAGGATGCAGCAAGAGTAGTTCTAAGACAAGCAGTTCAAAGCAATAAATGCCTTTCTCAAGAATTAAGAAAAGTCTGAAACAACCTTTTTTTCTTTTTCATTATGGTTTATTATAGCATATTCAATATAGTTCCCAGTGCTATACAGTAGGACCTTATTATTCATCCATTCTATATGTAATAGTTTGCATCTGCTAATCCCAAACTCCCAGTCCATCCCTTCACCACTCCCGCATCCCATTGGCAACCACAAATTTGTTCTTTATATCTTTGAGCCTCTTTCTGTTTCATAGTGAAAGGGAAAGTCGCTCAGTCGTGTCTGACTCTTTGCGACCCCATGGCGATACAGTCTTGGAATTCTGCAGGCCAGTATACTGGAGTGGATAGCCTTTTCCTCCTCTAGAGGATCTTCCCAACCCACAGATTGAACCCAGGTCTCCCACGTTGCAGGCAGATTCTCTACCAGTTGAGCCACAAGAGAAACCCAAGACTACTGGAGTGGGTAGCCCATTCCTTCTCCAGGGAATCTTCTTACCCAGGAATTGAATCAGGGACTCCTGCATTGCAGGTAGATTCTTTACCAACTGAGCTTTGAGGGAAGCCCTGCCCTTCTGAAATCTAAAATATGACACAAATGAACTTGTGTCATATTTTAGATTTCAGATATAAGTAATATGGTAGTTGTCAAACAATGTAATCTACCCTTCAAACTAGAAAAAGAAGAATGAACAAACCTCAAAGTTAGTAGAAGGAAGGAAATAAAATTAGAACAGGAGTAAATTAAAATGAGACTAAAGGACAATAGAGGGAGATGGGAGGGAGGTTCAAAAGGAAAGGGATATATGTATACCTATGGCTGATGCTGATTCATCTTGAGGTTTGATAGAAAACAACAAAATTATGTAGTGTGATTCTCCTTTAATTAAGAAATTAATTTAAAAAAACAATAGAAAAGATCAATGAAATGAAGCACTGGTTATTTGAAAAGATAAACAAAATTGAAAAGTCCTTAGAGACTTACCAAGGAAACAAGGACTCAAAATCAGAAATGAAAGAGGAGGTAATATGATCAATACAACAGAAACAGAGTGGATTATCAGTTCAGTTCAGTTCAGTCATGTCCAATTCTTTGCAACCTCGTGGACTGCAGCACGACAGGCCTCCCTGTCCATCACCAACTTCCAGAGTTTACCCAAACTCATATCCATCGAGTCGGTGATGCCATCCAACCATCTCATCCTCTGTCGTCCTCCTCTCCTCCTACCTCAATCTTTCCCAGCATCAGGGCCTTTTCAAATGAGTCAGCTCTTCACAACAGGCGGCCAAAGTATTGGAGTTTCAGCTTCAACATCAGTCCTTGCAGTGAACACTCAGGACTGATCCCTTTAGGCTGGACTGGTTGGATCTCCTTGCAGACCGAGGGACTCTCAAGAGTCTTCTCCAACACCATAGTTCAAAAGCATCAGTTCTTCAGCACTCAGCTTTCTTTATAGTCCAACTCTCACATCCATACTTGACTACTGGAAAAACCATAGCTTTGACTAGACGGACCTTTGTTGGCAAAGTAATGTCTCTGCTTTTTAATATCCTGTCTAGGTTGGTCATAGCTTTCCTTCCAAGGAGCAAGCGTCTTTTAATTTCATGGCTGCAGTCACTATCTGCAGTGATTTTGGAGCCCCCCAGAATGAAGTCTCTCACTGTTTCCATTGTTTCTCATCTATTTGCCATGAAGTGATGGGACCAGATGCCATGATCTTCGTTTTCTGAATGTTGAGTTTTAAGCCAACTTTTTCACTCTCCTTTTTCACTTTCATCAACAGGCTCTTTAGTTCTTCTTCACCTTCTGCCATAGGTGGTATCATCTGCATATCTGAAGTTATTGATATTTCTCCCAGCAATCTTAATCTTGATTCCAGCTTGTGCTTCATACAGCCCAGCATTACCAATGATGTACTCTGCATATAAGCAGGGTGACAATATGCAGCCTTGACGTACTCCTTTCCTGATGTGGAACTAGTCTGTTGTTCCATGTCCAGTTGTAACTGTTGCTTCCTGACCTGCATACAGATTTCTCAAGAGGCAGGTCAGGTGGTCTGGTATTCCCATCTCTTTCAGAATTTTCCACAGTCTGTTGTGATCCACATAATCAGGGCTTTGGCATAGTTAATAAAGCACAAATAGATGTTTTTCTGGAACTATTTTGCTTTTTCGATGACCCAGCAGATGTTAGCAATTTGATCTCTGGTTCCTCTGCCTTTTCTAAATCCAGCTTGAACATCTGGAAGTTCATGGTTCACAGATTGCTGAAGCCTGGCTTGGAAAATTTTGAGCATTACTTTACTAGCGTGTGAGATGAGTACAATTGTGCAGTAGTTTGAGCATTCTTTGGCATTGCCTTTCTTTGGGATTGGAATGAAAACTGACCTTTTCCAGTCCTGTGGCCACTGCTGAGGTTTCCAAATTTGCTGGCATATTGAGTGCATCACTTTCACAGCATCATCTTTTAGAACTTGAAATAGCTCAACTGGAATTTCAACACCTTCATTAGCTTTGTGTGTAGTGATGCTTCCTAAGGCCCACTTGACTTTGCACTCCAGGTTGTCTGGCTCTAGGTGAGTGATCACACCATCGTGATTATCTGGGTCCTGAAGATCTTTTTTGTATAGTTCCTCTGTGTATTCTTGCTACCTCTTCTTAATATCTTCTGCTTCTGTTAGGTCCATACCATTTCTGTCCTTTATTGTGCCCATCTTTGCATGAAATGTTCCCTTGGTATCTCTAATTTTCTTGAAGAGATCTCTATTCTTTCCCAGTCTATTATTTTCCTCTGTTTCTTTGCATATATCATAAAAGACTGAAAAAGTGAAAGTGTTAATTGCTCAGTTGTGTCTGACTTTGCAAGCCTGCCAAGCTCCTCTGTCCATGGGATTCTTCAGTCAAGAATACTGTAGTGGGTTGCCATTCCCTTCTCCGGAAGCCTACAAACACACACACACACACACACATGGAATCACACAGTATTTGTCTTTGTGACTGATTCATATATAATACAGCACATTTTCTTTATTCATTCATCTGAGGACTGGGCTGTTTCTACCTTTGGTCATTGGGAGTGGTGCTGCTGTGAACATGTGTGTACGTGTATATAGAGCAATATTGCTAGGTCATATGGTACTTCTGTGTTAAACTTTCAGAGGAACCACTAACCTATTTTCTACAGTGGCTGCACCATTTTATATTCTCACCAGAAATGTACAAGGGTTTCAATTTCTCCATATCCTTGCCAGCACTTGCTATTTTCCTTAAAAATTTTTTTTCTTTTGCTAATTTCTAGCCATCTTAGTGGGTTTGAAGTGGTACCTTGTGGTTTTGATTTGCATTTTCCAAAGATCATCCATGTTGAGCATCTTTTCTTATGCTTTTTGACTATTCATATATCTTCTTTGAAAACATGTCTATTCATGTCTTTTGCTCACTTTTTAGTTATATTCTTTGTCTTTTTACTGGTGAGTGATAGCAGTTCTTTCTGTCTTATAGTTACTAGACCCCTATCAGATGTATATGAGTTGTAGATACTTTTTCCCATCCTGTGGGTTGTCTTTTCCCTTGGGTTTTAAAACACTGCTCTCTGCTATTTTCATCCTATCTCTTTTTCAAACAATGAATTTATTCAGTAGGATAATTTTGAATACCTAATATATTGTTAGTCACTGTTTTAGGTACTAGCAGTAAAAATACAACTATCGCTTACTCTCCTCACACACTTTTTTATTTTTTTCACTGTCTGTTGTTTTTCTCTTAATGCCTTAGTGTGAGCATTTTCTTGAGTTATGTTGCCTTCTTTGTGGAGACTTCTTTCCCCTTTTTTTTTGTCCCAGATAAAGCGTATTTAACCTTCAGGGCCCAATCTAAACATCAGTTCTCTGGGAACATTCTGTGATTTCACCAGGAACAATCAATCACTCCTTCTTTGCTCCTATAGCACTTTATACATTTAAAACAATATTCTAGTCTTTACATTGTTTCATAACTGTTTGTTTATATCTCTGGGATGAGCTCTTTAACATAGAGATCTTATCCTCATAATTAATAAATTTCTCCCAAGCTCCAGTAGAAGTCAGACACATAGAGATTATTCAACAAATATTGACTAAATTATCAGACCCTGATTTTTTTTAAACTTTTCATTATGAAAAATTTTAAATTTATTCAAAAATAAAGACAACAGCTGAATCACTGTTACTTATCTGTCAGCTTTGACAGTTATCAGCCTATGGCCAGTCTCATCTCATCTACTTCCTTTCCATTCTCTCTCTCCAATGAATTATTTTGAAGCAAATCTCAGAAATCATTTCAGTCAAAAATGCTTTTCTGATATTTTTAAAGGAAATGTTTAAATATTAAATATAAAACTTTAGTGTACATGGAGTCAGCTAACTGGAACCCTCAATTAACTGTTCCCCCAATTTTAACAGAACAAGACAAATAAGAAATTATCTGTGATCTCAAAGATATAATTTGGTTTAGTAGGTTCTAATCTTATAACCAACAAAGGTCCGTCTAGTCAAGGCTATGGTTTTTCCAGTGGTCATGTATGGATGTGAGAGTCGGACTGTGAAGAAAGCTGAGCGCCGAAGAATTGATGCTTTTGAACTGTGGTGTTGGAGAAGACTCTTGAGTCCCTTGGACTGCAAGGAGATCCAACCAGTCCATTCTGAAGGAGATCAGCCCTGGGATTTCTTTGGAAGGAATGATGCTAAAGCTGAAACTCCAGTACTTTGGCCACCTCATGTGAAAAGTTGACTCATTGGAAAAGACTCTGATGCTGGGAGGGACTGGGGGCAGGAGGAGAAGGGGACGACAGAGGATGAGATGGCTGGATGGCATCACTGACTCGATGGACTTGAGTCTGAGTGAACTCCGGGAGTTGGTGATGGACGATGAGGCCTGGCATGCTGAGATTCATGGAGTCGCAAAGAGTCGGACACGACTGAACGACTGAACTGAACTGAGCTGAACTGAATCTTATAACAAATCCAGCATAACCTTCTAAATTTCTATACTTAGAAAAACTCTTAGATTTCACTAAGCTTAATAGTATTGCAAGACCTAAATTAGCATAGAAATAGCCAAGGTAAAGTATTTCACTTAGGCAAGAAATACACTTTTTTATGGTAAAGTTAAAAAAATTTTTTTTGTTAAATCTCATTTCATCAGAAACATGTTTCATTACATTTAGATATAAAATGATAAAGCTGGAGGCACAATTTTTTTTTTAAATTACATTGCATAATGAAGTGTGGAGTGTTATATGAGTATGGCTAAGAAATACTACCCTTTACTTCTTTTAATCTACTGAACATTTTTTGAGCTCTTTCTATTTCCTGCATTACCTTTGGGGGTCTGTTGGAAACTTGTGAAGGATTTTTCTGAAGTATCTAATGATTTACCACTTTGCTAAGCTACTGTCCTCTCTTGCCTGCCTTTTATGATAGTCTTCTAATCGGTTTTTCTGCATCAGCCCTTGCCTGTCTGCCTCAAGGGTCAGAACAGTCCTTTATAAAATATGTCAGATTGCATTACTGCTCAGCTCAAAACCTCCTTGTTACTTCCCATCCCACTAAGATAGCATGCTGTATTCTCAGTGTATGTGGTATTGCTCACTAGGGTGTGTTTTGGAAATTTGTGCAAACCTTTTGGGTTGTACCTTGATTGAGTGGGATTTAGTGTGTTTCGGCCTGCTAGTCCATCCTACAGCTTCCCTTAAACAATCATTTCTCATACTGTATGATTTTTAAATCAATTTTAGAGGTAAAATTTATATAAAATAAGATGGGCCATTTTAACTGTGCAGTTTGATCAGTTTTGACACATGTATACACCCTTGTAACCACCACAACAATCAAAGTATAAAGCATTCTCATCATCACAAAAAGTCCCCTTGTGTGTCTTCTGCATGACTTTTGGATGTCCTTTGGACATTCTTGAAGGTGAAAAACCTGTTTATAATGATCTGAACCTAGACCTAACTCCATTTATATAAACATACAAAATGTTTTTGCATGGTTTTAAAGTACATTTGATTTTCCAGAAATGCAACCATCATATGATTTGAGGGAAGATGACACTCTATAGAGTGTTCAGAATTTTACCAGAGGTTTGTCATTTAGAAAGGCATTTTAAAGCTTGAATCAGCATCACCATCAGTGACTTTTGAGGCTTAAAGAAAACACACCTTTATCATTCTGCATTTGTACCTGTCACATTTACAGTGGTTAGAAAGGTGACATTTTTATCTTTTACAGTGTTTATGTCTAAACATTTGCCTATTGAAATAGATTAATTTTGTTATAACTTCCATTTATTTCTCATTTGTATTACAGGTTCAGTATTGTATTAGTTCTTTTGAAGTTAGGTGTGTAGATAAGTTGTATCACCAGTGAGGTTAATTTCAGGATATAAGGGAAGAATATAAAACATTTGTTATAAAAAGAGAGCACTGGACCTTCAGATTAGAGGACTGTCCTATATATTCCAGTCCTGCCTCTTTCTTCCCTTAGATTACCTGTCTCTTTGAATCTGCCATTCTCCTCCCTGCCCCTTCCTTGCTGTTCCATGAAATTTCCAGGCATGTCTGGACCAGTGTCCTCATTTGCTGTTGCTTCCTCTGCTGGAATGCCTTGCTACCACATATCCATAAGGCCCTCTCCCTCCCTTTCTTCAGCTCTTTACTTAAATACCACTTTCTCAGTGAGGCTTTCCCTGGCCGCCGTATTTTAAATTGCGTCTCTACCCCTCAGCACTCCTCATGACTCTTCCCTGATTTATTTCTCTTACAGACTTATTACTCTCTAGATAGACTTTGTATTTTGCTTTTTTATTTTTTTTATTAACTGTTGACCTGCCCTATGCCCTCCCCCACACCCTCGCCCCCCAAAACACACTCTAAAATCTAAATTTGATGAGGCTAGCTGCAAAATGTGGATTGGTGCAAAGTGGGAAAAAAAAATCATCCAGTTCCCCAACCAATTGAAATTTGTTTTTGATATGCTACAAAGTCAGTCCTGGGCTCCCTTTATCTTCCAACCTGGTGTATTGTACTGGCTTCCCCAACCTTTAGTCTTATTTATAAAGGCAGCAGTATCCCTAAAGTTTAGAACCGTGCCCAGTTCACAGTAGGTACTCAATAAATATTTATTGAATGAATAACTGTCTTTATAATTCCAAGAGAGGTGTTTTTGTGTGATTTTTTCTAAAAATTTGGAGCCTTAAATACCTTTAGTTTTATATTAATATGGCTTTCTAGAGAGTAATACAAAGTATATTACCTGGAGATGTGCCATTTGCATTCTCTTTATGTTGTAAAAGTTAGTTGATTCATAATTCGTTCTCTAAAGGTCATATTGTATTTTTTTTCTCATTAAGAAGATTGATAGCTATAACCTAGTGTTATTTATAAACTATACCCATAAGGCACATTGATGTGTGTCCTACATATGGTATAATTAATCTGAATCATAAATTACTTACCAATCATTTGCCTCCAGGTGTCAGAGGCAATGTATGGTATCTTTCTTAAGAATAATACTGGGGAAGCATTGTTAATACAAATCTACCTCATTGATTTGAGCTCCTACTATTTTAGAAATTGAATTAATTTTCTTGAACTGAGCTAAAAATTTTAACCCTGGAATAATCTCCAGATAAAAGCAAATCAGTGGTTTAAAGAGAATTATAGGTGGATGATCAACCTGTTTAAGAGAACAGCCTACCTATAGATAATCATTTGATGTAATCATTTGTTTATTCATTCAGGCCAATATTTATTAAGCAGCTATATGCAGGAAGCATGGGTCTGGAAATATAAGGGCAAATGAGGCAGACTCCCAGTCTAATACAAGCAAGTATTGACACAAGAATAGACAACAATAAAATGTCGTGGTCATCAATATAGCAGTCTTACGGGGGACAGAAAGGAATAGATGTGGGCCTGCAATGGTCATATCTGCCTGCAGAGTTGAGAATTAGATTGAAAAGTCTTCAAAAAGAAGTTAATGGTTGAACGGAATCTCTGGAGTTACGAATGTGGTTGTGTGGGTTGAATGATGAGATGAAAATATTGTAGACATAAAGAGCATCAGGATCTAGAGGACGGAAATAATCCACCTGGTTAGCAGAACTGTTTGAAAGTATTGGAGTATTGACTACTGTGGGAGCAAAATGAGTTAAGACTGGAGTGGTGGGTTAGAGATCAGGAATGAATGGCCTGGTACCATGTACTAGAGGAATTTGAACTTTATCATTGCATCACTTTACTTCACTGGAGTTTGGGAATTCATTAGACAGATGGAACAGGAGGTATTTCAACTGTTAACAGCAGTCCAGATGAGCATTGTTTGAGATCCCCCAGTAAGAATGTAGCAACTGAGATGAAGAAGAGGGAAACGGATTGGAGAAATGCTAGAATCTGTAGGACTGGCTGATGGTTTTGGTGGAGGTATGGAGGGGAGAAAGAATTTAGCACAAGTCATAATCTCAGATGCCTCAAGAGCCAAACAGTTGACAAAAATGAATCAAAGAAACCTCAGCACCCATTGTGGCTGTTATGAATACTAGCTGAAATGAGAGCTTACCTGAGTCTAAATGCGACATCTACTCTTCAGTTTTAGCCCATTGTTCTGTGTAAGTGGAGCCTGATGTTGCATCTTCTGATTTTTAAAGAGAATCCTAAATCTTTTATTTTTCTGTGATATATCCCAAATCTTAAATGTTGATTCAAAGTTGTGTGTGTGTGTTTTTTTTTTTAATTTCTGTCTGAACCAAAATAAACAACTTCAGTAAATAAGCAGCTAGGTTGCAGCCTCTTTCCTAAGATGATGCCTTTTTTTTTTTTTAATGATTAGAAGTATGATGCTAGTCACTAAGATAGGAAGTAGAGGGAGAGAAGCAGATTAGGGAGATGATATGGAGAAGAATAATGAGATTTTGAGCATGTTGAGTTTGAGGTACATCAATTAACAGCAAGCTACAAATGCAGGTCTGGAACACAAGTGAAAAGTCTGAACTGGAAAATAAAGACCTGGGAGTTATTAGTAAATGAATGGGAGGTGAAATTATTAGCCAGTTTTCTTTAAACAACATTTCAATAAACCTTTGTTTTCCTATTCTTGCTCACTGGCAACAATTGTTAGGGACACCTCTCTCCTGGCCCATTTAGGAACCCTCCATGGTACCTGACACAGTCAAGGGCTTCACAAGAATTCACTTTCTGACAAAAACAAGGATTTTTCTTGAGGATAGTTTCTGTAACACTACCCTTATTCCTATGTCTGTTTGCCTTTTGTGTTTCTAAGCAAGATTCTTCTGTCATTGATGGAACCAGAAGAACTGACTTGTGGTAGTCTCTCTGAAGGCAAAAGTCAAATATCTCCAAATGCCATTGTTTTGTTTTGTTTTTTTTCCTTTATATTACAGATTGTAAGACCTTAGTACATCATGAGAAACACTGGACTGGAAGAAACACAGGCTGGAATCAAGATTGCCAGGAGAAATATCAATAACCTCAGATCTGCAGATGACACCACCCTTATGGCAGAAAGTGAAGAGGAACTAAAAGCCTCTCAATGAAAGTGAAAGTGGAGAGTGAAAAAGTTGGCTTAAAGCTCAACATTCAGAAAACGAAGATCATGGCATCCGGTCCCATCACTTCATGGGAAATAGATGGGGAAACAGTGGAAACAGTGTCCAACTTTATTTTGGGGGGCTCCAAAATCACTGCAGATGGTGATTGCAGCCATGAAATTAAAAGACGCTTACTCCTTGGAAGGAAAGTTATGACCAACCTAGATAGCATATTGAAAAGCAGAGACATCACTTTGCCAACAAAGGTTCGTCTAGTCAAGGCTATGGTTTTTCCAGTGGTCATGTATGGATGTGAGAGTTGGACTGTGAAGAAGGCTGAGTGCTGAAGAATTGATGCTTTTGAACTGTGGTGTTGGAGAAGACTCTTGAGAGTCCCTTGGACTGTAAGGAGATCCAACCAGTCCATTCTAAAGGAGATCAGTCCTGGGATTTCTTTGGAAGGAATGATGCTAAAGCTGAAACTCCAGTACTTTGGCCACCTCATGCGAAGAGTTGACTCATTGGAAAAGACTCTAATGCTGGGAGGGATTGGGGGCAAGAGGAGAAGGGGACGACGGAGGATGAGATGGCTGGATGGCATCACCGACTCGATGGAGATGAATCTGAGTGAACTCCGGGAGCTGGTGATGGACAGGCAGGCCTGGCGTGCTGCAATTCATGGGGTCGCAAAGAGTTGGACACAACTAAGCGACTGAACTGAACTGAAGACCTTAGAAAATAGAGATTCTTCTTTCTTTCACAGTTCCTCATTAGCAGCTAATTTTCTTCTGTGAATACTTAGAAATAAGAATTGAGTGACATTATTCAGAGTTTGAATGCCATGTGAAGATAAACTCATTTCCCAATGTGGTAATCTTAGTAGCTTGCTCATATTACATGTAGGATGTGAGTTACTTGCAGCTCTATCAGCCTTCAAGTAGGTGTAACATGTGTGCTCATTTCAGGACCTAGGCTGAAGGAGCATTGCTTTTTGGGATAGCAGGTAAAGATGGCTGGTGGAAACTCGCTGTCTTTTAAAGCTTCTGCTCAGATATTATGTATATCATATCTGTTCACATTCCATTGGCTAAACCTGACATCTGTGGGGGGGGCAATACATAATCCTCTTGGGGATAATCACCATGGTCTACAGTAGTAGGCAAGTGTATTTTCTGTGCTGGGGTGTGATGAGATGATGAAAAGAAACGAAGTACCATAACTGAGATCTTACTCTTCTGATGGGATAGGAAAGGTGCTTATAAATAATTCGATATCTGTTTGAGAGAGTAAAGGATTTATTTTTATTAACATCGTGAAAGAAAGAGCCAGATTCTAGGTACTATTAAAAAAAAAAGAAAAGGGCCAGATTCCAGTGAAGTGAGTCTACAGTCAGATGACATGCTGGGTGCTGATGACAGCCACCAAAGTGGAATTAAGTAAAAGCAATACTGACACTACAGTTGCAGTAGCGATGCATTCCTGGCGTTCAGTTCTCTGCTGGCCTCTCTGATTTTAGACTCTCTGTATTTTTATGGACTGTGATCACCTGGAGAGCCTCTGTTCCAGCTATAGGGAGCAGCTGCCATTTCTCAATCCCAACAGATATTGCCATGTGGGGACACTAAGGACACTGTTGCCACCTTCTATATTTGAAATCTCACTATTTTTCAGTGTTGGCTCAAATTTTAAAAAAACACACTGTGGGCCAAACAAAATATTCCTGTGGGTTAAATCAATCTTAGTGTGTGACTGCTTATCTAGAGGAGTGGATTGATTTCATATCCTTCAGATAATCTCCCATGAACACGCTTCTCTCAACATATGTATTTGTTCTAGTTGTTTTACAGGTTGGAGGGATGATTGACTTCCTTTTGCAAGAATAGAGTTGCTTAAATGACATGTGTTCCTGAATAAAAGGCCAAAAAGGAAGAGAAGGTCGTTTCATCCCTTCTTGATTTTTATGCCATGATCAAATTATCAGCATAATATTAATTTTAGAGCTGGCTTTTTTCCATGGTTTACTTGGAACCAACCCAGGAGAGGCCTGATTTATTGCACCGAGGCTGAAAATGATCTGGTAGCAGCACCTGGAGGGTGCTTCCTTCTCATTTCTATTCTTGTATTTGTTCTTTCCACCACTGGCATTAGTGCTTGATGTTCTCCTCACACATAGCCAATTCAGAGTTCATAGATGATGGTGACTAGAAGAAGGTTTTACCCCTAATTTTGTTAGAACCAAAAAGTAATATTGAAATGGCTGTATTGGGGTGTGTGGGTGTCCCAGTTGTTTCATAGTGGCTTCCACAGCTAAGCCCTTCTGTTGCATGCTGCTGCTGCTGCTAAGTCGCTTCAGTCGTGTCCAACTCTGTGTGACCTCGTAGATGGCAGCCTACCAGGCTCCTCCGTCCCTGGGATTCTCCAGGCAAGAACACTGGAGTGGGTTGCCATTTCCTTCTCCAATGCATGAAAGTGAAAAGTGAAAGTGAAGTCGCTCAGCCATCCAACTCTTCGCAACCCCATGGACTGCAGCCTATCAGGCTCCTCCACCCATGGGATTTTCCAGGCAAGAGTACTGGAGTGGGGTGCCATTGCCTTCTCCATTCTGTTGCATGAATAAGGCTAATTCACAGAGAATAAATACTCGACCACAGTGATCTTCATTGGGGTCTTCTCAAGGACAAGTACAAGATTTCCATAACCCCTGACTGACAAGATTCATATTTCAAGATGACCTCAAATATTCATCTAATCAAAGGGGATAAAAACTTTAGAAACCACACCCAAAAATATGTCAGACTTGTTTCTTTTCTGACTATAAATCCAGAGAACAATTGAGATTCTTTAAGTATAAAGCCCTATGGTGTATAGAATTAAAGGAATTTTTCAGAGTATTAGGAGTGCATAGCATTGTACCGATAGCGTTTCCTGCATCTCCTGCATTGTAGGTGGATTCTTTACCTCTGAGCCACTTAGGAAGCCCATACTAATAGTGTACATATTTCTATTTGGAGCAGTTTGACGTAGTTAGAGGTAACAACCACATATACTTGCCACTACAGTATGTTAATAGATTATGTCTAAATAAACACATATTCATAGCATTTGCCTCTTGTGACCGAGTATTGTTTAGAAAGAGATAAATTTAAGCTTTCGTATTATATACTCAAATGCATTAGCTTTAATTACACTAATGGTTTAAATTAAGAAAAAAAGTTATATTAAGTTTGACAATGTAAAGTTATTTATCTGTACTCTAAAAAATACTTGAATTTGAATCAACATATAATAAAGTACAGAGGCACTTAAAAATGAGAAAAAACAAAAGCTAGTTTATGAATGAGTTTGTGGGAGTGAAAACAATGGTTAGAGATGGTGAATAATTTACCTGAAACCTTAAAAATGACTAGATGTTAAAACTGAGTAGAAAACTTAACTCAGGATTTCTTGGTAAAAGGGGAAATATAAGTTGCATAGTCTTACTAACCACTAAACTGAAATATATCAGTTGCTCAGAAGAAACAACTATTGCTTAACATTGAACTCAAAGGAAATTTACCTCACAGATCTTATTATGAAGGATACTGTACAAACAAAAATGTCACCAAATTGCAATTTAAGGAAAGATGCCACAATATTCTTTTCATGGTCATTTCAACATAGGCTTTTGGCAGAAGTCCAGAGATACAGTGTTCAATAGATTTCTATGAAAGCTGAAGAAATGTACATTAATTTTGTAATTTGGGGGTGATGGTAACATGAATGAGGATGGATTAAATAATTGCTTTGCCCTTTAAAGTGTCCACTTAGCAAAAAATGAAAGAAATATTGAGGACGACATATTGTAAAACAGACCTCCTGAGATCTTTTTGTTTTCATTAATTCTAAAAGTATTTATTGATGTCACAATGTATAACTTGTTCTGCATATGGCCTAAAAATGTTCACAAAGATCATATCTTTAGATGATTCTTAAGTATTTATATACGATTATATATCCACTTGTTTTCAGGATTTTCACTTGTGATGAGGTGAGGATACATAATTAAAAAGAAAAAAATCAATAAAATAGTTCATGGGCCTAATTTGGACAAAATATTTTAAATTGTTAATAAGACATAGTTCAAATAATGAGCAAAGGATTTTTAAAAATCCAGAAAAATTTGAGATTCTGATAAATATTATCTGTCTCTTTGACCTAGTCATTTGTATTTCTGTTAAATAAGTGTTTCAGGTCATGTTCATATGCATTTATTTTGAGCCTTGACTTTGAGAACACAGATAGCTAATGTACGTGCCAGGTGATTTTGATCATAATGAGTGATAAAAGATGAAAGAGAAAATGTGGTAATACAAACCCTGTATCAAACTCCAAAGCATAAAATCTAATAGTTTTTTCACCCTCTGCCCTTTTTTCCCAAGGGAAGTTGTGTGCGACATTAGTTTGAAATGGGTGAGGAAACTCTCCAAAGGTAGCAGAAAGGATGGGATTAACTTTATTAAGGCTCTCCTATGAGAGACATTGTGAGGTTTTATGTTGTGTTTCTTTTACAGGTATTATATGTCTTCAACTCCTGTCCATAGCATCTTGTACACAGGTTAAGTAATTTGACCAAGAAAATGTACTGAGTGAGGATTGTAATGGCAGTAACCCAAGGAAGCTGGTTCCACAGGGGGTCAGGTAACCTGCCCAAAGTCCCACACTGAGGAGAGGGCAGAGCTGCGGTCTTACTCCATAGTACCTAAGCAGCAGTATCAGCCTAGAGAGACCATAGGAACAGATACTTTTAAAATGGAAAGAGACTTCATAGATCATCTAGTTATTTCATTGTCCTTTAGCACACCCATTTTACACACAAGGAAAGAGAGATACAATAACATTTATAGTCTTTCAGATGGAAATAAAGTGTGAAATTATTGAAAGTGACAGTGAAAGTTGCTCAGTCGTGTCTCACTCTTTGTGAACCACAGTCCGTGGAATTCCCCAGGCCAGAATACTGGAGTGGATAGCCTATCCCTTCTCCAGCAGGTCTTCCTGACCCAGGAATCGAACCAGGGTCTCCTGCATTGGAGGTGGATTCTTTACCAACTGAGCTATCAGGGAAGTGTGAAATTATTAGATCAATTTAATTCTTTGCCTAGTACATAATTTATTGTTGTTGTTTTAGTTATTAAGTCATGTCCAGCTCTTTTTCAAGCTCCTGGACTGTAGCCCAGCTGGTTCCTCTGTCCATGGGATTTTCCAGGCCAGACTACTGGAGTGGGTTGCCGTTTCCCTCTCTAGGGGATCTTCCTGACCTGGGGTTTGAACCTGCATCTCCTGCATTGGCAAGAGGATTCTTTACCACTGAGCCACCAGGGAAGCCACTCATATTATAATAAGTAAATAAGAGGACAATGTGGTAATAATTATTAACTTTTTTGTGAAGAAAAAGACATTGTTGGCAATAAGACAAGCAGAGTGAACTGAATAAATTAAACCTAGGTGCCTGAACTTTCCTGAGGTCCCCACCCAGACCTTCCCCCACTTCTCCCACTCTTTTCCTGTTCAATGCTTATAAGCTGGTTTAGGACAACATAGGAGTTTAGAAAAATCATAAGAGCATATTTTCATGTCTGAAGTTCACCCAAATCAATTAGCCTGCCCTTTACCAATTCCTGAATTTGGCAATAAGCAGTTCATGATCTGAGCCACAGTCAGCTCCCGGTCTTGTTTTTGCTGACTGTGTAGAGCTTCTCCATCTTCGGCTGCAAAGAATATAATCAGTCTGATTTAGGTGTTGACATCTGGTGATGTCCATGTGTAGAGTCTTCTCTTGTGTTGTTGGAAGAGGGTGTTTGCTATGACCAGTGCGTTCTCTTGGCAAAACCCTGTTAGTCTTTGTTCTGCTTCATTCGGTATTCCAACGCCAAATTTGCCTGTTACCCCAGGTGTTTCTTGACTTCCCACTTTTGCATTCCAGTCCCCTATAATGAAAAGGACATCCTTTTTGGGTGTTGGCTCTAAAAGGTCTTGTAGGCCTTCATAGAACCATTCAACCCCAGCTTCTTCAGCGTTACTGGTTGGGGCATAGACTTGGATTACTGTGATATTGAATGGTTTGCCTTGGAAACAAACAGAGATCATTCTGTCGTTTTTGAGATTGCATCCAAGTACTGCATTTCGGACTCTTTTGTTGACCATGATGGCTACTCCATTTTTTCCAAGGAATTCCTGCCCACAGTAGTAGATGTGATGATCATCTGAGTTAAATTCACCCATTCCAGTCCATTTTAGTTCGCTGATTCCTAGAATGTCGACATTCACTCTTGCCATCTCCTGTTTGACCACTTCCAATTTGCCTTGATCCATGGACCTAACATTCCAGGTTCCTATGCAATATTGCTCTTTACAGCATCAGACCTTGCTTCTATCACCAGTCACATCCACAACTGGGTATTGTTTTTGCTTTGGCTCCATCCCTTCATTCTTTCTGGAGTTATTTCTCCACTGATCTCCAGTACCATATTGGGCACCTACCAACCTGGGGAGTTCCTCTTTCAGTATCCTATCATTTTGCCTTTTCATACTGTTCATGGGGTTCTCAATGCAAGAATACTGAAGTGGTTTGCCATTCCCTTCTCCAGTGGACCACATTCTATCAGACCTCTCCACCATGACCCACCCATCTTGGGTGGCCCCACATGGCATGGCTTAGTTTCATTGAGTTAGACAAGGCTGTGGTCCATGTGATTAGATTGACTAGTTTTCTGTGATTATGATTTCAGTGTGTCTGCTCTCTGATGCCCTCTCACAATACCTACCATATTTTGGGGGGCTCCAAAATCACTGCAGATGGTGATTGCAGCCATGTAATTAAAAGACACTTACTCCTTGAAAGGAAAGTTATGACCAACCTAGATAGCATATTCGAAAGCCGAGACATTACTTTGCCAACAAAGGTCCGTCTAGTCAAGGCTATGGTTTTTCCAGTACTCATGTATGGATGTGAGAGTTGGACTGTGAAGAAAGCTGAGCGCCGAAGAATTGATGCTTTTGAACTGTGGTGTTGGAGAAGACTCTTGAGAGTCCCTTGGACTGCAAGGAGATCCAACCAGTCCATTCTAAAGGAGATCAGTCCTGGGTGTTCTTTGGAAGGAATGATGCTAAAGCTGAAACTCCAGTACTTTGGCCACCTCATGTGAAGGGTTGACTTATTGGAAAAGACTGATGCTGGGAGCAATCAGGGGCAGGAGGAGAAGGGGATGACATAGGATGAGATGGCTGGATGGCATCACCGACTCGATGGACATGAGTTTGAGTGAACTCTGGGAGTTGGTGATGGACAGGGAGGCCTGGCGTGCTGCAATTCATGGGGTCTCAAAGAGTCGGACATGACTGAGCGACTGAACTGAACTGAACTGAACTTACCAATTCCTGGCTTCCCTGGTGGCTCAGTGGTAAAAGAATCTGCCTGTCAATGCAGAAGATACAGGAGACACAGGTTTGATTCCTGGGTCAGGAAGATCCCCTGGAGGAGGAAATAGCAACCCATTCCAGTATTCTTGCCTGGGAAATCCTATGGACAGAGGAGCCTGGTGAGTTACAGTCCATGGAGTCACAAAGAATTAGACACAACTGAGGAGATGCACAGCATAGTCACCGATTTCTAATTGGAAGTATTTCTGAAAATTAGGAGAGGTGGCCTATTTAAAAAAATTAGTGGTTCTGAAAACCTGAACTCTGTGGTTCTCCGGATAAAATGTTTTTGTAATGTAACTGTCTGTTTTTGCTTTGGATAGAAATAACTACTTTACTCATCACATTTAATTTTTTTTTTTTTCTTACCAGACCACAGCAGGTTTAATAGCGGCCCCAAGAGTATGCCCAAGTTGTAACCCCCAGAACCTACAAAGAGGACCTTATTTGCAAAAACAATCTTTGTACATGTGATTGTGCATTTTGAGATGCAATCAGTCTGGATTAAGGTGGGCCCTTGTTTGTGCTCAGCTGCTCAGTTGTGTTAACTCTTTGCAACCCCATGGGCTATAGCCTGCCAAGCTCCTCTGTCCATAGACTTTTCCAGGCAACAATACTGGAGTGGGTTGCCATTTTCTACTGCAACATTTAATTTTTTAAAAAAACAACTACTCCTTTGCATCTTATTCAGAGCAATGCTTGTCCTCCCTCAGTGTGTCTCAGTTCAGTTCAGTCGCTCAGTCGTGTCCGACTCTTTGCGATCCCATGAATTGCAGCATGCCAGGCAATGAACTCCTTATTGCCAAATTCAGACTTAAATTGAAGAAAGTAGGGAAAACCACTAGACCATTCAGGTATGACCTAAATCAAATCCCTTATGATTATACAGTGGAAGTGAGAAATAGATTTAAGGGCCTAGATCTGATAGATAGAGTGCCTGATGAACTATGGAATGAGGTTCGTGACATTGTACAGGAGACAGGGATCAAGACCATCCCCATGGAAAAGAAATGCAAAAAAGAAAAATGGCTGTCTGGGTAGGCCTTACAAATAGCTGTGAAAAGAAGAGAAGGGAAAAGGAAAGATATAAGCATCTGAATGCAGAGTTCCAAAGAATAGCAAGAAGAGATAAGAAAGCCTTCCTCAGTGGTCAATTTAAAGAAATAGAGGAAAACAACAGAATGGGAAAGACTAGAGATCTCTTCAAGAAAATCAGAGATACCAAGGGAACATTTCATGCAAAGATGGGCTCGATAAAGGACAGAAATGGTATGGACCTAACAGAAGCAGAAGATATTAAGAAGAGGTGGCAAGAATACACAGAAGAACTGTACAAAAAAGATCTTCATGACCCAGATAATCACGATGGTGTGATCACTGACCTAGAGCCAGACATCCTGGAATTTGAAGTCAAGTGGGCTTTTGAAAGCATCACTATGAACAAAGCTAGTGGAGGTGCTGGAATTCCAGTTGAGCTATTCCTAATCCTGAAAGATGATGCTGTGAAAGTGCTGCACTCAATATGCCAGCAAATTTGGAAAACTCAGCAGTGACCACAGGACTGGAAAAGGTCAGTTTTCATTCCAATCCCAAAGAAAGGCAATGCCAAAGAATGCTCAAACTACCGCACAATTGCACTCATCTCACACGCTAGTAAAGTAATGCTCAAAATTCTCAAGCCAGGCTTCAGCAATATGTGAACTGTGAACTTCCTGATGTTCAAGCAGGTTTTAGAAAAGGCAGAGGAACTAGAGATCAAATTGCCAGCTGGATCATAAATAAAGCAAGAGAGTTCCAGAAAAACATCTATTTCTGCTTTATTGACTATGCCAAACCCTTTGACTGTGTGGATCACAATAAACTGTGGAAAATTCTGAAAGAGATGGGAATACCAGACCACCTGACCTGCCTCTTGAGAAATTTGTATGCAGGTCAGGATGCAACAGTTAGAACTGGACATGGAACAACAGACTGGTTCCAAATAGGAAAAGGAGTACATCAAGGCTGTATATTGTCACCCTGCTTATTTAACTTCTATGCAGAGTACATCATGAGAAACGCTGGACTGGAAGAAACACAAGCTGGAATCAAGATTGCTGGGAGAAATATCAATAACCTCAGATATGCAAATGACACCACCCTTATGGCAGAAAGTGAAGAGGAACTCAAAAGCCTCTTGATGAAAGTGAAAGTGGAGAGTGAAAAAGTTGGCTTAAAGCTCAACATTCAGAAAACGAAGATCATGGCATTCGGTCCCATCACTTCATGGGAAATAGATGGGGAAACAGTGGAAACAGTGTCAGGCTTTATTTTTCTGGGCTCCAAAGTCACTGCAGATGGTGACTGCAGCCATGAAATTAAAAGACGCTTACTCCTTGAAAGGAAAGTTATGACCAACCTAGATAGCATATTCAAAAGCAGAGACATTACTTTGCCAACAAAGGTCCGTCTAGTCAAGGCTATGGTTTTTCCTGTGGTCATGTATGGATGTGAGAGTTGGACTGTGAAGAAGGCTGAGCGCTGAAGAATTGATGCTTTTGAACTGTGGTGTTGGAGAAGACTCTTGAGAGTCCCTTGTACTGCAGGGAGATCCAACCAGTCCATTCTGAAGGAGATCAGCCCTGGTATTCCTTTGGAAGGAATGATGCTAAAGCTGAAACTCCAGTACTTTGGCCACCTCATGCGAAGAGCTGACTCATTGGAAAAGACTCTGATGCTGGGAGGGATTGGGGGCAGGAGGAGAAGGAGACGACAGAGGATGAGATGGCTGGATGGCATCACTGACTCGATGGACGTGAGTCTGGGTGAACTCCGGGAGTTGGTGATGGACAGGGAGGCCTGGCATGCTGCGATTCATGGGGTCACAAAGAGTCGGACACAACTGAGCGACTGAACTGAACTGAGGCCTCCCTGTCCATCACCAACTCCCGGAATTCACTCAAACTCACGTCTATCGAGTCGGTAATGCCATCCAGCCATCTCATCCTCTGTTGTCCCATTCTCCTCCTGCCCCCAGGGATATGTGATCCACAGAGGTTTTACCCGTAAGAGAACTTGGAGACTGCAACCTCTCTCTCTCTGAGTAGCTGGTTCCAGTGTTTATTCATCCTTATAATTAGGGCATTCATTTTTCCATCTACTGTGCATGACTCCTGCATTTTCTCTGGCTCTGCTTGCTATGCTGATTGGGACAACCTGGACAGTAATTCCCTTCCCAGGGAACCTTCCCAAATGCAGGCAGATGATGCTCAGTGCAGTGTTTGTTGCCATGTGAGATGCAAAACAAATTGTAATGTGCCCATCATATTCTTTAAGTCACAATAATCCTACTCTAATGCTCAGCTCAAACAAGTCACCCTGGTAAATCTCAGTATCCCGAAATTATTGTATCTTCTCCTCCCTTTCCCCCATCAAAGCAGCTACTTTTTAGATATTGAGTGCAACAAAATAATTATCTGATGAAATGTTTTTCATTTGGTAAGATTGAAGGAAAAGACTTTTTTTCAGCAGCCATTTGCTTTTTAAAGTAAGCACCTATTGATTAAGGAATAAAATGCTTATTACTAGTAATTATTAGAACTTGAAGCTAATGTTACTTCCTTTCAGACTTGTGCAAAGTTTAGAAATAATGAGGTGTTTAGCAAGTTGTATTCATCCCCCAAAGTAATACCAATTATTATTAGATCCTGTAGTCCAAACAGTTCTTTGATTCTATAAATAATACTTCCATGCCCTTAATCTGAAAAGTTTTCTGCTTTAATACAGTCCATGTTAATAGTTCTGAAATAGACAGTAGGTTAATAAACTCATTTTCTTAAATTTGTCCTTATAGGTCTCATTATATGTCCTTCAAAGCTTTAAGTTGCTTTTCCCTGGAATCTAAGTAATTTGTAATGTATCTATAAGCATTTATTTTTCCCATATTCCTATAATATGCACACTGTAAAAAATGTAAACAGCCAAAATAGAAACACTACTGTAACTTAGAATTAACCCATCCTGGGAACAAAGGAAAGGTAGCTTCCTGGTTAATATATTTTGTAGTATTGCTTGTACATAACAATGTTAGACACAGTTTCAAATGTGTTACTTTCTTGACTCACATTTACAATGAAAATCACCCTAATCCTCTATTCTTTTCTATTCTCTACTGGTATACTTGTATAAACCCCATCCTGTGCCCGCAGGGATATGTGGTCCACAGAGGTTTTACCCATAAGAGAACTTGGAGACTGCAACCTCTCTCTCTCTGAGTAGCTGGTTCCAGTGTTTATTCATCCTTATAATTAGGGCGTTCATCTTTACATCTACTATGCATGTAGTAGATGTAAAGATCGTTTTTAGAAAAAAACGATAGTGTTTTTTTTCCCCTTAGGAAACAAAAAACAGATCATTTTTCTTTCCTAAAGTAATTACACTACTGTGTTGTTCAGTCACTAAGTTGTGCCCGATTCTTTGCGACTGCATGGACTGCAGCACGCCAGACTTCCCTGTCCTTCACTGTCTGCCAGTTTGCTCAAACTCATGTCCGTTGATTTGGTAATGCTGTCCAACTATTTCACCCTCTGCGGCTCTCTTCTTCTCCTGCCCTCCTGCCCTTTCCCAGCATCAGGGTCTTTTCCAGTGAGTTGGCTGCTTGCATCAGGTGGCCAAAGTATTGGAGCTTCAGCATCAGTCCATCCAATGAATATTAAGGGTTGATTTCCTTAAGATTAACTGGTTTAATCTCCTTGCAGTCCAAGGGCCTCTCAAGAGGCCTCCAGGACCACAATTCAGAAGCACTCAGTGCTCAGCCTTCTTTATGGGCCAAATCTCACATCTGTACATGACTCTTGGAAAAAATGGTAGCTTTGACTATATGGACCTTTGTCAGCAAAGTAATGTCTCTGCTTTTTAATATGCTGTCTAGATTTGTCATAGCTTTGCTTCCAAGGAGCAAGTGTCTTTTAATTTTGTGGCTTCAGTCACCATCTGCAGTGATTCTGGAGCCCAAGAAAATGAAATCTGTCCCTGTTTCTACTTTTTCCCCATCTATTTGCCAGTAAGTGATGGGAACAGATGCCATTCTGTTAGTTTTTTAAATATTGAGTTTTAAGCCAGCTTTTTCACTCTCCTCTTTCACCCTCATCAGGAGTCTCTTTAGTTCTTCACATTCTGCCATAAAGGTGGTATCATCTGCATATCTGAGCTTATCAACATTTCTCCTGGCAATTTTGATTCCAGCTTGTGAGTCATCCAGCCTGGCATTTCACAAGATGTACTCTTCAAATAAGTAAAATAAGCAGGGTGACAATGTACAGCCCTGACATACTTTTTTCCAATTTTGAATCAGCCCATTGTTCCACATCTGGTTCTAACTGCTGCTTCTTGATCTGCATACCCATTTCTCAGGAGACTGGTAAGGTGATCTGGTATTCCCATCTCTTTGAAGAATTTTCCAAAGTCTGTTGTGACACACACAGTCAAAGGCTTTAGTGTTGTCAGTGAACCAGAAGTAGATATTTTTCTGGAATTCTCTTCCTTTTTCTATGATCCAACAGATGTTAGCAATCTGTCCTCTGGTACCCCTGCCTTTTTTAAACTCAGTTTGTACATCTGGATGTTCTCGGTTCACATACTGCTGAAGCCTAGCTTGAAAGATTTTGAGCATCACCTTGCTAGCATGTGAAATGAGCTCACTTGTATGGTAGTTTGAACATTCTTTGGCATTGTCTTTCTTTCGGGTTGGGATGACAACTGACCTTTTCTAGTCCTGTGGCGATTGCTTGCATTTTCCAGATTTGCTGGCATATTGAGTGCAGCACTTTAACAGCACCATCTTTTAGGATTTGAAATAGCTCAGCTGGAATTCCATCACCTCAACTAGCTTTGTCTTTTAGTAATGCTTCCTGAGGCCCACTTGACTACACACTCCAGAATGTCTGGTTCTAGGTGAGTGACTGGTTATCCAGGTCATTAAGGCATTTTTGGTATAGTTCTTTTGTGTATTCTTGCCACCTCTTCTTAATCTCTTCTGCTTCTTTTAGGTCCTGGCTGTTTCTGTGCTTTATAGTGCTCACCTTTGCATGGAATGTTCCTTTGGTATCTCCAGTTTTCTTGAGGAGATCTCTAGTCTTTCCCATCCTTTATTTTCCTCTCTTTCTTGGCATTGTTCACTAAGAAAGCTTTCTTATCTCTCCTTGCTATTCTCTGGACCTCTGCATTCACTTGGGTATGTCTTTCCCTTTCTCTTTTGCTCTTCTCTTCTTTTCTCAGCTATTTGTAAGGCTTCCTCAGACAGGCACTTTGCCTTCTTGCATTTCTTTTTCTTTGGGATGGTTTTGGTCATTGTGTCCTATACAGTGTTATGAACCTCCATCCATAATTCTTCAGGCAGTCTGCCTACTAGATCCAAATGCTTGAATCTATTTGTCACCTCCACTGTATAATCATTAAGGGATTTGATTTAGGTCATACCTGAATGGTCTAGTGGTCTTCCCTACTTTATTCAGTTTAAGCCAGAATTTTGCAATAAGCAGTTCATGATCTGAGCCACCGTCAGCTCCTGTGTTGAGCTTCTGACTGTGTTGAGCTTCTCCATCTTTGGCTGCAAAGAACATAATCAGTCTGATTTTGGTATTGACCAGCTGGTGATGTCCATGTGTAGAATTGTCATCTCTTGTGTTGTTGGAAGAGGGTGTTTACTATAACCAGTGTGTTCTCTTGGCAAAACTCTGTTAGCTTTTGCTGTACTTCATTCCATACTCTAAGGCCAAACTTGCCTGTTATTCCAGGTATCTCTTGACTTCCTACTTTTGCATTCCAATCCCCTATGACGAAAAGAATATATTTTTTTGGTGTTAGTTCTAGAAGGTCTTATAGGTCTTCATAGAATCATTCAACTTCAGCTTCTTTGGCATTAATGGTTGGGGCATAGATTTGGATTACTGTGATGTTGAATGGGTTTGTCTTGGAAACAAACTGAAATCATTTTGTCATTTTTTGAGATTATACCCAACTACTGCATTTTGGACTCTTTTGTTGACTATGAGGGCTACTCCATTTCTTCTAAGGTATTCTTGCCCACAGTAGTAGGTATAATGATCATCTGAATTTAATTCACCCATTCCTGTCTATTTTAGTTCACTGATTCCTAAAATATTGATGTTGACTCTTGCCATCTCCTGCTTGACCACATCCAATTTCTCTTAGGTTCATGGACCTAACATTCCATGTTCCTGTGCAGTGTTGTTCTTTATAGCATCAGACTTCACTTTCATCACCACACACATCCACAACTGAGCATCATTTCTGCTTTGGCCTAGCCTCTTCATTCTTTGTGGAGCTATGTCTCCATTCTTCCCCAGCAGCATATTGGACACCTACTGACCTAGGAGGCACTTCTTTCAGTGTCATGTCTTTTTTGCTTTTTCATACTGTTCATGGGGTTCTCAGAGCAAGAATACGGGAGTGGTTTGCCATTCCCTTCTCCAGTAGACCATGTTTTGTCAGAATTTTCCACCATGACCTGTCCATCTTGGGTGGCCCTGCACAACATAGCTCATAGCTTCATTGAGTTACACAAGGCAATTATCCATGTGATCATTTTGGTTAGCTTCCTGCAAGTGTGGTTTTTGTTCTGGATGCTGTGGGATTGTACTTCTTGCTTCTGTCTGCCCTCTGATGGATGAGGATAAGAGGCTTGTGCACGCTTCCTAATGGGAAGGACTGGCTGTGGGGAAAACTGGGTCTTGCTCCGGTGGGCAGAGCCATCTCAGTAAATCTTTAATCCAGTTGTCTGCTGATGGGTGGAGCTGTGCTCTCTGTTAGTCGTTTCGCCTGAGACAACCCAGTCCTAGAGTCTGCAGGACCTGTGGTAGGTAATGGTGACCTCCGAGAAGACTTATGCCAATACGCACCTCCCGGGACTGCTGCTGCCTGTCCCCCTGTCTACGCCGCAGACCACTGCTGACCCACGCCTCCTTGGGAGACCCTCAAACAGACAGGCAGGTCTGGCTCGGTCTCTTGTGAGATCACATTAGTGGTATCCCACTAAGCATCTCCTGTTCTTATTCATCCATTTTTCTGTCTTGTTATAAATTTTAGTTTTAATGCAAATTTCCTTGATAGCAATCACCTCTTTCAGTTTGAAATTACTGTTAGCCATCATCATTAAAATTGCTAATGAAAATGCTTATGGCATAGGGTTTAAGACAGATCCCTTGAGATGATCTTCAGTGCCCACGTCCCTGTTAGCTGTGATAATACAGTGGAAATAAGGAAACACTGAAATGATGAAGATAAAAAAATTTTTTGAAAAGGGAAAGAGGCCATAATGTCAGAGAAATCTAGAGAGTCAAATATACAGAAAGAAAGATACAGATGAATAATATGACTAAATGGGAAGATGTGGGAACAGGGGGAAAGTATGTGATCAAGAGAGAAACATATAGCAAATAAAGTTCAGTAAGTAGATAAAAGCTCAATATATACAGCAAGACTTACTTAAAACTGGCACAACAGATTTCCATTATTCTCAATGCTTGTTTTAAGATACACTTCTAAGGTAATTTTTAAAATTTACCATTGGCATTTAAAATTCTCTTCAAAAGTTAATCTACTTTTTCATACGGAGAAAAATCAATAACATTTATATTTGATTTTGGCTAACATATAGAAACTTAGATTTTGCATTTAGTAGAACTGCAGTATGAAATGCAAGAGTAAGCAGAGCTTTGAGATCCAGGTAGATTTGAATTCAAATCTTGTTTTTTCCATTTACTACTTGTTAATTCCAAAAGAACCACTGAATTTTCTTGCCTCGTAGGCAGAATGGAGCCAAAATTTAAAATGTTCAAGTCTGTAATAAAGTTTAGAAATTATAACTGCTAAAGTGTATTTCAGGTAGTGTACATAAAATATATCAAAGCTATTTTTATTAAGTCATGTAGTCCCATTAGTCATTAATATAATAAGTAATATTTCTTGTTTGGATTCCTCGCATTTCATTTAACAAGTCTTGTATATTTTCTTATTTTTGTGTGCTTGGTATTGTGTCATTAAATGTGAAATTTTAATATTCAAAACCAATCCATACAAAATAACTCTAAAATTTAATATAATTATTTCCTATTTGCAACCAGAATTCATATTGTTTTGCTAATGGGTATCACCTTAACCAAGTAATCAAGTTAAAATCACTAATGAGAAAAACTTCTCAGTGTGTTTCCCTAATGCAATGCACCAAAGACACAGCATCACTTATTACGCATTCTTGCCAATGATACATTCTTTGATCTCATAATGAGGAAACTTCAAAGAAATGCAAATTGGAGGATATTCTGTAAAAACAAATAGACTGTATTTTTAAAAAACATTTAAGAGGAAGGCTGGGCAACTTTCCAGATTAATGGAGATTGAAACCATTAACACACTGAAACCATGCTCACAGAAAACTAGTCAAGCTAATCACACTAGGACCACAGCCTTGTCTAACTCAATGAAACTAAGCCATGCCCATGGGGCAACCCAAGATGGGTGGGTCATTGTGGAGAGATCTGACAGAATGTGGTCCACTGGAGAAGGGAATGGCAAACCACTTCAGTATTCTTGCCTTGAGAACCCCATGAACAGTATGAAAAGGCAAAATGATAAGATACTGAAAGAGAAACTCTTTCTTATATCTTATATATACTTATATAACTTATAACTTATATCTACTACTTATATCTTATATCTTATATATACTTATAACTTATATCTACTACTGCAGGCAGGAATCCCTCAGAAGAAATGAAGTGGCCCTCATGGTCAACAAGAGAGTCCAAAATGCATTACTTGGATGCAATCTCAAAAACGACAGAATGATCTCTGTTCGTTTCCAGGGCAAACTATTCAATATCACAGTAATCGAAGTCTATGCCCCAACCAGTAACGCTGAAGAAGCTGGGGTTGAATGGTTCTATGAAGGCCTACAGACCTTTTAGAACTAACACCCAAAAAAGATGTCCTTTTCATTATAGGAGACTGGAATGCAAAAGTAGGAAGTCAAAACACACCTGGAGTAATAGGCAAATTTGGCCTTGGAATACAGAATGAAGCAGCGCAAAGACTAATAGAGTTTTGCCAAGAAAATGCACTGGTCATAACAAACACCCTCTTCCAACAACACAAGAGAAGACTCTATACATGGACATCACCAGATGGTCAACACCAAAATCAGATGGATTATATTCTTTGTAGACAAAGATGGAGAAGCTCTATACAGTCAGCAAAAACAAGACCAGGAGCTGACTGTGGCTCAGACCATGAACTCCTCATTGCCAAATTCAGACTTAAATTGAAGAAAGTAGGGAAAACCACTAGACCATTCAGGTATGACCTAAATCAAATCCCTTATGATTATACAGTGGAAGTGAGAAATAGATTTAAGGGCCTAGATCTGATAGATAGAGTGCCTGATGAGCTATGGAATGAGGTTCGTGACATTGTACAGGAGACAGGGATCAAGACCATCCCCATGGAAAAGAAATGCAAAAAAGCAAAATGGCTGTCTGGGTAGGCCTTACAAATAGCTGTGAAAAGAAGAGAAGCGAAAAGCAAAGGAGAAAAGGAAAGATATAAGCATCTGAATGCAGAGTTCCAAAGAATAGCAAGAAGAGATAAGAAAGCCTTCTTCAGCAGTCAATGCAAAGAAATAGAGGAAAACAACAGAATAGGAAAAACTAGGGATCTCTTCAAGAAAATCAGAGATACCAAAGGAACATTTCATGCAAAGATGGGCTCGATAAAGGACAGAAATGGTATGGACCTAACAGAAGCAGAAGATATTAAGAAGAGATGGCAAGAATACACAGAAGAACTGTACAAAAAAGATCTTCACGACCCAGATAATCACAATGGTGTGATCACTGACCTAGAGCCAGACATCCTAGAATGTGAAGTCAAGTGGGCCTTAGAAAGCATCACTATGAACAAAGCTAGTGGAAGTGATGGAATTCCAGTTGAGCTATTTCAAATCCTGAAAGATGATGCTGTGAAAGTGCTGCACTCAATATGCCAGCAAATTTGGAAAACTCAGCAGTGACCACAGGACTGGAAAAGGTCAGTTTTCATTCCAATCCCAAAGAAAGGCAATGCCAAAGAATGCTCAAACTACCACACAATTGCACTCATCTCACACGCTAGTAAAGTAATGCTCAAAATTCTCAAGCCAGGCTTCAGCAATATGTGAACTGTGAACTTCCTGATGTTCAAGCAGGTTTTAGAAAAGGCAGAGGAACCAGAGATTGAATTGCCAACATCTGCTGGATCATGGAAAAAGCAAGAGAGTTCCAGAAAAGCATCTATTTCTGCTTTATTGACTATGCCAAAGCCTTTGACTGTGTGGATCACAATAAACTGTGGAAAATTCTGAAAGAGATGGGAATACCAGACCACCTGATCTGCCTCTTGAGAAATCTGTATGCAGGTCAGGAAGCAACAGTTATAACTGGACATGGAACAACAGACTGGTTCCAAATAGGAAAAGGAGTACATCAAGGCTGTATATTGTCACCCTGTTTATTTAACTTCTATGCGGAATATGTCATGAGAAACGCTGGACTGGAAGAAACACAAGCTGGAATCAAGATTGCCGGGAGAAATATCAATAACCTCAGATATGCAGATGACACCACCCTTATGGCAGAAAGTGAAGAGGAACTCAAAAGCCTCTTGATGAAGTGAAAGAGGAGAGTGAAAAAGTTGGCTTAAAGCTCAACATTCAGAAAACGAAGATCATGGCATTCGGTCCCATCACTTCATGGAAAATAGATGGGGAAACACTGGAAACAGTGTCAGACTTTATTTTTCTGGGCTCCAAAATCACTACAGATGGTGACTGCAGCCATGAAATTAAAAGACGCTTACTCCTTGGAAGGAAAGTATGACCAACCTAGATAGCATATTGAAAAGCAGCGACATTACTTTGCCAACAAAGGTCCATCTAGTCAAGGCTATGGTTTTTCCTGTGGTCATGTATGGATGTGAGAGTTGAACTGTGAAGAAGACTGAGTGCCGAAGAATTGATGCTTTTGAACTGTGGTGTTGGAGAAGACTCTTAAGAGTCCCTTGGACTGCAAGGAGATCCAACCAGTCCATTCTGAAGGAGATCAGTCCTGGGATTTCTTCGGAAGGAATGATGCTAAAGCTGAAACTCCAGTACTTTGGCCACCTCATGCGAAGAGTTGACTCGTTGGAAAAGACTCTGATGCTGGGAGGGATTGGGGGCAAGAGGAGAAGGGGACAACAGAGGATGAGATGGCTGGATGGCATCACTGACTCGATGGATGTGAGTCTGAGTGAACTCTGGGAGTTGGTGATGGACAGGGAGGCCTGGCGTGCTGCGATTCATGGGGTCGCAAAGAGTCGGACACGACTGAGCGACTGATCTGATCTGATCTGGAGATTGAAAGCTGTAACAACTAAATGCAGTGAGTAATCCTTGATTGGGTTCTGAATTAGGAGAAATGTTGCCATAAAGATCATTACTGGTGAGGTTTGACTATGGGCCGTATATTAGATAATAATATAATATTGTATTAATCTTGAAATCCCTGAACATGTACTATAATAACTCTAAATACATACATAGATAGATAGGCAGAGAAAGAGAGAAAGCAAATGCTAAAGCAAGTGTGACAGACTGGTAAAGCTGGTAAAACTGAATGAAAAATATCAGGAATTGTATGTCCTATTTTTGCAGTTCTTATGTAAGTTTTGTAAATTACTTAACACAAAAAAAGTTCAAAAATTACGTATCTTGTTTTATAGAAAGTAATTGATTTCTTGATGCAACTAGTTAACTTTTTAAATAGAATTTATTTAGAAAAGGCTTACAAGTCCAAATCACAGGTATAGGTCTGCCCTTAGCAATCTACTTGTCATAATTGATGCATTATTCTCATGAATGTACTTAAAAGAAGTAATGAGAGTGATTAATTGTCTCTCATCCTTTTTAATGTGTGGTTCCTCCAGGCTAGCATAATGACATAGATAGATCTTCAAGTAGAAGTTTGCATTATTAATGTGAACCAAATCAATGATTAAGTAGGAAGCAGCAGTTACAATGAACAGTTTTAAAGGTTTTTTTGTTTGTTTGTTTGTTTTTACCTTTTTACATATGAATATGTAAAAGTTGGACCTAGCAAAAAAATAAACTTCTTTTGGGAAAAATAATCTCAACCTAGCCACTGATTTTCAGGGAAGATCATTAATATATATGTTTTAAAGAATCATTTTAAATATTTTAGATTTGTTTTCTTTGAGAATCAAAAAAGATGTGTCTCATATAACTTTCTCTGAAATCTGGAAACAAATTACATCTTACTTTTTAGTATTTGGTATTTCAAAAGGTAAAAGAGAATCTTGAATGTTTGATTGTTTCCTCCTCTATTAGGAATGAGAAATTCTTTGTATGTGACAGTCAAAATATGCAGTTTTCAAACAACAAAAATGGTACTATTATTTGGATTAGCATCATTTCTGTATTCTCAACTTTGTGTGCACGCATTCATTTTAGGTTATAATTTTTTATTCTATTTTTCTTTAAAAAATAGATTTTCTTTATAAAACTAGCAAAAAGCAAGTGCCAATTTATTTCATATATTCTCCAGCTCAGAGTGGCCACAGGATCCAAGAGGCCATGTGTCATGAGGTCAGTGTTGTGGGGGTGAGGGGCTTTTGTAAGCCCCTGGTTGGTCTGGCTAGATTTCCAGGGTGAGCTAGAACAGTCTTTTATATCATGGTATACCTTTCCCAGGTTGTGCAATGTAACCTTTAAAACCAAGCAAACCTGTTGCTCAACTACTTCAGTCCTGTTTCTTCTGTATCCAAATCAGGTTATTTCCATACAAACATGGTTCATTCAGTAGGATATTTATACCACCTGACAAGAACGACTGGAAAAATTTCTGTGGACTTCTTGAATTTTTTTTTAATTAATTTGAAAATATGCTGTAAGCCAACTGGGGTTTGGAGCACAGTCTGAAAAGCAGGCTTTATTGTCTGGATAAAATTCAGGTTCAACCAAGAAGAGGTGATATCAGATGTAATTGTTGTTTATGGGTGGCTCTCCCCCTTCTCCTTTCTAACCAGCTGGGCTACCACTGGGCTATCCTTTACTTCTCATCCTAGGACTATGCCACAGGTGTGGCAGGTGTGGCACTGCCAAGAGTCACTTCCCACCAAGACCTAAGACCAGGTCACTGGAGTAGGAATGGACATGCATGTTCTTGTTCTGGGACAGAAGGTGGGAGAGAAAGTGAGAAGGACATATGAATCGTCCTGACAAGAGAGCATACTTAATAGTTTTAATCATTACAGATTTCTTTAGTTTTCACAGTGACTTTAAGAGTCCGTCATCTATTTCCTTTGAAGTAGATGATTCATTTCTTACATTTTGTGTTCTGCCTTCCAAATTTATTTTGAGAAAAATGTGCATCAACCAAGTTTGAACTCAGTTTAACTGGTACTTAATTTGTTCATTCCACAAGTATCAATCCCTCAAAGAAAAAGAAAACAATGTGATCCCAAGAAATGAATTTGGAAATTTTATTTTTAAAAAGAGGAAAAGAGATTGCTAACATTTCTTTGGGTGGTTCTATGCTGTAACTTTCCACTGTCAACATCTGAAACTTCCAGAGTTTTCTGTTACAAAAGCTGCTCTTGCATAAGGCTCTCTTCTTCACTTTATTCTATAGTATTTCAAGCCCACAACTACTTTGTTGCATTAGGAGGATATTTCAATGTCTACCCCATGTAAAAATGCACATATTATTAATTTTATCCAGGTATTCAACAAATGATTACTGAAGGCCTTGTTGTTGTTGTTTGGTTGCTCAATCGTGTCCAACTCTTTGCGATCCCATGGACTGCAATACACCAGGCTTCCCTGTCCTTCACCAGCTCCCAAAGCTTGCTCAAACTCATGTCCATTGAGTCGGCGATTCCATCCAACCATCACTGTCTGTGAGCCAAAGATACAAAAATGAAGCCCCCAGCCTAATAGGAGAAATGTATACAGAATAATTATAGTCACAGAAATGTTAGAAAAAATACCTACAAAGTGCAACTGGGACCAGACAATGGAACAGCTAATTGTGCCAGAGAGAGTCAAGGAATGTGGTAATATTTTATCAAGGTCTTAAAGGATGACTAGAGATTCGCCCAGGGGGTCCACCCAGTGGGAGTAGGCATTCCAATCACAGGGAACATTGTTTGCAAAAGCACGGAGGCCTGAAATGCAAAATAAATCCTGAATGTGGCCTGGAATCACTGGAATTTAGGGTACAAAAATTAAGGATAACTTCCTTTCACCAGTTGGCTGGCTCTCTCTCAGCTGCTTCTCACATTATCCTCTTGATTTCACTCTGGCTTCTGCTCCCAATACAACAGAGCTCTTATTAGCACTCAGCATCTCTGGTCATTGAGGGTTATTTCTGAGCTAGTTTATGAGCATCAGACTCCTTTTAAGAAAGGGACACACCTTGTGCCTCTGCATATATTACTCTCTTTAACAAAACCAGTCCTGCCCAGTCTAATTATTCCCCCTATTTGTTGGGGTTTATTCCCAAAGACTTTTGACTGTTTTCAAGTCAAGTCTACCCTTGAAGAGTAAAGATTTGTCATCATTTGGGATAATTAACTAAGGAATACAATGCAAATCCTGGAAATAATCCTGAGAAGTATTCCAAAATGCTTCTAAAAAGTATTTAGAAATGCTAGCATCTTTATAGCCTTTTAAGATGGTTCTTTGGAGAGAGATACATCCAGAAATAATAAGGTAAAACTGTGGTGGGGAGCGGAGAAGGCAATGGCACCCAACTCCAGTACTCTTGCCTGGAAAATCCCATGGACGGAGGAGCCTGGTAGGCTGCAGTCCATGCTAAAGGTCGGACATGACTGAGCGACTTCGCTTTCACTTTTCACTTTCATGCATTGGAGAAGGAAATGGCAACCCACTCCAGTGTTCTTGCCTGGAGAATCCCAGGGACTGGGGAGCCTGGTGGGCTGCTGTCTATGGGGTCGCAGAGAGTCGGACACAACTGAAGTGACTTAGCAGCAGCAGTGGTGGGGAGGGGAGGGCAATGTAGAGAGTTTAGATGAAATAATATTAGTGAATACACATTTGAGGTTCATTGTAATAATCCATTTTACGTATGTTTGAAACTTTTAATAATAAAAAGTTTAAAAAGTCACCTTACATTATAGTCATACTTTCTCTGTTTTATAGGTTGGGAAGGAATAATCATTTTCATAAACATCAAGATACATGGTACACTTTAATGTCATCAGTTCATTACTTCCCCCACCCAAGTTGAGAGAATCTAAGTTCTCTGTAAGGACCTCTGGTACCTTTCACTATAAATTTTTTAAATATCTATTCATATATAGATAAATAATCTTTTATCAATTTCAAAGATAATTAAGTAGGAAACTAAGTATGTATTGTAAATCCAGTAGATTGTTCAGTCGCGAAATCATGCCCAACTCTGTAACCACATACACTAAAAATTCTACCTTTTACCTCAAAGAGTGCATTACTTCTTATTTTAGCTTGGCATTTTTTTTTTAATTTTACAGTACAACTGCACTATGAACACTAATGAAAAATATTATCAAATGTAAAAGTAGAGTTATTTTCCCCTCTGTTATTTCAAGTTATATTGATTTATTTGCCCCCTTTATAATGCCCTCCTCACCTATTAAAAAAAAAAAAAAAAACTTTTTTTGAGAATTGGAGGCATTCTTAGAGAATTCAAATCATGTTCAAATCAGACTGTATTTCAAATAGCCTAGTCGGAGAAGGCAATGGCACCCCACTCCAGTACTCTTGCCTGGAAAATCCCATGGATGGAAGAGCCTGGTAGGCTGCAGTCCATGAGGTTGCTAGAGTCGGACACGACTGAGCGACTTCACTCTCACTTTTCACTTTCATGCATTGGAGAAGGAAATGGCAACCCACTCCAGTGTTCTTGCCTGGAGAATCCCAGGGATGGGGGAGCCTCGTGGGCTGCCGTCTCTGGGGTCGCACAGAGTCGGACACAACTGAAGGAACTTAGCAGCCTGTAAAGTAGCTTATAGATGTCTTCAGCCTATTTCCAGAATATAAAATGTTTTGTTACAGGAATGGTAAAGTGACTCAGTGGGTCCTCTTGTACCCTGGGAGAACCCACAGACTCCAGAGCACAGGGCGAGCTTGCCAGTCCAGCTCACCTTTCAACCCAGAGAGCCTCTGGAGATGAACGATGACCGCAAGCAAGGTTGTGCTCTTCCTGTTCAAGTCAATCCTGAACTCACAGTATGTGTGTTTTGTCATGGTTCTCTTTGCTCCAAATCCAGCTAAATTAACACACCACTGGTTCTTAACTTTTTCATTTTATAAATCACCTCTACAAATTTAAATTTACGTATTTTCTAGAACACTCCCTTTAGGTGATGGTTTTCCAAAGTGTCTCACACTAAAACCTCTCGGAGCGCTGCCCCCACCACAGACATTCTGGATGAGAAACTCTGGAGGTGGGGCCTGGGAATGGGACTCCAGTACATGTTAATGACTGACAGCTAAGTCTTTGGAGGAAGTTTTCATTTGGCTATGGAATGGCAGGACCAAGAACAATAAAACCTCTCTGTTCCTGCCCACCCCCCATCTTGAGAAGTGTATTTCCTCAAGTTGTAAAATGCACTCTTGATTTAACAACACCTTTTCATGGGAAAAAAAAAAAAAAAACAACTTTTGGGTAAAATTTTAGAAATAATTGCAAAAATATCCATCAGTTCTAGAAATGGTGACATTACACCTATATTTATCAGTTGTCAAGTCACTTAATAGTGAGCTCTTTTAAAATACATGTTTAAGTGATTCTTAATGACTTAAACTTGAAATTTTTATTTTCAAATTGTGCGTATTTTTGGTAGTTCAGATGGTAAAGCGTCTGTTTACAATGTGATTCGATACCTGGGTCGGGAAGGTTCGATACCTGGGTCGGGAAGATCCCCTAGAGAAGGAAATGGCAACCCACTCTAGTATTCGTGCCTGGAAAATCCCATGGACTGAGGAGCCTGTAGGCTACAGTCCATGGGGTCGCAAAGAGTCGGACACGACTGAGCAACTTCACTTATGCCAATGAGAAGATACTACTGAGGCAAGGTGTGCTGTTTTGCAGTAGCAGTCTTCAAACTGTACCTATGCCTAAACTATGATATAAATACTTTGCAATAAATATGAAGGCCAGAAAAAAAGAGTTTTAGGAGAATTAGGATTATGTATATTTAGTTTCTCTTTGCACTCCTTAATAGTGATCGGAAAAAGAAATTTCTGGAAAGAGGACCAAGATGACAACCTAAGAGGCTCCCGAGCTACCCTCCTCCCATGGATGCACTAAAAGTTGCACATGGAGCAGATACCACTGAAAGATCCAGAAACTAGCCACTCAACTCCTACATGCTGGATAAGTAAGAAAATACCCACATAAAAACAGGCAGGAGAGAATGAGACATTCTCTCACCATAAATCTTACTCCTGGCATGAGCCATACAGTAAGGACTAAACCCCCAACTCCCGCTTTTCCCTTCAGTGAAAGGCTTGCACCCTACATGAAGCACCCTGAGTTTTAGGACTCCCATTTAACTAGTTCCCCAAACATCTAGCTCTGAAAGCTGATAGGACTTACATTCACAAGGCCATAGCAAACAAAAATAATATTGTTAATAAACTGTGTTGGAAAATTGGATGCTTATTTAACATCCCACACAAAAATCAATTCAAAGTGAATTAAAGACTTGAATACAATGATTCCATAAAATTCCTCGAAGAAATCATAAGGGGGAGAAGGCGATGGCACCCCACTCCAGTACTCTTGCCTGGAAAATCCTATGGATGGAGGAGCCTGGTGGGCTGCAGTCCATGAGGTTGCGAAGAGTCGGACACGACTGAGCGACTTCACTTTCACTTTTCACTTCCATGCATTGGAGAAGGAAATGGCAACCCACTCCAGTGTTCTTGCCTGGAGAATCCCAGGGATGGGGGAGCCTAGTGGGCTGCCGTCTATGGGGTCACACAGAGTTGGACACGACTGAAGTGACTTAGCAGCAGCAGGCTTTGGAACACCTGGGCTTCCCCAGTGACTCATCAGGTAAAGAACCCGCCTACAAGGCAGCAGACACAGGAGACACCGGTTCGATCCTTGGGTTGTGAAGATCCTTGGAGGAGGAAATGGCAACCCACTCCAGTATTCTCTCCTGAAAAAAATCCCATGGACAGAGGAGACTGGTGGACTACAGTTCACAGGGTCACAGAGTCAGACACAACTGAGTGACTAAGCATGCATGCAAGCTCTTTGACGTTGGTCTTGACAGTGATATTTTTGGATTTGATACCAAAAGTAAAGTTAACAAAAGCAAAAATAAAGAAATGAGGTAACATCAAACTAAAAATAAAAAGCTGCACAGCACAGGAAATCATCAATAAGATGAAAAGGAAATCTGTGGAATGGAAGAAAATATTTGCACACCACATATTCATAAGGGGTTACGATGCAGAATATACAAGGAACTCATACAGCCCAGTAGCAAAAAAGGAAATAACCCAATTAAAAAACAGGCAAAGTATCTGAATAGACATTTTTCCAAGGAAGACATACAAATGGCCAGCAGGTACATGAAAAGGTGCTCAGCAGGTAAATGCAAATCAAAATCATGATAAGGTATCACCTCACACCTTCTAGAATGGCCATCCTCTGAAAGACAAGAGATAGCAAGTATTGGCAAGGCTGTGGAGAAAAGGGAACCCTTGTGTCCTGCAGGTAGAAATGGAAATTGGTTCAGCCAGTATGGAAAACAGTATGGAGAGTCCTCAAAAAATGAAAAATAGAACTGCAGGATGATCCAACAATCCCACTTCTGGGTATATATCTGAAGGAAGCTAAATCACTATCTCGAAGAGACAGCTGTACTCTCCTCTTCATAGCAGCAATATTCAGAGTAGCCAAGATGTAAAACAACCTAAGTGCCTGTCCTCATGTGAACGGATAAAGAAAATGTGGTTTTATATATACACATATAATGGAATTTTATCCTGCCTTAAAAAGGAAGGGCATCTTGTCATATGCATTGATAAGGGTAAAGCTGGAGAGCATTATACTAAGTGAAATAACCCAGACAAAGACAAATACTGCATGGTATTACTTATATGTGGAATCTGAAGGGAAAAAAAAAGTTCAAACACATAAAAACACCGAGTAGAAAAGTAGCTTCCTGTGTGGCAAGAGTGGGGAGCTGGGTACAGTGAAGGACATAGGGAGAGGTTGGTAAAGTGTTGTACAAAAAAAGATGAATAACATCTGAGGATGTAAGTATAATGTGACTATGGTTGTTAACAGTGTATTTATTGTATGGCTGAATTTGGTAAAAGAGTAGAAGCTGTTCTCACCAAAAAAAAAGTAAATATGTGAGGTGCTTGTTATGTTAATTAACTCAGTAGGACCAATTATTTTACAATGTATGCTATGCTATGCTATGCTACGTCACTTCAGTCGTGTCCGACTCTGTGTGACCTCATAGACGGCAGCCCACCAGGCTCCCCTGTCCCTGGGGTTCTCCAGGCAAGAACACTGGAGTGGGTTGCCATTTCCTTCTCCATTTACAATGTATACATATATCAAATCATCACATAGTACACTTTAGATGCTTTATAGTTTTGTCAATTATACATCAAAAAAAAGTGAAAAAAACCTTTTTTAGCTAATCTGCCTGAGGATACAACATTTCCACCTCTTCTTTCACACAGTCCTTCCCCATTATTTTATTTTAAAGAAGCAAGGCCTTCTCTTACTCTAATCTTTCCATAGTGTATTACCCTACAGTAGAAAAACCTCTATAACCCACTGGGGTAATATAGAATAGATATTGGTATTGTTGTTGAGAAAGGGAGTCACACTAAAGAATTAATAATACATGCTTTTCCTAATTTTGCTATGTTTTACATATATTTTCCTAGTTTGCGTTTAGTAAAATCAGAAGAAGATGTCAATTATTTGGTGCTAGGTTTCCCCTGATTTTTGGCATATGTTTCTAACAGAGTGCAAAGAATTGAGGGCATTGCTATAACAAAACTCCCTTTATTCCCACCTTTTAATTTACATGAACAAATTTTTCTCAATGTCTATGTTAATAATGAAATGCAAAACGGTGGGGAGATAATACTGAGGTTGAAGCCTATCTCAAAGACATTACTTTGCCAACAAAGGTCCATCTAGTCAAGGCTATGGTTTTTCCAGTACTCGTGTATGAATGTGAGAGTTGGACTGTGAAGAAAGCTGAGCGCCGAAGAAATGATGCTTTTGAACTGTGGTGTTGGAGAAGACTCTTGAGAGTCCCTTGGACTGCAAGGAGATCCAACCAGTCTATTCTAAAGGAAATCAATCCTGGGTGTTCTTTGGAAGGAATGATGCTAAAGCTGAAACTCCAGTACTTTGGCCACCTCATGGGAAGAGTTGACTCATTGGAAAAGACTCTGATGCTGGGAGGGATTGGGGGCAGGAGGAGAAGGGGACGACAGAGGATGAGATGGCTGGATGGCATCACTGACTCGATGGACGTGAGTTTGAGTGAACTCCAGGAGTTGGTGATGGACAGGGAGGCCTGGCGTGCTGTGATTCATGGGGTCGCAAAGAGTCGGAAATGACTGAGCGACTGAACTGAACTGAACTGAACTGAATGCATAATTATCTGTAAATTGATACCTGACCTAATTTTAGCAAAAGTTAAATGCTTGACCTAACTTTAACAAAACTATCCAGTCCTCATCTGGCTCATTAAGAGACATATTTAAAATAAAATTTTGTTTTTTCTGTTTAATAATCAATATTTATATTATCTTTATGAATAGTATACTAGTAGTAATAGAAATGATAACTCAATCCAGAATAATTTTTAAACACAGCTGCATGGTCACTGATATAAAAGATGAAGTTTCAACATTTATGCCTTTTGTTGTGATAATTAAGACAATTGACAAAAGACAATAATCAGAATATGTCATATTAGCACCAAAAATTTTAATAGAAGCAGAGTGAAAGTACAAGTTTAAGGAGAAAAAGGAAACATGTAAAATCTCATTATTAAAGAACAGCTTCTTCATATATTTTTTTTAAATAGATGTTGTGGTACTTAGATTCTATTGGTTATATTTTTTACAGTGCTGTATTACTTTTTTAGAGACAATGTTTACAGTAGACTGGAAGTTACATCCTTTGCAACTATTTTAACTTCGGATGAAAAATTTTAGATGTCAGCTTAATAATATTCAAGAGAATACAAAGCTCTACAAGATTCTTTTGGGAATGTTTGCAAGTAAAAAGTTTGAAGACCGCTATTTTAGGAAACTCTGTCAGTGATCAATGTGTAGAATGGAATAGAATAGGGAGAAATTGGGCAGGATCCCAGTGAGGGAACAATTGATTTTTTCCAGACATAAGGAATTTGAACTGTATTAAGTTTATAGTCATGGAAATGAAGATAAACAGACTGAAACCAAAAGCTACTATGAAATAAGAATTGTTAGTGTCAGTCCCTGCTTCATTTCACCTTAAGTTTTAAATATTATCAAAACTGAATTCCCCAGTGTTTTCCACCTATGGCTTCTGCACAACTTGGTCTTGAGCTCTTTCCTGTCTTCTCTTCCCCCCTCTCCTCCTTCCTCCTTTCCTTTTGTCCTCTCTTCTTCCTTCACCCATTGTTCATTAGATACTCTGCAAAGTGCTGGGACTTCTGAAACAGTTAAAATCCCAAGTCCCTCGCCTATAGTAGGGACGCTTACAGCTGAGTGTGGTGGTGAGAGAGATGCCTTATGTGGCTCACATAACTCCACCTCCCTCCCATTTGTAACACACTGAAGGATAGGGAGCATAAGGGTCCATTTCCCAGATTTCCTGTGTGGCCCAGCCTCTACCCTAGCAGACATATGAATGTCATATTAGGAAAACAAAAGTGAGACGAGGTGGCACATCTGCTCTGTCCAATAGCAAGCAGGGATAATGAGGATTTGGTTTTCTATGGCAATTGTAGTGGAGGCCCCAGGGTCTGGTACCTACTTCTGTGGGTGCCAGGGACATCCATTTTGATGACGTGGACCTGGACTGATGCCATGTGCCTGGTATCAGCAATTGGGGCTCCCATTTCCTTATTCCCCAGCTTTCTGATCATTGCCTAGTTTTCTGATCATGGCACAGGCAATAGCTACCTTGGTTGACAATCATTCCTGGAAGCTCAGACTGGAGCCTGTTTTCCCAGACTTTCTAACAATTTTATTAACATCCAGTTCATTATATTAAATCTCTTTGGTTTCAATGAGTTAGAGTGGCTTCTTTTATTAGCACCCGAATTCTGAATGACACAAATGAAGCCCATCATTTCTCCCAGCCTTCTACCAGCCTCTTGTATTGTTTCCTAGGTCTCTTTTTGTTGTCAGAGCTGTTACCCTACAAGCCAGGGATAACCCTGGAATGGATACATTGTTGCCTGAGTTGCTACAGTTCCTCTCCTGTGTATTTTAATTCTGAGAACTAGTCTCTCTGACATTCAGAGAAGGTGATGGCACCCAACTCCAGTACTCTTGCCTGGAAAATCCCATGGATGGAGGAGCCTGGTAGGCTGTAGTCCATGGGGTCGGGAAGAGTCAGACACGACTGAGCAACTTCCCTTTCACTTTTCACTTTCATGCATTGGGGAAGGAAATGGCAACCCACTCCAGTACTCTTGCCTGGAGAATCCCAAGGACGGGGGAGCCTGGTGGGCTTCCGTCTATGGGGTCGCACAGAGTTGGACACGACTGAAGTGACTTAGCAGCAGCAGCAGCAGTCTCTGACATGACTTGTTGTTGATCCTCTTTTTGGTGAACTAGAGTCTCTCCTGCCCTATCCTTGTGACAGCTATACATGAGTAGGTGTCATGTTTAATACTTCCAAAAGATGACTTTGGAAGTATTAAACACTTACAGACTGTTTGTTTCTCTGTCTCTGTGTTCCACCCACCTGCTTGGGACTCCTTTACTTCCTCTTGTGCCCTTTGGACAGTATGCCTTGCTCACGTGGCTGCACCTTCATGGTGTATCTTTCTGTAACTGGGTAATTAAATTTATTTTAGAGCACTGACCCTGTTTAGCTCCAATGATAAAGGATCCACCTGCAGTGCAAGAGACTGGGGTTCCATTCCTGGGTTAGGAAGATCCCCTAGAGAAGGGAATGGCTACCCACTCCAGTATTCTGGCCTGGAGAATTCCATGGACAGAGAAGCCTGGCAGGCTACACAAAGTCCATGGGGTCACAAAGAGTAGGACAGGATGGATCAACTTTCTGTTTAGTTGACCCAAAAAGTTCCCTGGAGAGCTCATTTAAAATGCAGATTGCCCAACCCAACTCTGATTCTGTAGGTTTGAGGTGTGTCTGGTAGTCTGCATTTTAAACAATGTAGCAGGGCTCTCTGACCCACCCTGACCTTGCATTGCACCCTGACAGCTCTCGGATGTCAGTGCCTACCCCACTTTGACATCAGAGAGTTGTCAGGGTGCAATGCAAGGTCAGGGTGGGTCACAGAGCCCTGTTGAGAAATCTGTACGCAGGTCAAGAAGCAACAGTTGGAACTGGACATGGAACAACAGACTGGTTCCAAATAGGACAAGGAGTACGTCAAGGCTGTATTTAGTCACCCTGCTTATTTAACTTATATGCCGAGTACATCATGAGAAATGCTGGACTGGAAGAAGCACAAGCTGGAATTAAGATTGCTGGGAAAAATATCAATAACCTCAGATATGCAGATGACACCACCCTTGTGACAGAAAGCAAAGAACTAAAGAGCCTCTTGATGCAAGTGGAAGAGGAAAGTGAAAAAGTTGGCTTAAAAGTCAACATTCAGAAAACTAAGATCATGGCATCCGGTCCCATCACTTCATGGCAAATAGATGGGGAAACAATGGAAACAGTGACAGACTATTTTTGGGGGTTCCAAAGTCACTGCAGATGGTGACTGCAGCCATGAAATTAAAAGACACTTGCTCCTTGGAAGAAAAGTTATGACCAACCTAGATAGCATATTAAAAAGCAGAGACATTACTTTGCCAACAAAGGCCCATTTAGTCAAAGCTATGGTTTTTTAGTAGTTACGTATGGATGTGAGAGTTGGACTATGAAGAAAGCTGAGTGCAGAAGAATTGATGCTTTTGAACTGTGGTGTTGGAGAAGACCCTTGAGAGTCCCTTGGATTGCAAGGAGATCCAACCAGTCCATCCTAAAGGAGACCAGTCCTGGGTGTTCAATGGAAGGACTGATGCTGAAGCTGAAATTCCAATACTTTGGCCTCCTGATGTGAAGAACTGACTTGTTGGAAAAGACCCTGATGCTGGGAAAGATTGACGGTGGAAGGAAAAGGGGGACGACAAGGATGAGATGGTTGGATGGTATCACCAAGTCAATGGACATGAGTTTGAGTGAACTCCGGGAGTTGGTGATGGACAGGGAGGCCTGGTGTGCTGCAGTCCATGGGGTTGCAAAGAGTTGGGCATGACAGCAACTCAATTCACTTTCATTCACCCCACTTTAGTGGGTTAGAGCAGAGACTGGGTCCTAGCTCCTTCTGTCTTCCATGTACCATGAAGAATGAGGGAAGAGAGAGGTTAAAGGTAGCCCATAGGTTGTAAATTTGGATGAGTAGGATTATGATGGAGCACTGATTCAAACAGGGAAATGAAGAAGGAAAGCTGGTTTGTAGAGGAAATAATGAATTCCATGTGAGACATGTTGGTTTTGACATCCAATTGAAGATGGTGATTATATTGTTGGCAGCTTGTAATTGATTGATGACTCAAGTCTTGAGGTTGAGTAGTGACATAAATTCTCTGTTGGGTGAACTTCAGAGAATTGCTGCTGTAAGTAAATTATTTCTTCAATGTGATGCAACCATGATTGTCCTGAAGATGACATACATCTATTGGTGTCATTCCCAATATGACATGGTGTCAAATACAATGTATTTTGTGTTTTCTGTTGGGTTGTAGAATATGAAAAGTGAGAGGATTCATGGTGGGATACTCAGTGTTATATGTTGCTTAGGAGATGCCTAGGGCCTAGCTCTTTCCCTTAGAGCTCTCCTCCTCTCCCTCAGTCCTTCCTTTGCTTTCCCCCAGCTAACTGACAGACATATCTCTGTTTTATAAATTGGGGGAGGCAAAATTATGTAGGATAATTGTAAGAGAAGAGAATAAAACCCAAAACTGCAGTTATTATTATAAATTTTTCAACTGGGCACAAAACTAGGTAATATGAAATAATACTTTTCCTATAGATGTCTCACAGGTCTATGTCTAGGTTCCATCCAACCTATTGTAGAAGTTCTTTTTCATCACTCGGACTTAAAGCCATTATTTAAAAGTGGCTTTCAAGCTCTCTTTTCAAGTGAAATCTTTTGCAGAAATAGTATATCATAAATGTAACTGTATTGATTGAGTTCAAATATATACCATTTATTCATTCTAAAGTTGTTGCCAAAGTTTCATGAAAACAGTGAGGTTATTTTGATGAAGATAAAAAATTTAAACTAGGATATATGGATAATGGTTGTATATGAGCAAACAGATTTCTTTCCATATATATATATATATATATATATATATAGTTTAAAATCCTGATTCAGTAAGAAAAGTGGATTCAAATTGAACACTTAAAAAAATGTTTTGGAATTATAGGACACTATAGATAAACAGATATGGTGCCATAACCCTAACTTTGAAATCTACCCTAAAATGATTTGACCTTGGCAGTGGGTCAGTCATAGATAGTCATTGAACACTTAGTATGTACTAGATACTGAGACTGCATTAGAGAAAACAGACACATGGAATTTATAGCCTAACCAGGAGGATAGTCACTAAACAAATAATTCTAAGTGATTATAAGTACTTAAACTGCAAGGTGAAAGGAATTCTAAGTATGCTGGGGATGTATGACAGGAGACCTAACCTTGTACAAAAGTGATCAGAGATGTTCTTCTTAAGGGACATGATGTTTAAGTTGAGACATGAAAAGTGAATAGGCAAAAGGAAGAGCAAAAAAGTATTCCAAGTAGATAAGCTACTATGTGTGATGGCCTAAAGGTGGGAGAATCATGGTTTATATGAGAAACTAAAACTTGTCATGGCTTTTCTCCAACAAAGCTGGAGAAACTAGTGAGCTGTTCATTAGAGGCTGTAGAGTATAAGACTTTCTAGCCAATGCAGTGGAGTAATTTATAAACTATTAATTGATGTGTTTTTAGTGCCTGTACTGTATTAACCATCAACCCTCCACCACTTTGGCTATAGGCAAAGAAGTATTTCCTCAAGATGTAAAAATACCACAAAGAAAACAAAAAACAGAAACTTCAAATTTTGACTTTTAAATCTAAACAACAAAAAAATAATAGTAAGAGGCCAGAAACTAGAAGACATTGGGCACTGTAGTTGCTGAGTAAGGTTATAGTACAGGACCATCATAGGGTGCCTAAAAGGACTGGCAGAGACTTACAGATAAAGATGACCTCCCGCAGGCTGTGGGGAACAGCCAGATACTATCCTACGTGGCCAGAAAGTGACACATAAGCGTAGGCTGACCTTGAGGGTACTGGGGATGCAATGCAGACACTGACGAAGCAGGTGACTAGAGGAGGAAGGACCAGGGATCATTACATTGGGGTGGTGTTGAAGTCCATCAGTTAATATTTCCTATATCATCCTGACATATCTGTGTTAAATATTTGGGCATTATTTGAAAGATAATGGAAAGCCGCTGAAGGATTTTAAATAAAAACCTGATTTGATATTGTCTCTGTAGCTGGGTATAGAAAATGATTTGAAGGAGATAAGGCGCATCTAGAAGGATGTTACAGTCATTTAGGTAAGAGACGATAGTAGTCTGTGCAAGAATGGTAGCAATTGTAATAAGAAGAAATGAACAGCTCACAGATATCTGTTTTAGTTGGCTCAGGCTAGTGTAATAAAATATATAATAAATACTGGGTGTCTTAAACAATAGAAACTTACCTTCTCACAGTTATGGAGGCTGAAAGTCTAAGATCAAGGTCCCACCAGGGCTGGTTTCTGGTGAAAGTGCTCTTCCTGACTTTCAGATGGCCACCTTCTTACCATGTCCTCAAAAGGAAGAGAGATCTCTATTCTCTTTCCCTCTCTTCCTCCTTTTATAAAACCACAGTCCTAGCTAGAAGAGGGTAGGAGGAATCAAAGATGACGCTTAGTTTTCTTGAGTAGAAATGATAGTAATGTTTATGGAGATTAGGATCACTGGAGGTAGAGAATATTTGGGGAAGAAATGTCTGAACCTAATTTTCAATGTGTTTATTTTGAAGTACTATGAGATATGAGAAAGCAAATGCCAAGAGAGTAAGTTGATTGTATGGCTTTGGAATTCAGAAAAGACATCTGGGGTACAGATGTTGATTTAGGACTTATCTCTCTACAGATGGTCAGTAGCCATGAGAGTGGGTGAGAGCCCATAGGGCAGTGGTTCTTCATATTATACATGCATCAGAATCACTTGGTTAGCTTGTTAAGACACAGATCACTTGGCCACACCCCCCAAGTTTCTGATACCACTGTACTTTCAGAGGCATATAAACAGTTTAAGACTTTTGAAATTTTGACTTTCAAGAGAGCTCATAGCAATTTATATTTCTAATCAGTTGAATATGAGAAAGCCTACCCCACTGTACCCTTTATTTCATTCAATATTGTACTTTTTTGATGTTAGGGGCAAAAAATGTGAACTAATTGCAGGGTTTTTTTTTGTTGTTGCTGTTGTTTTCTTGGCCACTCCACACATCATGAGGGAATCTTAGTTTCCTGACGAGGGACTGAACTCATGCCTTCTGCAGTGGTAGCTTGAAGTCAACCACTGGACCACTAGGGAAGTCTCTAATTGCAACTTTATTTCACACATCTTGGGTATTTTTTGTCTTTTGTTTTATTTACTTATTTTTTATTTCTGTCAGTGAGCAGCATTTCCCAGTTTTTCCTCCCCCCAAAAAATTCTTGGTAACTTCATCACGTGGGATTATAGGATGCCTCTGTGATGGTGAACATTTTTTTCCCCGTATTTTAAAATGCTGTTTGCGTGTCTTTCAGTTTTTGGTAAAAACCTTTCTGTTTTTACATATTTATCTTTTAGCACATCTATCTATTCTTTGGCCCCTTCAGTACACCATCACATTTTGTGACTGGCATATTTAGGCGATAACTCACGTTGATGAAATGTACCCTAATGTGTGTGGATCATCACAATTAGGCAGGTCTTTAATATTCATCTCTATGAATATGATGAAAATACTCTGCCACTGATACTTTTCCAAGTTGAATAATACAAAAATGTGACCTAGATGGTACTGGAGACAGTTTCCATGTAGGGTAAGTAAAACCAAGATAGTCATTCTGACTGACCCTAGGTTGTCCTATAGCCGATTAAGGAGGTAGGGCCCAGAAAGTCTTCCTCTTTGTCTAAATGTAGATCACACTTGACTGGCTCTGGTAAACTGGCCATGACTTAATGTTTCATTTTACACAATCCCACTGCATGTGAAAGCCAGCCCACATGCTTAGCAATGAAGCTACTGATGACAAAACCAGATCCTGCTAGGAGCTCAGCTATCTTGTCTCTGTGGCTCTTCCAGTCAAAACTAGGTTTACTTTTCTGACAACCTCTTTTAGTCGCCATGTTAGATGACTTGAAATTGTACTTCAGTGTATGCTTCAAACAGTTTATGACTTTCCTGACCTGCAGCCTCCCTTGTTAATTTGTCATAACATCTGCCCAGGCTCCCTGTCATCACTTCCTTTGGCACTTGACAATCTCAGTGCAGTGAAGCTGGGATTAGGTCTGGTTTCATGGCTGTGAAGCAAATGTTCCTGCAGTCATCATCAAGTTGCATTTCTTAAACCTCTACCCTAGTGTTAGTTAATCATAGACATACTTTCTGGCTCTTTGAAGTGAAGGATAGTCGGCAGATTTTGCAGAAAGTGAACAGAGACATTTTGGCCTCGCAACAAGGCCAATTCTCTCCAAATCCAAGGGACGTTGGCTTTTACAATATATTTTTACTCCAAATGGAGATTTGGAAATCCTCTACCTTCTTAGATGAGGAAAGAACAGAACATAGTGGAATGGACTTGAATTTTGAGTTTAGCAGGTCAGTCCTCTGGCTGTATGATCTTGAGCAACTTTGCTTATTTCTTAGAACTTGTTCCTTCATTTGTGAAGTGGGGTAATACATTTCTTACAGGGCTGTTGTGAGAATGTGGAAACATGTAAAACACATTGCAGGTGCTCAGATGTTAGTTCCCTTCCCTTATTGACTAGGAATAGCTATGAATCTGTGAAACAGGTTGTCAGTACATACTAGGACTCAGAAAGTAAGTTCTTTAATAATAGCCTGAATCTTGGTCAATACTGGCTCAGCCACAAGGGCTTGGGTAATTGTTTTGCTGCCTTGAACTTCCTTTGGCACAGGGCCCCACCCACCCCACATGAAAATGAATACTACTGAGCAGCCAAATGTTCCTCAGTTGTAAGCACTCTCAACACAAAGGTGTACAAAGGAATTTAATGACCAGAAAGCAAAGGACTGCAATTGAGTATTTCATGTGAAGAGCAAGATTCCCAATAAATCCAAGGACTCTCATATGCCATGTCCTTAGCATGACTATCTTCCCTTCTCTTTTTATAGTCCGCAATGATAGGAGGAGACAAGGAGGGGTAGATACAGAATGTTCCTGTTTGGGGCTCATTGAAAGCCTCTGATGCAGCTTCCTGCCAGACCGTCACTTTCTCTTTGCTGGAGATTTTTCACAACTACAATAACATCGTAACTTGAACTTCTGAAAATCACAAATTAGATAGAAGCTGGCTGGGCTTTAGATCCCACCTATGCAGAGGGAGATGAACCATCCAACTTAGACTTGAGATATGCTGATCACTATCATCCATATCAGTTACTAAAACAGAATCTCTAATCTTTATGAGCAAGACATGGTGGACTCATAGTCTTATGGCTGTGTTTACTCCAAAGAACATATTCTTATGAATTTTTTAAAATTTCAATCTTTTGATTAATTTGGGCTGTTGTCCACACAACCTCCCTTCTAATCCAAATTCGACAGGTATAACTATTTGAATATATTTTACTTTAAGCATACTGAATAGAGATATGAAAATCAGAATTTGTATAAAATATAATGTAATTTAAAGGCTGGTTATTAACTTTATAAAAAAGAGTTCCTTCTCTAGTTGAAAGTTCCTTAGCTCAATGGGAAAGACAGGCAGGGCTACATGGGAAGAGCTCTAATCTAGAGCAATCCTAGGGCCATCACCAACTATTTTTATCTTGTTAGTTATATCAGATAATTCTTTGGCCCTCAAAGAATTTCTTAATATTGGAAAGTTTAGCAAGATATTCTCCATTGTTTCTCCTGTAAATTCGAGTTATAGGAACTCATTTCTTGTGTCAATCAAGGCCCAGATTTCTTTCTTGGACATTGAGTTATGTCCAATAACTCATGGAATTCTTAGTGGAGTCAGGAATTTCCCAAGCTCTATTTCCCATAATTCCTGAGTTCTACCATTAAGCATCACTGGTAACCGAGTTCTAAATATTTTAACAACAGCAATATAACATTAAATTTAATGGCATATGGAGAAAAAACAGTTCAAATTAAAAACATGCTAATATGTTTCATATGATAATAAGCTTATTCAGTAAACTTGCGAAGTTTCTAATAATGTTATATGTTATAACTAATATTTGTATCTTTTTGTTTCCAACTAATGCAGTATTATGTTTTACATTTGTATCTATAAAATCCATTGAGCAGTGCCTTTCCCATTTGATTCAAATGTGTGCAAGTTGACACTAGTGAGGTCAATTTCCTTTAAATCACACCTGCCATAATACATGATTTGAGACCTAAATTTAAATTCATACTGCATTACAATTCCCTTGCCTTTTTCTGATTCATTTAAGAAGGTTGATAGTATTACTCAAATTTTTTAACATTTTGGATAACTCATTATTTAAAACAAATTTGAGAACCGAAACTCCACTAATCATTAGAATGACTTTAAAAGTGACTCACCGAGTTTGGTGGTCAGCCTATTTTTTAAAAACTTGGTTCGAATGGAAAATTGAAAAAGCAAAAGGCTATTAATAATGACAGGAGGTGGGTGTATGAACAGGTGTAGTAGATTGTGGTGAGAAAGATGTGAAATTGGTGCATTTCTAAAGAACCACATCCCCATCCCCATTTTTTTTGTCACCTTCTTCGCAAACAGTGGTTTTATGATTCAGAAAAATATGTACTGAATATTGAGACTACACCATCAAAATATTTTTCATTCAAGAGGCTGAAAAGATTTCAGTATAAAGTTTTAGTACTCAAAAGTAAGAATGAGTATTATTTGTTTTAACCTGAACTTTATACCAATAAAGGAGATCAAATATTTTCATAAGTATTTATAATGATCATGACCAGAAGGTCCTTCATTTCCCACATCCATGCAGTTATCAGGTCTTACTGGCTCTATGTCCTAAACATCTTCAGTTTCATCCTCTTTTCTCTGTCTTTACTGTCACCACCTATTCTCATGCCATTATCATTTCTTATGATTCCATCAGCTCCCAACTATTTTATTTCCAATATTGAGTCTTCATTCTGTGAAAAACTACTGACCTTCTGAAATACAAGTCTGATTATGGCTGTCTTCTGTTAAAAAGGTTTCAGTGAATTCCCATTGCCTTAAAAATAAAATTCAAACCTTCAGCGTGACATGGAAGATTCTTTATGATCTGACATTTGTGCTTCTGTTCAGCCTTATCCTCTCTGTTCCACTCTCCAACTTAACTTCTTGGTCATGCTAAACCAAAATTTAGCTTCCTAAATGCACCCTGTTTTTTCACCATACTTCTCTGCATGTACTGCTCCTCTTGCTTGCAATGGCGTCCTCACTTTTTCATCTGGGAAACTCTTACTCATACTTTAAGACTCAGCCACCATCTCCTTTCTTCACCTCTAATCAGTCTTCCAGTTTGGTGTTCCTCCAGTACATTCCCGCAGGTGCCCCGCTGCCTTCTTCGTTCTGTCTGGATTGTACCTCGTCACGCACTGTAGTACAGTTGTCCACTCTGTCTATATTGAGATCTCTCAGAGGGAGAAGATTGTATCTTGTTTATCCTTTTCTCTCAGCACTTAGCATAATGCCTGGCACAGAGTAGGCCCTCTGTAAATGTATGTTAAGATAACCAATGTATAAATACCCTGGGAAAGAAAAATTCAACACGGAGCAGCTTTAAAATGGGATAATTATGACAGTTGTTCAGATTGTTTTCAGTGCTATTGAAACTGCTATGTTTTACAATAGAAAGGCTAAAAAAGTATAAAAACTCACAGTAAACATTATTTTTACTTGACTAGAAAGAATCACATTAAAATCTTTCTTGATACACTTTTATTTTACTTAGAAAAAAAAGCTTTTTCTCCCCCTCCATAATTTTGTAAATTCATAATTCCCTTTCTCAAACTGCACTTGTCACTGGCGTCTTAAATCTGTGAAACCTTACCAATCCCAGTTAAAATAGTAGAGGTAACTATTGTTTGCACTTCAACAACCACTGTCTAGAGTAACTAGAAATTCTTCTAGTTGTATTTTCACAATGTAATTCTGTGAAAAACCTAAGTCCCAAAACAATATACTTTCATAGGGAGAAAGAGTAGGCACAGCAAGGATGAATCTTCATAAACTTGGGCATCCAGAAAGTATTATCTTATTATTTTTTTTTTTTAATATGATGATCATTCTAAGAACTTAATTTCTACGTAAGCAACCCACTCCAGTATTCTTGCCTGGGAAATTCCGTGGACAGAGGAACCTGGCGGACTGCAGTCCACTGGGTCACAAGAGTTGGATACAACTTAGTGACTAAACCACCACCACCAAGATACTGAAAACGAAAGTTGAAGCATGTAGCTTTCTACCAGAACCAAGTGATGGAAATTATTATCTAGGCTCCAAAGCACATAATATGCCTTCTGGGGAGTTCAAACCAATTTCAAGTGAGTTAAGAATGTTATACAAGGTTAATGCATGTAATGAATTCTGTGTAAATTAAAATATTGTATAAAGTTCAAAGTGTGTAATATTGTGTTGAACAATAAAAATTTTCAATGTCAAAAATAAATTATTTTTAAATTGTCAGCACTGTATCTGCCAAACCAAGGATGTCTGCAGGACACATTCAGCTTCCTGGTAACACGTTTGGACCTGTTGATCCATACTTTGATTAATCAGTTTCCAGTGTTTCCTAACATATTTGACACCAGTATACAAGTAAAAGTATGAAAATATTGTACAGCATATTCAAAGCTTCTTGTTGCCTAGAGGTATCTCAAATATGGCCTCCTAATGCTTAGTTCTCAGCCCTCCCCCCTAAATTATTGAGGGGTTGAAGAGCTATGTTGGGTACCCCTTCATTGCATCTCTTTGCAGTGCCCACTAGGTGTGGCCCAGCCTACAGTAGAAAGCATTGAATAGTGTTTGGAGAAAATGAGATGACAGTAACTTTTGGTGATGGTGTAATAGGGAAGAGGGGATGGAGGGAGGAGAAATCTGAAAATGTGGAGAAGTATTTGGTAGGAAGCAGGGACGGTGGCTGGCTAGAGCACCTCAATGAACAACCTGAGTCCTGAGTGGTAGTGTAATTCCCTCAAAGGTCGTTGTACCTCTGAGGCTTGGCACAGAAGCTGACATAGTGAAAGTCGCTCAGTTGTGCCCGACTCTTTGTGATCCCATGGACTATATGGTCCATGTAATCCTGTAGGCCAGAGTACTGGAGTGGGTAACCTTTCCCTTCTCCAGGGGATCTTCCCAACCCAGGGATCAAACCCAGGTCTCACACATTGCAAGCGGATTCTTTACCAGCTGAGCCACAAGGGAAACCCAAGAATACTGGAGTGGGTAGCTTATCTCACCAGTGGATCTTCCCAACCCAGGAATCAAACTGGAGTCCCCTGCATTGCAGGCAGACTCTTTACCACTGAGCTATCGGGAAGCTGACATAAAAGTGCCTAAAAAATGTTTGTTCAATAAATGAAATACAATACCAAATTGTTGATTCCAGGAGTGGCCTCAACTCTACCTTGGGGGGAATAAGGTAAGAGTAGTTCCTTATCTGTCCCACCCATGAATAATTAACCTCTCCTTCCTCCTTCTTCTCACCACACCCACTTCCCTGGAGAATTCTTTATCCTTAGAGATCAGACTCTTTTTCTATAACCCTCAAAAAATATTCCCAGATTTATGTTTTCTTTCCTCTCTCTCTCTTTCCCCTTCCCCCCCATGATAAGGTTAAATGAAAGAAAGGAAATACTAGTTGGTTTAAACCAAGTAAGGGTGCACAAAGACTTCTAAGGGATAAGAAAGCCAAAAAACAGAATTACTGGATGGACCCAGCTTCTGGATTTCAACTTCCTTCATTCTGCTTAAAACTGATCTGCTCCAGGACACCCCCTCACTGCACTCCTTTCTCCTTTCTCATCTCCCCTTGCATAATCTCCATCCCCTCCACCTCCCACATTAAGAAAAAAAGACTTCCCCCCCTCTGAGATGTTACAGCTCTTTGCCTTGGGGTAGAGGAACTTCTGAAGTGCCAGGCAATTCAAATTATTGCTGTGGACAGTGAGCAAGAGGAATAATTATAATAATCCTTTTGAAACTCAAAAGGGTTTTCACTACTTTCCACAAAATTAAAGGAGAAATTAATTGAGTGGTCAATTGGTGACTCATTAAAGATAATTTTTAATTATCTATTACTATATGATTTTAATTATATAACTCTTAGAGGTTCAAATAATTGTAGGTTATCCCTATAATAAAACTCCTTTCAGTCCCATCTTCTGATTTATGTGAATAAGTTTTTTCAGAGCTTCGCTAGTGGTCCAGTGGCTGGGACTCCACACTCCCTGTACACGGCTCCTGGGTTCCATCCTTGGTTGGAAAACTGGATCCCACATGCTGCAACTAACTCCTGACACAGTTAAATAAATTAAGTAGTTTAAAAAAATAGAAAAGAACAAAATATATGTCTAAATTCTGGCAATGTGTAATATTAGTTCATAGATGCATGTTGTTGTACAGTCTCTTAAGTTGTATCTGACTCTGCAACCCCATGGACTGCGGCACACTGGGCTTCCCTGTCCTTCACTGCCTTCCAGAGTTTGCTCAAATTCATGTCCATTGAGTTGGTGATGCTATCTAACCATCTCATCCTCTGCTGCCACAAACGCATACACTAATTGAAAAAAGGCCCCTTCATGGTAGGTGGTGGTAGTGGTGGTGGTGGTTTAGTCACTAAATCTTTTCTGACTCTTGTGACCCCATGTACGGTGGCCACCAGGGTCCTCTGTCCATGGGATTTCCCAGGCAAGAATACTGGAGTGGATTGCCATTTTCTTCTCCAAAGGATCTTCCCGACCCAGGGATTTAACCTGGGTCTCCTGCATTGCAGGCAGATTCTTTACCACTGAGCCACAGGGAAGCTCCTCAGGGTGTATAAAGGGTGGCAAAATAGGTGAAGGAGATTAAGAGGTACAAATCTCCAGTTATAAAATCAATAAGCCACAGGGATGTAATATTCAGAATAAGGTATATAGTCACTAATACTGTAATAACTTTATGTGGAGAGAGATGATTCCTAGATTTATCATGGTAATCATTGTATAATGTATGCAAATGTCAAATCACTATGTAGTATACCTGAAGTCAACATAATATTGTACACTAACTGTATTTCAGCTTTAAAAAGTGAAACCTCATCTGCTTCCAGGGAGTATCAATAAATAATGACTAAAACTTTTTTAATCAACAAGTAGCAATATAAGTATGTTATTTGGACATATGGAGGTAAAAATAGAAGTAGTTGCCTGTTGAAAATGGGAAGTGGGGGGAAGGCATGTAATACTTTGTTATATGTCTTCTAGGGCAATTTGATGCTGTTTAAACCATGAAGAAGGCTTCCCTGGTGGCTCAGATGGTGAAAAACCCACCTGTTCACCTGCAAAGCAGGAGACTTGGGTTCGATCCCTGGATTGGGAAGATTTGCTGGAGGAGGGCATGGCAACCGACTCCAGTATTCTTGCCTGGAGAATCCCCATGGACAGAGGAGCCTTGCAGGCTACAGTCCACGGGGTTGCAAAGAGTTGGACATGACTGAGCAACTAACCATGCAAACCTTAAGATGTGTAACTTTAATATTAGAAAAGCTAATAAAATAACACATGCTTATCATACCTTTCGGAGAAGGCAATGGCACCCCACTCCAGTACTTTTGCCTGGAAAATCCCATGGATGGAGGAGCCTGGTAGGCTGCAGTCCATCAGGTCGCTAAGAGTCGGATACAACTGAGCGACTTCACTTTCACTTTTCATTTCATGCATTGGAGAAGGAAATGGCAACCCACTCCAGTGTTCTTGCCTGGAGAATCCCAGGGACGGGGGAGCCTAGTGGGCTGCCGTCTATGGGGTCGCACAGAGTCAGACACGACTGAAGTGACTTAGTAGTAGTAGTAGTAGTAGTATCATACCTTTATTGGAGTAGTAAATAAATAACAGAATCTTGAATTCATACACACAAAAAAAGACCCATTATCTCATTAAAACATATATTTATAATAAAATTTTAACTTTGCACATTTAACACTTATTTGTGTTGTTTATGTTCTTTGATCATTTTAATCTATTTATTAACTGTAATGGTAACTAAATACAAAAGAAAAAGTAACACAGCTTTATAGAACCAGATAATATATCAATTTGCATTCAGATTGTTATTGAAAAAAATTGATAGTGATCAATCAAAGATTTTCAAACATCAAAACATGGCATAAGGGCTTCCCTGATGGCTCATTGGTAAAGAATCCACCTGCCAGTGCAGGAGACATGGGTTCAGTCCTTGATCCAGGAAGATCCCACATGCCGAGAAGCAACAAACCTGTGTGCTATAGCTATTGAGTCTGTGCTCTAGACCCGGGGAACCACAATTACTGAGCCCACATGCTGCAACTCCTGAAGCCTCTGTGTCCTAGAGCCTGTGATCTGCAACAAGAGAAGCTTGTGCACCGGAAGTAGAGAACAAAGTCTGAGCAGCAACAAAGACCCAGCACAGCCAAAACAAAAAGAAATGAATAAATAAATAAATTTTAAATGGTCAATTAAACATATCAATAGTTATGATACTCTGAATCACATCTCTTGCCATTATTTAAATTTGATGAAAAAATATATGTGAATTTTAAAAGATATTAGAGAATATAAAGTTTTTCAAAGTTATTTTAGGGATGTTGCAAGCAGAGTCTTAAACACTGCTGTTTTAGGAGCCAGGCACCAAATCTTGGGACCAAATAAAATCCTATGTCCTTTTTTCAGTGGTTGGAGATAATCCATCTTTAGTATTGTAATAAATGGTCTTATTTTTCACTTTGGCAGTGAAGCAAATACTGAAGAATGCTGCAAGAAAATCTCAGTAATTAACTGTTATTCACATAGGAGAAAATGTCTAGGGTATTTAGCTTTAAATAACTTCTAAATGCAGATGATTCACGAACTTATAATTCTACCCCAGACCTCTTTTCTGAGTTCTAGATTTACATTTCTAGCTACCTGTGACATATCCACATGGTATCTTCTCACAGGCAATTTGCCTATGTCATGTCCACAGTTACAATTCTGGTATCATGATTACCCTCTCTGGAGCCCCACACTGGTTTCTCTTCTCAATAAACATCCTTTCCATCAGAGTTTCAGGCACTGTTATCCCTTCTTCTGTCACAGTGACAGCTGCCACCACTGATACTCCTAGATTACTTGGAGTCTAAAATGGGAAAAAAAGAAATGGAAAAAAAAATTAAAACACTAGGTGATTTCTTCTGTCTTCTTTGAGCATTAGAGATCCTCTTTCTTTTTCTTGGGCCAGAACTAGAGGCTTCTGGAGTCTCTCTGTCCAGGACCAGGTCCCAGTTCTGGTTTCAGTCTTCCCTGAGTCCAGACTAGGAGATACTGGGAGGGAAAAAAAGAAAACAAAACACAGGAAACTCCCTGCTGATTTAGCAGGATTTCACATTCTCATCTTCTTTTCCAACCTGACTACTATATTTCATTTTAGAGCAGTCGTTTATTCTGTCCACGTTATATCTCCATTCAGTGGGAAAGACAGGAGGGAGTCACTTACCCTCAACTAGAACCCCTGTATTCTGCATCTTCACTTCTTTTTCACAAGCATTTTCCATTTTATAAAATAGTTAATAGGCACCTACCACACTCTTGATCAGACATTTAAGCTGCTTTCAGTTTCTCCATATTATAAACTATAGTGAATGTATACTTAGAACTCAGGAGAATCTCTTTTTGTGGGGCTTAGGTCTCCCAAGCAGATTTGTACTATAATGAGACTTCTTCTATTCACCATCAGGATCTCTCTTCTATTAAATGAATCTGCTGCTAAGTCACTTCAGTCATGTCTGACTCTGTGCAACCCCATAGATGGCAGCCCACCAGGCACCACCATCCTTGGGATTCTCCAGTCAAGAACACACTGGAGTGGGTTGCCATTTCCTTCTCCAATGCATGAAAGTGAAAAGTGAAAGTGAAGTCGCTCAGTCGTGTCCGACTCTTAGCGACCCCATGGACTGCAGCCCACCAGGCTCCTCCATCCATGGGATTTTCCAAGCAAGAGTACTGGAGTGGGGTGCCATTGCCTTCTCCGTTAAATGAATCTAGTAGGTATTAATTTATAAACAAGATCAAGGAACTCTGTTATGGTACAATAGTTCGCATTTAGGGACAAATGTTGTATGTGACCTTTAAGACCACAACTGTCTTTTTGCAATGTAATTTGAAGGTGTAGTAGTGGTCCAACTGCAAGTCTGACCATTGTTGATAAGACCCTCGGATGCTGGATAGTGCCATAAAAAAAATCAGTCTCCTCCTGACTCTCTCTGTCTCTCCAGGGCAGCCTGGCGCAATAGGCTGCAGGTCAGTGTGATGTGTTACACCTTCTAAAACCTAGAGAAAGCACTGCTTTCCTCTCCTATGGGTCTGAGGCAGCCCCTGTGATCTTGAGAGACATCCAGATGCTCCCAGTTCTCTCCACTGTCAGGATGCTCTGCCTCTGTTGCTGGAGTGGTGACAGTTACAGACCTTTCTCTCTCTCAGGGTAGAGATTCTCATCTTTCCATCCCACTGAGTCAGCCAAGGGCTAGAGGTGGCAGAAAGCTTGCTTTTTGTTTTAGCATATATCATGATTCTGTATTGTCCATGTAAGGACTCACTTGATTAGAAGAAAAAGAACCAGATTTTAGTTCCAACTTGAGTAGTAGGAAATTTCTCTGATTTTCTTCTGTCAGATTAATCTCTCTATATGGTTAGATTTCTCTCCAGAAAGATGGTACCAACTTTTCATTTGTACTAATCATATATGAAAATGCCTGTCTCACCATACCCTTGCACATAATTATAATTTTTAATATTCATTAATTTGACAGAAGAAAGGTGGCAGTTTCTTACTTTAAATGTGTATTTCTTTAATTGCCTGTGGAATGGAATATTTTCTGATATTCATTGCCAATTGAATTCCTTTTGTGAATTTTCTATTTTCATTTATTGCCTATTTGTCCACATTTTTTTGTTATATTTTTAATGATTTGACACTTTATATTGATCATTCAGAAAAATCAGAGTGAAAATATAGAGAAACATAGGTGGTAGAATTTGACTACCAATGCAGGAGACATAAAAGCCATGGGTTCATTCCCTGGATCAGCAAGATCCCCTGGAGGAAGGCATAGCAACCCACTCCAGCATTCTTGCCTGGAGAATCCCATGGACAAAGGAGCCTGGTGAGCTACAGTCCATGGGGTTGCAAAGAGTCAGACATGACTGAAGTGACTGCATGCAATGCAATCCTCGTCTCCAGTTCTGATCATTTTGCTGCATTGTTTATTCTGTGGTGGCAAAGTTTCCATTTATAACTGAATCTAGAAAGACTCCAAAACTCTTTAAGTTGAGGTAGTGGTCTAAGTTTTCTTCTTCCAACTCTTTGATCAAGCAGGTTACCAATGCTCTTCTTCCTGCTCTGCCTGCCCTCTGGTGGAGGTGCCAAAGAGCAGACTAGGAGAGCAAGCCAACTATAAAAGGGGGTGGGTTGGGGGGAAGACCGTGTTATGCCTAAATGGCATCCAGCCCCTGAATCTTTAAAGAACCAGTGTTTGACTTAATAAACCTCTGTTCCTTGGCTTCTCTAACCTCAATTCGTGTCCCCACAATAGAATCTATCATAAGGCAATTGTTCCCAAACTGGTACTTCTCCATAGATACTGCTCTGCACCTTTGGTTTTGTTGACCTGATAATTCTTGCACAGGGAAAACATTTTCTTTCCCAATTTTATATCTGGAAAAAACACAAGTTGGTGAATTAGAAAGAGCTGGGAAGTGAGGGTTCCGTTCCCAGCTCTGTTGTTGTTCAGTCACCCAGTCATGTCCAACTCTTTGCGACCCCATGGACTGCAGCATGCCAGGTGTCACTGCCCTTCACTATCTCCCAGAATTTGCCTAAGTTCATGTTCATTGCATTGGTGATACCGTCCAGCCATTTCATCCTCTGATGCCCTCCATCTTTTCCAGCATCAGGGACTTTTCCAATGACTCTTCTGTGTGCATCAGAGACCAAAATAATGGAGCTTCAGCTTCAGGATCAGTCCTTCCAGTGAATATTCAGGGTTGATCTCCATTAAGATTGACTGGTTTTATCTCCTTGCTGTCGATAGGACTTTCAGAAGCCTTCTCCAGCACAACAGTACGAAGACATCAATTCTTTGGCATTCTGACTTCTTTACAGTCTGTCTCTCACAGCTGTATGTGACCACTTGGAAGACCATAGCCTTGATTATATGAAGCTTTGTTGGCAGAGTAATGTCTCTGCTCTTCAACATACTGTCTAGGTTTGTCATCACTTTCCTGCCAAGAAGCACTTGTCTTCTGATTTCATGGCTGCAGTCACCATCCACAGTGATTTGGGAGCCCAAGAAGAAATCTGTCACTGCTTCCACCTTTTCCCCTTCTATTTGCCATGCAGTAATAGGGGCGGATGCCGTGATCTTATTTTTTTTAGTATTTAGTCTTAAGCTGGCTCTTTCACTCCCCTCCTTCACCCTCATCAAGAGGCTCTTTAGTTCCTCTTCACTTTCTGCATTTAGAGTGATATCACCTGGATATCTGAGGTTGTTGATGATTCTCTCTCCTATCTTGATTCCAGCTCGTAACTCATCCAGCCTAGCATTTCTCATGATGTGCTCAGCATATAGGTTAAACAGAGTGACAGCAGATAGCCCTGTCATACTCCTTTCTCAATCTTGAACCAATCAGTTGTTCCATGCAGGGTTCTAACAGTTGCTTCTTCTTCTTTTTTTAATTGTTTAGTTTTTATTTCATAATCATAAATTTAACTTTGCAATCCAGCTAAACTTGGAGGGGGATAAGGAAAATATAGAACCCAAAGAACTATAGCAAAAGCACAAAAATTATAGGATATTTCAAGCAGATGGGGGTTAAGGGGTGCTCTCCTGGGCTACAGAAGGAATGGTCTGGTGGTTAAGTAAAACACAAGTAAAATTTATTAGATTTGTCCACAGTCAGTAATGGTGATTTTCTTGCTGGTCTTGCCATTCCTGGACCCAAAGCAGTCCATGGCTTCCACAATATCCATGCCCTCTTTCATCTTGCCAAAGACCACATGCTTGCTGTCCAACCAGTCAGTCTTGGCAGTTCAGATGAAAAACTGGGAACCATTTGTGTTGGGGCCAGCATTTGCTGTGGACAAGATGCCAGGACCTGTATGCTTCAGAATGAAATTCTCATCATCAAATTTCTCACCATAGATGGGCTTGCCACCAGTACCATTATGGCATGTGAAGTCACCACCCTGGCACATAAATCCCGGAATTATTCTGTGAAAGCAGGAACATTTATAACCAAATCCTTTCTTCCCAGTGCTTAGAGCACGAAAGTCTTCTGCTGTCTTTGGAACTTTGCAAACAGCTCGAAAGAGACGCAGCCCAAGGGCTCACCATCAACAGCGATGTCGAAGAACACTGTGGGGTTGACCATGGCTAGACAGCATGGGAGGCTCTGGGGTGGCGGCATCTGCAAGGCCCAACTGTTGCTTCTTGACCCACATACAGGTTTCTCAGGAGACAGTAAGATGGTCTGCTATTCCCATCTCTCTAAGAACTTTCCACAGTTTGTCATGATCCAAGCAGTCAAAGGCTTTAGTGTAGTCGATGGAACAGAGGTAGATGTTTTTGAAATTCCCTTGCTTTCTCTAAACCAGAAAATGTTGGCAATTTGATCTCTAGTTCCTCTTTCTTTTCTAAACACAGCTTGAACATCTGGAAGTTCGTGGTTCATATAATGCTGAAGCCTAGCATACAAAATTTTAAGCATGATCTTACTAGCATGGGAGATCAGTGCAATTGTCTGATGGTTAGCACACTCTTTCGCACTGCCCTTCTTGGGAATTGGAATGAGGATTGACCTTTTCCAGCCCTGTGGCCACTGCTGGGTCTTCCAGATTTGCTGATATAATGAATGCAAAACCTTGATGGCATTATCCTTTAGGGATTTGAATAGTTCTGCTGAAATTTCATTGCATCCACTAGTTTTATTAACAGCAGTGCTTCTTAAGGCCCACTTGACTTCACACTTCAGAATGTCTGGCTCTTGGAGACTAACCACACGATCGTAATAATCCTATTCATGAAGATCTTTTTTTCTACAGTTCTTCTGTGTATTCTTTCCATCTCTTCTTGATCTCTTCAGTGTCTACTAGGTCTCCACCATTTTTGTCCATTATTGTGTCCATCTTTGGGTGAAATGCTTGCTTGATGTTTCCAATTTTCCTGAAGAGATCTCTAGTCTTTCGCTTTTTTGTTGTTTTCTTCTATTATTAACCATTGTTCGCTGAAGAAGACCTTCTTGTCTCTTCTAGCTATTTTTTGGAACTTTGCATTTTAATTGAATGTACCTTTCTCTCTCTTGCTTTTCGATTCTCTTCATTATTATGCTATTTGTAAAGACTCCTCAGATAACCACTTTGCCTTCTTGCGTTTCTTTTTCTTGGTTCAGATGGTAAAGAATCCCAGCTCTAGTATTGCCAATTAGTTGCATATTCTTGGACCAGTCCCCTGAACTCTCCTAGTCTGGGTTTGTTTATTTGTAAATTAAGAACAATGTTACTAATGGGTCTATTGTGAGGATCAAATGAGGTAATGGTAGTGAGAGTGCTTTGTAAACAATAACCACTCCATACATCTAGGATAATACTAAGTGTCCACAGCTCTTCCCCTTCTGAGTCAATGTTTAACTTGACTTAGTTGCCTTTTTATTTTAAAGCAAGAAAAAATCACTTTATCCTTTTAATCTTTAGCAAATAAATTAAGCCTTTGGGCTTAGATCCGTAGAAGAGGCAAATTGTGTGTCCTGATGTGACCCAGGTCTTTGTGTGTACTCTCTAGATCTCACGTTCATTTTGCTTTTAATTACAGCATTACAGAGTGGAAACTTTAAAATGACACATTTTAGAACTAGTCATTATTTAGTGACTCTACATTTCAAAAATATTTCTTATGTCTTTAAAATAACTTGTCAAGTTCTTTTATTATTCACTTCAGTTTAGTTGCTCAGTTGTGTCCAACTCTTTGCGACCCTATGAACACCAGGGTTCCCTGTCCATCACCAGTTCCCAAAGTTTGCTCAATCTCATGTCCATTGAGTCAGTGATACCATCCAACTATCTCATCCTCTGTCATCCGCTTCTCCTTCTGCCTTCAATCTTTCCCAGCATCAGGGTCTTTTCAAATGAGTCATTTCTTCACATGAGGTGGCTAAAGTATTGGAACTTCAGCTTCAGCATCAGTCCTTCCAGTGAATATTCAGGACTGATTTCCTTTATGATGAACTGGTTGGATTTCCTTGCAGTCCACGGGACACTCAAGAGTCTTCTCCAATACCACAGTTCGAAAGAATTAATTCTTCAGCACTCAGCTTTCTTTATGGTCCAACTCTCACATCCATGCATGACTAGTGGAAAAACCATAGCTTTGACTAGACAGACCTTTGTTGGCAAAGTAATGTCTCTGCTTTTCAATATGCTGTCTAGGTTGGTCATAGCTTTTCTTCCAATGAGCAAGCATTTCTTTTAATTTCATGGCTACTCTCACCTTCTGCAGTGATTTTGAAGCCCAAGAAAATCAAGTCTGTCACTGTTTCCATTGTTTTCCCATCTATTTGCCATGAAGTGATGGGACTGGATGCCATGATTTAGTTTTTTGAATGTTGAGTTTTAAGCCAGCTTTTTCACTTTCTTTGTTCACTTTCATCAAGAGGCTCTTTAATTCCTTTTCGCTTTGGGTGGTATCATCTGCAAATCTGAGGTTATTGATATTTCCTCCGGCAATCTTAATTCCAGCTTGTGCTTCATCCAGCCCAGCATTTTGCATTGTTAATACCCGGCATAATGCCCAGCATTATTACTACCTTGACCTAAATATAAATTTATTGACAGAGTGATGATAGTGGTTTTTGGTTTAGTTTTATTTTTTAAAACATTTGCTTGAAATTGTAATAATTTAAATAATAATTTAAAAGATTTACTTATTTAAACATATTACATGTTTAAGTTAAATTTAAATGTTTAAATTGTATATACATTTTGTTCTGTGTGGCTGAAGATAAATGTGAAAATATATAATTTAAAAAAATTTTTTATTTAATATCGGGAAAGTGTGTAATTTCCTTGATTCTGTCTTGCTGCAACAAAGATTTGAAACTGCAGACCAGTGTTATAGCTCGGTTATGGCTCAGAGTTTTATTCAGTAAGCAAAGAACAGTACACCTTGGAGGCATGAGGGCTGGCCGACCCCAAAGGAGAGGACTAAAACCGTCTTGGCTCCTTCTTTTTATAGGTTTTGTTTCCTCCCCTTGAGCCTGTCCAATGCAAATTAGCCCTAGCCAGGAAGGGGGTGTGTTTGTTTCACCTGAGGTTCCTACTCAGGTCTGTGGATTTTCTTTTGCTCTGTTTTTCGCGGGATTTTTCCCTGTCTTTGTCTTTTAGCCACCACCATTTTGGACTCCTTTTTCCTATTCTAACTACCTAACATTTAATTATTTATTTTTGGCTGTGCTGGGTCTTCACTGGTGTTCTGGTTTTTCTCTCATTGCAGCGAGCAGGGGCACTCTCTAGTTGCAGTACAGTGTACAGCTTCTCATTGTGGTGGCCTCCCGTGTTGTGAAGCACAGACTCTAGGGCACGTAGGTTTCAGTAGCTGTGGCACATGGGCTCCATAGTTGGGGCGCCCAGGCTCTAGAGCACAGGCTAACAGTTGTTGCACTCGGGCTTAGTTGCTCTGTGGCATGTGGAATCTTCCCAGACCAGGGCCGAACCCATGTTTCCTGCATCAGCAGGTGGATTCTTTACCACTGAGCTACCAGGGAAGCCCTGGTGGAATTATATAACTATATGTTTTATATATATATAACTATTATATAACTATAATTATGTAACTATATTCCATATACTATAACTATATAATATATGGAATTATATAACTAGAATAATTGGGAGTTCAGTACTCCTTTCCCTTCTATGCACACAATCTTTCCACCCTCTTGCATCATACTAGAAGAAAAACAGAAAAGGTAGTTATTTGAAAAGAGAAAACTGTCAAAGGTACCTGGTCTGAGTCACCATTATTCTTGCCTTGGTATTCACAATAGCCACCTATCTGGTTTCCAGCTTCAATCTGTTCATAAAATAGCAGTTAAATGATTCTGTTAACATCCAAGTCAAATAATGCCACTTATATGTTCAGAAACAGCCGATGGCCTTTACTTCTCAGTCTTCTTTTCCTGCCTCAGTCCAGCCATACTCTCCTTCTTGACCCCCAGATCCACTTCAGCCTTCACCTGAAAGATGCTTCCCTCAGGTATCTACAGGAGTGGTTTCCTCACCTCCTTCAGGTCTGTTCACCTTAGTGGCAACTTCCTTGTCATCTCTTAAAATTCCAATTCTCACCCCACTTCTATGTTCCTTACTTTTCTAACAGTTACTACTGAATAACATAACAATATGTTTACTTATTTCTTTTGTTTATTATCTATCTTCCCCTCCTTGTAAGTCCCAGGAGTGCAAAGGGGTTTTTTGCCTGTTTTGTTAACTGCTGTATCCTCGAAACCCAGAAGAGTGCCTGGCTCTTAGTAAGTGCTCAATAAATGTTTGCTCAATGAATGGATGAATAAAACAAAGATGAGTCATGGTCTTACTTGATTTGCAGCACTTACTTGAAAAATTGCAAAGTTTTCATTAAAAACTTTTTTAAAATGACACAGAAGCTTTGAATATCTCCTGATGATATGACCTATGACTATAACATCCAAAGCATCAATGTTCTTTTCCAAATATTTTGGATATTCTATGTCTCAAGAATTAAGATCTCCTTTAATCTATCACTGTCAAGTCTAATGTAAGTATAACTATGTAAACCACTCCTAATTTGTCATAAAAGGAGAGAAGAATTGAATTATAATGAAACATCTGCCCTTTGTTTTCTTTTTTTTTTTTACCTTTTCATTTTTTTTTCTTTTTTAAAAAATATTTATTTATTTTAATTGAAGGATAATTACTTTATAGTATTGTGATGGTTTTTGCCATACATCAGTATGACTCAGCCATAGGTGTACATGTGTCCCCTCCATCCTGATGTCCTTTGTTTTCTTTGGCTCTGTAATTTCCCGATGATCTTAATTTTGGCCATCCATTTTCTGACTTCTGTTTCTCTCCTATTTCCAAGATACAGATATTAACAAAGAATCTTGCTTGGATTTCTTCTCTCACATGGCATGCTCTTATCCGTTTTTATGGCTTCTGTTACCTCCTTTTTTAGATTGCTCTCAAATATGGAAGTCCAATCTTGACATTTCTTTTCTTTTTTTTTTAAATTTGTTTGTGTATTTATTTGGCTATGCTGGGTCCCAGTTGCGGCACATGGGATCTTTAGTTGCGGCATGTGGGATCTAGTTCCCTGACCAGGGATAGAACCTGGGCCCCCTGCATTGGAAGTTCAGAGTCCTAGCCATTGGACCACAGGGAAGTCCCCAATCTTGACATTTCTTATTGGCTCCCAGTTCTACATTGTCCAGGGTGGTTACATCCATCTAGCCATCTTTCAAGTTCTCAAACCTCTCATATCTAAAATCACATTTACCTTTTTCCTTTGAAACTCTTTCCTATTCCAGTAACCCATTTCTGTTAACGACTTTACATTCTTCCAAGTTTGGAACTGTTTCCAAGTATTGTAATCATTTGTGACAATTTTTTTTTCACATTGTCAGGTGTCAAGCCTTGCTACTTATACTTTTAGAGTATCATTTTAACCATCCTTTGCTTTGCTTTCAGTAGATCGGGGTGGGGACCTGAGATTCTGCATTTCTACTATGCTTCTGAATCAAGCTGATGGTGCTGCTGTATTGACTGCAGTTTGATAAACAAGGCCCTGCTCTAGGCGGACAGTGGCCACCTGACCTAGTTCCCACTTCCCAGCCCATGGCCAGATCTGAGGCTCAATTCTCTTTCAAAAATAGAGATCAAATATTGCCTAGTCTTGCTTGAAAAGAAAAAAGGTCTTTTCTATGTCATAGAAGATTTGGAAAGTTACAAAGTCAGAAAATAAAAAATTCAAATCAGCCACATGGTCATTAATGCTTTGAGATATATTAATATATGTGTATTTTCTTTTAGTTGTTTCTATATTGTAAATATATGTTCAGTTTATATCTGTGTTTTTCAAACCCTAAAAGGATTGTTTACAGCTTTCTTTTGTTTTCCAGTGTAAAAATTTGCTAAGTGTATTGAATCCCCTGACTTACAAAGTAGAATCTGCCTTTTCTATATGATAAAATGCTCCTTTGCTCAATCTCCCTTACAGCTGGGAACTGAGGACTTGGTGCAGCCAAGCAGATGCATCCTCTAGGCTTTGATTCAGGACCTGGTGACTCAAAGCAGCAGGGATGACGCAGAATCCGTTCTGGCCAGGGCACAGCAGTGATGGCAGCTGCATCCGGTTTCCAGTGGCAGCAGAGACAGCTGTTCTGGGGCAGTGTGCAGTGTCCGGCATCTGAAGACTTGGCAGTGCAAGCCATGGGGTCAGTGCTTGGCAGCTGCCGTGATGACTTCACAGGAACAGCTCTGCAAGGTGTGTTGGGTGTGGTTCTTACCCCGTGGTTTGTCTTCCCACCTTTACTTCTTAAATTAGTTTAAAAGTTGAATTAATTTCCTGGCAATGAGCACTAATGATGTTAATAATAACTAACTCTTAGATACTAATAATAACTGACTCTTAGATATTAGCAATAACTAGCTTTGGATAGTGCTTACTGTGTGCCAGGCAGATTTCAAAGTGCTTAATGTATATTATATACTGGTATAATTTCCAGTTTACAGATGATGAAACTGAGCTGCAGAGAGGACAGATTATGTGTTCAAGGTCATATGGCTAAATAGCAGCTCTAAAACTAATTTAGTCTTAACCTAGCTCTTAAGAGGTCTGATACATATAACATTTTATATCCTAATTTTTTCATATAATAGAAATTTTGTGAGCATTTCCATGTTCCTCTGAATATTTAAAGTAGTTGTATACTGTTCACTTATAAGGCTGATTCATGATTCATTTAACCAACTTACTGTTGTTGGACATTAAGTATATCCTGGTGGCAAAATGTTTTTTCTTGTTTCAGTTAATACCCTTGACTGTTTCTCTAAGATAAAGTTCTACGAGTGAAATGCTTGGTCAAAGGGTATTCTGATTGCCTTCCAGAAATATTATTCCAGTTTACACATACAGCAGTGTGTGGAAGCATCCTGTTTTCCTTGAGACCTTATTAGCACTGAATATTATTAACTTTTTTAAATTTGTGGTACTGAAAATGATACATAGTTTTCTTTTAAATTCAAAATTCTTTAAATATTTAAAAATAAATTTATTGACCATTTGTTTAGAGTTCTTTCTGTGAATTGACTGCCTCCATCACATGTGGGACAAAGTTGAAACTTAGAAGGCAATTCAAGGCCTTTCTACTCTGACCCCAACTACTTTCCTAACTAGTTCTCCTAAACATTCACCCAACACACCAATGGGGATTATTTTGTGTTAGTTGAAACCATATGAGTATACTATGTCTGTAGACCAGAAAGTGATTGACTATTGGCAGTTTTATGTGGTTACACCTTATAAATCTCCAAACATTTGCTCTCCCACTAGTATTTTCACAAACGTCCTCTGCCTGTCTTTGCTTGGTGAAATCCTTCGTGTTCTTGATGAGGCTGAGTTCACTGGCACGTCCCCTGCTCCTTTGCCATCCGTATCCTGTTCGCCTCTCGCTGTAGCTGAGGTTACTGTAAATCATCCTTCTTCAGAATTTCCACTCTGTGTCTTTCCTGTCAGAGCTGTAGGATGGTCCCAGGGTACTGCAGCTGAATAATGTGTTTGCATCTGTGTGGCAGAAGCCAAGCCCTCTGCTGCTTTTTGCCAGCGGAGACTCTTTATTTATTTTGGCAGAGCTAGCAGAGTTTCAGGCTCATAGCAGATACACAACAAATATCTGTTGACTTGAAGAACCAGTAACGCTAGGGCCCAGAAGGTGCCTTATTAGCCACATATTCATTGTGATTTCCTTCCACATTAAGTAAGGAAGAACATGTGTAACACTCTCTAATATCTTCTTATTTGACCAGTTAGTATTGTATTTGGAATCAGTCCTCCTTATTTTGAATCCTCCATCCTTATAATTTTTTTCCTGTATTTTCAGATGTGATCATTATATTGGAAATCATTGGTCATTATATTGGAAGCAAGATTCTCAAGATGAAAGAACACAGTTCTCTTGCTAGCTAAATAAGTAATCTATGTGCTTCTTAGTTTTTCCCTTTTAACCATATTCACCTTTTTCTCTTGGGTTAACTTTCAGGAACTTTTAGTGACTTCCAGGAAATGCTAATGCTAAAGTTACTATAACAAGATTCAGGATCATCAAAGGTAAGAATGTTTTTAAATAAACATGAAAAACATTTCAACTGAGCCTTAAGATAAAGGCTTCTGTTTATAAAAGAGATACATAGTGCATTCAGTTTAAATTGTACTTCAGGAAAAAAATCATGGAATCATATAACTTTAAAGGTAGAGAAGAACTCCCAAATATGTACTCAATGTATACTGTCTGGTGGAAAAATCCAAGTGAGAGTGGAGGAGAGAAGATAACTTTGGCTCCATGTTCCCCCACCCAGTTAATTTTCAAATGATGTTTCAACCTTTGTTCATATCTTACCTACATATCCTGCCCTTGCCATGCCTTGAATAAGTTCAATTAGAAGCAGTGTCAATGCCAGGCCTTGTGGTTTTTTTTTTTTTTTTTGGCTGTGCTCAGTCCTCATTGCTGTGATGGGTCCTCATTGCTGTGCATGGGCTTTCTCTAGTTGGGGTGAGCAGGGGCTATTCTCTAGTTGCGGTGCACGGGCTTCTCATTGCGGTGGCTTCTCTTGTCGCCAGCTCTTGCAGGCTCTAGAGTGTGGGCTCAGTAGTTGTGGCAGATAGGCCTAGTTGCTCCGAGACATGTGGAATCTTCCTGGACCAGGGATCGAACCTGTGACCCCTGCATAGGCAGGCATATTTTTAACCATTGGACCACCAGGGAATTCCTCCTTTGTGTTTATACTCAGAAGGGACTGGGTGCCCTGACATTGGCCTTTTCTTTCCTGCTTGCTCATTGGCATATGTGTGTTCAGCCTTTTACCTTTTGTAAGTGGGCTCCTCTAACCAGGGAGCTGGTTCAGTTACCAGACCCAAAGATCTAAAAGGTCTGTTTAAGATTTAAAATAGGGGATAGAATGTTACAATGAAGAAGACAGATATTAATAAAAGCAGCTACTGACAAGAGTATAGAGAAACTGGAACCCTTCTGTACTGCCGTGGGAATGAAAAATGGTACAGCTGCTTTGGAAAACAGTCTGGCAGCTTGTCAAATAGTTAAACATAGAGTTACCATGTGATTAAACAATTCCACTTCTAGGTATACAGAAGAGAAATGAAAATATATGTCCACACTGGAGCTTATGCTGGTATATGAATGTTCTTTGCAGTATTATTCAGAATAGCCAAAAAGTAGAAAAAAACCTAAATAATCATTAACTAATGAATAGATAAATAAAATGTGGAATGTTATTCAGCAATTAATAGGAATGAAGTAATGATACATGCTACAGCATGGATAACCTTGAAAAGAGGCTGAGTGAAAGAAGCCAGTCATAAAGGACCACACATTGTGCGATTCTGTGTGGAATTTCCACATAGGCAATTCTCTACAGATAGGAAGTCGATTAGTGGTTGCCCAGGGGTGGGGTTTCTTTTTGGTATAATGAAACGTTCTAAAATTGATTGTGGTGATAGATACACAAGTTTGTTAATATACTAAAAGCCATTAAATTATATACTTTAAATAGGTGAATTGTACAGTATGTGAATTATATGTTAATAAAGTTGTAAAAAGGAAACAATGTGTGTTCTTTTCTTTTAATTTTGTCTCCTATTACTTCTCTGACTAGCTGGACATTCCCAGCGTAATTTCACATTTGCTTTGCCCTTTAATTCCGCCTGAAGTCCAGCCAATAGCTAATGTAACAGGGTAGAAGTTTAACTCACACTACAGTTCAGATGCAAAGAGAAAATGGAAGTTCTTTATTTAGTCTATAATTAGTCTGGCTTTCCTCCTGAAGCCCAACTAATGCATAGTGGGAAAAATGAGTGGCATGTTTTGTTACCAGTCTCTGGGAGGCTGCTGGTATGGAAGGGAAGGCTGGAACTCATCTACCTGCTGTTAACACATACTATTCTTGCTGCAACTAGATCCACTCAAATGACCAGTGGACAGTGTGGTGCTCCATATGTATGATTCTGAATTCTTGTCTTGATTCTTGATTCCGTGCCTTACTTTGGCCTCTGTTTTTTATGTGATTCAAGACTTCCTTTGAACTCTGGTTGTGTGTGCTTCGTAACTCATGATGGCTCTTCTGATTACTGGCTCTGTTTTGAGCACAGGCTACCAGTCAGTGCCTGTGATCTGGGTTTGCTGTAGCTGGTCACAGAGATTCATTGTTTTATTCTCCTGTCGTGGCTTCTTATGCCACCTCTATGATCAGTAGGAGCTCAGGTGATGAAATGAGCATTTTGTGGTTCTCTGAAGCATGAGAGCTTAATAGAATAGAATGTGCGAGTGCGTGCCAAATCACTTCAGTCGTGTCTGACTCTGTGACCCCATGGATGTAACCCGCCAGGCTCCTCTGTCCATGGGATTCTCCAGGCAAGAATATTGGAGTGGGTTGCCATGCCCTCCTCCAGGGGATCTTCCCTATCTAGGGATCGAACCTGTGTCTCTTAGGTCTCCTGCATTGACAGGCGGGTTCTTTACCATTAGCGCTGCCTGGGAAGCCCCAGTAGAATAGAATACATACACGTATTCCCTTCTTTTGAAACTGTATTTAAAAGCACTCTAAAGTGTTTTAAATAAAATTTGCCATGTGTTTGTAATTTTGTGTTAATGATGGTATGAGTACTTTTTTTTAGTAATCTCTCTCTTTATCTACCTCCATATTTTTTTGGCAAGAGGGCTATTGCAATTTGAATGGAGGGAAGTATAGAATAGTAACATATTTGTTGGTCTGGAGGGAGATAGCCTATGATGTACATGTGTTTTTTTGTTGTTGTTGTCCTTGCAGTATTATTATTTTTAAATTTATTTTTCATTGGATGTTAATTGCTTTACAATGTTGTGTTGGTTTCTGCCATAGAACAATGTGAATCAGCCATAAGTATACATATATCCCCTCCCTCTTGAATCTTCCTCCCAGCACTACCCATGCCACCCCTCTAGGTTATATGTACTTTAAAAATTGTTTTAGCTTGGCCAACACAAGTCAGTGATGTGACAGTTTGGAAAGCAGTTTGAAGTAATATATTAATTGAAAAAAGTATGTGTATAAGTGGACTCAAGCAGTTCAAACCTATATTGTTCAAGGGTTAACTATTTACTGGCTATTTTGAGAACTTTTTTTCTGAATATTATTTTGTTATATAAACAACCAAAAGCAAAAAGGAAATAAAGAGCCTCTTGATGAAAGTGAATGAAGAGAGTGAAAAAGCTGGCTTAAAACTCAACATTCAAAAAACGAAAATCATGGCATCTGGTCCCATCACTTTATGGTAAATAGATGGGGAAACAATGGAAACAGTGACTTTATTTTTTTGGGCTCCAAAATCACTGTAGATCCAGCCATGAAATTAAAAGATGTTTACTCCTTGGAAGAAAAGCTATGACCAACCTAGACAGCATATTAAAAAACAGAGACATTACTTTGCCAACAAAGATCCATCTAGTCAAAGCTATGGTTTTTCCAGTAGTCATGTATGGATGTGAGAGTTAGACCAGAAAGAAAGCTTAGCACTGAAGAATTGATGCTTTTGAACTGTGGTGTTGCAGAAGACTCTTGAGAGTCCCTTCGACTGCAAGAAGATCCAACCAGTCAATTCTAAAGGAAATCAGTCCTGAATATTCATTGGAAGGACTGATGCTGAAGCTGAAACTCCAATACTTTGGCCACCTGATGGGAAGAACTGACTCCTTAGAAAAGACCCTGATGCTGGGAAAGATTGAAGGCAGGAGGAGAAGGGGACAACAGAGGAGAAGATGCTTGGATGGTATCAGTGACTCGATGGACATGAGTTTGAGAAAGCCCCAGGAATTGGTGACGGACAGGGAAGCCTGGCGTGCTGCAGTCCATGGGGTCACAAAGAGTTGAATCGATTGAACTGAACTGATAAACAACCAAAAATATTTCCAAAATGATATTTATTCAGGACTGAATAGTGTCCTACAGTCTGAGAGCCAAAGAGAGGATAGTCATTTTTTTTTTCTTACCAAATAATATTTTGTTTTGGGAAGGAAAATTCAAATTTAAAAATATTTAAGAGACTTTCCTGGAAGTTCAGTGGTTAAGACTCCATGCTTCCTCTGTAGGGGGCATGGGCTGATCTCTGGTCAGAAAACTAAGATTCCAGATGCCACATGGTGTATGGCCCCCCCAAAAGCTAAACATTTAAAAATATATAACATATAAATGCAATTTTTTTTGGCTTTGCCCTGCAGCACGCAGGATTTTAATTTCCCAACCAGGGATTGAACCTGCACCCCTTGCAGTGAAAGCACAGCTTTCACTTAACCACTGGACCACTGGACCACTATGGAAGCCCTGCATACTGAGTTTACAAAAAGACAAACTTGATTAAAATACTTGATTACTAAATGAATAGGGATTTGAGAATGTGTTTTTTTTAGTAGTTATTTATTTATTTGGCTGTGCCATGACACATGGGATCTTAGATCTTCTTTGAAGCATGCTGGATCTTTAATTGCAGCATGTGGGATCTAGTTCCCTGACCAGGGATCAAACCCAGGCCCCCTCCATTGGGATCATGAAGTCTTAGCCACTGAAACACCAGGGAAGTTTTGAGAATGTATTTTTTTTTGAGAATGTACTTTATAAGATCTTTTATTCAATAGAAGCTATCTATGTAGCTAATATGTACATATATGTAAATTTAAAATTCATGGATATATATGTAAAGATATAAAATAAATATGCATATATAAATAAATAATAAATGCATGTATATATTCTTAGGTATATTGCCTAAGATTCAACTGGACATAATTTTCACATTATCACTTAATCAAAATCATACCTGTTAATTCATAAATTATACCTGTTAATTCACACAACAAAATGAAAGGTTGATAATGACAATGTAAAACAGGTGTACTCTTTTGAGTATTTATTGCTTATTCAGATATTCAAAAGTATTGCTGCTGCTAAGTCACTTCAGTCGTGTCCGACTCTGTGTGACCCCAGAGACGGCAGCCCACCAGGCTCCCCCGTCCCTGGGATTCTCCGGGCAAGAACACTGGAGTGGGTTGCCATTTCCTTCTCCAATTCAAAAGTATTAAGGAGGTATAAAAAAAATGCCCAAGTCATTTCTAACAACACTAAAGCAGTTAGAAGTAACACTAATAAAACATGTGAAATTACATAGGTCACTAGACCTAAAAAACTGTTATAATGGAAGACAAAGAACAGCCAAGCAAGAAAAGGAAAAATTGGAAATGAGAAGAGGGAAAAGAGGAACTGAGCTAACCAAAGCCCTGGAAGGATCACTGGCAATCAGCATGGAAGAGTGTAACATAGGAAAAATGTGCTTATACAAGTTAACCACTGATTGCAAGGACTTTATGTACTGTTCTTACACAGCTCATACCTCTCATTCCATTTGTACTCATTGGGATACAGATTAGACAGACTGCTGTATCCAAAGGGCCCAACATATAATGACAGCAGGTAAAATCCAGGGTCTGTAAGGTGGCTTGACTTAGTCCTCAGTGTCTGGGACCGAGGATCCTTCTATTTTGTGGCTTTGCCATTCTTAAAGATGTTGCCTTTATCATTCACACCACTGAAAATGGCTCATTACGATACCAACTGAGTCCACATTCCAGCCAGTAGGAAAAGGAAAAGAGGGCAGAGAAGGCCTTATGAAACCTGGCATGGTTATTAGAAAGGGAAATGAAAGAGAAAGACACCTGACAGTGTGTCCAATGCAATTTAAGAATAGTTCGATTTGGAAATTTGAACAGTCCCGGTAGGCAATACTGTATCTTTCTAGGAAAAAATTATCAATCTCTGAGGTACCCCCATCCATCCTGTTTCTCTCCTGGAGGTTCCTGGTATAAATGGAAGAGGGATGTGGTTTCTGTGTCCCCATTGATGTGGGATGGATTGGCTCACCAGTTTCAGCAGGGTACAGTCATCAAGGTGATCTCTTTCCAGGTCACTGTAACAATCACGGATAAACTCCTCTGCCTTTGGTTTTACTTTCACGTGTTCAATACAGTGATTCCTGGACCAGCAGCCTCAGTACCACCTGGGAACTTGTGAGAAATGCAAAGTATTGAGTCCTAATCTAGACCTACTGAATCAGGAACTCTAGGAGTGGAGCCCAGCAACTGTGTTTTAACAAATACTCTAGGTGATTTGAGGCTTATTACATTTTAAGAGACATGATTTAATGCAATTCACTGAAAGGACAAATCAGAATACATGCTTAACTGACTGACTCTGTTTTTGTCTTGGTCTCTCTTGTTTTTACCATTCCCTGGATCTAAATGAAGTAAGTGTTTTGTTTACTTCCCCTAATGTAATAGGCTACTACTGTAAAGCACCAACTTTCAGAGCAACATCCCACAGCAAAACAAACCAACAAACAAAACTCTTTGAGTTTGGTTGGAATAAGTTATGTGGAAAATAACCTGGATTGCTGCATAATTCTATTTTGAGTACCAGAAGCTATTACATTTGCTTTGCATTCCTTCTTTAAGATACACTAATTTCCAGCTCCCTCCCCTGCTGGATACCATGAACTGACCTTGTCAAGTTGTCCTGTTCTCAGAGCAGTAAGAGAAAAGCATATTCTTTTTCCAAGTATTGCATTAACCAGTTGCACATACTCACTTTTGCCAAGAGTCTACACCTAAATTTGATGAGAAGGATGAAGAGGACTGGCTGCCTGCTCCTACATACTCCACAGGAAGAAATAGTACAAGGCAACAAAAACAGAGAAATAGCCAAAATAGAGAATGTCTAATTCTGGCTCTGTTTCCATCCCAGCATTCTCAGTGAAGTGCAGAGTTTCCCCAGATTATAAAATACAGATAATGTTCTGAATGCAACATTACATAAAAAGGCATTTGTTTTGATTCATTCTGTGGATAGGAATAATCATTTGTCTTCCTTCTCAGTGTGAGTTAGAATTTATACTGCCTGAATAGAAAACAGTTCAGTTTTCATTCATTTAACAGTAGTATATTTCCTTCAGAAAGAAATCTAGTAATGCCTAGTAAACAAACAAACAAAAATGTGGAATATTAAACTTTTATAATTATTTAAAAACAATAACTCTATGCTACATTAATATTGTTGTAAATTGGAAAGTTGTCATTTTTGTGAATAGGGGATTTAGAGAAAGAGATGATTCTTGTCTCCACCTAAGCTCTTCTCCATATCTAACCTTTTGAATAATTGTTTCAAAAATGTAAATTGCACACTCCCCTATTTTGGGGCTTCCCATTGCATTTAGAGTCCCCTTCAGTTTTCAGCGCTCCACGGGTTCTGCCCTTGTGTTCTTTTGTGTTCCTCCCCAGTGTCACATCAGGGATTCTCTCCTTAGCCCCCGGCCCCCCACTCCTGCCCTTTGCTCATTTTGGCTTTCTTGCCATTTCTTGAAGGAACCATATTCTTTCCCACCCCAGAGCTTTGGGATATGCCCTTTGCCAGGAATGTCCTTTTTCTAACCCTTCACAAGGTTAACTCTCACTTACTCTTAATTTCTCAGAGAATTGTCTCTTAATCAGAAATTCTCTTCCTATGTGATTTTAGGAGTCTCTCTTACTAACCCTTTGCCTTCATACTGATTGTCACAATTTGTTATGTGTTATTTGCTGCTTTTTACTGTCTAAATTAGATTATAAATCCTGTACCATCAGAGATCTTTTCTATTTTGCTTCCAGCATAGGGCCTGGCACACAGGAGGTGTTCAATAATTTTTTTTCCCAAACCTTTCACTTTTATGTATTTACTTTTGGCTGTACCTCGAGGCATGTGAGATTAGTTTCCTGATCAGGGATCCCACCTGTGCCCTCTGCATTGGAAGGTGACATCTTAACCACTGGACCACCAGGAAAGTCCCTAGGAGGTATTCAATAAATATTTGATGATTAAATTACCAAGTATGATGCAGCAAAATTGACACTGTAGTTTGAAATGTAGATGATAAATTATCCATAAGTTTTAACATTATAATGAGTTGAATTTGATTGTTCACAAATGGGTTGAATTTCAGAATTTGCAGACTGGTTATTTGACACTCAGATTACATTTCTCTAACGGAAAAGCTGTCGTTGTCAGTTCAGGTCTGCATCCACTGAAAACAACAGTTACAGATCTTCTGCAAGATCAGGACCTTAGTTTCCAATCAGGATTCCTGGTTTTCAGCCCGTACGTAATTTTTAAGGCCTTTGATTTTGTGAAATTAAGATAAGAATGTCAGATTCAAAAGGTGATTTTTAGGTTTTTTTCTCTTTCAGTGTCTCTTTCATGATCCAATTGTTGGCATGAGGAGAAATATTGCTGTCCAGCTGTGCTCAGGATAAGGGATAGCCTTAAGAAGCGAGGCAAAAGGATCACTTCCAGAAGTAGTTTGGAAGGAGACCTGTCAGCACACCACTGTAGCTCCAGGAGTAGAAATATGTTTGCGTGTAAGTGAACGAGGGGTAGGGAGTGGGGGAGGAAGAGGACGACTGCTCCAAGGAGGGGGGTGACCCTGGAATCAGTCCCATGTACCGTATGGCTGGAGTATCACACTGTTTAGTCACAGTGGCAGCTGCACAGCCCTAAGTACTGTCGGAATGCTGGCTATCAAAGACCCCGCCAGTGGCACGAAGCAGCCACCCGCAAGTGCAGCTGTATTACTAAAAGGGTCTAATATTGCAGCTCTCTTCCCTTCAGGTCAGTTCACATCAAACTCAGTTTTGTTTTTCAATCTGTCCCACACCTATAGATGCATAACAAGCTTGCAAAGACCCAGCTAAAAATTTCCTGATCAGAACAGGAATTTCCACTAAAAACACGCCTGACAGGTGTTCCTCCGGCCTTGTTTGAATCAGTTAGTCAGTTCAGCCACTCAGTCGTGTCCAACTCTGCAACCCCATTGACTGCAGCACGCCAGGCTTCCCTGTCCATCACCAACTCCTGGAGCATACTCAAAATCATGGCCATTGAGTCGGTGATGCCCTCCAACCATCTCATCCTCTGTCGCCTTCTCCTACCACCTTCAATCTTTCCCAGCATCAGGGCCTTTTCCAATGAGTCAGTTCTTCATGTCAGGTAGCCAAAGTATTGGAGTTTCAGCTTCAGCATCAGTCCTTCCAATAAATATTCAGGACTGATTTCCTTTAGAATGGACTGGTTGTATCTCCTTGCTGTCCGGGGACTCTCAAGAGTCTTCTCCAACACCACAGTTTAAAAGAATCAATTCTTTGGCACTCAGTTTTCTTTATAGTCCAACTCTTACATCCATATATGACTACTGGAAAAACCATAGCCTTGACTAGAGGGACCTTTGTTGGCAAAGTAATGTCTCTGCTTTTTAATATGCTGTATAGGTTGTTCATAGCTTTTCTTCCAAGGAGTGTCTTTTAATTTCATTGGGTCACCATCTGCAGTGATTTTGGAGCCCAAGAAAATCAAGTCTGTCACTGTTTCCATTGTTTCCCCATCTATTTGCATGAAGTGATGGGACCGGATACCATGATTTAGTTTTTTGAATGTTGAGTTTTAAGCCAAGTTTTTCACTCTGCTCTTTCACTTTCATCAAGAGGCTCTTTAGTTCTTCATTTCTGCCATAAAGGTGATGTTATCTGCATATCTGAGGTTATTGATATTTCTCCTGACAGCTTTGATTCCAACTTATGCTTCATCCAGCCTGGCATTTCTCATGATGTACTCTGCATAAAAGTTAAATGAGGTGGCAATATGAAGCCTTGACGTACTCCTCTCCCGATTTGGAACCAGTCTATTGTTTCACATCCAGTTCTAACTGTTGCTTCTTGACCCGCATACAGATTTCTAAAGAGGCAGGTCAGGCAGTCTGGTATTCTCATCTTTTTCAGAATTTTCCAGTTGGTTGTGATCCACACAGTCAAAGGCTTTGGCATAGTCAATAAAGCAGAAATAGATGTTTTTCTGGAACTCTCTTGCTTTTTTGATGATCCAGAGGATGTTGGCAATTTGATCTCTGGTTCCTCTGCCTTTTCTAAATCCAGCTTGAACATCTGGAAGTTCATAGTTCATGTACTGTTGAAGCCTGGCTTGGAGAATTTTGAGCATTACTTTACTAGTGTGTGAGATGAGTGCAATTGTGCAGTAGTTTGAGCATTCTTTGGCATTGCCTTTCTTTGGAATTAGAATGAAAACTGACCTTTTCCAGTCCTGTGGCCACTGCTGAGTTTTCCAAATTTGCTGGCATATTGAGTGCAGCACTTTCACAGCATCATCTTTTAGGACTTGAAATAGCTCAACTGGAATTCCATTACCTCCACTAGCTTTGTTCATAGTGATGCTTCCTAAGCCCACTTGACTTTGCGCTCCAGGATGTCTGGCTCTAGGTGAGTGATCACACCATCGTGATTATCTGGGTCCTGAAGATGTTTTTTGTATAGTTCTGTGTATTCTTGCCACCTCTTAATATCTTCTGCTTCTGTTAGGTCCATACCATTTTTGTCCTTTATTGTGCCCATCTTTGCATGAAAGTTCCCTTGGTATCTCTAATTTTCTTGAAGAGATCTCTAGTCTTTCCCATTTTATTGTTTTCCTTGATCTTTGCATTAATCACTGAGGAATGCTTTCTTATCTCTGCTTTCTCTTCTTTGGAACTCTGCATTCAAATGAATATGTCTTTCCTTTTCTCCTTTGCCTTTTGCATCTTTTCTTTTCTCAGCTATTTGTAAGTCCTCCTCAGGCAACCATTTTGTCTTTTTGCATTTCTTTTTCTTGGGGATGGTCTTGATCCCTGTTTCCTGTACAATGTCACAAACCTCAGTTCATAGTTCTTCAGGCACTCTATCAGATCTAATCCCTTGAATCTATTTGTTTGAATACTCACCTCGTTTACAGTCAGTCCACTTCATATTTGGACAGGTCTCATTGTTACATCTTTCACTTCCTTATACTGTAATGAAATCTGCCTCGCTGGACTTTCACCTCATTTGTCTTTGTTCCGCCCTTGGGAACTATGCGGAATATGTCTAATCTGTCTTCAACATGATTGTTCTTTAGAGGTTTGAAGACAGCTGTCAGATCCTCTTCCCTAAATTCTCCTTTTACCCAGGTAAAATAGCTTTCAGATCTTTCAGGTATACCTTTTATAAATAGTGTATTAATGTGGAAAATATTTGAGCAGTTGCCTTAGACAGAGCTGAGTTCTGTCAATTTGTTTATTCAATTATTTATTCTCTTTGCACTTATTTGCGTTAATAAGTAGAATAAGCATGATAAATCCAGTAAAGAAGAGGTACACTAGGGAGGACTCTAACCACAGCAGGGGAGTTCAGCTAAGGTTGTTTTTGAAAGTCATGACTTCATGACAGTCGTTAACAAGGTGAAGAAGAGAGAAAGTGCATTTCTGACAGAAGAAGCAATATGTACAAAGGCCCTGTGTAGGGTAGGGCATGTGATGGAGGCATCACTTATCCTCTTGATTTAAGTTCTGTATATGTGAATATAGATTAAAATAACATCTTCCCTTATTGTCCCTCTGAAATCATTCATAATAAGGTAATCCGTTAACCGAGTCAGGCCTGTTCCTTCACTGTTCCACCAACAGTCATTCCCACTTCTGGCTTTTTCCTTCTGTTCTCTTTCTAGAAAGGTCACTCCTTTTCTGTATATCCAGTTCTTAACAATCTTTACAGTCCATCTCCAGTTCTGTTTCCTCTGGGAAATTTCCCTGGGTTCAGCCTCAGGTCTGTTTTGTGATATTATGGTTAAATGCAGGATTTTTAGTCCTGGGGCTGTGAGTCTAGGTTTGATTACTGACTACTTGGTGGCCTTAGGCAAATTACTTAGCTTCTCTGATATTTGATTTTCATATCTGTGCAAAAGAGGTAATGACAGTAATTGCTTCATTAAAGTACTGGTGAGGATTAAGTGAGATTATATGTATATATATATATCTGGAAGCCCTTCCTAGTGGTTTTTACTTCCTTGTTCTGTATGGTCTCTGTTCTTGTTTAGTTGCTAAGTCCTGTCTGACTCTTTGTGACTCCATGGACTGCAGCACACCAGGCTTCCTTGTGCTTCACTATCTCCCAGGGTTTGCTCAAGTGATGCTATCTAACCATCTTATCCTCTGCCTCCACCTTCTCCTTTTGTTAATAAGACTGACTCTAAGGATATAGGATAGGGAGGAAGCCATGTGCTTTGCTCCTGGGTATTTGAAGTCTCTGGTTCCCCAGCTGTCCTTGCTGCCTACCCAGTGGAAGTGCTCTCGCAGTTAGCCCAGAGCATGAGCATGCACACAGAGCCTCTGAGCTATTCACTGGCTGATCTACTGAGCTGACAGCTCCCCAGGTGCAATGCCATCATGCACAACCAAAAGAGCCCAGGAAATTACAGAAGGAAGTTATAGTCATGCTTTAAATGCCAAGTAAAAGTATTTAGCAGAATGTCATATCTAAGACTTTTTTGACTTAATAATTCTTTTGCAGAATCTTATTTTATAAGTATAGCCTGATGATTTTTAATAACAGAAAAACAAATTATTTAATTAATGAACCGACAAGTTTTTAAAGAACTTAAATTCAAATGAGGTTAACTAGGTGAAATTCTAGTATTATCTTTAAAAAGATAGCAACCTTTTTGTCAAGACTGCAGTCAAAGTTGTAGTGGAAGAATATTGAATTTCTGTCTCAAAAAAAGGAATGGAAGTATGCCAAATTGATTAAGTCCATTGATTTAAGATTTTGTCTGTTTACAGACTACAGACAATTGTGATTCAGTACTGCGAGTAATTTTCTTTGTAGAGTTAAAAGAATCTGCAAAATAGAAACTAAATCAGTGCTGCATTTGCAGTTTAAAATGCAACCCCTTACCAGTATCACTCTGCATTTATTTCATACTTCAGATATTTCTCATACCTTGCTAGGTCAGGGACTATAAAAGACATTTTAATGCATATCTAGTTCTGCAATCAATCAAGCTAATTTAAACTATCCTCTAACAGGTGAGGTAACAGATTAGTATTAAGGTCTGGGATTAACAAGTGGAAATAACTCATTCTGTGAGATCCTCAGGGACACAGCACAGTTCAGGGTTTAAGGCTCAAAGAAAATCTATTTTGAGGAAGGCATGAGTCACAAACTCTGTTGTGGACAGCTTTGTGTCCTATTAAAGATTTTATCTTTAGCTTTTGTTTCCAAAACATTGTCTTATTGTGATATAACACATCTTTACCCCACGGCCCTCAATTCTATCAACTGAAATTTTCTGCCCTTCCCTTTGTGAAACAGCGCCTCTAGTCACATTTACTTTGATTATTGTTTTAACAGATACTAAAACCAAGATCAGTGTGCCTGTTTTTCTGTTGCAATTATTTTGAATGTAAGTATTCAAACAGTATGTAAAATCTTACTGAAGCACGTAATTCAGAATTTGAAGCCCCAATTTTTGTTGTTTCACATTCTTGTCAACATTTATTGTTGTCAGTCTTTTGAATATTAGCCATTTTGGTGGGTATATAATGATGAATGGCACCCCACTCCAGTACTCTTGCCTGGAAAATCCCATGGACGGAGGAGCCTGGTGGGCTGCAGTCCATGGGGTCTTGCAGAGTCGGACAGGACTGAATGACTTCACTTTCACTTTTCACTTTCATGCATTGGAGAAGGAAATGGCAACCCACTCCAGTGTTCTTGCCTGGAGAATCCCAGGGACGGGGGAGCCTGGTGGGCTGCCGTCTATGGGGTCGCACAGAATTGGACACGACTGAAGCGACTTAGCAGTAGCAGCAGCAGCATATAGGTACTCACTGGCATTTCCTAGTAACTAATAGTGTTCAGTACTTTTCATATGCTTCTTAGTCATTCATAGGCTTTTATTTGTGAAATTTCTCTTTAAATCTTTGTCTACTTTTTTATTAGATGGCTTATATTTTTGTCATTGGGTTGTAGTTCTTTATATGTCCTGGATACCAATCCTTTGTCAGCCATCTGTCTGTGAACCCATTTCTTCTCTGATTTCATCCATCTTGGTCTCCTTTCTGTAGCATAATTGAACCAGTGTCAAGTATTGTCTACGTATCTTGTCCAAAGACCCTTATAGGCCTGTAAAATGAATACCTGCCAGGTGGTATCCTTCTTTAATGCCATAGGAAGGCAAAAGTGGAGTTTCAGAAAACGATTGAATGTCAGGGGCTGTTTTTTCTATTTGTCATTCTATAGTATCAATGGTTATTTTCAGAATGGAAATTAGCGTTTTTAGTTTACTTTCAAAAAATAATTTCATCTAGTTTTTTTTCTTTTTTGGTTATTGTACATATCTTTTTATTAATTAATTTATTTTTAATTGGAGGATAATTGCTCTAGAATATTGTTTTGGTTTTCGACATACATCAACATGAATCAGCCATAGTATACTTATATCCCCTCCTTCTTGAGCTCCCTTCCCACTAGTTTTGTTTTTTTTTTTTTTCTGTTCATAAAGTAACACAAAGTAAATTAATATAAGAATAATTGTAAAATAAATAAAACTAATGTTTTAATGTTACTTTACTCATAGTTATCTAGGGGGAAAAAGTAGCTAGTGCTATCTGTGATTTCATGGTTATAAAGTTGATGATGATATTGCAAGTTTGTGAAGACGTCTTTTCCCCCCTCAAAGTGCTTTCACACCTTTTTTCAAATCTTTAAAATCAAGAAATAAACTTTAGAATTAATCTTTAAGAGAGGAATTAATACTGCAACTAGTGTAACTGTTAGGGCAAATTATTATATTCAGTATTTGTTCTTAAAACCAAGATGCAAGTGAAAATCTTGGCATGTTAAAGTACTTTTGCACCATGCATTACCACACTGATAATGATGCAAAAGATTAAAAACACTTCAAGCATCCCCCTATAGGAGACCAATTCAGATAAACTGTTCATGCAGATGGTGGAATACTTCCCCTTCTATGTCTCCTCCTACTGAATATATCACTTATGTTGTTTTATTTTTTCTTCCTTATTTCATAACCATAGAATTTTACAGATAGAAAGCACTTTGGGGTCTTCTGACTCTATTCCCTCATTTAATAGAGGAAGAAAAAACAGATACTTTAAAAAAAAAAGTCCAAAACAATAGAACTCACAATTTTGGAAGTTGGGACTAGACATAAGTCTTTTTTTGATTTCATAATGAAATCTTTTCATTATCTGAATAATCTTTTGATTTCATCTTTCTCCTCTGTTATCAAACCCTATGGATTTGTGCTTTAAGATGACATATTTACCCTTTTCTTTCTACTGTGTTTGCCAATATGGTGTCTATATCTAAACTGGATTGTCACTCAGACTGATCTTTTTTCCTCAGGTGCATCTTGCACTCTTTTGTCACACTGATTTTCCTAATGTAGACCTTTCATCAGTTATCCTTGAATACTCCAGAAACTTCGGTAATCGCCACTGAATCATGTCCTAAATTCTCAAGGATCTCCATACTCTAATCCCATCCTGCCTCTGCATCCTTATTTCCCACTCCCCCCAACCTACACCTGCCCATCAAAATGGTCTCACTGTGCCCTGGCTGTATGTGAACTCCTCCTGTGGTTCCTTACACTGGTAAACTGCCTACTCTTCTCTCCATTTAGCTACTTACATATAGTTCGTAGTTCAACATGTAGCTCAAGCTGTACCTTCTCCAGTTTTCTAAATTTTCTCAATTGCGGTGATTTCTAACCCCTACACATACACTACAACATCCCACTTAGCAACTGATACCTGTACTGGCTTTATAACTGATAAAACCCCAAATCTCAGTGGCTTAATATCATAGATCTATTTGTTGTTCAGTGAAGATAGTGTAAGTGTTCGTGTGTTGCTCATGATGGTGGTAGGGGAGCTGTGCTTTTCACAGCCATTTAGAGGTCCAGGGTGATGCAGACGCTGTCATATTGAATGCAAAGTTCCCAGAGTTGCCCAGGCATTGGAGAAGAGTGGAGAAGGTACATCTGCTTCTTAGGCACCTCAGTCAAGTTGGGACAAGTCAACACTTTTGGTAATGAGGACTAATCACCTTTGCTGGGAAATGTACCCCCTGACTGGGCAACTGCATCCTTGGAACTACTCTACTCTTACTCTGTTGTATGGTGGGAAGCACAAATCTCAGAGAGGGGACTAACCATCTGGCTTTGTTACAGTGTTATCCTGCACTGATTTTAATTGCTTGGTGTCTTTGTATTCCCAGCTGGATTTTACACTGTAACTAAAATTCCACAAATGTATATAACAAAATAAGAGTCTGGCACATAGTGTATGCTTAGTGAATGATTGTTAAATAACAGAATAATTCATGCAGTCTTCTTTTTCTTTGAGTTTCTAATTCCTAAATTAAACCAGAAAGAAAAACAAAATAACAAATCTCTAGAGGTTCTGTCTTTGTCTTTTTAAAGAACACATTTGCATTGGATTCTTCACAGGCAGAAAGTGAAATTTAGCCAAGTTGTGTGTGTTAATCGCTCAGTCGTGTCGGACTCTTTGTGACCCCGTGGACTGTAGCCCGCCAGGCTCCTCTGTCCATGAAGTTCTCCAGGCAAGAATACCAAGTGGGTTGCCATTCCCTTCTCCAGAGGGTCTTCCCAACCCAGGGATTCACCCTGGGTCTCCTGCATTGCAGGTGGATTCTTTACTGTCTGAGTCACCAGGGAAGCCTTAGCTGAGCTATCTTCACTTTAAGAATAATAAGATTCTGTGCAGCTTCAAAAACTGTTTTCAGTTGGTGTATTGTGTTTCTCTTTCTTTTCCTAAACCTGTTCTGTTATTGAAAAATTGACACATATACAAAATAGAGTGAATGTTGTAACTAAACCCTATGTACACACCGCCTGCCTTCAGTGATGACTGAGGATCCAAACCCTATTTTAGACATCCCTTTAAAATATAGGTTTTTAATTACAGTTCTTCTCTCTCCCTCAGTTTTTTCTTGGAATTTATTTATTGAAGAAACCAACTCATTTGTCTTATAATGGTTCTCACGTTCTGAATTTGGCTGAATCCATCCTTATGGTTCCTTTCACAGTTTAGTGTACCTCTGTCCCCAGTATTTCCTGTAAACTGAAGTTAGATCTAGAATCTTAATCAGATTCTGGTTTGATTTTTATCATAGGTGAGGTTATGTATATCCGCCAGAAAAGACATAATGTCTCGTCATCTCTCTTTTTTGCTGCTGACATTTGTCAATGGGTTTAAGAGTTGTCACCCTCACCCATCCGTTATAAAGTCCTCCCCTAGCTTTCACCTTTGGCCTTGGCTGCCACTGATGATCCGTTATTTCATTATGCACATCCTGTGTTTGTTTACAATAAGATCTTCCAGAATTTTGAAATGTTTTATTATTTTTTCATCTTATATTATTAAATATATTTTAGAGATTTAAACCCCACCCCCATCATAAATGTGGTAATTAAGATCTGTTTGACACCAAGTATTTTCACATACACTGTTTCACAGATACCATCTAATTATCACAAAACACCTTGGTGTTAAGCTGGCTCTGTGACCTTGGGCAAAGGTCCTCATCTTAGAGATGAGGCAAACAATAATAGCCACCTCTAGGATTATTATGAAAATTAAACAAGTTAAATACAGTCAAGTTGTTTAGAATAGTGCTCACCATATTATAGTAAGAGTGAAATAAAAATTTGCAGTTGCTATTATATTATGTTGCTATTGTCAAAATTTCTTTCAATTTTAATCTATTATGTTACAGTTTTAACTAATGTTTCTTTGACATTTTTATTTTAGTTTTCATGAAGATTAATAGAAACAATTTAATTACTGTGTTTCCATGTAGTTTCATAGTCTCTGATCCTCCGAGTCATAACCTTGATTAGCTTACTTGTGATAGCAACTTAGCTTTTACTGTTGCTTAACTGTTAAATATTATTTAAATGCTCTGTTTTCTTTATTTATAGAAGACCAATGAACAATCATTTTCTAGCCCCAACCACTCCCTCACCCCCCAAAAAAACAATTAAAAAAAAGATAATATTTAACTTGTACTATTTAGGCTATCTATACCATATACCTATATCTGTATCATTATGAGATTAAAAAAGCAGCATGCTTTCACTATTTTGTATGATAAGCTTTTAACACATTTTAGAATAAACCTTAATGAAATCATAGCATCAGAGCTTAGAGGATTTTGGAGAGCATTTCATTTGCAGGTGAAGAAGCTGAGGACTAACTAGGTTAAATGACTCATCCCAGTTGTCCAGCTGCAACACAACCAACCAATGGCAGAGCCAGGACTAATATCCAGATCTTAAGTCAAAACCAGCCCAGGTCTCTAAACTCTCCATTATACTGCATCATGCCCAACTATTTTTACTCTTCCTCCATTAATGCTCACAATACCTTTCTACAGCCAACAATATTAATATTTAGAGTTAAAACTGCACGCTTGAAGACACACATGTCTGTGGAAGTTAGCAATGTAGAACCCAGAAACCCCTCTCTGTTTCATGACACCTGAGTGATAACAGATGGTAAATATAAGTAAGACTGAGTATAATGTGTATGTACATTAATGCTTAGACGTAAAGAGAAAGGACATCTCCTTTCCACCAACTCTGTGGAAAGGTGACACACTCGTGACACATAGTCATATATGAGGCTAGAATTGCAAGGCAGATTTTAGGTAATTTTTTATTTGTTTTTTTTTTTTGGTTTTACCTTTAATTGTGGAGAATTTTAAATATACACAAAAGTAGACATAATAGTATAATGAAATCTTATGTTCCCATCACTCGGCCCCAGTCTACATTAACCCGTTAAGGTCAATCTTATCCCATTCCTTCCCTCATCCACTCCCTGTTTTGTGTTATTTTTTAGCATATTTTTCTAGAAGACAGAAACAGTTTTTTTTTTTTTTTTTTAATATTTATTTTAATTTATTTATTTGGCTGCACTGGGTCTGAGTTGTGACATGTGGGATCTTCATTGCAGCATGCGGGAACCTTTTTTAGTTTTGGCCTGTGGGATCTAGTTCCTTGACTAGGAAACGAACCCGGGTCCCCTGCATTGAGAGCTTGGAGTCAACTGCTGGACCACCAGGGAAGTCCCCAAAAACAGTTTTAAAATACCTCTTACACTGTTGGTGGGAATGCAAACTAGTACAGCCACTATGGAGAACAGCGTGGAGATTCCTTAAAAAACTGGAAATAGAACTGCCTTATGATCCAGCAATCCCACTGCTGGACATACACACTGAGGAATCCAGAATTGAAAGAGACACATATACCCCAATGTTCATCGCAGCACTGTTTATAATAGCCAGGACATGGAAGCAACCTAGATGTCCATCAGCAGATGAATGGATAAGAAAGCTGTGGTACATATACACAATGGAGTATTACTCAGCCATTAAAAAGAATACATTTGAATCAGTTCTAATGAGGTGGATGAAACTGGAGCCTATTATACAGAGTGAAGTAAGCCAGAAAGAAAAACACCAATACAGTATACTAACGCATATATATGGAATTTAGAAAGATGGTAACAATAACCCTGTGTATGAGACAGCAAAAGAGACACTGATGTATAGAACAGTCTTTTGGACTCTGTGGGAGAGAGAGAGGGTGGGATGATTTGGGAGAATGGCATTGAAATATGTATAATATCATATATGAAACGAGTCGCCAGTCCAGGTTCGATGCACAATACTGGATGCTTGGGGCTGGTGCACTGGGACGACCCAGAGGGATGGTATGAGGAGGGAGGAGGGAGGAGGGTTCAGGATGGGGAGCACATGTATACCTGTGGCAGATTCATTTTGATATATGGCAAAACCAATACAATATTGTAAAGTTAAATAAAATTAAATTAAAAAAATAAAATAAAATAATTACCACATGACCAATTATCATGCCTAAAATTTCTTACTATAATTAAACAGGCAATTGGTATTCAGGTTTCTCATTGTTTTATTGATACAAACATCAGCTTTCTTAGTTTGTTTTTTGAATCAGAATCTAATCCCTCACACTGTGATTATTTCTTTATATGTTACCTCTCTGTTTCTTTACTCTTTGCAATTTATTTGTTGAAGAAAACAGATTTTTTTTTTAACCTGTCACTTTCCTCATAGACTGGACTTCGCTGCTTATATGCCTGCAGTGTAGTTATAAGACAGCTTAAAACATTAAAGAAAGGTTTGCACGTAATTATTATCAGGTTTCACCAGTTTGGTGGTAATATCTTGGGCACCGATGATGACAAGCAGAGGTCTGGGCTTTGATGCTGCTGGCTGTGAGTGCCTGGTGACGGTGTGAGGTGGGCTTCTTCAAATGAGCAGCTGCGGCCAGGCTGAGAAAGCTTGGCTAGTGCCCCAGTCCCTTCCTCCTCTCTAATCTGAATCGGGCATTTTTTATACCAGAGCATCCCTTTTCCTTCACAGTGGTTGTCACAATGCGTAATTGTAGTGGTCTTTGAAGATTTATAGTCAGAAAAGTCAGGGGTGCATGAATGTGACCGTGTATATAACTAAATTCTTTATAACACACAAGGCATGGTTTCTAGCTCAGCATGGCAAAATATACATTTGACAATTCATGCTAATAATTTCCACATTGGAACTTTTTTCTCTTGTGATTAAGCACCAAGTCAGATTCCGTTCTTCCTTCCTCTTCTTTTCTTCCCAGAGTTGACTGTGTTCTTAGGCCAGGTCATCCAGTGTATATGCTGTTCTTAACTTGGTCCTCACCTTTAACTGAGTTTAACTGAGTTGGGGGCTATTTCTTCAGCTTTCATTTTTCCTAATTTCCTAGGCTTGTTGTAAAAACTCTATGGTGAGTCAGTTTTCCAGACAAGAAGAGGAGATTCAGAGGATGCAGGAGTAGACTATAGATGCTAAGGGGCCCTGAGAAGGGTGCTAGCATCCTGTCCTCTGCTGGAGCAAAACTGAGGAGGTAATTTCAATACCCAGATTTACTTAGTTTAATCTCAGGTTTGGCCACACCCAGCTAATAGGACCCGGCCAGCAAGGACTGAACGAGTCTTGGCAGATGGGCTGCGGCCACCTTTATAGAACCTTGTACATGCCAGGGTGCTGTGAGTAAACTGTTGAGAGGTTTTAAGCCTCTGAAGGGTTGGAGGGCAGTGGCAACTGCCAAGAGGCCCAGCAAATCAGGAGAGACTGAGTATGTGGACCTTGAGGCCGGAAGCATGGCAGGGACCAAGGCCACCAGAGTGTATGCCAAATACCACTTGTGATAAACTGTACCTGCTGGCGCATGTTCGTGACCCCCCAAGGACTGCATGGACAGCATCGCCACAGATGTCCCAGTGCTGGACGGTAGTTAACATTTCCTGGGGAAGTTGGCTCATTCTCAAGAAAAAGGGAAGCAGAAGGAGGAGGAAAACTTTGAATCATAATGAATATTTGTGCTGTGCTCTGTTGCTCAGTCGTGTCCGACTCTTTGCGACCCCATGGACTGTAGCCTGCCAGGCTCCTCTGTCCATGCGGATTCTCCAGGCAAGAATACTGGAGTGGGTTGCCTCTCTCAATGAATATTTAGTAGTTTTAAACAAAAAGGAACTGAGCTATCTTCAAGTGGCAAGGTTGAGTCAGTTTTTTTTTTCTTCCATCAGCACAAAGGGGACTAAAAAGCTAAGTTTGAAAAGATAAAGGCAAATTCCAGCACATCTGGGTGACTATAAATTTTATTTCTTTTTTTAAAAATATAAATTTATTTATTTTAATTGGAGGCTAATTACTTTATAATATTGTAGTGGTTTTGCAATTAATTGACATGGCTCTGCTGCGGGTGTACACGTGTTCCCCATCCTGAACCCCCCTCTCACCTCCCTCCCCGTCCCATCCCTCAGGATCATCCCAGTGCACCAGCCCCGAGCACCCTGTCTCATGCATCGAACCTGGACTGGCGATCCATTTCACATATGATATTATATGTGTTTCAATGCCATTCTCCCAAATCATCCCACCCTCGCCTTCTCCCACAAAGTTCAAAAGACTGTTCTATACATCTGTGTCTCTTTTGCTGTCTCGCATGTGGGGTTATCATTACCACCTTTCTAAAATTCCATATATATGCGTTAGTATACTGTATTAGGGTGACTATAAATTTTAAACTCACTACACAACTTGGATTTATGTGTTAATTTTTAAATGTCTGTCTTCACTATAATGTAAGTTTCATGAGGGCACAAACCATCCCTTTTATTAACCTTCTGCATTCGTAGCACCTAACCCAGTGCTCAGCACTTGACAGGTACTGAAGAGGAATTTACTGTATGAATATTAGGCCCACACATCTGAGCTCCTTCCAAAGTGCTTGATACAGAGCAAGCACATAATAAATGATCTTTTCTCTTCCTTCCTGGAAGAATATATATTTCTTTGGGCACAGTCCATCTTGCTGTTGAAAGCCAATTCTGCCTTGTGGCTCTGAAGGTAAACTGGCTTTGGTATTGTATACGGGAGTTACTTAAGAAACGGAAGACATAGTGTTTGTGTTTTCTAACCTTTTTCTATAGCCAAAGGGCGCACTGGATATAGCAGCAGCTGTAGCTACAACTATAAAGGGTCTATCCTGTGGAAGATGCTGAATACTCCATAGTCATTTCCCCACCACAACACAGTCCTGGCCTCTTAATTCCAAAATTGCTTCTCCTTTCCCTCTCAGCCTGAGATCGGATCTGTTCTAATTTTCCTCTCCTTTATCTGTGCTTTTCTCCTCTCCTTTTTCTTGTGTGCTTTTCCCCATTTGCACACCCAAGCTTCACCCCTTTTCAGGGTAGAACTCCCAGCCAGACAGGATATCCTAGATGCTTCACATTTCAGGCACAGTCATCTTGCTTTTTGGGAAAACCAACAACACATTTTATAAAATATTTCAATACATGACTTAGTATCTAAATTTTCAGTTCGATTCAGTTGCTCAGGCATGTCTGACTCTTTGCAACCCCATGGACTGCAGTACACCAGTCTTCCTGGTCTATCAACAACTCCCAGAGCTTACTCAAACTCATGTCCATCAAGTCAGTGATACCATCCAACCCTCTCATTCTCTGTCGTCCCCTTCTCCTCCCGCCTTCAATCTTTCCCAGCATCTTCCTTGCAGCAGGTAGCCAAAATACTGGAGTTTCAGCTTCAGCATCAGTCCTTCCAATGAATATTCAGGACTGATTTCCTTTAGGAAGGACTAGTTGGATCTCCTTGCAGTCCAAGGGATTCTCAAGAGTCTTCTCCAACACCACAGTTCAAAAGCATCAATTCTACGGCACACAGCTTTCTTTCTAGTCCAACCCTTACATCCATACACGACAAGTGGAAAAACCATAGCTTTGACTAGAGGGACTTTTATGGCAAAGTAATGTCTCTGCTTTTTAATATGCTGTCTAGGTTGAGCATAGCTTTTCTTCCAAGGAGTAAGTGTCTTTTAATTTCATGGCTGCAGTCACCATCTGCAGTGATTTTGGAGCCCAAGAAAATCAAGTCTGTCACTGTTTCCATCGTTTCCCCATCTATTTGCCATGAAGTGATTGGACTGGATGCCATGCTTTTAGTTTTCTGAATGTTGAGTTTTAAGCCAGTTTTTTCACTCTCCTCTTTCACTTTCATCAAGAGACTCTTTAGTTCTTTGCTTTCTTCCATAAGGGTGGTGTCATCTGCATATCTGAAGTTGTTGATATTTCTCCCGGCAATCTTGATTCCAACTTGTGCTTCATCCAGCCCAGCATTTCGCATGATGTACTCTGCGTATAAGTTAAATAAGCAGGGTGACTATATGCAGCCTTGACATACTCCTTTCCCGATTTGGAACCAGTCTCTTGTTCCACATCCAGTTCTAACTGTTGCTTCTTGACCTACATACAGATTTCTCAGGAGGCAGGTCAGGTGGTCTGGTATTCCCATCTCTTTCAGAATTTTCCACAGTTGGTTGTGATCCACACAGTCAAAGGCTTTGGCGTAGTTAATAAAGCAGAAGCACGATGGAACTCTCTTGCTTTCTCGATGATCCAGCAGATGTTGGCAATTTGATCTCTGGTTCCTCTGCCTTTTCTAAATCCAGCTTGAATATCTGGAAGTTCATGTTTCACATACTGTTGAAGCCTGGCTTGGAGAATTTTGAGCATTACTTTGCTAGCGTGTGAGATCAGTGCAATTGTGTGGTAGTTTGAACATTCTTTGGCATTGCCTTTCTTTGGGATTAGAATGAAAACTCACCTTTTCCAGTCCTATGGCCACTGCTGAGTTTTCCAAATTTGCTGGCATATTGAGTGCAGCACTTTCACAGCATCATCTTTTAGGACTTGAAATAGCTCAACTGGAATTCCATTACTTCCACTAGCTTTGTTCATAGTGATGCTTCCTAAGCCCACTTGACTTCACATTTCAGGATGTCTAGCTCTAGGTGAGTGATCACACCATCTTGGTTATCTTAGTCATGAAGATCTTTTTTGTATAGTTCTGTGTATTCTTGCCACCTCTTCTTAATATCTTCTGCTTCTGTTGGGCCCATACCATTTCTGTCCCTTATTATTGTGCCCATATTTGCATGAAATGTTCCCTTGGTATCTCTGATTTTCTTGACGAGATCTCTAGTCTTTCCCATTCTTTTGTTTTCCTTGATTTCTTTGCATTGTTCACTGAGGAAGGCTTTTGAACCATGGTGTTGGAGAAGACTCTTGAGAGTCCCTTGGACTGCAAGGAGATCCAACTAGTCCATCCTAATGGAAATAAATCAGTCCTGAATATTCATTGGAAGGACTGATGCTGAAGCCGAAACTCCAATACCTGATGCAAAGAACTGAGTCTTCCCTGATGCTGGGAAAGATTGAAGGTGGGAGGAAAAGGGGATGACAGAGGATGAGATGGTTGGATGACATCACCAACTTGATGGACATGATTTTGAGTAAGCTCCAGGAGTTGGTGATAGACAGGGAAGCCTGGAGTGCTGCTGTCCATGGGGTCACAAAGAGTGGGACAAGACTGAGCAACTGATCTGACTGAACCAGTAAGAAAAAATCTATGAGCTCAGTTTTAGACTTGGAAAATATGGACCCCACTGTATAGTATTCCTGTACTTGCCTGCAGCTTGTTACGTATGCTGATTCCCTCAGCAATTCACCTAGAGATCTAGTGGGTTGGCCTGAAACCTTTTAATTTTCTTTAATTCTTTTCATCTGTTAAGTTTAAAAAAAATTTCCAATGTACATAGCAAGGACTAGAAGGGTGAAGACATATGACAAGTAGGGCCATAAGTGGCAGAGAGCAGAGACAAGGAAACTTTTGAATGAAAAGGAATTTGATCCAGCACCTTTGTTCTTTCCCCAGTACTAATATATCTGCATGAATGCTGATATGAAAAAAAAAGAAAACTGGAATTTCCCTGGCAGTCCAGTGGTTGACTCCATACTGCCAGTGCAGCGGGTGGAGGTGTTCAATCATCCTTGGTCAGAGAACTAAGATCCAACATGCTCTGCAGCCTAGGGGTTTTGGGGGAACCTCATGGAATTATGGAAAACTGATATTATTGTTGATAATTAAGATGATATTAAGATGTTGAACTATCCAAAAAATACTGAAAATGTTGGTCAAGCTTGCCAAACAATATTAATTACAGTCATTTCAATGACCTTGTTTCTGTTGTGTCTTACTACTATGCAGCACAAACAGTGACATATAGCATCAAATGTGTGACTAAGCTGTAAGCTTTATTTGATTAGAACAGTAACCTGCCTCCCTCTGAATACCTGTTCGTATCTTTATATAGTCAGTGTTCATAGGTAGTTGTATATGAGCATGTTATCTTCTCAATTGTAAAGTGCTAGAAAGAACACTGCATAGATAAGGCCACTCTTTATTCTCATTTTTTGGATATTCAAGGCAAACTCCTGTTAGAATAGTAGGTTACCCTTGTTATGATCTCTGCCTCTTTTGAGAATTTTATTTCTGCCCCATTCTATCTTGAATAGGAGAATTTCACACTTCAAACTTACTCCACTTGATAAAGAACAGCACTTACAGAAAGGAGACCCTGGAGCTTTGACTCTGAGACCTCCACCCACCCACCTTCACTACTGAAGGCATTCTCAGTCATCTCTCATTCCCTGCAGTCTCAGGATCAGGGGAGGAGAGCTTTCTCCTTTCTTTGGGTGTGTGCCGGCGGCGGGTACGGAGAAGAGTAGAGAGTGGGAGTGGGCTGGTGATGCCTGGAGACCTCAGCACTGGGGGTTTGAATGGCCTTGAGAAGCTGGAGCCGGCTAGTCCTTCTGGTTCATGATCATGTCACTGTGTCCATTCCTTAAAAAGTGAGAATATTAGGCTAATAATTCTTAAAGGAAACAGTTTTGTAGTATGAATCTCTTCTTAACAAAGCACATGAAAGAGGATTCATAGCGTGGGCTTTCAGGCTGTTATAGTCTCCTCTCCCCAGAATCTGTGGCTCTGCTGTTTCGTGTCAGCAATCTGGCTTGTGGCCAGAGACAGCATAATTTCCAAGCCTGTTGCTCTGAAAACTATTGTCATTCAGAAAAATTCCCCCTTGCTTCATAAACTAGTACTTCCCAAATGTTTGATACTTTGAGAGGTTTGCAGACTAGCAATCATGTCATTTAGTTTTGTATTAGCCTCTCTTCCTGTGACATTATGCAGCTAAAACCATTGTGCTAGCTGATCAGGTACTGATGGAATTCAGCATTGAAGGATCTTGACTCTATTACTCAGGAAAATTAAACCTTGGTTCCCGGAGACTTGCACTCCTGTTCCTCACTTCCTCTCTTTAGATGTCCCTACAGAGTTGAGGACATCACTGAAGAATGAAAAAACAGTGCCTTCTGAGTTTCCCACAACCCATTGTCATGAATCAAAGGAAAATGGCACTGATAAGGAGAGGCAGGTTGTATTAGAATTATTTGAGTCCTTAGCTGGATTTCCTTACTGTCTGATTCAGTCCCTTCCTTTGTGTGTGCCTATCCATCTGTGAAGAGGGGATAATTACACCTGTTCCTTAGAGGGATGTTACAGAGATTCGCTTTAGAAGCCTGTAAAGATTTGTGAGCATAGAAAAGTATAATTACAAGAAAAATGTATTGTCGTTGCAGTGGTCCTGGCAAGTCTTAATTCCCGTCATTAATATATCGATGAATATGCATTATTCATTTTCATTATATAGAAGCTGGCTTTTCATGCTCCATGTTTCCTGATGCATGTATGTCTAAGAGGAGGGCATTGGGAGAATGGAGAATCAGCCACAAATGTGGGTTTTAAAAGATACATTTTCTTTTCACTCACTCGTGTTCAGACTTTAAGCTAAAGGAAATGAGTTAAAGAAATGACATGAAGAAAGTGGCAATCCTGAATGCCACTGTGCAGATTCTAATATTTTTCTAGCTTATGATCAAAAAGGATCACTTGAGTCAGAAAAGATTTATTCAGGTCAGAAATGTTTATTCTGGAAAAAAGCATCCTGTGTAAATCTTGGCAAATCACCTGAACCATTTTAATTAAGTTTCCCTAAAGATTTGAAAGAAAAAGTCAATAAACAGAATCCCTGTAATGGCAGTTGTCGATTATACCAGAGGCAAGGCTATCACAGATATATAGGAAATGCTAGTTTCTTCCCAAACACCATTTAACCTATTATTAAATTTTCATTGTCTTTTAAGGAGGAAAGCAACAGCTGTTTCCTGAAAATTGTTAAAATTGCAATAACAATGCTAAAATTGCATCAACAATGTGGTCAACTGAGGAAAAGTGCAAACAAATCCATACTAACTCAGAAACCCAGAATGGAATGATTGCTCTTTTTCTTCTATCCCACAGCACTCATCCCTCACCTCTCATTATGCAGATCCACAACAAATGTTGGTTAAATGCCTGCTATGTGGTGGAATGGCAGTTCTCAAGTGTGGTTCCTCAGACCAGCAACCACAGCATCATCTGAGATCTCTCATTAGACATGCAAACCAGAAACTGGCTGTGGAGCCCAGGGATCCTTATTTTAACAATAGCTGCAGGAGATGCCCATTCACATTAGAGGCGCCTCTTAGAGTTGGGATTTCACAGGGTAACAGTGAGGTAGACTGGGCTGTGCGTCATATGGGCAGTGTGTCCTATGGGCGGTGCACATAATGGCTGATCACCAGGGGCAGAGCCCATCCCTTGCACTCCTTACAGGGTGCTCCTCTGTCTGAGCCAGCTCAGAACTTGTATTTTGGGAGGGAAATTATTCTCTGGGATTCCGGTCTCATTCCAAGTAAAAAGCTCACACGGGAGCTATTCCAACTTGTGGTTAATACTGCGTACGATGAAAAACAAAGCTTTTCTCTACTGCTCTCATAATGTCGCTTACAGAGATGGAGGAGGGGCCCATAACGGAGAAAAAAATGGACGCAAAGGCCTGAAAAGGACTTAATCCTTACCATTACTATCTCTTGTCTCTATTATTCCCTACCACAACTCTTCTCCCCTTCTCCTCTTAACTTCCCCATGTCTAGCATGCTCTCCAGTGAGTATTGGGAGAGGAGAAAAAGTGACGGGGAGAAATGTTAGAGAAAGCTCAGAGAGAGAGGATGCCCAGGCCAGTCCCCTGCCTACCCATTCAGCTGGGATTCTCATTCCAAGGGGCTGCTTGCATGTTGCTAACTGAAGCGATCCAGTATCCAACGCCACTTCCTTCTCCCTCTCCTCAGACAAAAAGCAGTTTCTGGAAATAGAACTTGTCTTTGACTTAAACAGGATGTGACTATGATGTATGTTCCAGTTTCAGCTTTTGGTGACCCGACTCTCAGTAGAAGCACCATCCCCACCCCAGGCTTTGGTGGAGAGTGGTGGGCAGTGTGGCCAAATTCCTGAGGCCCATAGAGCACTTCAGTCCTCACACTGACTTAGCAGTCAGATTCAGGGGACCAATCATACTTGGAATCAATATTCCCTGCAAGAAACCTTCCCTTAGGAAGCCTTTGATCTTTGCAACATCAAAGAGAGACTGGGAGAGAGCAGACTTTACTTTACACCTATGGTTTAAAATTAATATGTAAATATATGAAAGAGAAAGAGGAACAGTAGATCCAGCTGTCTGAGGCATCTGGGTTTTTATTTACTCCAATCTATGTTTTTTTAATGAGATGATTATTTACAGAATATACTGCAGACTTCTGAAGGACAGGACAGCAGGGTTGGATTCCATATCATCAGTACACAGGGAGTTAGGATTTTCTTAACAATGAAAGAAACTTCAAAGAAGGCATTTTTTAATTTTCTTTTTTCTTTCAATCTTTTTTTTTTTTTTTAGTTGAAGAAATTTTAAAGAAAAAATTAGCAACATTGCTTGAATTTTAGAAGGGATTAACTACCCTTAAAGGATTCTCAGGCATTTATCCACTTCAGTTCAGTTCAGTTTCAGTCACTCAGTCGTGTCCAACTCTCCGTGACCCCATGAACCGCAGCACGCCAGGCCTCCCTGTCCATCACCAACTCCCGGAGTTCACCCAAACTCATGTCCATCGAGTCAGTAATGCCATCCAGCCATCTCATCCTCTGTTGTCCCCTTCTCCTGCCTCCATTCCTTCCCAGAATCAGGGTCTTTTCCAATGAGTCAGCTCTTTGCATCAGGTGGCCAAAGTACTGGACTTTCAGCTTCAACATCAGTCCTTTCAGTGAACACCCAGGACTGATCTCCTTTAGGATGGACTGGTTGGATCTCCCTGAAGTCCAAGGGACTCTCAAGGGTCTTCTCCAACACCACAGTTCTAAAGCATCAATTCTTCGGCACTCAGCTTTCTTCACAGCCCAACTCTCACATCATTACATGACCACTGGAAAAAGCATGGCCTTGACTAGACAGACCTTTGCAGGCAAAGTAATGTCTCTGCTTTTGAATATGCTATCTAGGTTGGTCATAACTTTCCTTCCAAGGAGTAAGCGTCATTTATCCAGTGGTATGTGGTAAACCTACAGTTTGCTTTTTGAGTGGAAATTAGGGAGTATAAGTGAACTGTTTTTTAAAACTCCCTAATATTCCTTAATCTTCTATTCCATTTTCCTGATTGGCTTTGTAGGATGTGTCTTACCTGGCTATACAGGGTATCTTTCACTGTTAAAATTTTTGTGTTTCTTTTGTTACTCAGTTCAGTTCAGTTCAGTCGCTCAGTCATGTCCGACTCTTCACAACCCCATGGACTGCAGCATGCCAGGCCTTCCTGTCCATCACCAACTCCCGGAGTTCACTCAAACTCATCTCCATTGAGTCAGTAATGCCATCCAACCATCTCATCCTCTGTTGTCCCCTTCTCCTCCTGCCTTCAATCTTTCCCAGCATCAGGGTCTTTTCAAATGAGTCACTTCTTCACATCAGATGGCTAAAGTATTGGTTACTAGAGTTGCACTATTTCTCATAAGCCTCTCTCCACATATATACTTAGTGACAGAGGTTGGTGTGTGAATATCCTTTTTAGATTATCTTATTGCCACTACAGTTAATAATCATAGAACTGTTTATAAAAAGAGACTTTGGGGATCATGGTCCAACTTCTTTTATTTTACAAACAAGAGAACCAAGTCCAGGAAGTTTGAGAGACTTGCCCAAAGTCACAGAGCCACCTGACGCCAGGGCTGTGGCAAGAATTTAGGCTTCTTAACTCAGTTGAGTACTGTGTAGGTCACCCTTTTGCATTTTTTTTTAAGTTAATTTTTACTGGAGTATAGTTGCTTTACAGTGTCATGTTGGTTTTTGCTGTACAGCAAAGTGAATCACTTATACGTATGTGTGGTGGTGGTGGTTTATTTGCTAAGTCCACGTCCAACTCTTTGCAACCCATCAGGCTCCTCTGTCCATGAGATTTCCCAGGCAAGGATACTGGAGTGGGTTGCCATTTCCTTCTCCAGGGGATCTTCCCCACCCAGGGACCCAACCCAGGTCTCCTACCTTGTAGGCAGTCTCTTGCATTGCAGGCAGAAAGTGTTAGTAACTTAGTCATGTCCAACTCTCTGCGACCCCATGGACTATAGCCTGCCAAACTCCTCTGCCCATGGAATTCTCCAGGCAAGAATACTGGAGTGAGTTGCCATTTCCTTCTCCAGGGGAATCTTCCTGACCTAGGGATTGAACCTGGGTCTCCTGAATTGCAGGCAGATTCTTTGCCATCTGAGCAGCCAGGGAAGCCCCTATTGCAGGCAGATTCTTTACCAGTTGATCCACTAAGGAAGCCCATACATATGCATATATTCCCTCTTTTTTGGATTTCCTTCCCATTTAGATCACCACTGAGCATCGAGTAGGATTGCCTGTGCTATACCTAGAGACTATCAGACAGAGTGAAGTAAGTCAAAAAGAGAAAAACAAATACCATTTGTATGTGGAATCTAGAAAAATGATACTTATGAACTTATTTGCAAAGCAGAAATAGAGACACAGATGTAGAGAATAAACGTATGCTTTTTTTTTTTAATACCTGAAATTCTTCACCCTCTTGAGACTCAGCTGAGCTTTTGGCCAACCTGGAGTACATATCAGGCTTTTTTTTTTAAGTTTTGATACTATCAGAGAACACCCTGACTGGGAACTGTACTGTCTGCTCCCAAGGGTGGACCCAGATTAGATGGGCGTTTGGAAAGGTGGAGTCCATGAAGGAAAAGGTGGAGCATTACAGGCTACAGGCTGCCATTAGTACCAGGCATTCCATGGTGATCAATTCCACGCAGGACAAAAAGATACCTCTTTTACGTTGGCTTGTATTTTTCTCTCTAGTCTCTCTTCCAGTGAAGGCCCAGAGACCAGGCTTCGCTATAATGACACAGATACAGATCATCTTTTTAAAGAAAAATTCTGCAGTGTGAGGAGGTATAATGTCAAAATTTGGAAAAGGTTTGGATTTTTGAGAATGAAGAGGGTTTAAATTACATATTTCAAAAACCTAAATGGACATATGTGGGAACATTCATGGACTCTTCAATAAACATTTTTTTTTTTAACTATCTGCAGATCTCACTGCTTCCACCTATTAAATTATTTTCGGTAAATAACAAGGATTTTAAAGAAGACTAATGCCTTGTCATTTTAGCAATTAACTGCTTGGATTCTCTTTTGAATGTGCTGGGCTTGTTTCTGTTTCTCTGAAGTAATCTGTATTATTAGCATGCACACAAAGAAAGGATCAGAGGCTTCCTTTTTTTTCTTTTTTTTTGGCACAGTAAAATCTTTTTCAAAAAGATTTTCTATGATATGGATTTTTTCTGTCAAGTCATGTTCCCTTTGTATATTGTGATTCATGGTAAGGAAAAAAAAAAGCCATCACCAAAATTTAAAAAGAAGCTACTTAGTGAAGAAGATCTTCAAGCAGTTAATGAGTCAGTGTGTATTCATAGAACTTTGATCAATGCTTTCAGGGACTATTTTGTACTGAGAACAAAGACACTAAAGAGATAGACCACTGGGAGGAAACTGGAGGGAGGGAAAAGGCTACCACGGAGGGCTGGAATCAGGAAATTCCCAGCCGTAATTACCAAAGCCCAGTGGAGGGGACAGTAGCAAGAATAAAAACAAAAACAAACCCAGAAGCACAAACAGGTAAAAAAATCTTTCATTTTAGATCACTTACAGCATATTTTCACTGTGGAATCTTGTCCAAGAAAAGAGGTTCGTCTGATTCAACAGCTGAAAGACAGCCTGTCATGTCCCTTCCCCCTACAGCTGACACTTACTTGAATCCACTGAAATGGAGTTTCACATTGTACGGCAAGAATATTTCATTTTCATTAAATTTATTTTCCCAGGAACATTCAAAAGAGCACACTAAACCACCGCTTTTCAAGATGGTAATTTATTTACGTAGTTTTTATTTATTCAAGACCCTGGACTGGCTGAAGCAGTCCCTGCAGGAGTTGCCCCTCCAAAGTCGGTGACAATAGGCTTCTGTGGAGGGAACTGCAGCTTCAGTAAAGGCAGCTTTCAGGGAAACAGGAGCTGCAGGCTCTGCTGCCAAGATTTTAATGAATTGCTTCAGATATTCTCTCTTGTGGCTTCCACTGTGCTTAGAAATCTGAAGGAAAAAAAAATCTACATACAGAACACATGGCAGTTGGACATTAAAAATCTGCTACACACACAAATATCTGTTATACATTTCTTTTTAAATGGGTAAGTGTTGTTAATAAAATTCAATGTGTGCATTTTTAGTGAAAATGTATTTGTAATATATATTTATTCTTTTTATGTATTTATTATATTTATGCCACCAGTTTCCCTATGAAATAAAGTCATCTGATTGCTCTGAAAAAAATGTTTAATTTTAGGAATTTTTTTTTTCCCCTGAGAATAATTAATGGAAGATTCCTATTAAGGAAAAAAAAGATAGTCATGTAAGAGGGGAAAAATTTTTCATCATACTTCTCCTTTTATTTGACTATGGTTTCTTTTCAGCTAGTTTTGGAGAATTCACTTCATAGAGCACAAGAGCTACTAAGTTTAGTAATTTTCTATGCATTTCTGTCAATGCAATCTAACTAGAAATCTTCACATCTTCTGATAATTCAATGTTTTAAATCAAATCCATTCATGTCACTATTTAAAGTTTGTTCTTAAGACAATAGATGGTATTTCCTTCTATAGAAAATAATGAGACTTTTGAAACACCAATCATTCTGATAGCATTTATGCTTAAAATATTTTTCATCTTCAAAACAATCACAAACTTACAGAAAAGTTGCGAGTATCACCAAAATAATTTTTTTTCCTGAACCATTTGGGAGTAATTGCTGATCTGATGGGCTTCTCAGGTGGCAAAGTGGTAAAGAATCCGCCTACAATGGAGACATAGGAGACATGGTTTCCATCCCTGTGTCAGGAAGATCCCTTGGAAGAGGAAATGGCAACCCACTCCAGTATTATTGTCTGAAAAATCTCATGAACAGAGGAGCCTGATGGGCTACAGTCCAAAAGGTTGCAAAGAGTTGGACACTACTGATCTACTAAGCATGCACAAATGCTGATCTGATGTCTCATTATTCCCAAATACTTTGGTATGTATCTTCTACAAATAAGAATATCCTCCTACATAACTACAGTACAATAATCAAAATGAGAAAATGAATTTTGAAACATCACTACTGCTTAATTCTCAGACCTGTTCAAGTTTATTCAGTTGACCCAATAATGAACTTTATTTTTTTTTATTGAAGTATAGTTGATTTACAATGTTGTATTAGTTTCAGGTGTACAGCAGAGTGATTCTGTTATAATTTCATATATATGTAATTTTTCAGATTCTTTTCCATCATAACTTCTTATAAGATACTGATTATAGTTCCCTGTGCTATTCAGTTGGTCCTTGCTATTTATATATTGTACACATAGTACTGTGTATCTGTTAATGCCAAACTCCTAATTTATCCCTCCCCTCTTCCCCTTTGGTAACCATAAGTTTGTTTTCTGTGAGTCTATTTCTGTTTCATAGATAAGTTCATTTGTATCACTTTTTTTAGATTCTACATATAAGTGATATCATATGATATTTGTCTTCCTATGCCTGACTTCACTTATTATGATAATCTCTAAGTCCATGCATGTTGCTGCAAATGGCATTATTTGATTCTTTTTTTTTTTTTTTATATTTGTACCACATCTTCTTTATCCATTCATATGTCCATGCACAGTTAGGTTGCTTCCATGTCTTGGCTATTATAAATAGTGCTGCTATAAACGTTGGGGTGCATGTATCTTTTCAGATTTTCTGAATATATGCCCAGGATTGGGATTGCTGCATCATATGCTCTCTATTTTTAGTTTTTGTTTTTTTTAAGGAAGCTTCAGACTGCTTGCACCAATTTACATTCCCACCAACAGTGTAGGGGTGTTCCCTTTCCTTCACATCCTCTCTAGCATTTAGACCCAATAATGAATTTTATAGCGAAGTATCCAGGTTACAGTCTTGTGCAGCATTTAGCTGTCATGTTTCTTCAGCCACCTGCTGTCTGGAACAGTTCCTCAGTTTTCCAGTGTTCTTCATGACTTTGACACTTTCAAAGATAACAGTCCAGTCATTTTGTAGAACATTCTTCTATTGGGTTTGTCTGATGTTTTCTCATGATTAAAGTTATAATTTTTGGAAATGATTTTATCCTATAATTTCTGTTTGTATTATTACCGATATTGTTTACTTTGATGTCTTGATTTTGGTGATATATTTGAGGCTTAACCAGTATTTTGTGGAGTGGTACTCAGAAACTACCTAGATATCTTGTTCTGCATTAAACTTTATTTATGTGTATTAAGGTGTGTGTGTGTGTGTGTATTCCTGCTTTATTTGATTTGTTACATTAATTAAACAGGGAGATCATTAGACTGTGGTGAATCTAATGCTGTGGCAGCCTATGTAAGCAAACCAGAATCTAAGCCCATATATCCGTCAAGATTATGAAATCAAAACTTAAGGGTTACCAGTCACAAAGAGCCAACCAAGTTGAAGCTAGAGCCAATCAATAATTTCCTTATGTTGTTCCCTAGTGGAGTGCTCTTAACCAGTTTCAATTTGGTGTTGCCCAATTCAAATGAAATTTTGTTCAAATAAACTCTTAAATTTTTAATATGTCTTTTATCTTTTAACAGTTCACAATCTTTTATTATCAATATTATTTCGATGCTCAAATTGTCCCAGGTGTGGCCAGTGGGAACCTCCTTCACATGTCCTGACATGTTGCCATCATTCTTGGAGCACATTGTTGCTTTCTGGCACTAAGAGATGTTTCCAGCTCATCGTCTTCTTTCTCGTACCAGACAGGTAAACTGGCATTGGAAGTATTGCTGCTCCCAGGCTTTCAATGGATGGAACTAGTGTATGTGTATATGTATATCTAACACATACACGCATTTATATCACATCTACATTTCTATCTATCATCACCATCATCTCTCTAAAGAAAATTATAAGTTTATACTAATACTTCCAAGTCCTGTCCAATACTACAGTTTACTTAAGCCTTTTTCTCTTTTCTGGTGACACCTCTGCCTGCCAATGAAAAACATGACTTATATCATTCTTAATATACTTACTTATCTGATACAATCCCCATGGTAAGTAGCCAGTCTCCTGACTCAGCTGCCATGGGGATTGTATCAGATAAGTAAGTATATTAAGAATGATATAAGTCATGTTTCTCATTGGCAGGCAGAGGTGTCACCAGAAAAGAGAAAAAGGCTTAAGTAAACTGTAGTATTGGACAGGACTTGGAAGTATTAGTATTCTGACACCACATGCTAGGTGACACCTTCCACCCCCCCATGAACACCCTCTTCATCCTGCTTGGGCCCCGAAATATAAATCTTGGCCAACATCCTGCCCTCAACTCTAGCTATGCGAATGCTTTGCCCCACCTGATGGTTAGAGGATGGAATTGTTTGGGATCAAAAAGGGAAAGGGTTTTGAAGGAGGAAGGGAAAAGAATGAGAGAAAAGGAGGAAGAAGAAGGGAGGGGGAAAGCACATCTTTGTTTAAATAAATCACAAGTAAGCAGATTAAGTTTCTGTTAAAATGATACAGTTGAAATAAGAGAACTCTAAGAAGCCCCTTAGAAATGGAGTGCTTTCTGACTAAGGTAGAATATAACAACATTTTTTTCCCCTGGTCGTTACAAGTAATACCAAAGTCCAGATATTAGAGATGGCAACCCAACTTTCACATGATTGTATACTTCTTAGATGATCTTTTTATGTGTTGTACATACCACTGTTCTTCCTATTTGAGAAATAGTAATTCCACACAGATGATACTTACTCATCAGCTAAACTTCAAAAGGGAATTGGGGAAGCATTCTTGCTGTCAGAAGTATTTGCTGCTGTTGCTACTAAGTCGCTTCAGTCGTGTCCAACTCTGTGCGACCAAGTATTTAGCACTGTTCTGATGATTTCAGCCCAATTCTTCCCCATGCCCTGATTTAATCAGGTATAATTCCTTTAGAATGGGTTCCAACTGTTGTCTAGTCCATCTTGTTAAATGTCAGCCCTCTACATCCCTTCTAATCAGAGGGCTATTATTGTCCGGAGCATTTCCTTACAAGACTTATGTCAGTCTTTTCAACAAACTGCAGGGAAATTACTCTCACACTAACATTGTAAATGATAAGCAAGCAGATTTAAACAGTTATTGTATCAATCACTGCTGCGAAACAGTGTCAGCTCTCTAAGAAAACCTGTAAAAACATATATGATGTCCCTAAACATACAGCCATCTCCACAACACACAGGACAAAGATTTGCACATAATATCAGGAAGAAGTTCCTTAAAGCTTGAACAATAATTTTATTACCAAAGTCAGAGTGAAGGTAGTCTTTTAAAAATTTAAACTAGCTTTTAAAATTTTAAAAATCCATGTGTGGCTAAGGTTTTAAAAAAACTTTACCTAATTATATTTCCCAGAGTTGACTATTGTTAACAGTTGAGGCAATCTTTAGAATTCCATTTGTAAATGGTAAAGAAATAGGACTATGTCTTTTGTCTCTTTTTAAGTACAGAGAAATAGGATTACCTTTTTGTGTTGGATGTCAGTGTGCCTCACTTCCATGTTTAGGACAAAATTTTAACATGACTGCAAAAACATTCTATCATAAACAGAATTTGGAACTGATTTAGGTACATACAAATTATCCATCTTGAACATCTTGTATATTTTTAAAGATTCCCTAGAAAAGCCACATCTTTGTTCATTTCCTGTTGTGTAGATCTCTAATATTGCTGAAGCCACATTCAGTAAAACAGTGTAAAGTATGAACACAAAGAAGGAAATCCCTTTATATCTTTCAGGGTCACTGTGTTGTGATATGCACAGAACAGGTGTACCTTGCAAGGAGTCTTGTAATTCTGAACCACTTGTCTCCTGTTTCTTGGAGTGAGATCTCTACTTCTGCACCAAATCCACACACACTTGAAACTCAATAACTCAGTCACAAAGAGAGAGAGAAAACAACTCTTATTTAAAGCATATAGTAGCTAGAACACTGCTTCTCAAACTTTAACAGGCACATGAATCATTTGGGGTCTTGTTAAAATGCACAGTCTGATCCACTTTTTACCTCTTTTCTTGCCCGTGTTTGCATCTCTCCTGTGAAGTGTTAGCACTTTACTCTTTCTCCACGCTCTACTTTCTAAAAGTCCTGGGCTAAGATCCTTTTCTGTTTCCTAAAATTTCCTCCCTTCAGTTTCTGATTTCTGCAATTTGCTGCTAGAACTCGTGGCCCATGGTCTGGTTCTAATTTATGGAATCAGTTCAGTTCAGTTCAGTTCAGTCGCTCAGTCATGTCTGACTCTTTGTGACCCCATGAATTGCAGCACGCCAGGCCTCTCTGTCCATCACCAACTCCTGGAGTTCACTCAGACTCACGTCCATCGAGTCAGTGATGCCATCCAGCCATCTCATCCTCTGTCATCCCCTTCTCCTCCTGCCCCCAATCGCTCCCAGCATCAGAGTCTTTTCCAATGAGTCAACTCTTCGCATGAGATGGCCAAAGTCCTGGAGTTTCAGCTTTAGCATCGTTCCTTCCAAAGAAATCCCAGGGCTGATCTCCTTCAGAATGGACTGGTTGGATCTCCTTGCAGTCCAAGGGACTCTCAAGAGTCTTCTCCAACACCACAGTTCAAAAGCATCAATTCTTCAGCGCTCAGCCTTCTTCACAGTCCAACTCTCACATCCATACATGACCACTGGAAAAACCATAGCCTTGACTAGACAGACCTTTGTTGGCAAAGTAATGTCTCTGCTTTTGAATATGCTATCTAGGTTGGTCATAAGTTTCCTTCCAAGGAGTAAGCATCTTTTAATTTCATGGCTGCAGTCACCATCTGTAGTGATTTTGGGGCCCAAAAAAATAAAGTCAGCCACTGTTTCCATTGTTTCCCCATCTATTTCCCATGAAGTGATGGGACCGGATTTTTAGTTCTGCAATGTCACCACAGCTAACCCATCCAAGTCTTTTCCTACCTGGCCCTCTCTGTGGTGAAAGTAAGGTAGCAGTACACAAATGGAAAGATCCTTGCGTGAGGTAGTAGGACTTTGCTATTCAAAGTGTCAACTGTGGACCACCAGCATCGGCATCACCTATGAACTTGTTAAACTGGAGACTCCAACCTGCTGAATCAGAATCTACAGTTTTCCAAGATCCTCAGGTGATTTGTATGCTCATTAAATTTAGAGAATCTCCACTTGGGGTGCTTTTAACAGAAATAACTGAGAATTCAGTCCAAACTGGCTTACATAATAAAGGAGATGTATTGGCTCTTATAATTAAAAAGTCTGTTGAGTGAGTTTTAAGTGTGATCTGATCCAGAGGTTCTTATGTTATCATAGATCTGAAACTAACTTTTTGCTTATCTGGGTTTTTTCCTCCAAGCCTACTCCCTTAATATTATTTCATTTTATTTTAATAAGAACAATACAAAAATATAGGACAATTTGTCCTACAGTGTTCAAAACCTGTTATGACTGTAGGATTCTTTGGTGGAAGTTACAAAAATTGCAAAATGATAGGCCTTTAAAATTGAGAGCCTTGGCCTCAAGTAAAATAAAAGTCTGATTCAACTTTGTTTAAACAATAGGGAAATTTGTTATCTCTAATATCAAGAAGGCCAGAGATAGGGCTGGCATCAAGAATGAGAGGCCAAGGCCCTCTTTCTCTGCAGTTCTCTGGGCTCTACCCAGTTTTATCTGTTGACTCCCTCTTCAGACTCGTAGCAGGACTGATGAAGTTCCAGGAATCATATCCAGGCCTTAAAATAGATAAAGGCTTTTATAGATTTCTCATGTCTTTTTTTTTTCTTTTTTTTTTTAGGAATAGAGAAATCTTTCCCTGAAATACCATATTCAAGGTTTCCTTACAACCCATTGTCCAGAATCGGATTTCATGCCATGACAGAGACCTCTAGTTGCTTCTAAATATCTGTTCTCCCCATTTTCTTTAGTAATATTATCCTGATTTTTATCAGAGCTTATGACTAGTCATTTAAATTTAATTCCTTGTAAATTATTTCCGTGTAAATGTAAATAAAAATGTTATGTAGAACTTGTGGGAAGTATTTTTTAAAAGGAAGGCAGCATCCTCTTTTATCGTTCATTCTGATTTCTATAATGCAGACATGATGGCTGAAACTTTCACATTCACCTTGGACCATGATGACAAAGACATACTCAAAAAACTGGAAGAAGCCTGGGTCCCTGATGATTTCAGAGACCTGCCCTTAACGAGCATTGGACTACCTACCTCCAGATAGGTAAGAAAGTAAGATCTGTACCTTTAATTCATTGTTAATTTGGGTTTGCATTGACTTCTGGTGAATCTAATCCTGACTAGTACGAATGCCCATTGCCGATCAGTCACTGGCAAGAGGACCTGTCACCACCTGACTGCGGGCAAGTGGATGGGGGTGGGGTCGTAATGATTACCACAGTAAATACTACTTAAAAATATATTAAGTACTTCTGCTAGAAACAGATTACTATAGGAAAGCAGCATTCTCAATATCTACATAAGAAGCCACCTTATTGTAAGTACTTTATCATCTTAGTTACAAAACTTAGATGATTATTTCCTAGAAAGTTCAGAAGAATCTTCAGTTCAGTCCAGTCTCTTAAGTTGTGTCTGACTCTTTGCGACCCCTGGATTATAGCACTCCAAGCTTCCCAGAGCTTGTTCAAACTCATGTCTGTTGAGTGGCTGATGCCATCCAACCCTCTCATCCTCTGTAATCCCTTTCTTCTCCTGCCTTCAATCTTTTCCAGCATCAGGGTCTTTTCCAATGAGTTGGCTTGTCTCGTCAGGTGGCCAAAGTATCGAATGGAGCTTCAGCATCAGTCCTTCCAATGAATATTCTGGGTTGATTTCTTTAGGATTGACTGGTTTGATCTCCTTGAAGTCCAATGAACTCTCAAAAGTCTTCTCCAGCACCACAGTTCGAAAGCATCAATTCTTCGGTACTCAGTCTTCTTTATGGTCCAACTCTCACATCTATACATAACTACTGGAAAAACCATAGCTTTGTCTATATGGACCTTTGTTGGCAAAGTAATGTCTCTGCTTTTTAATAGGCTGTCTAGGTTTGTCATAGCTTTTCTTCCAAGGAGTTCAGTTCAGTTCAGTTCAGTAGCTCAGTCGTGTCCAACTCTTTGCGACCCCATGAACCACAGCACGCCAGTCCTCCCTGTCCAGCACCAACTTCCGGAGTCCACCCAAGCCCATGTCCATTGAGTCGGTGATGCCATCCAACCATCTCATCCTCTCTCGTCCCCTTCTCTTCTTGCCCTCAATCTTTCCCACATCAGGGTCTTTTCCAATGAGTCAGCTCTTCACATCAGGTGGCCAAAGTATTGGACTTTCAGCTTCAACATCTGTCCTTCCAATGAACACCCAGCACTGATCTCCTTTAGGATGGACTGGTTGGATCTCCTTGGAGTCCAAGGCACTCTCAAGAGTCTTCTCCAACACCACAGTTCAAAAGCATAAATTCTTCAGCACTCAGCTTTCTTTATAGTCCAACTCTCACATCCATACATGACCACTGGAAGAACCATGGCCTTGACTAGACCGACCTTTGTTGACAAAGTAATTAGGCATCTTTGGCTTAGACGATAAAGCGTCTGCCTGCAATGCGGGAGACCCGGGTTCGATTCCTGGGTTGGGAAGATCTCCTGGAGAAGGAAATGGCAATCCACTCCAGCCCTCTTGCCTGGAAAATCCCATGGACGGAAGAGCCTGATAGGCTACAGTCCATGGGGTCGCAAAGAGTCGGACACGACTGAGCGACTTCACGATTTTCACGAATAATTTCATGACTGCAGTCACCATCTGCAGTGATTTTGGAGCCCAAGAAAATTAAGTCTGTCACTGTTTCCATTGTTTCCCCATCTATTTGCCATGAAGTGATGGGACTGGATGTCATGATCTTAGTTTTTGAATGTTGAGTTGTAAGCCAGCTTTTTCAGTCTCCTCTTTCATCCTCATCAAGAGAATCTTTTGTTCTTCTTTGCTTGCTGCCATTGGGGTGGTATTATCTGCATATCAGAGATTGTTGACATTTCTCCCAGCAGTCTTGATTCCAGCTTGTGATTCATCCAGCCTGGCATTTTGCATGATGTACTTTGCATAGAAGTTCAATAAGCAGGGTGACAATATACAGCCTTGATGTATTCCTTTCCCAGTTTGGAACGAGTCTGTTGTTCCATGTCTGGTTCTAACTGTTGAGGAAGAGGAACCTTACTTATGCATTACTTAGATTCTAATGGGTTTTCTAATAACCTCTATTAATTTTCATTAAAAATTATCAGCTGTGCTTTCAAAGGATTAGCCTCCAAACTATGAGGTTTGGATTTTAGTTGATTCACTTCTACTTAATTTCAACCACTTGAGCTTACAAATAAAAATGTTCTTTTAGCACATTTATTGCTCCAATGAATGCCAGTTTCAAACCTAGTATCTATAGTCCTTTCCTTAAAATCCTTGCAATTTTAGAATTTTTGGTTAGATTTGTTCAATAGGCCATTTTCTAACTTCTTCAAAATCAACATGTGTCGTTTCCCACTTTCAGAAGTTCTTTCTGGGTTAGGAGAATGGTATGAAACTTTTAATTTTAACATCTCTATTAGATAAACTATTTTTATTTACAAATGAATCAGTCATCCCACATCTCAAATTCCTTTAGTTTTCTTCAACACTAAAACTCAAGATGAAACTACAAAGAACCTAGGCTATTTTGAGGAAGTTATGTGGTTCAAATTCTGTGATTTCTCAATGTGGTCCCAGAATTCCACTCCAGTTAGGGTGTGGTATTTGTATAACTAGGAATCCTCAGGCTGAGTGGTAATTGAGTCTTCTAAGTCACTGGACATAATCAACACAAACACCAGTTGCCGTAGACCTGTGTTCTGATCCCAACCTTGTGGTTAACTACTAGCTTTGCTTCTTGAGACCAGACACTAATTTCACCTTCTTAAGCCTGTGTTCTCATTTATAAAATAAAGGTCTTGATTATAAGATCTTTAAATCTCCAACTCTATCCTATGCTCTGATATTTAGAAAGATGATGGTTAGTTCTTAAACCCCCCCAAAAGCAGAATATCCCTACTCTATCCAAAAGACAGTTCCAGTACCTAATGATTCTGAGGCAGCTTTCTTTTCTTTTTTTTGGAGGTAATATTTAAAGTGTGCAATGTGAGGTTTAATGTAAATATAAATTATGAAATGATTACCGCAGTCAAGTTAACACATCCATCAAAGAAGCAGCTTTTTAACTAAAGAAGATAGGACATTATCCAGTTCTGCCTTCTCTAGAGCTGAAGGATAATCCATCAGCGTTCTTTTCCTATTTACCTTCCACAGATTGTAAACCAGTAAGTCACCTTTCAGGGCTTCCCTGGTGGCTCAGTGGTAGAGAATCCCCCTGTCAATGCAGGGTTCCATCCCCGTGTCTGGAAGATTCCCTGGAGGAGAGCATGGCAACCCACTCCAATATTCTTGCTTGGAGAATCCCATGGACTGCGGAGCCTGGTAGACTAGAGTCCAAGAGTTGGACCCAACTTAGTGACTAAGCAATTACAAAAACCTCACCATTCACTAGTCTTTTCCTTAGTGAATTATCTCCAAAACTCAGCTATTTGTATACTGTTTTTATGACATTGGCTGTATCTTTCTGGTATCTTTGTTATTATTTCTCAGCTTCTCTATGTTCTTTTTTTATTTTATTTTATTTTTTGGTGGTTTTTGCCATACATTCACATGAATCAGCCATGGGTGTACATGTGTTCCCCATCCTGAACTCTGTTCTTTTTTACTTAAATTTATTTTGAGGGGAATTTTTATATAATCACTGCTTGATGAGGACTGTAAAATCAATCTTGCTTCACAAAAATAGAGGTTAACAGAAAAAAAAATCAGAAACCTACTGAGTTTTTAAAACAGGAAAGTGAAGATGTTTCTGTATGACAAAGGCAACCTGCTCCATTTACTATGAAGGTTCAGTGTAGTATCTCCCCATGATTTCAGTGATCTCACTTTTATGCACTCCCAATATTATCAACCTGAGTAAGCATTTCTGTTAAGAGTTTCATGCACTTTACAGGTAGGATGATTTTCTTATGAATATGGTGTTGAGAGTGTTGAACTACCTGAAATCAACCACTAGCTCAACTGGAGAAACAGGTCTGTATGGGAAAATCAAGAGTTTCTTTTATCTTTATTTACAGAGGAAGTTTTCAAATCTTAGCAAGCCTAAAAAAATCACCTTAAAAAAAAAAAGTGAAGCTGTTAGTTGCTCAGTCGTGTCCAGCTCTTTGCAACCTAAGACTCTGGCTAAAATGCACATTTTCTGTGCCTTGCCCAGGTCTAGACTAGAGCCCAGGAGTCCACATTGTAAAACAGCTTCCCAGATGACTGCAATGCAGGTATTTTCAGACCTTCACTTTGAGAAACGTGGCACAGAGCTCCTTCGTCTGTTACTGCATTTACTCATCCTTCAGTAACAGACGAGCAACTTCTGGGTGCTGCTGCAGAGAAGTGTGCCAAGAGGCAAGATTCAGTTCATGTCTCCATGTGGTACTTGATTGTCAAATGAGGTGTACTAGCAACACTTCTCTAGAGGTTCAGGGTTAGGAAGGTCACTAGGGGCTGAAGCTGTGAGAGGACTCTGTGGATCCAGCTTGGAAGGCTCTGGTGATCTTTCTTTCTTTCTTTTTTTTTTTTTTTTTGAGAGGGAAGATGGTGGAATCAGAGGGTTTCTGGAGTCAGGCCAACCTGGAACTGAAGGTCTAGGTGAAAAGGCTGGAAGGGTCAGGTAAAGCATAGGCACTTGTTCCTGGGGTTGGCTTTCCTCCAGGTCTTTACATAGGGACATGAAGACAGCTTTGAGGGAGAGTAATAACTTGGCATTCATCTTCAGGATGGGCTGGATCTGCAGTGCCAAAGGTACAGCAAGCAGTAGTGACAGAACACTCTCAGTTGGAAAGAAAGCTGAGTGGCACGATTAAAAACAAAACAAACAAACAAAAAACCATACTGGACTTGTTTTACTTGTATGGGGGTGAGATGGTGTCCAAAGTGACGGGTGACCCTGGAGGAAGGAGAGCACTTTAAAAAGACAAAGTGCAAAGCGAGCCTTAATTCAGCTTCCTTGAAGCCAGTGTAGGGAACAATCTGGTAAACAGGCAGAGGACCTGTTTGTGTTGAGCCAACTGACCCTTTCCAGCGTATCCACGTCTCTCTTAAAATAGAATCATCTTCTTCACACACTCCTCGCTGCTAGTGACTACCTAAATAATACTAATAAAACACCATCACCCTGAAATTGGGTCGAATAGGCCCAAATCGCCAGCCGCTTTGGCCCTGGTCATGAACCTGAAACTTCTCAGGTGAACCAGCTATTACCTCTCTCTAGCCAACTGGTTTCTGAACTTTGTTGCACAGTGGACTCACCTGGGCATTAAAAGAGACAAAAACAAAAAACCAAACACCTAGTGCCCACATGTAACGTGCAGCATAATTTGGGAACCATCGGTCCAGCCACATCTCCACAGCTTTTTTTTTTTTTAATTGGAGGCTCATTACTTTACAATATTGTAGTGGTTTTTGCCATACATTGACATCCACAGCTCTTAAAAGACCAAATCCTCCTTCTCTGCCTTCAGCCTGGAGGGTGCCAGCGGCGGGTTTGGGGTCGGGTGGGGTCTGATCCCCGCGCCGCAGTCTCCCTTCCCCCCAGCCGGGTGTGCACAGCTCGAGGCTCGCGCGCGCGGCGCGGGCCGGGAGGAGGCGGTGCTGGGGCTTCTCGGGCCCCGGAGGCGGCGGAACCGAAAGCGGCGGCGGGGGGGGGGTTGGCGGGGTGGGGGACTGGGGAGGGGAGAGAAGGAGGGGCGGGAGTCCGGCGCGGTGGTGCGCGGAGGGCCGGGAATGCCCGCGGTGCGGGCCGCTCCGTGGCCGTGTCCAGGCGATGGCTCTCCGTCTGATCGCCGACTTCGATCTCGAGAAGGACGTGCTCCCGTGGCTGCGGGTGCAGCTGGCGGCGTCAGCGGCGGCCGGGGCCCGAGGCGGCGGCCCAGGTGCTGTAGGCGCGCGTCCGGCCGGGGGGCGGGGCGGGGGGCGCGTCCGGCCGGGGGGCCGTGGGGGGAGTGGAGGTGGGACAGTCATTCATATCTAGGGATTCCCGGGCTGCGCTCAAGTGGTGAGCACCGACCCAAAGCGGCAGCCTGTGCCCCCTGCCAGCCTGTGAAGTTTGGTCCTGAAAGGGGAACGTTGCCCTCTTTAGAGTCTAGGCGTTGTCATCCTCACCCCGGGCCGCTGGGTGAAGGTTGGAGGAGCAGCTCCCGGGCAAAGTCTCGGCCGAGCTATACTGCTTCTTCTGGCGAGTCTTCCATCTTCTGGCTTACTGATTGCCCACAGTAAGTCACCTTAAGCAGAAAGGCAGGGGACACTAGTGGTACCCTAAGCATCATCTCATCAGGCGGAGGAACAGCTGCCCAGGCTCTGCTCCCCTGGCGCAAGGCTGTGGGGAGTGGGAGAGGGTGGTTCTCTATGCTTCATTCACATCTCAGCTGTTTTAAAAAGATTTGTCACCCGGGTAGGGCTCTAGCAAGACTAGGGGCTGGAAGGTCTTACTTTATGAGAAAGAAAAGATGCTCAGGTGTCCTGCCCTACTTTCTCAGGGTGGATTGGAATACATTCCCTGCAGTTGAGGCTTTGGTTTTCATATGTCTCAGAAATCCTTTGATTTTGAGGGAGTGAAAAGTGACTTTTGAGCCTTCCCAGCATTGATCAATTGAAACTTTAAAGAAGGGGAACTCCGTGATTTCTCAGGTTGTTTTGTAAGAAGAGAAGTTTGCTTCACATAATGTTGCATCTTCAGGGCTTAGGTTCAGGTCCTAAGCAATGTACCCTGGAATCCCAGTTGTGCACAGGAGCTAGCCACTTCAGTGTATTTCCCCCACTTCTGGTTTTCCTTAAGCACTGTAGACTGCTGGAAGGCATTTTTTGGGAAACAGCTATCAAATTACGGGTATCTACAACTCCTTTCCCCTCATCACTGGAGAAAGTTTTCTGTCCTGTGGTTTTAGCTGAATATTTGTAGGGTTCCTTATTTTGGCATGTTGGCTGTTTTGGTTCCAAATACATAGTCATCTTTGTCTAGCTCAAGACTCCAGTTTGACTAGTGAGTTTGACTAACGACTAGTGTCATTATTAGTAAAGGCTCACTTTGGCGGGGTAGGGGGTGGGAAGGTGCTGCATTTAAAAAAGTCTCCTAGATGTCTAAAGAGTTTCTGAAGGTTTGTGCTTTTCAACACAAAAGTCCTTTCTCTGGCATGTGTTCTCAGTCATGTACGACTCTTTGTGACCCGGTGAACTATAGCCTACCAGGCTCCTCTGTCCATGTAATTTTCCAGGCAAGAATATGGAGCTGGTTGCCATTTCCTACTCCAAGGGATCTGCCCAACGCAGGGGTCGAACCTGTGTCTCTTGAGTCTCCTGCATTGGCAGGCAGATTCTTTACCACTGCGCCACCTGGGAAGCCCCTTTTCTCTGGACCATCTCCTTATATAGCTAAATGGCAGGTGCTCAAGAATGAGAAGTTAGATGAAGTGTGAAATGCCACAGTCTTACGTTTCAGTAATGTGATTGAAAAGCAGTGTGTGAGCCGGTTAGATTTTGGCTTCCTTGTGTCTTTAATTCATCTGTGAAGACACATAGACTTGTACATTGACATTCCACCAAACAGCAGATACCCTTGGGTCCTCAGAAAGTAAACTTACTAGAAATACCAGCTTTTTCTCATATTGGTAGTATTTTGCTCCTACAGAGCAGCTTGGCAAAAATATTAGCCCTGTTATCCTAAAAGACATTATTACTTCTGATAATCACTAGTGGTGGCAGCTTAAAAAACCCCACAAGTTAATTCTTCTGCTGCTGTAATTTGTAGCACTGGCAGAGGAATCTGGAATTCTATTTTATCTCTAGCACAGCTCTGACTCCACACATTTGTGTAAATTATTTTTCTTTCAAAGTCTCAGCTGTTCAAATGTAAATTATGAATAATTATACCATTGTAAGTCTCCTCTCTGCACACTTGCTCTCTAAATTTGAAGCCTTAATGTTCTTACATAAATAAATACAGTTGAAGATTTCTTAGTGGTGCTAAGGAGTACACCTGATGTATGACATATTTCTGGCAAAATAGCCAGAGAGCTAGGCTAAGTTAGCCAGGCAGAAATTCAGTGGGATAGCATTTTAGTCAATAAGGGTTAAGAAATAAGGAGACCAGATTTGGTTACTGCCTCTGTTCCTGGTTCTGAGTTGAACTTTGGGGAAATTATTTCTCCTGAAATCAATGAAGAAAATATTTTTTATTAAAAAAAAATGAAAACAGTTATACAAAAGAATATTTTAACACATATAAGCTATAAATAATATAAAAGCAAAACCATGTACCTGTCTTAAAAATAGAACAATAGCAAGACTTTTGATGGTTCTTGGTTCTCCCTATTTGATCCTATTTCTCTTCATATGCCTCATCTATATGTTGTTGCCTACAACCATTTAAACTTTTATATTTTCACATTCCTTCAGTCTTATTTGTAGTTTTAACCTGTATCTATCTCCCTAAGCAAAATATCATTTCATTTTCTTTTTTTTGAACTTTAAGTAAGTAAAAGAATATCATATGTATTCTTTCTGCTTTTTTTTCCTGATCAGTATTGTAAGATTTATCCACATTGACTGGTATGTGATGTGTGATGAATTGCTTCAGTGATGTCTGACTCTTTGCGATACCATGGACTGTAGCCTGCCAGGCTCCTCTGTCGGTGGGATTCTCCAGGCAAGAATACTGGAGTGGGTTACCATGCCCTCCTCCAGGGGATCTTCCAAACCCAGGGATCGAACCTGGATCTCTTATACCTCATGCACTGGCGAGCAGGTTCTTTACCACTAGCGCCATGTTGACTGCTACAGGGCATTACTTTTCTCTGCTGTATAGTATTCCTTTTGTGTGCCTCTACAATATGGCAAACATGGAGATGCGCTGCTTAGATCTTTGTTTCAAGGAAGGGCTTGTCCCAGGTGTTGTGAATGTGGCAGCAGAGCCCTCAGCTTTCAGCATCTTCAGGGATGGCTTCGGCAGAGGGCTGTATCACCCAAGTTTATGCCCCTTTAGGTGTGCCCTCCTCTAATAAGGGGTTCAGGTAGGATATAAAAGCCTGGGCATTTTGACTCACATGGGACAACTGTGGCAATTCATTTCAATTCTGGAGCGTTCTTGATGGAGGACCTCAACGTCATCTGAGGCCACTGGACCTTTATTACAGCTTGACTTCTTCCCCCCGCCCCGATCCTGCTTCTTCTCCTTCCTGTTACAGACATTAATCCCACTTTAATAAGCACAATCTAGTAAATATACTGTGTACTAAAGTGTCTCAGGGTGTTTCCTACGGAACCCATCTTACTTATCCTTTTCCTGATGGTGACATTTGGGAGGTTTCTGGGGTTTGCTGTTATATTCAATGCTTTTACTAACCTTGTGCACATCACCTGGTTCAAGTTTCTCTAGGCTAGATGTCTGACAGTGAGGTTGCTGAGTCACAGGCTGTGCACATCTTCACTTTTCCTACGTGCTCAATTGCTGCAGTTGTGTCTGACTCTTTGTGACCCTATGGACTGAAGCCTGTCAGGCTTCTCTGTCCATGGGATTCTCCAGGCAAGAATGCTGAAGTGGTTGCCATGCCCTTTTCTATGGGATCTTCCTGACCCAGAGATAGAACCTGTGTCTCCTGCATCTAAGACATTGAAGACAGATTCTTTATCCACTGGGTTACCTCCTGGGTAGTACCAAATTGCTATCCAAAATACTTGTATCATTTGTGTTATCAAAATATTTTTGGTACTCAATATCTTTACAAGCTCTTGACTTTTCCAAGTGTTTAATTTCTTGTCAGACTGGTGGGTCTAAATAATACTTCTTTATGGTCTGAGGTTGAACATCTCTATATACTTAACTGGCTATTTGTATTTCTTCTGTAGGGTGTTCATCCTTTTGTCTGTTGTGGGTTTTTTTTTTTTTTTAATTGATTTTAAGGCATTCTTCACTCTGGATTCTAGTCCTTTGTTTATCATATATGTTCCAAGCATCTGTTTTTGTTTTTTTTTTCAGTTTGTAATTACCTTTGATAAATAAGAGTTCTTGATTATAATGTAGTCTAATTTGTGAGTGTTTTTCCTTTATGGTTTGTGCTTTTGGAATATTTTAAAGAAACTTAGAAGCCATTAAGACATTTTTATATTAACTTCTAAAAGCTTTAAAGCTTTTCTTTGTGAATTTTGTTATTTTTTAAATTCACCTGGAATGTATTTCTGTATGTAATGTGATATAGGAATCAGGGGAACACTGGAGCCTTTAGAAGTACTCTTGATATCTGTTACTTTTAAGCTGGGTGGTCATTACATGGTTTTATTTTGTTATTATCTATAGCTTACATGTGTTAAAATATTCTTTTGTCAACTGCATTGTTTTTCTCTGTTAATAGCTAGTAGTTCTACGGTCACTAACCAGATAGCCCTACCTTTTCTCATTGACAGCAAAACCACTTCCTTTAAACATCATGTTTGTGAGTCTTCTTTTCTGGGTTTTAAATTTTGTTCCATTGGTCAATATAAGGTGAAGACATCTTAGTAACTATCTTTCTGTTAAGTCTTTGTAATTGGTAGAGTACGTCTCCTCACCTCAGTCTCTGTTGGGGTCCTCTTGGCTATTTTATGCTCCTTGTTTTTACATTTAGATTTTGGAATCACCCTGTCAGATTTCACCAAAAAGTCTGTTGGATTTTTTAATTTGAGTTACATTGAATCTATAGATCAGCTAGGGGAGAAGTTGCATCTTTACGATATTAAATCTTCCCAACTGTGAACAAAGTATATAGCCTGTTATTTATTTAGAGCCTTTTTATGACTCTTAACAAGTTTTAGAATTTTCTCCATGAAAATTTACTAGATTTACTCCTGGGCAATTATTAGTTTTTGTTGCTCTGATAAATGGCACATTTAAAAACATTATATGTACTATTACTGGTATGTAGCAATATAATAGATTTTATGTATTAATTTTTGTGTCTAATGCTTAATCTCCTCTTGGAATACATCAGATCCTCAGGAAACTTAAGAAAAAGTCTGTGGTATGTGAATTTTCTGAGGTTTCAATGTCACATATACTTAAGACCAGGAAGAATGTGGGTTTCCATTCCTGTGTCTCCTTGTCTGCTTCAATTAGCACTAGATTTGTGAATTTGTTAGAATTTAGTAATATTCCAGACTAATTATTCTTTCTAATATTGTAATTATTCATCTTTTCCAGGGATGTGATATATTGTACCAGGTGACTGCCTCAAGGGTAGTGCTTTTGTTGTTGCCTCCTAGATATCCCCAAACAGATTTGGGGGCTAGAGAATTGGCTTTGCCACGTTATTTTTCTTTATTGTTTCAGTCTTCTCTTGCCACTGTCCTTCCTGTTCACTGTTCCTCCCCCTACTTTCCTAGTCTCCTTTTCTGAGTCTCTTCTCTTTCTGGCTTCATCACCCCACCCTTGATTTTCCTCATTTTATCCAGAATATGAAATATAAATCACATAATGATGTTTACTTCATAAGTTTAGGAATTATAGCACCTAGTCATGTTGAGCAGGAGGATTTATGTGAATTATTTACAGAATAGAAATGTCATAGGTATAATCATATTTTAACACTCCTTGATCTGTGTTTTAGAAACTAGTTCAAATTTTTGTATAAGGCTGTGAGACTCCCCATGCTCCAACAGTCATTAGAAAGAAAAGAAATACTTTTATATGAGATTTATCTTATTTCTTAGCAGTTGGAAACCAAATCTGCATACTTGGTAAACATCTTCTTTTAAAGTGAAATCACTGGTGTTTAGCACAGAATACACTGAGCTGGATGAGACTATGTGGCAAACCAGCTTAAATTTCACATGAGCTGTAACTTTGCCAACACCCTTAGTATCTACTTTTTTTTTTTAATAATAGATTTACTTTTATGCAAGTAGCTATCAAAATGCTACATTTTTTCTTCATGAACTCTGATTTAACTAACTGTAAAACTAAACCACATTTCCTCATTTGAAATTGCTAAACTTCCTCCTGGACTTTCCAATGATGAACTGTGGGAGAATAGTCAGAATGAATAAGCAAAGAGGTTATTGAATAAGTCTTTTAAAAGGGTGTGTCTAAACCATGAGCAGCTAATCTGAAGAGGAAGGGCTAGCGGGTTTATAGTGTGTGGTGAGATGCCAGTGTCTGGATTTCCAGTATTGCCAAATTTATCTAATGCAAATGTCATAGAGATGAGAACCATGTGCTTAACTGCAGGATTACTTAAGACTGCAATCATTGCTCCCTAATAGACCCATGAAGGCATAATTTTTATTATTTCCTTCAAATCTGTATATAATGATTACATTGTAAGCTGGTTATAATTGTGCTGTCTAATAAATATTGTTTAATGTATATTGTAAATATGTACTTCAGTGGTTCTCAGTTCTGGCTGCCCATTGGAGTAACAAAGCGAACTTAAAAACACACACAGGAGAGAGTAGGACCTTTACCAGCTCAAAAAAATCAGAATATTTGGGGGCAGGATTTGGGCATCCATGTTCTTTCAAAATTTCCCCTGATGATTCTAACACAACCAGCCTTGAGAACCACTGATTTAATGAAATAAGCATATATCATTTGTAATCTGCACTTGTTGAAGACTTTTTTTTTCTCTTAATATTATAGTGATTTGAAAATAGGTGTGCTTTTGCAAGGAAATTGGATTTTCTTAGCAAGATTCTTATAAAGGAGTTTCTTATCTTAGTTAAAACCTTTTAAGTGTACTTTTGAGAAAGTCCCAGCATCCTTATAATCTGGAAAGAAAAAAAAAATACTTTGCAAAATATTGACACATTACATTCCAGGAGTTTTGAGTCATATGCAGGATGAAAAATAACTCACAGAAATTCTCTTTAGATGTCTGCAAAATCTACCTTAAAGGATTTTTCAGTAATTACCCATTTTCCTATTATAAGTATGATAGAGGAAACAGTTCATTCTGTTTACCTTTTCTTTGCTATTCAGCAGTAAGCCAACTGAATCATACTATTATCCTAAAAGACCAAGGGATTATTTTTTTTTAATCATTGAGAAGTGTTTCTGATACCTCACTAGACATTGAAAGTTGTCTATACACATATATAAGCAACACTTGCCCCTCCCTTTGCCTTGTCTGCAGACAATCCATGCAGTTTCTTTCTGTAAAGAGTTTGGAAGAGAGATCGCAGGATGATTCCTGGGTTCTCAGTGAACCTGCTCTTTGCCTCTCTAAATGTTTCCCACTGCCAGCTCCAGTGCAGGGATTGAGCTCACCAATTATCCTGATTTTGTATCTTGATTTTTCCTTTTTAATCAGGAATACAGGCTGAAATTTGCTCTGATTTATAGGGTATTTTGCATATTTTTTTCTGGATATTGGTATTTGTCATAATCAACATGATATTTTAACATCAAAAACACTATTCTTGTGTGGGGAAGATGAGTCAAGTTTAAGCAATTTATTTTGAGGAAATTGGGGAAATATGCATTTCTCTCTGATTAATGATGATAATTATCGATGCTGTTTCTAACCAGTGTTTAAATCCTTTAACTGTAGAATTCAGAGGAATATCCTAAAATTTTAGAAGAAAGGTGATGATCAGTTAACTTACAAGTTAAATGTTTTGTGTAAACAATCTTTATATCCGTCATTGAAGATGGCCTTCATACAGAAAAGTATACAGATCACAGTGCACAGGTCAGTTAATTGTCACAAAGCGAGGCACCTCCGTGGAACCAGCACTCAGAGCAGGAAGGAGAACACTAACAGAACCCCAAAGATCCCCTTCATATTCCTTTTCAGCTGTCATTCATCTAGCACCATAGATTCTTTTCGCCAGTTTTTGAAATTTGTGTATAAATTAAATCATACAGTTTGTGCCTTTTGGGGAGGAATGAAAATATGAGTTTCCTTTACTCAATTATTTATGTATGTATGTCTTTTATAGCAAGTTAATTAATTCTTATTGTTACATAGCATTCCATTGTTTGAATATATCATGATTTATTAGTTCTTTGCTTGATGAATATTTTGGGTTTCCAGTTTTGGCTATTATGAATCATAGTGCTGTATATTTCATATGTGTCATTTGCCAGATTATGTATATACTTCTGATGAGATATAAGTACACAGACAATTGTTGAGCCATATATATTCAGCCTTAGTAGATTCTGCTAGTTTTGTCCAATGTACACTTCCATTAGCAAGATTTCCTTGAGATACTTGCTAATCACTACTTTCCTCTTCCTTAAAGGTCATTACTAATCTGATCTCCAGTAAAATAGATTAGCTTTCCCTGTTTTTAAGCTCTATATGAGGGAATTATCAGTGTTCTTTTGTATTTGGCTTTTAAAATCTAACGCAGATATATTTTTGTTAGATATATTTTTTTTAATTTTTAAATTTTATTATTTTTTTTCTTATACGATATTATACATGTTTTAATGCCATTGTCCCAAATCATCCCCCACCTCCCTCTCCCACAGAGTCCATAAGACTGTTCTATACATCTGTGTCTCTTTTGCTGTCTCACATACAGGGTTGTCATTACCATCTTTCTAAATTCCATATATATGCGTTAGTATACTGTATTGGTGTTTTTCCTTCTGGCTTACTTCACTCTGTATAATAGGCTCCAGTTTCATCCACCTCATTAAAACTGATTCAAATGTATTCTTTTTAATGGCTGAGTAATACTCCATTGTGTATATGTACCACTGCTTTCTTATCCATTCATCTGCTGATGGACATCAAAGTTGCTTCCATGTCTTGGCTATTATAAACAGTGCTGCGATGAACATTGGGGTACATGTGTCTCTTTCAATTCTGGTTTCCTTGATGTGTATGCTCAGCAGTAGGATTGCTGGGTCGTATGGCAGTTCTCTTTCCAGTATTTTAAGGAATCTCCACGCTGTTCTCCATAGTGGCTGTACTAGTTTGCATTCCCACCAACAGTGTAAGAGGGTTCCCTTTTCTCCACACCCTCTCCAGCATTTATTGCTTGTAGACTTTTGGATCGCAGCCATTCTGACTGGCGTGAAATGGTACCTCATTGTGGTTTTGATTTACATTTCTCTGATAATAAGTGATGTTAAGCATCTTTTCATGTGTTTGTTAGCCATCTGTATGTCTTCTTTGGAGAAATGTCTATTTAGTTCTTTGGCCCATTTTTTGATTGGGTCATTTATTTTTCTGGAATTGAGCTGTAGGAGTTGCTTGTATATTTTTGAGATTAGTTGTCAGTTGCTTCATTTGCTATTATTTTCTCCCATGCTGAAGGCTGTCTTTTTACCTTGCTTATAGTTTCTTTTGTTGTGCAGAAGCTTTTAATTAGATCCCATTTGTTTATTTTTGCTTTTATTTCCAATATTCTGGGAGGTAGATCATAGAGGATCCTGCTGTGATGTATGTCGGAGAGTGTTTTGCCTATATTCTCCTCTAAGATTTTTATAGTTTCTGGTCTTATGTTTAGATCTTTAATCCATTTTGAGTTTATTTTTGTGTATGGTGTTAGAAAGTGTTCTAGTTTCATTCTTTTACAAGTGGTTGACCAGATTTCCCAGCACCACTTGTTAAAAAGATTGTCTTTTCTCCACTGTATATTTTTGCCTCCTTTGTCAAAGATAAGGTGTCCATAGGTGTGTGGGTTTATCTCTGGGCTATTTTGTTCTATTGATCTATATTTCTGTCTTTGTGCCAGTACCATACTGTCTTGATAACTGTGGCTTTGTAGTAGAGCCTGAAGTCAGGCAGGTTGATTCCTCCAGTTCCATTCTTCTTTCTCAAGATTGCTTTGGCTATTCGAGGTTTTTTATATTTCCATACAAATTGTGAAATTATTTGTTCTAGCTCTGTGAAGAATACCGTTGGTAGCTTGATAGGGATTGCATTGAATCTATACATTGCTTTGGGTAGTATACTCATTTTCACTATATTGATTCTTCCAATCCATGAACATGGTATATTTCTCCATCTATTAGTGTCCTCTTTGATTTCTTTCATCAGTGTTTTATAGTTTTCTATATATAGGTCTTTAGTTTCTTTAGGTAGATATATTCCTAAGTATTTTATTCTTTTCGTTGCAATGGTAAATGGAATCCAAATTGGAAAAGAAGTCAAACTCTCACTGTTTGCAGATGACATGATCCTCTACATAGAAACCCTAAAGACTCCACCATAAAATTACTAGAGCTAATCAATGAATATAGTAAAGTTGCAGGATATAAAATCAACACGCAGAAATCCCTTGCATTCCTATACACTAATAATGAGAAAATAGAAAAAGAAATTAAGGAAACAATTCCATTCACCATTGTTAGATATGTTTTTAAACATCTCCTTCTAGATATTAACTTGTGATTATTTCTGTTTTAGGTGTTTTAGAAAACAATTATGAGTGCTTACGTGTACTAAATGTTGAACGAAACAGAAATATTATTTATACCTATAAGGTAAGTTTATATTCTTTTTTAAATTGAGGTAGAATATACATAACACGAGGAGGGTATGACAACCCACTCCAGTATTCTTGCCTGGAGAATCTCCATGGATAAAGGAGCAAAGCATTCATGGGATCACAAAGCATTGAACACAAAGAGCAGCTAAGCACACGCACACATACTTAACATAAAATTTACTCTTTAACCATTTATATATATATTTTTTTTTTCAACAGACTTTTATGCTTTATCTTTTGAAGGTATAGTGAATAAGACTTGTTGGCATTTAATCTTTAACATATGACTTTTTTTTGTTTTGTGAGATTGAATAGGGTAATTGAAATTCAGTCTTATGTAATATTTTTTCTTTTTTAAATAAAATAAAACTATACCCAATGTCTGATACAGTGCTCAAAGGTTTTGAATAAATGAACAGTTTCATCCTCTAGAGGAAAAATGCCAAGTAAGAGATATTTAAACTTAATCAATATGTTTTTATCTTTGAGAAAACATTGAATATTATTACTGTACATCATCTGTTAGGATTTCTGTATACTCAGGGTTTTGAGGCATTATTATTTAACAGTGTGTTTTCAATGTTAACTGTCCTAAGGAAAGAAAATTTAACCTCGTGGATAATTTTACTGTAATAGTGAAACATTAAAGAATAATTGGTGGCCAGTTTGCTTTGCAAGTTGTATTACTGTACTTTTTTTGCTTAAAGAAGTTATTTTAAGTTGTATCGATGAGGATGCTACATTCAAGGAATTCTATGATTCATGAAGTTTTTGGTTGTTGTTCAGTCACTTAGTCATGTCTGACTCTTTGCCAAGCTTCCCTGTCTTTTGCCATCTCCCGGAGTTTGCTCAAACTCATGTCCATTGAGTCGGTGATGCCATCCAACCATCTCATCCTCTACCGTCCCCTTCTCTTCCTGCCTTCAGGCTTTCCCAGCATCAGGGTCTTTTCTAATAAGTCAGTTCTTCTCATCAGGTGGCCAGAGTATTGGAGCTTCAGCTTCAACATCAGTCTTCCCAATGAATATTTAGGGTTGATTTCTTTTAGGATTGACTGGTTTGATCTCCTTTCAGTCCAAGGGGCTCTCAAGAGTCTTCTCCAACACCACAGTTTGAAGGCATCAATTCTTTGGTGCTCAGCCTTTATTATTGTCCAGCTCTCACATCTGTACATGACAACTGGAAAAACCATAGCTTTGACTGTATAGACCTTTGTCAGCAAAGTAATGTCTCTGCTTTTTAATACACTGTCTTGACTTGTTATAGCTTTTCTTCCAAGGAGCAAGCATCTTTTTATTTCATGGCTGCAGTCACCATTCACAGTGATTTTGGAGCCCAAGAAAATAAAATCTGTCCCTGTTTCCATTGTTTCGCCATCTATTTGCAAAGAAGTTTTACTTATAAGACTATCATGGACTTATTCTACCTACTTTCAGTATCCATCGTTCATATTCTTTTACAGAAATAAATGAAAGTAGAAAAAGATTTGCTCCTTCACTATGCTGTGTCCTATAGACAGGCTCCCTCAAACTCACTGAGCTGTATGTTCTTGGTTCCCTTTCACCACTTGACCTGTGTTGCCATCGGAAACGTGTTCAGTCCTTCTCTGACATGCACAGCAGGCTACCTTTAGAGTGCTTATTGCTAATACTGGTTGAATTATTGCAGATTTCATTTAAAACTAGTTAATTCCTAAACAATGACCTTTAATAAACATCTAGTTAATTTTTTCTTTTCAGGACAATAAGGGAAATGTCTTCTTTGGATTGTATGATTACCAAACCAAACAAAATGAGGTAAAAATCACCATAAATTATACATTAGTTTTCAGTTACTTTACTGCCTTTGGTTTTCCTTTTTTTAAGATACAAATTTACTTTATATTTCTTTGTCTTCCTTCTCTTGTCCTTTTATACTATCTTTAAAAAAAAAAAAAAGTGTGAGGACTCCTGGACCAAATGTCAACTGTATAGTCGTTTAGTCCTTTGAGATTTAAGCTGAACAGGTTCAAACCAATTATCCAGTATTCTGTAGGAATGTAGGAAGTCCAGTGGCCTCCCTAGGATGTGTGTTTCCCAGAAGCTTAGAATGTCAGAATGACCTCTGAGTTCTGTTTCTGCAGAACTTCACTGATTTTCTTCTCATTACTTCTCAAAGATCCAGTTGTAGAACCAGCCTCTTTTTCTTAATCTTTCCCCAGACAGCTCACATAAGACATTGGTTAATGTGACAGGCTTGTCTAATTCTTGAGGCAAATGGGAGGAGGTCCCTTTGTGTCTATGTAAAAATGATTTGTAAATATCAAGAGACTGAGAAGTCTATAGATGTACACTGTCACAGTCATTCCAAAACACATTACTACATGAAAAAGCAAGTTGCCAGGATAATGCATTCCATTTATGTTTTATAAAAAACTTGCAAGAAAATAACATAATATATGGGTGTAAATATATTAAAAACTCATTTTGAATGATCTGAAAGATGACAGAGTAAATTACAAAATGTTTCTTTTTCAAAAGGGTTTGGGATAGGGTGAATATAATGGAGAACTTAGACTTTTTGTTTGGTAGTGTTTGCGTGTTTTAAACACTTATTAGACTATGTGTGTTATTACATAATTAAAAGGATGAAGCAGTTACAATTAAGTATATACATTCATGCCTCTTCTTACTTATAAATAAGAATCCCTCAGAGCAAGAATAAAGGAAACCATAATTTGTTACATGAATTCAGAGCTTTCTTATTAACTCAAGTTTACTTTTCCTGACTTCTTTTTATCAACTTTTGGCCATTGCATTCTAGTATGTTTTCAGTGCTTTGTTAGTCTGCAAGTACTATTTACCTTCGTAATAGTTCTGCTAGTCGCTGTTTCTCTTAACTTGTTCTCTCCTGAAGTCTAAGATTCTATCTTTCCTTATACCCTGAATATGTTTTAAGAGAGTTTGCTTAATATAACTGTGATTGTCTCCATTTCCTCAGTCTGCATCTCACATCCTCCTTCTGCATGACCATTTTAATTTTCTTTGATATTCCAGGAAATAGAATCTTGCAACATTTAAACAGTAAGAAAATAAAATACAGGTTAGATAAAAATAGCAGATTACTTTGCCAGTGTTCTAAATATGGGCATCCTTTAGGAGATGCACTTGTGACAGTCTCTTAGGCATCGTTAATGATGTCATAGTTATGTAATTTGATTAAAATACTAACTTGCCTTCATAATCCTAATTGCTGACCCTTGAGTACGTATTATGTGTGGCAGACATTGTAGTAAGTATTCTCACATGGATTATTTAACTCAGCACTTCTAAGGATCTCCCAAGATAGGTAGTAACATGATTCCTATTTTGCTGATGGGAGGATAAAATAGTTGAGTAACTCATCCAAAGTCACACAGCTAGCAAGTGACAGAATTAGGATTTGAGCCTGGGTCTAGCTTGATTTCAAGGTCTGTGCTTTTAACCACTACACTGTGTTGTCTCATGGTTAAATTTCAGTGCCAAACATGGCCTACAATAGCAAACTTTTTTCTTAAAAAATAATCTGAAACTTCTCAGTATAGATAAACTGGTTCATTGGTGGTCCTTTAATAAAATGCTTGCCACAGTGATACTTGCTAAAGAGCTGAGTGGGGATTTGCATTCATAAAATTGTTATTTAACATGAAACTCCAAATTAAAAAATACTTCTGTTTTAATAGCATCTCTATACATTTGAGAAAGATTTGCAAGTTGTCAGTTGCTCAGTCAACAAGGAGAAAACTTTGCTGGGTAAGTTGAACTCTTGTATTGCCACAATTCGAGAACTAAGCTATATTTTTTGAGTTTCAAAGTATTGAATTTTTACAATAGTTGATTATTATGGGAAAAGATGTACTTTCAAGATAAGATTTGAAATAAAGAATCTGTAGAGTCTACCTACAATAAAGAGTGCTTTGTATTTTACTTTGATCATCCACTGACAGATCCTTTGAGCCTTCACTGATTCTGGGTATTATCTGGTAAACTTTAACAAGCTACTGCATAGATCATTTGCTAATGGATTTTTTTTTTCTTTTTCCATTAGCTACAAGTTTAGTTCAAGCTGCTAAAGAAGGAAGGAGTAATGAGCTTCAACCAGGTAATGAAATTATACTTTTCAGTACTTATTGATAGATGAAGATTTATTGAACTACTAAGTCAAACTGCAAGCATATTTACAAATAGCTTTATCTCAGAATACAAAGGCAAAGGTCATGTCAGGCATGTTCTTTGCATTTTTTCCAAGTAAACAAGAAAGTACAGAAAATAATATAACAGTGAATAACAGAAATATTAAAAAAAGGCAGTTAGCACCTGCAGACTAAACAGGTGCTACAGGCAGAAAGAAGCTGGTACCAAAGGTCGGGAAGAGGTTAGTATTTGAGCCCAGATAGTTTGAGGGATGATCCTAGGAGTTTTTAAACAGAGACCTGAAAGGAGGCGGGCAGCAAGCATGCATCTGTGCAATGCAAGAGACCCAGGTTTGATCCCTGGGTCAGGAAGATCCCCTGGAGGAGGGTATGGCAACCTACTCTTGCCTAGAGAATCCCATGGACAGAGGAACCTGGCAGGCTGCAGTCCATAGGGTCTCAGAGTCAGACACCACTGAAGCAACTAAGCAGCGGCAGCATGGGGAAGCGCATTTCTGGCAGAAGGAACAGCCAGCATGAAGGCCCTGAGGCCAGAGTGCTTGGTAGACTCTCAGGCTGTTCCAGGATAGTGAGGTCAGTGAGGCTGGACTGGAGTGAACAAGGGCAGAGTGGTGGGCAATAAGGCCAGCAGGAAATGAACATGAGTTGCAGACAGATCATGGAAGCCCTTAGGAAGTCTTTTGTTCAGCTACAATTTCAGAAATTATGTGACCATAAAGTACTATAGGATCTGTTTTAATGATTAGTCCTTTGAACAAATATTATGCAAATATTTTGCCTTTTGCTGAAGGCTGATTTTTTGTTTGTGAATAACTTGATAAGCCAGTTGATTATAAAATGTAGTTTGCCTCAAGATGTTAACACTGTTGCTTATCATGAGATTTTTCCATTGCAAATGAGACAGACTATAATGTATCTCATATAAGCAAGATAGAGTTCCTTGGTCTACAAACTTTATGACAAAATTTTTGTCAGCAGTGCTTCTCTTCTTGGCCGAGGCCATGCAAACTTGTTTTATTCGGGAAATGGTTTTACACAGGAAGCCAGGCCCAGCTGCCCATCTCACCCTTCCTGGGGTATGACATTTTCCCTAAGGCATAGCAGGTCCCTGTGGGCAGTGTCGTGAGCCCCACTGCTGCTCCAGGACCCCAGGAGCCTTTGTGGTCAGTTAATGCTGCAGACTCTCCATGGAGCTGCTTTAATTCCAAAGTTCTAATAACCAGAGCTTCTAAACAACCAGACTTGACTGAATTCTTCCAAGCTTTTCACTATTTCACAATATGTACCTTTACCTGCATCAGACCAGGTTCTTTCTTTTTCTCACTCTTCACCCTCCCTGTGCCATGCCTATCCTTGTGCTTTTTTTCTTTTTTTAATTTAAATTCAGTTTAAACAAAGCAAAAATATTCACTCATTTCTCCCCTTACCTCCTACCCTCTGCCTCCTGCAACCACCAATCTGTTCTCTGTATCTATAAACCTGGTTTTGGTTTTGGTTTGATTTGGTTTTTAGATTCCACATATAAAAGAGATCATATGGTATTTGTCTTTTATTTTAGTTGATTTACTATATTGTGTTAGTTTCTGGTGTACAGAAAAGTGATTCAGTTACACACATATGTATTTTTTTTTTCAGATTCTTTTCTATTATGGTTTATTACAAGGTATTGAATATAGTTCCCTGTGCTCAACACTAAGAACTTGTTATCTATTTTATATATAGTAGTGCGTATCTGTTAATCCCAACTCCTAATTTATCCTTCCCTAACCCTTTCCCCTTTAGTAAAGTTTGTTTTCTATGTCTGTGAGTCTGTTTCTGTTATATAAATAAGTTCATTGGTATATATATATTTTTAGATTCCATGTATAAATGATATCTTGATATTTGTCTTTCTCTGACTTAACTTCATTAGGTCCATCCATGTTGCTGCAAATGGCATTATTTCATTCTTAATATGACTTACTTCACTTAGCATAACACCTTGAGGTCCATCCATGCTGTCCCTTTTGGTCCTGCTGCTCTACTCCCTACAGCTTTGGTGTCCTGCCGGGTCTGTCTTGCCTTTCAGTGATGTACTCCCAGGCTCCATTGATACCTGGATTCTCTGAATTGTTAAGACAACTTTAAGCACGTAATGGAATCACTGTGGATTTTAGGGCTGAAAGTGATTGTAGAAATAATCTGAATCTGTAGTTCTTCACTTTATTTTTTAAATAACAAAACACTGGCAATTCCCTGGCAGTCCAGTGGTTAGTACTTGGCTTTTTCACTGCTGGGGCCTGGGTTCATTCCCTGGTTGGGAAACTAAGATCCTGCAAGCTGCACTCAGTGTGGCCAAAAAAAAAAAGCAAAAATAAATTAAAAACAAAGCACCAAGGCCTAGGAAAGCTTTGTTGTTTATTGAAGTATAAATATCAGGTTAGCGACAGATTTTAAACTAGAATTGATATCTCTAGTATCCTATTCCAGAGTGCTTCCCGTTACACTATGAAAGCACATGGTATGTTATCGAGAGACATTTCTGTTTGTCCAATTACTCTTTTCATTAAGCTACTTATATTAAGCATCTGGGCTGCCCTAAGGAAATGAAAAATTAGTTTAGGAAGATGAATTTTGCCCTGCCCTCGATAAGCCTCGCATTTTAAAGGTAAGTGAATTTAGCTGATAATCTCATCTGGGAACAGATTCATTGACAAAAAAGCTGAATATAGGTGATTTGTTATTTTTCCAATGAGAATATTCCCCCGCCTGCCCCCTAAAAAGATTTTTCCCCTAGTTGGAATCTATAAACTTTTTGGGCAAGAGATGAAATAGTCAAATATCAACTTGTACTATTTACTGTATTAAATTAGTTATATATACTTAAGACAATAAGGAAAATTGCTTTTTTTTTTTTTTTTTGTCATTCCCACATTTCACAGTCTATTTTTCTTCACAAGTATCTTTGACATCAATATTTCTTATTTTTAGAGCCATTTTTTTGAGTCATCAAGCAGACTCCCTAAGCATCTCACTTTACCTTGTCTCAGTTATTAGAAGTTTATAGCCCTTTTGAATCGTGAATGACCTGTCACTGGAATTTTTATTCTAAGTACCCATCGACCAAACAACATTTGCTTTTGATTTTTTGTTGTTGTTGTGTATTTGTGACCCCATATAATAACTCACTCACTGTTTTGCTTTCAGTAAACTCTAAAAGGTATTTTTATAGAAATATCCAGTTCTTGAAAATGTGAGGCAATATCCCAGAAAATATTTTATATTCTTTACATTTTTTTTTTCTTGACATAAAGCAATACTGTTAGGTTGCTTTCTTAAATAGTGAAAACTGGCATTGATTCAATTCCAGGCTGCTGTACCATCTCCAAATTGTAAATTATTACTCAAAGTCAAGTCATTGAGGAAGCACATGAGAATATTAGAGCTGTTATAAGAACTCAAATATAAGGCAACTCCTTTTCTGAGGAGGGAAACTGTTGGTCTAACTTTGGATATCTGTGGTAACCCCATTCTAGCCTGTGTCCAAAACTTCCTCCTAATTACTATCTTTAATGACATTTGCTCAGATGTGACTCTAAGGAAATAAGTGAGTCTTTATCCATCCAGCTCCAGCCTTCCTGAGGGAAGCCCAGTCCCTGTGCTAGTTGCTGTCAACCCTAACACATTCATTCATCAGAAATCTTTATATTTTCCTACACAAACAGTATTTGCCATTATGCTACAGAATTGTAGTGACACTGAACTGAGATGTATTTATTTAGACTTAAAAGCTGAGAGGGCCTGTGAAGTGATGGTAGAAATAGCTGAGAAATGGGTGGGAACGTGTTTCTCACTCCATGTACATTGACTCCTCCTTTATGATGTTTTCTGTATCTATTTGCGGTTTTAAGAAGTCTCAATTTTAAGATAACTGCTTTTGTTTGTGGAGTAACTAATACAGTAAGTAATGCATTTTACATTTTCAAAGTTCAGGCCTATGTGTGAGAGTAATGTGTAATATTCTGGGCTTTGCTACTATTAAAAGCATCCTTTACTTTATAGGATCAAAGTGCTTAACTTTGTTGGTCGAGATCCACCCCATTAACAATGTGAAGGTTCTAAAAGCAGTGGATAGCTATATTTGGGTACAGGTAAGTGATCTCTTTAATCAAAAGGCATGAAACCTAGAGACAGTGGTGTTAAAAGTGTTTTCATACACATTATCACATTTAATCCTCAGAATAATCCAGTGAATGGATATGGCTGGAATGAACACCTCTTCCCTCGCAAACATGGAAATCAAAATTCAAACCTAGCTCTCTGTCTCTATTACATCATGGTTGTTTGATATAATAGATGTTTTTACATGATAAAATATTGAATATCAAAACACATTGAAAGGAACTTTGAAAATGGCTTATCTAATGTTTCATAGAGTTGACAGGTTAAATGCCTGTGTTTAAATGACATAATTAATCCCTGAATTTCTCAACTCCATGCACTGGTACAGAAGCACTGTGTGTATAACACAAATAGACTTAGATATAGTCAATCCTCATTGCTTGCACATAGAATTTGCAAATTCTGCTACCCACTAAAATTCATTTGTAACCCCCAAATCAGTCGTTGGTAGACATGTGAAAATTTGTCACCCAATGTACATGTTCCCAGCTGAGGTAGAACAAGGTGACCCTGCCTTTCAGAGTCAGTTCTCAGACTATAAACAAACATTGTTTTCATAGTCAACTTAATGCCATGTTTTTCACACTCTTTGGCAGTTGATTTCATGTTTAAAATGTCCTCCAAGTGTATTGCTGAAGTAGTGTTTCAGGTTTCTAAGTGCAAAAAGGCTGCTATATACTTTACAGAGAAAATATGTGTGTTCATTAGATAAACTTCATTTAGGCATTATAGTGCAGCTGACTGAGTTCACTGCTAGCGAATCAACAGTATCTTTAGTTGTGGCACACCAGATCTTTTGATCATTGATGCAGCATACGGAATCTTTTTAGCATGCACACTCTTAGTTGCGACATGTGGGACCTGGTTCCCTGACCAGGGTTCAAACCTGGTCCCCCAACAATGGGAGCACGGAGTCATAGCCACTGGACCACCAGGGAATCCCACAATGTCTTTAAATAGGGACACACATTAGACCAAGTTTTATTTTGTTGACAAAAATATTGTAGCTAGAGGCTCATAGGAGCTTTTATCACTATTTCCCTTGGGAACAGTGGTTCAGAGTTCAGTGTTTGTGGTGACCTTATGGAACATAGGGCTTCCATGGTAGCTTAGAAAGTAAAGAATCTGCCTGCAATGCAGGAGAGTCGGGCTTGATCCCTGGGTTGGGAAGATCCCCTGGAGAAGGGCATGGCTACCCACTCCAGTATTTTTGCCTGGAGAATCCCATGGACAGAGGAGCCTAGCGGACTACAGTCCATGGAGTCAAAAAAGAATTGAAAACGATTGAGCACTGATGCCGGCACAGATGGAATGTAGCTATCACTGAGAACAAGAATCGATTACCCTTGTTCCTGCTGGGTTGCATGAACAATTACCTTGGGTAGCCTCCCCCTACCCTACCTACTCTCAGCCTCTGACCTTGGGTCTCCCTCTGGCAGTATGTGTTGGCAGAACGGGTTGTCTCTCATGTGCCTGGTTGTCCACTGTCAGCCAGTCCTTCCGGTTGTGCATTTCACCACCACTCCTGGCTTCTCTCCGGGCTGCTGCTTGCTGCCAAACAGGGCCTGGCCTGGAACTTCTAAGCTACATTCCCTCCCCCAGGAATCCACTCTGTTTATTTACACTGTCCTCAGTGCAGGGGTGACTGTGGGACACCTCCCTTTTCTGGCATGTTCTTTTGGTTTCTTTACCATTTTTATCCAGGGCTGTGTAGGCAATGATGATGTTATTGAAGGATGGGTAATAAGAGTGTAGGAAGGAAAAAGGTTTTACAAATATACAGTTGCATAACACTCTGAATATATTTTAAAGATACTAAATCGTATTATTAATAGTGAAAACTGAGAATAGTGAATGTTGTTATATGCATTTTATCTTAATTAAAAAAATTAAAAATGCAAGGTACATGATTGCACCCCCACCCATGTGAAGTAGACCCACACTCATCTTGGTCCATCCAGTTCCAAGCCCTGCTCCATGCTCTCATGCTCAGGCCTCTGAAGAAATAAACTCCTCCAAGCCTCCACCCATGGCAAATCCCCACCTTCACCCTCTCTCCATTCTGCTCTCCTTTAGAGAAACACCATTCATTGTTCACAAAATTTGGTCTTACCCTGTGATCTATTTCCTTTTTCTTTTCAAAACACCCATGATGATTTCCAGTAGTACATTTTCCCTCTACCTATGCAGCCTTCATGAAGACACTTCTTCAGAACAGTAGTAAGCGGAGTCCGGATTTCAATCTGGGACCCTTGTAGAGTTCCCCACCAGCATGATTGTACCTTCCAGATAGTTCATTGGATAATTACACACTGTCCACGTCCACATGCCTATAGTATGACCTTCCATCAATGAATATTAATGATCACAATATAGCTCAATATTTACAAAAATAATTATTGACCTAATATAGTCTATATTGGAGAAGGCAATGGCACCCCACTCCAGTACTTTTGCCTGGAGAATCCCATGGACAGAGGAGCCTGGTAGGCTGCAGTCCATAGGGTCGCTAGAGTCGGACATGACTGAGCGACTTCACTTTCATTTTTCACTTTCATGCACTGGAGAAGGAAATGGCAACCTACTCCAGTGTTCTTGCCTGGAGAATCCCAAGGACAGGGAAGCCTGGTGGGCTGCCGTCTATGGGGTCGCACAGAGTTGGACACGACTGAAGCGACTTAGCAGCAGCAGCAGCAGTATGGTCTATATAGATTCCTACTCACAAAACAAACAAAACAAAATCTCCAAAATCGTTGCATGCTTTTGTAGATCTGTGTCTGAAGCCTGCCTTATGTATATTCTCACTTGTAGGCCTTGCTCCAGGGTTGCCTCAAATTCGACAGAAAAACAACCACCTGAATGGAACTTTTAAAATCGTGATTGCCTCACAGAGACCAGGCAAAGGTTTAGAACTGATCATCAGTTTAGGTCACAGCCCTAAGCCAGCGGGCCCTGGTCACCTCCGGAGACCCAGGGAACACCAAATCTGTAGTTTCTCCTTATTTTGAGGCATTGGGTATTTGCTCTTCCATTATCTGTGTGAAAACTCATCATTGCTTCTCCGCAACTCCAGTACACAAAGTATCCTTTTTGGTGTACACAGTTTCACAAATCAGCAGAAATAAGTTCTATATTCTTCTCATAGCTGAATTTTGCATTGCTTTCTATTTTACAGTTTTGAGTTTATTGCAGTGAAGAATGCGTGTATGTGTGTGTGCTTATTTGCTCAGTCGTGTTCAACTCTTTGCTGCCCTGTGGCCTGTAGCCCGCAAGGCTCCTCTGCCCATGGGCTTTTTCCCAGGCAAGAATACTGGAGTGAGCTGCCATTTCCTCCTCCAGAAGATCTTCCCTACCCAGGGATCAAATCTGGGTCTCCTGCCTCGGAGCCATTGGGGAAGCCCTGCTGTGAAGAATGGTATAGAGTTAATGCTTTGTTTTTCTCAAAGGGAAATGACTACAAGCAGTTTTAAAAGTTAACCGATGCTAGGGACTACCCTGGTGATCCAGTGGTTAAAACACCAAGCTTCCACTGCAAGGGGCACAGCTACAATTCCTGATTGGATAACTAAGATCCTGTATGCTGCAGTGTGGCCAAAAAAAAAAAAAAAAAGATAAATCTTTTTAAAAGTTGACGAGATCTATTCTAATTTGGCATTATGAAAAGTTAGGATACCGTGTAATATATTTTGTCAGAAATTTCCCTAGTCTTTAGAAAGGCTGTAGGCTGTAAAACAGGGACTTGAAAAGTTCTGTTCTTTTATTATGCTTTTAAGTTTGGAGAGAAAACCCAAAATTAGCCAGTGGACCTAGTGAACTGTCTTTCATTTTGCAAAGTGAAACTTCAGATTTATAGTTACTCTTATAAATGAAGGACTTAAGTCACTGGAGTCATCCCATGGCCAGGTTCCCCTCATTATCACAGCTGATGGTGTCAGGCTTGTGTTTCTGGCTGCCCACTTTGTCCTGTGGGCTGACAAATAAGGGCAGGCACAGAGGAGGAGGAAGGGCTGGATCAGGCCTTTTCTTCCAGTGGCAAAGTCGTTGAATACTTTGAGGTAAACCCTCCACCACATGCCACACTGTGACTCACTGTCCTTTCCTGGAAAGTCCCTGGTTCTGTTGTGCTTTGTCTCTCGGATGTGGGACTTTGGAAGTTGTCGTGGAGAGTTTGTTTACTTGGGTCTCAAATTAAACACTAGGTTTAGCTGCATAAGAAATTGTTATCGATCACTCTTTTTTGGTGCTTGTGAAATGGAACTTTCTGTTCAAATGTTGTTTATTGATATTGTTTTTGATTGACTTCAGAATCACATATTCCAAATAAAAAGCACCATCCCTAAGAATGACTTACAATTTAGCCTAACTGTTTAAAGGAATTGTGTTGGACCTGCCATCAATCTCCTCCTGCAAAACCGAGCTACTGAAAGTGTTCCTTTTCCTTCCTTGCTTCCATCTATAGTGTGTGTGTATGAATGTGATTTTCCTAAACTATTTTGCGGTTCCCATTCCCTTCTATGGTATGTAGTAGTACAGTAATTGAACATAACTTTTTTTGAAATAATTGTGTAAGCAAGGTAGTTGCTTATGACTTTAATTTCTTTTTTATAGTTCCTCTACCCACATGTTGAAAGTTGCCCTCAACCAAAGAATCATCTGTTACTGCTTTCAGAAGAGAAATGTAAGTAAATCTTTAGGTGTTCTATAGGGACTTCATGAACAGCATATCTCCTAGTGAAGCATAGAATGTGAGGAAGCTTCTAACTGTCCACTCATCAATCCAAAAGTCCACTGACTTTGATGTCCATTGGAGACCTAGGACTCCTGTGGAAGGACTTTCTCTCTGCCTCACTTGTTCTCTTGGGTTCTGTCTCCATATGTGATGGGCTTCTGCAAATATGGATTTCCAGTTTGGCACATGGTAGAATGTTTGTAGAACAGTCATTTTTGTCTTCTTTAGCCCATACTTCTTTAGGATGTCTGTCACAGTTGAAACTATAATGTAAGGAGAGAGGCTTGGATGGACAGAGGGAACAGTATTAGAAGCTAGAAGAAATCCATGGCAGAACTCGAGGATACATAGTGACTTGGTCAAATTCAGGTAGAGGGAGATAAGATTGGGACATCCTTTAATGATGATTTCAAGTAGAAGGAGGGATAGAGAAAGGACAAAATTCACTGGTGCATCTTATCTAGGAAGCCGTCTTTCTTGTTATGAGGTGAAGCAGCTGGTTTGTAATTGGAGGGACAAGACTGAAGATTTGGTTTGTGTTCACTTCCTATGCTGCTACTGCTGCTACATCGCATCAGTCGTTTCCAACTCTGTGCGACTCCATAGGCGGCAGCCCACAAGGCTCCCCCGTCCCTGGGATTCTCCAGGCAAGAACACTGGAGTGGGTTGCCATTTCCTTCTCCAGTGCACAAAAGTGAAAAGTGAAAGTGAAGTCGCTCAGTCATATCTGACTCTTAGCGACCCCATGGACTGCAGCCTACCAGGCTCCTCTGTCTATGGGATTTTCCAGGCAAGAGTACTGGAGTGCGTTGCCATTGCCCTCTCCAATCAGATCAGATTAGATCAGTCACTCAGTCATGTCCGACTCTTTGCGACCCCATGAATGGCAGCACGCCAGGCCTCCCTGTCCATCACCAACTCCTGGAGTTCACTGAGACTCATGTCCATCGAGTCAATGATGCCATCCAGCCATCTCATGCTCTGTCGTCCCCTTCTCCTCCTGCCCCCAATCCCTCCCAGCATCAGAGTCTTTTCCAATGAGTCAACTGTTCGCATGAGGTGGCCAAAGTACTGGAGTTTCAGCTTCAGCATCTGGCCCAATTATGTATCTCACATTTTTCTAACTAGAACCAACAGAAGATACATATGGCTCAATGTAAACTGCTTACTGAGAAAAATGGTCCATCTATACATCAATAAAGTGCTTATAGTGTTCTGTTAATGACCCCTATAAAAATACCCCCCCAATATCTGGCATAATGAGTTTTCTATATGATGTTTTCATATTAAGAGGTATTTGGTATTTGGAAATTGAAGATAAACCCTGCCAAATGAGCCCTATATAAGACTGATGGTATTGGGGAGGGAAACACTTGTTCAGCTAACCCAGGGGAGTAGCAGAGTTAAATGCTTCAGGTGTTGTTGGTATTAAGAAGCAGAGTAAATGCTGGACTTGACACAGACTGTAAAGTGGTGGAAAAAGGTGGGGTTTTGTTTTGAACCTTTCTTGTGAGATTGCCATCTGTGATAGCACTATTTTTCAGCCAATTGTTTAATCTGCTTTGCTTTTATATATTAAAAAAAAGTTCACAACTGTTGGGTGAAAAAAAGTACTCATATTTTTCATGAAGGTTAAGCTGTCTTTCTGTTTTCTTTTTTTTAAAAGATATTGAACAATTTCATATCCAAGTTGTCCAAGAAGATGGAAATCGAGTGGTAAATATTTGAAATTCCTTTTGCTTCAGAGTTTTTTCCCATAAAGAGTAACATTTCTAGACTATTAAGGATGTATTAATGTTATGGAAACATTCTACTTTATTTGGTGTCTTTCAAGTTATAGATTGGTTGTTGTAACATGTGAAATAATATAAGATACATGAAGGAGTTGATTATCTCCTTCATATCTATCTCACCGCCCACCCCCACCCCCAACCCCACCACGATCAGTCTCCTGAGATAACTGATGACAGCCTTGAGTGATGCTTCCACGCTTTGTACCTCACTCAGGGTTCAATGCACAGATACTGGGATTCAGTTGCTTTTACTAAAATAGATTCATAGTATAGATATTAATTTGCTGCCTTTGCTTTTGCTTAACATATCAGGGGTATCCCTGTAGGTTTCTAAACAGAGATACAATTTCTTTCTCTTAATTTGTATACATGTATACATAAGCATGCATATAATAAATGAGATCATAACATATATACTGAGGTTCTATATAGTTCAGTTTTCTTTTTTTTTTTGCTTGTTTTCCACATCCCCCTTGACTCTTCACCTCTAACTTTTGTTCATAACCATGTGTATTGTGTATCTTTTCATACTTTTCTCCATACCTCTGTGTCTCACATCCCCACCCTGATACACCAAGAGGTTTGTTTATTATTCACTCTTTCCTAATTGAACTTTGTGGAATTACTGCCGAGCAACCTAGAGTAGCTTAGTGCATTGTCTTCAGAAATGCAAACGGTCCCTGGCATAGATGTACACAATTTTGTCACCATTCTTCCATGGATGTATATTCACTTGATTGCCTTTTCCCCCCTTTTATTTGTTTACATTACAAATCGTTTCAAATGTTTTTAACTTTACAGGTTTGGTACACATGTTTCTTTGAGTTAAACCCTCAGGGATGATAAGTGGGTTGATGGTTATATGCATTTAATAAACTTCAACACATTTTGCCAGATTACTTTCCAGAAGACTTGTAACAATTTAGTTTTGCAAGAAAAATATAAAAGTACCCTTTCCCTATATCCATACCAATAATAGATGTGTTTCCCTTTTTAAAAAATCCAGTTTGATGGGTTTGTTACTGAGCAACTGAACTGAACTGAGCTGAACATTATTATTTGAGTTTGTATTTCCTTTAGTATTGTTGAGTTTGAACATTTTCTACACTTATTGGGTATGTGAATTTATTTTTCTGAAAATTGTTTAGTTATATTCTTGTGTATATTTTTGCTAGGTTGTCTTTTTTTCTTGACAGTTTTTGTGATGTTACTGATATTAAAATGATTTCCTTCAATATTTAAATGGTCTACATCAGAATACTCTTTCTCTGATTTTAATTTTAAATTCTGTGAACAAAATTGAAATGAGAAATGGCATTTGTTAATTGTGTATCTATGATCAAAAGCCTCAAATCAAGACGCCTGGCTGGGAAATGATGAGAAAGTGTGTGACTAGAGCTCTGGGCCCCAGATGGATGGGAGGGCAAAGATAAGGCCAATGGTTGGAAATGGTCAGGCCAGAGAGGAAGGACCAAGGTGCGAAATCCCAAAACCATCAATGAGGATTTGGAGATAGTTAAATAAACAGATTGGAGTCAGGAACTGGAAATGGACAGAGGACTGCTGGTGAGAAGAGGGGTTGGGAGTCGTGAGAGACATTGCCGGGAGAGTGAGGCCAGGAGGCACTTGTCAGAAGCCCAGGAAGGATTCTCCTGGCCAAGATGATACAACCCCAGCACACCTTCATCCACGTGTGCCCTTCTGTGAGGCACTGCTAAGATCCCTATAACAACCTATAACCCCTATAACAACCCTAACATCCCTATATAAAAGTGATGGTATTATATTTATCCCAGCATTTTCAGGGAACACAACAATGTAGACTTACACAGGTGAGGTAACTCTGGAGAGGGAAGAACTGCTATATAAACCTCGGTTGCCATCAGATGGAAACAAGATGGGTTTCCCCAAGAGTCAGATAAGTACCCTTAGATCTTTTTCCAGCAAATGTGATGGAACGAGGCAAACAGAAATAGAGGTGTATGATTCTGCTTGCCCTGTGTCTCCCTTGAGTTCCAACTTAGCCTCAGGGGAGAAATCCTGTTTGAGATTAGAGAGGGTTTAGGTACAAATATGGACCATTCTGATGGTCCATCAGACCATCAAAAAAAGGTCCATCCCTTTTTTTCCTTATTCTCCTACATCAACTTGTCTTCATTCTTTACTCACCTGTTCCAGTATAGATAGCTTTTGCTTGTTGAGCATTTTGAGGAAAATGAACTCTGAATTCCTTGTATTACATTTAGCATTTCTTTCAGTTTACCCTTGCATACCTTATTTCCTTTCCCTTTATTTGACAAGTATTTCTTGAGTACTACTACATACTAGAAACAGTCAAGTCATTGAAAATATAAAGGTGCTGTAGAAGAGTGCATAATCATTGGAGTAGACTTATAGCATTAATTAAAGTATAAATGTGATAGAAGCATGCCAAAGTGACAGAAATACAGAGATGGGGAGCTTTGCCTTCATATTGGGAGGTGAAATTGGGCTTTGTACAGGAGGCAATGCCTCAGCTGGATCAGGATGAATAATTAAGTATTGCTGAGAAATGGGCAGTATCATCATACTCATTGTAGAAGGTGGACGGGTAAGAACTATGACCAAAGCCACATGAAGTGTTTATGGCAGACCTAGGATTGTTGCCCAGTACTCCCCTCTCCTAGGCTTGAGTTTTCCCTTGTCCTCACAGTCGACCTTTGGTAGTAAAGCCCTCTAGACTGCAGATACTTGAGTGTGTTATGTCCAAAACAGGAAGCTTTGAATCTTCTATTTGCCTACTTGTCGATTTGTGATAGGTGTGGCCTTGGCTTCAACAGCCCCAGCCTGTCTGTCTAACTAAGAACAAGAATAAAATAGTTTATTGCAGAGTGTTGTGAAGAGCAAGTAATGAAATGATACCTTAAATCTTTTTTTGGAAAGAGTTTCCATGTGTATGTGTTGGAGGTAGGTGGCAACTAAAAATTAACTGTGGAAATATTTACATGTACTATAAAGATAGAATATTCAAAATAACTATGAAACCCAGATATGTTCTCCTTTAAAATAGTTATTTATTTCTAAAATCTCTTTGCCTCCTTAGGTAATTAAAAATTCTGGCCATCTCCCAAGAGAGAGAATAGCCGAAGATTTTGTTTGGGCTCAGTGGGATATGTCAGAGCAGAGATTATACTATATTTATCTGAAGGTAAAAACTAGTCCATTGGCTCTCTTTTTTTATGGGAGTGTTTTAATTTTGACATTATCATTATTGTAATTTATTAGTTACTTCATTTTCATTGAAGAGAGCAGTCAAAGTTTATTACAAATAATGAAGATTTTCATTACTGTTTGCTTTTTTGTTGCTTCTTTTTCTCTCTCTTTAGTGTTTTTTTTTCCCTCCCTTAATTTGTCACTTACTCTGTTTTCTCTTTTAGAAATCAAGAAGTATCTTAAAATGCATCCAGTTTTATGCTGATGAGCACTTTAACTTAATGGTAAGTCCGGAAAATGACTGGGCTATATGGTGAAATTTTATACCCATTTTGTGATTTGTGTGAAAGTCGCTCAGTCACGCCCGACTCTATGACCCTGTGGACTATACAGTCCATGGCATTCTCCAGGCCAGAATATTGGAGTGGGTAGCCTTTCCCTGAAAGATCTCCAGGGGATCTTCCCAACCCAGGGATCGAACCCAGGTCTCCCGCATTGCAGGTGGGTTCTTTATCAGCTGAGCCACAAGAAGCCCTTCAGATCAGATCAGATCAGTCACTCAGTCGTGTCCGACTCTTTGCAACACCATGAATCGCAGCACGCCAGGCCTCCCTGTCCATCACCAACTCCTGGAGTTCACTCAGACTCACGTCCATCGAGTCAGTGATGCCATCCAGCCATCTCATCCTCTGTCGTCCCCTTCTCCTCCTGCCCCCAATCCCTCCCAGCATCAGAGTCTTTTCCAATGAGTCAACTCTTCGCATGAGGTGGCCAAAGTCCTGGAGTTTCAGCTTTAGCATCATTCCTTCCAAAGAAATCCCAGGGCTGATCTCCTTCTCCAGTACCACAGTTCAAAAGCATCAATTCTTCAGCACTCAGCTTTCCTTATAGTCCAACTCTCACATCCATACATGACCACAGGAAAAACCATAGCCTTGACTAGACGGAACCTTTGTTGGCAAAGTAATATCTCTGCTTTTGAATATGCTATCTAGGTTGGTCATAACTTTCCTTCCAAGGAGTAAGCGTCTTTTAATTTCATGGCTGCAGTCACCATCTGCAGTGATTTTGGAGCCCAGAAAAATAAAGTCTGACACTGTTTCCACTGTTTCCCCATCTATTTCCCATGAAGTGATGGGACCGGATGCCATGATCTTAGTTTTCTGAATGTTGAGCTTTAAGCCAACTTTTTCACTCTCCACTTTCACTTTCATCAAGAGGCTTTTGAGTTCCTCTTCACTACTCCTTTTTAATGAAAGTTATCATAAAGAGCATTTTAGCATTCTCGATCATGTATTAATAGCTTGTATGAGCAAGTAAAATAGTTCCTGTCAGCTCAAAGCTTCAGCTTTATAGTAGATGCAATTAATATAGATGATTAGAAGAGCACACACAGGGACTTTCTGCTAACTGAATGCTTCACAATAAAGAAACATGGTTAAGAATGAGGGTTTGTAGGAGGTAGTATTTAGTAGGAGGTAGTATGTGGCAACCCACTCCAGTATTCTTGCCTGGAGAATCCCACGGACAGGGGAGCCTGGTGGGCCGCCGTCTATGGGGTCGTCGGACACGACTGAAGTGACTTAGCAGCAGCAGCAGCAGTATGTGGTAGGTGTGGCCAGTAGTACGTGACTATACGTCATTTGATCCAAAAGGATGTGTGAGGATGGTGGATTGAGTCTAAAGTCGATGAGAGGATATAGTTTAATTAGTAAAAATCTAGAATCACTCCTGGAAAAGTATTTGGAGCGTAGTGAGAAGTGTCATTATAGTGAGGAGTCATAAGTATCTTTATCTGTGATGGACAGAACATTATTCTTCCTGGCTAGGATTAATATTGCTGTCTAATGCAGATTGACGTCATACCATTGTAAGAATTTTATTTACCCCTCCTGCCCCCCCCCTTTTTTTGGACTCACACTCATTCTCTTTCTAAAGATACCATTCCCTACACAATCATCTGTGTCCTATAAAAGCCTACTCCTTCCAATTGACTTATTACACAACCCATCTACAGTAGTCAAATCTGAAGCAAAATTTTGATGTATATTTATGATTGTTAAATATACATCAAGCTTGTGATTTATGTAGACTCCAGAATATTCCCAGTGGACTTTCTCTATGTAGATTTGTGAAATAACCTCTGAAGATAATGCTCGTTAAAGGAGCTCTTCATCATTATGTAAGCACAGTGTCGTCAGGTTTGCTCTGGTTTCCAGAACTATCATCACTTAACTAATGTCATCTTTTGCTTTGTTATCACCTGATTTTTTGACAGTTTGAAGCACCCTTGGATATATCATTAAGTGACTCAGGATTCAAGTAGGTTACTCCTAAATTATTATTATTTTTTATAGACACTTCTGGACAGAATGATTATATTTAAACGTAATCTGTGATATACTGCTAAAAGGATAATTTGATGTTCTGTTTATGTGAGGGAGTGTTTGTCATCTTTTCTGTTTCTGTTTCTATAGGGAATATAAGCAATGTTATCAAGTATGAACACAGGGTTTTTCCATGTAAAGGCAATCATATTGATTTTCTTAGCCATTTATTTCTATAGGGCATCTTCATTTTTTTTTTTTTTTGATGTGTGGAAGTGCTCTGTAATTCAATAAAAAGATTCAGAGTCAGAGTCAGAGAGCTCTATGTTTAGAATGAAGCATCAGAACCCTTTTCTTGTTGCCATCAAAGAGGATGTCTCAGGTCAATCCACTTATAGCTCAGCTGAGTCTATAGCTTTTTTTTTCCCCCCAGACTATTTTACATTTAGTAAAAACAGGAGATACTTTTGAAAAAATAGACTCAAAGCCATAAGTGCACAGAAGAAATTAAAGTCTTCCTGAATTAATGATAATTGCAAAATGCTACATTTCAGTAGCTTTATTTTATCATATATGAATATTCAGTTCTGTTTATTTTGAAATGTAGCATCAACATTATTTTAAAATTAGACAAAAGTTGAAATATTGTGTATCCTTTTCCCTATTGCCATTTATGTACCATGTATTTTAAAAAATTACTGTTTTTAAAAAAATAATTCTATTTATTTATTTTTTGGCTGTGTTGGGTCTTCATTGCTGTGTGGGCTTTCCTCTGGTTGTGGCAAGCGGGGACTACTCTCTAGTAGCTTCTCATTATGGTGGCTTCTCTTGTGGAACACGGACTCTAGGGCATGAAGGCTTCAGTGGTTGTGGCACAAGGGCTCAGTAGTCGGGGTTCCTGGGCTCTAGACCAGAAGCTCAGTATTTGTGGCACATGGATTTAGTTGCTGTCTGCAGTGTATGGGATCTTCCTGGACTAAGGATTGAAAATTTATTGTTTTAATTATTTATTTTAACAAAAAGACACGTTGTCTACTTAAATTTCTCAGAGACATGTGGATAAATTATAGTGGTTACTCACATCTTTTATGAGGTAACTTATTTGTAAATTCTTATCCTTTATGTTCTTAGACTTGTCAACTTTGGATATAGTAATCTTCAAGACAAAGAGGAATTATCCGAACACCTGACCTTATGTGTTTTTACCAACCATACAGGTAGAACCGGGTTGTATTTGTCAATTTACTTAGTTTTACTTGAGTTCCATATATTTAGCCGTTGTTCAGCTATATGGATCCTGAACATAAGTGATTATGTGGATATTTACATACCAAATTAACTTCTCCACTGTAATTTTGTACATTTGCTGTCTGTATAAAAGAAGCCACAGTCCAGCTATTGTTCTAAAAGTTTTTCTTTGTATTATTTCTCTAGTAGAGGGGCTGGGTTCATATTTAATCAAGCTACATTTTCTCACCTGCTTAATTGTAAAGAAATGACATACTTTTTGTGTCTGGCTTACTGATGTTGAAGTTCTAAAGCCATGCTATAACCTACTGAGCTGACAATCAAATCTTCACATACAAATTGTGAGTGTACAGTATTCCATCTCTTAAGACCTGTTTATTATAGATAGAAAAAATAGGGATGGGGGGAAATAATGCCTGAAAATGAGAGGAGAGGAGTATGATTACAGTCAATGAATCTCATGAAAAAACTGCTCATTAACTTTAATAATCATCTAAGTAATCAACTCTAATAACTAAATCTAATAGCCATATTTAATACTCCAACTTGAGTGGACAGTTACTATTAGAGTTAAGTAGTGCTTGGACTAAAATTACATTCATTTAAAAGCCATATTATGTGGTATTCATTGATCTATCACTTATGGAGCATTAATAGAAAGTTAGTACTTAGTACGGATGTTGGTCATTAAGTGCACACATAGTATTTGAATAGAATCATGGTACATTTTATGAATGAGAATTATAGGGAGCCATGAGAGCATATAGTGGAGGTTTAATAGAAGATACTGTTATAGTATGTTCAAATATGTACAAGTATGTTTTACCTCAGCCAATGCATTCTTAGTCCTGAAAATTGCTTCCTTTTCCACCTCACTCTTTCAAAATGCAGCCCATAGTTTTCTCTCCATTTCGGGTCTCCTTCAAGCCCACAAGTCCCTCTATAAACCAGTCTCGGGGAATTTAGGGCAGGAAATAATATTTCCCTTGATACTTGAAGGATGTATGTGAGCTAAGAACAGGGTGACTAGTTGCAGAAGAGTGAGCAATAGGAAAAGTATTGGTAGAGAGATCTGAAGAGGTTGGCAGGGGCCAGGTCATGTAGGGCCTCGCAGACCATGGGAGGATTTTAGCAAGAGATGAGGGTGGCTTCTCTTATGTTGTTGGAAGAGGGTGTTTGCTATGACCAGTGTGTTCTCTTGGCAAAGCTCCATTAGCCTTTGCCCTGCTTCATTCTGTACTCCAAGGCCAAATTTGCCTGTTATTCCAGGTATATCTTGACTTCCTACTTTTGCATTCCAGTCCCCTATAATGAAAAGGACATTTTTCTTGGGTGTTAGTTCTAGAAGGTCTTGTAGGTCTTCATAGAACCATTCAGCTTCAGCTGCTTCAGCATTACTGGTCAGTGCATAGACTTGGATTACTGTGATATTGAATGGTTTGCCTTGGAAATGGCAGAGATCATTCTGTCGTTTTTGAGATTGCATCCAAGTACTGCATTTCAGACTCTTTTGTTGACTGTGATGGCTACTCAATTTCTTCTGAGGGATTCTTGCCCACAGTGCTAGATACAATGGTCATCTGAGTTAAATTCCCACAGTCCAGTCCATTTTAGTTCACTGATTCCTAAAATGTCGATGTTCACTCTTGCCATCTCCTGTTTGACCACCTCCAATTTGCCTTGATTCTTGGACCTAACATTCCAGGTTCCTATGCAATATTGCTCTTTACAGCTTCGGACTTTACTTACATCACCAGTCACATCCACAACTGTGTGTTGTTTTTGCTTTGGCTCTGTCTCTTCTTTCTGGAGTTATTTCTCCACTGATCTCCAGTACCATACTGGGCACCTACCGACCTGAGGAGTTCATCTTTCAGTCTCCTATCTTTTTGCCTTTTCTTACTGTTCATGGGGTTCTCAAGGCAAGAATATTAAAGTGGTTTACCATTCCCTTCTCCAGTGGACCACGTTTTGTCAGAATTCTCCACTATGACCCCTCCGTCTTGGGTAGCACTTGGGTAGCTCATAGTTTTTTTGACTTAGACAAGGCTGTGGTCCATGTGATCAGATTGGTTAGTTTTCTGTGATTGTGGTTTTCAGTCTGTCTGCCCTCTGATGGAGAAGGATAAGAGGCTTATGTAAGCTTCCTGATGGGAGGGACTTGACTGAGGTGGAAACTGGGTCTTGTTTTGATGGGCAGAACCATACTCAGTAAATCTTTAATCCAATTTTCTGTCAATGGGTGGGACTGTGTTCCCTCCCTGTTATTTGGCCTGAGGCCAAACTATGGTGGAGGTAACAAAGATAATGGTGACCTCCTTCAAAAGGTCCCATGCACACACTGCTGCACTCAGTGCCCCCAGCCCTGCAGCAGGCCACAGCTGACCCACACCTATGCCAGAGACTCCTGGATACTCACGCGCAAGTCTGGGTCAGTCTCTTGTGAGTCCATGGAATTCTCCAGGCCAGAATACTAGAGTGGATAGCCTTTCCCTTCTCCAGGGTATCTTCCCAACCCAGGGATCGAATCCAGGTCTCCCGCATTGCAGGCAGATTCTTTACCAACTGAGCCATCAGGGAATCCCAAGAGAAGACACAAGAGAAGACTCTACACATGGACATCACCAGATGGTCAATACCGAAATCAGATTGATTATATTCTTTGCAGCCAAAGTTGGAGAAGCTCTATACAGTCAGCAAAAACAAGACTGGGAAAGTAAAAAAAAAAAAACAAGACTGGGAGCTGACTGTGACTCAGATCATGAACTCCTTATTGCCAAATTCAGACTTAAATTGAAGAAAGTAGCGAAAACCACTAGACTATTCAGGTATGACCTAAGTTGAATCCCTATGATTATACAGTGGAAGTGACAAATAGATTCAAGGGATTAGATCTGATAGACAGAGTGCCTGAAGAACTATGGATGGAGGTTCATGACATTGTACAGGAGGCAGGGATCAAGACCATCCTCAAGAAAAAGAAATGCAAAAAGGCAAAATGATTCTCTGAGGAGACCTTACAAATAGCTGTGAAAAGAAGAGAAGCCAAAGGCAAAAGGAGAAAAGGAAAGATATACCCATTTGAATGCAGAGTTCCAAAGAATAGCAAGGAGAGATAGGAAAGCCTTCCTCAGCGATCAATGCAAAGAAATAGAGGAAAACAACAGAATGGGAAAGGCTAGAGATCTCTTCAAGAAAATTAGAGATACCAAGGGAACATTTCATGCAAAGGTGGGCACAATAAAGGACAGAAATGGTATGGACCTAACAGAAGCAGAAGATATTAAGAAGAAGTGGCAAGAATACACAGAAGAACTGTACAAAAAAGATCTTCACGACCCTGATAATCATGATGGTGTGATCACTCACCTAGAACCAGACATCCTGGAATGTGAAGTCATGCAGGCCTTAGGAAGCATCACTACAAACAAAGCTAGTGGAGGTGGTGGAATTCCAGTTGAGCTATTTCAAATCCTAAAAGATGATGCTGTGAAAGTGCTGCACTCAATATGCCAGCAAATTTGGAAAACTCAGCGGTGGCCACAGGACTAGAAAAGGTCAGTTTTCATTCTAATTCCAAAGAAAGACAATGACAAAGAATGCTCGAACTATTGTACAGTTGCACTCATCTCACACAAGTAAAGGGTCAAAAAAGGGAGGAGGTTTAGCAATTAGATCTGGACATAAATATACAAAGCTTATGTGGAACATCCAAAGAAAAAGGAAAGAGTATGGGGAGAGAAGAGGGAAACCAAGTGAGATGTTGTAGCAGCCAAGAGCCGAGGGGGTTTCATAAACAAGAGTGACTTTTAGTAGGTGGTGAGAAATGGAGCCCATTGGGTTATAGCTGCGTGGAAGTTACTGTGTGTGGTTTGTGCTGGGTGATTGAGGTAAAATCTTGATTGTGCTGGGTGAAATCTCATGTAAGAATTGAAAAATTATAGCAACATGTACATGCATAAGAGAGGCAGCAGCTGTATGGGGAAGTGGAATTGTGGGGGTATTATTTTTTGAGATGGTAGAGACTGTCGTATGTTTGAATGCTTATAGGATATTTAGTGGAAAAGAAAAGATGACAATATACAGCAGAGAGAAATAACTAATAGAGTGAATTTGCTTAGAAGGTGAGATGTAATGAGATCCAGAGTTCATGTGGTGCCCCCAGAGTTGGTTCTTCCCTGCTACTTACTTTAAATTTGTTGGATATAAATAATCATTTTAGGCTTTTATTCTGTAAAGATTGTATTCTGTTTTATTTTATTCCCATAGGAATTTCTCACAAATAGTAGTAGTTTATAAATAGGCCATCTATGACATATCTTAAGAAATGTTAGGTCAATTTTGCAAAAGATGTGAAAGAGCCTGTTTTTCCTTTCTCAGTGATGTCTAGGAGCCTTGCTTTTCACAGTCAACTTTGAAATAAAAAAAATAAGCCTGTTTCAAATGAGGTGCTTTCAGATTTAAGATGAAATAAACCAAGAGAAGCACCCTTTTTATTTTCAACTCATAAGTTGTCAGTTCATGTATTTCCCAAATTACTTTTCAAAAACAGCTTTTGGAACTTTGTGATTAAAACAAATACCTAGTTCAGCAAATGGAGAAAGGCGCAAATAGTCTAATCCCTATATGGCTCCCTCTATAATAAGAAGCTTAGTTTTCCACTAGTGTGGAGAACAGAAAACATGGTTCATGAAAGAAATGCCAACAGACTCAGGACCTTTTACAAACTCTACTTATTTCAACTATTGCATTCATGCTGATGCTGTAATAACGTTTGTTTTCAGTTGTTGCATATGGTCATTGAGAGTGCTTTGTCCTTTCACTGTCGCTTCTTACATTCTTGAAAGCATCGTGGCCCTGAATTTTCCTGCCCTCAGAAATGAAATCTGCTACCTTTCAGAGATTTCAAGGTTAAAATCTTGATGATGAAGCTGATCATAAGAGTTAGTGGTGGGCAAAAGTGCTCTGTTAATGTCAGACCACTGATATATTAGGATTATGAGTTCCTATAGTTTTTTTCTAATACATTTTTAACAATAAGAGGGTGAATCAGGGACTTTCTAAAGTCTTGAATGAAAGACTGCACACCCTATCTGAGTTGCTCAGTTGTGTCCGACTCTTTGCGAGCCCATGGACTATACCGTCCATGGAATTCTCCAGGCCAGAATACTGGAGTGGGTCAGTCAGTTCAGTTGCTTAGTCGTGTCAGACTCTTTGTGACCCCATGAACCACAGCATGCCGGGCGTCCCTATCCATCACCTGGATAGGGACTCCTGGAGTCCCTATCCAGACGTGCTGGAGTCTATCCAAACCCATGTCCATTGAGTTGGTGATGCCATCCAATCATCTCATCCTCTGTTGTCCCCTTCTCCTCCTGCTCTCAATCTTTCCCAACATCAGGGTCTTTTCAAATGAATCAGCTCTTCACATCAGGTGGCCAAAGTATTGGAGTTTCAGCTTCAACATCAATCCTTCCAATGAACACCCAGGACTGATCTCCTTTAGGATGGACTGGTTGGATCTCCTTGCAGTCCAAGGCACTCTCAAGAGTCTTCTCCAACACCACAATTCAAAAGCATCAATTCTTCAGCGCTCAGCTTCCTATATAGTCCAACTCTCACATCCATACATGACTACTGGAAAAACCATAGCCTTGACTAGACGGACCTTTGTTGGCAAAGTAATGTCTCTGCTTTCGAATATGCTATCTAGGTTGGTCATAACTGTCCTTCCAAGGAGTAAGCATCTTTTAATTTCATGGCTGCAGTCACCATCTGCAGTGATTTTGGAGCCCCCAAAAATAAAGTCAGCCACTGTTTCCTCATCTATTTGCCATGAAGTGATGGGACTGGATGCCATGATCTTAGTTTTCTGAATGTTGAGCTTTAAGCCAATTTTTTCACTCTCCTCTTTCACTTTCATCAAGAGACTCTTTAGTTCTTCACTTTCTGCCATAAGGGTGGTATCATCTGAACATCTGAGGTTATTGATATTTCTCCCGGCAATCTTGATTCCAGCTTGTGCTTCTTCCAGCCCAGCATTTCTCATGATGTATTCTGCATAGAAGTTAAATAAGCAGGGTGACAATATACAGACTTGATGTACTCCTTTTCCTATTTGGAACCAGTCTGTTGTTCCATGTTCAGTTCTAACTGTTGCTCCTGACCTGCACACAGGTTTCTCAAGAGGCAGGTCAGGTGGTCTGGTATTCCCATCTCTTTCAGAATTTTCCAGTTTGTTGTGATCCACACAGTCAAAGGCTTTGGCATAGTCAATAAAGCAGAAATAGATGTTTTTCTGGAACTCTCTTGCTTTATTTATGATCCAGCTGGCAATTTGATCTCTAGTTCCTCTGCCTTTTCTAAATCCATCTTGAACATCTGGAAGCTCACGGTTCATGTATTGCTGAAGCCTGGCTTGGAGAATTTTGAGCATTACTTTGCTAGCGTGTGAGATGAGTGCAATTGTGCGGTAGTTTGAGCATTCTTTGGCATTGCCTTTCTTTGGGATTGGAATGAAAACTGACCTTTTCCAGTCCTGTGGCCACTGCTGAGTTTTCCAAATTTGTTGACATATTGAGTGCAGCACTTTCACAGCATCATCTTTTAAGACTTGAAATAGCTCAACTGGAATTCCATCACCTCCACTACCTTTGTTCATAGTGATGCTTTCTAAGGCCCACTTGACTTCACATTCCAGGATGTCTGGCTTTAGGTGAGTGTGAGTGATCACACCATCGTGATTATCTTTGTCGTGAAGATCTTTTTTGTACAGTTTTTCTGTGTATTCTTGCCACCTCTTCTTAATATCTTCTGTTTCTGTTAGGTCCATACCATTTCTGTCCTTATTGAGCCCATCTTTGCATGAAATGTTCCCTTGGTATCTCTAATTTTCTTGAAGAGATCTCTAGTCTTTCCCATTCTGTTGTTTTCCTCTATTTCTTTGCATTGATCGCTGACAGGGATCAAACCCAGGTCTCCTGCATTGTGGACGGATTCTTTACCAGTTGAGACACAAGGGAAGCCCAGGAATACTGGAGTGGGTAGCCTACCCCTTCTCCAGGGGTCTTCCCAACCCAGGAATCGAACCAGGATCTCCTGCACTGCAGGCGGATTCTTTACCAGCTGAGCTACCAGAGAAGCCTGAATCAGGGACTTTCTAAAGCACTGAAGGAAAGACTGCACTCTCTATCTTGAGAGTCAACCCTGAAGTGGTACTTAGAATGCTCTGTGTGTTCTGAGTCTGTAGTGGCTGTAATTCTTTCTTGTGCACCACCTACTGGGAGGTGGTGAGGGGTGAAAAGTGTAACTTCTCCGTCCTGCACATTTAATTGTAAGAGTTGCCCTTCACAAGTTCCCAGAATTAGGCCTCTGTTTAGCATTTTATAGAGCTTTTTACAATGAGATAATTTCCCTTGGAAAACTTTGTCCATAATAGCTTTCATTGTCCAAATGGTTTCCCCCAGGCTAGCCAACTTTGAGATATTATCTTCATCATTGATGAATATTCATTAAACATCTCTGGATACACCATTAAGAGCATGCTTTCCCCCCCCACCCCCCAAACTCTGACTTCCCTCAACTCATAAATAGCAGCAAAATTATTCTGGAATAATAATAATAGCAGCTAACCTTTATGACTACATATAACTTTTTTGCCAGAGCTTTATACATATTATCTCATTTAACACTCATATTAGAACCATATGAAGGAGGTGCTATGTTTTCTTTATTTACAGATGAGGAAACTGAGGCTTAGAGATTTCAATTAATATGATTCAGGCAAATTTAAAAAATACTGATGCCTGAGTATCAGCCCCAGAGATTCTGATTTAGTGGTCTCAAATGGAGCCTAGGTATCTGTGAACTCAGGAAGCTTTAATGTGCTTTCAGAGGTGAGAACCAGTGCTCCAGAGTTGTGTTGTCCAGTATGGTAGCCACTAGCCATGTGCAGCTATTTAAGTTGTTAAAATCAAATAAAATTTAAAAGGAGTTTGTCAGTCACAGTAGCTGTCTTTTAAATGCTCGGTAGTCACATGTGGCTCATGGCTACCAGATTTAGAACCAGATTTAGAACATTGACGCTATCAGAGAAAATTCTAGGAGCGGGACAGGTTTGCAGAGCCTGTGCACAGTCCATTTCCCCTTGCTGTGTCTTTTTCCCCTCTTTGGGATTGAGAAGGGTGACTAAGCTACAACCTGTTTGGAGATACTTGCTATGAAATCTAATATGGCTTTCAGTGTATGTTTTTACGTAAGTTTATTCTACATCTCATGTTAACTTTCTTCAAAACAAGGAAAACAATAACCTCGATTCTCTAAAGAATGGTGTGTAGAGATTTTTTTTCTAGAATGCAGATTATAATCTTCCTTATATTGTTTACATTTCATGCTCATTCCTCAGGACAGATTCCTAAAAGAACAATTGCTGGGTCAACAGGTGTGAATATATTTCATTCTGTGCAAAACTGTTTTTCAGAGAGGTTGTACTAGTTCACCTTTTCATTACTGTTATTTGAGATTGTTCTTCCATTGGCAGAATTGATTATAATTTTTAAAACTTTGTTAATTTTTAAGGGAAAATGTGGTACCTTATTTTAATTCTTATTTCTTTATTGTCAGACAGAGGCTGAAGTTTTATCTGTCTGCTAAAAATGTCTTTGTCCTTGTGATCATAAAACATAAAAGAACAGGATAAACCAATAGGTTTACATTCTATAGTAAACATATAGAATGTTTACTATATGAAAGTATTCAAAGTGGTACATGGGACTTTGGTAACTCTTTTAATTACTATTTTTGTTTATGCTTTAGTATAGCATTATTTTACTCTTAGTGAGTCTGCTGTAGTTTTAAATAAAGGTATTATTGTGTGGTCATTAAGCATAATGGTAATTTAAAATCTAACAGAATTGTTACCTTTTTTAATCTGATAAAGTTATTCTTTTTGTCATTTCATGTTGAAAATATTGCAATAAAATGAATTTCTAACAATATATTGCAATCTTAAAAATCATTAAAAGAGTCAAAACTGATAAATATTATAACAGAATGCTTAAATATGTCCTGAAATAGCCTTCTTAGGGAAAATGGACCTTTTTTCCCTACCATGATTTTTAACAAAGGAACTCGAGTGGAGTATGGTAGAGGAAATGATTCACTGAAGTAGAATAATAATAGAGTTCACATAGCTAGTTAATATTCACTCTGGGACTAGAACCAGATTTGTCAAGTTCCTTTCCACCCTAGAAATCTCCTATTTCAGGTGATCACATAAATGCTAGCATTAGAATAGAAGTATCCGTCTTAGCATAATGCCGTCATTTGTAAGTCATTGATGAATTTACCCAGATATACAGGTGGCAGCAGCTGCTGGACGTAATGGACAGTTTTACACATTGAAGTGGGTGGGCAGGCTGAGGTTGTTCTGAAGTGGTGGGCTAAGTGAAGGCGGTCAGGGCTTATCTGGAAAAACCAGTCTATCCCAGGAGCTCTCCTTTGACCTTGGGCCATGGACCTCAGTGACCTAAATACAGGTGGGAACAGGCTCACACACCACTCGCTCTCATTGCCTCAGTTTGCCTTCCATTGTAAATAAATAATAAGACTGGAAACTTTCTGTAAGAAGGAGACATATTTTTGATTAACTGGGGTCCATAGCTATTAGTAATGGCTGGAGAACAAACTTAAAAAGAGCACAGGGGAGGATATGTATATAAGGAGAATCTCATGAAGCTTTGTAAACTTCTCTAGACTCCCATAATTTCATATATGGAAGTCTTTCTTCATTTTCCTAGCCTTCAATAGTCTACGCAATACATTGCATATAGTGTGTGGTGAGTAATTGTTGAATTGAAATTTCTTAGCAACATGTTAATAGTTAATTTCTAGAATTTGGGAATAATCTATGAGGTAAATTGAGGCAGAACATCTAAAGGAATGGCAGTAAGGATAAGTAGCTTAGGAAACTTTATTTGTCGGTGATTCTTTTAAGCTTTACTAAATACTTTCTTCCTTCTAGGAAGTTTGTGTGTATGTTACTGCCCGAACTTTGACTCTTGGGAACAAATCACATATTCAGTGTTTTACTTTCATAAAGGTATTTTTCATTTATTCTTTTTTTAACATAATCATTTTTTCCAAATAGCAAAGTATATAGATTTTAAAGTTTTATTACCTTATAACAAATTTGATCAGTACATCATATATCTGTGTACCTATATAATACATATTTCCTAAAGAAATTTATGAATGATGAGTGTTGTTAGCTAGTTATTTTTAAAATAATATTGTGTAATATATATTTTTTCCTGACCTATATCTTTTTACCAGGCCTATAGACCAATGCAAAGGGATGTATTTGCTGATGGTGTGTTTTTGATTTTTATATTATTACTAATTGAAAGGTACCTATAGATTTAGCTTACAAAGGTACATAAGGTTTTAGTTAAATAAGTTTCTACCATCTTAGACTTTAACAGCTCTTAGACCTAAGATAGATTTATTTCATTTCATAACATCTGTGGCCCAAGAAATTGACATATCAATAGTCAGCCTGGAGGACAGGAGTAAAGTGTCCAATCTTTTCTAGGTCTGTAGTTGACATCAGAGTGCCCTTTAATAGTTTTAAAATTGACTTTTAATAGTTTTAGCCTGAACCATGCTAAAGAGTATTTATTCTGCTTGTTTAGTTGCCTAAAATTAGTAGTTATATAATAATACTGTGGGTAGACTTAAAATTATTTAAAATTAGGGTTTTCGAAAGAAACTATGCCAGGTCACACGAGATTTTATTCTGCCTAATGTTACATTCAGAAGTTAGAGATCAAAGTAAAAAATGTTTAATAACTTAATAATGAAGAAAACAAGAAAATTCAGAAGACCTATATGCATGCTTTAATAATACAAGTTTGATATTTGTGGAACATTTTAATACCTTTTTCAAATGGTTAATAATTAAAGTCAGTAAATAGAACTTTTCTGAAAGTCGTACTAAGAGCTAATAACCATGATTAAGAGTTAGAAGAATGGAAAGTGAAGCCCAGTACTAGCCTGAGTGTACTAGATAAACACCCTCTCTGACTCACAGTGGGCTTCCTCAGTGATTCAGAGAAGCCTTCAAGGGCCTTAATGACCACAAGAGTGTGGCAGTGAGCCTAGAGGCAGGAGGGCCAAAGAGCCACCTGGTCTGCTCCATCTCTTGGATTCTTAAGTCAAGTTCCTCAGATCCTTCTGTCCCAGCACAACCCACCTTTTAAGCTCTAAGATTATGTGTAAGCCCAGAACAACTATTGGCTTGTGACTCCACTCAGGTGATCCATCTTCAGTGCTGGCTTCTGGAGAATGAGGGGGGAACCATGAGCTCTAGGACTCTGAAGATACTTGCTTTGTCAGTTTCACAGTTACTCAGTGTGGAGAGTATGATGTGTAGTCATTGCCTTGGGTGGAATTGCAGCTCTTTGTTTCTTAACATCCTTTCTCTGGCTTGGTGTTCTCTCCACAGGGCACAGCAAAACCTTCACTACTACTCTTGGGAGTGTTGACTCACATGTGACAAAGGGCATTACTTTTCTCAACCTTGGTGAGTGAGCAGCATATGTCTCTCTCTGCTCTGACCTTTCCTTCTGGTACATGTTAGGCCTTGTTTTTTCTTTGCACCCCATTTTCTCATGCCTCTTTGGGACTCAGGTTGTGATGACTATGACTGACCTTTTTGAAGCCAGATAGGGGAAGGTTTTCTCTGGATACACCCCTACCACCACCAAAATGAGCTTTTTGAAAGGCGGGATGGTGCAGGGAGAATGTATCTCCCTTCTTAGAACCTAGGATGTCAGTGTTCCTGTGTTTTTAGTAGCAATCCTAAAAGATCATTTGTTAGTATAAAAATGATGATAGTGAATGAGATGTTTCTTAAAAGCCTATGAGAAATAATACATCATGTTGTCCCTTGATTTTAGAGACAAAAACCTGTGAGAAATCATCTGTTCCCTGTTACTAATTGCTAAAAACTTCTGAGTCCCATAAATCATTTATAGATAGATCAGCTTGAGTGAGTTGTTTTTCACTGAGTAAATATGGTAAAGGGAACTTGAGTATTAAACTTAAATACATTAAGTGAAAAAAAAATATTAAGTGAGTCTATAATGAAGCCAATAAAGAAGGGATTTATTGTGGCTCCCAGTGGAAAGCTGCTTTTCCATGACAGTTGGGATGAGTGGGCACAAACCGATTGGTTAGTACAAGACTAAACAGAACTATTGCTTGCCTGCATATGGGACATGGCACAGTATTTTTAAAAGAAAAACTTCAGGTTTAGAGTAGATGGGTTCTTTAATATTTTCTTTATCCCTGTTTCCCAGTTTGCCTACTATCATGGCAAAAGCTTGTAAAGGAACTGGGCAAAGAAAGAACCAAAACGATAAGAAAGTTTATAATTTTTTTTTATCTTTTAAATTGAAGTGTAATTAACTCACAATATTATATTAATTTCAGGTGCACAACAGTGATTCATTACTTTATAGATTATACTCCACTTAAAGTTATTACAAAATAATGGCTATGTTTCCTTGTCTGTAAAATATATCTTTGTAGCTTATTTACTTTCTACCTCTTAATCTCCTACCCTTATTTTGCCCTTATTCTCTCTCCTCACTGGTAACCACTAATCTGTTCTCTGTAAGTCTGCTTTTGCTTTGTTATAGATAATTGTTTTATTTTTTTAGATTCTTCATATAAGTGATACAGAATATTTCTTACTTCTCTATCTGACTTATTTCACTAAGCATAATACTCTCTAGGTCTATCCACACTGTTGCAAAAAAAAAGATTTTTATTTTGAATGATACTGTTGATGAGGGGAGATATCCTATGCTAAGTGGGCCAATATGTGGCAGTTTTTAATATGAGCTCTGAACCTGTGGGAAATTGTTTTTGAGAGGCCTGATTCTACTGTATCCTGTGGTAAGAGAGATAAATATAAGATTTCCTGGGTCTGAGACTTGATTCTTATCAGCAAAGCTATAGCAGTATCCCATCTCTAGAGTGATGTGGGAAACTTTCCGTTAAAAAAACTTCCCATTTTGCAAGGTCAAATGTATGCTTCCTTTTTTTTTTTTTTAACCCCTAGGAATGACTCTTCATAGGGACAGCCATGATTTAATCTATGATCTTTAGAGTGTGGAGAGTGCAAAAATAGTAGAGCTTATGGTAAAAATAGGCTATCTTACATAACTTGTCTTTCTTTCTTGAAACAGATTTTGTTACATAGGCACAAGTTTGTACCCAAGATTAAAACTATTCTAGAGGTGACTTTTATGACAACAGTATTGCTTTTTGAGTGAGGTCTTTTTGCAATTTATCGCATGTAATTTCCCTGAAGTGTCACCCTGTTAGAAGGAGCTTATATTGATTTAAATATTAAAGAATAGAGTTTTGAGGGAAGTTTTTCATGAACCCCAAACCACCTCTATATAAGAGAGATATATTTATACATTAAAAAACTGTCTTTTCTCAATTAACACTATATTCTAAGTGTTTTGCTTGAGTTCTCTTCATCTTTACAGCAGTTTTTCTTGGTGATGTTATCCCTACTTTCAGTTCAGTTCAGTTCAGTCACTCAGTCATGTCCAACTCTTTGCAACCCCATGGACTGCAACATGCCAGGCCTCCCTGTCCATCACCAACTCCCGAAGTTTACTCAAACTCATGTCTATTGAGTCAGTGATGCCATCCAACCATCTCATCCTCTGTCGTCCCCATCTCCTCCCACCTTCAATCTTTCCCAGCATCAGGGTCTTTTCAAATGAGTCAGTTGTTTGCATCAGGTGGCCACTTAAAGTATTGGAGTTTCAGCTTCAACATCAGTCTTTCCAGTGAATATTCAGGACTGATCTCCTTTAGGATGGACTGATTGGATCTCCTTGCAGTCCAAGGGACTCTCAAGAGTCTTCTCCAACACCGCAGTTCAAAAGCATCAATTTTTTGGTGCTCAGCTTTCTTTATAATCCAACTCTCACATCCATACATGACTACTAGAAAAACCATAGCCTTGACTAGACGGATCTTTATTGACAAAGTAATGTCTCTGCTTTTTAATATGCTGTCTAGGTTGGTCATAACTTTTCTTCCAAGGAGCAAGTGTCTTTTAATTTCATGGCTGCAGTCACTATCTGCAGTGATTTTGGAGCCCCCCAAAATAAAGTCAGCCACTGTTTCCACTTTTTCTTCATCTATTAGCCATGAAGTAATGGGACTGGATGCCATGATCTTAGTTTTCTGAATGTTGATAGCTCAGTTGGTAAAGAATCCCTACTTTACAGATAATGAAACTGAAACTCAGAAAGTCTGTGTTGTGTACTCAAACTTCTTTTAGTGTCTCTTATCGGGGGCACTGCTTCCCTTGTGGCTCAGCTGGTAAAGAATCCACCTGCAATGTGGGAGACCTGGGTTCAACCCCTGTGTTGGGAAGATCCCCGAAGATCTTATATTAGTTTATTGCTACAATAAGAAATCACCACAATTTTAGCCCTTAAATAAACAACACATTGTCTTGTGGTTCTGGAGGTCAAAATTCTAAAATGAGCAAGTCTTAGGGCATCAAGGTAGGGGTAGAAATGGTTCCTTCTGGAGATTTCAGGGAAGAGTTGACTCTTTGCCTCCTCCAGCATCTAAAGGCTAGCATCTCTTGGCTTGTGATCACATCACTCCAGTCTCTTTCATCATCTTATAGTCTTCTCTTCTGTAGTCAGATCTTCCTCTTCTTCCTTATAAAACCATTTGTGATTACATTGGGTCCAACTGGGTAATGCAGGATACTCCTATCTCAAGATCCTTAATCACAACTTCAAGGTCTCCTTTATCACTTGAGGTGACATATTCATAGGCTCTGGGGATTACCACATGAACATCTTTGGGATGGTCAGCCTACCACAGGTGCTACTGACACTTTTGATGAGACAGTAACTTTTGTGTGCACACTGAGGGATTTGACATTCTTGGAGCCCACTCATTCATCAAATGGCCGTGTAAATCTCCCCTCTGCCTCAATAATTGTGACAGCTTAGAACACCCTCATGTATTTCCAAACGCCCCCTTTCCCAGGGACATAGTACTACCTTAGTTAATTGGTTAAGTAAGTGGTAGAATGAGGAGTTAATTTAGGTCACGATGTCTTTCCATTGTGCCCTACCGTATCATGATTTGTGTTTTTCTACTTAAGTGCTGCCATAATGATAACATCGCAACCACTTATGCTAAGTACTTTAACATCACTTAATCCACAGTGACTTGAAAGGACAGTCATAAGTCAACTATTTAGAGTTTTACATCCTCAGAATGCCTTTTATGCAAATAATTATCAGCATGTATTTCTTTACTTCTTAGGGAGAAAAACGAGTCTAGCTGGTTCGCTTATATTAATAATCTAAATGCTTCATCTGTATGAAATTCACTCCTACTATATGAATTTTTCTGTTTTTCTAAGATCCTAGAAAAATTATTGGCAAGGACTACTTCTATCCTGCCCCCTTCTCCAGAAACCTATTTTGTATACCTTGCCTCAATCCGTATACAAAAATCCTGTTCTTTGTACAAAAATATCTTATGAAGGGACTGTGAAGGTGTGAATTCTAGGCAGCTTGTTATGCAAGGAATCAAATTAGTACATCATGAAGTGTCAGAATGCCTACAGAGATTGTTTTGATGAATATCAGTTTGAAGGTTCTTTAGAGAAAATGCTGCTGCTGACGATAATGGTGACAATGAGCAGTGGACAAACATAAGAAACTAAATTTTAGAACTTCCCTCACATGTCAGAAATTATGAAGGAAATTCCCATGATAAACTATTTCCAGCCTGTCATATTAAGGAATAATTCATGTTGCTGGATATTTTTTTAATTCTGATTTGTTCTCAGAGTTCATTCAGATTTATATAAAGCCACAATTCATAAACAAAATTACAGATATAAATTAAGATAACCATAGCTAAATATCTGAAGAAAGCTATAGGTAGAAATAAATGATATCTTGCTAGTAAGATGAAACGTACTGACATCAGACAGCTTTTTGTTACATTGGTCAAAATTTCTGTGTTTTAAGAGGTTCAAAGAAAAATAGGGATACTGTAAAGTTGTTGACTTTAATCTGTACTGTGCAGCACTTGCCACTTGGAGCTGACTTAAATCTCTCTTCCATAGACTATTATGTGGCCGTTTACTTACCTGGTCATTTCTTTCATCTCCTTAACATTCAACATCCAGACCTGATCTGCCACAGTCTGTTTCTGACAGGTATGCCTGTAGTTTTTCCCTCGTGAACGTGATCTGTTTGGGTTCATTTAAATGTTAATATTTATATTTGGGGGAGTGGGGTTCTTTTATCTGCTGATCTACTTTTTTTTTTTTTTTGGCCAGAAAACAGTGAAGTGATTGACATGCTACCTCATAGTCCTTTACAGTCACTGTCAGGGTCTCTGGTCCTGGATTCACGTTCTGGAAAGCTCTACAGGGCACTCCTCAACCAGTCGTATTTAGTGGAGTTCCTGCGGAATGCCCGGCTGGACTGTGAGAGGATGGCCTTGCTTCACTGTGCGCTCTCGGGTGGCCGAGACCCACGGCAACTGGAAGCCAAGGTGGGAGTATATAGCTTAAGTTTAGAAATTTGCAGATGGACAACCCCAGATGTATATGTTTCGTGGTTGAAATGAATAGAAGTTAGATTTATTCGGTGACAACTGAAGTTTATCGTTTTTGGTCCTGACTTGAAGGTATTCTTCCCTTGCACTCCTTTTTTATGCACACAGACCTCATACTGGGAAGCATGTCTGTTCTTTTCACTATTCTCTTTTCCATACTGTGAGTGAATGTTAGCTCTATCAGTAACATTCCAAGGAAGTGCTCAGGAAAATAGAGAGTTTCTCAAATATCTACTTTTTCTCCTGGTCTGTATTTTGTGTATATCATCAAAAGGACTAAATCTATTTATTACACTTTAATTACAGATAGCTCACATTTATATTTCACATTATAGTTTATGAAGCACTTTCATACATCTTACTGCTTAATTTTACAACTATTTGATGAAGTTGGAGAAACCCTTCATTAGACTTGATTGGGACCAATGGGTGGTTGATCAGTTGAAAAGAAGATATCTTAAATATTGTATTATCTTAACCTAAAACATGTAGATGTACATTTATTTCCCTATCTTTTGATGTAGATTGGTGGGCTGCCGTCTATGGGGTCGCACAGAGTCGGACATGACTGAAGCGACTTAGCAGCAGCAGCAGCAGCAGCAAGGCCCATTCTTTGGCAACTAATCGGAGTTAAAAATTATTTTTCTTACATAAAACCACAACTAGTTTCCTAGCTTTATCTGTACCTGTAAGGCTCTTCCAGTTACTTTCTTTTTCTTTTCTTTTCATTTTATTCTCTAAGGAGGTCAATAATTTATTTGGCAAAACTAATACAATTATGTAAAGTTTAAAAAAAAAAAAAAAAGATCCTTTCTAAGCAGTTTGTATATTATCAGGCAGTTTTTCCTATTATAGTTGTCTCACACCTCAGTTCAGTTCAGTTCAGTCGCTCAGTCATGTCCGACTCTTTGCAACCCCATGAATTGCAGCACGCCAGGCTTCCCTGTCCATCACCAATTCCCGGAGTTCACCCAGACTCACGTCCCTCGAGTCAGTGATGCCATCCAGCCATCTCATCCTCTGTCATCCCCTTCTCCTCCTGCCCCCAATCCCTCCCAGCATCAGAGTCTTTTCCAATGAGTCAACTCTTAGCATGAGGTGGCCAAAGTCCTGGAGTTTCAGCTTTAGCATCATTCCTTCCAAAGAAATCCCAGGGCTGATCTCCTTCAGAATGGACTGGTTGGATCTCCTTGCAGTCCAAGGGACTCTCAAGAGTCTTCTCCAACATCACAGTTCAAAAGCATCAATTCTTCGGCGCTCAGCCTTCTTCACAGTCCAACTCTCACATCCATATATGAACCATAGCCTTGACTAGACAAACTTTTGTTGGCAAAGTAATGTCTCTGCTTTTGAATATGCTATCTAGGTTGGTCATAACTTTCCTTCCAAGGAGTAAGCGTCTTTTAATTTCATGGCTGCAGTCACCATCTGCAGTGATTTTGGAGCCCAAAAAAATAAAGTCAGCCACCGTTTCCACTATTTCCCCATCTATTTCCCATGAAGTGATGGGACTGAATGCCATGATCTTCGTTTTCTGAATGCTGAGCTTTAAGCCAACTTTTTCACTCTCCACCTAGTTTTTTAATAAGTTTTTTTAGACACATGCCTTGGAGTCTTTCCCAAACATTCAATTTTATTTTTGTGTGTGTGCCTGAAAATATCTTTATTTGACCTTTACTTATAGCAGGAAGTGAGATTTATATTGAGAGTTTTGAGGGGAATAACAAGAGAAGAAATGATGATAAGGACCATTACCAGCAGCCATGCCAGCATCCCAGGCTCATAACTGCTGGGGAAAGCTGCTCTCCTTCTTTAATGATCATTTAACTGAGTATAGATATGAAGTTGATAGTTACTTTCTCTTATTTAGAAAACAGTAGAAAAGGACCCAAAGCAAGGGAGCCCTCTAAGTGCCTGAACGGGCAGAGCTATGGAGAAGGACTGGCCAAAGAGACCTGATCACCAGCTATAAGAAGCTCAACAAAAGATTCTGTTAGGGCCATAACTCCTGCAGTAGAGGCAGTCCGTGTCCCTGCACACTTGGCGCCGACAGGGTCCCTGCAAGCCAAGCAGCTGCACCTCCTTCACGTTCAACCCTCACTGGGGCAGAGGTGCCACAGGCAAAAGAAAGTCTTACGTTTGTGTGCACAGGGTTGCTTCGGTCATGTCCGACTCTTTGCAATCCTGCAGACTGTGGCCTGCCAGGCTTCTCTGTCAGAGAGGGTGTTCTCCAGGTAAGAATACTGGAGTGTATTGGCCAAGATTGGTTGCCAAACCCTTCTGCTGCTGCTAAGTCACTTCAGTCGTGTCCGACTCTGTGTGACCCCATAGACGGCAGCCCACCAGGCTCCCCCGTCCCTGGGATTCTCCAGGCAAGAACACTGGAGTGGGTTGCCATTTCCTTCTCCAATGCATGAGAGTGAAAAGTGAAAGGGAAGTCGCTCAGTCGTGTCCGACTCTTAGCGACCCTATGGACTGCAGCCTACCAGGCTCCTCTGTCCATGGGATTTTCCAGGCAAGAGTACTGGAGTGAGGTGCCATTGCCTTCTTCCCAAACCCTTCTAGAGCACTGTATTTCCTACTACCCTAGTCGCTAACCCCCCTGAGCTCCTGGTGCTGCCAGAACTCCTGTGACCCAAGCAGCTGCACCACCTCCACACCTGGCCCTCACAGGGACAAACCCAAGCCCTCCAGGGCAGCCTCAGGAGCTAAACCCCAGTGGACAACCCACATGTAGAGGTGGAAATAAAACCACAATTGAAACCCAGGGGCAGTGTGGCTAAGGAAGAAGACCCAAAACCTTCCCACCAGCTGTACAAGCTGCAGATTAAATCCACACAATCAACTAAGCAGACTCTATGTCTATGGAATATATAAAAGGCCATTGAGAGTGCCCACAAAAGATGACACGCTAGCTCTGATAGCTATGGACATTGGAGGCAAGAACACACAGGAGTAGGACCAGATTAGAATTTCAGCAGCCCCCACAGCAGGTCCAGAGATCAGCAGTTTTGGAGGGGATCCTAGGAAGGGGACTCTGACACAGTGACTCAAGGAAAACATTTATTATTCTTATTTTTTGACCTGTTCTGTAGATTCTTTTGGATTGTTTTTTCTTTTTCCCCCCCTCTGTTGTAATTGTTGATTGTATTGGCACTAAGAAACTCAATTAAGCTTTTGAGCTTTTTTTCCCCCTCAGTCATATTTTTTATTGTCATAAACCTCTGCCTCTACATTGGGCTTTTGCAGTTCTGTGGAGTTTTCCTCTTTTTTTAATTTTTAATTTTTTAAATCTATTATTATTTTCTCTACATTTATTTCTTTGTTTGCTTTTCCTACTGTTCTTTTCCCCTTGCAGTTAATCATTAACGTATATAAACATTTATATGTTATATTTAACATATCTACATTTAACATTATCTACCTCTATTTAACTCTGAATATCTATTCTTTCTTTCTTTTCTTTCTCTTTTCCTGTCAACATATTTGTTACTTTTATTTTCATTGCTTTATTCCCCAGTTGTCACTTTGCTTTAGTTTTGTTTCCCAGTTTGTGCTTTAATTAGTGTTGTTCTGGTAGATAAAATTTTTGGTTTCCTTTGTTCACTGGGTCAATCTATTGTATTTTATTTTTGTTGAACTGTTTTGATTTTGCTTATGGGTATATATGTATATGTGTATATTCAGTCACATTTTCTATTCTTGTTAAAAACCTCTGCCTCTACAGTGGGCTTTTGCAGTTTGTGGAGTTTTCCTTTTTGTTCCCTTTTTTCTTTCTTCTTCTGTTTTTTCCTCTTTTCTATTTTTTCTATTTTTAATTTTTTTAAACCTATTTTTTTCTACATTTATTCCTTTGCTTGCCTTTTCTTCCATTCTTTTCCCCTTGCAATTAATCTTTAATTTATATAAATCTTCTTCATCTACCTCTGTTTAACTTTGCATATCTATTCTTTCTTTCTTTCCTTTCCTCTCAACATATTTGTTAGTATTGTTTTCATGCTTTATTCCCCACTTGGCACCTTGCTTTAGTCTTGTTTTCCAGTTTGTGCTTAAGTTAGTTTTGATTTTAACTGGTAAATATAATTTTTGATTTCCTTTGTTCACCAAATCAATCTACTGTACCATATTTTTGTTGGACTGTTTTCACTTTACTTATGGGTGTGTGTATATATATGTGTGTGTGTGTGTGTGTGTGTATTCCATTATTTTAATTATTATTTGCCTGATTTTGTAACTGCCATTTGTCTGGGGTTCATCTTTGGTTTCTTGTTTTTGTATATTTGTTTTAATCTCACTTAATGCCATAACAAACCACTTGTGGAATCTTCATTCCTGACCAGAGATTAAACCCTGAGCCTTTGGAGTGGGAGCACTGACTCCAAGACCCTACACTACCAAGGAACTAACCCTAGGGAGTATCAAATAGTGAGAACTCACACAAAGGAAACTACTTGAATACAAGACCCAGCATCACCCAACCACCAGTAGCACCCTGTGCAGGATGCCTCATCTAAACAACAAACGAAACAAAAATACAAACTCAATCATCAGCCAACAGGATTACCACCTCACTCAGCCTTGCCCATCAGAGGCAAAACAAACAAACAAAAACTCAGCACAAATCTCACCCTACATGAAGCTCACATGGACCAACCTTCATTTCAGTTCAGTTCAGTCGCTCAGTCGTGTCCAGCTCTTTGTGACCTCATGAATTGCAGCACGCTGGGCCTCCCTGTCCATCACCAACTCCCAGAGTTCACCCAAACTCCTGTCCATCAAGTCGGTGATGCCAACCTTAGCAGGGCAGAAACTAAAAGGAAGAAAGAATTCAACCTTCTTCAAGGAAAGAATTCAACTTTCCTTGAAGCCTGGGAAAAGGAGACCTCAAACACAATAAGTTAAAAAAAATGAAAAGGCAGAGAAATACTGCACAAATGAAGGAACAAACTAGAAACACAGAAGTCCAAATAAATGAAGAGGAAATAGGAAAATTACCTGAAAAATAGTTTAGAATAATGATAGTAAAGATAATCAAAAACCTTGAAAACAAAATGGAGAAAATGCAAGAATCAATTAACAAAGACCTAGAAGAGTTAAAGAATAAACACACAGAGAGAAAGAACTCAATTACTGAAATTAAAAATACTCTAGAAGGAATCAAGAGCAGAATATCTGAAGCAGAAGAACAAATCAGTGAGCTGGAAGATGGTGTAAATAATTTCTGAAGAGCAGAATAAAGTAAAAAGAATGAAAACAGCTGAGGACAGTCTCAGAAACGTCTGAGACCATATCAAATGCACCAACATTCAAATTATAGGGGTTCCAGAAGAAAAAGAGAAAAATAAAGGATATGAGAAAATTTTGGAAGAGATTATAGTTGAAAATTTCCCCAACATGGAAAAGGAAATAGTCAATCAAGTCCAAGAGGCACAAAGAGTCCCATATAGGATTAACCTAAGGAGAAACACACCAAGATGCATACTAATCAAACTAACAAAGACTAAACACAAAAAAAGAATATTAAAAGCAGCAAGGGAGAAGCAACAAGTAACATACAAGGGAACCCCATATGCTTAACAGCTGATTTTTCAGTGGAAACTCTGCAGGCCAGAAGGGAATGGCAGGATATATTTAAAGTACTGAAAGGGAAAAATCTACAACCAGGATTACTGTATCTGGCAAAGATCTCATTCAAAATTGATGGTGAAATAAAAAGCTTTTCAGACAAGCAAAAGTTAAGAGAATTCAGTGCCACCAAACCAGCTTTACAACAAATGTTAAAAGGACTTATATAGTCAAGAAATACAAGAGAAGAAAAAAAGATCTACAAAATCAACCCCAAACAATTAGAAAATGGCAATAGGAACATATATATCAATAATTACTTTAAATGTAAGTCATTAAATGCTCCAATCAAAAGACACAGACTGGCTGAATGGATACAAAAACAAGACCCATATATATGCTGTCTACAAGAAACCCACTTCAGACTTAAAGACACATATAGACTAAAAGTGAGAGGATGGAAAAATATATTCTATGCAAATAGGAAGCAAAACAATGCTGGAGTAGCAATCCTCATATCAGACAAAATAGACCTTAAAATAAAGAAGATTACAAGAGATAAGGAAGGACACTACATAATGATCGGGGATCAATCCAAGAAGAAGACATGACAATTGTAAATATCTATGCACCCAACATAGGAGCACCTCAATACATAAGACAAATACTAACAGACATAAAAGGAGAAATTGACAGTAACACAATAATAGTAGGAGACTTTAACACCCCACTCACACCAATGGACAGACCATCAAAACAAAAAATTAACAAGGAAATACAAGCCTTAAATGATACATTAGATGAGATGGATCTCATTGATATCTTCAGGACATTCCATCCAAACGCAGAAGAATACACCTTTCTCTCAACTGCACATGGAACATTCTCCAGGATAGACCACATCCTGGATGACAAATCAAACCTCAGTAAATTTAAGAAAGTTGAAATCTTATCAAGCATCTTCTCCAACCACAATGCTATGAGACTGGATATCAATTACAAGAAAAAGACTGTAAGAAACACAAACACATGGAGATTAAACAACACATTTCTAAATAACCAACAGGTTACTGAAGAAATCAAGAGGGAAATCAAAAAATGTCTAGAAACAAATGACAATGAAAACACAACTCAAAACATATGGGGTGAAGCAAAAACAGTCCTAAAAGGGACGTTTATAGCAATACAATCCTACCTTAAGAAACAAGAAAAACATCAAATAGATAGCCTAACGTTACACCTAAAACAACTGGAAAAAGAAGAACCAAAAAAAAACCCCAAAATTAGTAGAAGGAGAGAAATCATAAAGATCCGAGCAGACATAAATGAAAAAGAAATGAAAGAAGCAATAGTAAAGATTAATAAAACTAAAAGCTGGTTCTTTGAGAAGATAAACAAAATTGATAAACCCTTAGCCAGACTCATCAAGAAAAAAAGAGAGAAGAATCAAATAACAAAATTAGAAATGAAAAAGGAGAGGTTACAACAGAGTGCAGAAATGCAAAAGATTATAAGAGACTATTATGAACAACTATATGGCAATAAAATAGATAACCTGGAAGAAATGGACAGATTCTTAGAAAAGTTCAATCTTCCAGGGCTGAACCAGGAAGAAATAGAAATTATGAACAACCCAGTTACAAGTACTGAAATTGAAGCTGTGATCAGAAATCTCCCAAAAAACAAAAGCCCAGGACCAGATAACTTCACAGGAGAATTCTATCAAACATTTAGAGAAGAGCTAATGCCTATCCTTCTAAAACTCTTTCAAAAAATTGCAGGGGAAGGGACCCTTCCAAATTCATTCTACAAGGCCACCATTACCCTGATACCAAAACCAGACAGACAACACACAAAAAGAAAACTACAGACCAGTATCACCGATGAACATAGATACAAAACTCCTCAACAAAATTTTAGCAAACAGAATTCAGCAACACATCAAAAAACTCATACACCATGATCAAGTTGAGTTTATTCCAGGGATGCAAGGATTCTTCAATATACAGAAATCAATTTGATAGACCATATGAACAAATTGAAAGATAAAAACCATATGATCATCCAAATAGATGGAGAAAAAGCCTTTGACAAAATTCATCAACCATTTATGATTAAAACTCTTCAAAAAAGTTTGAAGAGTACATAGAAGGAAACTACCTCAACAATAGTAAAGGCCACCTATGATACGCCTACAGCAAACATTATTCTCAATTGTGAGAAGCTGAAAGCATTCCCCTTAAGATCAGGAACAGGACAAGGGTGTCCACTTTCACCATTATTCAACATAGTTCTGGAAGTCCTAGCTACAGCAATCAGAGAAGAAAAAGAAATAAAGGGAATCCAGATCAGAAAAGAAGAAGTAAAGCTCTCACTGTTTGCAGATGACTTGATACTGTACATAGAAAACCCTAAAGATAGTATCAGAAAATTACTAGAGCTAATCAGTGGATTTAGCAAAGTTGCAGGATACAAAATCAATACACAGAAATCACTTGCGTTTCTATATACTAACAATGAAAAATCAGAAAGAGAAATTAAGGAATCAATCCCATTCACCACTGCAACAAAAAGAATTAAATATGTAGGAATTAACTTACCTAAGGAGACAAAAGAACTGTACACAGAAAATTATAAGACACTAATGAAAGAAGTCAAAGATGACATAAACGGAGAGATATTCTGTTCCTGGGCAGGAAGAATCAATATTGTGAAAATGACTGTACTACCAAATATAATCTACAGATTTAATGCAATCCCTATCAAATTACCAATGGCATTTTCCACAGAACTAGAACAAAAAATTTCACAATTCATATGGAAACACAAAAGACCCTGAACAGCCAAAGCAGTCTTGAGAAAGAAGACTGGAGCTGGAGGAATCAACTTTCCTGACTTCAGATTATACTACAAAGCTACAATCATCAAGACAGTATGGTACTGACACAAAAACAGAAATACAGACCAATGGAACAAGATAGAAAACCCAGAGATAAACCCATGTACCTATGGGAAACTTATTTTTGACAAAGGAGGCAAGAATATACAATGGGGCAAAGACAGTCTGTTCAACAAATGGTGCTGGGAAAACTGGACAGCTACATATAAAAGAATGAAATTAGAACACTTCCTAACACCATACACAAAGATAAACTCAAAATGGATGAAAGACCTAAATGTAAGACCAGAAACTATAAAACTCTTAGAGGATAACATAGGCAGAACATTCAATGATATAAATCAAAGCAAGATCCTCTGTGACCCACCTTCTAGAATAACAGAAATAAAAACAAAAGTAAGCAAGTGGGACCTGATTAAACTTAAAAGCTTTTGCACAGCAAAGGAAAGCACATAAGCAAGGTGAAAAGACAGCCCTCAGAATGGGAGAAAATAATAGCAAATGAAATAACTGACAAAGGGTTAATTTCCAAAATATACAAGCAACTCATACACCTCAATGCTAGAAAAACAAACAACCCAATCAAAAAGTGGGAAAAAAACTTAAACAGACATTTCTCCAAAGAAGACATACAGATGGTTAACAAATACATGAAAAGATACTCAATATCGCTCATTAGTAGAGAAATGCAAATCAAAACTACAATGAGATGTCACCTAACCCTGGTCAGAATGGCCCTCATCAAGAAGTCTACAAACAGTAAATGCTGGAGAGTGTGTAGAGAGAAGGGAACGCTCTTGCACTGTTGGTGGGAATGTAAATTGATGCAGCCACTATGGAAGACGGTATGGAGATTCCTTAAAAAACTAGGAATAAAACCACCATATGACCCAGCAATCCCACTCCTAGGCATATACCCTGAGAAAACCAAAATTGAAAGAGACACATGTATCCCATTGTTCGCGTGCCTTGCTTTGTGTTCCTTGTCATGATTTCTCTTTCACCTTTATACCAACTCTTTGTCTCTTTGAGCTGTATTTTGAGCATTTTATTTTTTCAGCTTTATCTTTTTTTCAAATTGGAGTATAATTGCTTTACAGTGTTGTGTTAGTTCCTGCTGACAACAAAGTGAATCAGCTATACATGTGCTCACATCTTCTCCCTCAGGAACCTTCCTCCCACTTCCTACCCCAGACCTCTAGGTCATCACAGAGCACTGAGCTGAGCTCCCTGTGCTGTACAGCAGCTTCCTACTAGCCAAGCACTTAACTAACCAATCCACCGGTATTCTTTTTGTATCCATATTTCACTTGTATGGGGTAATATTTTATTAATATTTAAATATTATTTAAATGACTGGTTGGATATTTAAATAATATTTAAATTTAATAATATTTAAACAATCAAATATTTAAATACTATCAATTAATAATAATGTTAATAAGATAACTAGCATGAGTACGTTTGGAAATAAGAACAACTTATTGGCAGGAACAGAAATGTGAAAGGCTCCATGGCTAGTCAGACCTCATAGCATCAGTTCTAAGGTTCAGGAGCAAAGAGTTTTGTTTCTGCAGCAGGATGTTATAGAGGTTGATTGAGAGAATCGTAGATATAACAGGGATTATACTGTCCTTGGGAAGACAGCATAGCCTTGCTGACAACAATGAAATGGTGTGACTGTGCTGAAATTCAAACCCAGGTCTGCTGCCTCCAAGCTCAGTGGTTGAGTTTGGTTTTCTCCTGTATCCATAGCTCTTCACGCCATTATTTTGCTGTTATATATCCTACTCTAGCAAAAACAAACACTGGATTCAAGAAGACTTATTTGGATCCCAGCCAAGGGCGTTTATTAAAATGATGTATGAAGAGGACCTCATTTATAGTGCTGTTTTACCCACGCAGCTTTGTGTTATGTAGAAGTGAGTGTATTTCTAGGCAATTCTAAAATAGATATCACACTTTAAAAGATTCATACATATCTTGTACTTCTTTGGTGATGGGAGGGCATGGTTTAGATTTAAATACCAATGGAATTGTCTTCTTACTTTTTAAAGATTATTCAGTGGATTTCTGAGAATATCTCTGCCTGCCATTCATTTGACCTCATTCAGGAATTTATAATTGGTAGGTGTTTCTGATGGTGCATGTTAAATTGAATCCATGATTCTTTTGCTTAAGGGAAAGCAGTAAATTGATAAGGCCTCAATATGTCAAAATGTTGGATAGGAGCATTTTATTTTTAAACTCTATTGTAGTCAGCAGCTAATTAAACTTCATTCTCTTGTGGTTTTGCAAGAAGTTGTGACTCTTTGGAGGCTGATGAAATATAAGACATGATCTTGATTCTATAACCTTGTTAGTGATTTTTTTTTCCAGTAAAAAGTAATGCTCAGCATTGTGTTGGCTGGTTCTGTGTGAAGTGATATAATGTCATTTGGACAGATGTAAATGTCAAATAATTTTTGAAATTGTTCTCAATGTAAAAAGTAGAACCTGAACATTTTAATCAGCAGACAGAACCATGATGGCTGGCCTTTTGAGAATGAAGAATAAGGCAATGAAAACTTTTGTTGGTTTGCTTGTTTTGGTGAATTACAAAGTCTACTGCCTGTTCTTCATATTAAAACATGTCTCCCCCTCCCCAAACTTACTCAGCTTCTTCATATTGGAGCATTTATCCAGAGACAAGTAACATGGATAAACTTTTGCCGTATTCCTCACTGCTCACTTGGGATACAGTAAGTTAACACTTTATATATTCCTTGTGTAATTAAAATTGATTCACATGGGTCAGTTGTAGGACATCCTTGTCTCAGTAACCAAGGCCGTGATTTCATTTCTATTTTGACTCATAAGAATCTGAAAGTGAAAGTGAAAGTCACTCAGTTGTGTCCAACTCTTTGCGACCCTGTGGACTATACAGTTCATGGAATTCTCCAGGCCAGAATACTGGAGTGGGTAGCCATTCCCTTCTGCAGGGGATCTTCCCAACCCAGGGATCGAACCTCATTGCAGGTGAATTCTTTACCAGCTGAGCCACAAGGGAAGCCCAGGAATACTGGAGTGGGTAGCCTACCCTTTCTCCAGTGGATCTTCCCAACCCAAGAATCAAACTGAGGTCTCCTGCATTGCAGGCAGATTCTTTACCAACTGAGCTATCAGGGAAGCCCCCATAAGGATCTGAATTGGGGATTTCTGGCAGAAGAAAGACAGTGAATCGTTACTGTTGGCCAAATGTATTTAACATAAAACTCTAGAATTGAAGGAGAAGATACAGTGTATGTGTTAGCCTTCCTACTACCAAGCAGAATGAAGCTTCTATCATCTTCAAATTGTTTTAGTTTTTAAAGATTTTTTTAGCAGTGGAAGTAGATGGAAATAATCTTAGGATTTTATAAATGAGCAGCGGCTGGACCACTGCTGTTACTCAGAGCCATTCTATTTACTTAGTAGATTAGCACCTTCATAAGCTTTTCCCCCAGCCTTAGGAAGAAAAGCTGTGATAACTCTAGAGTGTCAAGATCAGTTAAAGTCAGTAATCTTAAGCAAATTCACCCCATTCATCGTTTTCTTCCTGTTGGTCCAGACTCCCTTTCTTTTAGTTGGGAAGAAGTGTTACAGGAGAAAACATTGTTCATTTTCTCTTGAATGTGGTTCAATAAACTGAACTTTGTTGGATCAGAAGTGAAAACCATGTACAGGCTGCCCCTGAAAAAGGTTCTGCCTCTCCTCCTTACATGTTTAGATGTTAGAACTACTGTGTGCTTACTCTTGAGGCAGAGGTTTGTATCAACAAGGCATTTAGAAAAATAAATTTATTTCAGGAGACACCGGAAAATAAGTACTAGGATAAACTGTAACACTTCCCATTTTGTTTTAAAACTATCTAAATTTAATCCTTTAAAAAGGCCTATCAGATGTGTTTGATTTTTAATTTTTTTGGTGGTGGCCCTGTCCTGCAGCATGTAGGATCCTTGTTCCCCTCACCAGGGATTGAAGCTGTGCCCTATGCAGTGGAAGCATAGAGTCTTAACCACTAGGGAAGACTTAATCATTAGTCTTCCAGCCAGGGAAGTCCCATGTTTGATTAATTTCTAAATTTTTGACATTCACAATGGAAGTGTTTTCCCAAAGGCCCTTTCTTCTTGTCTCTCACTTAGAGTTGTTAAACTTTCATGCCTCGCTGTGAAGTTATAAGGGAAGATCTGAGCTTGTTTCTTCTCCAGGTCCTCACTGTTTGAAGAACAAGGGTTCTTCAAACGTGCAGACTGTGTGGTAAGGTGGCAGGAAGTTTGCAGGTTAACCCCCACCTCCACCCTGGCCAGAAGCAGGAAATGTACATTTCAGCTTCCTCCCCTCACCACCAATGCTGGCTGTCACTCTCCTGTGTTCAGTGTCTGGGAGACTAAACAGGCCCTCTAGTTCCCAGGGTTGAGAATATGTTAGTTGGTTGTTGTGTGACTGTCACCCTGACAGACAGTTCTTCACATTTGTGTTTCTCCTTTTTTGTGGGACAGAGGAACTTTGTGGACATACTGACATCAGGAAGTCCTATGAGAAATACAATATGAAAATATGAAAAAACCCAGTTAAACCACTGCACAGAGCTTATTTTAGGGTTTACCACGTTGCTTTAAAGTTCTTGCGGTTAGAGTATGTTACCTTAAAGGTCTCTCCTAGTTCTGAAATTCTATGATCCTATGATTTGATTTTAGTATTGATATAAATCATTTACTTTTCTCTAATCTGCCTATGCTTTTAATGCTATACCCTTAATAAATACTTGCCACAATAGAAAATTTTAATTCATACTTCTATTACTACATACGTCTTTTTTTTTTTTTTCAAGAAGCACATTATTTTATTTACAGTCCCATTGTTTTATATGTACATTTATGGGCTGTCCAAAAACACTTCTTTTTTTAAGCAATCCTGGAAATTTTAAATACTCTAAGCAGCTCCTGAAGATCAAGTTGTCAAATTCCTCACCAAGGACAGCCTTAGGTCATCTTCACGTTTCCAGATAGTTAACTATTCAGTTGGCAGCAGTCTATGCTTCCAGTGTCCATCTTTCACCTGCAAGGATGGTGATACTCATTTCCGCCTAATTTTGCACCATGACATAGTTATCAAGATCTACACCTGAAATGGCACTCCCTCGTTGACCTGATTTCACACCACGGCATGGCCGGCATTACGTGCTATTGCACGGTGAAGCCTTTCCCTTTCACACGCACAAAATCCCCTCATTAGAAATTCCCTGACACACAGACGATGAACTCAAAAGCCCCCACCCCCATCGCCCCATCTCCTGGCATGGAAAAGCAGACTCAGGGCCGCTTGGAGCCTCCAGAGGTCTCAACAACGTGGCGGAGGCCAAAGCAGGCCGCTGCCCTCCACGCGTTCAGGTGCCGGGAGCATCTTGCCCCGCCCCGTTGCGGCAGCAGCCTTCCAAGACTCAGGGAGGCCGCATGGTCCTGCCCAGCGCCCGGGCCCTCAGAGGGCTGGCTGCGGGACGACCCGAGCCATGCGAACCTCTAGCAAAGGAACATCCCCACCGAAAGCCGAGGCCAGAAAGCTACTACATACTTCTATTACTATATGGAAATAGATTATTTCTGTAAATAGCTGGATTGGATTTTTTAAGATACTAGAAAATATTGTGCTCTTACTCATAGATAATCCTGAATTATGCTTTGCAGACAATGAGGCCTGTTGTGCCTATTTTAAGATGCTATTTATAACCTAAAACTGTAGTGAAATTTCTGTTCCTGAGTAGTGATAAGTGAAGCACATATAGATTCTTAAAACAGGCTGTCTCCTGTCAAGTGAAGATCTCAGTTGCTTGAATGTTCTGGAAGTTTATTTCTCCATCCCTGTGATGCTATTTTTCTCAGGAATATTGTATGCTAATGAAACTCAGGACATTTGAGTTCTAAACAAATACCAGATTTTATTTCTATTTTCCCATATATCATCTACTTTTTTTTTTAGGAAATGAAAGAGGAATTGACTAGTTGAGAGATTAATAACAACAAGGAACCACTCTTTTCAAAACAAGTTGCAATTTTGGCAGTTTATCCTTTTGTTTAAATTTCTGTTGTAACGCTCATGAGTTAGAAGAATGTTATTATTTGGATTTCCTGATATGAATTGCCTCTTGCACATTTGCCATGGTGATTGTGCTGTATAAACTCTTTATGGAGATCTCTTATTTCTGAAATTATGTTGGAGGATGAAGCGCAGAACAGTTTTCCACTGAAGTCAAAAAAGAATCCCATTAGTGAGATGGGGATCAACTATAATTAAACGAAGGGGAAGAGGGAGAAAGGAGTAAAAAAAAAAAAGTGTCCACCTTATCATCATACTTGATGGTGCAAATGTAATTTGCCTCCTTTGTTCTTAAATGGAAATATATAAATAATACATTATTCTGTTTCTTCATAGTAGTCTTATTCTTTCCTTTAGTGATACTGTCAACTATCATAATTGTAACTTTACAGAATAATTCCTTCCTGAGGTAAGAGATAGGTTGTGTTCACTAGTATTTATAAACCCCAAGGTTTATTTAAAGTAGAGGTTAGCAAACTGGGAGCTGCCCTCAGCTTCTGTGTGCACAGAAAACACTTCCTGCAGGCTCGGGCTGGTGGTAGTTGATAGTTCACCAGTTGTGTGTGTGTTTCCCCCTCCACAGGAAATTCCTGGAATAACCCTTGTTACAGAAGAGATTCCGTTGCCTCTTATGAAGGTAAGTGCTTACAGAGAGACAAAAGCCCAGGCCTGCATGGCTTCCTTGCTGGCCTCCACAGTCACCTGCCCCAAACGTCATGGCAGTTCCAGAGGGATTGTAAACTATCGGGGAGGGTGGGGGGAGGGGTAAGGCTGGTTGTCTAGGCAGTCCTTCGTATGTGGTAGTCTCTAAGGATGGTATCAGGGCAATTCTTAGTGCTCTTTAAAGAGGGAGGTTTTCTGAAGACAGAGAATATGAAGCATGTAGAAGTCATACTTTCCACTGTACTTGAAGCCGGTCCACGCTGGAGGAAGTCCTGTAAATTTTCTCTAGAGGACCCGAGAGCTGTGGTTTTTTTTTTTACTTCATTTACTTTGTCACCCCCTCAACACACACACACACACACCCCGACACACACACACCACAGAATCTTAAAACCATTAAGTAACCTGGGCTGGGATTATCTAGTTTCCTTCTGGTTCTGAGAACGGGCTTTCTGCTTCTTAAGAGTGGCCTGTTCGGGCTGTCTCTGTGGTCTCAGAGCACCTTCTTCCTGCCCGCCAAGTGACAGCGTTAGTGTCCTCTACAGTCTGGTGGTTTCACAGGAGTTTCTAAGACAATGGGGAGGGTGGGGTAAGGTGGGTGAGTAGAAAAGAATGTGTATGTAGTTAAAAACTGGGGAGTATTTTAGCACAGTTTCCTTGAAGCTCCTTTGTTGTTTTTGGCACTGCCTCCTGTTAATTATAGCTTGCTGTGTGCTGGGAAATCTCAGCTTTTGGCAGCAGGCAGCCCAGTGTGCCTCTTGGTATTTACATTTGATTCTTTTCAATCCATGAAGAGCAGGCCAGGCCCAGGAAGCTGGGGGGAAGCTGTGGGTGTTTGAGGTCATGCTGATGCCCTGGGGGTGAGAGAGGGCCAACTGGGGCAAGTTTAGTGGTTCTTGGTTTTGGCCTTCAAGCATCCTTTAAGTGGGGATGGATAAGAGAGGTTTCTAGGCAGCAATGTGGGACAACTTTGAAGATCTACAAAAGCAGGAAAATGATGCAAAAGAAAGGTTTGATTAATAGCATAAAAGATTCTTATTAAGAACCTCCATCTTCTCATTTTATTGTTTTTGCTTTTACCACAAGTTCAACAAATCCAGAATGTGTTTAATGGACACACAATAAACCAGTGAAGGAATTTTTAGGAGAGAGCAATGTCACCCACAGTTCTTTAATTTCTAACATAACTGTCTATTTGCCCCATTTCCTCTTGGTCTTTGTCATAGGTGAGCATATTTTGCCTAGTAGTACTGGCCATCTAGTGATATTTAATAAAGATTATGAATTACAGTATATTATGCACATCTTCATGTTGGTACATAAACTTCATAATTTTCATAATTATGATTTCTAATGACTCCATAGGTTTCCACTGTGTTGCTGTGTCTTAGTTTACTTAATCATTCTTCCATTTTGAGACATTTAGTTTGTCTCTAGCCCCCACTGAAAAAATTATTTTTGCTATTAAACATAATTTGGCAATGAATACTTTTATGTAGGTTTTTTTTGGGGGGTGTGTGTGTGTGTGTGTGCGTGTGTTATTTATTTATTCCTCTAAGGTTAAATGCCCAGGAGTATTACTGAGTGAAAGGCCATGATAATTTTTAGAGCCTTTGATTTTTATTGCCAAACTCATATTCAAAAAATGTTGTGATAATTTACAGTATTATAAGGGATTTATGAGTTTATCAGTTTTACTATAACCTTACCAACATTGTGTATTTTCATTTAAAAAATTAAGTATAAAACACTGATGGGAAGGCTCTCAAGATTTTACCCATTGATTTATTCTAAGAATACAGTTTGTCTTTGCTTGGGAACAAGCTAGCTTATTTTTGCACTCTCTAACTTTGTGTGTGTGTGTGTGCACGTGTATAAAATTTTTTTGTGTGTAGTTTATTTATTTCCTTCTGTTATTCACTTTGCCTTTTCCTCCCTTTTTTCTACTCTCCCCTAATTATCTTTAGCATTTGGCTCTGCAGAGAGTTATTTCCCATTAACTGTTCCCAAACATGCTTGGGAGTTCTTCCGAGATGCTACATGTTTTCATATACGAGTCAGAAGTATTACATAGGACAAGTATGAGCTGTAGATCTCTTCACTGTCCTTTCCATGCAAACATGATCCATCAGGGAAGCCATAGGAATGCCGAGGGATTTTCCCTTGGACTCAGGAGAAGATGGCACTGGGTTTGGTTTGGCCAGCTCCTGCCCCTCTCCCCCACCCCCATAACTTATCAAATCTTTCAGTTCACAAGACTCTTGGCCCTCACAACTCTCATTTGTTTCTCCATCTCTGCTTGCATAATACCTCTCACTATAAGCAGCTGCCTTTGACCTACTTCTACCGCAGGTCCCAGCCCAATTATATTGCAATGGATCTTGTAGTAGCATATCCCCACTACTTTTCTTCCCTCCCTGGCCCGTTATGTGACTGTTATTGCAGCTTCCCTGATGGGAGTTGGCTCTGAGCACCCTTAACCTGAATCACAAGTTACCTTTCGGAGGTGTGCTTGCTGCTGGATTTTCCATGAGGCCCAAGGGACCCCTGTCTGCTCTGAGCACACTTGCTTCCATTCTGCTTGTAAGATGACTGCCCTGATAAGGAGTCTGGAGAAGGAAGGACAAAACGAAACTAGACGAGCACTTTCCGTCTGGTCTTCGTGCAAGTAATTTTAGTGTGAAGTGGGGTACTTTATAAATGTTTAATATATGGCCATCGAATTTAATTGGTTTATACCAGTTTATCATCTGAAAGACAAAAGGTTTCCTTTATAGAATGGTTTCCAAAAGAATTTTTTAAAATGAAACAAAAAGTATATTAAAACAAGATCTGCACCTTAAAATCTTAAAAGGAATGTCATCGAGAATGGCCTTCCTAAGAATGATTTAATCCCTTCCACAGGAAGTCATGTAAGAATTAAAAAAAAAAAGTAGAAACAATAGCTTACTTGAATATCAAGAATGGAGAAATGGAGTATTTTTATTAAAGTATTTTTAAGCCAGACATCTTTAGTTTCATTTTATACAGTAAGGAAGGCTTTAATTTAACCATTTGTGTTGTGACTGTTAACTATCTGACCCAGAGACTGGGAAGGAGAAGGACTTCAAGCCCTTTCCCAGTTATGGCCACTCCAAGTGAGGGGGCTGCTACAATGTCCATCAGGGGTCTGGATGCCCCTGAGCAATTGGAGAAAGAGTGGTTTTCACTTGATTATGCTTCTTCTCTTAAACACTTAAAAAGTGTTTAAAAAATACTGTTTTAATTGGGCAGAGCATGAACATAATTAAGCTTTTAGTGAGGCACAAAAGTCACCTTTTTCCTTGACCCTTCCAGTGCAGATGGCCACCATCAACTTGAAGAAAAGGCTTCTTAGCAATTCAAAGTGTTGAATCGTAACAACTTACAGTTTTTAAAAATGAGAATTGTTGCTTTGACAACAGTGTAGCATTACCAGAAATGTCAATTGGTTATGTGTGAGATATTGACTTTCCAAAGTTTAGTTTGTACATATGCGATCTTGTGATATAATTAGAAATATATATTTCATCTTCTTCCATGATTCCTGGCACAGAGCTCTTAAAATCTTTGTGATTTCCTAAGTGATAAGAACTATAGGGAGATCTTTTGTTAAAATGTTTAGTGCTCCAGTTCCTGAAATAGCTCCAGAGCACAAAGGTGAAAAGAAGGTCTTATTATTCCTAACAAGCCCCTTTCAGCCACACCTGAGTTTGTCAATGAAGTTACTTTTGGAAAGCACCTAAGGGCAGAGCTGGTTGCCAGTAGAACCGACCATGTGATTAGAGGGTTGATCCTTTCAGCCCTCTACCAACACCACCTTCCAAGGGTAGAGTGGCTAGAGATAGAGTTCAGCACTGATGGCCAATGGTTTAATCAATTGTGCCTGTGTGATGGAGCCTTCATAAAGAACCCTGGTTGAAAGGTTTCAGAGATTTAATGGGTTGGATGAATGTATGGAGGTGCAGGGGTGGGGGTGGTGCACCCGAAGAGGACATGAAGCTCAGAGCCCATTCCTGCCCTACGCATCTCTTCAGTCTGGCTATTACTGAGTTGTATCCATTTATAATCAACTGGCATATAGGCAGTAAACTGTATTCCTGAGTTCAGAACCACTGTAACATATTACAGAACCCATGAAGGGGGCGCTGGGAACGTCGGATTGATAGACAGTTGGTCAGAATCACAGGTAGCAACCTGGACTTGAGATTAGCATTTGAAAAGGGGGCAGCCTTGTGGGACTGGGTCCTCAACCTGTGGGGTCTGAGACTGTCTCCAGATAATTGTAGGACACCTTGCTGGCACTGGAGAATTGATGAATGTGGAGGAAAAAACCCACACATTTGGTGACCAGAAGTGAAGAATTTTGTGAATAGACTGTTGGAGAGAAAAAACACAAGTTATTCCTATATAGTGTATTTTTAGAGGCAGAGAATTATGGCAAGTTCAATTAAGATTGTAGAAACATAATTTTATAATGGTCCAAAGAAACACTACTTGTTAGAGACAGCACACCAGGCTGGAAAATTTATTCCTGTCATTATCTGTAGAGATGGGAGTACCTTCAGTTTACTTCCCAGATATTGAAATTGAGGAACAGACCTGATCAAGGATTCCTATTTTTCTTCCTCTTCTGCCAGTCATTCGACTGTGCTGCTTTTGTTCATAGTTTGGTTGAGAAGATAATGTTTAATTCTTAAGGTTGAGAGTAGAAAACTATCTTAGCATGGGCTTTCTTAAGATACATGTTGATCGTGAGATGTAATAGTTTAGAGCCATATTTAGGAAATTACATTAAAAATTACATCCCATTAAAAATGTGTACTACCCAGCTGGGAAGAGAAGAGATATTTTTACTAAATGTTGGGAAGAAGGAGAAAGTCCACTTGTACATTGGAGAATTTGCACATACAACATGTGGTCTTCCTAGGAGGAAGCCTCAGGAGTTAAAGTCACTGTCCTCTGTATGGATGGCCCTGCTTAGAGCATCTTGGCCTAGTATGGTACCTTGCTAGCTTTATGGACACATAGATGTTTCTAGTTTATTCTGTTTGTACTGGAAGTAGTGGGCCACTGTGTTTCTCTGGGCTGCAAGTAAAAGTTGATACTGAGATAGTATCCACTGAAGAGACAAGTTTGATGCTTTACCTCTACTAGTTGAGCCCTGGCATGAAGGATGAAGTTAGCTTCCTCTTCTGTAAAAGAAGATGCTGGTTAATCAGCAGATGTAGGATCAAAGCCAGAGGGCCTTTAAGAAACGAGAAGCAGATATTTTTTTCCTGGCAATAATTTGCAGATGAGCCAATAAGTACCACAGTGTTGTTTTTTTTTTTTTTTTTTTTTCCTTTCTTGGTACTTCTTTTTTAAAGAGAAAAAAATCAAATTTATTTCCCACATAAATGGGAAACAGTCTCTTAATATAACCCTTTAGTCCTTTTTTTCAATTAATATTAGTTGTGGTGGGCTACATTTGGTAATTATTTCATGTCATCCTAAAAGTCAAATTAAGAATATTTCTCAAGAAGAGACTTGAAATAATTCTCCTTCCTTTAAAATCAAAATGTAAAACTTTCCCTTGTATAGGGAAATGCTCCTGGGTCATTCCTTAAGGATCTAACGGCTTCTAACACCAGAGTCTCCCAGAAGTAGCTAAACTCATGGGTATGATAAAGCATTTTTGTGTATTGAAAGCATTATAAGCTCTTTTCAAGAAGCTGGCAATGTGCTTCTTAGATTGTTGTGGCTTTTCCTTTCCTGTTGTCCCTGATGAATATGGAGCTTAGCACTCAGCTAGTGCCCTAAACGCTGGCTGACAGAGAGGAGTGTCCTTCTGTGCTCCCAGGCTGGCTGGTAGGGTGTGATTGTGTAGCTCCCACGCCCTCTTCCCCCCATACTGTGTAACAACAGCTAGCATTTTACCATGGTGCTTCTTTTACTCTCTGGGTCAAGGAATGTGCTGGTGTTACTTTGGCATTTGAAGATTCTTTGAAGGTTAGATTGAACCTCCTCTCTAACCCTATCTCCTGTTATGTCACAACATAATTGCAAGTCTTCAGGCAGGTGGTTCTTCATCAGCCTTTAAGCCGGAGATGTAGATGAAAACCTTCGAGAGTGGGTAAGAGACTGACATGACCTGGATGTGCTCAAGCATGTTCTCAGCCCAGGCTGAATAGTAGACATGCCTGGGAAATGTCTAAAACTCACAAGGCCCAGGTCACAGCCCACACCAGTAGGAGTCTAGGGAATGGGACCCAGGTGGTTACTGAGTCATACCCTAGGGGCAGATATCTTCACTGCAGAGATTGAAGTGCCGTGGGGTTTTCTCTACTTTTTCTAAAGCTCTGTCTATGGTCTGAATCTTGACTCATTTCCTAGGAGCTGCACCTGGAACATCCTCTCTTCCCCCTTCACTTATGTATCCATTTTCATCTTCTGGGTCTTATCTATTTCCAAGACTTCCAAATGGGCTTCCCTAGTAGCTCAGCTGGTAAAGAATTCACCTGCAGTTCAGGAGACCCCAGTTCGATTCCTGGGTCGGGAAAATCCCCTGGAGAAGGGATAGGTTACCCACTCCAGTATTCTTGGGCTTCCCTGGTGGCTCAGACGGTAAAGAATCCGCCTACAATGTGGGAGACCTGGGTTTGATACTGGGTTGGGAAGATCCCCTGGAGGAGGGAATAGCAACCCACTCCAGTATTCTTGCCTGGAGAATCCCCATGGACAGAGGAGCCTGGCAGGCTACAGTCCATGGGATCGCAAAGAGTTGGATATGACTGAGTGACTAAGCACAGACTTCCAAATAGCCCTCCCAATTTATAATGATCTTCGTGAATTTTCATAGCTTAAAAAATTGCATTCTTATCTAGTAGATACCAAGTAGTGACATGCCATTAACTGTTTGCACTCTCTCAATATCTATATATAACATCCAGCCCAGTGACCTCCTTCAATGACCTACACATATCAAATAGACCTACAAATATTAAAATATTTCTGGGGCTTTTGGCTACCCTTATTTAAATGTAAGTTATTGTTTTAAAACTTAATGTTTCCTTCTACCTCAGTAGTTTTAAACTATTTTAAGCTATGGATTCCTTTGAAACGGATATAAACTGTAGACCTTCCTCCCAGAAAAGTGCTCATAAGAACACATACTCTGTTTTACATACAATCATTAGACTCTGGAGCGCCTCTGAAGCATGTCCTTGGACTTGTTTTATCTGCTTATTCTCAACTAAGACAAGGCTATGAGGAAAGGGACTTTTTTAATGGGGCGAGGGTGAGAGGAAGGTAGTTTGGGGGAGATCTTTTCTTGGGAGCCACAGTGTGAGTATGAAAATAGGGTCTTCTGACAGAAGGATGCCTTGGCCTGAGGGGAAGAGGGACTCGCACAGGTAGGACATCATCATTCCTTTCCCTGCTGTCTCATCCTGGGCAAGGTTGAGTGCACCGAGCCGTGGGACTCCAATGCAAAGCAGGCAGAACTAAATGCATAACTGACCACTAGATGTCACCACAACACCAGCTAATTTGCTGGCTTTGGACTGCTGCTGCTGCTGCTAAGTCGGTCAGTCGTGTCCGACTCAGTGCGACCCCATAGACGGCAGCCCACCAGGCTCTGGCGTCCCTGGGATTCTCTAGTTGCCAAAACTGAGATGTAGAATAGCTTCAGCAAGAAAAGCTGCAGCGACTTCCTGTCAGGGTCCTAATTCTGTCAATTGTCTACGGGGTTTGCTTTCATTATTGTTCTTTCAATATAAGGGAGACGAAAAGGTGGACAAAGATGTATTCACTGTCAATGTATGGACAAGGAAAGAAAAGATGAGACAGGTCAGGTGGAGAGTGGGACCTGACTCCAGGTTTCCGATTTCCTCTGGAAATAACAATTTCTTGGACATAGCTCTTCCTGTCTCTGTGAAAATGGGTGTTGGCTGGACAGGCCTTTCAAGCTTCTAAAATAGCAAGTTCGTTTTGTTATGTAACTCACTTTCCTGATACCGGTATCCATTTTAAGCCACTTGTGACTGTGCTTTCAATAAGAATTTGGGTGATGTGCTATTACTTAACAAAGGGCGTTTTCCTTGATGGGGCATTTTTTTTAAGTTCTCTTTTTTTTTTCCCCTTGTAATACAGCCAAGTCTGTTCCCTCTGTAGGCATTAAGCTCACTTTGTTTCCTGGCCACACATTGCACCCTTGATCCCAGTCAAATCTTTTATAAATGCATGTAGTTCATGAATCTGTCTTCATTAATTTGCCAAAACAATTTTTGTCAGGCTATCCTTTAACATTAAAAATGTATTACTGTAGCATTTTATTTTAAAATGAACATAATGAATATTTTTTGCTTCGGGCTAGTACAATGATATCAATATGTCAAAAACCTAGAGGGCGGTGGTTGCCAGCTAATTCCATTTTGAAATAGTTGACAACTGAGCGTGAAAGGAGTTCGCTTCACCTTTCTGATTCTTGAGTTTTGAAAAAGACCCTTTGGAAGTAAATAAACTTAACTGGAAAGTAAACCTATGCTTCCATGTGCTCCAAATCTTGTGACCATTCTGTCAATGAACATGACATTTTTGATATAACCTGAGTCAAAATGGGTCTCTGGGGAGGAAATGACTTGATGTGTTCAAAGCAGGCTTCCCTGCTTAGCCTTCACCCAGGGGGAGTCACACTGGCTTAGGGAACTGAGCAGCTCTCTCTCTGTGTAAAAGGGGCTCGAAAAGAAAGGGAGGGAGGCAAGCCTCTTTGAGTCTGTTTTAGAATTCCTGTTGGGACAAGACTGCCATCCCTTGTGGGAAGTATTTGCTCAGAAATGCTGCCTCCTGAGAGCTTTATAGCAAGGCCTGCAGGGGCCGTGCTGTGTAGTTCAGGCCACAGGACCTGCTTCTCGAGCCCACTGATGTTTTTGTCTCTTACAGGTGCATAGCTTTAAGGGCTACTGGGAAAAACTGAACTCCAACCTGGAATATGTTAAGTACTCCAAGCCACACTTACACTATAACAACAGCGTGGTCAGGAGAGAGTGGCACAACCTGATCTCAGAAGAGGTATGTGTGGGTTCCTGAAAGGAGAGCAAGAAGCCCAGCAGAGTAGGTTAGGTGAGGCCCTTAGGTCATAAAGCTGGCTTAGGTCCAGCACTTGCCACTGTTGCCAGGCACTGTTCATTAGTGCTGCTGATCCCCAGTAGGCAGACCAAGGTGCTTCTGTGATCTCTTTCTCTTCAAGAGGAAATTAAAGTGCAAAGAGGTTAAGGGACACACACAACACATTCATAGTAGAAGTGGTGGGATTCACATTCGAGTCTCAGATGTGTTCTTGCATTACTTACATAGTTAAAAAATGATTTTAAAAAGTCTATAAGTTCCCAAATTTATGGTTGCTAGGAGTTAAGGAGGGCTCCCCTGATGGCTTAGTGGTAAAGAATCCACCTGCCAGTGCAGGAGACGTGGGTTTGATCCCTTGATGGGAAAGATCCCCTGGAGGAGGAAATGGCAACCCACTCCAGTATTCTTGCCTGGGAAATCCCATAGACAGAGGAGCCTGGCTGGCTACAGTCCATAGAGTGACAAAGAGTCAGACACAACTGATCAACTGAGCACAGACAGACAGGTTAGGAATGGTTGAAAGCAAAAGAGTGAATATGACCGCTATAAAGGGGTAACACAAGGGAGATCTTGGGGGTGATGGAGCAGTTCTGTCTCCGGATTATGGTTGTACATTGTCATATGTGAATCTATACATGTGATAAAATGACAGAACTGTGTGCTCACTGATTTGGGTATTGTACTATTGTTGTTTATATAAGATATGAACACTGGGAGAGACTGGGTGAAGAATGTGTGAGCTCTCTCTGCAGCATTGTTGGATATAGTTATAGTGTTATTGTATTGATATATAAAATATAGTTGGACTTGCAGGTCCCTGAAAACTTGTAATAGTTTCAGAATAAAAGTTTTTTAAGCCAATTTTTTAAGAATCTAGGTGTTATGATTACCTTGAAAGAAAGTCTCCTTTTTTCTGAACTCTTAACTATATTGTATTATGACCTTAATGTGAAAAATGTCACCCACAAAACCTTCACCTTCCATACCTCTGATGTATTTTCACTCCTAGAAAACAGGAAAAAGAAGGTCTACGATGTATGTGAGAAATATTCTTGATAATGCAATAAAGTAAGTAAAATGAAGGATTATTATAGCTATAAATGGCTATCTTCTGTAATTACTTTGCTGGCTGCCTTTCAGGGAAGTAGCTTATTACTTTTGTTGTATTCTCAATGAGATGATGCTGTCAGCACCACCCAGCCCTGTTTTGGAGATTGGAACTAGAGTTTCTTATAGGAAAAGTTTATATGTTAAACCTTTTAGATTTGCATCCTGGGCATGGATGACTCAGAAGGAATAAGTGGTAATGAAAGCTCTTATTAATAGAGCACTTTAGAGGGGTACAAGTAGTGGGTTGATTTTAAATAAGAGTTAGTCGGCTGGTGAACCTGCTCTTATTTTGAAAACATGTTTTCTGAGTAGATGAGTCATCTCGGAGTGCTACAAGCATAGGCCCCATTCCAACCCCTGTTCTATTTTCTGTTCCTATTATTTCCAATAACTGAGAGCTGCAATTGTTCTAAATTACCGTCATTGTTTGCACTAAAGAGTTTTGAGATTTTATAATTGCTTAATGTGGCTTTTGCCAAGTTGATTAAAGTTTTTGAGGTTTTCAGCAGCCTGAGAACAGTCTCTGCAGTGGTTTTATGGGTTTTTAAACGACAATATCTTTGTATGGTATTGTGGGTTTTTTTTTAATTTTTTTTATTAATGTTTCCTGTGTGAATAACGTTGGCTAATTTTTCTTATAGGGTGATTTCTAACCTAGAAGCAAAGAATTTGGGTAAGAAAAGACCTGTAATAAAGCCTTCTGGATTTCAGTCAGTTGTTTGTTTGTAACACCATTCTTCCACTGTGGGTTGGCAGGGAAATCACTTCCACTAGATCAGTGAAGGCAACACCCTTTACTATCTTCCTGTCAGAGCAACTCCCAGTTTCTTCCATGTCTCTCTTGGCACCAGGTCCTTTGGGAACAGCTGCTGAATGTGCTTTTGCTGTAGGACTCCCTGACTGTAGGTTTTCCTCCTATTTCCCTGTAGAACTGATCTAATTAACATGCTTGCTGGCTGTACTCGCTGGGTGTACTTCCCTTGGCCTAGAGCTATTCTCTCTCCAGCTATCTATCTGTGGGACTCTTTCACACCTCTTAAAGGTCAGCCTCACTTTTTTTTTTTTAAGCTGTTATTTTTATGTTGTTTTATGGGTTTTGATGTTTAGTTATATGCTGGGTGACCCTAATGGAAATTATCTTATACAGTGCTTTGCTGCACATCCTGCAGCTGTGCACACAGCCCACGTGAGCAGTGAAGTCACTGAGCAGCCCTGGGGGAACAGGTCGTCCCGGCCTGAAGCCAGGGCTCTGCCACCAACCCCAGGCAGGAGCAGTCAGCCAGGGGTGTGAGCATGCTTGCAGGCTCCCCTTCTTGCATCACTCGGGGATTTGTAGTATGGGAAGTGTGACTGGTCTGGCTGAGGTTTCTGTATCCTCTGCTCCCACGTCTGGTTAGAGCTCCTTCCGCTCCTGAACTTCAGGGCTGTTTGCATCTGTTACTAGTCATTCTCTCTTGATGCACTTTAGGGAACTCGCTGCTTCCTCTCACATTCTTTGTTTGTGCTAGTTTCCTAGGAAGAAAGTCACTGTCAGAAGCGAACATTCTTTGTGAAATACGGAACAACCATGAAAACTGCTGGGCTCTAGTTTTGAAGTTTTCATCATGAAGGTTGTGTAGGATCCAGTTAGGATTTATCCCAAGGGGTCAAGAAGCATCTGTGCCCTCCTGAAAGGAGTCCTCAGCTCCCTGACCAGGGCAGTTCTACTTTTTGACCAGCACTGTGACTTAGGTTCTGGCAGAGGAAGATGGGGCATGAAGGTGCTCTAGGAGATCTTCCTAGAGACAGCGTTTGCTTGCCCCTCCAGTCCTGCTGTCACAGTGCAAATCATGGTGGAGAAAGTGCCATTTGGTTTAACCTTACACGCCACTTTTCCATCTCAGTCTAACTACATTTTCAGTCCTATAACTTGTGCCAGTTATTATTTGCCGCAGTAATTGACTGCGGTGACTGGTCCCCTCACCTCAGTAATTCTATAAACTACAAGTTGGAATCAGAAAGAAGGGAGTCACGTGATCCTTCCACTCAGTCCCCGTTCCTGGGTCTGCCACTCCTTAGGTTTAAGAGAGGACCTGAGTTGTTTAGTTTCCTGTGAAGCAGAGGATCTCAGTGACAAGTCTCCACATTGAAGAGAAATTGAAGCCAGAGGGTATTGGTGTTGGCAATGTGTTCCTTGTGTTCTCTCTTTCAGTCTGCGCCTCTCTCTGCTTCACAGTGCTCCCTGCGTATCACCTGAGTGATAAGTTGCAGCGTGTAGGGCAAGGTCACACTGAAAGAGAAGTTTTCATCCCGTCAGGAAAGTGTTATATTTTCCCAATGACTCAGAGAAGGGAAGCCCAGACTGAGGCCTCTTCCTTCTGGTCATTTCCTAAAAACACCCTGCTTGACTATTGCTCTGTTTAATTTCAGAGCCAAGATTAACACCCCTCTTCCAGGAGGAAGACACCCACCAGCAGCTGCTTATCGGGCTGGTAAGTGGGACGTTTGGTGCTGACAAACAGTGAGCTCCAAGGAAAGGGGAGAGGGCTAGACTGTATTTCTCATTCTGACCTTGTTTTTCATCCATTCTGTCCACACATGGTTGTTGCCATCCACCCACTGTAGGCCCTGTGTGTTCACTAGTAAGGAACACATACATAATTTCTGCCCTCTTGGTATTTGTAGTCTTGTGAGAGAAACACAAATTAATCAGTCACCCCAATAAATGTATAATTATAATGCATCATAAAGAAATATATAGCACTGAGAGTATTTAAAATAGGAAAGACCAACATCTCTGTGGCCTTTGTATTTGAGTTTAAAATACAAAGGAATAAAGTATTCTTTCTCAAGAGGTCTTACCGGTAGGAAGACCAAAGATGTAAATCAAAATAAATTAATTGAAGAGCAGAATTGGCAAATAAATCCAAAATCTTACAAACAACAACAACAAACAACTAGTTAAACATCTAAATCTGAAAAACATCTTTAACTGAAAAACTAGTTTTAAAAAAATTTAATAAAATATTTTTAATGCTCTGCAGGCTTAGGAATGGGATAATCTATTACCTTAGATAAGGCTAGTTTAAAAATATGAGAAAAATATGTGTAAATACATAGCCATACACTTAAAAATTCTAGTTAAACAATGTTTCCCTGGCAAATAGAAATTACAAACTTGAGCCAAGGAGAAATAGAAAACCTGAAAGTATAATAACCATAAAATAATTTGGAAAAAATGTCAAAGATTATCTCTAAAAAAGGCCCCAAGTTATCTAATAAGTTAGTTCTTTCAAACTTTTAAAGACCAGATTATTCTCATATTATGTAAAGTATTTTTGAAGAAAGATGGGAAGCTTTTTACTCACTTTAAAAAGCATGATCTTTAAACCAGAATCTAACAATGACCACTTTTACTTATGAATATAGATCCCACAGGCTTAATTAAAATACTTTCCAATACTTTGTTTGAAAATACAACTTGGCCACATGGGCTTATTTCCAGGAAGGCTTAATATTAGAAAATATATTAATGTAGTTCATCATATCACTGAGTCCAAGAGGCAAAAATGATTCTATGAGTGCTAAAAGTTGATGAAAGTATAATTCCACTCTTGGAATTTTAAACAAAGTTTAGTCTTATCCTAGTAGCCAACATCCTTCTTAATCTCACTTTGGAGGCATTCCTATGAAAATCAGAAAGAAGCTAAGTATACTTTCTATTTTCAATAAAATTTTACATTATTCTAAAAATTCTAGCCAATGAAAGAAGAAACAAGAGTAAAAGAAGATGGTATAATTGTCTAATGAAACAACAAAATAATCAACTGGGAAAATGGAAAGTAATAAAATTTAAAAAATAAAGAATAAAAATAATAATGTGAGTTAGTAAGCTGACAATGCTATATTTATTTTCATTTTATTATAATTAACCAGTTAGAACAGATAATGAAAAACAGTATATAATTTCCAAATCTTTAGCATCTAGCTTTAATGAAATTACAAACAAAAAGCCAATGAAATTTCTCTGACAATTGACTGAGTGACTCACTTAACAAAATAAGGAAGAGCGGGACCGACATTACGAGATATCTAAATGTGCTTTTGATCTGCAATAATTGGAAAAATATGGCACTAACACAAAGATAGGAAATTCTGATTTAATTTTGAATATTTGGTGAATGATAAATGAAATATTTAAAAATCAATGTGAAAAGAAATAATTTTTAGTCAGTTGATCAATCTGAAAAGTCAATTAAATTCGATTTTTCCCACCCCAAATACCACTTTATACCATAGAAATATCAGATTAAGGAATCTAATATAAAAATTAGTGTAATGTATATATTATTTAAATAAAATTAATATATAAATATAAAAATTAAACTGTGAAATAATTTGAATAAAATAAGTAGACAAATAATACTGAGAAAGCTTTTCAAGTGTATTATTGAATATAAACATATTGGAGAAGACTGATTGAAATCTTGAAACAGAACAACAAAAAGGCAAGCAATAATATTTAGAAAAAAATATTTGCCACATAATGTGATAAAAGGATAACATTTGGCATATAAATAAAGCTTATAAATCAGTAAGAGAACAACATACCAGAAGGGAAATGGACAAAAACTGTTACCAATGAATTTTCAAAAGTTAGTTTAGGCTGAAAATAACTCAAGTTGAGGCAGAGAAAGAAAAACAATACTTAACATTGCTATAACCAAATGACAAACAGAATAAGTATTTTTTTTTCTGTTTTTGCCTATCAAATTGACAAAAATTAAAAATTATATTAGGAAGGGTCAGAGTATGGGGGATTTGACAGTCTTATGCAATGGAATTTGAAATTAGTATTAATATAACCTCAGTAGAAGGCATTTCAGCAGTGTCTCTGTAAATCTAAGTACAGGACCCAAGAAATTCCATTTCTAGGAATTTAGCCTGACAAAATAATCAAGGATATGACAAACAACTTTTGTATACAAAGTTTTTGGTGGTATTATTAATAGTAATAAATATTCCATATGTATGAGAAGGGAATAAACAGTTCAATTATAGTATTTTTTCATAAAATTGGTTACTGTACAACTATTACAACTAGTGTGATAAAGAATATTTAATGACAAACTATTAAATAAAAAAGCAGATTGTAAAATATTAGAATATTAAATAAAATATTAGAATATTAAAATACACCCTGGAAAAAAGGAAAGTAAAAAACTGAAATGTTAATGTAATTGGTAGGATTATGAGCAATGTAAGTTTTCATCTATATGATTATTATGGAAAAATTAAAATGGAAAGAATATGCATCATATTTCATGCAGAAAAAAATAAGGTTTTTTTTAAAAAGCTTAATCATTTAATACACGTAGGAGACTGAAATAATATACCACTCTGTCTTGGCCCAGGATGCCATGGGCTTAGTTTTGCCCAGGGTGTCTGTTGTAAATCTGCTTAGATATTAATAGAAGATACATGCATACATGTGTGTGTGTTGTTAGTTGTACAATTCCTATGGTGTTTATTGGTACAAAGATTTCTCTAGCCAAGAGGGTCTGTTGCTGAGCAAGGCATTTAGACAAAAGAGACAAGAAAAGGAAGAAGGGAAGAGAAAAGCAAAAAGCTGGGAATGCTACACTAATTGGGGAGCCCCAGGGATGGTCCTGGAGAAGGCAATGGCACACCACTCCAGTACTCTTGCCTGGAAAATCCCATGGACGGAGGAGCCTGGTAGGCTGCAGTCCATGGGGTCGCTAAGAGTCGGGCACGACTGAGCGACTTCACTTTCACTTTTCACTTTCATGCATTGGAGAAGGAAATGGCAACCCACTCCAGTGTTCTTGCCTGGAGAATCCCAGGGACGGGGGAGCCTGGTGGGCTGCCATCTCTTGGGTCGCACAGAGTCGGACATGACTGAAGCGACTTAGCAGCAGGGATGGTCCTAACAGTGCGGCTATAGAAACAAGCCCATTTGGAGGCACTAGAATAAATTTTTCCATACCTTTGCATGTCAGGGAACTGTGTGGAATTGTTGAAGCCATTGCGCAGAGGGAGGTACTGAGGGCATTTCCTTCTTATTCCAGCCTCTGTCCTTCCAAACATCCAAACCTTGTTCCTTCCCATTAGCATAGACTTTCCATGTTTAGAGTTGCTCCTGTTAGTTCTCCAGAGCCAGGAGCAGTAGACTTCAATCCTTTGGTAGATCCCAAAGCTTTTGACTGCTGAGCCTAGTGATTTCCACTGGCTAACTTCCACTGGCTGCTTTGGAGAATTCCTAACAGTCAGGCAGCCTGACTCTCAGCTGCTCACTGGGCTTTGGGTGTATCATAAGTCATTCCTCTTGAGGAAAATGGTAGTGCCACCTAATTTATGCCCATCAAAGGGACATCATGGGTTATACATTTCTGCTAGTGGGATCTTCAGGTCCAATATTTTTCATATTGATAGGGAATGTTAATAAATGAATTCAAGCCAGTTGCAGGTGTGAGTGGGTAGGTTGTGACTTATCTACATTCTTTTTTCAGATGGTGTCTGAACTAAGAGAGCATCTTTTGAGACATCTACAGGGTGTAGAAAAGAAAAAAATTGAACAGATGGTTCTGGACTATGTTTCAAAACTGGTTGGTTTTGCTTTATCTTCTCTACCCGTGCACCCCTCCCCCAACCCATCTCCTTGGTCCCCTGGTGTATAGTTTCCATGATGTGGTTCAGTTTGTTTTTCATATTAGGATTTTGGATCTCTCCTGTCCTCAAACCTGTATATATGATGCTGTAGATTGAAGAAAGGGGAAAAAGAACCAAAAAACAAGGAGAACAGGCCTTGGAAGTGGTTTATTTTTCCCTTCCAGTAGTGGTTATATATGCTTATGGAACAGTGCATATACATGTTTACATATGCATGGAACAGTGATGAATTCAGCATGGGTGCCAAATGTTCATGTCATCTTGGCATTTTCCAGCTCCTTATTAAACTGTAGGTAGTAATTTCTATACATGGAGGTTTATACAAATGTGAGAGAACTTGAATTTCAATTCTTAATTAACTCCAACAGCCTAATTAGGTGAGATTCCAGCTCAGTTATATAACTACTACCACATTAGAATCTGCAGGTGAGATTGGCAGCTCACTCACTGGGTAGCCACCCATTGAAATTGTGTGATCGAACTTAATAAGACTGGTCCTTGTGTAAACAGAAGTGATGAGGCTGGATTGAAATTTGAGCCTGTCTTGGTATCTTTCAAAATGCCTATGGAACTGAGGCCTGACCCTACTTAGAATCTAGAAATAATATGATAGATAAAAATTTTTTAAGTATTTAAATATAAAGAAAGAGAAAAAAAAAACTCCAATACTCCATTTCTCTAGTTTGGATAGGACTAGTGTGTAAATATGAACAAATATTTTTGCATTGAACTCCAGAAGATTCAATGTATTGGATATGGCCCTGATTTAATTTCATGTTCAATTTTTATAGTTTTCCCCTTTTATTGCAGTCACTGGTATCTGTTTTTAAATGATATATTTGAATTTCTACAGCAAAGTTTGACTTTTATAGTTTTTAATATATTAAGAGAGGTTGGTAGTTGCATATACTAATGTGTACAAGCAGGGCATTGGAACTTTCTTAAATAATAATTCTTTGTGGTAGAAAAGGAGCTCACTTTACAAATGTGTTACTGATCTTTCTTATGTTGATACTGACTTGATTTCACTGTCCTTTAAAAAAAATTTTTTTTTGTTTATTTATTTTTGGTTGTGCTGGGTCTTCATTGCTGTGTAAGTTTTTCTCTAATTGCAGCAAGTCGGGGCTACCCTCTATTGCAGTGTATAAGCTTCTCATTGCGGTAGCTTCTTGTTGCAAAACGCAGGCTCAAGGGTGCATGGGCTTAAGTAGTAACAGTGTATAGGTTCAACAGTTTCTATCCCCAAGCTCTAGAGCACAGGCTCAATAGTTGTGGCACATGGGTTTAGTTGCTGTGCAGCATGTGGGATCTGCCTGGACCAGCGATCAAACCTGTATCTTCTGCACTGGCAGCAGATTCTTTACCATTGAGCCACCAGGGAAGCCCTCTTCTTTGTCCTTTCATGCTGCTGCTACTGCTGCTAAGTCACTTCGGTCATGTTCGACTCTGTGTGACGCCATAGACGGCAGCCCACCAGGCTCGGCCGTCCCTGGGATTCTCCAGGCAAGAACCCTAGAGTGGGTTGCCATTTCCTTCTCCAGTGCATGAAAGTGAAAAGGGAAGTTGCTCAGTCGTGTCCAACTCTTCGTGACCCCATGGACTGCAGCCCACCAGGCTCCTCCGTCCATGGGATTTTCCAGGCAAGAGTACTGGAGTGGGGTGCCATTGCCTTCTCCGTGACCTTTCATAATGCACAGTTATTTATCATATCATGTATCATTTTTCTTTCTGTTGACTTTAAACATCCTCTTCCAGAGTGTTAGGGTTTTTCTTCAAGCATCAATCTTCCCTTTAGTTAATCATATTAAAAAAAAAAATCCATGTGACACTAGTTTGTGCTAACAGCTCCTAGAACCAATAGGACCAGAAATGGTAGCAATGTAGTCTCAGAAAACTGAGACTTGGTGCCCCCTGCCTTTCCAACCCAGCTGTCACTGACTGATGCCAAAGTTGCTTGCCCTGCCCAGATGCAAACATCTGCGTCTCCCAGGCCCCTCCTAGGAGGGTGACTGGACAGCCTAAACATAAATCCTGGGAAGTTGCTGCAGAACCTGATTATATTGCTTGTGTGTTATCTTACATGATTTCAGCCAGGGAGAAACTGAGAATCTGTATCACTGAGAATAAATAGTGTCTGTCTGTGCTCATATGGAAACTCTTCCTAATTTTGCTCCCTGTCCTTTGCCTACATGTGCAGTGCATGGATTTGTGGTCCTGATGACAATTCCTTGAACACTGTCCCATTGCTGACAAGCTAGTAAAATATAGAACTTGACTTGAAACTAGTTTTACTTCACAATCCATGCTCGGGACCTCCATTCTGTTCAAAATCGCCTTTCCTCTGTCAGCTGTCTACCGTGTCACCCTTGCCACATAACAGGCCTAAGGCAAAACGCTGTTGCACTTGACCTTCACTGGTGGACAAAGGCCTGTGATTGAGGGCCTGTGTTGTGAGTGGTGGGGCCAGTTAGCGGTGGGGAAGCCCCGCTGGGGCACTACCCATAATGACAGTGGATGCTCTGTTAGATGTGGCTGCACATTTCAGTCTTTCCATTTTGAATTCCAGTGCTTCAGAATTGACCTCTGAAAGGCTGGTTCTATGTCCAGGCACAGCCTGAATGCCAGCTGCCCTGAATGTGCCTGTTAGAGCTATGGAAGCAGAGCAGTAGGGGCTCCTGAGGGGAAAGGGTGTGAACGGAGGTTAACAGACTCTCTTTACCCTCTAGCTGGATCTCATTTGCCAAATACTGGAAGCCAGTTGGAGGAAACATAATCTTCATCCCTGGGCTCTCCACTTGTACGCAAGTATTTCTTGCTCTGTTTTATTCTGATGTGCAAAATGCTAAACAACTCTGCTGCCAGTATTAGCAAAGCCTTGATTAAACTTAGTAGATGAAAGTAACTTTCACAAGTTCTTACACCATCCGTCCTAGTTCTGAACTCAACATTTAAAAGTTATGCCCCTGCTTCTTCACCGTCCTCTTTCTTTGGTATATGCTTGGTGAGAAGGGAGGGGCACATAAGCTCAGTACTGCCAAAAAGGGGAATTTGAGTTAACGCAATTTGTCATTTATGTGCCTACTGTCGTTAGATTCTAGGCATTACAACGATGGTCATCATCATATCTGTGAAGCTTTCCATAGGGTATTGCCTTTCACGGATAGCATGAATTTCATCTGGACGTGGCACTCAGAGCCACTGCTTATGTGCAAATGGGGTTTGGAAATGAGCTGCTTGGCTGAATTGCTGCTTTGTTCTTTGACCTGCAGCAATAGACAGGCGAGTGCTGCTGAATTTGCTGTCTTTCACATCATGACCAGGATTTTGGAAGCTACTAACACTTTGTTTTTACCCCTGCCTCCTGGTAAGTCTTGGCTTTTTGTTGTTGTTGTTGTAATAAATTTGTTCTTTCTTCTGGACTTTGGCACATTATAAGTTTAAGAATGAGACCTCCTGAGTCTGAGAAATTTTTGGTCTCATGTCACTGTAAGAGATGGGTCTGAGGTTGGTCTCTGCTGATCACACCTCCTCTGATTTTTTTTTTAATATTTATTTATTTGGCTGTACCAAGTCTTAGTTATAACACATGCGATCTTTAGTTGGCTGTACCAAGTCTAAGTTATAACACATGCGATCTTTAGTTGCGGCATTTGGGATCTAGTTCCCTGACCGGGGATAGAACTCAGGCCCCCTGTATTGGGAGCACACAGAGTCCTGGCCACTGGACCACCAGGGAAGTCTGCCTTGTGTATTTTAAAGAGCAGATTGAAGGCCAAGAAAATAGCCAAGTCTAACTTCTATGGAAACTTGCTGGCACGTGCTTTCTCAGTAGATGTGGGGAGCTTGGAGTCAGCTACTGTTCCTTTCTGGAAAGATGAAGTGCTGGGCAGGGGAAACAGGAGCAGTCTTTTAGGAGGGTACAGACTGCAGTGATGTAATCCATCTCCTCTTTCCTGGGGGAGGATTTACGGCCTCCTGCTCCCTCTTCTTAAGTGTCGGTAACTATTACCTGGATTCAAGGCCCTATGGATGAGGGAGCTGTGGTTAACCAGAAACTCTCTTCTGATTATTAAACTGTACTGTAGCTTGTCACCAACTTTAGGGGGCCAAATCTGGTCCCCTTGCAACTGTCTAGGATATTTTGAACCAGTGGAAAACTTTCATTGATATCTCTAGGCCTAGTTTATCTGATCAAGAAAGTTAACACTCAGAAGGAAGTGAACCTGGCTGTGTTTCAAAAATTGAGTTGATTTTTATGTGTTCCTTGGAAACTGAAAACTTCCCTTGGGATTTTGAAACAGGACCAAATCAGGTCTCAAAACACTCTTGTCTGCAATCATTCATTTAATTGGCCATTTTTAAATTCAGTCAACAAACATTTGTTGAGCAATTACGTGCCAGGTACTGGGCTGGTAGTTAGTTAGAGCAGTTCCAAAAATTAACAAAAGTCTACTAGGGAAAATATGCATATAAATCAATATTCATTTTAAGAAACAAATAAGCTCCTGTTTACTCTAAACTGGTTAACTTATGCTGAATATGTTTAAGTCCTGATGAATTTTAAGCTTATCGTAGCTGCTGCTGCTGCTGCTCTGTCGCTTCAGTCGTGTCCGACTCTGTGCGACCCCATACATGGCAGCCCACAGGCTCCCTGGTCCCTGGGATTCTCCAGGCAAGAACACTGGAGTGGGTTGCCATTTCCTTCTCCAATGCATGAAAGTGAAAAGTGAAAGTGAAGTCGCTCAGTCGTGTCCGACTCTTTGCGACCCCATGGACTGCAGCACGCCAGGCCTCCCTGTCTATCACCAACTCCTGGAGTTCACTCAAACTCACATCCATCGAGTCGGTGATGCCATCCAGCCATCTCATCCTCTGTCGTCCCCTTCTCCTCCTGCCCCCAATCCCTCCCAGCATCAGACTCTTTTACACTGAGTCAACTCTTTGCATGAGGTGGCCAAAGTACTGAAATTTCAGCTATTTAGCATCATTCCTTCCAAAGAAATCCCAGGGCTGATCTCCTTCAGAATGGACTGGTTGGATCTCCTTGCAGTCCAAGGGACTCTCAAGAGTCTTCTCCAACACCACAGTTCAAAAGCATCAATTCTTCGGCGCTCAGCTTTCTTCACAGTCCAACTCTCACATCCATACATGACCACTGGAAAAACCATAGCCTTGACTAGACGGACCTTTGTTGGCAAAGTAATGTCTCTGCTTTTGAATATGCTATCTAGGTTGGTCATAACTTTCCTTCCAAGGAATAAACGTCTTTTAGTTTTGTGGCTGCAGTCACCATCTGCAGTGATTTTGGAGCCCCCCAAAATAAAGTCTGACACTGTTTCGACTGTTTCCCCATCTATTTCCCATGAAGTGATGGGACCGGATGCCATGATCTTAGTTTTCTGAATGTTGAGCTTTAAGCCAACTTTTTCACTCTCCTCCTTCACTTTCATCAAGAGGCTTTTGAGTTCCTCTTCACTTTCTGCCATAAGGGTGGTGTCATCTGCATATCTGAGGTTATTGATATTTCTCCCGGCAATCTTGATTCCAGCTTGTGCTTCTTCCAGCCCAGCATTTCTCATGATGCACTTGCATATAAGTTAAATAAGCAGGGTGACAATATACAGCCTTGACGTACTCCTTTTTCTATTTGGAACCAGTCTGTTGTTCCATGTCCAGTTCTAATTGTTGCCTCCTGACCTGCATATAGGTTTCCCAAGAGGCAGGTCAGGTGGTCTGGTATTCCCATATCTTAAAGAATTTTCCACAGTTTATTGTGGTCCACACAGTCAAAGGCTTTGGCATAGTCAATAAAGCAGAAATAGATGTTTTTCTGGAACTCTCTTGCTTTTTCAATGATCCAGCGGATGTTGGCAATATGGTCCCTGGTTCCTCTGCCTTTTCTAAAATCAGCTTGAACATCTGGAAGTTCACAGTTCACATATTGCTGAAGCATGGCTTGGAGAATTTTGAAAATTACTTTACTAACGTGTGAGATGAGTGCAGTTGTGCGGTAGTTTGCGCATTCTTTGGCATTGCCTTTCTTTGGGATTGGAATGAACACTGACCTTTTCCAGACCTGTGGCTACTGCTGAGTTTTCCAAATTTGCTGGCATATTGAGTGCAGCACTTTCACAGCATCATCTTTCAAGATTTGAAATAGCTCAACTGGAATTCCATCACCTCCACTAGCTTTGTTTGTAGTGATGCTTCCTAAGGCCCACTTGACTTCACATTCCAGGATGTCTGGCTCTAGGTGAGTGATCACACCATCGTCATTATCTTGGTTGTGAAGATCTTTTTTGTACAGTTCTTCTGTGTATTCTTGCCACCTCTTCTTAATATCTTCTGCTTTGGTTAGGTCCATACCATTTCTGTCCTTTATTGTGCCCATCTTTGCATGAAATGTTCCCTTGGTATCTCTAATTTTCTTGAAGAGATCTCTAGTCTTTCCCATTCTGTTATTTTCCGCTATTTCTTTGCATTGATCGCTGAGGAAGGCTTTCTTTATCTCTTCTTGCTATTCTTTGGAACTCTGCATTCAAATGCTTATATCTTTCCTTTTCTCTTTTGCTTTTCCCTTCTCTTCTTTTCACAGCTATTTGTAAGGCCTCCCCAGACAGCCATTTTGCTTTTTTGCATTTCTTTTCCATGGGGATGGTCTTGATCCCTGTCTCCTGTACAATGTCACAAACCTCAGTCCATAGTTCATCAGGCACTCTATCTATCAGATCTAGTCCCTTAAATCTATTTCTCACTTCCACTGTATAATCATAAGGGATTTGATTTAGGTCATACCTGAATGGTCTAGTGGTTTTCCCTACTTTCTTCAATTTAAGTCTGAATTTGGCAATAAGGAGTTCATGATCTGAGGCACAGTCAGCTCCCGGTCTTGTTTTTGCTGACTCGATAGAGCTTCTCCATCTTTGGCTGCAAGGAATATAATCCATCTGATTTTGGTGTTGACCATCTGGTGATGTCCGTATGTAGAGTCTTCTCTTGTGTTGTTGGAAGAGGGTGTTTGCTATGACCAGTGCATTTTCCTGGCAAAACTCTATTGGCCTTTGTCCTGCTTCATTCCATATTCCAAGGCCAAATTTGCCTGTTACCCCAGGTGTTTCTTGACTTCCTACTTTTGCATTCCGGTCCCCTATAATGAAAAGGACATCTTTTTTGGGTGTTAGTTCTAAAAGGTCTTGTAGGTCTTCATAGAACCGTTCAACTTCAGCTTCTTCAGTGTTACTGGTTGGGGCATAGATTTGGATTACTGTGATATTGAATGGTTTGCCTTGGAAACGAACAGAGATCATTCTGTCGTTTTTGAGACTGCATCCAAGTGCTGCATTTCGGACTCTTTTGTTGACCATGATGGCTACTCCATTTCTTCTAAGGGATTCCTGCCCATAGTAGTAGATATAATGGTCATCTGAGTTAAATTCACCCATTCCAGTCCATTTTAGTTTGCTGATTCCTAGAATGTCGACATTCACTCTTGCCATTTCCTGTTTGACCACTTCCAATTTGCCTTGATTCATGGACCTGACATTCCAGGTTCCTATGCAATATTGCTCTTTACAGCATTGGACCTTGCTTCTATCACCAGTCACATCCACAACTGGGTATTGTTTTTGCTTTGGCTCCATCCCTTCATTCTTTCTGGAGTTATTTCTCCACTGATCTCCAGTAGCATATTGGGGACCTACCGACCTGGGGCATTCCTCTTTCAGTATCCTATCATTTTGCCTTTTCATACTGTTCATGGGGTTCTCAAGGTCAGAATACTGAAGTGGTTTGCCATTCCCTTCTCCAGCGGACCACATTCTGTCAGACCTCTCCACCATGACCCGCCGGTCTTGGGTGGCCCCACAGGGCATGGCTTAGTTTCATTGAGTTAGACAAGGCTGTGGTCCGTGTGATTAGATTGACTAGTTTTCTGTGATTATGGTTTCAGTGTGTCTGCCCTCTGATGCCCTCTTGCAATACCTACTGTCTTACTTGGGTTTCTGTTACCTTGGACTTGGGGTATCTCTTCATGGCTGTTCCAGCAAAGCGCAGATGCTGCTCCTTACCTTGGATGAGGGGTATCTCCTCATCGCTGCCCCTCCTAACCTTGAACGTGGAGTAGCTTCTCTAGGCCCTCCTGTGCCCGCGTAGCCACCACTCCTTGGGCGTGGGGTATTAGCCAATTTTATTTAATTTGTTCTTTCCTATACATCTATCCATCCATTCCTCATTAATTTGCTCCTTTGTGCATTTATTTTCCACTAACTGTATATGGTATCCATTTTTGTGCCAGGTATTGTTTTAAGTACTTTACATAAATTAGCATATTTAATTTTCATAATGATGCTAAGTGATAAGAGCTTAAATTGAACCACATTAAATTATTTCTATATAATCAGCTTTTGACCAACAAAGATGGCACTTTCATACGGTTTCATTTAATATTATTCCTATTTTATAGATAGTGAAATTGAGGCACAGAAAGGAATTAACTTGCCTAAAGTCACATAGCTATTAAGCAACAGAGCAGCACTCAAATCCAGGGAGTTTGGCTCTAAAATCTATGCTTCTAACTACTATTCTGTGCTGCCTCTTGAATTCAACTAATTCCAGTTGAATTAGTTGATATTGAAACATTGGCTATTTGTGGGTGCAGAAAATCCCCACAGCACATCTCAGCTTCTTGGCATTTGTGAAGTATCTGATACAGTCTGGAATCCATTATACTTTCTCTATCCCTATACCTTATCTTACAAGATCTGCTTGTAGTGGAGGCACAAAAGGAGTTTCTTGTGACTTTGTAGGGATCTGAAAGTGACGGTTCATGAGAAGAATGGCAGGTTTTAAATGGAATATGAATTGTGAAGTACCCTCTAAAAGGAATGAAAGGATTTCATGCAAGTTATGTATGGTTTGAATGTTCACCATGGATATCTAAGCTCCTTTTATATATAAATAAAACTGACTCACTGGGGATAATATTCTATCTGGGAGATCATAAAAATGCACTTTCTACGGAACATTGCATTTCTTCACAGAGATGGATAACAACAGAAAACAGAAAAACGTTACCCATAGTGACTGAGAATTATCATGAGTAAGACTTAAATGGCTGGTGTCCATGGATCAAGTAAGGAAGAGCAGTTTCTCTTTCTCTTTTTTTCTGAAATGCTTCTCTAATATGAAGTGGCACTGGATTGTGTGTGTTTGTAAATGCAGGTTATTTTTGTGTGTTCATATGTAAATGAACTTGCTTTCCAGGCCCCCTGGACTAATGAGAACTGTTTGAGTTCCAAGTACAGACACTTGTAACTGGAATTAAAGATCAAAAAGTGAATGGGGCCCACAGAAGGGAAGTCATAGTTTAAAGCTGGAGCATTTACAATTTAAAAGGGACCTGTGTTCCCCTTACTGCCTGGAGAAGGCTCAGAGTCCTAGAGGATGAGTACTAGGGTTGGCTGGTGGAAGAACTCTCTCTTTTGGAACTGAAGCCTTCTTCTGCCCAGTTTGCTCTGTTGCTTAAAGCTGACATGCTGAGCAGAAGCCAAGAACGGGCTGTTGAATTTGGGACTGTGCCCTTGGGAAAGAGGATGAAAGGGCGTGAGGGATCTTTAGGATATGGATGTGGGGCTAGAGAGGGATTTTGAATCCAGAGAACTATAAGATCAGTAGCCTATTATAAACTCTGTTTCAGAAATAATCTCATAACTTTTTTAATCTTGGGAAGACGTCCAAATCCATTTGAAAAATCTCATGTTTCTAATTAGCTAGTAGAATCTTTTTTTTTTTTTTTTTGAATCAGGGCATTTGGAAGATTCATCCCATTGTTAGCCCATTAACATTTGCTTGCGGGCAGAGTCTGAACTTTATCTGACCTCAGTGTTGCCAGTGATGGGACTCAAGTCTCCCTCTGCTCATGATTCATGTGCTTGGAGAAAGAACCTCTATGACCTCTCTGAATCCAAGTCCCAGCTGTCTTTGGCCATCATGTCTTCGTCATGTGTGCCTTTCAGGCTAGTCAGTGAATCTTCGTCATTCCCCACCCACATCTAATCAGTTTCCAAGCCAGTTCATATCACATTGCCCCTCCAGTCCCTTCCCTCCCTGTCACTATCAGTGTCCGCGATCCCTCCTGCATAGGTTCATGCCCTGGCCTCCCAGCAGGCCTTCATTCCTCTGGTAGCAAACTGTCACTCCTGTCCATTCTTTGCCTGCAGAGAGTGTCCGACCCTTTGTGACCCCATGGACTGTAGTCCACCAGGCTCCTCTGTCCATGGAATTTCCCAAGCAAGAATACCGGAGTGGGTTGCCATTTCCTTCTCCAGGGGATCTTCCTGACCCAGAGATAGAACCCCCATCTTCTGTGTCTCCTGCACTGCAGGCAGATTCTTTACCTGCTGAGCCATCAGGGAAGCCCATTCTTTGCCTGTTGCTATGTTAATATTCTGAAAGTAAAATTCAGAACCTCCAGCCATCCTGCTCAAAAGCTTCCAGTGCCTCTCCAGAGTTTACTAGATGACAGATTCCTTGCTGTCATTCAGCATTCAATCCCTGACACCTACATTCAGAGCACCCTTTACTTTTCCTTCATAGAACTGGTCATTAAAAAAGTGTATATTTATTTTGTGATTATTTGTCAGTCTTCCCTTTAGACTGGAAAGTGGACGGGAGCAGCAGTCATGCCTGTTCTCATCACTGCACACCCAGCCCCTTTGCCTGTTTATTGAATAAATTAACCTTTCCAGCCTTACCTCCCACCATTCCTCTTACACATCTGTTCTAACCCAACCGATTGTTTACTCTTTCCTGAATGTGCCACATACTTTCTCACCTTTGAGCCTCTGCTCATATTATTCCATTAATGCCAGTTATTGAGGCAAGATAACATGGTTAAAAGCCTAGACTAAAATGCTACAGCCTGGGTTCAAATGTCATCCCTGCCACTTCCTATTTGTATGATCCTGGGAAGTTTTCTTAGCTCCTATGAATCTTGGTTTCCCAATTTATAAAATAAGGATCGAGCAGTACCCACCCCATGGTGTTATATGAGAATCAAGTGAGCCTGTACATAGACGAAAGACCTCAGAATGTGTCTGGTATTAGTCACCGTTGTTGTACCATGTGCCAGGCTCTTCATAGACCTAGCTTGAGTTCTCACAGCAGCCCTGCAGGAAGGGTGCTGGTGATTCTATTTGAGGGATGAAGAGACAGAGACCAGAAAGGCTTTCTTACCTGTATCTAGTAAGCAGCACAGCATAATTCTGGCCTCTGTTTACTCAGACCCACAGGGCTTTTGCTGCTTCTCCAGTTTGTACGTTCTCTCACAGCATTTCCACTGTCAGGAATGGCATCAGCCCTTCAAAGCACCTCTCACCTGACATCCAAGAGGGCTTTTCTGGTTCTCTTCCAGTCTGATATCTTCTTCTCCCATGGATGTTGTGTGTCTGGGTTAGTGTTAATAGTGGACTTAGAGCTCTAGCTTTGTGAGAACTAGGGTAGCCCTGCCCATGAGACTTAGATTTGAGAGTGCCTTTTTACTGAATTCCTATAGGTTTGCTATCTAACCATATCATTTTAGTTTTTCTTTTCTATGACTTAGTTCAAGGAGACCCCAAAAGCCTTTCTCCAGGGCATACCCAGAAATTAGTCCTAAAAAGCGTTCCCTTCTGGTCCAAATATTTTCCCCTTCAATAAAATGGTCCCTGGCCATCAGCCTTAGCCTGGGCATGTGGAGTTTGAAGCTCTTCTGTTAATTTTTCTATTTTGCAATTTTACCATTGAATTATAGACCTATTACAAGTATTTAAAAAAAAACTATATAAAAGAACTGTATAAAAAGAAGTCCATTTTTATGCAGTCTTCTTCACTTTGGCCTAGGAAGATGTACAAGGTGGAGGGAATACATGTTCACTGGGAACTTACTATATACCATACTTAGTTGTGATAATACAAAGAAGGAACCTTGGACCTTATCTTCAAGGGTCTTCAAGAAGCATTTATTTGACTCTAGGCACCAAGCGGGGAGCTGAGTGCTTTACTGCCATCACCAGACTCATTTCCTCTGGGAGGCTGGAGATGCTGACTGACCGTGTTTATCATCCTGGATCTCTCTTCGCAGGTTTTCACACTCTGCACATGATCCTTGGCGTCCGCTGTCTGCCTTTGCATAACCTGTTGCATTACATTGATCATGGAGTATTACTTCTCACAGAAGCAGCTGTCACAAGGCTCATGAAAGGTAAGGCCTCTGAGTTTGCTTCATCCCAGCCCCCAGCACCCCCAGGGCTGCCTTTGTGGGTGTGCGACTGTGTGGTCACTCCAGGCCCTGCCACACTCAGAAGGGCCCACACACAGTTTAATGTTCTGGCTTCAGTCTATAGCTGAAGACGGGCTCCATGATTCCACAGCTGGGCCTGCTGAGTGCAGTTCATTTCCCGTAACCATCCTTGGGCCAATGTGCCTTAGCCCTTCAAGGGCTTCTCAATCCACACACAACTATTAGACTCCTTTTCTGTACATGAGAGTACTTGAGGATAGGAGACTGAAGGCTTGTTTCTCAAGAAAAATCTCATAAAATGGCTTGCTTTCAGCTGATTAACTGTCCTCTCAAAGTAAGACTTGGAATGCAAGGAAAAATGAGATATACAGTACCTATGGGAATTTGAACTTGAAAAAAGGTCTGTAATGTAACTATCAAATTATTCGACTATGGTATTTTATAGATGAGTTTTGTTAATATATATTGAAGTATTTGTCATTCCTCAAGGTGCCTTCTGTTTTAAGTTAGCAGAATTGCTTTTGTGACTGGCAGCCTGTTTCAGAACCCTGTTCCATGATATGTAGCAGCGGCTTCATTAAGAAATCCCTTTTTTATTCATAGAGACACAAACTAATATTTTCATAGCGTTGTTAGACTTATCTTGGAAAACAAGGTTGGGACATGTGTTATCAGGATGAAGCACTGAAGTATTAACTTGCTCAGGTATTAAAACGGAGATTTCTGTTTTGTTTTGTTTTCTTTTTGTTTTGTTTTGTTTTGTTTGCCAATTTCTAACTTTCTCGTAGATCTGGACAATACAGAGAAAAATGAAAAACTAAAATTCAGCATCATTATGCGGCTTCCTCCGGTAAACCTGAAGTATACTTTATTTTCTAAGCCTTGACATGTACTTTCTTCAATTTTTTCTCGCAAGAAGAGCATTTACTTGCTTTTGGGTTGAAGTCAATTGAATTTTTCACGCTGCAGCCTTTTCCAAGAAATCCCATCCATCCCCACCCCTCTGTCTGCTGCCCCCGCTGGGCATACCGAGTACTTGCCCCTCTGGCTGTGTGTGTGCTTCTTGGCACAGACCACATAGAATGCTTAACCATTTTCTCCTCTTAGGAAACCACAGTAATATTTACATCTGTGAGTCTGAGGGGAGGCAGAGGGGAAACACATGCTTTTGGCATTTAAACTGATAAATTTAAATACAGGTGAGGTCAGAAGGTTCTGGAACTGTATTTCCTCCCACTGTTGTCCTGCCATGGCAGGAAAACATTCCCGGGTTGAAGAAAAGATGAGAAACATGAGCGAAAGGGTTAAACAGACACTGCTTGTTTTTGTGGAGGATATTAGCTCTCTGAGTCAGAAATGCTGTGAAATTAAGAAATCCCACTGCAAGGTCTTTAGAGCCTCTAACTCTGTGGACTTCCTGGCCCCGAGAGCCTTGGCCAGCTCTGTGCTGTTTACGTACCTTAAACACTCATATCTCTAGCATGATCCTCCCACCAAGGGGTGTCTGATGCATTTCGGAACCTAATCATCTTGCTTTGTAACGTCTTCTCACCTTCACAGGCTTACTGAAGCAAAGGCAAGAATAGAAAACAAAGCATATTTTCCATGGCTAGATCTCTCTGGGGAATATCTCTGAACATTTAGTTTGGTTTCTGAACATGTTTTTTTTTCCCCCCTTATACTCTTAGGGAATTGAAATTTTTGGGCAAGACATTTTCAGAGTACATGCCTACAACCTTTAGCTTCATATTAAAATATCACTTAGGGTTGGCATGCACATACTCAGTTTTGAAGAGTAACAGATGAACTCCATTTAAAAAAAAAAAGTTTGGCAACATCAGTACACAAATTGCTTTCCACAGAGTTGCGTTTAAGGGAGTATTTATTCAAAATTCAGAAGCATACCTCATAGGAAATGGCCTTTCTCAAAGATCATTAACTATAAAGATGACATCTTTTAGACTAACTAGCTGGAATACAGCTTGTAAAATTATGAATAGATATAAGATAAATTTATTTATTGCTGTGAGCTATAGGCTCCTCTCTCTCTTTTTCCATATTTTTAATTACTGACTTAAATTTATTTAGTGTGGAAGGTACAGAGATTCCTATATACCCCCTGTCCCCACACATGCACGACCTCTCCCATTATCAACAGCTCCCACCAGAATTGTCCATCTTCTACAATGGATGAACCCACACTAACACATCATAATCATCGAAGTCCATAGATAACATCAGGGTTCATGCTTGGTGTTGGTCATTCTGTGAGTTTGGACAAATGTATAAGGAGATATCTCTCATTGTAGTATATACAGAGTATTTTCACTGCCCTAAAAATCCTCCTCTACATATTTTTTTAATTTGCAAAAATAGCTTACAGGTCAGAAGATCTGTCGACTTTGGGATCATCCTGTTAGTTCTAATATAATTTCCCGGAACCATGTAAAGCAACTGCTTCAGAACTACAACAAACAGGTGAGTCTGTGTGGAGCGGAGCCCTTCTATATGTTTTTTGGAGCTTCTTTGTCCATTTTATGAATGGCCTTTCTTGGTGCTGAAGTATGGACAGCAATTTATAGTTCTTACCACTTTAAGTTCATGCTTTTTTGGAGAATCAACTGACTTTACAGCTGTTTCCCTTTTAGCCCTGGAGTTCTGTAATGGACAAGTCATCATTCAGTGTAGAATTTCTGCCTCTGAACTACTTCATTCACATCCTGACAGACATTGAGTCCTCCAATCCAGGTAAGTCACTCCTCTGTTTCTCAGAATTTGCCTGTTTTCCCTTGATACATCCATCAGTCTCTATTTACTTCTGTGTACCCTTTTCTTGCCAAAATGTCCCTTACTGGTAAGTAGGATCTTACTGCATTTGGTTTTAATTAGCAATATACAGTTTACTACCTAAATTACCAAGGGAATAACCACCTTTCAGGTTTTAAAAAAATTAAGAGTTATAACCCATTTGGTTGGTGTGAATGGCCTTTCTTGGTGCTGAAGATTAATAAATTTTAACAATGCATTCTCAGAATAATACGTTATAATAATAATATAATATATATTAATATATATAATATTATATTAATATAATAATATAATAGGATATAAAATAACTATGATTTCAGTGAGTTGTAGGCACCATATTATAAATGTTCTGTGACCTCATAGTAACTCTTTTCTCTGTTTTTTCTTTCAGCTCTGTATGCTTTTGAAGGACATGACAATGTGGATGCAAAATTTGTAGAGGAAGCAGCTCTGAAACACACTGCAATGCTTTTAGGATTATAAAGAGAAAATATAGTTATATTTGCTTCCACTATTTTAATCTTGCTTATTAGCTCCATTCTCATTGAGAATTCTTTAGCAATATTTTATATTGGTAACCAAAGGCAGAGTACTTTGTTGAGCCCTCTGAAGTTCAGTTTAATACTTTGTTCAGCTAGAACTAAACCATTGTGCTTTATCCCATTTTGAACAGCAGATGAGCAGTCAAGTGTAGAGAAATGACAACCTGTCCAAGGAGGTATGCAATGGCCTTGGCATTGCAATTGGCACTGCAATGGCAATGGTGTAAATTCTTCCAAGTGACTGATCTTCCTAGTACTCTCATAGGCCAAAAGTTAGTTTCTGTTATACTCTGAAATAAAATATGCTTCAAAAATGTAGGAACAGTGCTTAGAAAAACAAAAATTAGATGTGTCATTGAGTATGCGACAAGCAGAAAAATAAAGTTGCAGAAAAACTCTATTGGGAAAGAGGATTTTTTTTTAAAAACTAAATTTAAACAAAGTGAGATCTATTAATTCCAGTACAGAATAATTTGTAGAATACAACAATTTGAACATACATAGAGTAGGATTTGTCTTTGTGAAGGTTCAGATGAAACTGTATTTAATATTGTAAAGAGTTTTTTTTTATATTTATAAAAGTTTGATTTAGCAATACCTCATCATTTAAAAAGGAGAAGGCGATGGCACCCCACTCCAGTACTCTTGCCTGGAAAATCCCATGGACAGAGGAGCCTGGGGTTGCTAAGAGTCTGGCACGACTGAGCAACTTCACTTTCACTTTTCACTTTCATGTATTGGAGAAGGAAATGGCAACCCACTCCAGTATTCTTGCCTGGAGAATCCCAGGGACAGAGGAGCCTAGTGGGCTGCCGTCTATGGGGTCGCACAGAGTCGGACACGACTGAAGTGACTTAGCAGCAGCAGCAGCATCATTTAAAAAAAACACTGAAAGTTTTAGCCTGCCTCCTTTGTTCTTTGAACTTTGCCATTTCATTCCTGTCAAGAATCATGAGTCCATGAACATGTTCCCCGAACCCCATGAAGCCTAATGAGTTCTCCCACTTTTCTTTTTTTCCCCTTTCTCTTCTACAGTGACATTCCGACCATAATATAGCTGCTTCCTGTAAAAAAGCCCATGACCCTTTACTTTTGTTCCTTCAGTGAACTTGTAAAATTTTAATGATTACAAACATCACTAGCTGGTATAATAATTCAGCTTTTCTAAAATCATCATTGTATTCTAAAAATTATCCTTTCCTACAGAATTTCCCGTTTTGGTTAAATCTTTCATGGTCACCGAGGCTCAAAATCTTGGAGCCAAATCAGCAAGGCGGTGCTGATTTTTCCTCCTGATAAGGTCACTATTTTTCATTCCCTATGCTTTCCTTTTCTCACCAGGCTTGTTTCTGTTGCTTTCTGGTCTAATTCATCTGAGATATTTCTAATTCATCATATTTGAGATAAACACTAGTTTGATCCTATCACCACTTTCCTCATAATCCTTCCAGCACTTGGCATTTATTACAGGATAAATTCCAAACTCCTTGACATTTAAGATCTCCAATATCCTGGCCTCATACACTTCCCTAGTACTGGTGTTCCCTTCATACCACGCTGGCTTACTGGGCCTGGAGCATGGCTTTTGTCTTCTTACTTCCAAGTCTTGCTCAGGTTATTTCCCTCACCTGGATTTTTCCCCTCCCTTTATTAAAATCTTATTTATGCTTAAGGGCCAGATAAAAAGTTGCATCTGAGTGATTGATCCCTGGCCACCCCAATGCACAGTGGTATCTCACTCTCCAGACCTGTAGCATTGTTGTAATATTTAAGCATTCAAACCATTCTGATTTTTAAAAATTATTTTTCCTTTTGATATTGTTAAACCTCTTATGTGTTTGTTTTTTAAATCCCTAATTACTGATCCTACAGCACAGCAGCTGTGTGTAAGTATGCAGTATTTTCTGGCATTAACCACAGCTTATACAGCATCACTTATAGGCACTCCCATTCAGTCTCTCTGTAGATCCAGTCTATCAGGTGGGGGCTTGGCACAGATTTTGTTTGATTTAGCAAAACAAACGAATGTGATATTTCTCACTCCCAGAGTAGAGAAATTAAATTCGTAGTTGATATCAATATGAAATGACAGTAGTTTTGAGCATATTAACGAGTGGAAAAACCACAGGCTTCAAATCTACTTGTGTATTTTTATATGAGAAAGTAAACAGAATCATGAAAGTATATTTGGGTGCAATACAATATAGAGTAATGAAATAAGTGAAACTGGCTTCAGTTTCAACTCTTTCACATGCAGAGTTATAAATATTTTCATTGAAATTCTGAAAGGTCTGGCATCAAAAGAAAGTAATCACAAGTATATTTGCCTATAATGTTGTGGAGAATCTAGTTTTAAGAAAGGTAAAATAGGGCATGAATGTTTTGCACAAAAGGATTCTTTATTTGTAAACAGAATCACTTATAATGTCACTTTAAAAAAGTCAAGGTCCCTTACTGCTTTTCAGTTTAGATTTATCAACATCAACTTCCAATATAGCTATTTACTTAACAAAGTGAGTTATGCCCCTGTGATACTTGGGATATTTTTCTTTTAAACCATTTTTTCTTTCTCTTTAAAATGAGTATATTGAGCAGGATCTCCTTTTCTTTCTGTAATAAAGACCACTGCCAATTTCTGTACTTTGTTGAAAAAGTATTTATTTTTATTGCATTTGTATAACACTCAGACTACTATATATTTCTGAAATGTAATCAAGAGATGGAGTGAAAAAGAAAAATCGATGAGTATGAATGGAAGGAAGTATATGTTGTTGTCTGTTGGGTAATTGTGGATACTGTGTTTGTTTGTAATTTAGGGCTGTTTGCTGACATTTTCCAGCTGTGGATGTGAAGAAGCCTGGTTGAAGTATCTCCTTCAGAAGCCTGGGTTGGTTCACATGTTCAGATTTCAATTGGCTTTATAACAGGTTTCCTTATGTGTCTTATGTTGGCCCCAGGTTCACTGGGTTTGAAAGGAGCCAGAGCGCCATACGGTTTTGGCAGAGGAAGAGTGGCCTCTGCCTCTGGGATGTAGGCATTTGGACGCTGCTCCGCAGTTGTGTAAACACCATTGGGCAGCTGGCGAGTTTCAGCTTCCAAGAACTCCTGCAAAGAATGATTTATCCTTTTCAGTTTTTGAAAACAGTGGTTAAGTCACTTCATCCCCAGGGCCCATCAGACACAGCTGGGTCTGAGCACCCGTTGGCTATGCTGGCCAATATTCCAAGGGACAAAAGGGTGTGAGGGTAGAGTCACCAAACATACACACCCCCACACACGTTTCCTCTCACTAGAATGACCCATGTTGCTCAAGCATCACTCTGTTCCTGAGGTTTAGGGTCTACCATAAACTGGTTGATAGGGCCTAAAGTCACCACATTCCAAACTTAGTATCTTACATTAAGCACTAGTTATTTCCATGTCTGTGACAAAGGCAGGATAATCTATTTCCTTTGGTAGGTCATTGGTGAGCAAATGGTACAAAGGAAGAGTAAAATAGAATTAGAGGAAAGTGGTCAGCAGCTTGCTTTGAGCCTCAAGATTCTGCCTGTGTTTCTGGACAACAGGAATCTCTTATAGCATTAAAAAGAACTTGGGGTGGGGGGCGGAAATGGAGACAGGTAAATGACAGCTGGGACACCACAGGTAAAAATCTGAATGCCTTCAAAAATACAATCCTAGGCAGTGAGTGTGAGAATGATAAATCAGACCCTATTTTCCAGAATTCTTAGTATGTGTTTGGAATACACTTTTTTCTTGGCTTAGAGAGTGAATAGTGATCTTCTGGGGATGTCTGCCCCATAGTCAAGAGTAAGTTGTAGGTCTCTTTTGAAAGAGATGCCTAATTCCACTCTAAGATTATTGAAAAATCATGGGAGTAGGAAAAAGAACTGGACACACAGCTCCTAAGTGGGGTCAGTGATAGAGTTAGGTCATTGGTGGGAGAAGAAGGGTGGCACTGGAGTCATCGCTTTTGCACCAAATGTAGAGTCTTCAGAAACCTGTGATGAGCATATGCTTGGGGCCTCACAATATGCTGTGGTGGCCACAGCAGATGGACATCGAAGAGTAAGGTATGGTCTGAGCAAGGCTGCAAAGACAGAGACTAGAGATCTAAGATAAAACCAATGCCAGCATGGTCATTGCCATGCTAGAGGGAGGCCCTGGCGTGGGACTTGGTGCTTGCCAAATGTTCTCCAGGGAATATTCTGACGCTTTGCACTGTTGTACTTTGACTACCTACATAATAGCTTAAAAAAAGCAAAACTTCTCTCTAATGAGTTGTTGGGACTCTGTGTGCTGTGGAGTAGAAAAATTTCATGTATTTTGGGAGATTGACAACCCCTGAAACAGCCCTTCCTGGCACACTTTACAAATGCAATGTAGAAAATAAAGAAGCCATAGCTTACCCGAGACTTTTCAGCGATGGCCATGGCATACATTTCTTCATCTCGAAGTACTTTCAACCATTCTCTCTCAATCTCTTTATTGAGGGGAAGACCCTTTTCCATCCTGGAATTGCAAGTGAAGATGAACTCTTCCTTCTCCTTGACTTCCTTTTGGAGTTCAATGGCCATAGCTTGTTTCATGGACAGCTCAGCAACAAGAGCCATCATTTTTTCAGTAGCATCTTTGATCTTTTTCTGGTAGCCATTCATCTAGGAGTAAAAAGCCCAAGGCTTAGCCTATGTATACACTCCATGAAGACAGGCTACTGGGTGTCTGTGACAGTGGGTGACATTCTTGCCTGAAGAAGGGAGAGGTTAAGTGGAAATTCACAGAGACCTCAGAGATTCAGCCCAACACTCTGGCTGTGAAATAAGGACAAGGAGGAGGGAAAAGAAAGAGATCTGTTCATCTAGTCAATGGATTTCCAGGTAGGTAGAATTGAGGGGAATAGTTTAGTGTCTCCATATTTAAGACGTGGTAAGAACAAGGGAAAGGATATTCTTGATGTCTAAGTTTTGACCTGATTTTGCCTTCTTACTAGTTTGCTACTTATCCAGGAGGGAGAATCTGATAGAATGGAACTGTATTAGTTACAGTGTATTAACACTGGCTTAAATAAGATAATCAGCATCTGTGACTATTTTTAATAGAAGCTATTACCCTTCAACATGTGTGTTTTATTGATGCATCATTATGAGGTCATCATTATGAGGTCATAAGCATGAGCTGAACTGGACCATCTGGACAGTAATTTGAAATGTAATATCCCTAGTTGTGTGTGTTTACATACATGTACTTACCTTTTCATATAAGCTATTTATCATTGAATTAAAGAATCAAAGAATTAAAAGATAAGACTAAGTGGAAATTTTGATTTTAAAGGACAGAAAAGAAGTAAAAGTTGGAATTGGTGGTTCCTATAAGCTTTCTGGCCCACCACATGGCCTTTCAGTGTGGCCTTAGCCCTGGTGGGGCAGTAAGAGATGACTCCTTCCACCTGCAAGCACTCACTGTTGTATTACTTTGCCTTAGTATTTCTTCATATCCTTTCACTACTGACATAGTATAAATGTATTTGGGTATAGCCTGTCATCCCACAGGAACGTATTCTTCATGGGGACAAGGTCTATTTGTTTTACTCATAATGCCCCAGTGCTTAGAATATAGGAGGCAAAATTAAAACTGAATGTTTGTTGAATGAAGGAATTAATACGTTCTTAGTCTAATTGCTCAGTCCTTTGAACCAAGGTTCAAACCAAGGTTCAAAACTGAGACACAAAATGAGCTTCCAAAAGCTACACCCTACCTCAAAACGCTTTCTTCCCGAGAGTATATACTGGTCTATCTGTACATTTGCTTACAGAAACATTGCTGCTGGTGATTTAACTTTCCTCTGAAAATATAATGATGAATTATTATGTGCAAACTTTGTCTCTTTAATGGGATAGGGCATATAATTTTGTTTTGGTTGCACTGGGTCTTCGTTGCTGCGTGCAGGCGTTCTCTGGTTGCAGCGAACGGGGCTACTCTCCGGTTGTGCTGCACGGGCTTCTCACTGTGGTGCTTTCTCTGTTGTGGAACAAGGGCAGGCAGGCTTCAGTAGTTGTGGCGCACAGGCTTAGTTGCCCCCTGGAATGTAGAGTCTTCCCAGACCAGAGACTGAACCCATGTCCCCTATAGTGGCAGGCAGATTCTTAACCACTGGACCATCAGGGAAGTCTGGGAATATAAATTTTTATAACTCTTCTATGCTGCACTAATTTTCAGGAAGCATAATTTGAATAAAAATGATAGGCATTCAAAGCTTCAATGATGAGTCGTTATCTCTTTTAAATGTCATTAATTAATCAGCCATTGCACACTTGAGTGTGTGTATAAGTAACCAACTTCTCTTCTCCTCCATTAAAAAAAAAAAAAAAGGATGGTGTTATTCTGGGTTCTCTAAGTCTTTGAGGAAATTTCCCATTTTCTGTTCATTTGGGAAACTTGTAAGAGGAGCCATAAGCTCTCCAGGAGAGATGAGAGATGAGCTATGCAACCTTGCTGAGCACCTGCAAGGGGCCAGCCATTTCTGCTTGACTATGTGACGCTTGCCACCACGTTAGCTGATATCACACCCATTTCACAGATCAGTAAACTGAGTTTTAAGATTATGTATATTTCTCAAGATCACTTGCTAGTGTTGGTAAATCACAGATCTGGGATCTGAATGTCTTCTCTTCCAACTCTGCCTACTATGAAGAGGTAATTTTAAATGGAGGAGGATGAAAGCCAGGTAGAGAGCATGGAAGGTAGGGAAAGGAAAGGGGAAATAAATCATGAGGAAAGGACTCAGTTCTGTTGGAACCTTCCTGGCCAAGTGTATGGTCTCGACGGCTCCTATTTGTGTTACTCTGGCTTTCCAGTTGACTACCAGAGAGACTGCCATCAGCTTTGACAAGCCAGCCCTCAGCAACACCAACTTCCCCCACAGAAAGGGAAATTCATTTTCCAAAAGAAAGGAAGGCAACATTTAAAGAAACTCCAGATATGCTAATTTAGGCTGTTTATGAGCTTAAAAAAGTTTCTTAAGGTTTCTTATTTTATGAGGCAAAGCTGAGATTTGCACAAGTGCTGCACTCATAAAAGAGGCCAAGAAGGCTTCAGATTTACAATAATGTAGTGTGCCAGAACTGTTTCTCAAACAAAACTGTCAACTTATTCAATAAATGTTTTTCTAGAGGTTAGTACACGCGAGGCATCCGGAAAACTAAGAATAAGAAAGAACCACTGCCCTCAGGAGCCCACAGTGGGAGGCATGGTGTTACTGTTATCTGTGGTATCTTCTTAACTACTTCCTCCCTTTTGCAATGTGTGGACATTGAGTCCTTTCCCCTTTTGCACACAGCAGCTCAAGTAACTGTTGCAGACTGAATAAAACCCTGAGCTGTCACAGAAGGATTCTCCAAGGGGCTGGGGAGACCAGGCAGGCAGCAGACCCTCTGACTCCAGACTGTGCAAAGTCCTGCTGCATCCTAATCACCAGCCTCGCTCCTCTTGGTATAGCTTCCAGAGTCTCTGCCTGACCCCTAAGCTTTGGATCAGAAGCCCTGGTGTGTTAGGCTTAGGGAATTAGGAAGCTCAGTGTTACTGGCCTTTCCTCACTAGTGGGGCCTGGTGGCAGCTCCACCCTGTGGTGTTGTGTGATTGCTTCTCTTTAATGGTTCCCTTCCATTCTGGGGGGCTTCCCTGGTGGCTAAGTGGTAAAGAATCTGCCTGCCAATATAGGAGACGTGGGTTCAATCCCTGGGTCAGGAAAATTCCCCTGGAGAAGGAAATGGCAAGCTACTCCAGTATTCTTGCCTGGGAAATCCCACAGACAGAGGAACTTAGCAGGCTACAATCCATGGGCTTGCAAAAGAGTCAGACACGACTTAGACTCTAAACAACACTATTGCTGGGATCTGGCTGCTTCTGGATTTAGGCAATTCCCATGCAAACCGCTGGATAAGTGAGGCCCTCCCTTTATAAGGAAGTAGAAAGGATTTAACATGGCACATGAAATATGAAGATAATGATGGTCATTTTTGAGTATGTACTCTGTTAAGTGAAATTTGTGTACTGTCATTGAAAGGCTTAGAATTTCCCATTATAATGAGAATTCCTTCAGGGAAACAAGACTGAAACTTAACCTTGGGCAATTTTCTAAGAGTCATCTTTACAGTATAAATTTTAATTCTTTGTATTTCTCTGGTCATAAAGCCTAACCTCTCCAGGGCTTTTTCAGTAAATGAAGCCATCTATGGAAAATGGAGGGTGATAGAGGAGGAAGGGCAGAAGGGAGAGGGCAGGGACTTGGCAGACCTTCTTGGCTAAGAGTAGCGTGTCCTGCTTGCAGGCCTGCGTCTTGCTGTAGAGCCTGTCTGTGAGCCGGGAGACCTGTTCATAGATGAAATCCTTCTCCAGCAACTTCTCCTCCTTCTTGGCCAGCTGTAGTTCCAGCTACAGTTAAAAATAATTTCAAAGGGAGAAAAAAAGTCATGCAAGTCAAAATCTTTCCTAATTAGAGTACTATTCCCCCCTTTCCCCAATGAAAACCCCTTGCCTTCATAACTCCAGAAAATCTTTAGAACTGGACAAAGTCCAGACTTACCCTCTCCAACCTCCTCCATCCCCTCCCCTCACATGCGCTATGGAGTTCTTTCTCCCCATGGCAAACAATGGACCTCTCGGCTCCATCTAGCTCCCATATTGTCATTCCTCTGATACGCTCCCATCAGGAAGACTAAGTCATTTAAGATGCCAAAATTGCTCCTATGGGCTGTGAGATGGAGATGGGTATCTTGAAAGCACTCAAATTTTGCTTCTTTTGGCAACATCTAAAGTCAAGCTTAGATTTTGTTACTAAATTACAATGAAAGGACTATATTAGTGACTAGAATCATGAGGGATTAATCTGCATAACATGAAACAGTACCACAGATATCTGTGACACTGATCAACAAGGGGATAACAGATGCTATTTTAAGAAAAGACATTTACCTCATCCATTTTTTTGATCATTTCTTCCTCAGTCATATCTTTCCCTGGAAGTAAGCGTGTTCTGTTCTCACCCTCAGGGTTTATAAACTTTTTCTCCAGGTCTTTTATTTTGTCTGTACACTGTGAAAACTATTAAACAAGAAAGAAACATTAACTTTGCTCAGTAAATCTTAAAGTCACATAGCCCAGGGTCTTTAGGGTCCTTCCAGGCAAAGTTGGAAGGGAATTCTTAACAACCCTTCAGCTGGGACTCGGGGTGAGACAGTGTTTCTTCTCACTCATGGTACCATGAGGAAGATGCCTGTTAATTGACTCTATTAATACAAAGCAAGATGGTGATTTCTGGGGCACCAAAAAAGAAAGACTTGATAACCAGTCCTTTTATTACTTCCCGTTTGTGTTATATTCATGAGATACTGTGTAGCTGCAGAGCTCTGACTATACACACTTGATCTCTTTATTGCATACTGGTACAGGGCCCACAACACACTGGCCTCCAGTGTAAATCCCTTTGCTGGCAATAGGCTTAATGGCCTACCAGAGAAGAGTGAAGTTCTTATTACTAGGTGAACACAGCGTACAGTCTGTGAGGAATAGCCTGAACTATTTGTATTTTTTTTGGTAAACACCCAATATGTTGTTTCATGTATCAGCTATATTTGTTGACCTTGAGACTTTGGAGGTAGATGAAGAAATACAGAAACTCCCAAGCAGGAGTGGCAGCTAAACCTAGCCGTTTTATAGGGAGAGATGTTGAACACAGTAAAAACCAAGAGTCATCACTTTTAGCTTTTCTACTGAAAATCTGTATGATCTCAGGCAAATCATTTATCTTCTCTAAACCTTAGTTTCCTCAACTGTCAAATGGGAAAATAATCCCAAACTCATGGGATTGATCCATTAAAAGAGATAATACATTTAGAGTACTTGACAACATGTCCAAGAGTGATATAGGTAGAATTTAAAATTTTTAATTTATTCTTGTCCTCCCAACAAAAAAGAATTTCAAATGGTGACATGAATATTTTTTTCTTTCTCTCCACACTTCCTAATTACCCTTTAAATGGAGTTAAATTATCCTTATATGTGTAATTAAGCATTTGTTGTATTTGTTATTAATAATATTTAATGTCTCCATGGTTAATTAGGGAATTAAATAGGAAAAAATATATGGTACTTGCTTATCAAAGTGGTACCTTGATTGATCTTATTTTCCCATGGGCTTGAAGAAAAACTGTTTCCTTTTTCTATATAAAATGGTGTTCTTATGTCCTAAAATAGTTCACATGACTTCTGAGAACCCTAAAAAGAGGCTATCATTATAAGTAAAATATTGCAGGAAAATGTGACTCATGACAATCCTTGGATTAGACTGTTGGACAATTAAAAACTGTTTCAAGAAACCAAAAAAGTCAAACCTTAAGAGAATTCTGAAAATGATACAAAAAAGAGGAAGATTGGGGGAGGAAGAAAAAAAGACCATAAAACACTGTCACTATAACAAACAACAGGACATGACAGGGGTCTGGCACTGCATGGCTGGGGCTTGCCTGAAGTTCAGAATTGCACATCATATCCTTCAAAGCACCAAGCGATTAGTGCTGAGTATACAATTAAATAATTAGATGCAGTCTGAAGACTAAAGGGAAGCTTTCTATTCAACTGTTCTTTGGTTTAGAACTAAGATTGCCCCTGGGGGGCAATCTGGAATGGTGAGGCTGTGGAAGGGAGATGGTGGCGGGTGAAGGATGGAAAGACAAGGCTGTGAAACGAGCTAGGCTGGGTGCTGCATGGGCCAATACACCTGGGGACTGTTCCCAGTGGTGGGGTGGTCCTAACAACTCTACTTGTCTGATACTTAATTTGAATTCCTTTGCATTTCTTTACCGTATCCTCTCACACTGGTGTCCCAGTTCTTCAGTAAAGTCGGTTTACAGACACAGACCTCACAGGAATGGCCTGTGTCTGTGCAGGTGGAAAGAGGAGTGTGACACAGAAGTGGACCGGACACCATGTTTGCGATCTGAGGAGGGGATCCCCCAAATGAACCACTGATTGGAAGCAGGAGTCAGTTTGTGGGAGACCTGGGGGAGGCCTGGGGGCTCTGAGTCAGGGCTGCACTTATTCAAGAAGTGAACGGGAGAACACACAGCTGAAGAAACACTGGAATCCAAACCTTAGCGTATTTGTGCAACATGAAAGACCCTTTTGTCTATATAGCATATTATACATTCAAATGCCATGAAATAGTAGACGCATCATCCAATTTCATAAAGTCCTATAAATTGCCATGACATGATTAAAAAAAAAAGACCCAGCACTGTGTCTATAGCATGAGCTAATGAAATCATTTGCCTGTATACCTAGAAAAAGACCAAAACGATCTCATCTAAATTTTTCATAAGTTTAATAGTAATTATATCTTAGGGATGTAATTTTTCTTTGACTTTTTAACATGTTTTACAAAACTTTGTAAGTGGAACTTGTCTTAGTTTTACAATAAAAAAAATCTGAAAGCAAATGTGACTTTTTAGAAAACATAGGTTAAAATGTGTTCCTGCTACATTGAATCAATGGGAAAAATTTAGCCTCAAATGTTTTAGTTTTTTTTTTCTTCTATTTTCACTAAGAAAAAAAGTATAATTATTACATAAGAAGAAAATAGCTTTATATTAATGGTTGTATTTATTGGCTATTTTGTGTTTAAATGCTATGAATTTATTCCACTTTAAAAAAAAAAACACATCAAAGGCCAAGTTATTAAATTACAGGGAAATTACAGGTGTTAACAAGAAGTCTATATATGATTATCAATGTATAAGAAAAAAAAATCTTGGCTCTAGAGAACAAGAGTATCAAAAAATAAGAGAGCTAGATGGTCTGCAAGATCTTCCAGCAGGCATCAAAAACATAATTATGTGGGTGGTGGTGGAAGCCTGTCATCTTCCCAGGTGGTGCAGTGGTAAAATATCCACCTGCCAATGCAGAAGATGTGGGGTTCAATTCCTGGGTCAGGAAGATGCCCTGGAGAAGGAAATGGCAACCCACCCCAGTATTCTTGCCTGGGAAATCCCATGGACAGAGGAGCCTGGTGGGCTACTGTCTATGGTGTCAGCTACAGTCTAACATGACTGAACACACGCAGCGAAAGCCAGCTCTGAAGAAGCTGAGCTAGAGTTGAGATTTGTGAGGGTCTAAGTTCCAAGAAAGGCAGAAAATGATTCACCAGGGATTGAAAGACAGTCTATAGTTCAGATGTCTGAAGCACAGATTGTACCCTGACATTTAAGTCATGAGTTCTCCTAGGTACCAGGAGTAGCATGGCTTGATTTACAAGAAAGAACTTATGTGACATACAAACAAAGGAGGAAAAAAATAAAAAGGCAAATGGTCCCAGGAATTTTGTTATGAATACATTTCCCACCTGAATCTGGAGCACTGCTAAGTCAGCATCCAAAGCACTCTTAACTGGCAGTAATTTCCGGGTCACGTGAATCTGTCTTTGCTTCTCAGCAATCTTGAGTTTCAGGAATCGGATCTTTTCCTCTAGGACATGTAGTTCAATTTCTCCATTTAGCTTCATCTTCTCTTGGATATTTATTTTTTCATAAAAAATGCACACTTCCTCTTCCCGCTCTATCAGCTGAACACCACTACGGTCAAATTGAAAGGCAGAGGCTGAGAGGATTTTGAGGCCACTGTTTTACTAGTCATTGTGGTTCCCTCTGGATTTGGGTGCAAAATAACACATCAACATTGCATAATTCCAGAAGACAATAGACACTCACTGTTGGCTTTCTAGTTAAATTCTTACATTTTGAATTTTTCTGGGCATGAGACAGAGAGAGTTGTTTAGCATCTGAACTCTGAGCTAACTATGTTGTTGGCAAGTCCCAAAGGTTCTCCCGGGATGGGAAAGAATGTCACTCCCCACACATGAACAACGTGATCCCAGAGTCTGATTTTCTGCAGACCCTTTTCATGGGCCAGACTCGCCAGCCAAGATCTGGCCAGAGGTACCCAGGCAGGCAGCCAGGGAATGTGTTTCTTGCAGCTATTCTGCTCTCTCTAACTTGCCAGACCCATTAGGCTCTTTCACAGTTAAATATTTCTGATGCACATTTCCCCATAAGCAAAATCCTGTCTTTTGAAATCATGCCAGGGGAAAGACCCCTCCTGAGGAGACTATGGGAAAAAAACAAAGTAAGAATTTTCTAATTCCTGCCTCACAGAACTGACCAAGGTCTGGGAACACACTGCCTACATGCTTTGATTTGTGCCAGGAGCCACATAAGAGGACTTTCTTTTCGCAGAGAGAACACTTGCCAGGCCTTTGAAAAAGTTGTGTTCGTCAGGACCCTGAAGTTCTCCCCTGATACTGTCTGCATCTATTATCCCAGAGTTATCCCATCTATTATCCCAAAGCAATCTTTCATTGCTTTTTCTTTCTTTCTCTCGCCTCCCTCAAGACATGTGTGCACAGGGTTACATTTGGTTACTCTCAGCTCTTGCTCACTTGCTGTTCACTGGGTCATCTCCTGAGCATCTTTGATCTCTTGACATCAGAAGCCAGGTGCGGTGCTTTATCACCTTTTTTACTTTCAGGGCCTAGCACTTACACAGAACACAGCCTTACACAGAACAGCACACAAGCAAGGTTTGATGAAAAAAAAAATACATAATGCCTGACATAATTACTACAAGGTTCTATAGTCTCAAATGCCAGATTTCTTAGAGCACAAGAAACTTGGGAAAACTGCTAAGTAGTAATCAATTAATATTATTATAGCTGGGAGAAATAATGCTTCAAGGGTAACACCTCTTGAAGGTGATACTTACTTGCTGAGAAAATGTACTGGGTGAATCATGTAATAAATCTGTCCCCAAAGTGAATACAAGATCAAAAGACTTCTTATTTATATCAATTATTCTGAAATAATTTGATAGTATCCTAAATGGTACCCTGAGAAAGGACTGTGATCTTTAAGCAAGCAAACCCTACTTCCCAAACCCTACTCTTGCCTCTCTCTCATATGAGGATGAAGTGTCTTATTTTCAAGGAAAGCATACAGCCCCCCTCCCCGCCCTGCAGAGGCTAATGACATCTAAGTGTCAAATGTCCCTCACTGTTCACTGTCAAGTCTAGATGGAAAAATGGGCAACATTTCTAAATCAGGTCTCTGGGTTCTTTACTCTCACATCAGGTGCCTGGTTTTCACCTTTCATTTCGACGCTGAACAGCTCTTTCATATTTCTTCCGAAGCTGTACCATCTCCTCTTCAATCATTGTGATCATGTTAGCAAGTCTGTCGATGTTATTTAACTGGGCTTCTTTCTTCTCTTTCATTTCTTGAAGTTTTGCTACAATTTTGCACACATCGTTTTGCATGCTTTCTCTGATGGTAATGTTGTTGGCATGCTTCAGCATTGAATTTTGTAGCTTTCTTTAAAAATAATGGGAAAATGGGTATAATTATAACTTCCTTTAGTTTCTTTAAAAACAATAAAGACTTCAGAAACATAAACTATCAAAGTAGCTCTTGCCTTAGTATGTTCCTTGAAATGACAATAGTATTAGTAATGATGATGTTCATCATGTCATACTCTTTAGGAATTTCTGTAATTTTCCAAGTCTCCAACTTCCTCTAATCTGGATTAGGACATCTTTCCTTTGTGCCCCAAGAATCTGCTGCTCCCCTTTATCAAAGCAAGAGACTACAGTGATTCATTTACTGCTCTTTTGTCCCCAGGGGACTCTGCTGTCTTGAGGGTGAAGGTGGTTATATCTGACAATGTCCACTGGACCTAACGTAGTGCTTGACTTAATGTGGCATCAGAATCAATGCCGAATGAATGCGTGGCCGCTGTAAATGACATTTGCTTTCATGTAGGATGAGAACCTGATTAGGATGTTAGGTTTGCCTTTTCATAGCGGTCCCCTCTCAGCTCTACCCCCATCTCCCTTCCACTACCCCCCACACAAGAGCCTATTTTGTAATATCTTTAGGAAAGAAAACCAGGCAATAGTGGCCACCAGAAAAAGTTCAGGTTGTATAGATTCTATAGATCAGGGACTAAATACAGGTGGGAGAGTCCACCAGATCTTGTCACATGGTAAATAATAAAGTTTAAAAAACAATCCTTGGATTAATTCATTTAATAACAAAAAGTCCTATATAAAGGACTATTTCTATGGATTAAAAAAAGTGGGCCCAGAGAGCTAGGATTGCATGCCCAAGGTCACACAACTAGCAAGTGGCAGGACTGGGATTTGAGTCTAGAAAAGTCACCTCTCTTAACAGCTCTGCTATACTGCCTCCCACAAGCACATTAGATGCTTCAGGACTACAATCTTGGGATGCTGGTTAATTAACATTTGATTGTCTTCTAACTTTAAATGCAGATTGTCAAATTTGTGCTTTTATTTCTAGATGAATAAATGAAAATAAAATGAGAATAGTTACAGGTTTAGTTTTCCCCTCACTTAAAAAAAATACAGCTCCCAAGTAGAAGCATAAGGAATCACATTCAAATGCTTAGCTTGTCATCTCTAAAGCAAGGTATGTGAGCAAGGGCTTTTCTAGCTTTGTAGAAGACTTGTTTTCTACTTCATCATCCCTAGGGTATTTTATCATTCAGTGACTCAGAAGAGAAACTTTTGAAAGGACAGTACTTACTGTAAGACTTACCTTTCTTGAGTAACTGCACTATTTCTTAAAATCTCCAGTTCATTTAATGACATTTTATGCCTTTCTTTTATTTCATTGACTTTCTGGTGAGCTTTGTGAAGTAAGTTAATAAATTTGTTTCTTTCATTTCGAATAGTGTCATACAGTTTAGCAAACTCTCTAAGTCTGTGAAAACACAAGAATTTTTGAAACTTGTGAAATAAATATCTGTTTCCCTCTTTAAACTAACTAGATAAGTCCTCAAGTAATTGTTTTACCTCCGATGAATTTCACGTTTTTTCTTCCTGTGTATCCGGATTTCAAGATCCTTTGCTTTAATCTCCCTAACAATGTTGGTATATTTTTGCTGAAATATAAAAGTTAATTGTGAAATTTTTAAAAAGTCCGCCACCAACAGCATGTGGATATTCCCAGCCTCACCCCATCTCATAAGTATCCAATAAAGACCATTCTATCTTCATCAGCTGGGTTGTGCAGATCACAGGGAAGAGGTGAGGGCGGGGGCTGAAAATTACCTGGCCAGCTGAACTGAATTGCATTGACTAGGACAAAGGGTTCATTAAAGGACAGAAAGATCCAGAGAGGAGGGGAAAAAAGGAGCCTGCCCACGTTGGTTTGAGGAAAACTTCAGGGAACTTTTCATGATCCAAAAAATGATTACGGAAAGCATGATTGGGTTGGGTGAGTGAGGAATTTGTGAAGGATAGTTGAGGGAGGGGGTTTGGAATCAGGTTTTTTTTTTTTTCTTTTTAGAGGCTAATTGCTTTACAATATTGTGTTAGTTTCTGCCATACATCAACATGAATCAGCCATGGGTATACATATGTCCCCTTTCTCTTGAGCATCCCTCCCACCTCACCTCCCACCCATCCCAACCCTCTAGGTTGTCATAGAACTGTTGTGAGTTGAAGCCTCAATGATTTTTGGCGAGAGACTGAAGTCATAATTTTATTTTTGTTTATTTATTTATTTTTGGCTGCGGTGGGTCTTAGTTGCAGCACGGAGGTTTCTCTCTAGTTGCCCGGCAGGGGCTTCAGAATGCAGGCTCAGTACTTGGGGCGCAAGTGCTCTCGGGTGCAGGCTCCGTGGTGCAGCGGCTTAGTTCCCTCCCACCCCCGCCCCCGCATGTGGAATCTTCCTGAACCAGAGCTCAAACCTGCGTCCCCTGCATTGGAAGGTGGATTCTTAAACACTGGACCACCAGGGAAGTCCCTGAAACCATGATTTTAAAGCACCTTTCCGTTATTTTGTACTGTGGGTGTTTTTTCCTACAGAATGAAGTGCTATGGTGAGACCAGCCCCATAAGGAGGTAAGAAACAAGATTCCACACAAATATTTTAAAAGACAGCAGTTATTGTTTCCAAAGTCCTCAAGATATACCAAGTGCTAAATGAACTAGTTACATCTTCAAATCTAAAGATGTTGTGTCTCTCATCTAGGGTGAGAAATGTATTCAAAGAAGTACAGAATTTTGCTAGAAGAAACCAGTTTCTGCTGGCCTTAAGGACTGTGAGAGCAATTCCCATAAAAGAAACTAGACATCTAAGTAACTGTGTCTATGAAGAATTAAAGAGATGTAAAATGTAGTCATCCACTCCCACTTGGAGGTGATAGCAACGTTTACTTTCTTTGTCCCTTCACCTTTTATCTTAGGGTTGTAGATGAGAGGTGAAAATAAATGATAAGATTGACTGTTCCTTATGGAAGGTATAGTGTATTACCACTGTTAAACAGATTAATCAATCCCTAATGCTCAGAATAGTTCAGGGAAACAATATTTTTCCTTTATTGATTTCCATATTTCAAGAGAAAGAATTGATCTCCTTTGAGAGCAAGTACAGAGCTAAATTAGCCAATTTAGTCATAAGATTTGGCAGACATAGATTAGTCACACATGGGTAACACATGTATCAGGTTTTGAGGTTAATTTAAAAATTGTCTAGTTCATGAAACAGATCCATGTTCCAAGTATCCTGCTCCTTGTTTGGTTCCTCTTCCTCCTCCGCTCTGCCACGCTGTTCCCTCAGGCTGCCTTCTTTTCCCCATTCCTCCCTGTCCACTGTCTTTCCTTTCTTTACTGAAACCCCCTGAACTCTACTGGGCTTTGCCTGAGCTTCTGGGACAAGGTTCCAAACTGTTCAACGGGGATTAAGTGACCTTCACTGCCTGACCTCTCCTCTCGGGTGTCACTATTTGACATACTTTCCCCATCTTCCCATGCCCCAGCCATGCTAAACTTTTAGTTTCTCTCTCTCAAATATTCTGGGGGTGGTGGGGGATGTGGCAATAGACAGTGAAAGGGCAGTTTGAATAGTTGGTCGTGGGTTGTGTGATACAGATCTTTACCTCAGTTTTCTCTCACCTGTATTTACCCTCATGGCTCACTAATGCTTCGTTGTGCATTCTTTCCGAAAAACAAGAAAGAAACGCTACTCTGTGTGAATGCTTGGTCAGAATTAAACAAAGCTGCACTCAGAAACAGCCAGCATCTGGGTCACATGGTAAATTTAGGTATTCTACTTTAGTAACATGTCATCATTTTTAAGAAGAGTTGTATACTTATTTTAGCTTTTGGGGTGGTGGGTCTTCGTTGCTGTGTGTGGGCTTTCTCCAGTTGCAGCGAGTGGGAGCCACTCCTTCCTGTGGTGCTCAGGCTTCTTATTGTGGCGGCTGCTCTTGTGGAGCACCAGCTCTGAGTGTGTAGTCCTCAGTGGTTGCAGCACTTGGGGTTAGTTGCTCCGGGGCATGTGGGATCTTCCTGGACCAGGAACGGAACCCATGTCTCTTGCATTGGCAGGTGGATTCTTTACCACTAGACCACCAGGGAAACTCCATAATAATTTTTAAAAGAGGGTCTCTGGACACAATCCTTATGTGGAATAAATGATTGTAATGTTAGGATTTTACCTATCATAGAAAGATTGTTTTGCTATTGTTTCATTGTTGATTTTGTTTGGGGATGTTGCACTGAGTCAGCTCTGGCCCTTGGTCAGGAGCCCAGGAAAGGCATAGGGCGAAACAGTTACTAAAGGTAACTGTCCTCACAATGGTTTAAATGATGCTGACTCGATGAACTTGGGAAGGAGAGTGGTCTGATGCTGCGGCTCCTGAGTTGTTCTGGGTAGATCACGATGGACTGTGGGATGGCGGTGAATCACAGGCACCTGTGCCTTTGAGCCTGTCAGCCATTTCCCCTGGAGGTACTCACCTTATTCTTACTGAAATTGTCATCTTTCAAATCCTCTGCTCATTGTCATTGATCTAATTCTTTTTCCCTCTAGATTGTTGACTATTGCCAGCTGAATCCTGGGACTGTTTTTCATTACATGGTTGAGTTTTGTTTAGGGAAGCCCTGTAGTCACTGAACTTGAAGGGGACTTAAAGTCATAGTTTTCTAATGAACATTGTATTAACATGAGGCTACCCTGGACTGTTGTGGTAATTAATGAATGGTTACAAAAATGCAGTTACCTGAGCTTTCAGGAAATCCTTGGATTTTTGCTCCTTCTCATCAATTTTGATTTGAGTCATACGGACAAGGTTGAAAAGCAGTTCTTGAATGTTTTCTTGCTCCTTTAAAAGCTTGTTTTCCTCAGCAAGTTGCTGTTCTACTAACTTAGACTCAGCTTCTGATAGGATTTTCTTTTGGAAAAACACAAATATTATAAAGTATTTATTTGAAGGAACACACTAAGGCCCTTGGACTGCAAGGAGATCCAACCAGTCCATCCTAAAGGAGATCAGTCCTGGGTGTTCATTGGAAGGACCAATGTTCAAGCTGAAACTCCAATACTTTGGCCACATAATGGGAAGAACTGACTTATTTGAAAAGACCCTGATGCTGGGAAAGATTGAGGGCAGGAGGAGAAGGGGACAACAGAGGATGAGATGGCTGGATGGTATCACCGACTCAATGGACGTGGGTTTGGGTGGACTCCGGGAGTTGGTGATGGACAGGGAGGCCTGGCGTGCTGAGGCTCACTGGGTTGCAAAGAGTCAGACACTGAGTGACTGAACTGAACTAAGGCCAGTATCTCGGACTACTTTTAAAATCTTCTGTGTAGAGTTTATTTTATTAAAACACAAAAAGTAACTCTGCTGCCTTAGCACCATGTATTTATCTTATAAAAAGAATGTGCAAACATGATAGCATAGAACTTTTTCTTATTCAGACTGTATTTTCAAGTAAAGCTTTGCAGAGAAATAAAAGCATGTTTTACTTTGACAGTGGTTTTGGATAAACAAAATTTGAAATTGGATATTGGTGAAATAATGCATTTATTATTTATTTTGAATCAGGCTTTTTACTTTAAACTCATGAATTTGTATAATTTTTTTGCCAGCTCAAACATATTTTTTTTCCTCTTCCAAAATTTTAATGTGGGTTTGAGTAGACTTTGAGATAAAGAAACAGACTCATATTAGGTAGGATCATACTTTCTTTGACTCTTCTACTAACAAGGTTTCATGGAACACAGTTAAAAACACAGCTTTGCATTAGTCATTCTTAGAAACTTAAGTGAAACTTGATATTAACCTGCTGGGTTAAATTCCTCTTAGCTACTTCAACTTCCTTATGGAGTTCTCGCCTTCTCTCAGATAATGTAGAATCATCTTTAGGAATACCTTCAATCTGGAAATCAGAATTTAAAACAGGTATTATACAAGAAAGAAATTTTCAGTGTCCTGTAGTCAACCCCATCATGAACCTTTTGAAAATGGTGGGCAAATTATGATGCTTACTCTTACAGGAAACTGCTTATTATGCTGACTGTTCTTTGTAAAGTCATGGTAAATTGAAATATGAAGATTTGCAAGAGATTTGTAATTCACCAGCTGCTAATATTCTACTTCTTATTCATTTGGAAATAAAAACCTTACTACTAATAGTTGCTAACATTTATAGAGCATGAATATGTGTTAAGCAAAGTTCTAAGTGCTTATATGTATGCTGCTGCTGCTAAGTCGCTTTAGTCATGTCCAGCTCTGTGTGACCCCATAGACAGCAGCCCACCAGGCTCCACCATCCCTGGGATTCTCCAGGCAAGAACACTGGAGTGGGTTGCCATTTCCTTCTCCAATGAATGAAAGTGAAAAGTTGAAAATGAAATCCCTCAGTCATCCAACTCTTTGCGACCCCATGGACTGCAGCCTACCAGGCTCCTCCATCCATGGGATTTTCCAGGCAAGAGTACTGGAGTGGGGTGCCATTCCCTATTCCGGCTCATGTGTATAGTCTTATTTAATTCTCATAATAACCCCATTAGGTAGGTAATATTATCTCCAATTGTACAGATGAGAATGAGGAACAAAGACATTTAAGCACCTTGCATGGTGGTATACGTGTAAACCCAGGCAGTTAGACTCAGAGCCCATGGTCTTAACACTGTATTTTACTACCTCTTTAATGACTCAGCACTTTGGAAACATGTATTCAAATGATATTATTTTATATCAATACTTACCTGAATTCATTTATGAAATACTATAAAGAAAAATAGGAATTATTAAGAACAGAATAGTTGTCTGCTCTGTAGTAGTTTGAGTACCTGGAAAGTTGTTATACGAAAGAAAACTCAATCAACTTTTTTGTTGATACTTGAGATTCCACCATTACATTTCTATTGTATTAGCTTGTGCTTTTGTCATCTGTCAAAATACTTTGAAGAGAGAACATCTCATTATAAGATGTTGTTCCCTTATTAGCAATGAACTTATTGGATTCTTTATGATGGAGAAGAGAGCAGAGAAAAAGAAGACACATGGCAGCTGATGGGGAAGGAGTACCATCCAAGGATACAGAAGGGTTACATTGGGGGTGCTGACTGCATACTTGACTCAGAGAAGATTTCGAGTTGGATCTTCACATCAAAAGCTCATAACTCCAGTCTGATGTGGTTTATTTCCTACTGTGACAGCACACACTTGTTGAATATTACTGAAATGTGTCCCAAGAAGAGAAGATCATACTCTTTTAGTGATTTAAAGGTCACTAAACAGGATCCTTCTGAAGTTGACACTGATCTTTTAAAGTAGCTGAAATGTGTCTTTGGATGCTCCACACCCATGAACCTGTGCATCTTCAGTAGCATTTTTTTTGCCCACAGAGGCCCAATGACATCTTGCTTTCCATGGCCTCTCCTACTGCAGAGAGCTAGCTGCTGAGAAGCATGTACTGGACTTAGGAAAATGAGACATGGTATTGTGAAATCCATGTAACAATATATAGACTTTGTGATTTGGATGAGCAGATAATTCCTACAGGAGGTCAGAAAATGGAGAGCTCCACATAGACTTGAATAATCAAGGAAGGTTTCAAGGAAGAGTTGAGAAGCCAGTGAGGAAGACTTTGATTTTTCCTTCTGGAAAGTAGAGTTAATTCTTCCTGGACAGATTGGAGTCCAGCAAGTATCTTGGTCCCTGACTATTTCTCTGCCACTGATGCCCAGGAGCAGGCTGCTCTAAATGTTGCTCCCAAGTGTAGGCAAATCTGTACATGTACACTGACAGGGACTAGAGAAGCTTATACAGTTTCTACAGAAGATATGATGAGAGCAAACTCAACTCCTCTGTAAACTAAAGGCTCCTGACAAATTTTCCTGGATTCAGGTCTCAGGCATTTTAAGTTTTTTCCAATGTTTTAAATTACAAACAATACTACAGTGAATGATACTCATTTTTGAACTCTGTATAACTGTTTTTTGACATTTTCTCAATTCTCCACAAACCCAGCCCTCCAGTTTCAGGAGGGAATTACATGTGCTTTGTTTGTGAAAGAGGTAATAAGGTGAGGCATTGGTAGCAGAGCTTCCTGGCTGCCTGCTGCTACTGCTGCTGCTAAGTCGCTTCAGTCGTGTCCGACTCTGTGCGACCCCATAGACGGCAGCCCACTAGGCTCCTCTGTCCCTGGGACTGTCCAGGCAAGAATACTGGAGTGTGTTGCCATTTCCTTCTGCCTTTTCCTTCCTGGCTGCCTAGCCAATATCTGTCCTCCACTTTGACGTTACTAACAGAACCCCAGTTTTGTTCAGAGCTGCAGTGTATCCAAAAATCTTCAAACTCCTTCAAAGTTGGGGGTGATGATAAGAGCCAGGGCGGGCCAATAAAATGTAACTGGAGGGGCTCCTGGAAAAGTGACTGTTTTAGAAACACAGTGTCAGCCAGGTCAGCTGCCATATGCATTTTGCTCTCTGCCCTTCCTCACTTCTGTATGATCTTATGCCCAGAGGCTTAATGGCCATTTTGTAACCTTGGAGAAAAAACATGCATATTATAGATGACAGACGAGAAAGCTCAGAGGCTCTGGACTTTCCATTATGTGAAAATGCTTGGTGTGTGCCTATCTTTGGATTTTTTAATTATTTGAATGAAGCAACCCCTATTTACTTAAGCCACTGTAACTGAGTGTCTATTACTTCTTGAAGCCAAATTAAAAACCTGATTGATACATCTCTTCCAAAGGAAATCTTCCTAAGGTAATCTGGGGAATAGGCTAGAGTTAAGCTGAAGTTTCCACTAATGGAGAAGAGAAAAACTGATCAAGTATCAAAGTTCTAATACCGAGGTAAAGTAATAGACCATTATTTTCGAGCCCCCAAGCTGTATATATAGTATGTTTTGTAAGCTTATTCATTTTAGTTATTTATTTGATTTTTATAGAGTAGCATTTGATATATTTTTAAAAACTGTGTGTTTATTGTAACAAAAAATGAAAAAAGTAGGTAAAGTAAGAAATTAAACATCTTCACTCCCCACTTCCACATTCAGATGCTGCTCATCAGGAGGCAGCATTAATAGTTTGGTGTCTGTTTTTCCTAACATTTTTAATACATGAACAAACATTTACTTTCATAAAATTAAGAAATTAGGCATATTCTGTTGTTGTAAACATCCCAGTTACTTTGTATCAGTGAACTTCAGTTTCTTTAAGGCTCTGTTGTTTTTCTAAAATATTTCAAATTTTCATGAGGTCTGTGGAATTCTGGGAGAGTCTCTACAGTCAAAGGCCTAAGAGAATCAAACAGTTGTCCCTAGGGGGAAACAAATTTTGAAGAATAGCCTGACCCGTTCTTGCTTATCTTTTATCTTTTCTGTTTTTAGAATGCTTGCAAGTCTGAAATGTTCAGGCTGGGAGTGTCTGCCCTGACCCTCTCCTATTTTCAAGTACTGCCAGTTAGCATAGGACCATGGCTGGGCTAATTATAAGTCATAAGTTCAAAGAGGAAGTTAGTCTCTCCCTGAAACTGAACTAGAACAAAAGCATAGACTTTTCTTGAAATCAGGGAAGGAAAAGGACTTTTATTTTCATTTCTAATGCTATATGAGTGTTATTTTATGGACTTAATAGCTAGAAGTAGTCCAATATAAATAGCATTTCTTTACTAAAATACTAACAACTTGTGAGCATTCTACCACAATTTCTTCTTTGGTCAAGAGAAATCCCTTATATATTTGTGTCAAGTGAGATAAATCTATAGTGGCAAACCTCATCATCAGAAACAGCATGCAGTTAGCTTTATAGTACTCTCACTCTCAAATGTAACTTGATAGCTAAGGATTACCAGATAGATGAGAAAATTTTCTAGTAAGAAAGAGAAAAAATAAACAAGAACACAAAATACACACACACACACACACACAGAATAATGTAACTTGCAGAGAAAAGAAAAAAAAAGCTATTATTAATATCTTTGGTGAGATTAAAAAATGATATGTAGTATGCATAAGGGTACAATAAAAAATAAGTGTTAGGAAAAAAAATAGCTCATGGAAATTTAAAATATAACAGAATGGAAGAAAAAGTGGAGGAAATTTCCCTTGTAGCAAGCCAGAAAAACAAAACAATGGAAAATATGAGAAAAAAAAAGACAAGAAAATTAAAAAGATTCTTTGAGAAGGTCTAACATCTGGATAATAGAAGTCCCAGAAAGAGAATAGTAAAATAAAAGTGGACAAACTTGGAGAAATTATTTAAGATGGTGTTTCAGAGATGAAAAACGTAAGTCTCTTTATGCAAAGAACCCACTCTGTGTCCAGTATGATGGCTAAAAATAGGAGCCTCACAAGTGGGAACTTCATGGTGAAATTTTAAATTTCGGGAGGCAATAAAAAATCCTACAAGTTTCCAGCATGGAAAAAAGGAAAAACTGGTTTCAAACAAAGAATCAAGCATGAGAATGGCACCAAGTGTCTTAGTAGTGCAATAAAAAACAATTGATCTGTATCTTCATTATGAGGAAAAATAATTTCCAATTAAAATGTCATATCCAGTAAAATTATTAATTATCTGTTAAGCTAAAGTAAGGATAAAATATTTCCTGATATGCAAGGTGTTCTGACAATGCATTTTCTGACACACCAGTCTTAAAAGATTACTTTCCATTCACCTTTTCTCAAGGAAAGGTGGACAATATCCCCTTCCCACAAAAAGAGAGTAAGTCAAAAGAGAAATAGAAGAGACTCGTGGAATACGGGATCCAACATAGGAGAGAGAGAGAGGGAGTCACCAAGATGGTGGAGTAAGGCTCCTAAGCATTAGCAACACATTTAATAGACTTAACTTCACTTACTACTGGAATCACCATAGTAGATTATTAAAAGCAATGATAATTTTTGTCCTATTATTGTTTAAATAAATCTTACTATGGTTATTTGCTTAATAAACAAGGATTGCTTTATTAATAAAACAGAGACAGAGAAAAAGCAATAGTAATACAGCGGCCATAAGCCCAAATGTATCTGAGCATGCTCAGTCGCGTCTGACTTTTTGCGACCCCAGGGACTGCAGCCCGCCAAGCTCCTCTGTCCATGAGATTTTCCCAGCAAGAATACTACAGTGGATTGCCATTTTCTTCTCCAGCAAATGTACTTTTGGACTAAATACAAGAACTGAAAGGCAGAAATTTTCAGACTAGGTATTAAAAAGTATATGCTGTGCATGAAAGACACACCTGGATAAGGACACAGAAGGAATGAAAGTAAATGGATAGATGAGGAAATAACCATGAAAACAACAAAAAAGTAGTGTAATGGTTGATGTAGAAAATGTAAGCTTTTATAGAAAAAAACATTTTTAGAAAATGTTTTCACAGTTATAAAGGAATCAATCTACATGTAGGAATTTTAATAAAACTATTAAAAATAGATGAGAAAAATAAATACTGTTGTTTTAATAATGAAAATAATAAACATTCTGTTTGTTTTGTAAAAGTGTGAAAAGCACTTTTCACCCCAATGAGATATAAAAAAGTTCATGAGTGCCATCTGACAGCAAGATCAAGACCTAGTCATTTAGAACATTCATAACTCTACCAGTTATTTTCACAATTTAATAAAAGTTGGTCTTTCAATCATGATAGCATAGGTTATTGCCTCAGAAACAAGCCTAACTATCATTACCCAAAAGCATGAAAGCTTATTTCTTGCTCTGACAAAGTGTCTGGCCAGTCAAGGTGGTTCTCCAAGACCACAGTTGGCTCAGTATTCCTGGATGCAGTCATTTACAACATTTCCATATCATCACTGGAAGTCACCACAATGGCCATGGGAACGGGGGAAGGGGCTAGAGGTTCTCACACTGCTCTAGGGTGGAAGGACCATGTGTCATTTCTGCCCACAATCCATTGACGAGAACCAGTCCTATGACCCTGCTCAATGGCAGAGGGTACAAGGAAGTATAAACCTTCCTTATGCCCAGAAGGAGACGAGAATTAGGCTTATAGGTTAGAATTGGAAGTGTCTACCATAGCTGGAAACTCCTGTTTACATTTCTGAGGCCATGAACCTCTATAAGGTCATGGACCATGACAATCCTGAAGAGAACAGGTATGATTTTTGTACCCCCAGCTGCTTCATCTCAGAGACTGATCTCTTTTTCACCAAAGGAAGCACTGGCCAAGGCCTGGGCATAGGGATGCAGTCCTTTTTATGATTCACTGCCTTTCAGCAGTGCTTGGTCCGTGTGAAAGAGGAGGGAATCAGAGACAATGGGACCAAAATCCCTCCATATGGGAGCATAGAGGTAGTAAGAAGGTAATAGCTATAATGAACATTCTCTAGCTGTAGTACACCTCTGATACACACAAAATTATTCAGGGAGCTGACACTGGGTTCTGATGGGCGTTGGCTAATTGGAGGTGCAGGCTGGCTGTCTATCCATATTCACATGATCTGGTGTTGTTTCTAACTGTTACCGTCTCAGTAACAGCATTCTGGATCTGACTCTTTGAACTCTTTCAAACATAGTGGTTCACTTGGTTCTCCCCTAAAGTGAACCCATTAGCTCTTCCAGAACTGGATGACCTAACTGCCTCCCATGGCTAGGCTGATGCGTGATCCCAATAAGACATTTCTCTAATCTTGGGATAACAAAAAGATTGAAACATACTGTATGACTGGGCCTTTATAACAGATTTAATGCATTTTAAAGCTATCTTTTATTTGTTCTTTTCCTTTCCCTCTTTCCCTATTGACGGCAAAAACAAGTTCTTGAAATATTTTTGCTTCAAAAAGATGCTACTGAGGGAATTTCCTGGCTGTCTATGGTTAGAACTTTGTGCTCTCACTGCTGAGGGCCTGGATTCAATCCCTGGTCAGGGAACTAAGATCCCACAAGCTGCACCAGTACTTCCCAAAGGAAAAAAAGAATAAACCAAAAAACAAAAAGATGGCACTGAGCTTGCAAACCAGACAGCAGTGTTCAGCACCCACCTCTAACAGAAGCCTCTGATGCAGTGCTTGAGTTTGATTGAGTGCATCCCAGGACACTTTCAAGAGTAGCTCCATTTTTTTTAAATTTCGAAAATCTCGTTCTTTCTCTCTTTGCTTACGAGAAAGTTCATCGTGGTAGTTATGCTTGTCAATAAGACAGTTTCGTAAATTGAGATCCAAGATCCCTCTGTTCCAGGTAAAAAGAGAATATGAAGGTGATTTGTCATCAACTGCCCTTTTTCAGGGTAGCATGGTCAGCAGGTATGTACAGAACCATTTTCACGTTAGAACCAAATTTTAAGTAAATGCCGGAAGCACTTTTGTTTGCAAGTTCTTGTCAGTGTCACAGTCATAAAAACCCAAATGGAAGAGCAAACTGGCAGAGACAGAAGCTCCTAGTTCCTCTGACATTTTACTTAAAAATGGGAATTAACACTCTCCTAGAGACTCACATTATGGAATTGCTCCTTTTAGGAAAAATATCATGATTACCTCAGAAATGCTGTAATCTACAGGGGAAAAAAAAATCCTTCAATTATAGCACACTCCAGTAATACAATTTTCCAGAGGTACATTAGAGAAACTTTAAAAAAAAAATACAATAAATTGTGTCCTTAAGATTTGGTCACAAGAAATTGAGGACAATGAAGAATAAAGGATAGAAAAATACTTGGAAATGCTTTATTTAATAATATATTTTTATTAATGGTAAAATGATTTAAAATTCTATGAAAATGTTTACTAAGTGAATATAAATCTGAGATTATTTTGAATCTTAAAATAGAAATCAAAGAAATATTTAGATGACAAAACACATTAATATAACAAACCTTTCAGTTAGTGAGCTTGCTTCATTCTCTCTAGTTAATTCTAATAGCTTGACCAATTGGTTATATTCTCGCTCTTTAATTTCAAGTAAGGCCCGTTTGCCTTCAACTTCCTTTATTACATCCTCCTTCTCTTCCATTACAGCATTAATTTTGGTTTCAACTTTCTTTAGGGAATCATTTAGCTCTTTGAGTTCATATTCCAAGACAAGTTTTTTCTTTTCCATTTCTCTGTGGGGATACATACGCACATATATATGTATGTACACAACACATTCACACATATACATCTGCCTTATTTTGAGCCCTGGATGTCTTCACCTGTTTGTACTTTCTAACCAGGCAACAGAAGGTCTAGTCATAAATTCAGAAGTGAGATGAAGACCACAGGTGAGTGGGACTGAGTGTCACTGAGGGTAAGCATTTGTCCAGCTTCCCTACTTTGTCCCCAGGTCCCCGGCGCTACCATCTCTTGGGATTCAACCCTCATCCTCTGAACTGACCTAAACCTCTCAGCATCGGCACTGGTGGGGCCTGGGTTTTAGAACCACTACTACTGTCTGTCTCGTCTTTCCCCTCTTCTCCAGGCTTGTGTATCTCCACTTATATATCTTTTTTGGTGCCTCCAAACTTTGAGAATTTTCTCTGTGATTTCCGCCTCCAATCTCCTTTAAATGTGTAGGGGCTTATGCACACAGATAGCTGACAAGTGAAGAATTACTGTTTTTTGGGTTTCAGGCATCTGGCTGGCTGACATATCTAGGCCATGAAATTCTACACAGTTCAAACAACTGATTCCATATGCAGTTCTATTAAAGTCAGTTACTCTCCATAGAGACAAGATTTATATATTAGAAAGAGAATATTATCCTAAAATTAAGACATAAATAAGTGTTAGGAATGACAGTAATGGGCTGCACTACATTCTTTTAAAGAACTTAATGTGTACAACTTAGAGCCAAATGCAGATATTTCTAAAATTATCGCAGTAATTTGATATGTTCAGTGGCTAATATTCTTGTTTTAGCATGCACACATAACTTGGGGAAGTGTGGGCCGGAGGGATAGAAAATAAAAAACATTAAACCATACACTTTTTTGCGTGTTGTTTTTTCTATCTCTTTTCCAATTTGTACAGGGATGGATTGATGGTGGACCACTTCATCCTAGTAAAGAAATGGAGCCGTGTTAAATTATGTACTCTTAGATGAGAAGCAGTTAAGCAAATTAAATAGGAGAGAGAGAAAGGAGCTACAAGGTGTAGAAGTTTTACTATCTGTCCTGTACCCTGCAGTGTGCTTTAATTATTCCATTTAATTCTCATAATGACCTTTCAGATGGTCATGGTTACCATTTGAAAGAGGAGCTAACTGACTGTAGCGAATGCTGTGGGTGCTGTGCCCAGGTTCTCTTTATGGAGATACACCGATCCCTCAGAGGTTTTGAAGGCTGGAGAAGGCAATGGCAAGCCACTCCAGTACTCTTGCCTAGAAAATCCCATGGATGGAGGAGCCTGGTGGGCTACAGTCCATGAGGTCCCCACGAGTCGGTCGCGACTGGGCGACTTCACTTTCACTTTTCACTTTCACGCAATGGAGAAGGAAATGGCAACCCACTCCAGCGTTCTTGCCTGAAGAATCCCAGGGACAGCAGAGCCTGGTGGGCTGCCATCTATGGGGTCGCAGAGAGTCGGACACGACTGAAGCAACTTAGCAGCAGCAGCAGCAGCAGCAACAGCTTATGCTTGTTCTCTCCACAGAGCGCCATGGCTGTGCAGAGTTGCCTTGGTGGCGGGTGGGGTGCAGAAGGGTGGGTGGGTAGGGGGATGGAAGGAAGAGGGGCACAGGCTGTGACTGATGTGGAGGTACAGCAGCCCACCCCCGACTCAGGGTGGAACAACTTCTCTGGTGCGATTCATGATCTGAGTTCCCCATGGGATCAGACTGAAACTAGGGGTCTCCTGAAACCATGTTTTGGCCTGACTTCTTCCGCAGCTCTGTCCTGTTTCCCTCACTCACCTATCGGATTCTCCTTAGAGCTTTACATCCCTGAATATGCATCTTAATCTCTAAGGCTGAGGCTAAAAGAAGGTAAATGATTTTCCCAAAGTCACATAACTTCTAAGCAGCAAGGCCAAGATCAGAAGCTAACTTTGTCTAACACCGCTTTGCACTGTGCTCTGTGGATTCACAGAAGATTCACTTTTAGCCTCAAGAATGGTATGTACATACATGGCAGGGGTTGTGAAAGAGCCCCTTCCCACCTGAGGATCATACTGGACTTTGGGTCCTGGGGTAGCACAGGGGCTTGAAGACATCCCTGCAATGTGATATATTTCTGGGGTCTTGCTCAGTCTTGAGCAGATCTAAATTTTGTGAGGCTAAAACTTGTACAGTTTGGGACGTTCTTTTTAAGAGAAAGAATCACAAGTTACAAATGCTAAATTAAGTTCAGGGCCTTGGAGGCGGTTAATGCATGTGAGGGGCTGAAGCCTTAGCTTCACTGGGTTCCTTGTAAATCCATCTCGGCTCAGTGTCCATGTTCTAGGTGGCAGCTGGGTATGTCTTGGCTGACTGCTTCATCTCCTAAGGAGGTCAAAGTGAATCCTAATTCTAAGCCAAGGCATCTCAAATGTGTTGCTTTAAAAAATAACTCTGGTTACTTAAATTGTTTCAAGACCTGTTACAAAATATTTCAAAATGCAATGAATTTTAATTATTTCTTAAAACACAAATATGTTTTAGGAAAGAGTCAGGCACGACTGAGAGACTGAACTGAACTGAAAACATAAATGTGGGTCTTGTATAATGTTCACAGTGAGAGGGAAGTGAAGTGGAATCAAACAGGCAGACAAGGATAAAGTAGTAACAATATATAAAGAGGTCAGGACATTTGGTTGCTCTTGAAGGAAGTGATTGTGTTTGTGACACTGCTTTCTAATATTGGAAAATGCTTGATGAGTTCTAGAGAGACCTTTTCTCCCAGTCAGGGCTCCAACTTAAGAGTGATGCTACTGAATATTCAGAAATCTTTTGTGAATCCCCAGAGCCCAGGTTTAGTCTGATAGGATCAATCACAACTACATAACATTTCAGTTTGTGTGTCTTGGTTTTTGTCAAACCTATGTAGTCAATGCAAAAAGTGTGATGACACCCATGCATTTTATGTCCTTGCAGATCAGTGTTTACATATGTGCGAGTGAAGCAGCACACCTTTAAGGTGACCTGATACTCAAGCAGTTCTTCTAGCTCCTTCTGCTCCTTTAGTGATTGCTTTTGCTTAGATGTCAGATCTTCCCGTAAATTTTTAATTTCTAATTTCTTCTGCATTACTTCCTTACGCAATTCTTCAGTGCTTTCTCTCAATATTCTCATCTTCTTCTCCATTTCCTTTAAAAGGCATGAAAATCATCAGGTTATACAGAGTCTGAGCAAGCATCTGTTTGGCTAAAAATCAAATTAAAAATTTTACTTACCATTTTGATTATATTTGCTTTGAGCTTCATAAATGATTTCTTACAGAGTTAAATGAAACTTTTGATTTCTGACCTCTTCAATAAATGCATAGCAATTATATGTGTTAAATGTTTTACATTAGATTTTTGAACTCTTTTTTTTTTTAAATTAATGCTCTTTTCAGTCTTCCTACATTTTAAATGTTTCCTTTTTCTGAGTTAATGTTTATTTGATACCAAAAAGCATTAGTAAAAATTTCCAGCCTTTTTTCTAGTAGCTTTGTGATTTGACAAATCAGATACAAATAATGTTTGAATATCTAGGTTATGGTTAGTCTGAGTCACACATGAGAATTAAAGATTAGGGAGTTCATATTTGGAATGTCTCTAGTCCTTGACATTCCTTAATCCCCTACTCTCATTAATACTACTTGTCTAACTCATGGACATTCTCCTCAAATGCCCTCTGCCTCAGACTCCTAACAGGGCTTTGACTGTTTCCCGTGACTGATTATCTGAGGAGTGTTTAACTTATGAGAGAGAAGCCTTCTTGTACTCAGGAGGGCTACATGTTACTAATGACTAAGGGGAAGGATCCACTTAGCCTTCTCTGGCCTTTCTGCATATGGCTCTCTTCCACTGCTGTTCCTGGAGGGTAAAATTGGTGAGTGATCCTATGATCTGAAACTAAAATTCAAAATACTTTTTCCCATAGAATCTCTGTTGAAAATGGTGGTTAGGAATACTTATAGTATATAATATATACATATATATGCATATATATATATATATACATTCTTACATTCATATATAATATGATGTATATTCATACTCAGGAGAAGACAATGGCACCCCACTCCAGTATTCTTGCCTGGAAAATCCCATGGATGGAGGAGCCTGGTAGGCTGCAGTCCATGGGGTCGCTAAGAGTCGGACACGACTGAGCGACTTCCCTTTCACTTTTCACTTTCATGCATTGGAGGAGGAAATGGCAACCCACTCCAGTGTTCTTGCCTGGAGAATCCCGTGGACAGAGGAGCCTGGTGGGCTGCCGTCTGTGGGGTTGAGCAGAGTCAGACACGACTGAAGCGACTTAGCAGCAGCAGCAGCATATTCATACTCATATGTGTAATCTTATTTTATGTTTAACAGTTTTTTGTGCCTTGGAATTAAACCACCAACAACATACTTTTTTAATAAAACCATTCAGAAGGTGTATGTGCGAGTGTGATGTGATTTAATTTAATGTGATGTGTGCTGATTTTTCCATTTACTTTCTATGATAGATTGCAAAAGAAAGGGACATAATTCCTCCTAATCTTGTTCGCATGCCTCTTTGCAATATGGCTATGTCATATTTAGATGTAGGAGGACCTCTGCCCCTTGATTCCAGATGTGGCACTATGACTTGCTTGGACCAATGTGATGTTACCAACAGTGATTTAAGCAAAGGCTCAAAACCTGCTTGTGTTGAGGTTTGCCCTTTCTTGAGACTATTTGTCTCTTTCTTGAGACCGGCAACCCTTCCATCATCATGAGACTAACCAGTGACATGTGACCTTAGACCTTGGACCTTGGACCAACTACACCAAAATGACTGACATACAAATGAAGCCATCCTACCCCAACTGAGCCAGCTCAGGCTAGAAGAATTCACAACTGTTGAAAATGAGAAATGGCTGTTGTTTTAAACTAGTACGTTTTAGGGAAGTTTGTTAGGCATGAATTACTAAGTGATACATCTGTATAAAAATTTCTTATAATCAGCTTGAGACATTCAGGAAGCTAAAAAGAGTAATAACTATAGCAAAAATAATGTTTTTAAGTGCCAACCATAGAATCCTTTTTTCTTCTGAAAACAAAGCAGATATTGTCCAACCAAACACAACCTAAATTAGATGCCAAGCAGCTAAATCCTGTAATAGGCACACTTATGCTTACTGCAGAAGTTATACAGGTATTGCTTTCATCATCATCCATAGTTAAGACTTCTGGGTCTTTCAAATGTTTCAGGATATAGTTTCTGTGATAAACATTAATATTTATCAAAAAGGTTGTTTGAATCCAGCTGTATTTAACAAAGTCTAGATCATCTAAGACTTACTCCTGGCTTAGGTATCTTCTCAAATTCCTTTAGTATGAGGTTTTTTTCTTCCACTAAGCTGCAAAAAAAAAAAAAAAATCAACTTTGACAAAGTACAAAAAAGTAAACTATTTGCACAGTAATAATTTTCTACTTTCTCTTCTCAGGATGCACTCTCAGGTGTGTTTGTCAGCCTGGTGTCCATCCATGGTGATGGCTTTACTGACTCCCCCAGGCTCATGTAGGGTCTCCCTCTCCAGTCCTCCCTAACACTGTACGCACACCCATCAAAGGAGTTCTCTCACCACATTGTAACTGCTTGGGATCACGACCTCCCCTCCAGACTCAGGTTCCTTCCAGGCAGGCTCTGGGCTTTTTCTTTATATTATTTACAAGAAACTAGTACCTGTCTGAAGAAGGCAATGACACCCCATTGCAGTACTCTTGCCTGGAAAATCCCATGGACAGAGGAGCCTGGTGGGCTACAGTCCATGGGGTCACTAAGAGTCGGACACGACTGAGTGACTTCACTTTCACTTTGCACTTTCATGCATTGGAGAAGGAAATGGCAACCCACTCTGGTGTTCTTGCTTGGAGAATCCTGGGGACGGGGGAGCCTGGTGGGCTGCCCTCTATGTGGTCACACAGAGTCGGACACGACTGAAGTGACTTAGCAGCAGCAGCAGCAGTACCTGTCTGGATTACTGATACAGCCTTTACTGGTTCCATCTAATGAGCAGATCCCACTAGCCAGAAGGTCTAAAGAGGCATGCATACCAGGTTTGTTTTTATGAAACTATATTTGCAATAAAGTAAATTGAAGGTTTTTGCAATAACTGTGCGCCACACAGAATTTTATAGGTTAGTTGTGTGGACTGTAGGCTGAAGCTGAATTTCTTCAGAGTTTTGAATACTTATACCTTTCCTTTTAGAAAGTAAGAAAGAAAGTGTGCGACCTCATGGACTGTCACCTGCCAGGCTCCTCTGTCCATTGAATTCTCCAGGCAAGAATACTGGAGTGGATAGCATTCCCTTCTCCAGGGGAATCTTCCCAACCCAGTGATCAAACCTATGTCTCCTGCATTGCAGACCAATTCTTTACCATCCGAGCCACCAGGGAAGCCCCTTCCTTTTAGAGCTTGTGTATTTAGTTAAGTTCAGTCACTCAGTCATGTCTGACTCTTTGCGACCACATGGACTGCAGCACGCCAGGCCCCTCTGTCCATCCCCAACTCCTGGACTTTACTCAAACTCATGTCCATTGAGTTGGTGATGACATCCAACCGTCTCATGCTCTCAACGTGTGTATACACTGCTATTTTACTTCCAAGCTGTTGATCCTGCACCTCAGCCGTGTTGCCACCAGGGGGTGATAGTGTGCTGCCATCGCTGGGTTGCAAAGCCCACCTGAGTGTGCCTGAATTTCAAAATGGTGACATGAGACTCTCCCACAAGATAAGACTTAGTCTCTTCTTTAAATGCAAAATGTTTTTTTTCTTGAGCAAATGTAAAATGGATAATTCTTTTGAACATTTTAAATTAATTAAATTTCAATCATATATTTTCCCCTTTTTCACTAAGAAACATTGAAACTGAGGAGTGAGGCACCTCTTCCAAAGTCACCAGTCAAGGCTAAACTGACTTTCAAACTCAGCTCTATCTGCCTCCAAGGCACTGTTCAGTATCAAGCTTTACCTGGAATACACTATTATCGAAATATTCCACTGTTTTTTAGAATTTAGATTGCTTTAGATTTTTTGCTTTTATAAATAATAATAGGCATCTTCATTCATTGTCTTTTTTCGGATTCTCATTTTTGGGGGGCATTACTGGGATGAGAAAAAGTTATTGTGTGTGTGCCTTTTGATATACATAGACCTCTAACCTTTCAAACTGACATTAAAATCTAAAACTGACACTTTCAGCTTTCCTGACTTAGGGGTGTATCAGCATCAAAGCTGCTCAGGATTCGTTTCTTTTCTGCAGCAAGAGTCGTAACTGAACCATGTCATCAAAGGATTTTGGTTTTAAGGACTTGTAGGCGAAGAAGCAATGATGGAAGCCGTGTGTGCTGCCAAGTGCGTGAGGCATCATCCACCATCAGGAGTAGAACCAGCTTGACTGGGTGGAAGTCGTAGAAGGTCAGTTTCTTATCCAATATAAGCAACAGCCATCTACGAGCCAGGCTGTCCAAAGCTGGGCTGCGCTGCTGTGGAGGCTGTGAGCCCCGATCACTGGAAGTGTTTGAGCACACAGTGAGTGGTTACTGAGAGAAGGTTTGGGTGATTCTGAGAGTATTCAGGGCTGAGAACCTCTTTGGAGACCAACAGTTCTCAAACTCTGACAAGAATAAGAATTACATAGGAAGTATGTGAGCAACTCAAATGTTACCTTGGGTGGGAAGGCCTGGACAGAAAGTGGAATCGTTAGTTTTATAGTTGGATCTGCCTTTTAAACATGGATCCAAGGTGCTTCTCTTTCAGTTAGGAGGACTATATGCAGCAAAACCTGTTCTAAGCTCTTTCTGTTCTTGGTTGCCACAAGAACATTTTTTTTTTCTTTGATATTTAGAAGGTAAAATCTGTTCAGCTGTGAGTTTTTTCCTTACTACTAATCCTGATGATCTGCATGTCCCTCTGTCAGTCTAACTTTCTGGAATTCCAGAGGCATCACTAAAGTAATCTCTCTGTTCCTTTCTTATCAGATGTTTGGTTTTTGGTTCCAACTTTGCTATCGCTATTGGACTAAGAATGGAAAATGACTACTATACCCCTGGGTGAGCGCCCGCAGGGAACGAACCATGGCAGAGGAAGTAATCACAAAGGCCATGATCACACCGCACAGTCCTGCACCTGTGCAGCACACATGTCCCCCACTGCACGTCCACGCCCACGACACAGCACTGACCATGGCTCTGTTTCCCCAGCCGACTAAGACTTGTCAGGATATTTCAGATTTAGCATGAGAGACTCAGCTGATTTGCTGTCCAGATCTTTAGGATTTCTAGGAAGAAGAGAAGCCCCCAAAAGGTAACAAAGTAAAAGCTAGAAAAACCTTGAAAAGAATACTGAATAGTCTTTTCAGGGAAAGTTTCTGGAAAAATAATGACTTCTACTTTGTTTCAAGTATGAGTTCTCAACAGTATTTATTTAATCACTTCATTATTTATTTGTATGTGTTTATTTATTGAAGTAAGTTCCCTATTCATTCCTGAACTGCATAGTTACCAAGAGATCATCAGTGAGTATTAATCCAAAGCCAAAAACTATTGCAACAGATTTAATTATTAACCAACCATGTTATTATACTTCCCTTAGCACTTATTAAGGAGTTTATATTATTTGAAAACATAAGAAAATCAACTAAATTATAAAGCAAAAATCTTTTCTCTAGAATATTTAAACAATATATTGTTCTTACTAGTTGCTAATGATTCAGAAGTTCCTGAAGATGTTGGGGTAGAGGAGTGCTAGTTATTTGGAGTTCTGTTATTCAGGCCCAGAATAAAATGAGGTTTTGTTGTGCTGATCTGAAAAATATCATCTGTATATTTGGATGAATAGTTTTTTTTTGTTTTTTTTTTCTCTCACTGGCTTGGTTTCTTTATTTTTATGTGGGGATGGAAATATCTACTTTCTTCCCAGGGAGGAAGTGTTGAGTGAATTTGTTTCCGTACCATGTACTACTAAGTATGTTAAGCCAGTGAAATACACAGCCTGTAAGTCTTTCCTAGTATTTATTTTGATATTGCCATTATTTTTATGGAAATAAGTTTGTTAATTCTTGAGCTGCTAATAGTTGAGGATGCAGGGAAGTCTTTTTAAGCTAAAGTATTACATGTTAACAAATCCAAAAATAATACACACAAAACATTTCTGCAAATGTTCACTTTAAATGTTCTTGTTTACTGTAGATCACTATGTACAGTCCTCACCCCCACCCCCATCCCAAGCAACTCAATGAACAATTTGCCTGTCTATACCTAAAAGGCAAGAGTTCTGGTCATTTTTTTCCTTTCCTCTTGGCAGGAATACTTGGAAATTTTAAACAATTTAAGTATCAACTGACTTATGTTCCTCTTACCCTTTCATGGAAATGTCAAGCATTCATATTTTCAATACTAATGAACAACTACCAATTGTTTTAATTTCATTATTTTCTCAACTGAAAGAGTGCTTACAGAGCACAGAAATAGCTAAGCTTTCTTTTTATAGATGTCACTGGTGAGCCTGAAACAAGTTTAGATTGAAAGACAAAGAAGAACTCAGATTCCCCCCGCCCCCCGAATATAATTCTCCTGATTAAGCTAATCTTCATCCCCCAGTTGAAATAATAGGCCCCAAAGAGAGGATTCAAAACCAGGGCAAGCAAAGTCCTCCAAAGGTCACTCAAATCATTCCCTTATTTCTTAGCAGGACTGAGTTCCATCACTGCAAGGAATCTACCTACTCTTAAAAATAGCCAGAGAAAGTTCTGCCACTTTAAACGGTAACACATTCTAGGCGAGATGCTTTGGCTTCCTCTCCAGGCACAGCACATATCACAAAACCTGGACTGCAGTTGTTGTGAAATTCTATCTAACTAGTGTGATTTGCTGAACAAACTCTTTCACTGACTGGCTACTCACAGGAGGAATGTTAGAGGAGATTTTACGAATAGCATTTATCCCTTCCAGCAATACATTTCTGCTTTAGTTCACTGAATGACATCCCTCAGATTTGGATAAGTGAATGTGTCTTCCAAAAGGATATCACTTTTTCCCTTGACCTTAAGGAATAGTCTAGTAATAGGAGAAGAGGGTTGACTATGTGGTCCCCGTCCCTGTATTAGAAGAATCAAGGGAACCAGGTATGACCCTCAGCTCACATAGGCTTGTTTGGAAAGTCCTCATGGGGCACCCGCCATGCGGACACGGGATCCAGTACCACAAATGGAAAGGGGCCACCACCCGGGCTGAAGAGGCCAAGAGTGTATGCCAAGTCCTTGCTCTATGGAGTGTGTTCTTTGGTCGCAGCTCCCGATGCTTATAGTTTTCCTAACACACGAAAACCACTACAGGGATCTCCTCTTCCTGAGAGCATCTTCCTGAAACCCAAGCTTATTTTTCAGGGACTTGTTCAGGGACTGCCTGTTCTAGGGAATCAAGGCTTATAGTTCTCTTATCATTGCTATCTCATAATCCCTGTACCTAAAATTCCTTCTTCAGTTAGTCCACATTTTTTCTCTTAGTTTATGTGGAAGCAGCTTTGCTTGCATCTGTCTTCAGCAAACTTGAGAGAATCGTGTACTTACCTATTCAGTCTGTACTGATTATGGAACTCTCTTTCCTTCACTGCATTGTATTCATTTTGATACTTGAGAAGTTGTTCTCTCATTTTGGAAACTTCGGTGGTGAACGCCTGTGGAAAATTATCGGCTTGCTGCAGGTGAAACTGCTGCTCCTGTATTTGCTCAGTGAAGCGTTTGGCATCCTGAAGCAGCTGGACCTCTGATTCCTGTGTGCTGGATCCCATGAAACAGAGATTCGCATAATGAGCAGTGTATACCTTCGATACCCTTGGTAGCTCCTGTGGGGGGTCTGGTGAGGTGTGGAGGGAGTATGTCCACGCTGGGTTCAGGTCAATTCAGTGGCATTTCTGTGCCAAGTATTGCACTAGATCTTAAAGGCAAATGGAACTCGCATCTAGCCGAGGGGAGCAGACATGAGTAGGAAGCTGGAGTACCAGCTGACAAGTGCTGCCACTCGTGTCTAGATCAGATGGTGGCAGATGACAGAGAAAGGGTTAGTTGGATGGGAATGTGATATTTGCACTTGACTTTAAAGAATGATCATGACCTTCCAGCGGGTGAGAAGAATAATACCAAGAAGAGTGGGTTCTCCCTCCAAATGCCCTAACAACCCTGGCTTTCTTGAATTCGTGGATTCTCATGACCTGATTAAAGGAAAATCTTTTCTTCCTTAGTGATAAGAAAAAACAGTTAAATTTTCTAATGACACTTTACCAGGAAACTAGGCAGAAAAATTCTTCTATAAAATTATGAACTTAATTTACATATTTCTGATCATAAATTCAATGCCTGGCTACAGCTGTGAATGTCACAGAAAAGAGCAGTTCCTACAATTCCAAGTATATTCTGTGGCTTTGGCCTTACCTTGGGAAAGGGTTAAGCATGGGGCTTGAGGCAGAATTGAACGGGCATAGGGACTGGACTTACTGGACTTCCGCAGATCTGACTCTTCCTTCTCAGAAATCCTCCCGCCTCGCACTTGCTGTCTCTCCAGTTCAGAAGCAAGACCCTGCCAGTTCCTGTTTTAAAGGCAGCACTGTGTGCATGCTCCCCACCAACTTTTCTCACTAGGAGAACTCTTCAGGGTTCTGTTCATTTGCAGAGATGCCCAACGACTTAATCAAGCCTGTCTCGACTGAAGTTACCAGCCCCACCCATTTTCTCAGTCTTTACTACATTATTTACTCAAGAGCAAAACATTTATTGGGCTATCAGATGTTTCAGGCACTGTGTTAGGTGCCAAATAGCAACAACAGCTATAAAGATACACATGTAATTTCCATTCATGAATGCTAGAAGTATTTCTTACAATTCATTTCCTTGTATATACTGTATATATATGAAGTTACCTGATATCCTTAACATGAGTATTCAGCTACGGAATTGTAAGGTATTGTCTCAGGCCATTGAGCCCATTTGCCCTCAGAAAGCAGGCAAACAGTGGTTACGGTTCCAGCCAGAACACAAATGGTAATTTACACATGTGAACTTGAAATAGAGCATCAGCAGAAGAGAATTTAACAGCTCCTGTAACATGATTTCTATGGACACCTCATTCAATTTCGGTTCAGCATTTCCAGCCTTTATCTGCCCTGCTGCAGCCCCAGCACCAAGAATGAGGAGTCTGCATCTTCATGTCTTTCCCACCCACCAGGCAGTAGGGGTGGGAGAGAGTGGTGGGTGTTCGTTGTAATCACAAAAGAGGGAACTCTTTTGTGTTGAGGTCAGAAGGAGGTAAAATGTAGCAGAAGGGAAGTAATGGTTTTGTGACACAGCCTGGAAGAAGGAAGAATGCCATGGCCTTGGTCCTGCGTGACTCTCACTGGAGTCCAGGGAGCTGAGCTGTGAGCCAGGCAAGGAGGCAGCCACATCAGCACCACACAGGGCTCTGTGGGGCTCTAGGTTAGAGCTATCCAGAGGGTGAGAAGTGTTTCAGTCTGCAAGGAGGCTCAGATAACTGTGTGGAATTTCTCGCAGTAAAGTGGTGTGAAATATGTTGAAAAGATCACCCCAGACTTTCCATCTAAATCCACTAAGTTCCTGAGTACTGAGAGCTGCGTGTACACACTGGCATTTGGGATCAGTTGTGGGAAATGGAGTCCCTGTTATAGGGGTGAGGGTGAGAATTTGGTTTGGGGCTGGGGAGGAGCAGGAGACAAAGCTGAGGGCTCTGGAGGGTGGTTAGAAGCCAGGATGCAGCTGAGTGTGTATGAGGTGGAGCCTAGGGGAAGGTCCACAGGGATGCAGCTCTGCTCTCCTTCACTCCTCCCCCAGGCTCCCATCCTCAAAGTAGCCAAATACCTGGGCAAGCAAAGCAGTAGGAGTAATGGGTGGATATGAGCGAGGCAGAGGGGGAGGACGAAGTGTCTATCACTGTCTCTCCTTGGGTTTCAATGAAGACGCCATGCAAAGCTATGAGGCAGGAGGTGGGAAAAGGAAGAGGGGACTTGGGAGTAGCAGCAGGACAGATTTCCACTTCTTTCTTGGCTCTCCTTCCCCCTTGATTCCCGGTGGCTGACCGCACATGCTTAGAAAACCTTGTTGAATTATTCCATTGTCGCCTAGTCTTCTGATCTCTGCTGATTAGAACTGGGCTAAGGTGAGTGGCTGGGGATAGGAGGAACAGGTGAGAAGTAAAGACAGAAATCTTAGCAGACATAGACTGGAGTTGTTATAGAACCTACACCTCCTGAGTGGTGAAGGTGGGGAGGAGAGGATCTTACAGGAGTGTCCTGTAGCAGAGAATGTCAGTGCCTCACCAGAGTCACCTGGGCCCACTCTAGCGGCCACCAGTAGCTTTGGTGGACAGTTGTCATATATAACAACAGCATCTGTGTGCCTCTGCCCGAGAGCTTTCTCTGGCCACTGGAACTTATGGCTTCTCAGAGGGTAAGCTAGAAGTGTCAGGAGCTCACCTACCTAGAAGCAACCCTAGATCAAGGGGAGATGGAAATTAGTGAGAAGATATACCAGTGTTCTCACGCTTCAGTGGGAGAGTTCTGAGGTGTGTTCTGTGGTCGCTCAGTGAGACTGAGCCCTGGTTGTCTGCAGTGTTAACCTGAAGATTAACACATCCCCAGCTGAATAACTTTCTTCCCTGTGTCACTTCCCCACTCCCTCATGATAATGTTCTTAAACCGCTTGAACTCAAATCTTGGTCTCAGTCTGCTTTGGGGAAAATGAAAAATAAGACGGGTCCCATTTCAAGTAAGAAGTAGAAGCATGAGTAAGTATGTCTCCACATTGGTAAATAGCATACCTCATCACGGTATCATGCAGCAAGGTGTACTTGGCTTTTAACTCTGCCATCCTGGTTCCAGGAAGTTTCCCCAGAGCATGTAACTAGCAAGGAGAACACAAGGAACACAAGACCACTATTAGCCATAATCCTCTTTATGCTTTAAGCAAAGATAAAATGGATATATCATAAAATCTTTCAACTAAACATTAGAAAACACGCAACAACAAGGCACATTAGAAAGGTGGCAGGTGTTCAGAGAAGATGGTTCTAGTTCTATTCTGCTGAGTTCCTGGGAAAGTCTTTGACCTCTCAAGATGAATACTGTGATTTCTCCATCTGTAAACTGAGAGAAGGAATTGATTTAAATTCTTCCAACTCTAAAAAAATCTCATATATCTAGCTTTAGCAAACAAGGTACAGAGTATACATTACTAGGGTGGCTATTTGTAAGTTGAAAGAACCAGTAATTATTGAGCGTCTATTATGAGCAGCTGTTGTACATCAGCTATTTCATTCTTGAAAATGTTTTGTGAATAGGGTGTTTTTTCCTTTCAAACTGAAGTTTAGAAAGCTTAAGTAATGTGTTTAAAGTTACAGAAGTAGTTAACACCAGTCGTTGTTGAATCACTAAGTCATGTCCAACTCTTTTGTGACCCTGTGGACTGTAGCCCGCCAGGCTCCTCTGTCCATGGAATTTCCCAGGCAGGAATACTGGAGTGGATTGCCATTTCCTTCACCAAGGGATCTTCCTGACCCAGGGATTGAACTCGTGTCTCTTGCACTGACAGGTGGATTCTTTACTGCTGAGCCACTACAAATGTCCCCAAATGTATTCATATGCCACCTTAAATATAATTTATATGTAACTTTTTAAGTGTTGAGTTGTTCTTGATAGGTTGACCTAATATTTGATTTTATAAACATTTAATTAAACATATTTATTTTGGTTCTGCAGTTTTCTTTCTGTGTTTCTGAGCCAATATATAATTTATTTTTAATCACAAACATTTTCATTGGCTTCAAAAAAGGGTGCAGGCCATAGGCATTGTGCCTTTAAAGTCTAATTGGTTAAAAAAATTCACATATGGGCACTCTTAAAGGAGACAAGTAACTGGGAAAATGTTATGAAAAGGTTAAGTGTGTGAGTGTGGGCTTATATGAGTATGTGTGTACTAGGAAGCCCACATGGGAGCCAGCCTTGTAACTAGTAACAAACTAGCCTAGTGAGATAGTCACTGAAGTTAAGCCATTGCTGCTGCTGCTAAGGCGCTTCAGTCGTGTCCGACTCTGTGCGACCCCATAGACGGCAGCCCACCAGGCTCCCCCGTCCCTGGGATTCTCCAGGCAAGAACACTGGAGTGGGTTGCCATTTCCTTCTCCAATGCATGAAAGGGAAAAGGGAAAGTGAAGTCGCTCAATTGTGTCCAACTCTGAGCGACCCCATGGACTGCAGCCCACCAGGCTCCTCCGAAGTTAAGCCATTAGGTAAGGTAATCATAGAATCATATGTTTAAAAGCACATATAGTATTTTGTTTTAAAGCTGTAAAGACCATTACCTCCCATCCATTGCCCTGGACCATGGAAACAAGTTAACTGACATAAGGCGTGCCCTACAGTAGCTCCTGGTTTGAGGCGATAGGCACAAAAGAAATTATTGAATGCTTAGAACTACACTCAGTAGTTTTATTGTTCATTAAAAAAGTGTATCTGATATTTTGTAATTATTTTCTTTATGTTGTAAGTTAAAGCAAATAAGTAAAATTATAAATTAGAGACCCCTTCCATGGGGTGGAACTTCTAAACTGGTGGTATGAAGTGGTTGATGAAGCCCCTCTCTCAAAGAAACATTGATCAAGCTGGTCAAAATTATTTAAGACACCCATTTATGGTCTCTGGAAATTGACCTAAGGGCATGAAAGAAATTTAGAGGTATTTATTTAATAAAATCTACTGAAACTCAGAAGAGTAAGAAGACTATGGCATTTACCCCATGAGCTGCATCCATCACTCTTAGCTCCCTCTTGTATAAGAAGCATTCTGGGCAGGGTTGAAAGTCAATGAAATTCCCATTGCCCCACCTTTCTGTTATTGAAGATGTATTCCAGGGGGTGGGGCAGCCCCAGAAAGCTGCTGCACTTTACCTCCCCTCGTCCCAAGCTCTGTATATGAAAGAGCTTTACTGGGTAGGTGACTGAAGCTGTCGAGTAGTGCCCATCCCCACTCCCCGATCTCCTGCTGTACAGGGAGACTCTTGGTAGGCTTGGCAGCCTCAGAAGATCAGGCCCCTTAGCAGATGCTGATCACCTCCTGCCTGAGGATGCTCACTCAATTTGAAACAGTGTAGACGATCCATGCCTCAAAGAATTGTCAAAAAGAATAGTTATCACAAGAATTAACAGTAAAAGGAGGCTAATAGCTTAGTGATACCAGTGGAGGCAGACCAGCAGAAGTTTTAACAAAGAAATCGGGGCCAGAAAGAGTCAAAGAGGGCCCTGCTAATATCACACTTGATACCGGTGGTCCAGAAGGCTGCGGAAAAGCTTAAGGCTGTGACCTGTGAGGAGGAACCAGAGAGGATACTTCCAAGGTCCCTGAGTTAAAGGCGGGGCAGATATGTAAACTCCCTGAACCTTGAAAGCAGTCCTCAAGCCACATACAGATTGAATGGAAAAGAAAGAAACCTTGAAATATTTACTGGCTCGGGAGGCTTAAATACAATCTCTGACCAACCAGTGGTTGACCAAGCTATGGAGCACCCCCAACCCAAGAAGCCAAGCTTAACAACAAAAACAAGGAAAGATTATCTACACAGAGACATCAGAGGCTGCACAATAACAAAGACTAAACAGCAACAGGAAGAAGCCTGGAGAGGATCAGAATCTGGACTTGCCCCAGTGTTATCCAAAATGTCCAGTTTTTCAACAAAAAATCCTGAGATATGCAAAGAAAAAAAGTCAGAAACTGCTTTGGGGTGTGTAAGTGTTGGACTTAAAGACTTCAAAGCAGCTATTATAATATGTTCAAAAATGAAACAAAAATCACATTTAAAGAATTAGATATGATGACAGTTCATCAGATAGAGAATCAATAAGGCATAGATGTAGGTTAAGAACTAAGATTTTTTTTTAAATTATGTTCTTTGGGTAATAAGAATGTATAGTTTTTATATTTTTATTTTTGTTTATCTATATTTCATAATTTTCTCCAAATGGATACATATTACTTCTAATAACAAAAAGTTAAAATATGCTTGAAAATAATTGCTATAAGCAATAGGAAGTCAGAACAGAATTTCAAACTGGAGAATACTGTGATCAGATCGTAGTGGCAGATGCAGCCAAATTCTAGCTCAGACTTACTGAAAACTCAGCTGAGTTTTCCCTAACTTGAGTCTCATCTGAAACAGCAGTAGTTTGAAGCCTGATGGCAGGTCAGCCATGGATGCCTGTTGGCAGGTTTTATGACCACAGAAAAAGCAAGAAGGTGGACAGGTTTCTTCTTCTATTTGCTATTTACATCACTCCACCAGCCAGATTACCTTTGGTATCCAGAATCTGGAAGAAAGCTAACAGGGCAACACTAGTGATATGTGTTTGTAGTTTCTGCATAACTTGGAAAAGGTTAAATCATAGATGTTCAGAAAAAGCACTGATAAGCTATCTTACTATGGTCTACTATCTTACTATGGTCTATTCTACTAAACACAAATCTCTCTTAAAAAGAGTCGGGTTTCCCTCGTGGCTCAGTGGTAAAGAATCCGCCTGCCAATGCAGGAGACAAAGGTTCTATCCCTGGTCCAGGAAGATCCTACTTAGTGTAGAGCAGCTTCGTCCCTGCAGCACAACTGCTGAACCTGTGCTCTAGAGCCTGGAGCTGCAACTACTGAACCTAAGGCCCCGGAGACCGTGCTCCACAAGAGAAGCCTCCACAATGAGAAGCCTGCACGCCACAACTAGAGAAAAGCCCCCACCGCGTAAAGACCTGGCACAGCCAAAAAGAAATTGAATAAATAAATATAAATACAATTTTAAAAAGAAAAAGATTCAGTTCTAGTAGATGAAATTATTTGTCTGTAAACATAAACCTGGAAAAGACAGTTGCATTTTCACCCTGCATGACACAACTTGGTACAGAAACCAAGTTTGTCATGTTTTAAAAATGCATGCTCTAAGAAATAGAGCATAAAGCCCAATCTTAAGTTGTCAAAGAGTATATACAACAAAAGGTTAGATATAATGTCAGAAGTTCATAAATATGGTTTCACAATAGATTCTTGTGTTTCTGAATTGCCTTGTTGGTAATTGAGATTGGAAGGAAACATTTACTATAGAGCTAAAAGTAACAAGAATTCATGATTCATAGATGACATGTAATAATATGGAAAAAATTTCAAAAATTGAAATTTTAGGACTTTCCAAGGAAACTAATAGCTCAGTAAGAGCTTTTACCAAGTGGACTTATCTAGAAGGGGGTCAGCATGAGGAAACAATTAGGTGTCTGTGTGGGTGTCTGTAGGGCAACCAAGGTGACCATGGTTATTAACCTGCTCTATTCTTGTTGCTTCTTTGACATTACCTACTGGTGGTCTCATCCTGAGAAATAGCTGCCATGTTTTGGGAGGTAGGATAAATATTTACCATCCTTATTTCTCTCTCACCCTCTCCCTTTCACTGCTAGAAATAAAGAACATAGCTATTAGATGTAGCTCCAATGCAATCAAACTGTCAACAACAATTCATCACTCATTTTGTTTGACTTCTCCCCTTGGTTGTCATATCAAGTTTTAGCTTTTCTGTACACCTAACCTAACACATTCACCAAGCAAACTTGGCCACCTAAAGTCATCAACAAATCTATTTACCTACACTTACACACAGCCTTAATTTCTTTCCCCAGATCTCACATATGAAGTCTTCCTTTCCTGTTGGTCATGTCTCACCCATCCACATGTGCTCTCAAATATGTATCTCCTACCCCTTCCTAGGCAACAGTTATACCTTCTTGCCTTTATAATAACCTCTGCTTCCCCTCTTTGCTGGGTCAACACATACAAGTCAAGTACATTACAAGTGGACTTTGGTTTGAAGTCCAGCTCTGCTACATTTTAACCCTGTAATTTGGAGTAATATTTAATCCATCTGTACCTCATTTATAAAAGAGAAACAAAAATAGCCCCATTTCATAAAGCTGTGAAAGTGCAAGTTGCTCCGCTGCTGCTGCTGCTGCTAAGTCACTTCAGTCGTGTCCGACTCTGTGCGACCCCATACACGGCAGCCCACCAGGTTCCCCCATCCCTGGGATTCTCCAGGCAAGAATTCTGGAGTGGCTTGCCATTTCCTCCTCCAATGCATGAAAGTGAAAAGTGAAAGTGAAGTCGCTCAGTCGTGTCCGACTTGTAGCGACCCCATGGACTGCAGCCCACCAGGCTCCTCCGCCCATGGGATTTTCCAGGCAAGAGTACTGGAGTGGGGTGCCATTGCCTTCTCCGAAAGTTGCTCAGTCATGTCCAATTCTTTGTGACCCCATGGACTATATAGTCCATGGAATTCTCCAGGCCAGAATACTGGAGTGGGTAGCCTTTCTCTTTTCCAGGGGATCTTCCCAACCCAGGGATCAAACCCAGGTCTCCTGCATTGCAGGTGGATTCTTTACTAGCTGAGCCACAAGGGAAGCCCTCATAAAGCTGTAGTGAAGACCAAAGGAATCAATATACATAAGGTATTGAGTATAGTATCTTGCCTGGAAAATCCCATGGACAGAGGAGCCTGGTAGGCTGCAGTCTATGGGGTTGCGATGAGTCGGACACGACTAAGCTACTTCACTTTCACTTTTCACTTTCATGCATTGGAGAAGGAAATGGCAACCCACTCCAGTGTTCTTGCCTGGAGAATCCCAGGGATGGGGGAGCCTGGTGGGCTGCCATCTATGGGGTCGCACAGAGTCGGACATGACTGAAGCGACTTAACAGCAGCAGTAGCATAGTATCTAGAAGGGCTTTATCAATGTTAGTTATTTTATTATTATTATCATTAACATTATCCTCAACCTATAAATTTGCTCCTCTATCTTATAAAAACAAACAAAACATACCTTGAATGCGATGCTCCCATTTAGTTGCCCCTTTCTTTCTTTCTTTCTCTTTCATTTCAGTTTTTTCTTAGAAGAGTTGGCTCTGCCCTTTATCTCCACTCTCTTACCTTCCAGTCACTCACCAATCCATAGTGATCAGGCTGCCACTGTATCACCAGATTGGTAAACTGACTGATGATTTCCTTATTTCTCTGGCTGATTTTGATATTTTTCTCATTGTCACTGTTTTTCAATAATTTGTTTAGGATATGTCTTGGTGTGGTTTTCTTTGGCTTGAGATTTGTTCAGTGTTTTCAATCTGTGGGTTTACAGTTTTCATCAAATTTGGAAAAAAATTCAAGTGTTATTTCTTCAGATATTTTTTTTCTGTCCCCTTTTCGTCTCCTTCTGGGATTCTAATTAAACATGTTGGGCCACTTGATGTCCACAGATCACTGATGTTCTGTTCATTTTTGTATTCTAGTCTTTTATGTTTCATTTTGGATAGTTTCTATTGTTATATCTAAAACCTCACTCATCTCTTTTTCTTTAGTATCTAATCTGCTGTTAGTCCCATCCAGTGAACTTTTCACCTCAAATGTTGTGTTTTCATCTTTAGAAGTTTGGTTTGGGTCTTTTATAACTGCTGCTCTCTCATTATGTTCATGCTCTCCTCTCTCCCCCTACATTCAAAGCGTGTGCAGTAGCTGTTTTATTGTCCTTTTCTACTCATTCTGTTTTTGTGTCTACTCCATTATTGGTTTTTCTCATTATAGGTCACATTTTCCTGCTTCTCTGCATGCCTACTAATGTTTGATTTGACAACAGGCATTGTGATTTTTACACTGTTGTGAATGGATTTGGGGGGGGGCGCAGTATTCCTTTAAATATTTTGGGACTTTATGAGTCACAGTTAACTTACTTGGAAATAGTTTGATCCTTTCAAGGCTTGCTTTGAAACTTCATTGAGGAAGTCTAGAATGATCTTTCTTTCTGGGCTAATTTGGCCCCACTCCTGAATCAATACACTTCTACTGTGTCAAGAGGTCTTCTAATCTAATGAACTATTCTTGGCTCTGTGTGAGCTCCAGGTATTGTTCTATGCCAGTCTCTCTGGGGGTTCTTTTCCAGCCTCAGCACAGTCCTCACATGCATGCACTAATCAGCATTCCTCAGCAGATTTCTGGAGTGCTCTTTCTCTCTCTCTCTCTCTCCCTGTGCAACTCTCCCTTCACCTCACCTGCATAACTTAGCCAACGTGGCCTCCCTGAACCCCAAACTCTATCTGTCAAATCAGCAAGGCCAGCTGGCTCTGTTTGGAATCCCCTCCCTCTGTTATCACTTGGAGAAACACTCTCGTAAGTAGTAAAATGGGGCAATTATAGAGATCAAATTGCCAACATCCACTGGATCATGGAAAAAGCAAGAGGGTTCCAGAAAAACATCTATTTCTGCTTTATTGACTATGCCAAAGCCTTTGACTGTGTGGATCACAATAAACTGTGGAAAATTCTGAAAGAGATGGGAATACCAGACCACCTGACCTGCCTCTTGAGAAATCTGTATGCAGGTCAGGAAGCAACAGTTAGAACTGGACATGGAACAACAGACTGGTTCCAAATAGGAAAAGGAGTACGTCAAGGCTGTATATTATCACCCTGCTTATTTAACTTATATGCAGAGTACATCATGAGAAACGCTGGCCTGGAAGAAACACAAGCTGGAATCAAGATTGCCGGGAGAAATATCAGTAACCTCAGATATGCAGATGACACCACCCTTATGGCAGAAAGTGAAGAGGAACTCAAAAGCCTCTTGATGAAAGTGAAAGTGGAGAGTGAAAAAGTTGGCTTAAAGCTCAACATTCAGAAAACGAAGATCATGGCATCCGGTCCCATCACTTCGTGGCAAATAGATGGGGAAACAGTGGAAACAGTGTCAGACTTTATTTTTTGGGGCTCCAAAATCACTGCAGATGGTGATTGCAGCCATGAAATTAAAAGACGCTTACTCTTTGGAAGGAAAGTTATGACCAAGCTAGATAGCATATTCAAAAGCAGAGACGTTACTTTGCCAACAAAGTTTTGTCTAGTCAAGGCTATGGTTTTTCCAGTGGTCATGTATGGATGTGAGAGTTGGACTGTGAAGAAGGCTGAGCGCTGAAGAATTGATGCTTTTGAACTGTGGTGTTGGAGAAGAGTCTTGAGAGTCCCTTGGACTGCAAGGAGATCCAACCAGTCCATTCTGAAGGAGATCAGCCCTGGGATTTCTTTGGAAGGAATGATGCTAAAGCTGAAACTCCAACACTTTGGCCACCTCATGTGAAGAGTTGCCTCTTTGGAAAAGACTCTGATGCTGGGAGGGACTGGGGGCAGGAGGAGAAGGGGACAACAGAGGATGAGATGGCTGGATGGCATCACCGACTCACAGATGGACATGAGTCTGAGTGAACTCCGGGAGTTGGTGATGGACAGGGAGGCCTGGCATGCCGCAATTCATGGGGTCGCGAAGAGTCGGACACGACTGAGCGACTGAACTGAACTGAACTGATAGTTCTCAACTCATTTATTTACCTATTCCAAGGGATCACTGCCCTATGCTATTGTTCAAAGTCTGGAAACCATTGTTTCACCTGATTTGGTCCATTTTTTAGTTGTTTAAGGTAAAGAGGGTAAATCTAGTTTCTGTTAGTCCATCTTGATTAGAAGTGGAGCCTTAGTGACCTTAATTATTAAATTCAAACACCCCTCTGTCCTTATTATACATGATAATCTTATGACATTTATTACTATTGACTTCTGACAGTTCATTGTTCTTGAACTCTCTCCTCTGGTTCCTGTGGCATATGGTCTCATGGTTCTTTCCTAATTCTTCTGTTTTTTTTCTCACCCACTTTTTGAAAGTTGGTGTTACCCGTGCTTTTGATATGACCTTTTTTCTTTTAAAACTTATCCACTGTACCTAGTCTGAACTACCTGTATAGTCTGAACCTGCCTGTATGCCAATGACTCTCAAAGAGAGGAGCCTGCAGGCTACTGTTATTGGACAAACTAGGACTTTGTTTGGGCAAGAGCCATTCAAGACTATGGGAATTAAGTGTTAGACAGTGATAAACATCTTCCTCTAACATTTAGAATAAGTGATTTACTTAAATGATAGAATATCAACATTCATATACTGTGACCATTTTTTAAGAGAGAAATTTGATATTATGGGGCATTTCATTCATAGATTCTGTTAAACTAGATATGTCAGATAGTTTCATAGAATAGACAGAATCTATTTAGTGCTGTACACAAGTCTTCATCACTTGTTTTTGAGAATGTGGCAGTAGATAACTAAGCACTTTCCTGACTTCAAGTTGTGTCCCCTTGAATCTCCTTCTAGCTGCCAGCAGAGTGCTCTATCTAAAACACAATTTTCGTACCTTTCCCCAGGGAGAGGTCAATCCTATTGAGGCATAGCCAGTTGGGGAAGAATGCCTGTGTCTTAAAATACAATTTTCACCTTGCTTAAAACCCTTCAAAGGATCCTATCACTTTCAGGGTGAAGTCTAAGTTACTCTACTTGGTATACAAGGGCCTTGGTTATCTGGAGATTGCCACCCTCTCCAAACTTGGCTCTTCTCCTTCTAAACCTACTGTGACCATTTCATTTCTAGAACATGTCCTGTGGTTGGCAGAATGATGCCCCTCCCCCAATCCCAAGATGTCCACATCATAATCCCTATTATGTGTACATATGTTACTTTTTATGGTAAACGGGACTTGGCAGATACAGACTTTAAGATGAGGACATTATTGTGGATTATCTGACTGAGTCTAGTCTAATCACATGAGTCCTTCAGAGCAGAGAATGTTTCTTGGCTGAGTTAGGTACATGAAATGGAAGAAGAAGAAAAGATTGAAAGTGTGAGAAGGATTTGACCTGCCAGAGGAAGTGGGCCTCAAGACAAGAAATAAGGGCTTCTTCTAGAAGCTGGAACAGGAAGAGAACCAGATACTCCCCTAGAGCGTCCAGAAAAGAATGCAGTCCTATCAACACCTTGATTTTAACCCATCAAGACCCGTACTGGACATCTCGCCTACAGAATATAATAAATTTGTGTTGTTTAAGCCACCAAGTTTATGGTAATTGGTTATGAGAGCTGTAGAAAACGAATACCGTCTCATACTATGTCTTTGTATGTTGTATTGCCCTAGCTTCAATTTCTCTCTCTTGTCCACTTCGAGAATTCTTATTCTTCTTTTGAAACATCTCAGTCAGCCTCTGTGGCTGACTTTCATTTCCAGGCAGATTACTTCTTTCTCTCTACTGCTTCTTTAAATTTAGATATATATCTTATTGTGCACATGGTAAACTATTATCAACACATGTTTAAATATCGCCCCTGTTAGGCTGTGTACTCCTTGATGATAGAAATCCTAGGGTGTTCATCTCTAAGCCCCAGCACATAGCTTGGTATCTTATAAGTACTCGGTAACGTTCTTCACACTGTGTTGACTTAAGCTTATCTTAAAACCAATGATGTGGCTGTCAGAACGCTTGTTCATTCATTCACTTCCACTCCAACTTTCCCATCAGAGAGGGCAGGTGTAAAAGGAGGACAAGAGCAGGTAACTTGGCCTCAACACAAGACTTCAAAGAGCAGAGAATTTGCCATACAACACAGGCTGCCTCACCCACAGCTCCCCTGCTCCCTTCTGTGTGGTTGGCAAGGCTCACAGGATGAGCAGAGAGCTCTGGTACTGCCCCCCACAGCTGTCTTGTTCCTCCTTTGGTGGCCGACCACAGGAATGCGGGGGAGGCCACAAGTGGCAAACAGGGCCTCCCAGAGTTAACGTATCAAATGCAGTGGACATTGTGGGTGAGTAATGCAGGTGGCTTAGCTCTGTGTAAGACTTTAAAGTTAAGTTACAATAATTTTAAGATAACATGCACAGCCAAATAAATAAAAAGCATGTCTAAGCACATACATGCTAATGAGTGACATTCCTTTAAAATACATTTGTCCCAGAGAAACTGCAGTTGCTTGGAATTTTAACAATCATTTATCCTTTGTTTAAATGATTTTCCCCCTACTTCCAAAGATCATGGGAAAAGAGGATAGCAGGTTGGAGTGGCTGTGAGCCCAGGAGGCAGGAAATGAACCAGATTAAAACCCAGATTCCTCTTTCCGAACTTCAAAGGACAAACTAATGGTTAAGAGTAAAGAAGCTAACTGGGCCAGAGTCCTGAGGGGTATTTACACGATAGTCAGAACATAATGGAGTTAGGAAACAGTTAAAACCACGAATGACTAAAATCACAAAAACAGGAACCAGAAGAGTAGGGGTGGGGGCAGGAATGGCTGTGTGGGGGCGGGGCAGGAAGAACTGTGCTGCCTGCTGACTCTGACCAATCAGTTTGCATTCATTTACATGCAGGGGCCCCACCTCTAGGGCACCTTTACAGACCTGGAGTGCCTTTAAGCAGGGAGAGATCGAAAGTGGAGCTGGGACCCATCTCTCACACAAGGGTTACAAATGTATAAAAGATGGTCAATTATTCATCTCACTATGCAGATCACAGAGTGCAGCCCAAGGAGCCATCACTGTAAAGTGGGGAGCCTGGAGCACGTTGGCTGGGTCCCTGGACCTGGCTACTCTCTGCTGCAGCTCCCACCTTTCAGGGTCCTCTTTGTGCTAAGGACTCCTCCCCCTCACCTGGCCGGCAGCCAATTCCTCCAGCTCTGGGCTATGAGGTTACAGATAGAGGATATAGCCACTTCCCACAACAAAGAAACTTGGGACATTTGGTGCCCACCTTCCTGTTTTGAAGATGCATTTGCCCACACTGCTCTTCCCGGTGTTCATAAATAACAGTGCATTTACCAGAGAGGCATCTGGGAAGCCCCGGTGCCAGCTGAGCGTGCTCTGTGGCAGCGTCCTCCACTTCCCCTTCTAGCAGGCAGATTGTGATGGACAGTGAAGCTTTTCATTGCTAACCGAAGAAGCGTTGTTTGGAAAAGAACAAAACCCCGAAGTGACAGCTTGCAACTTCCTCATTAATACCATGAAATGGAAACTCAGGAGCAGAATATGAGGATGTTTGAGTTGCATTCTTGCTAATCTCCTGGTAGGGGAGCTTTAAATCCTGGCAACATATTTGGGCGAGCCATTTAAATTTTGTTCATTTTATCCCAAAGTATTTTAATCCTTTTGATTCTATTGTAAGTGGAGTTGTTTTTGCAATTTCATCTTTGGATTGTTTATTTCTAGTGTGCAGAAGCTATTTGATTTTGATGAGTAAAATTATTAACCATGAAAATATAGGCCAGTCCTTAAAACCTGCTGTAAGCTTTCCTATGTGTTATATAGATGTTTCTGTTAAGCAGAATATCTCGCACTCTTTTATTCACTTGATATAGCCCAGATATCTAGAACCTGCTGAACAGTAGAAATATTTCATGGTGATGTTACTATAGCTCACACATTCCTCAAATAGAGTGCTTATCTTTAATGTTGAAATTATGCTCAGATGTCTGTCCACCAGATGGGAAGCTCTCTGAAGGTGGAAATCATTCTGATGTCTCAAGAACCTAGCACACAGCAGGTGCTCAGCACATGCCTCAAGAATCCATCAGCATCTGGCCGATAGGGGTGTGGCATGAGAGGTTGCACATATCAGTAAAATAATTAACCATGAAAATAGAGGGCAATCATTAAAACTTGTTGTTTTATCTCAATATATGACCTGTCCTCTCCATATACACATGTGAATTGGGCCAAAAGGATAAAGGACCTCACCGAAATAATATAAAAAAGTCAATCTAGAAGGAACACCAACAGCTTGAAGGGTGTGCGTACATGTGTGTGTATGTGTATGTGCATGTGGGCAAGTGTGTATAAAAGTTAAGAGGATATAAGCTGGTATTATTTGTAGAGGATTTATGGTTGGTTGATTGTATGTGGAATGCACACTCCCCATACAGGTTGGAATGGAATATTAGCCTTTGAATAGAAAAACTGTCAAACATTTTCTCCTGGCAGCTTGTCACTGGGGGAAAGTCCTCAACTCAACCTGATCTACTTCCAAGGATGCATAGCTCAGCCCATAATTACTCAGACTTCTGTAGACTGTTAGGTCAAATTTAAGTACCAGAAATATTAAAATCCATGAATAAAGCATACAATCCAATACCTGAATGTTTGAATCCTAACAAAAACTCTTTAAAGGGAAAGATAATAGAATTTTTATAACTAAATGGGTATTATAATGTGTTATACTTAAACTGAAAGTTAGATCCTCAGAATCTTTTGTTATGTACTTATATGAACCAATTAGTCACTTTATAGATTTCTTGAAATACTGTAACTTCAGTGGTAACCAATGGATAGCAATTGCTCATGGTAATTATAAAACAGCCTATTCTGGGATTTCCTCAGAAAAGGGTGGAATGTTCAGAAATTAACACAGTTTGCTAAGAAGTCTGTTTTTTTATGATATTTGAAGACATAGTTTTTAGTTTTGAAAAAAGAAGAGAAAACCATATAATGTCACCAAGTATAATTTTAAAACTTTTTCACTTGATACCAACTTTGATACCCAAGCAAAGTAAGATAAAAATACATGAAAAAAAGTTTAAAAAGTAGATTTTAACAAACACTTCACCAAACACAGCTGTTTCTAGTACACTAAATCAGTGATTACAAAATATTTTAATGTGCTTTCTGGCAAACATGAAGAGCCTCATTTCATGGAAATGCCACATTTCCAGTTATCCTTGATAGGTTGTAAAATTTAGGGACTGGTAACTATTTCTACATATTTCTTAATCAGGAAAAGTAGGTAAGATACTGCCCATATCTCTTAAAATATGTGAGATGGACCTGAATCCATGTCACAGCAGTGTATTTTACTCCAAATATTGCAAACTAGCAGTCCCAGGTGGTGCTAGTGGTAAAAATTCCACCTGCTAATTCAGGAAACGTAAGAGACTCAGATTCTGTCCCTGGGTTGGGAAGATCCCCTGGAGAAGGAAATGGCAATCCACTCCAGTATTCTTGTCTGGAGAATCCCATGGACAGAGGAGCCAGGTGGGCTACAGTTCATAGGGTTGCTAGAGTCAGACATGCCTGAAGCAACTTTAGCACACAGCAGTCAAAAGTATAAATCTGCAGATATTTTTAGTATGTACAGTTTTTAAAATTAGAAAATTAGCTGGTACCATCTAAAAACTTGTAGATTTTGGCATAAAAACTAAATTTCCAGCTTCTCTTGAAAAAACTTTGGATTTGATGACACTGGATTCATATTCTAACATTACAATAATCAATTGGCATTTAGCAGAGACTGACTTTCAGAAGTAATAAAAGAGGTTTCCCCCTTTTAAAAGGAGCCCAGTCTACCCTACCCTTTCAATGTATGTACAATGTACTAACACCCAGGCTGTTTCACTTGTTGCCTTTACGACCTGTAGTAGTAGGCATTTAACATTGGAACGCTGCTTTGTTTCATGCTTTATTAATACACATACACAAACACACATAACTATATCAGAAGTTTAAAACTTAATGCTTTAAAATTTCTGAGATTTTCTTACTGTTTTTCCATTTTAGTTTCTGATAATTTTATGAAAAAATTAAATATGATTCTGATACTTTTGACTAATATTTTAAAAATATTCAAATTGAGATACTTTATTATTTGGATATTGAAATATATTTTATTCAGTTTATTAAAACTTTATACACCATGGAAAAAAATTAAGCTAAAAAGGTTCTGAGAAAAATGTGAAAAAAAATGTGTCAATTGGCTCAATTTTGGAGGAGAGGGCTGAAAAACAGGAAACGTTCAGTTAAAATAAAGAGCTTTTCCTTATCTACAAACATTATCCTAGCAGCTATCTTTTTGGCTTTGTACATTATAAGCTTTGACAAAATAGCAAATTATAATTTGTAAGAAAGTTGCAGATAAATTCTGAACAACTTACCCTAGCAGTTATCATTTTAGTTGAGGTTTGAGCCAAATAAGAAGTAAACACTGAGTAATGTAGTCAAATGAGAAAATTATTTCCAGGCAAGTCAAGCAGTGGAACCCTAGGGATTCTAAGAAGGGGATCTTTGGGACAAAAATATAGATTCAGAAAGAGCATGCTGCTGCTGCTGCTGCTAAGTTGCTTCAGTTGTGTCCGACTCTGTGCGACCCCATAGATGGCAGCCCACCAGGCTCCCATCCCTGGGATTTGAAAGAGCATAATTTATGACTTACAAAAGACTAAAAATTCCATTAAGCTAGGGACCATGCTCATCTTTCCCATCACTATGTTTCCAAGGTCTAGTTCATATGGAACTCACAAATACCTGCTGAGTAAGTGAGATGAAACATTCATGCGAGTGCTTAGCAAATAGCAGTCATTCAATAAGTATTTATTAAATAAATGGGTAAATCATCAAATGAATTTATTCAATAAATATCAATATTTATGAAATGGAACCACACCATAGTGAAAGTCATTCAGTTGTGTCCGACTCTTTGTGACCCCATGGACTATGCAGTTCATGAAATTCTCCAGGCCAGAATACTGGACTGGGTAGCCTTTCCCTTCTCCAGGGGATCTTCCCAACCCAGGGATGGAACCCAGGTCTCCTGCATTGCAGGCAGATTCTTTACCAGCTGAGCCACAAGGGAAGCCCAAGAATACTGATGAAAGAAAATATACAAAAAGTACAAATTAATAATTCTTCTTTTTGACAGTTTTTATTGAGAGATTGTTATGTTAGGTGCTTTATGTATGTTATTTCGTCATCACAATAACCCTATGAAATAAATATTCCTATCTAAAATTTAAAAATAAAGCAAAACTGAAGATGCTTGAGAAACTTGAAAAAGGTCACAAAGTTCTTAGGAGGCTTTGTAGGAATTTGATCACAATCCTATTCTGTTACTCATTTTTAAATGAATTAGGGAGGCTCAGGAATAAGTAGCATAATCTTGCTGATAGCATGGAGATAGCGTGCAACACATCTAGAGAACTAAAGGTAGTACAGGTTGGCAGGCATAAAAGACCATGTAGGGGTGGGCGATACTTATGGAAGGACACTGTGCCAAGTTGATGCTGTGAGGCCGGTAAGAGGAAGAAGATGAGATTAGAATAATTTGAATAATTTGAAATCACTTATAGTGTGAAACCAAACAACAGTAGTCAAAAATAATTAGAAAAAAGGAGAAATGCTATTATGTAATGGTATGAATATAAAGGTAACTATTATAACAAAAGCACAAGTCTTCCTAAAATCCAGATGCTCTACTATGTATAAAGAGACACATTAATAAATATAAAGGACAAATAAACTTTAAAATAGAATTGTACTGTAAGAAGAGAAAACAGGCAAGGAGCTAGTGATAGAAGCAATAATTGTTTGAATACTTTGTTTTATAGACATGATTTAGAGCAGTATAGTACCTTAATTATAAAATTAAAATCATTTCCTAAAAGCTGAAAACAGAGTAAATCAATCAAACATAACTATGTATCCAGTTGTTTTATAACTGCATGATAACTTTAAAATTATGTAAAACAGAGAAGTATGAACTGACTGGATAGCTAATATATCAAGTAATTTTTCTTGGTTGAGGAAATATGATAATGGCATCATGGTTACATTTTAAGGGATTTTTTGTCTTTTAGAGATACCTAATGAAATATTTATGAACAAAATTGCTTTGATATTAGGGATTTGCCTTACAGTAATCAGCAGTTAAGTGATATGGGAAATGAGTGAGGGATGAATTGATGATTGCTGAAACTAAGTTTTGGGTTCTTGGGGGTTCCTATATTATTTTCTTTACTTTAATGTAGGTTTGGAAATTTTCTTTAAAAGGTTATATATATTTCTTGATAATCAGAAGTATCAGAATTTAGATATCCAAGAGTGTTGACCTAAAATACTTTAAAGGCCATTAATTTATTTCAGTAATATTATAGTTTCTATATATATATTATAATTATATATTATGTGCTTCCCTGGTATCCTATATAATTATATCTTATAATAATCAAAATTATAATATATATTTAATCATCCATATAGTCAACATTGGGCTTCCCTTGTGGCTCAGATGTTTAAAGAGTCTGCCTGCAGTGCTGGAGACCTATACCACAGAATTAGAATATACTATATTGACTAGTTTAAAAAGAAAGCATAAAGGAACAAAATTTCCTAGAACATATTACAAAGATACTTTGAATATGTTCTGATATTCTCACCAAACTTAGAGACTATATTCTTTTCTACAGAGGAAAAGAGATACAACATTGATTGGTATTTCATCAAAGTGGTTATTTAATTTTTACAGAGAATACCCTTATTTTGAGCATTTTGAGAAGTGTTGTGTATTTTGAGAACAATAGATGAATGTAATTAATATATAGATGAATAAAATATTAGTTATAATTGCAAAGAAATCTTTGGGAATATCTGAAAATCTAAACGATAGTGTTTAGATTGTGCATAATAACAATATATGCCAGAACAGTACACTAGGAGCCTGGAATATGTTATCTCAATTAATCTTCTGATAATCCTATGAAATAGATATGTGTCAGAGAGTCTGTGTTCTAAGGAGAAAAGCAAGGGTTCAAATTCATGGTGACTTCAGGGTTCATCCTCTTTTCACTATTCTACTCTGTCTCCTGCCATGTTGGCTAGAGTCAGACAACAACAGTTACAGACTTAGTACTAACTATTGAGAATTTATTATCCCTTAAGCACTAATTTCAAACAAATAGCTGGCACCATATTTTAATTATGGAACTCTAGAAGAATTCCCATTAAAATCAGAAATAAGGTGGGGAAGAGTGATAGGTATGAATCTAAAATATAAATCAGAAAATATATACCGATGCATTTAGACAGAAACTGATGTGTATATATGGCAAAGACAGAGAAATAGTCATTACTTGCAGCTGATATAAATGCCTACATGAAAAATAATTTTATAATGCAGTAAAGTAACCATTTATAAAATAAATTTATAAAAGTATAGGTTTCCAAATTAATCAGACTAAGAAGTTTTAAAACATATTGAAGAAGAGATCTGATTCATAACAACAATGGGAAAGATAAAAATATGGAAATACATTTAACAAGAAATGTGAAAGCTCTATACAGAAAACTATACAAAAGTGTATAGGGAAATGTAAAAGAAGATTTGAACAAATGTCCCAGGCTATCTTTTTATCAGCCAGTTATCCCCAAATTAGTCACTAGAATTTTTGGAACTTAAATGATTGTCCAGTGGATGTTGGCAATTTGATCTCTGGTTCCTCTGCCTTTTCTAAATCCATCTTGAACATCTGGAAGCTCACGGTTCACATATTGCTGAAGCCTGGCTTGGAGAATTTTGAGCATTACTTTACTAGCATGTGAGATGAGTGCAATAGTGTGGTAGTTTGAGCATTCTTTGGCATTGCCTTTCTTTGGGATTGGAATGAACACTGACCTTTTCCAGTCCTGTGGTCACTGCTGAGTTTTCCAAATTCGCTGATATATTGAGTGCAGCACTTTCACAGCATCATCTTTTAGGATTTGAAATAGCTCAACTGGAATTCCATCACCTCCACTAGCTTTGTTCGTAGTGATGCTTTCTAAGGCCCACTTGACTTCACATTCCAGGATGTCTGGCTCTAGGTGAGTGTGAGTGATCACACCACTGTGATTATCTGGGTCATGAAGATCTCTTTTGTACAGTTCTTCTGTGTATTCTTGCCTCCTCTTCTTAATATCTTCTGCTTCTGTTAGATCCATACCATTTCTGTCCTTTATTAGAATTCTTGGTTTTTGTTGTTGAGTACAGTGTAATGCTACTTATATTAACATTTTCAGATATTTCAAATAATCTTTCCAAATATACATATATATATGTGTGTGTGTGTTTATTGAACCCATCTTTGCATGAAATGTTCCCTTGGTATCTCTAATTTTCTTGAAGAGATCTCTAGTCTTTCCCATTCTATTGTTTTCCTCTATTTCTTTGCATTGATCACTGAGGAAGGCTTTATTCTCTCCTTGCTATTCTTTGGAACTCTGCATTCAAATGGGAATATCTTTCCTTTTCTCCTTTGCTTTTCGCTTGTCTTCTTTTCATTAGGGACTTCCCTGGTAGCCCAGATGGTAAAGCGTCTGCCTACAATGCGGGAAACTCGGGTTTAATCCCTGGGTTGGGAAGATCTCCTGGAGAAGGAAATGGCAACCCACTCCAGTATTCTTGCCTGGAAAATGCCATGGATGGAAGAGCCTGGTAGGCTACAGTCCACAGGGTTGCTAAGAGTCCAGACACGACTGAGCGACTTCACTTTCACCTGTCTTCTTTCACAGCTATTTGTAAGGCCTCCCCAGACAGCCATTTTGCTGTTTTGCATTTCTTTTCCATGGGGATGGTCTTGATTCCTGTCTCCTGTACAATGTCACGAACCTCCGTCCATAGTTCATCAGGCACTCTTGTCTATCAGATCTAATCCCTTGAATCTATTTCTCACTTCCACTGTATAATCATAAGGGATTTGATTTAGGTCATACCTGAATGGTCTAGTGGTTTTCCCCACTTTCTTCAATTTATCAGATCAGATCAGATCAGTCACTCAGTCATGTCCAACTCTTTGCGACCCCATGAATTGCAGCACGCCAGGTCTCCCTGTCCATCACCAACTCCCGGGGTTCACTCAGACTTACGTCCATCGAGTCAGTGATGCCATCCAGCCAAAAAGGAACTATATTATGATACATGCTATACCATGAACAGACCTTAGAGACAGTATACTGAGATAAGCCATATGTAAATGGACAAATATTGTATGACTCCCCTCATATGACGTACCTAGAATATTCATATCTATAGAAACAGAAAGTAGAACAGTGGTTACCAGTAATAGGGCAGCAGAGAAGGGGGGTTTATTCTTTGATGAGTACTGAGTCTCAGTATGAGATGATGAAAAGGTCTGGATATAAATGGTGGTAATGGTTGAATAGTAATGTGACTGTGTTTAATGCCACTGAACTGTACACTTAAAAATGATTAAAATAGTGAATTCCATGTTATGAATATTTTACCACAATAAAAAGTGATAGAAAAAAAGGTTTAAAAAAAAGGGAAAAAAATGGTGGGAATGTAGATGTTATATGCATTTCTATATTTTCTTTTTTTCTTTTATTGAGGTATAGTAACAGTTGATTTACAGTATCATATTAGTTTCAAGTGTTTGACATAATGATTCAAATTTTTATAGATTATGCTCCATTTAAGATGATAGGATATTGGCTATATTTCCTGTGCTTTGTGATATATCTTTGCAGCTTATTTGTTTTATACATAGCAGTTGGCCCCTCTTAGACTCCTAACCCTACCTTGCCCCTCCCCATTTCCTTCTCCCCACTGATAACCAGTAGTTTGTTTTTTGTTTGTGAGTTTGTTTCTGTTTTGTTATATTTATTCATTTCATTCTTTTTGTTAGATTCCATGTGGAGGAAATACTTTCAGCTCTTCACCCATGAATATGATGTTAGCTGTGGGATTATCATATGTGACCCTTATTATGTTAAGATATGTTTTATCTATATTCATTTTCTGGAGAGTTTTATCATAAATGGATGTTGAATTTTGTCATATACTTTTTCTACATCTATTGAGATGGTCATATGATTTTTATTCTTCTATTTGTTAATATGGCATAGCACATTGATTTGTAGATGTTGAATCATTCTTGTATCCCTGAGCTAAATCTCTCTTGATCATGGTATATGATCTTTTTAATATATCGTTGAAGTTGGTTTGATACTATTTTGTTGAGAACTTTTGCATCTATATTTGCTATTGATGTGTGTATGTGTTGTTATTGATATTGGCCTCTAAAATTCTTTTTGCGTGATTTTTGTGTAATTTTCTTATCTTTGTGGGAATTTTGCTTCAGGATGATGCTGGCATTGTAGAATGAGTTGGAAGTGTTCCTTCCTCTGTAATAATTAGGGACAGTTTGAGAAGGATAGGTGTTAACTCAGCTCTAAATATTTGGTATAATTCACCTTTGAAGCCAAGTGGTCCTGGACTTTTGTATCTCGGGAGGTTTTTTAAAAAAGTATTTATTTATGGTTGCACTGAGTCTTTGTTGCTGTCCTCAGGCTTTCTCTAGTTGCAGCAAGTGGGGGGCTACTCTGTTGCAGCAGGTGAGCTTCTCATTGTGGTGGCTTCTCTTGCTGCAGAGCACAGGCTCCAGGGCGTGGGCTTTCGTAGTTGCGGCACATGGGCTCAGTAGTTGCGGCTTGTGGGTCTTAGAGTGCAGGCTCAGTACTTGTGGCGCACTGGCTTAGTTGCTCTGGGGCATGTGGAATCTTCCTGCACCAGGGATCAAACCCACGTGCCCTGAATTGCCAGGCAGACTTATCCACTGTACCACCAGGGAAGTCCTGTTGGGAGTTTTTAAATTATTAATTCAATCGCATTACTTCTAACTGGTCTGGTCATATTTTCTATTTCTTCCTATTTCAGTCTTGGTAGATTGTACATTTATAGGAATTCATCTATTTCTTCTCGGCTCTCCACTTTATTGATATATAATTGTTCTTAGTAATCGCTAATGCTTCTCTGTATGTCCATGGTGTTGGTTGTAACTTCTCCTTTTTCATTATTGATTTTATTGTTTTGGGCCCCCTTTTTTTCTTGATGAGTCTGGCTAAAGGTTTATCAATTTTGTTTATCTTTTCAAAGAACTATTAGTTTCCTTGACCTTTTCTATTTTTAAAGTCTCTATTTAACTTATTTATGCTCATATTTATGAGTTCTTTTCTCTTACTAACTTTGGGTTTTGTTCCTTTAGGTGTAAAGTTCTAGTTCTTTTATGTATAAGGTTAGGTTGTTTGAGATTTTTATTGCTTCCTGAGAATTTCTGTATTTTCTAATTTTTTTTTAATAATGAACAAGCATTACATGTATAATCAGAAAACTTTTCTATGAAAGGAGATAAAAAAAAATTTTTTTTCACATGTCTTCTAGAATGTAGCTCTGGGCAGGGTGAGGCATAAGATGTTTTAAAAAAATTATTATTCTAAGAACTTATATTCTAACCCAAACAACACAAACAAGCATAAAAAACAGGTGGAAAATTGAAGCAATGGATTATGTTTTATATAATTGAAAATTGTAGTGATGGATTATGGATTATATACATATGTATATGTAATATATACATAAAAGTATAAGAGAAATTGAATCGTATAGCAAGACATGTGAATAGCTCATTTGGTAACTCCCAGTTATTTTGAAATATAAGGAAACTATTGCTTTCTAAAACCCCAGAAGCATTTAACTAGGAAAGTTTTAATATGGGTGGACTTTATTTTTGTAGCATGTTTCTATAGTCTAGCTACAAATTAAGGGTACTGTAGAGATCAGTTTAGAGTAGATGATGTGGAATTGGGAGACTTCAGCAGCCTTGGTGAGGCGTGGGCAGGACATTTAGTTGTTTTGAGACCTCCTTGCTCATCTGTAAAATGAAGCGGCTGGTCTTGATAACATGCAATGTCATTTCCTGAAGTTTTACAGCACTAGAAAAGTGTAAAATAGTTGTTTAACATTAAAGTTCATTTAATAAACTAAATGTAGTTTGTTTTAGATATTTTATATTAATTACTGGAATACATATCTAGTATATTCAACTTCCACCTGATAATGTTATTATTCTGTTTGCTATAGTACTGGTATTTTAAAATATGAAAAATTCAAGAAATCACAGTGAATTAAATTGTTATGAAAGCAAATAGCTCCACAGTAAAACTCCTTTAAATATTGGAAATTGGGTATGTTGGCTAAAAATTTACATTGTAAAGTAAAGCTGTTTGGAACTTCTGTGTCCTAAAAGTTTATTTAACTTCATTTATATCAATATAATAATACAATCTGAAGCATATATTAACACAACTGACCACTGGCAAAATGATGGATAAAGCATTTATCTTTGATGCCCTACTGCTTGGATGCAGTCATGTCCTCTAACTTTGTTCTCTCAATACCCATTCCGGAAAAGAAATCCTATAAAATTAGCTTTACATATGGACTTAATATCTTCTTTAAACAAAAGACTCTGGTACAGACCCCACCATAATTCAATTTCTCTCCCTCTTTCCCCCTTGAGTCTCTTTTCTTTGTTTCTTTGTCATCTTTATCCCACCACCTTCATCTCTCTGGGCTCCGCTACATTCCTCTGCACTATATTTCTGTTTTCTGTGTTTGGATGGGAATTATCAGGAAAATTAGAGAATATGGGCCACATAATAAGCAGCAGATGTTAGCTAGCTGTGGAGCAGGGAGGAAGAGCAACTTAAACTCAGCCTAGATTCTCCAAGTCAGGCTAAACCCTTCTTCTGGGTCTTGCCTTAGAAAAGAGAAAAGTAAAACCCCCCAGTCCACATGCTTGTAGCTGCTGAAGAACAACTTCTTCCTCCTCCATGCCCCTACTGTTTCATAATGCAGAATCAAAGATAAAACATGAGGGAAAAAATAGGGAAAACAGCATATATAAAAGCAAAAAGTTTTAATATGTTTACCTTCTATGCACTTATATTTTCAGTGCTACAACTGTATCTTTATTCTGTGCATTCTGCAGAATCCATACTTTATTGAATTAATAAACCCTATGCTTATTAGGGCTTCTGAGGTGGCCCTAGTGGTAAAGAATCACCTGCCAATGCTGGATACCTAAGAGACGCAGGTTCAGTCCCTAGGTTGGGAAGATCCCCTGGAGGAGGGCATGAAACACAACCCACTCCAGTACTTGTGCCTGGAGAACCCCATAGACAGAGGAGCCTGGTGGGCTACAGCCCATAGGGTCCCAAAGGGTCAGACGTTACTGAAGCAAATTAGCATGCACATGCTTATTAAAGTAAAATTTAGACCTAGGGAAGCTATACATGCCATTTGTATAAAATATAGTTTTCTTTTTAAAATCCCTTTCATTCCAAACGCTTGTTTTTCTCTACTTTGTAAATGGATCATTTTGGAGTGGTAGCAGTTATGGAAATGGGTTAAGACACAGAGAAATAACCCTAATAAAGAAAAGAGAAAGTTCTCTTCTCTGCCAGGCAGTGTATATCCAACATAACCATCATTATATACAGACACTGTGCAATCTTTGTGGTCAAATTTGAAAAGAATGACTCTAAAAGTGGCTATTTTCAGAGTTAGCAAAGGGAGAGGCCAATGCCATGGCATTAAGGGAGGGAGTTGAGGGGTGCAAAAGACCTTAGTGTGCTTACTGACCCCCTCTCCAAGGCCAAACATACTGTCTTGGCCCAAGGCTGGCTCTGGTTTGAACTACTTTGCAGCTTGAAGCTCCACAAAGTGAGAAATGGGTCTGTTTTTTCACTTCTGTCATCCCCAGGGTTAGTACAGAGCACGACTCAATAAATGGAAAATAAGGACTCATTGAATGGAGGAATAACTAAAATGAAGTAGATCTTTATAATTTTCCATTGGAATTAATGATTTAATCAAAGGACCATCTGCACTTATAACTTTCTTTGCTATTACATGGCTTCTAATTAATAACATTTAGTCATAAACTATTACACTTGAAAAGGACCTTGAGCTCTCTAATCTGACCTCATATTACAGATGAGGAAAAGCGACAAGAAAGTGGGAGTTTGCTCACTAAGATCATGGGTTTCTGGACCACCACCCTAAGGCTCTTTACACTCTGTCATGTCATAATGTTTTTAAGATGATAATGGTAGTAAAAATGGAAACTTACTTTAAGCCTATGTTTATACCATAACTGATCACAACTTATGCATCTATTTTGTCATCTTTTTGTGCAACAATTGTTAAAGCTGAACTTTAATATATATAAAGTATCAAAACACATGCCATATCATTTGTACATGATTGAAATAAATACACAAGCAGAGGAAGCTGTGGTAAATAATGGTGGATACTTTCAAATAAGCAAAATAAGGGCCAAGCAATTTTACATTTGTTGATAATGATCAACAAATGGTTTCTTATAACTCTTAAATTTTTCACTTCAAACAACAGGATATGACTGAAATCATAGATAACATCAAGCCAACAGCAGAGAAAGAAACTCAGTAAGATAGACTATATCTCAGAATGCTATAGTTTGAATCATGTTTAAAAAGATTTACTTAGAAGAACTTGGGTGATAAGTTATCAGTGTGTTCAAATGTTTACTTTTAAATTACTACATTTACTTTATTTTATAAATTTTATTTAATTACTAGCTTAAAATGAACATTTATTGAGAATTCATATACTGAGATGTATTTCATAAGATAAACTTGAGTCTTTTAAAAACAAGTTTTGAAGAAAATAAAGAACAAGCATTCGAAAGATATACATTCAACATGAAATTATTCAAGTGGCATGGAATTAGTTTAATAGTTTTCCTTTTCCATAATAATTTAATTGTTTAAGATGCACACTATATTTATGAATGAACTGAAACAAATTCCTAAGCTAAATTTTATTATTCAGTTTAAATTTATATAACTATATAATATAAATGATATTGCATGATATTATATACAATTATATAAAATATAATTAGACATATATAAGGACTGATGCTGAAGCTGAAACTCCAATACTTTGGCCACCTCATGCTTAGAGTTGACTTATTGGAAAAGACCCTGATGCTGGGAGGGATTGGGGGCAGGAGGAGAAGGGGATGACAGAGGATGAGATGGCTGGATGGCATCACTGACTCTATGGACATGAGTCTGAGTGAACTCCGGGAGTTGGTGATGGACAGGGAGGCCTGGTGTGCTGCGATTCATGGTGTCACAAAGAGTTGGACACGACTGAGTGACTGAACTGAACTGAATATGTTATATATTATATAAATTCATATTTATATATTATTTTTAAATGCCTAGTGAAGACAAAACAAATAATACCCTAAGGAACACAAGTGATAAAACAGATAAAATCAAATTAACACTTAACTTGAAATGGCTATATAGACATTTCCAAGAATTTAAAGCCTTGGATTTTGTAACAATATACAGTGAATCTTAATTATTCATGTACTATGTGTTTGCAAATTTGCTTACTTATTAGAATTTATTTGTAACCCCAAGATAACACCTGTGGGCTTTGGAGACCGTTTGCAGACACGTGCAGGGCCGTGAAAAGTTTGAGTTGCCCAGCACGTACATTCCCAGCTAAGCTCAGAGATCAACACTGTTGTCTTGTTTCAGCTCTCATACTGTAAACAAGTGTTCTTTTTGTGGTCTAAGTGCCATGTTTTTCAACATTTTTGTGTGTGGTTTTTTTTATTGATGTTATCACTATTTAAAATGTCCCCTGAGCATAGTTCTGAGGTGCTATCAAGTGTTCCTCAGTGCAAGAAAGTTGTGATATACCTTAAGGAGAAAATACATGGGTTAGAAAAGCTTCCTTCAGTCATGAATTATTGTTCTCTTGGTCATGAATTCTGTGTTAATGAATTAACAGTATATGTTAAATAAAATGTCTTTAAACAGAAACATTTAAAATAAGGTTATATATTGATCAGTTGACAAAAATATTATGACCAAAGAGGCTCATAGAGACCTAACCCTATATTTCCCCTAGGAGCAGTGGTTTGGTATTTGCTAATTTAGTGTTTGTGGTGACTTTAGAAAATATAACTATCATAAATTATGAGAAACAATGGGAAGACACACAAAAAAACACAATTTCATTTTTTTTATGATTTCTGTCTTCAGTTCAGTTCAGTTCAGTCACTCAGTCGTGTCTGACTCTTTGTGACCCAATGAACCTCAGCATGCCAGGCCTCCCTGTTCATCACCAACTCCCGGAGTCCACCCAAACCCATGTCCATCAAGTCGGTGATGCCATCTAGCCATCTCATCCTCTGTCGTCCCCTTCTCCTCCTGCCCTCAATCTTTCCCAGCATCAGGGTCTTTTCAAATGAGTCAGCTCTTCACATCAGGTGGCCAAAGTATTGGAGTTTCAGCTTTAGCATCAGTCCTTCCAATGAACACCCAGGACTGATCTCCTTTAGGATGGACTGGTTGGATCTCCTTGCAGTCCAAGGGACTCTCAAGAGTCTTCTCCAACACCACGCTTCAAAAGCATCAATTCTTTGGCGCTCAGTTTTCTTCACAGTCCAGCTCTCACATCCATACATGACCACTGGAAAAACCATAGCCTTGACTAAACGGACCTTTGTTGGCAAAGTAATGTCTCTGCTTTTTAATATGCTGTCTAGGTTGGTCATAACTTTCCTTCCAAGGAGTAAGCGTCTTTTAATTTCATGGCTGCAATCACCATCCTCAGTGATTTGAGGAATATAAAAGGAAACTCAAGATCAATCTCTCATACAAGATACAAAAATATATTTTGTTTCCTCATTGGTTATATGAAAATTTTTAAGTCTCTGGAAATTTAGAAAAATGACAGCAAAATTAGATGCCACACCCCATGGATCTCTTGGATCCTCCATGATCCCCTTATTGGTGTGGGATACATAGTAAAGAGATTTTGTTGATAAGGTATTGACAGATGGACATCCCAAGACTCCCATGGAATATTCCAGTTTCATAAAATTCTAATCTGAGAATCCCTGGATGCCCCACTGAAGACAGGTTATTAGTACATCAAGTGATTATATGTTCTGTAGTCTTATAAAGAGTGGACCTTTGGATATTTATGTTGATCCAGAACCCCTCTAAGGACCCACATAGTGGATCTTTCATGGTAGGTCCATGCTGGAGGGATTCCTAGTCTAAATCGCTTCATTTATGCTAGTGTGAAGTACTTGCAAGACGTAACAAAGAACCTACCAACTGTTATTCTAGTTTTAACCAAAATCAGACAATTCTTGATCTCTCTGTGGATTGCTGAAATCAGGCTTTTGTTTAAAGTTCTTTCCATGAGATATACAATGAACCTTTAAGGAGTATTAAGATAAACAGTATTTATTGTTGACATTTCAATTCAAGTAGTTTAAAAAGTGAAAGTTTTAATTTTTATCACGAAATCATGCACTCCCTAAAGAACCATTTAATAAGTCAGAAACTACAAATATGTTAAATTAATAGGTGTAATGTCAACAAAGGGATCTCAACATTACAAATAATAATAATTATTAAATTTACTTACTCTCTTTGATAAAAATAGAAACATAAAGGGTTTCTTTATTTAATAATAAACTGTATTAAGGGAAAGGAAAATGTGCTTTTGGAATCTGATCCAGATACAATAAATGCAGATCCCTTTTGAATATACTTTGCATTAAAAAAAGAAAAAAAGTTTGAATATGTGAGCATCGACTGATGAAAGCACTTTTCACATAGGGCTTATAAAAACATATCTTACTACTTTAAAATTCCAACATATATTGGTGTTAATTTGTTTAGATCTGAAAAACAAGTGGGCATAATGTGTGAGTTTTATGTTGAGAGTGGATATGGGATAGAAGGTTCTGACTGCCATCATCAGTAGATGATCCTAGGAGTCAGGACAGGCTGAGCATGAGAAAGTCCAGAATGGTTTCCTAGCAAGAGGGAGAAGACAGAGAATCAAGATCAGAGGGTGAGAATTTTGTGCAAGTTGAGGACAGGAAGTCAGCTCTTCCAGTTTTTGGTCATTTGATGGCTGACTCCTTGAAACCCTCTCCCCTGGTCTTTGTGACACTGTACTCTTCTGATTCTGATATTTTACAATCCTTTTGGTTCCTGTGGTTTCAAATTGACATCCATTTCCATTCTGTGTTGTTTGTAATACTTAGATATTCAACTGTATATTAAGTATTTCTACTTTGCGTCTTGTCACTCTATTCAAAACAGAAATATTACTGCTACACTCTCCCCAATTTACTGCTGCCTCTTGACTCTCATTGCCATAAGATTACTTAACTTCAATTGAAGTTGTATTTCATGTGCTTTCTCAACTCTTCCTCTCCTTCCATTTTTCATCCCTTATCAGATTCTGTAGCTTCTATTACTCTTTGCTAAAAATAGCTGCTTCCCAGGTGGCTCAGTGGTAAAGAATCTGCCTGCCAGTGTAGGAGACTCAGAGACACAGGTTCTATCCCTGAGTTGGGAAGATCCCCTGGAGAAGGAAATGGCAACCCACTCCAGTATTCTTGCTTGAGAAATCCCATGGACAGAAGGACAGAGGCAAGCTACAGTCCATGAGGTCACAAAGAGCTAGACACAACTTAGCGACTAAACACACACACACACACAAAAAACAATAGCTGCTACCCCTTCACCACCCCTTCTGCCACCATGCCGCCTTTCATGTGCAATAGCATTTCCTACTGGTTTCTAGCAGAAGATTCATTCTTAAAAATTGTGCTAAATCAAAAAAAAAGTTTCCCATTATCAATCATAATTTTAAAAATGCAGCATATATTATTTAGCTTTTGGCCAGCTATAATGCACCCTAGCAAATGACTGATAATTTTCAGATCCACCTGTCCTGGAACTCTATTTTGACACAACATTTATCAACATCTAGTCACTCACATTCCAGAAAACACACTTTGGGAAACAATGACTTGGACTATTTAAATGGCCTCTAAACTGCTCTCCTTACCTAATCTTTCCCTTTCCAATGCACCTGCAGTTTTAACTTCTCTCAAATGCTTAACTGATTGAATTATTCCTTTGCTCAAAACTTTCAGTGAGTCCCCACTTATCTAAGCAGTGATTTAAGCGCCAGGCTCTCCACAACATGGTACCAGGATTCCTTTCCAGTATTATCCCCCTGCCCCCCACATGACAGGATGGCACAGGAGAAAAGACATGAACTTTGGAGTCAGACCAGGTTCAAATTCCAGCTCTGTCGCTTGCTGTTGTTGTTCAGTCGTGTCTGACTCTTTGCGACCCCGTGGACTGAAGCACACCAGGCTTCCCTGTTCTTCACCATCCCCTGGACCTTGCTCAGACTCATGTCCATTGAGTTGGTGATGCCATCCAACCATCTCATCCTCTGTCATCCCCTTCTCCTCCTGCCTTCAATCCCTCCCAGCATCAGGCTCTTTTCTAATGAGTGGGCTCTTCGCACCAGGTGGCCAAAGTATTGCAGCTTCAGCTTCAGCATCAGTCCTTCCAATGAATATTTAGGATTGATTTCCTGATTTGATCTCCTTGCTGTCCAAGGGACTCTCAAAAGTCTTCTCCAACACCACAGTTCAAAAGCATCAATTCTTTGGCACTCAGTTGTCTTTATGGTCCAACTCTCACATCCATACATGACTACTGGAAAAACCATAGCTTTGATTATACGGATCTTTGTTGGCACAGTAATGTCTCTGCTTTTTAATACACTGTCCCTTAAAAAGTGTGAAACTATAGGCAAATCATTTATTTCTTTGAACTCTTTCTCTGCTCATCTGCACATGCAGGAAGTAATTGTGTGGATGGGAGGATGTAGGGAGACAGTATTTGTGAAAGCTTTTTGAACAACTGTAGCAAACTCTCTGCCCCCATGGGCTACAAATTTACTAGTCAGGTTGAGCCTCTTTCATGTGGTAGTCAGTGTCTGCCCATGGTAAGTGAATAATAATCTTTTAAAATTAAGAACTCAGAGTCCCACCTATTAATGTAAAAAAATGATTAATAAAGCAATTTTCTGCCTTTATTTTGGGTATTTCCTATGGTCCTGAAGGCACAGGAGCCAGTTCCCATAGCACATCCAGACATTTTAGGTAGAACTATAACACTGGCCTTTGGCTAAGTGGGGTTTGCAGGGCCCAAGAATCAACAGCAGTGCCTGGAAAGCAAATCCCTGATTCACAGGGATGAAACAAAAGCCCAATGCAAGAGCCAGAAAGCTGTACTTTTGTTAGATTTGGAAAAGCTTAAAAGTGCTTAAGATTTCACTTGAAAGTTCAACATGAACAAAATGCAAAGTCCTCAATACTCCTTCCTAAGAAGGAAAAGGGGATTTATGTTTGATGTCTGCAGCCTAAGTGCCTGGAATAGTGTCTTGCATGTATGGGGTGCTCAGTTAATATAGGATGGGTGGATCCATCTTTTATATGCTCTAGTATATATATCTTTATGCTGGGAATATACAAATCTGAGTATACAGATCTTTAATAAATACTTGACTGGACTTGACTGACTAAATGTGTGGATTAAAAAAATATATACTTATTAAGCCCAGCTGCGCCAGGTGTTAGCTGCAGCACACGGGATCTTAGTTCCCTGACTAGGGATCGAACCTAGGTACCCTGCATTGGGAGTGTGGAGTCTTAGCCACGGTACCACCAGGGAAGTCCCTAAACATGTGGATTTATAGTCAATTCAGTCAAAGGCATTTAATAGTGTACCTTAAACATTGTTCCTATGTATTTCTACTTTATAAGATATTTTAATCTATTATTTATATTATCATCATTTTTTAAAATTCCCTAATCATTGATCTATTTCTCCCCTCACAATAAGGGAGTGTCACAGCTTGAAAGTGGGTGAGGAGAGAGAAATGAAATTAGGAGATTACATATATATATTTTTTAGTCAAAAAGTTAACAGCGCATCTAAAATTTATTTGAATATGTTAAATGGAATAAAGAGGAAAACAAGCTTAATTTTTTAAAAAGCTGCAAGAAGATGGAGGAAAATGAGACCTAAGTGTGTATAACATGTTTGTCAAATTTGTTTGGAAAGCATGTTACATTTTATACACTGCATTTTTCCTTCAGCACTCCCGCACTCAAGGTGTTTATAACTATCATTCCTGTATGAGGGAAGAATAGCCAAAGCCCTCCTTCACAGCTACAGGAACCAAGATTCAGCAAAGCTAATGATAGATCCAAAAAAAAGTAGATCCAGAGGTAGACGCTAGGTCTCCTGAGTATTCAGGAATAAATAAAGTTTGTGAGCGTAAAGTGAACCTGACACGTTTAGAGAACATGAGTAGTTAGGTTGAATGGGAGAGTTTGGCTGGGATGAAGGCGTATATAGAAAAAGAATAGGAAATCAGGTTAAAGAAATAAATAAGAGACAGATTACAGAGTACTGCAAATGCTAATAGTAAGAATTTAGATTTTTAGCCATAATTTTGAAATGATTTTTAAAGCCATAAAATCCTTTTTAAATAAATCTTGTTTTAGTTGCGAATTCATACCTGACTCCTTGTGACCCCCAAGGACTGTAGCCTGCCAGGCTCCTCTGTCCATGGGAATAGCAACTCACTCCAGCATTCTTGCTTGGGAAATCCCATGGACAGAGGAGCCTGGCGGTACATGGGGTTGCAAAAGAGTCAGACACAATTTAGCAACTAAGCCACCACTACCACCAATAAGAAATCTTGTATGAGATGCCAATATGTAAAACAAATTAAAAGGAAGTGGTTTCTCCAATAAAAGCTGTTCCCTCTTCTTGCCCTCAAACTCCCAGGAGGAAAGTTTGAAAACTGCGGAAAAAAAGTTTGAAAAGTCAGGAATGCAGACATGTTTGGGGCAAAGTAGTGACATAGTAAGTGGCATGGAGACCAAGTGGAGGGTCCACTGTGGAGGCAGAAAGCACAGAGCTGGGACTGGCAGGGCTGCCAGGGGCAGGCAGAGATGCTCAAGACAAAGAAGGAGCAGAGCACGGACGGGACTAGTTCACAGATTCACTTGGGTGGTTGTGGAAGGACAGCACAGTCACAAAACTGCTGAAGGCCAAAGGAGGAGGCTGCTGGTTTTGATGAAAGACAATGATGTACCTTATAAAGTGTTTTCATCATTTAGATGTTTCTCCTACACTGTGTGATGGTCAAAGAAAGAGAAAGCAGAACTTTTTTCTTGACTGGTTTTCTTCCCTTTTCAAATAGATTAAACAAAATCCACTGCAAGAGTCAGAAAGTTGAGCTTTATTATATTTAAATTTGTGTTTAAGTGCTTGAGATTTCACCTGAAAGCCCAATGTAAAGAAACTACAGGATTCTCGATGGCTTATTCCAAAAAGAAAAAAGAACCATATCCATTTTAGTAACATTTCTGTCCTTCACACAATGTGGATAGCTAGCACATTCAATTTTATCTTTGAAAACTATTTTCCCCACTGGGGAGTTAAGTATCATGAAATGATTTACTCCAAGTACAATTATTTTCTTGTGCTTCATAAAATAAACAATGAAAGTGAAACTTGTTGAATATGTGCATCTGACTAGCTGCAGGAATTCCAAAGAGGATGATTTTGATTGAAAATAACAGTTTTTGGCAAACTGAGTTTGATGAGGACAGTCTCTTCCTCCGCGTTTCTGAGACTTGTGATGCAAAGAGCTCCCGCCCTTTCCTGAGAACACAGAAAGCCTGACTCAGGCTGGCAGCTGGCAGCAGCCGCTCTTAAAACAGCTCCAGCCCGGCACCCTTCCCTGCTGGGGTGAGTGAGCGCCACCGCAAAGATGAAGCTGGCGAACTGGTGCTGGCTGAGCTCAACTGTCCTTGCTACATATGGTTTTTTGGTTGTGGCAAACAATGAAACAGAAGAAATTAAAGATGAAGCAGCCGAGAATGCCTGCCGGGTGAGACTAGAGAGCAGAGGAAGATGTGAGGAGGAAGGCGAATGTCCCTACCAGGTGAACCTGCCGCCGCTGACTATTCAGCTCCCCAAGCAGTTCAGCAGGATCGAGGAGGTGTTCAAAGAAGTTCAGAATCTCAAGGAAATTGTAAATAGCCTGAAGAAGACTTGCCAAGACTGCAAACTGCAGGCTGATGACAATCGAGACCCAGGAAGAAATGGATTGCTGTTACCAGACACAGGAGCCCCAGGAGAAACTGGGGACAACAGAGTGAGAGAATTAGAGAGCGAGGTTAACAAACTGTCCTCTGACCTTAAGAATGCCAAGAAGGAGATCGATGTGCTTCAGGGTCGCCTGGAGAAGCTGAATCTTGTAAATATGAACAACATAGAACATTATGTTGATAGCAAAGTGGCAAACCTCACATTTGTTGTCAATAGTTTGGATGGCAAATGTTCATCTAAGTGTCCCAGGCAAGAACAAATACAATCACTCCCAGGTATGTATAATAATGTTTTCTTATCATTTGTTGATGAATGTTATATAACTCAATAGGATCTATAAACGTTAACCTGAGAAATTATGTTAAATAAAGGACAAATTAAAAGTTAAGCCTTTTATTCATCAAGGTAGTATAAGGGAAACTATTATCTTTCTAAATGTGACCACAGAAAAGAGATGGGACCTAATTACAAAAAAAGTCATAATGAGTTCTGTATCCATTTTAAAGTACTTTTAAAGATCTTATTTGCTGACACCAGAGCTACACACAAACAGAAGTGGAGAGAATGTCTTAATGTTTCAGTGACTTTAACTTACTTATCTGTTCACTGAAGTACTGAAAACAATAGAGTTAAGGCAGTGTTTGTGGTTGTACTCTGTTCGCAAATCAGTTTTTTTGTGGTTGGGTGATTGCTCCTTATACAGCAACAAGAGACCTTTGAAAGATTTTAGCAAATAATCTGCAGTTAATAATGCCAAACATCTAGTGGAAATAGGAGATTTTATGGTTGGATAAAAATACTTATATGGTTTCATGTGTGTGCAAAACTTTTTACTTTGAGACCTAGTGGCACAAAAACTATTTTATGCAGAGTTTTGGCATGCTACTGAGGAAAGGAATACATTCTTATTTCTTCCTTTCTATTACTAGAATTCAAGCATATAGCAGTAGAATCCATCCTCCCCATCCAGATTATTTGAATTAACTTTAATAAATACATGTTAAAGACCACAAACCTAACTAGCCACTCTGTCCAAGAACTGCTGGCTGTGGCACTGGTTCCCCCAAACCCTGGTATTCCACGTGAGTTCCTGGGACCCTTGCTGATGGTCTTCTGAAAGCCGTCTCTGCGTGAGTGTGACTTGAAGGGGTGTGGTGCCTGCAGCAGAGATCGCGTTCCTTTGAAAGAAGCACCTCATGCATGCTCCACTCCCAGGGAATCAATCAGCGAAGGTGTTTGGGAGTTTCAAAGACCACTGTTACTAATACTCCCAGCAGCCTGTATCTAAACGGATCCTGTGCGTTGCAAGGCAACGTTCATGTCGTAGGTGGCTTACCTGGGTGTGCATTAGATTGGTACTGCATGGCAGTCTGCAATGACAAGAATAAGATTCTGCTATTTTTCTACTAAAGTTTTGGGGAACTGTCTGAATATTCTGAGTTCTAAATACACATGAATATATTATTTGTGGCTCATAGTGGCTTGTATTAATGTATTAAACTTGCCTGATCTGGCAAGGATTTTTGTAAAAATTATCTTGGAGTAAATATCTCTAGTGGTTCCTACAAAGCCACATTATTTGATGATTATACTTATACTGAATGTAATCACCTATGGTTTCCTTCTAAAAACCAAACATGTGAAATGCTGAATATTTTCCTGGATAATAAATCAGAATAAGAATATTCATATATTAGTGAAGTTCTTTTTTAACCTGAGCTTCTTTGTCAAGCAAGTAAGATAAATGGAAATGTTGATCAATGCTGTATTTTAGAATTTTAATAAATCATTTGGAATAATCTTATAAAATGACCTGAAAGTGGAGTATATCAGCCTCTTTGCTGCTGCTGCTGCTAAGTCGCTTCAGTCGTATCTGACTCTGTGCGACCCCATAGATGGAAGCCCACCAGGCTCTGCCATCCCTGGGATTCTCCAGGCAAGAACACTGGGGTGGGTTGCCATTTCCTTCTCCAATGCATGAAAGTGAAAAGTCAAAGCGAAGTCGCTCAGTAGTGTCCAACTCTTAGCGACCTCATGGACTACAGCCTACCAGGCTCCTCCGTCCATGGGATTTTCCAGGCAAGAGTACTGGAGTGGGGTGCCATTGCCTTCTCCATATCAACCTCTTTAGGTGAAAGGAAATAGAAGCCTGTGCATCCTCTGCATGCATGGAATGCAATTCTAGGAGAGTTGGAATCATCTGAGTTTCAGGACTAACGAATGAAGTGGTTACAAGGACAAGCTTTGCTCTCTCTTGGCTCTGCCGTTTAAAGATCCTATGAAGTTGAGCAAGCACTGATCCTTTTTGAGCCTAAATATCCTTTTTCACCAGCAGATTAGTAATACTACCTACATCATAAAGTTCATGTGCAGATCAACTGTAAAAATGTCACCAAGTCTTTGGCAGAATCTCTAAGACACAAGCAGAGCCCTCACTGAATATCATTAAATTACTAAAACTATCACTTTTATTTCTTGTTGCTATTAGTTGTTGATATTGTCAATATTATTAAACCAAGAGGGTGTTAGAGAACTTTGCCTGCTTTATAACATCAAGGTCTTGTTCTGAGCCTTTAATAAGCATTTGCTAAATAGGTTCAAGTAATTTAGCGGAGAAAGGTTTCATTGTCACCATTGATCAAATTATCAAACTGCTTTTGTGCATATCAAGAATTCTTTAGATGCTTAGTTTTTATTAACAAAATCCAATGCCTTTCTGTTTTCACTCCTTCAGTTCAACAACATCTTATATATAAAGATTGCTCTGAATACTACACAATAGGCAAAAGAAGCAGTGAGCTCTATAGAGTTACACCGGATCCCAGAAACAGTAGCTTCGAAGTTTTCTGTGACATGGAGACCATGGCGGGAGGCTGGACAGTGCTGCAAGCTCGTGTTGATGGAAGCACCAACTTCACCAGAACATGGCAAGACTACAAAGTAGGCTTTGGAAACCTCAGAAGAGAATTTTGGCTGGGGAATGATAAAATCCACCTTCTGACTAAGAGTAAGGACATGATTCTAAGAATAGACCTTGAAGACTTTAATGGTATCAAACTCTATGCCTTGTATGATCACTTTTATGTGGCCAACGAGTTTCTCAAATACCGTCTACACATTGGTAACTATAATGGCACAGCTGGAGATGCCTTACGTTTCAGTAAACATTACAACCATGACCTGAAGTTTTTCACCACCCCGGATAGAGACAATGATCGATACCCCTCTGGGAACTGTGGGCTCTACTACAGTTCAGGCTGGTGGTTTGATGCCTGTCTTTCTGCAAACTTAAATGGCAAATATTATCACCAAAAATACAGAGGTGTCCGAAATGGGATTTTCTGGGGTACCTGGCCTGGCATAAGTGAGGCACAACCTGGTGGTTACAAGTCCTCCTTCAAAGAAGTCAAAATGATGATCAGACCCAAGCACTTTAAGCCATAAATCACTAATGCTAACAATTCTGGGTATTCATTACCCAATAGGGCAATTAATTCCTTCAGCACTTTGGAATATGTTTCAAACTCCTTTTCCATGGCTTAAAATTTATCTCTGAGCAATGGGTTCTTATGCCACATAGCATTTGAAATAAAGCTGAAAAATATACCTTTTAAAGAAGTCCTTTGTCACTATTCTGCTGTTATCCAAATAAACACTTGCAAGCAATTGGAAATATTAAGAATCACACATTAGACTTATAATTCTTTTAATTTCTCTTATTTAAAAAGTTTTATATTACTTATATTACTCACTCTAATTAAAAAAATAATTGTTTTTTTCAGCAGGCTAGATTTTACACAAGTGACCTCTGTTTTGACAGTGATTTAAACACATTTTTTCAGGCTATAGTTACTGGGTATTTATTTGTATCTAAATACCCTGTTCCTCATTATGAGATAAATTTACTCAGTTTATAGCATTTATGGCATTTTAGTTTCCAAGAAAGAAGAAATATAATTAAACCTGCTCATGTACTATTTGTGAAATGTAAAATTTTATCATTGAAAATATTTTAAAATGTAATAGTATAATGTCCCTCCAAAAAGCATTCAGAAAATTAATTTAACCTTAAAGACCATGATTTAAAGGTAGTTCTTTTATAGTTTATAACTCTTTAGATGTTATAACTCTTTTGATGGTAAAAACTGCTTTAGTATAAAAAATATCTTCCTTTGCTGTAATGCATAATAGTTTTTAATTTAAGACTGCTCACTGCTGTGCGAGACTACTGGTAAACTTTCCTTTGGAGAAATAGGTGTGGCCGAGGAATGAAGCGCTTATTTAGAGGCTATAACATTCTGAAAGCCAAGTTTAGATCCAAAGCATTGATATTATTAGGTGATTCACTTTATACAGAGCTAAGTTTATATGACAAATAGGTAAATTTTCATATTTATAAAAAACTTGAATTTGAAATATATAGAAGAGTAGTTCAAATATGTATTTCAACCCTAACTGGTGTATTGCTTACTTTGCTATCAGAAGATTCAAACACAGGTGTTTGGTTTTTTTTTAACAAAAGTAGCTAGAACACTTATAAATCATTCATTCTAAAATGCAAGAATCATATTTAAAGGATAATAAAAATAATTTGTTAAATTCCTCTATTATAAAAAGGAATCATTTCAGAGAGAACAGCAGTATTCTACAGCATGTTTTAAAAATGCTCTAGAATAACATTTGGAAGAATACACAATAATGTATGTGAGTCATAGACATACAGTCAATCTTTAATTTCTAGTATCTTTTTCTACTAAGGTAGCCAAGTTTTCAAAATAAATTCACAAAAATGCAGCTTTACCCATTATTTGAAAATAATTGAGAATAGTATTGTTAGGTAAGAGGTTAATTTTTCAAGTATTGCCTTTTTATAGATAATTTGAATCAAAAAGCAGACATTCTTTTAAAAATATATAATGTACAAAGTTCAGGTAAGCATAATGAAAAATTATGTTATTATTAATAATTATTAAAATGCCAAAACAAGGGAAATGCAAATAGAATTAAGTGACTACCAAAATGTAAGATATCATTGTAGATTTCAATGGCTTCATATCTCTCAATTGGATACTAAGTGTAAATGTTGTAACTAATTTATTCTTTACTTCTCTCTCTTTTCTGATTTTTACAAAAAGGCTAAGAAGATTTTGATATTATACAATATAATTTTTCAGATAAAGGCATTTTTACTTACTATATGTAGCTACTAACATGTGTATAAATTTAGGCAAATTTCTGAGATGAAAAATAGATTCCTTAAAAAATACAGTTCTAAAAAAATAGCTCACATAGCAACTATCCACTGATTTTAATAGGATGCAGGTATCATTTCAGGAGAATTTGGCAAATAATTCATTAATCTACGTACATACTCAAAAGCCTGTCTATCTTTCCACCTTAATCAAAGGATCAAAATTTTATTTTCTATTATACATTTACGGCACCTTTCTAATAACAAATTCTATAACATAGAAATTCCTTTTTGAAGTCAGTTCATGTCACTTATAAAATATATTTTAGATTTTTATAATCTTTAGCATATTGATGGGAATAGATTCTATTTGAGAGAGTTTTTTTTCCTGGCAAAACTATTCACTAATATCATGAGCTAATGTTCACAAACGTGGATTGACTACTAACAAATATTTTAGAGTCTTGTCTTGGTTCCATTTTAATGACTTATTTGTTATCTGAGGTAACAAATTATTTCTGAGCTTTATCATACTTTGAAAATATTGACTAAGATTAGGTCTTTAGAAATTCCAAATGGAACTGGTTCACTAATCACTGAGAAAAATAATCAAATTTTTCTGATAAGTAGTAATGCTCCAAATGAAGTGATGACACATTTATCCGATAAATAAAGAGCCTAAATATACAAGACAAAAGAAATCTGAGTAACAAATTTGCTGTTCCTTATTTTTGAATGTCTACCCAAGGAAAGGGTAGAAGGTTTAAAGGTAAAAAGTGAGGAGTAGTAGCGTCATGATAAGCCTTTGTTTAGAATTCTTATTTTCCTTTATGTATAAAAGGAAATGTTTTTATGTTTATATAAAACATAAAAATAGGTTTATGTTTTATGTCTTTTAAAAATGTTATAAAATAAAAGATTTAATCATCACATCTATTTATTTCTTCAATTTGGAAACATTAAGTACTATTGTTTGTAAAATAATTTCTATATATTTACTCTTAGTTGAAAAGTTGCATAATGTTTACCTAATTAGACAATACCTTTGACTCACTGACGACTTTAATGAGAACTATTTCATTAACGGGAAGACAGGGGCAAATACAGGAATACCATTATCTTATTTTCCTCTTGAGTACTGTTGACGCATTTGAAATATGGAAGTTTTGGTTTCATTTTTGTGGCATTTAACCTCATCTCCTCTTTTTTCCATCATTCATGTTGCTGCTCTGGTTTAGCCCTCAACATCCTCTTAGGATAATGCAAGCCCTTCCTGAGTGTGATTTGTGCCCTCAGTTTGAATCTATTACAACCTGTCCTCCACATCACTGCCAGAGGAATGATTCAAATGTACAATCCCTGGTGGTCCAGTGGTTAAGATGCATGTTCCCAATGCAGGGGGCACAGGTTTGATCTCTGATGGGGGAACTAAGATCCAGCATGCTGACTGGTGCAGCAAAAAAAAAAAAAAAAAAAAAAAAAATATATATATATATATATATATATATATATATAATTCTGATCATGTTATTTTCCCACTTAAAACCTTTTAACAACTCCTTCTTTTTTTATACAATAAAATTCAGCAAATAAGCTCCTTCATTAACTGATTCCTGCCTATCCTTTCTGCCACTATTCACACTCCTATCATACTAAATGCCTTGTTCTAGAATAAACCATGTTCTCTCATATTTTCATTACTTTCTGTTGTTGTTCTCTTGGTCTAGGTAGAATGCCATCCTTAACCCCTGCTGAGTTTTGTTTTAATATCCATGATTAAGAGCAGGGACTCAGAAGCCAGAATTAAGTTTGAATTTCAACTCCATTATTTGCAAGCTCTGTGAGCACAAGCAAAATCACCTAATCTCATTTTTTTTGGTTCCTTCAAAATGAGTTACAGTAGAATCTGACAGAGTTATTGAGAGGATTAAATGAGATAGTGTATATAAAGCACCTAGAATATACATATGTATTATCATCATTATCATCTTTCTAAGTAATTATCTTTTCTGGGCAGTCTTCTCTGATGACATCAAGGCGGGGTTGGTGCCTCTTCCCATTGGTTTTATACCATCCTGTATATTCCTTATTATCCATTACATTATTCAATAATTGTCTACGTTCTACTCTGAAATCAATCTGTTTGACTAGGATGTAAAGGAAATTTGAGACAGGAGTGTTATTACTCAAAGTGGTTCATGAATATGGTACCACACATGCAGAGCTATAGTCAAAAGAAGCCAGAGCTATAAATGGGGAAGGAGTGGGTATGATCAAATCTGAGAATTTAGGAGATTGTGAATACAAGTTAGCAGTGATTGACTTCAGGGGAGGGTATGGCAAGACAGGATCAGATATACTATAGGGTTGGGTACTTAAAACAATGGCAAACTTTTAGAAGGGGTTCTGGGAACATGCCTCTGGGTATATTATCATGCAGAGAAGGATAGTTTTACCAGGCCAGTGATTGTTCTACCTGGCTGAGTTCCTAAAGAAAAAAGCATTTTACATACTTGTATTGCAATTTTGAAATTAATTTTAATCATAAAAAATGCACGAATGCTTTAATTTCTTAAACAATCATCACTTAGACTAAAGACCCCTTTGCAAACTACCTTCGGTTCCAATCCCCTCCCTCTCCCCAGAGGTAACAAGCAGAGTTGGCTAAATCCAGACTTGAATTTCATTCTGCACATTGCCAAATGGTAATGTTTATTGAATGGTAGCTTTGCCAGGTTTCTTTTGTTTATTGATTGGGACGAGTGGAAAGTAAGAATAGAAGTGAGGGAGGGAAATGGGGTGTGCTTGGGGAACTCAGAGTCCCCTGAATTCCTAAATGTGACTGAGCAGCCATTGCTCCTTGAAGCAGTTCCGCCCCCACATTTAATAAGGTTTTTCTTGCTAAAGGCACTGTTGCTTTCTTTCCTAAGGGAATAATCTTTCAAAAAATTCTTATATAATTGTTAAATGTTACTTTCCCTTTACAGTCATTACAAAATATTGGCCATTCCCTGTGTTGTACAATACGTCCTTCAGCCTATCTTATTCCCAATAGTTCTTACCTTTTAGTCTTCCACCCCTATATTGCCCCTTTTCCTTCCCCAGTGGTAATGACTGGTGTGTTCTCTATGTCTGTGAGTCTGCTTTTTGCTGTATTCAACAGTTTGTTGTATTTTCTAAATCCCACATATAAGTGATATCATGAAGTATTTGTCTTTCTCTGTCTGAGTTTTTTCACTTAGCATAATACCTTCCAAGTCCATGTTTCTGAAAATGGCAAATTTTCATTTTAATGGCTGAACACTATTCTATTGTATTTCTTTCTTTCTTTCTTTTTTTTTTTTTAGTTTTCTGTTTTTTTTAAATTTTATTTTATTTTTAAATTTTACAATATTGTATTAGTTTTGCCAAATATTGAAATGAATCTGCCACAGGTATACATTTGTTCCCCATCCTGAACCCTCCTCCCTCCTCCCTCCCCATACCATCCCTCTGGGTCGTCCCAGTGCACCAGCCCCAAGCATCCAGTATCGTGCATCGAACCTGGACTGGCGACTCGTTTCATACATGATATTATACATGTTTCAATGCCATTCTCCCAAATCTTCCCACCCTCTCCCTCTCCAACAGAGTCCATAAGACTGTTATATACATCAGTGTCTCTTTTGCTGTCTCATACACAGGGTTATTGTTACCATCTTTCTAAATTCCATATATATGCGTTAGTATACTGTATTGATGTTTTTCTTTCTGGCTTACTTCACTCTGTATAATAGGCTCCAGTTTCATCCACCTCATTAGAACTGATTCAAATGTATTCTTTTTAATGGCTGAGTAATACTCCATTGTGTATATGTACCATAGCTTTCTTATCCATTCATCTGCTGATGAACATCTAGGTTGCTTCCATGTCCTGGCTATTATAAACAGTGCTGCGATGAACATTGGGGTACACGTGTCTCTTTCCCTTCTGGTTTCCTCAGTGTGTATGCCCAGCAGTGGGATTGCTGGATCATAAGGCAGTTCTATTTCCAGTTTTTTAAGGAATCTCCACACTGTTCTCCATAGTGGCTGTACTAGTTTGCATTCCTACCAACAGTCTATACCACACATTTCTTTATCCATTCATCTATTGATGGATACTTAGGTTTCTTCCATATCTTGGCAATTGTAAATAATGTTGCTATGAACATTGGGGTTCATATATCTTGACAGCTACATGTAAAAGAATGAAATTAGAACATTCTCTAATACCATATACAAAATTAAACTCAAAATGTATTAAAGACCTAAATGTAAGACTATACAACTTGTAGAGGAAAACACAGGCAGGATACTCTTTGACAAAAGTTGCAGCAATATTTTTTGAATGTGTCTCCTAAAGTAACGAAAATAAAAGCAAAAATAAACAAATGGGACCTAATTAAACTTAACCTTTACACAGCAAAGGAAACCATCAGCAAAATGAAAAGACAACCTACTGAGTGAAAGAAAATATTTGCAAATGATATGACCAAATAGGGCTTAATATCCAACATATATAAACAGTTCATACAACTCAATATAAAAAAAAAAAAAACCCACAAACAGCCCAATTGAAAAATGGGCAGAAAATGAATAGACACTTTTCCAAAGAGGAAATACAGATGGCCAACAGGCACATGGAAAGATGCTCAATTTTGCTAATCATCAGGAAAATACAAATCAAAACCACAATGAGATATCACCTCATACCTGTCAGAATGACAACCATTAAAAAAAACACACACAAATAACAAATGTTGGCAAGGATGTGGAGAAAAGGGAAATCTTATATACTATTGGTGGGAATATAAATTGATGCAGCCACTGTGGAAAACAGAAAAGAGTAAAAATAGACATACCATATGACCTAGCAATTCTACTCCTGGGTATATAGCTAAAAAAAACAAAAACACAAATTCTGAAGGAGTGATGTTAATCCTCCTTTAGGCTCTTCCATCTCACTCCTCAGCATCTCTAGATCTATAACCAAGGTAAGACATGCCCTCCTGAGAATTATAAAGTCAAATTGCCAGAGAAGCTTTTATACAATTTGGCTAATTTATATCAGCAGAAATTTGGGGAACACATATAAAGATAGATTTTGAGGTTGTTTGACCAAGAAAGAAAAAAGTACCAGAATTTCATATGTGACTGAATTCATTGACAGAGGTATATTTACCAGAATCTGCCTGCAATGCAAGAGACCTGGGTTTGATCCCTGATTTGGGAAGATCCCCTGGAAGAGGGAATGGCAACCTACTCCAGTATTCTTGCCTGGAGAATTCCATGACAGAGGAGCCCAGTGGGCTCCAGCCTATGGGGTCACAAAGAATCGGACACAGCTGAGTGACTAACAGTATACTTGGGGAGTTTATATTTAATCAGAGGAGATGAATAAACAATATATGATAAGTGCCATGAAAAATTAAGCAGGCCAAGAGAGATAAGGAGTTTCAGAGGACCATTTTATTTTATATAGGGAGGTCTAAGGAGACCTCCTTGAGGAAGTGACATGTGATCAGAGACATAAAAGATAAGGGAGAACAAGCCAGACAGACAACTGGGAGAAGTATGTTCCAAGCAAAAAGAGCATCAGGTACAAAAGCATTTGGTGTATTTTAGAGTCAGCAAGGAGCCTGGAAAAGCAGGCAGTCTGGGGAGGAGGGGGCTTAGGAGATGAAATCAGAGAGAGCTTGGGGAATTGGGTTTAAATAAGAAATGGGGGTGGGGGCTGCCAACTCATGTGAGTCATGATAAGGATTTTGCCTTTTGAGTAGATAAGAGCCATAAAGGTTTTGATTCCAGGAGGCAGATGATCTCATCCAGTTTTAAAAGGATCACTCTTGTAGCTGGGCTTCCCTGGTGGCTCAGCTGGTAAAGAATCCACCTGCAATGCTGGAGACCCCGGTTCAATTCCTGAGTCAGGAAGATCCGCTGGAGAAGGGATAGGATATCCACTCCAGTATCCCTGGCCTTCCCGGGTGGCTCAGCTGGTGAAGAATCTGCTTCCAATGTGGAAGACCTGGGTTCAATCCCTCCATTGGGAAGATCCCCTAGAGAAGGGAACAGCTACCACTCCAGTATCCTGGCCTGGAGAATTCCACAGACTGTATAGTCCTTGGGGTTGCAAAGAGTCGGACACAACTAGAGTCGGACACATCTGAGTGACTTTCACTTCCTTTCTTGTAGCTGAGGGAAGAGTACAGTTGGGAGAGAAGAGTGGAGCATGAACACCAGCTTGATGGTGTTTGCGATAAACTTGGAGAGTGATGGGGTAAAGTTATGGACAGTGGAAAGATTTAGAGGTATCATAGAAAACTACAGTATTTTAGTCTGAGCAACTTGAAGTAGAGAGCTGCTGTTAACTGAGATGGGGAAGCTGCAGGAGGAGCCTGTCTGGAAAGTGTATGTGGGGGTGGTAGGGGAGGGGATGGCGATCAGCAGTTTTGAATATCTTAAGTTCAGATCTATAACACATTCACGTGGATGGCATTTGGATGTTAGTGTGATGTTCAGGGAAGATACGTAGGTTGCTAAAATATAGCTGGTAACAAATCCTTGGGACTAGATGAAATAACATAATAAACAGATGCACGTGAAGCGAAGACTTTCAGAGAAGGAGCTGGAGATAAGGAGGAACCAACACAGTTGCATCCCATCCGATCACCCTGTAAATGTGTCATTTGAGAAGTCCCAGGGTAGCTTCCTTATGAAGAGGGCAGAGATTTATTCCTAGTGGAACAGATACTTTCTCTGGATTATTGGAGATTCGGATGTGCTTTTTCTTGCTTCTGTCAGCCACACTGCTGTTGGCTTACTGGATGTCTTAGAAGCCATTATTTTACTGTGGATTTCTACAAGTCGTTGCTTTTGACTTAAGCAGTCATTTCACAGTGAAGAGAGGAGGAATACCATACTGAGATCTTACATAGTGCATCATCTGGGAGACGCCACCTTCTGAGGGGGGAGGGTTGTCATTCATGCAGGATATGGTGTATATGTGTGTGTGTATACATGTGTATATAGCAAAAGAAATATGACCTAGGCTACAGACTAAAAAACATTCTTTGTTGACAGTGTAATGCCCAAGTTTGAGGAATCATGTATGGACATTTTAAATCATTAGAGCACTAGTTTGCTATGATTATAAACCTTTAGTTAAGAGGAGACTTAGTTTTACTTCTTTTTATTTTTGAGACATTAGTGATCTTAAAACTTGTTTTTTTTTTTTTCCTACAAATATTTTCTGATAGTTTTCCAAGTCAGATGTAACCTAAATCTTGTATTTCTAATAGCTTTCAAAGTGCTTACAATGGAATGGTTATCAGTGAATGTGACTGGAAGTTTCCACTTAGGTTGGGTCCAGCAGCAGATCGAGGGTCAGGAAGACCCCCTGGAGAAGGAAATGGCAGCCCACTCCAGTATTCTTGCCTGGAGAATCCCCATGGGCAGAGGAGCCTGGTGGACTATAGTCCGTGGGGCCACAGAGAGTCGGACATGACTGAGCAACTAAGCAGCAGCAGCTGCGGATAGCAATGAGTGTAGGTCTCTGCATGTGGGGAGGTTCCCCTTGTGGTGCGTAGATGCATGCACATGTGCACATACATGCACACCCCACATGCACATATATGATATACAAGCAGGCTTACATTCGGAATTTGTGACATGCATGCTGTAACACATAAGGAAGCCTGTCCACTGAAATAAAATAGATACGCAGCTCTTACATGTAATCCAAAGTCAATACAACAAAAATCACAGTGGGCCAATAGCTAGCTTATATAACATAGCTCGTTTTATATAAACACATACAAATAGATTGCCATAAAATTGAACTTTAGGCAGTTTCTTTAAATCCTTGAAACAAATTCTATGCTCTTGGTGCTGCTGGTATTCCTTGAGCTGCTCCTCTGCACTGCCTCTCTTCTCATCCACAATCCCGTAGCATGGCTCCTTCTACTCTGCTCTTTTTACTCCTTTGTTCTGTTTACGTCTCTGTCAGGTAAGCAACCTACTGTCCTCATCATTATATTCAATTCTCCACGTGCATCTTTGCTCACCTAAAGTCCCAGGAGGGAACCAAAATTAAAATCTAGCTAACTTGTGATCAGTGTCCTCCTGGACTTCATATAGTAACTCAAAAAGATCTTTATTATTAGCTATTTTCAGAAGGAAATATACACTATAACGCTGAGAATCTATACTCTTCTTTTGAGAGTGAAAAAATCACGTTTTTAAAAAAACAGCTTTTTTTTTTTGTTTTAGCCCCTTATAACAACTATTACATGTATAGTTATTATTTTAATCCAATAAATAGTTATCATTTGCCTACTGTGTGTATAGCATGATGCTATGTGCTATTAAAGTATTCTGAATAAGGTTTTTTCCAAATAATAACTTTCTGAACTCTCAAAATCTGAGTTTAATTTCTAGCATTCAGGATTTTCTCTGAGTAATTAAGGATGACACTATTAAGATGAATTGCTTCTCCATTACAAAAGGCCTCATACAAAAGTTCAGCAAATTTGAAATCATGTAGAACCTTAAAACTTTCTCACTTGATATCTCTGGAAATTGAGTTTCTCATCTTCTACAAGAGGCAAGTACTTTGTGCTTACATAGTTGTGAAATTTTATCAAAGAAGGGACTCAAAACTATTTGCTTACATTTATTTCTCATTCAGTAAAGAGTATCATAATTTTTCAGTCAATCTAATTAATCTGTTTTACTTTTTGTTTAGAAATTTTGCTTCTAAATGCTCATAATAATAAGCAACGCTCACTTGCCGAGAGCCAGCCATGTGCTGGATACTTTCCTAGGACCATTTCCAGTGTTTTTTCTGTTTGCTGTGATTCATGCCACAATAAGGAGGTAATGTTTTACACTTACTAAAGTCTTCCCTAAAGGAGGGGGAAAAAAAACAGTCTTTGTTATCTACAAGCTGTGTATCATGTGTGGGCCATTATCTATTTTCAGCTCTCCTGGACTTCTTGGTGTTTTTCTCATGAAATGGACTAATTTTCTATGATAAATTACCTGTGATAATTCCATGGTAAAGTATTGGATTGGCCAAAAAGTTCTTTTGGGTCTTTCTTGTAAGATGGTATACGAAAACTTGAACGAACTTTTTGGCCAACCCAATACGTACATTGTAAGCCTCAGTACCACCCGTCTGACTTTTTGTGTGAATCTACAAAACGGAAAATGATTCCAAATAAATATCAACTTAAGGTGAAATAACTCTCTTTGTATCTTCTCAAAAAACAATTACATAATATTCTGTTGATAGGAGATATTTTTAAAAATATATATATATTTTCAAGGGTGTTAATGTCCTTACTTAACCTAGTGGTTAAAAATTATTTACTTCCTGTAGCTAAGTCAGAATTTATAACAATTCTGACAGAAAAGGCAAGCAAGTTTCTGTACTCTCCAAACACTGTTTTACTTCCATGGTTACGTGGCAGGATTCACTAAGGAAAACATTCCATTTAAGTACAAAGCACTTTGTAAGTTCTTTGGGAGCCAAAAGATTTCTCTTGTAAACACCAAAGTTTTTATTTTCATTTGTTATATAATTATTTTCAAATGTGCATATCATTTAGATGAATGGTACTGGTGATGGTGACTTTGAAAATTTCTATCCTATAACAAGTCAGTGATTAAAAGTCTAGAGAGACTCATGGGTATATCATGGGTAGTTATGTCAGTTGGATGGTTACAGGAGTTACGGTATTTACGTACGGCATTTATGAGGTTGGTATTTAACAGGCTGAACCACTAGAGGAAAGGGTCTCGAACTGTGTCCCTCGTCAACCTAAAAGGTTCTGCAGACATATTTCATGAATGCTAAAGGAAGCGGGGAAGGAGAGGCTGCCAGGAGAATATATGATGCATGAAACACTGTTCACCTTGAATAGTTCTGGTTTTACTTTTATCTTGAATCTTGGGGCTTCACCTTCAATTTCACTTAAAAGATTTTGTTCTGTCTTCAAAAAATATTGTAAAATCATTGCCTCCACATTGCATATCCCTTTTGGGGCTCAGTCAGAAAAATAAAACTAGAATAGATGGACAACAGTTCTAACTTGGTATGATATTTCCAACTTTAAACATTTAAATACCTGAGAATTTTGGTGGGCTTGATGTGGAAAATGCAATCAGAAATTCCGAAGAAATTTCTCCTCTTTAGTGTGCCTTGTAAAGTAGTCATTCAGTAGTGTGATTATTTTGGTAGAGGGCTTTACTAATTACTATATACATCTATTCCTTTGAAAGTCTATGGCCATACCACCCTGAACAAGTCTGATCTCATCTGATCTCGGAAGCTAAGCAGGGTCGGACCTGGTTAGTATGTGGATGGGAAAATGGCATGGCTACACGTGTGTCAGTGTGCCAAGAGTTAGCAAGGAATATCAAGAAGAATAACAGGCTTCCTGCTTTCAAAATTCCTAAAGCTACTATAGATTAGCTTTTGTTTAAAAAAAAAAGGAAAAAAAATAAGTGGCATGTGGTACAAGCATATGCAGAGAAGTTACAGCAACAGAAGTGTCCCCACTTTGTCAGGAAGTGCCATGCTTTAAGAAGGTGGAATCTGAACTGTCCTGGGGGGAAAATGGGTAGAATTCTAAAGCACTGAAATGTGGAGGAGAGCAGTCCCAGGCTGGGTAGAAGATGAACAAAAGCAGGCTGGAAAACCAGGAGCTAGTTAGGAAAACAATGATACACCTAATTTGACTGGAGCTTAAGGTATGTAGCAGAGAACAGTTAAAAAAATAAATAAATAAAAATAAATAAAAAAGGAAGAAATGGTGGATGAGACTGTAGAGGGATATGACTATAAGTTCACAGAAGTAATATTTGATCTTTATGTTAAAGCAGGAAAAAACTCACAATCTAAGTATCTACAGAATCTCCCTGCCACCTATTGACTGGTTTTGTGTCTGAATCTGGGGTGATGTTGGGACACTGGGTGGGGAGGAAAGCTGGAAGGAACTCTGAAGACTAAAATAATGAAGTGGCCAAAGATATCAAGGGAAAGATGGGTGTAGATACGAAGAGGAAAACCCAGCTGGGGATGGGAAAAAAAAAGTTCCTGGAGGAGATCTTAAAGAGGGAATAATAGGGGTATATGTGGTGGGGAGAGGCTTCTGCTATGATGAGGAATTTTAGCAAGGTTTGCCATATGACACGCGGTGGAGCTCCCTCCTATCTCCTTGAAGGAACCTTCAGTGTACTCACGTCGCTTTCTGTGGCTTTCTGGGACAGATCTGTGTTTCCTTTGGCTGTGCTGATGGGTTTTAGGGTGGGGGAGAGGCGGCTCGACTGAGTGCAGTTCACAGACTGTCTGCACAGAGCATGGGGGCTTTCCCCAGCGCCTGGAGGGACTGGGGCCCTAGTGCTGGCGGTGACAGGAGAGGCGAGTGGAAAGAGCAGCGGACCTTCACCTCTGCATCCTTCGCCTCTACCCCACCATATCCAACTCTGTCTTACAATATGTGCTTCCGTGTAAGATTTTTTTAACTGGGAAGCAGTAATAAAAGCAGTTTAAAAGGAGGGTGAAAATCACAATGGTAGGCAGTTTGAGGTGCCTCTGAAGATGAGAAATGTACTGTTGGTGTACAGTGAGGCTCAGGAATTGAACGTGTATGACTAGTACATGCAGAGCAGGAAATCTGACCCATTTTTCCACTCCCTGCCTCCCCCAGCCACCATGCCCCACCAATCAGAGATTTTCTTTCCAAACCATTCAAATTTAAGATAGTTTGAGCCTGTCCATTCTTCGATGTAGACAGCAAAATTCCTGTACTCTGTGGTTCAATATTTGGTAATTCTTGTACCTACTTCATTCATGTCTCTGATGCCACCCAGGTATACCTATTTGCCCACACCTAGGTATACATGGTCTGGGAATATGTAAAGAACATTTGCCTCAGAAGATAAGTCCAGAGGTTCTGGGCTTGGCATGCGGTTGTAAGCTTGCTGTCATCTCCTTTCTCTTTCCCCTTATATCAGCATACATGCTAGGTAGAATAAAGGTTAAAATATGATGACTCAAACTATCAATATACTAGGAGAAAACACAGGAAATAATTTATGATAACAGAGTACCAAAGGTCTTCTTAAGTATGGCATAAAATCTTGAAGTTGTAAAAAAAAAAGTCAATACATTTAAGCACACATAAAATAAATTTTCATGTGGAGAAAAATCATCTTAAGCAAACTCAAAAGAAATCCAAAATCAGAGAATAAGATTTGTACAATGCATATTATGCACAAAGGCCTATTTTCTTTATGTACAAAGAGTTTCTATGAGTCTCTAAGAAAAAAACTACACTCAAAAAAAAAATTGAAAAAAAAAAAAAAAAAGCTGTGAACAAAATTTACCAAAGAAAGAAACAAACAAAAAAACCAAAGTACAAATAGGTCTTTGTATTAACCAGCTTCTGTATATTTGATGCTTTAACATCTGCCCTACATGCCTATGCCAGATACGCCTTGTTCTGATAATATGCCCAAGTCACCTTGCCTCCCTCATCGTCCTCCTCCCCTACATTGACAGGAGTCTTCCTCCTTGGAGGAAGACGACTTGTCAAATGGAAACCAACCAATCCAGAGTCCACACCCTCACCAATCGCTTTTACTGGGCTCGTGTGCTCAGGTCACTGTACAACTGTCCTAATCATCCCAGTGCCAGGTGCCAGACAACACAGGCCATCGCCTATGCCCCAGAGTCTGCTGAAATTATTCATACTAGCCAGTCCTAAGCTGCTTATTCCAAATCACCCATTCCTTCCTAGGGAAACCACAATAAAAGCTCTTACGTATTGCTCCTCCCTCTCCTCTGCCTCCTGATCAACCTGGTGCTTCCCCATGTGGCCCCCCCATGTTATGGCATGCCCCCCATTTTTTTTAGAAACTGTGAGTAGTAAACTATTGTTTCAATGACAGTTGTCTCCTGACCTTTTGGCCTTCCTATACCTCACATTTTTTATTAATACATCTTATTTATTTATGTATTGGCCATGCCCCAAAATTGTAGGTTCTCAGTTTCCCAACCAGGGGCTGAACACAGGTCACAGCAGTGAATGCACTGAATACTAACCACTAGATCACTAGGGAACTTACAATACACTATATTTTAAAACAGTCTTAAATATATGAAAAGAAACTCAATTCATTTAAAGATAAATGTAAATGAAGACTATGATGATATAACCTTGTCTCTCATCAGAATGACAAAGGTTGAAAAGTCACACAGTGCACACTGCTGAGTAAAGATACATTTATTGTTGAGGGGAACATAAATTATTACAGCCTTTATGGAGAGCATCTTGGCAGTAAAAAAAAAAAAATTTTTTTTTTAAATACATGAACTCATGATCTGGCAATTCTACTTCAAAAGAATTGAAAGTAGGATCTCAAAGAAATCCTACCATGGATTTCTTTGGACACCATGTTCATAGCAGTATATTCATAATATCCAAGAAGTAGAAGGAACCCAAGTGTCCACTGACAGATAAATGTATAAATAAAATATGGCATTTTGGGTTGGCCAAACAAGTCTTTTGTGTTTTTCATAAGATGTTATTAAAAACCTTACTGAACTTTTTGGCCAATCCAGTATAAATGGAATATTATTCAGTCTTAAAGAGGAGGGAAATTCAGTCACATGTTACGACATGGATGCACCTTGAAGACAGTATGCTTCGTAAAATAAGCCAGTCACAAAAGACAAATCCTGTAAAATATAAGGTATCTAGCGTAGGTAGCACAGGGATAAAAGAATCTGTCTGCCAATGCACAAGACATAAGAGACGTGGGTTTGATCCCTGGGTTGGGAAGATGCCCTGGAGAAGGAATTGACAACCCACTCCAGTTTTCTTGCCTGGAAAATCCATGGACAGAGGAGCCTGGCAGGCTGTAGTCCATGGGGTCACAAAGAGTCGGACACAACTGAGCAACTGAGCACACACGCATGGACGAGTAGTTAAATTCATGGAAACAGAAAGCAGAATGTGGTTGCCAGGATCTGGGAGGAGGGGCAAATGAGAAAGTGTCGCTTGATACAGAGTTTCAGCTTTGCAAAATGAAAAATTCTGGAAATTGGTTGCACAACACCGTGAATATACTTAGCACTACTGAACTGTACATATAAAAATGGTCAATATGGTAGGTCTACTTTTCCACAGTTAAAAAATTTTTTTAATGAACAAACCCATTGATCCAGCAATCCCACTATTAGAAATTTGTCCTGTGATTATTTCATTGTGAAATGATGTACACATGAGGTTATTGACTCTATCATTATAACACCAGAGGATAGAAATAATCCAAATTAATCCAAATTTTATAATGGAAATTGGTTATATTATGCTCCATCCATGCACTGAAATACTATGCAAACATTAAAAAGAATATAACAATTGTATATATGTGTATAAAAAAGGAAGTATGAATATTGTGCTACCACTTACTTGTTTGTGCAGATTTCTGCAAGGCTCTCTAGGAGACTGTGAATGATGGTTGCCTCTGGGGAAGGGGACAGCAGACTGGAATGGGTGGCAGACTGGCTTAATTTTCACTGTGTACGATTCTGCATTTTTGAATTTTGTACTACATCATATTTTTTGTATTAAAAATGGTTTAAAAGAGAAAGATACTAATCTCATGGTTAAAATCTTTAATACCTGGCTCTCTAGTACTCTATTCTTGAACTTCCTGGCTTCTGACTCACTGGCTTCTATCTCACGACTTAACTGCTGAGATCCTGATCTTGTTTGCCTAATGAAAACTGTAATAATTACCTCATTTTAGTGGGCTTTTCTGGTGTTCACTACTGCTGTGTGTGTGTCTGTGTTAGTCACTCAGTCATGTCTGACTCTTTGCAACTCCATGGGCTGTAGCCTGCCAGGCTCCTCTGTCCATGGAATTCTCCAGGCATGAATACTGGAATGGGTAGCCATTCCCTTCTCCAGGAGATCTTCCCAACCCAGGGATCAAACCCGGGTCTCCTGCACTGCAGGCAGAGCCACTAGGGAAGCCCTCACTGCCGCTGACTAATTTACCAATGTTCTCTGTATGTCCAGTTGCTGAATAGCCAAATTCCCAGTCATACACCTCTCAGCTTTATTCCCCCAAAAGTCTACCCGACGGACAAAAGTACCATCTCCCCACCCACCTAGATAAAATAGATTTTAATCAAAAAGGGCATTATTTATTTTAATCCTTAAGCTTTCATCTTTAACACCTAATATATTCAAATAGTTCGTGGATTTTTAAAGGTCCTTTTATCACAAGATGCACATACTCTATCGAGAACTACAAACTTGATGATCAAAAGCCAACTTCCTCTCTCAAGAGCTGTCTTTCTCTGAGGAGAAAACAATACACTAAGTATTTCTCCTAATCATTATTTTAAAAAGCAACATCTGTTCACAGTGACAAAAAAAGAGCATCTGAATTTACATTATTGTTTTAAATATTTAAATCAACTTGCTACAAAATAGCTAAAGAATCAAGGAAAAATAGATAATCAAAACTTTGTTAAATATATAATTAAAATAAACACCCAGGCAAGCATGCACACACAGACTAGGGTCTTGTGTCAGTAAAGGAATCAAAAAAGGAAATCAAAGAACGTAAGCCAAACAGATGAAGGAACGGATGAGCTGCAGAGGGTACAGCGCTCACTGCCATGTTTTCCTCTGGCTCCGAGGCCTGAGTCCGCCATGTGGTGGATGCTCAGGAAAGACTTTCAGAATGATTAAAGGGAGATAATCTTTCATGTGAGCTTCCCTGGTGGCTCAGATGGTAAAGAATCTGCCCACAGTGTGGGAGACCTAGGTTCAATCCCTGGATCAGGAAGATTTCCTGGAGAAGGGAATGGCTACCCACTCCCATATTCTTGCCTGGAGAATTCCAAGGACAGAGAAGCCTGGCAGGCTACAGCCCATGGGGTCACAAAGAGTTGGACATGACTGAGCAATTAACACACACACAACCTCACTTTACAGGAGGCAGAGGAACTGCCAATTCCTTTCGGTTCCCAATTTTTAACATTCTCTGAATCCTACTTGCCACTGATCACATGTTCAGTCAGTTCAGTCACTCAGTCGTGTCCGACACTTTGCAACCCCGTGAATCGCAGCATGCCAGGCCTCCCTGTCTATCACCAACTCTCGGAGCTTACTCAAACTCATGTCCATCAAGTCAGTGATGCCATCCAGCCATCTCATCCTCTGTCGTCCCCTTCTCCTCCTGCCCCCAATGCCCACCCCCCCCAGCATCAGGGTCTTTTACAATGAGTCAACTCTTTGCATGAGGTGGCTAAAGTATTGGAGTTTCAGCTTTAGCATCAGTCCTTCCAATGAACACCCAGGATTGATCTCCACCCAGGTTGGATCTCCTTGCAGTCCAAGGGACTCTCAAGAGTCTTCTCTAATACCACAATTCAAAAGCATCAATTATTTGGCGCTTAGCTTTCTTCCTAGTCCAACTCTCACATCCATATATGACCACTGGAAAAACCATAGCCTTGACTAGACGGACCTTTGTTGGCAAAGTAATGTCTCTGCTTTTGAATATGCTATCTAGGTTTGTCATAACTTTCCTTCCAAGGAGTAAATGTCTTTTAATTTCATGGCTGCAGTCACCATCTGCAGTGATTTTGGAGCCCAGAAAAGTAAAGTCTGACACTGCTTCCACTGTTTCCCCATCTATTTGCCATGAAGTGATGGGACCGGATACCATGATCTTAGTTTTCTGAATGTCGAGCTTTAAGCCAACTTTTTCACTCTCCTCTTTCACATGATGGAAAAAGCAAGAGACTTCCAGAAAAACATCTATATTCTGCTTTATTGACTATGCCAAAGCCTTTGACTGTGTGGATCACAAGAAACTGTGGAAAGTTCTGAAAGAGATGGGAATCCCAGACCACCTGACCTGCCTCTTGAGAAACCTATATGCAGGTCAGGAAGCAACAGTTAGAACTGGACATGGAACAACAGACTGGTTCCAAATAGGAGAAGGAGTATGTCAAGGCTGTATATTGTCACCCTGCTTATTTAACTTATATGCAGAGTACATCATGAGAAATGCTGGGCTGGAAGATACACAAGCTGGAATCAAGATTGCCAGGAGAAATATCAATAACCTCAGATCACATGCTTCAGATAGCGGGAAAAAACATACCATTTTTTTAAACCACCCCCCAGATTCATGTCCAGAATCATCTTTGAAGGTGCCAAGGATGAGGATACCCTAACATGGGACCTTCTTTTATCTTTTCCTGATACAGTTTTTACTGATTGAATTGGGGGTGTTAATCACTTTGCAGAGTGGAATATGGCTTCTATTCCCATAATCCTAATGTAAATTTCCAATCTTTATAGACAGACACAAGCCATGTTAATACCCCAAATGTTTAGTGTATTCCAAGCATGAGCCATGATCTTCTTCCATACTAGAAAGATTTTAAAATTTCCATCTTGCTCTTAAAGTAAAAAACAAAACACTTTATGGGGAAAATGGAACTTATCTGTATTGTTTAATAAATTATTAGTCTGTTTAAAGTTTCTTGACAGCCAAACAAAATCCTGAAGAATTATTCTTGCAAGCCTACCTAGATGTCTGAAGGAAAAGTAAAAAGATTCCAAAAACTATAAGACTTATAGAAACATTTTTAAAAGAAATTTATAGTTTTGTTTTTTTTTTTAGTGCATATCCTCTAAGTACAACTTTTAGTGAGGTGTGATAACTAAGAAAGGATAGGGAAACCAAAGAGAAATATTTAAATGGAGAGTTAAAATATTTATCTTTGTTTTTTCTTTTAATATACAGTTTACTTTAAAAGTAAATTTGTAAAATCCTAAAATAGCAGTGTTTACATGTGTGACTGTCAAGTGAAGCACGGCAGGTGAAATGTGCATCGGGGTTGGAGACAGGAGACTAGGTTGCATGCCTGGCTCTGTATCTGCCTCACAGTGCAAACAGGGCAAGCCGCAGTCTTTCAGAACCTTTAAGTGGAAATAATGATATCTGAAACTTCTTTATGGAATTATTATGAAAATGAAATTACATACTTGAAACTGCCTTGCCTGTAAGCTCCTTGGGGCAGGGGGATATCTTACATTTTCTTCTTTGTAACTAGTTACTTGATTATTTAGCTCATGTATGAAAGAAGTAGAAAACATTATCTCAAGAAACTCATCAGTAACTCAGAGATCCAACTTTGAAAGTGAAGGAAGCTTTAGTAGCATCAGAAAAATCACCAGTATTTTCAGAAATTTATAAAGTTCTTATTTAAAATTCCAAAATTTATTTAATCTGTTACCAGCCTTATGAGATCAAAGTGAATACAAAATAAGAAAGTGCCTTTTGAACATGTGAAAGAGGTCATTTTAAAGGTAGGAAATTAGGTAAATGATAATAACATCTTTTTTATAAATATGCAGTGGTAGACTATTCTGTTAACTATACATAAGAAGCAATTTGCATTCTTTTCAGAAAAGCCATCTGACTACCAAGAACCTGCTATGTCTGTATCTTCAGTCAAGGGCCTTCCCTGGTAAGCTCAAGACTTACATATTGGACACTTCCTTCTGACCGTTGCTTATTCTGAATTTTCTGTCACTTACAATACCATGATCCAGCCGCTTTCCTAAATCACAAATCTAAACGTCAATTTAGACTCCTTTCCCTTATTCCATCCATATCCATTCAGACAGTTAATTTAGCATTTTGTACTTCCTTACTACCTCTCCTATATGTATTCTCTCCTTTCCATGGCCACTGCTTGGTTCGGTCTCCACATCTTATCTTGATCACTGAAATGGCATTCTGGTTGATGAGATGGTAGGAATGGAAAACAGAAAATTTTAATGGATATTTAAGAGAGAAAACCAACTGACAGAATACAGGAGGAAAATTAGGTTTGGGAGGAAAATAACAAATTTAATTCAGAACATGTTTAGTTGGAGGTAACTTGGGATCATCCAGGTGAAGATATTCCAAGTATGTGCATATATGAGTGTGCGCAAAGCTTAAGATAGAAGAGTGGGTTCATAGTGGACACCATGGATTTGGACGAAATATTCTCTCTCATGTCCTCCTGCTTCTGAAAAGCTTTTTCCAGATCATCTCAACCAACAGTGTTTGTTTCTTCCATTTAGTTGTAATCACACTGTTTGGACCTTTAGGTTCTCAGCCATGCCTTTTGTTGATGTTTACCACAACGAGTTTCCCAAATTAAGCTTCTAAAGAATTGCATATTGTGTGCGCACTCAGCGTGTCCGATTCTTTGCAATGCTATGGCCTGTAGCCCGCCAGGCTCCTATGTCCATGGGATTTTCCTGGCAAGAATACTGGAGTGGGTTGCCACTTCTTCCTCCAGGGTATTAGTACCCTTTAAAATACTTTATGCCTATGAATGTCCATGACATCTAGCACTGTGCAGCACATAGGAGTTTCTCAAAAGAGAGGAGGAGCTAAAGGGATAAATTTGAGTAAATTTTAGTAGCTTTAATAACAATGGTAATAAATATTTCCTAACACAGAGCCTGGCCCATAGTGGGCGCTGAATTAATATCTGTTAAAAATATTAAGATTTAACATCTCTCACTGCAATTCAAAACCTTGCTATCTCAATTATTTTCCAATTGGACATGCAACTAAAACTTGATCACAGATATATTTATTACACGTTTTTAAGGAGTCCAACAGTTGATAGTTTTATATAGAATCTGTTTCAGTGAAAAGGTCACTTATCAACAAGCCTAATCCATCGTAATCTACACATCCACAATACTTGCATACCCTACACTCTAACAGAATTTTGTATTATATACAGATTCACACTTTTACTTCCTTAGTGTTTTCCTCCAGTGTTCACACTCCCCCTTGTGTCTCCCAAATGCTCTGTGCTACTTTTTCTCTATCCCTTGGTTAAATCAGGTCAAAGACTTAACAATGTTTGGCATAAAAATTATTTTTAGGAAATGAAAGGAGTTGCTGACTAGTTCTGATGAAAAGCAAAAGAGCCAAAAGGCTCAGGCAAGATACACTCATGTTTTGGTTTTGGCTCTTGGCATTCAGACAAGAATGATTTTATGATTTCCAACGCTTGGAAAAGTTCAATATCTGACACACTGACATTTGACAACCAAGTTGACCCTTAGAAATCAGTGCTACTTCACATAACCACGTACAGATTAAAAGTAGAAATTTTGACTTGGGGAATACCATGAAAGCTATCACTTAAATTAAGCCTGAATGTGCAACAGACATGATGCTTTGAATAAAGAGATACACACTATTTGTTAACAATATTTTACAATACTATGGAGAAGGTAATGGCACCCCACTCCAGTACTCTTGCCTGGAAAATCCCATGGACTGAGGAGCCTGGTGGGCTGCAGTCCATGGGGTCACTCAGAGTCAGACACGACTGAGCGACTTCACTTTCACTTTTCACTTTCATGCATTGGAGAAGGAAATGGCAACCCACTCCAGTGTTCTTGCCTGGAGAATCCCAGGGACGGGGGAGCCTGGTGGGCTGCCGTCTATGGGGTTGCCCAGAGTCGGACACGACTGAAGTGACTTAGCATACAATACTAAATATTTACTACTTATCTCTGTGCAAGACCTAGAGCCAGGTGCTGTTTAACACATGGTCCTTGCCATAGTGTCAGAGGAGGACAATTGCTTATAGCTCATCAGGGTGTATAACTTGGTACAGTCTTTTCAGAAAGTCATTTGAAAGTGTTTCCCAGCATCAGTGAGTCAGTGCTTCCCAACAGGTGGCCAAAGTATTGGAGCTTCAGCTTCAGCATCAGTCCTTCCAGTAAATATTCAGGGTTGATTTCCTCTAGGATTTATTGGTTTGATCTCCTTGCTGTCCAAGGGACTCTCCAGAGTCTTCTCCAACACCAATTGGAAAGCATCAATTCTTCGGTGCTCTCCCTTCTTTATGGTCCAACTCTCACATCTGTACATGATTACTAGAAAAACCATAGCTTTGACTGTACAGACCTTTGTCAGCCAAGTGATGTCTCTGTTTTTTAATATGCTGCTAGGTTTATCATAGCTTTTCTTCCAAGGAACAAGCATCTTTTAATTTCATGGCTACAGTCACCATCTGCAGTGATTCTGGAGCCCAAGAAAATATAATCTTCCACTGTTTCAACTTTTTCCCCCATCTATTTGCCTTGAAGTGATGGGACTGAATGGCATGATCTTAGTTCTTTGAATGTTGAGTTTTAAGCCAGCTTTTTCACTCTCTGTTTTCACTCTCATCAAGAGGCCCTTTAGTTCCTCTTCATTTCCTGTTATTAGAGTGCTATTTCTCCTGGCAATCTTAATTCCAGTCTGTGATTCATCCAGCCTGGCATTTTGCATGATGTACTATGTATGTAAGTTAAATAAGCAGGGTGACAATATACAGCTTTGATGTAATCCTTTCCCAATTTTAAACCAGTCTGTTGTTCCACATCAGGTTCTAACTGTTGCTTCTTGGCCTGCATACAGGTTTCTCAGGACAGGAAAGGTGGTCTGGTATCCCCATCCCTTTCAGAATTTTCCCCACTTTGTTGTGATCCATACAGTCAAAGGCTTTAGCATAATCAATGAAGCAGAAGTAGATGTTTTTCAGAAATTCCCTTGCTTTCTCTGTGATCCAACAGATGTTCATAATTTGATCTCTGGTTTTTCTACTTTTTCTAAATCAGCTTGTACATCTGGAACTTCTTGGTTTACGTACTGCTGAAGTCTTGCTTGAATGATTTTGAGCATTACCTTGCTGGCATGTGAAATGAGCACGACTGTACAGTAGTTTGAGCATTCTTTGGCATTGCCCTTCTTTGGGATTGGAATGAAAACTGATCTTTTCCAGTCATGTGGCCACTGCTGAGTTTTCCAAATTTGCTGACAAATTGAATGCAGCACTTTAACAGCATCATCTTTTAGGATTTGAAATAGTTCAGCTGGAATTTCATCACCTCTAGTATCTTTGATACTTCCTAAAGCCCACTTGACTTTACATGCTAGGATGTCTGGCTCTAGGTGAGTGACTACATCATCATGGTTATCTGGGTCATTAAGACCTTTTTTATACAGTTCTTCTGTGTAGTCTTGTCACATCTTCTTAATCTCTTCTGCTTCTGTTAGGTCCTTGCCATTTCTGTCCTTCATTGTGCCCATCTTTGCATGAAATGTTCCCTTGGAATCTATAATTTTCTTGAAGAGATCTCTAGTCTTTCCCATTCTATTGTTTTCCTCTATTCCTTTGCATTGTTCGTTTAGGAAAGCTTTACCTCTCCTTGCTATTCTTTGGAACTCTGCATTGAGTTGGGTATATCATTCCCTTTCTCCTTTGTCTTTCACTTCTTTTCTCAGCTATTTGTAAGGCTTCCTCAGACAACCACTTTGCCTTCTTGCATTTCTTTTTCTTGGGGATGGTTTTGATCACTGCCTCCTGTACAGTGTTACAAACCTCCATCCATAGTTCTTCAGGCACTCTCTACCAGATTTAATCCCTTGAATCTATTCATCACCTTCACTGTATAATCATAAGGGATTTGATTTAGTTCATGCCTGAATGGCTGGGTGGTTTTCCATACTTCCTTCAATTGAGGCCTGAATTTTGCAATAAGGAGTTCATGATCTGAGACACAGTCAGCCCCAGGTCTTGTTTTTGCTGACTGTATAGAGCTTCTCCATCTTCAGCTGCCAAGAATATAATCAATCTGATTTCAGTACTGCCTTTTTGGTGATGTCCATGTGTATAGTTGTCTCTTGGGTTGTTGGAAAAGGGTGTTTGCTATAACCTGCATGTTCTCTTGACAAAAATCTGTTATCCTTTGCCCTGCTTCATTTTGTACTCCCAAGGCCAAACTTGCCTGTTACTCCAGGTAACTCTTGACTTCCTACTTTTGCATTCCAATCCCCTATGATGAAAAAGACATGTTTTTTTGGTGTCCTTGTATGTCTCATAGTACTGGTCAGCTTCAGCTTCTTCTGTTTAGTGGTTGGGGCATAGATTTTGATTACTGTAATGCTGAATGGTTTGCCTTGGAAATGAACCAAGATAATTCTGTTGTTTTTGAGATTGCACCCAAGTACTGCATTCTGGACTCTCTTGTTGGCTTTGAGGGCTACTCCATTTCTTCTAAGGGATTCTTGCCCACAGTAGTAGATATTTGAAGATATCAACTAAAGTTGAATATAAGCCTAAATTATGACACAGGAACCCCAGTCCTAGGTATACACCCAAGATAAATGACTTCATAAGTATAAAGCATGCACAAGAATGATCATGGTACTATGATTCCATTCATATGATTTTTTAAAAGAGGCAAAACTAATATGTAGTGATAAGTCAGAATAGTGCTTAACTTCTGTGGGAGCAATGACTTGGAAGAGTTTCAAGGGACACCACTGAGTTGCAGGAAATATATTTTCATATCAGTGTAAATATGGCATGAATGAAGAAAATTCAAGAAATAGTTAATGGAGATATTTAGCCCTCAAGCTGATAAAGAGAACACAGGAGGAGAATTAGGGTTGGGAGAATAATGAATTTAGTGCTGAACATGTTGGTTAACCGCATACGTAAAAAAGTGCTATACCCTGAGTATTTGTGATGTTTACTGAATATATGTTACACCTTAACAAAAAATTTTTTTAAATAAAAGTTTTCAACAGGACAAGAGAAGTCTGTAGAGTGTCAGTCCTCATCATTAGGCAGCCATGGCAGGGTTGAGGAGCAGGTGTCCAGAATTAACCCACACAATCCATTGATGTGACTTCATTCCCAAGCACCACTTTGAACATTAATCCCAAAGAGTGAATTTAACACAATGTAGTCCCTGCCCTGTTAAGTCTTACTGTTTAATGTGATCATAATATCAGTGAGGAATTAAATCTGCTATGCAAAATATTGCATGATGAGAAGATATTCAGTAAATATCTGTTAATGATCCTGTACCAAGTGAAAGGTACAGCCTACAAATGCCATAAGAATTGACAGGTTGGAGAAAATACTGTGCGCTGGCTGCTCAGATAGTTTCTTGAGAGATGTGGGAACTAAGCCAGATTCTAAAAGGTTGGGAACCAATGCAGGGTTGCAAGGGGTGGCCTCTGCAAGTGTTTGATCTGATTTCTTTTTAGTGGGAGTACCATAGTCTTTCAAGAGGCAACATAAGTAGGAGGATTATGGACAGCCATGACCTTGCATCATGCTTTGTGAATATGTTGCTAGTTTCCTAGCCATCTAAATATGGGAGACTCCATACTAAGAGGAGTAACATAAACAGAAGATCATGAGGGCTATGTGAACTATTAGATTGCAAAAGTAGTTTGGGCCCAAATTGCAGAGTGCCATGACTGCAGAACACATTCTGTATGCAATGTTAGATGAGAGCATGATATCCATGCTTTACAATTAAGTAGCACTGGGCCAATTGTATGACTAGCATTAGCAACAAAAATGCATCAGCAGCTTCTGGTTCTTTCAATGAGATGCCAAGCATCTGGATCTTTAGAAGTGGATTTCTGACTGCTTTCTTTCAGAACTTCTGTTATTCTGCAGATTCAACTTCTGTTTGGACAACTGAAGGAGGAAGGCTTATATACAATAGGTTAAAAAATTATAAGACTTGGGAATCTTAGACTTGTGAATCTTAGAAAATAAAGCTAGATGCCAATAGGAATAACCTCAAGGGTGTTTATTATGGAAGTAAAGTTGTTTTAAGCCAATAATTCAATATGCAAGATTTTTGCTGGCTTAAAAAAAAAAAAAAAAAGAGTTCTCAGGCAGTAAAATCATTGGTGTAAATACTACCCAAAACAGTTGGACAGTTCTTTGACCTTATAATCAAAGGTATCCACTATATCGGGGGAGGGGGGGGAACCATACCCAATGATTAATAGCTATAATTTGTGCATACATGAGTATTAACAGATTCTTGAAATATTTAATGAATCGTTACCTTGAAGAGCAATATTCGGGAGAAGTTGTCCTAAGTTCTCCTTTGACGTTACAAAGCAAACATTTCCTGTTTATTTATCTGTGGCTTACAAAATTTGACTATAATTTTTATTGTTAGCATAACCTTTGGTAGAATTCCATGGTGGCTCAGATGGTTAAGCGTCTGTCTACAATGTGGGAGACCTGGGTTCGATCCCTGGGTTGGGAAGATCCCCTGGAGAAGGAAATGGCAATCCACTCCAGTACTATTGCCTGGAAAATCCCATGGAAAGAGGAGCCTGGTAGGCTTCAGTCCATGGGGTCACAAAGAGTCGGACACAACTGAGCGACTTCACTTTCACTTTCACTTTGGTAGAAATAAACTGTTCCCTTATTTGATAGAATTATTAGGAATAGTGGTATGAAAGTAGAAATACTATTTCAAAGTTAGACATATGATGGATTTTAGAAGAAATAGAGAACACTGATCATTTGAAAATATTAATAATAGAGGTATAAACTCATCATTATAAATATATAAAGATATAGATAGAAATATATATAAATTTGTGTAGAATAAATATATTTATGTGCCTATTTCCTATCTCTAAAAGTACTTAGAAGCAATGACAGTCCAGTAGCAGTGAACACATACAGCACTGAGATCTTAGTTTTCAAATATCGTTCTCCTCTTAAAAGGGAACTAAATATCCTTTGAGAAATGGCTGATCCTAGAGTTGGAGCAACGGAGAAGGCAATGGCACCCCACTCCAGTACTCTTGCCTGGAAAATCCCATGGATGGAGGAGCCTGGAAGGCTGCAGTCCATGGGGTTGCTAAGAGTCGGACACGACTGAGCGACTTCACTTTCACTTTTCACTTTCTCTCATTGGAGAAGGAAATGGCAACCCACTCCAGTGTTCTTGCCTGAAGAATCCCAGGGACCGGGGAGCCTGGTGGGCTGCCGTCTATGGGGTCACACAGAGTCAGACACGATTGAAGTGACTTAGCAGTAGCAACAGCAGAGTTGGAGTGAAGAAAATGCAAGCTGAACGTGCAGTATATTCTTATGACAGAAAGTTTAAAAGTACATAAAGAATCTTAGGAACATGTCAAAAGGGTAAATGAGCCTTCTTGAAAGAGTTACACTGACCAAATCTGGGACAATTGAAGTATCAAAATGAATAATGGCAATGATGGATTATAACTCACTGAGTAGAATAAGAACTCATAAGTTCACCCTGATGGATGATGGATGGATTGATAGATACAGGAAAGAAGAGAACATTCTACCTTACAGTAGGAAGCCGACTAATAATTGTAGAAGAAATGATGGAATAAGAAACTTGCCATTTTGCAGCCATCATAGTAATAATTAATTTTGGGAAGAATCATCAGAGATGTAAAACTAGTAGGTGAAAATTTTAGCAGAGCAGGATACTTAAATGGAGGCGATGTAATCCCAGCTAAGCTACTTCAAATCCTAAAAGATGACCCTGTTGAAGTGCTGCACTCAATATGTCAGTAAATTTGGAAAACTCTGCAGTGACCACAGGACTGGAAAAGATCACTTTTCATTCCAATCCCAAAGAGGGGTAATGCCAAAGAATGTTCAAACTAGCATACAGTTGTACTCATTTCACATGCTAGCAAAGTAAAGCTCAAAATCCTTCTAACTAGGCTTCAGTAGTATGTTAACTGAAAACTTCCAGATGTACAGACTGGGTTTAGAAAGGGCAGAATAACCAGAGATCAAATTGCAAACATCTGCTGGGTCATAGGAAAAGCAAGGAAATTCCAGGAAAAAAAATCTGCTTCTTTGACTACGCTAAAGCCTTTTACTGTGAGGATCACAACAAATGGTGGGAAATTCTGAAAGGGATGGGAATACCAGACCTGTCTGCTGAGAAACCTGTATGCAGGTCAAGAAGCAACAATTAGAACCAGACATGGAACAACTAACTGACTGATTCCAAATTGGGAAAGGAGTACAACAAGTCTGTATATTGTCACTCTGCTTATTTAACTTATATGCAGAGTACATTATGTGAAATGTTGGGCTGAAAGAATCACAAGCTGGAATCAAGATTGCCAGGAGAAACATCAACAACCTTAGATAGGCCGATGATATCACTCTAATGGCAGAAAGTGAAAAGGAACTAAGGCGCCTCTTGATGAAGTGAAAGAAGAGAGTGAAATGGCTGACTTAAAACTTGACATTTAAAAAACAAAGATCATAGCATCTGATACCATCACTTCATGGCAAATAGATGGGTAAAAATCAAAACAGTGACAGATTTTCTTATCTTGGGCTCCAAAATCACTGCAGACAGTGACTCAGCCATGAAATTAAGTGTGCCTGCTCCTTGGAAGAACAGCAGATTAAAAGGCAGAGATAACACTTTGCTGACAGAGGTTCATACAGTCAAAACTATGGTTTTACCAGTAGTCATGTATGAATGTGAGAGTTGGACCATAAAGAAAGCTGAGTGCCAAAGAATTGATGCTTTCGAATTATGATGCTAGAGAAGACGCTTGAGAGTCTCTTGGACTACAGAGAGATCAACCATTCGATCTCAGTCCTGAATATTCATTGGAAAGACTGATGTTGAAGCTCCAATACTTTGGCCACCTGATGGGAAGAGCCAACTCACTGGAAAAGACCCTGATGCTGGGAATGATTGAAGGCAAAAGGAGAAAAGGGCAGCGGAGGATGAGATGGTTGGATAGTATTACCAACTCAATGGACATGAATTTGAACAAACTCCAGGAGATAGTGAAGGGCAGGGAAGCCTGGTATGCTGCAGTCCATGGGGTTGCAAAGAGCTGGACACGACTTAGTGACTGAATGACAACAAAGAGGATACGTAAATAGCCTCAGATTATCTCCCCATAGGGCCTTATTAATTTCGAGAAGAAAAACTAACTTTATAGAAAAGAAAGCTAGAAGTCACCAGCTTAACCAAGTGATAAAAGCTGAAAACATGAGTAATGGAACAAACTGACATCAGGTGTTCCTGATATGTGGTTTATATGCATATATAAAGCAGAAGTTCAACAATATTCAAAACATTTACACCAGCAAAATATTTGGGTGGGGATTTACTTTTGCTTCTGGTTTTAAGTAAACTGATTTTACCCAAAGATTTTTTTAGCTTATTATTACTATCAAATTTCTTAGATGTTTTATTCAGTTATATTCATGTAAATTTAGGAGTCCAGAATTCATATGCCCTGTAAGCTCTTTTCTCAAGTACAGCTCTCAAAATTGACAAGTTGCTATGTGGTCAGTTACTATTAAAGAAAACACTTTCCTCATTTTGGGGTATTTCCTAAATGTTCATCTTATTTTTTTAAAAAATCAGACAAAAATGTAACAAAAATCATATTTCCTGTTTTGCTTCTCTGCTAATAGAAAACAGTATATTTCAGTGCCCTTCTGAAGTAACTACATTTAGTTAACTAAATGTATCTTCTGTCTATCATTATAAGATAAAACCTTTTATCTTCATTGTATCGAAGTAGTCTATCCAATAATGAAAGAAATCTCTCTTAATTAATTTACCAACAGACAGAATGTACTTAAGTAGTTGCATGTATGTAAAGATTTATTATGCCTTCAAAGTATCTGAGCCTACACTACTGCATTAGTCCAGGATTATGTGATAGGCTTTCAGAAGAGAAGGTGGGGACTACTTTAAAGAGCTTCAAACAGTGTGTATCACATACACATTACATATGATAAATTATTTTGATAATGATATTAACTTCATCTGAATTTCTAAGTAGGTAAGGAGGCAAGTCTCATTGTAGTAATTTATAAAGAGAGTAATAAATAAATATATATGTACCTCATGCAGACAAATGAAAGCTGGAGTTGTAGATAAATCAACAAATCGCTCATCTTGGATGTTAATTGTGGGTGCAATGGCATAAATGGGGTCCTCTTGCGCCTTTCCACCTTTCTTCTCTTCCTCTTCTTGGTCTGTGTCTGTGGTACTGTCTTCCATTTTTCACAATTCTAAAATAAAATCATTCCATATTTAGCTATTTATGGATATCTTCAGTTATAAAGTAAAATTAATGGAGGATAGGATAATAAAAGCAATTGGAGTAATCTGTTCAATGAAATTCTAGGTCAGGAAACTTAGCTGCAATCACATTACTATAAAAGGCTGCTTTGTTGCAAAGATGCTCTCCATTGATACACTCAAAGCAATACTTCTGATTTTAAAGAGTAGATTATTTCACTAACTGGAAAAAATAATTAGTAACTAGAATTTAGGTTCCATGAAGGCAGAAAATAAACCTAATTTTGTTCACTGAGTATTGTAGTAGGCACTCAATTACTATTCATTGATTGGATTAATAAACAGAACCTTTATCCTTAAAATATAGCACAAAGTTAATTCAAATTACTTTTGGAAACATAAAAAACAACAGCCTGTGGCGCCCCACTCTGCCTTGGGCATGCACTTGTGCAAAAGGCCTCCGGGCTGATTGCCCGATACCCACACTGCCTGCTGCTGCCACTGCGAGGCCTGTATGCTTGTGCACCCTGACGCAGGCCGGTCTCCGTGCTCGTGTGCATATGCTCAACTCTTCCATCGGACTCCACTTACAAAACATAAGCTCAAAATAAAATTACTAGGTATTTCAAGCTGGTGACACCAGAACGTTAAGCCAAGTACTGGCCCCTCCAAAAGTGGGTCATTTTATCACCATACAGGTCACACATCCTTGAAACTAGCCCTGTTTATTGACCATTGATTTGCTCATGTAGTCAGGTGGACCTAGAGTCATTTCTAAAATGACCCCTGTGTTGGCTAGCAAGGTTTCTATTGGTTCACTTTGGTGGCATTGGGATGGCTGCTCCTCTGAGAGCTGGTAAGAGGCCTCCGTTGTATACTGCTACTGCTAAGTCGCTTCAGTCGTTTCCGACTCTGTGCAACCCCATAGACAGCAGCCCACCAGGCTCCCCCGTCCCTGGGATTCTCCAGGCAAGAACCCTGGGGTGGGTTGCCATTTCCTTCTCCAATGCATGAAAGTGAAAAGTGAAAGTGAAGTCGCTCAGTCATGTCCGATCCTCAGCAACCCCATGGACTGCAGCCTCCAGGCTCCTCCGTCCATGGGATTTTCCAGGCAAGAGTACCCGAGTGGGGTGCCATCGCCTTCTCCGGTGCATAGGAGAATGCCAATCTAACCTGCTCTTTTGATCTCCGCATATGTGAATGTGCACTTGACAGACGAGCTTTCTTCTCTTACTGGACAGGATCACTTCAAGTGTCATAATTTCTTTTTGCTTTAATTTTTTTTTAATTTTTATGCAATTTTAAAAAGTTACTCTCCATTTTCACTTATTACAAAATACTGGTTATATTCCTCATGTTGTATAATACATCCTTGAGCCTATGTTACTCCCAACAGTTTGTACCTCCCTGCTGGTAATCACTAGTTTGTCTATATATTTATGAGTCTATTTCTTTCATATTATATTCACTAGTTTGTTGCAGTTTTTAGATTCCACATATAAGTGATATCATATAGTATTTATCTTTTTTCTGTTTGACTTATTTCACTTAGTGTAATGCCCTCCAAGTCCATCTATGTTGCTGCAAATGGCAAAATTTCATTCTTTTTTTATGACTGAGTAATATTCCATTGAGTAGTATTCTGCATCTTCTTCATCCGTTCATCTGTTGAAGGACATTTAGGTTGTTTCCATATCTTGGCCATTGTAAGTAGTGCTGCAGTGAACGTTGGGGTGCATGTATTTTTTTGAATTAATGTTTTTTCAGATATTTACAAGGAATGGAATTGCTGGGTCAAATGGTAGTTCTATTTTTAGTTTTTTGAGGAAGCCCCCATTCTGTTCTCCACAGTGACTGTACCAATTTACATTCCCGTCAACAGTGTAGAAGGGTTCCCCGTTTTTCCACATCAATGCCAGATTATGTTACTTGTGGTTTTTTTTATGTTAGCCATTCTGACAAGTGAGGTGATATCTCATTGTAGTTTTGATTTGCATTTCCCTGATGATTAGCTATGTTGAGCATCTGTTCATGTGCATTTTGGCTGGCCATCTACATTTCCTCTTTGGTAAAATGTGTTTTCAGGTCTTCTGCCCATTTTTTGATTGTTTTATTTGATGTCAAGTTGCATAAGATATTTATATATGTTGGATATTAATCCCTTATTGGTCATATCACTTGGAAATATTTTCTCCCATTCAGTAGGCTGTCTTTTCATTTTGTTGATGGTTTTCTTTGCTGCACAAAAGCTTTAGGTTTAATTAGGTTCCATTTGTTTATTTTTGCCTTTATTTCCTTTACTTTAGGAGAGGATCCAAAAATATATTGCTGCTTTATGTCAAAGAGTGTTCTGCCTATGTAATTTTAAGGTTTTGTTGAGCACATATTGCCTATTATGTCTATGTTATCCCTACTCTGATGATAGGGATCCTCCTTCCTTTAATATGGAAAATATGTTCTAAAATATGAATCTAGATGGCATGGCAGGCTCTGATTCCTGAATTTATTAAAGTGGTCACAGGCATATCACTGATTCATTGTTTTCTCCTCTCTAAAATGGAAGTGATAGTAACTAATTTTTCTGTTTCATAAAGAAAATGCATATTAGATGTGATAATGCCTCTGGACCTCTAGCTTCCACTCTACCATCTCCACGTTTCTGCCACAGCCATAAATTGCACGTGCACTCGCCTTCCTCCTCTTGCTACAAAAACCCTTCACAGGTGTAGCATGCACTTCCATCATGAAGCACCAAATGTCTGGTTGTTTTTCTTTATGTGATATTAATAGTAATTGAGATTGTTTGGACTGCCCCTCCTTTAACACACACGTTTTTAATGCCATAATACAGTTTTTAAAAAAATAGTACCTGTTATTATTAAGGTATCACAACCTTAATCAGTTTATTGTTTAAGTCTTCAGGGAACTGGAAATGGCTTGATGACATATCTGCTGCTGCTGCTGCTGCTGCTAAGTTGCTTCAGTCGTGTCTGACTCTGTGCGACCCCAGAGATGGCAGCCCACCAGGCTCCCCCGTCCCTGGGATTCTGCAGGCAAGAGCACTGGAGTGGGTTGCCATTTCCTTCTCCAATGCATGAAAGTGAAAAGTGAAAGCGAAGTTTCTCATTCGTGTCCGACCCTCAGCGACCCCATGGACTGCAGCCTTCCGGGCTCCTCCATCCATGGGATTTGCCAGGCAAGAGTACTGGAGTGGGCGCCATCGCCTTCTCCTTAGGAAAGCAGCTAAAGGACACTAATGGAATTCTGACAGACATTGTCAGACAAATTCAACCATTAGAAAAGAAAGGGAGAGTAAGAACGGTAAAAAACACAATAGAGGCAAGTGCAAAAGTCTCATGTGAATTAAATATAAAACACTAATAAATCTAGTTAAATATAGAGACTGAAAGGCTTTAAGTAGATACCAAAGTTTAACAGACAAAAAAAATTCAAGGATTAGTTAATATAGCAAAGCCCATTGTACTAATATTATCATGCTGCAGTCAATATGAATTGAGAGCCATAAATAAAACAACAATATATACTCATAGGCCACAGTGATATAAACAAGAGAATATTTATAAAACGTCTAAATGCCTGGTGTAAGAACTACATAGCTATCAAGCATAGTGATTCTAGAGCCATATATCTCCATAATACCTAAATCAATTATGCAAATATTTATTGAGTCATTTTATGAAAATCAAGAGTCTACAAAGGTACAAGCGATTTATAGTCTAAAGAGGAAGGATGCAGGGAAATAATCTGTGTCATACAAGATAAAGTACAATCAGTCAGTTCAATTGCTCAGTTGCGTCCGATTCTCTGCGACCCCATGGACTGTAACATGCCAGGCTTCCCTGTCCGTCACCAAATCCCGGAGCTTGCTTAGACTCATGTCCATCAAGTTGGTGATACCATCCAACCATCTCAGCCTCTGTCATCCCCGTCTCCTCCTGCTTTTGATCTTGCCCAGCATCAGGGTATTTTCCAGTGAGTCAGTTCCTCGCATCAGGTGGCCAAAGTATTGGAGCTTCAGCTTCAACATCAGTCCTTACAATGAATATTCAAGACTGATTTCCTTTAGGATTGACTGACTTGATCTCCTTGCCGTCCAAGGGACTCTCAAGAGTCTCCTCCAGCACCATAGTTTGAAAGCATCAGTTCTTTGGCACTCAGCTTTCTTTATGGTTCAACTCTCACGTGCATACATGACTACTGGAAAAACCATAGCTTTGACTATATGGACCTTTGTCAGTAAAGTAATGTCTCTGCTTTTTAATATGCTGTCTAGGTTTGTCGTAGCTTTTCTTCCAAGGAGCAAGTGTCTTTTAATTTCATGGCTGCAATAACCATCTGCAGTGATTTTGGAGCCCCCAAAAATAAAGTCTGCCACTGTTTGCATTGTTTCCCTATCTATTTGCCATGAAGTGATGGGATCAGATGCCATGATCTTCATTTTTTGAATGTTGAATTTTAAGCCAACTTTTTCAACTCCTGTTTCACTTTCATCAAGAGACTCTTTAGTTCCTCTTTGCTTTCTGCCATAAGTGTGGTGTCAGCTGCTTATCTGAGGTTATTGATATTTCTCCTGGCAACCTTGATGCTAGCTTGTGATTCATCCAGTCCAACATTTCACATGATGTACTCTGCATATAAGTTAAATAAGCAGGGTGACAATATACAGCCTTGACGTACTCCTTTTCCTATTTGGAACCAGTCTGTTGTTCCATGTCCAGTTCTAACTGTTCCTTCTTGATCTGCATACAGATTTCTCAGGAGGCAGGTAAGGTGGTCTAGTATTCCCATCTATTTAAGAATTTTCCACAGTTTGTTGTGATCCACACAGTCATAGACTTTAGTGTAGTCCATGAAGATAAAATAAACCTAAATAAAAAGCAGTTTTCTTAGAAATGTAGGTAAGGCTTAAAAAGAAACTTGTATCCTAGAATTTAGATTTTAATCTGTATGTATTGGGAGCCATTACATTTTTTGCAGAGAAGTGTTATCTGAATTTGTAAAGATGTTGCTGGCAGTGAGAAGAATGGTCTGGAAAGGGTGTGAATTTGGAGGCAAGGAGACAATTTAGAGGCTTTGAGCCAGTCCCTGTGCTATGGGTAGCAGATGGATGCCATAGTGAGCAAAACCAGACAAGTCCCTGGCCTCAGGGAGGTTCACAGACTGGTGAGCAAGATGGCAATTAATCACAGAATCACAGAGAGAAATATAAAAATTATGAGTAACTGAAGGAGATGCTGTGAAAGCATGGATGCAGAAGCAGGGTTATGGGCAACTACATGTTCCCAGTGAGTGCCATTCGCAGGGAAAGGTCTGCAGGGAAGCAACCCTGACTGGAAGGTGAGGTACTGAGAGCAGTACCAAGGCAGCACCATGCTACATGGTAGGAGTCCAGAGGAGAGAGGCCGTGGCTGTATGAAGGGAAAGGACACGTACTGAGCTTTGACACAGAAAAACAAAAGGCCGCTACAGGAGGAAAGAAGAAAAGTAAAAGCTTTAGTCCCATTGCAGAAGAACACTCAACTCCTCTATTATTCACACTTCACTTTGGGGCTAAAAGACAGAGCCAAAATAGGAAGCTTCCCAGAGAATAATTAAGCAATACACATTGCAGGGCATGCCTTGTTTTGTAAGATACACCACTACTTCCTCTTCCCTAAAGCTAAAGAGGTGATCATTTTGTTTTGATCTTGAACTGTTCAGGAAATTTGTCTTGACATTTACAAGAAACACATGCAAAAAACTGAAAACCCTGCACACCAGAGAATGGGCAGGATACACAAATGATATGACTTTGAAGGTAAAATGGCAATGCTTGTTTCAAAATAGATGTAGCAGGAAACCACCATATTGCCTTTTGATATCACTAGTCACTAACAGGCATACATTTTGCTTATCTTAGAATAGTGAGGTGTATTGTAAAGTCAAACTAGTATTTCTTTGTCCCACACAGAACCTGGGCATTATTTTTCATAATTTAGCATTTTTAATTGCCCTGGAAACATAATCACATGCTCCTTTCCCCATCACCCACTGCTATAAAAGGTTAGTTACATAAACATTTCTATAGTAATTCAGAGCTAGACCCCTTGGAGGACGGGAAAAGTCTGGGACACCTAATTTTTTGTTGTTTCAGTTTCCTATATTTATTAAAAAACATAGAAATGTCAAAATGGGGTTAAAAAACTGTGGTATATTTAAAGTTGTAGGGCAAGTGCCTCTCAATCCTGTCAGTGTATCTCTGTGATTACACATGTATGCTCTTTTGAAGGTAACGTTAAAGTCTACACTGAAGGCTTTTCTTTCTGAGAGGCCCCTGGTCCACAGTGTAACAGGCTCAGAATACTGGGCAGCCAACCCAACATGCAGCCTGCAGTCACCTCGGATCCAATTTACTCAACAATAACAACAAGATCATTATCAGATATTAAGACATTGGCAGTCTTAAATGCAACAAGTACAATTATTGAACTTATTCATGTCTAGGTATGTTATTCTATGTACAATTATATAATATCCTTTAGTACCATGCAAAAACAAGATTATACTTGAAACTTTTTTATTAATAACATATAGATACAGATTTCATGTCATGTTTTTAAGAAGAGGGAATAGAAAAGCTTTGTCATTCAAAGACCCAGCAAATCAAACCACAGCTTCTTTCTGTTCCTAAAAAAAAAAATGAGAAAGAAAAAGAGCCACTCAAAAAAGAATCTTGGAAAAAAACCCACAAAAAGCCATTCTTGTACAGAAAAAAATAAATAAAACCACTGCAGTCAGTAGCAGAGAAGGCAATGGCACCCCACTCCAGTACGCTTGCCTGGAAAATCCCATGGTCGGAGGAACCTGGTAGGCTGCAGTCCATGGGGCTGCTAAGAGTTGGACACGACTGAAGCGACTTAGCAACAGCAGCAGCAGTCAGTAAATAAAATCTGGTTCATAATCAAAGTGTTAAACTAACAATGTGGCTTGGACATCCTTTAATTAAAAACATTTCATACACTTAAAACTCTTGAGAGGAAGCTCCAAGTGCATATCTAAACTTTAAAGTAAATGTTCACAGTATTAGAGAGTTAAGTCTTAAATGATAATATATGTGTAATCAATGAGGAGGGCTTCCCAGATAGCTCAGTGGTAAAGAATCTGCTGGTCAATGCAGGAAACATGGGTTTGATCTCTGGGTCTAGAAGATCCCCTGGAGAAGGAAATGGCAACTCACTCCAGGATTCTTGCCTGGGAAATCCCATGGACAGAGGAACCTGGCGAGCTACAGTCCATGGGGTTGCAAAAGTCGTACATGATTCAGTGTCTAAACAACCACCACGACCAGTGAGGAACTAACTGCCCATGATCATAGAGAACCCAGGACTCTTACAGGATGAGCTCCCTTCTCTGGGATGGAAAGATGCTGAGAGAGCTCTAGTCCCACTCCCAACTCATTTCATAGTTCTATCACTTCCTCCTGAACACTCCCCGCACCCCACAAACACAGATATAAGAAAAGCTATCCTTTCTTTAAAGCTTCCTGCTTTCTTCTTAGAAATCTGCACTGCTAAAAGGAGCTCTATGTTACTCATTTCTGAGTGGGTATAACATATTGGGTTGTGATGGTGAGTACCATCTATGTAGAAAAACTGTCATAGAAACAGTTCTTCTACATAGATGTGAAACTGACATAATTTTTGTCTCTAACATATCCTCCTGATTGCCCCCATTAGCATGCAGCTACTCTTGCCCAGTGGTCACTTACCTGTGCACCTAATTATAAGAACATTTATATAGTCCCTTACTATTTAAACAAAACTTTCCCTCATATTGTTTTACTTAATCCTTACAACAGCCATGTTCCATAAGAATAATTATCTTCATTTCATAGGTGAGGGAATTGAAGGTCAGAGAATATAAATGGTGTGACTAAGATCAGACAGCAATAAACGACAGTATTTATTCAAACCCATGTTTACTGCTCTAAATCCCTTACCCTTTTGCATTTTGCTCTGTGGGACACTTGCCATGGTCCTAGCAAAGCTCTTGCCCCTAGGCCTCCAGTAGTGGAAAGCAGGGTCAAGAACACAGGCTGATGGAATTCAACTTCTGTAGCCACAAAGGTGTAAGGCTAGGATGCCTTTGGGAAAGAGCAGGCCAGCAGAGTATAAATCAGAAACAAATTAATGCTTGTAGAGCAGTGATTGTCAGTCCAAAAGGCCTTAAGACTGATCTGTGTAAAACCATGGGCTATAGAACTTGTTGTTATAGTTACAAAGCAAAGGAATGCCTTCACATATACGAAGTATGACAAGAAATGCTGGATCTTACATCTGCAATAATTTACAATCAATCTACAAGTCCGGTCAGGCTTCAGAAATTCAAAGAGTGCCTGAGAGTTCCTATTGATCTCCCTAATAGTTTCCAAATAATTTAGTATTAAGCAGAGACTGAGTATCAAAGCCTGTGGGAGGTATGAAATGCCCAAGTATTTCTGGGCATTTCTGCCATCTTCTGCCATCTTCTGCCAGTCTCCCAGAAGGTCTGTTAAACAGAGATTCTTACATATGTGCATACAACCTAAAATCTTCACATTGTAGGCCATTCCTCACTCTTGCTATGAAAATGTCCATGGTTTTCAAATTCTATTATCTTTGCTTGAATTAAAAAAACATGATACCAGAAAGCACATTCATAACATTCCAACATTTGTCTGTCCTATCTAATCAGACCATTGCCTTGCATACGTCTTCTGTCATTTACACCTGTTCTCTTCCCCATGTCACAGTCAGGAGAATCTGTGTGTCTGCATGGGTCTGTTTCCTTAGCAAAGATGTTCATGAAATATGGGACTGTCACTGCCTCTGATCTGCCAAAGCCCAGGTCTCTCCCTTCTTCTCCTCTCTGTCCTCCCCCTTCTTCTGTTATTCCATCTAAGACTGGGATGAGTGTCTTTTACTTAGTCTACCAGGATGACAGCATGGGCTAATGGATCGACTACTTGGAAGTTCCTCAGTGTGGGCTTATCTCATTCCTCCCCTCCTCCTGTATAACCCTGGGCAAGACATTCAGCCTCTAAGTGGCTGTTTCCTTAACTGGAAGATGATTTAAGAGTTGTTGCGAAGATAAAATGGGACAGTGTATGTAAAGTCTCTGCCCAGATTCAGCAGATAGTCCTCAATAAATGGCAGCCTCCTCCCATCTCTGCCTGGTTCCTCTGCTTTCATATACAGTATACCTTGGATTATTTTTATAGGGAAAAAAATAAACAGAGGTCAGCCTGGGACTGGACCAAATTATTTCAGGAATCTATGGTCTGGAAAAGGCGACCTGGGTCCTCTTTAGCATGATTTTGTCCCAGAGCTCTCCTTAGGATTTGGTGTGAGAGTCCTGGTAAATCTAATCTTCAAATCCCACTGTGAGATGTTTAAATCTAAGATAAGAAAGACTATGTAGGATATTGGGTACTGGAGAAACAGAAAGGGAGCAACTAAAAATTTTAAAAGTCCTTAGAAAGAATATGTGTCAACTCTGAGTCATGGAAGAGCCAACTTTTTTTTTCCCTAGATTTTATTGGTATTTATTTTTGGCTGCACTGGGTCTTTGTTGCTGTATGTGGGCTTTCTCTAGTTGCAGAGAGCAGGGTCTGTTCTCTCATTTGGGTGCACAGGCTTCTCATTGCAGCGGCTTCTTTTGTTGCAGAGCATGGGCTCTAGGTGCGTGGGTTTTAGTAGGCGTGGTGTATGGGCTCAGTAGTTGTGGCTTGCGGGGCTTAGTTGCTCTGTGGTATGTGGGATCTTCCTGGACCAGGAATCAAACCTGTGTACCTTGCATTGGCAGGCAGATTCTTAACCACTAGACAACCATGGAAGCCCTGTGGAAAGAGCCAACTTTTCAGATAGTAAGTAAAGCAAGCAAGTTCCTTCTCCCATATTTAGAAATTTCACAGATTTCTATTTTCATTGCATGAGTATTTCCTGTTCACAGGTTTCCTCTGGTCTAAGGCAGATCTCTACTGTTGTCTTCCTCTCCCCAGGCAGCATCCCTTACTCAATTTCTTTCCTTCCTCTAAAAGCAAAGGTTTTTACATTGCTTATTATAGGGTTAGAAAAGCTGCTGCTGCTGCTGCTAAGTCGCTTCAGTCGTGTCCAACTCTGTGAGACCCCATAGATTGCCTCCCACCAGGCTCCTCTGTCCCTGGGATTCTCCAAGCAAGAACACTGGAGTGGGTTGCCATTTCCTTCTCCAATGCATGAAAGTGAAAAGTGAAAGTGAAGTCACTCAGTCGTGTCCGACTCTTAGCGACCTCATGGACTGCAGCCTACCAGGCTCCTCCGTCCATGGGATTTCCCAGGCAAGAGTACTGGAAAAGCAGAGACATTAATTGCCAACAAAGGTCTGTCTAGTCAAAGCTATGGTTTTTCCAGTTGTCATGTATGGATGTGAGAGTTGGACCATAAAGAAAGCTGAGTGCTGAAGAATTGATGCTTTTAAACCATGGTGTTGGAGAAGACTCTTGAGAGTTCTTTGGACTGCAAGATCAAACCAGTCCATCCTAAAAGAAATCACTTCTGAATATTCATTGGAAGGACCGATGCTGAAGACGAAGCTCTAATACTTTGGCCATCTGATGGGAAGAGCCAACTCATTAGAAAAGACCCTGATGCTGGGAAAGATTGAAGGCAGGAGGACTAGGGGACAACAGAGAATGAGATGGTTGGATGGCATCACCGACTCGATGGACATAAGAGTGAGCAAGCTCCAGGAGTTGGTGATGGACAGGGAAACCTGGAGTGCTATGGTCCATGGGGTCGCAAAGAGTTGGACACAACTGAGCAACTGAACTGAACTGAACTGATAGGGTTAGAAGAATATTTAGCAAGATAATCTTCCTATTGTACGTTGGAAGAAGAAATTAAAAATAAAATAAATCAAAACACCTTCTGAGCTGGGGAACAAGGAGAGGTGGTGAGGAATCAAGCTGGCATGGTCCCCTGAGGCACTCTGTCCACTCATGATCAAGCTCAGGAAATGAGACAGTGAAACTTGGACTTTGCAGGACATCAGAGGGATAATGTGCCTCTCTTGCCAAATAGGACTTGGGGAAAGTGACAAGTTTCCAGAGCCATCATCAGTCCTACCCTTTCATGTGATAAAGCAGAGAGGGTTGAAGAGATCTTAGAGTGGAGTGGGAGAGGTGTTGAGGGTGACCGGGAGTGCTGCACCCCAAGAGCCCTTGGTGTTATGATGAGAAGACGTTACTTCAGAAAGTTCTGTGGATCATACATTTGAGCATCAAATGGGGATGTAGGATTCTCAGAAGATGCCAGCATGGAAGCCCACATAGGGGACCCAGGTGGATACACATCTCAGGAGGAATCAGCATGGTCAGACACCACTAACTAGACAGCCACCCTGAACTATAATGCTACCTAACAACTCTGAACTTGGGTCTCATGCTCAGGAGTAGGAGAGGAATGGGGAAACATGAATTCAGTAAATTAAAAAAAAAACAGCTTTATTGAGGTATATAATTTATGTTAAAACTCATTGTAAGTATACATTTGATGAGTTTTTACAAATATGGACAGGGTGTGATCACTGCCATGTACATTCCCATTGCTCTAAAAGTTTCCTTGTGCCCCTTTACAGTCAGTGCTCCTTCCCTTTATGTCCCCTCCATCTCAGGTACCTGGAAACCACTAGTAGTTTTGCCTTGTCTAGAATTTCATGTATGTAGAATCATATATGTTTCTGGCTTCTGCTGCTGCTGCTGCTGCTGAGTCATATCAGTCGTGTCTGACTCTGTGCGACCCCATAGACGGCAGTCCACCAGGCTCCCCCGTCCCTGGGATTCTCCAGGCAAGAACACTGGAGTGGGTTGCCATTTCCTTCTCCAATGCATGAAAGTGAAAAGTGAAAGTGAAGTCGCCCAGTTGTGTCTGACTCTTAGCGGCCCCATGGACTGCAGCCTACCAGGCTCCTCCGTCCATGGGATTTTCCAGGCAAGAATACTGGAGTGGGTTGCCATTGCCTTTTCTGTTTCTGGTTTCTATCATTTAGCATAAGGTTTTTGAAGCTTACATTACATTACATTGCTATGGATATCAATATTTCATTTCTTTTATTGCTTAATGATACCCCATTGTATAAATACACCATGATTTATTTGCCATTCTCCATTTGGTAGATGTTTATTTCTCTTTCCTGGCTATTATGAATACAGTTGCTAAGAATATTTAAGTACAAGTCTTCATGTGAATGTATATTTTGGGTAAACACCTAGGAATGGAATTTCTGGGTCAAATGGTAAATTATGTTTGATTCTATAAGAAACAGTCAAATGGTTTTCCTAGATGGCTGTCCCATTTTATACTCCTACGAGCAATGTATGAGGGTTCCCACTGCTCTACATCCTTGTCAATACCTGGTATTGTCAGTATTTTTAGTTTTAGCCATTTTGGTAGGTTTGAATAGTATCTAATAATTTTGTGGTTCAATTTGCATTTCCATAATGACTAATTATTTTGAGCATTTTTTTGTGGGCTTAGTTGCCATTTACGTATCTTCTTAGTTTACATGTATGTTCAATTTTTTTTTTTGCTCATTTAAAATAGTTTTTCAATCATTGTAACAATTATTTGCATATTCTGGATACAGTCCTTTTTTAATTTTATTTTTAATTGGAGATTGGATACAAGTTGCTTATTAATGTTTTATAAATATTTTCTCTCAATCTTTCCTAGTCTCTTCATTCTGAAAAGCAAAACTTCTGAGTTTTGAGGAAATCCAATTTATAATTTTTCCTTTTTTAACTCATGCTTTTTGTATCTTAAGAAATCTTTGTCAAACTCGAGGTCACAAGATTTTCCCTATGTTTACTTCTAGAACTTTTATAGTTTAGCTCTTCTATTTGCAACTTTTAACTATTTCAAATTTTTGTGTATGCTGTGATGTAAAGGTTAATGTTCTTTTGGAGGAGGGATGGAGAGGCATATGGGTATTTAAAGTTTCAGCACATTTGTTGGGAAAAGTCTCCTCCTCCCATTGATGTATTATAATTATAGTAGCTCCTTCCTCAAAAATTAACTAACCAGATATTTTTAGGTGTATTTCTATAGTCTCTATTCTGTCCCATTGATTTAAATGTCTCTCCTTACAGTCATACAACATTGTGTTGATTATTGCAGTTTTAAAAAAGTCTTAAAATTAAGTAGGATAAGTCCTCAAACTTAGCTCTTTTTTCAAAATTGTTTTGGCTATACTTGGCATTTTACATTTCCATTTACATTTTAGAAGTAACTTGTCAATTTCTATTTTTTAAATAGAATTTAAAATAGAAGCCAGCTAAAATCTTTGACTGAACAATGAATCAATAATTAGTGTGAGTGATATGCCATCTTGAGTCTTATTTTCCTTGAATATGGTAATTCACTCCACTTAGATCTTCATTTTCTCTCAGCAGTGCTTCATGGTTTTCAGAAGATAGGTCTTGTATATATTTCATTAAATTTATCCCTAAGTATTTCACATTTTGTATTTTATTGTAAATGGCACTGTCTTTAAATTTCAATTTCCAAATGCCATTTTTGGCCCTTAGAATTGATTTTTTTATTGACCTTGTTTCTTGTAAACTTGTAAATTAATTCAGTTAGCTTTGTATAATAGTCCTTAGAATTTTCTACTAAGATGATCATGTCTGCATATAGACAGTTTTACTTCTTTCTGTCCAATGTAGATGGCTTTCATTTCCTTTTATTGCCTTATTATAACATTTAGGGCCTCTGGAACAATCAAGTGGTGAGAGTACCCAGCTGTGCCTTGTTTGAGATCTTGAAAAATCATCCAGTCTTTTATGGTGAAGTATGGCACTGAGTCGGAGAAGGCAATGGCACCCCACTCCAGTGTTCTTGCCTGGAAAATCCCATGGATGGAGGAGCCTGGTGGGCTGCAGTCCATGGGGTCGCATAGAGTCGGACACAGCTGAAGCGACTTAGCAGCAGCAGCAGCAGCATGGCACTGAGTGTGTGTTTGTCATGAATGCCTGTATTAGGTGGAGGAGATTCCTTCACTTCCAAGTTTGTGGAGGGTTTTTAATCAGGACTAGGTATTGAATTTTGCTAAATGTTTTTTTTTTTTAATCCATTAAGATGACCATATTTTCCAACATGATGCTGGAACAACTGATCTTTAACATCCTTATGTAAAAAAATGTTCCTCACCTCATACTCTAACTAATTTATAAAAACTAACTTGAAATGAGGCATAGGCCTAAATGTAAATCCTAAAAGTAAAAAAACTTCCAAAAGAAAATGTAGAGGAGAATCTTTGCAACCTTGGATTTGGAGAAAGTTTTGGGGTTTTTGTTGTATATTTTTTTGTTTTTAGATGGGTGAGTTTTACTTTGTGTGAATTATACCTCAAAAAACTTGACTTTCGGAGAAGGCGATGGCACCCCACTCCAATACTCTTGCCTGGAAAATCCCATGGACAGAGGAGCCTGGTAGGCTGCAGTCCATGGGGTCGCTAAGAGTCGGGCACGACTGAGCGACTTCACTTTCACTTTTTACTTTCATGCATTGGAGAAGGAAATGGCAGCCCACCCCAGTGTTCTTGCCTGGAGAATCCCAGGGACGGGGGAGCCTGGTGGGCTGCTGTCTATGGGGTCTCACAGAGTCGGACACAACTGAAGCGACTTAGCAGCAGCAGCAGCAACAAACTTGACTTTAAAACAAACCAAAGCAAACAAAAAGATCTAAACATACACAGAATACTGAAATGTAAACTATTATAACAAAGGGAAAAAATTTAAAAATAACCAAAAATAAAAAATAGATTCTCCACAAAGGAAGTAAATTAGACAAATAGAAGACTTCTCATTAGCAAAAACTGTATTTCTTCAGAGATACTGAGAGACAGTGCTTGTGTGCATGTCACTGAGTCGTGTCTAGCTCTTTCTGACTCCATGGACTGTAGCCCACCAGTCTCCTCTGTCCATGGAATTTTCCAGGCAAGAATACTGGAGTGGATTGTCATTTCCTACTCCACTCCAGGGAATCTTCCCGACTCAGGGATAGAACCTGTGTCTGCATCTCCTACATTGGCAGGCAGATTCTTTACTACTGAAGCCACCTGGCAAGCCCACTGAGAGACAGTATATGTCAACTAAGTTATTACTTAAGAGTGAGGGTAAAATAAAAACACTTCATAGTCTGAAGAAATTACTCAGAGACTCTCAAACAAAAATAAATCTAGAAGGAAAGAGATGAGCAAATAAATTGGTAAACTTTGCTAAATTTAAATAAGCTTTAAATATAAACAGCAATAATAATAACTAGTTGCTTGGCTTCAAAAACAAGGTGGAACTAAAAAGCACAAGACAATAAATGACATGAAAGATAGAAGGGAAAAGACTTATGTTAGAGAATTCTATTATTTGAGATGAAGATAGAGATATTGATCGATTAGACATTTGTTAAGTTGAGTATGTGAAAAAGTTAAGGATAATGATTAGAAGAAAATAGCCTTTCAAATTACTATAGAGGCAAAGGATGAACAAAGAAAAACATTTAAACTAAAGACATGAATGAAGAAAAGCAGGAACAGCAAGAACAACAAAAAAGGCACAAAAAGGCAAGGTTAATAGAAAACACAAAGTAAGATGGTATGAATAAGTATAAATGTAAAAGTAATTACAAAAAAGTAGGTAGATTCAATTTACATGTTAATACAGGTTCTTGAATTAGATTTAAAATATCTGTCTATATTCTGTTTATAAGAAACAAGTCCCAAATATAATGTCACAGGTTTGAAATAAAAGGATGAAAATATTATTATTAGATTAGAATATGTATCAAGATAGAAAGCAGCACTAGAGGGATATTATTTAATGACAACAGTTTTATTGAAAAGTAGTATTAATCCTGACCCTGTACACAACTAACAGTATTGCCTCAAAATATGTAAAATGTAAATGAAATTTCTACTCAAAAGTATATGTTAATGGTACTGCAATGTGAATGGTTGCAACACTATTGCTGCTTTGTAGAAGTGCAGTGAAGAGTTAGCACATACAAGAACTCTAGCCTAAAGTGAGCTTTTAAAGTTTTTCTAAGTTAACTTTCTGTTTGCAATAAATATTGTCTTAGACAAACACACACACACACATATTGCTTTAATGTATACCCTGAGAATCTTCTTCAGATATTTGTGAACTAGATGATTTCTCAAAGTGTTTAATGTGAGAGAAATTTGACTACATTAAGTAAGAAGCATTTTCCGGTACATCATCTGCATGAAAACAAATAACATGGGATTTCAAATGGGATTACCTACATATTCATTAACTACTTCTTAGTATTATAGTTATTACTCTAGATAATAATAAACTCTATTATTGAGTTTATTAAGATTTTGTAAGAAGAACAGAAGTTGTAAGATATATTTATTTCAAAAGTTTATAATTAAGTTAGCAAATTCCTAGGGCACCCCTCACTTAAAGTGAATTCCAGAATCCTTTCTGTAGGTTACATTTTTTTTTTTTTTTTTCTGAAAAGTCTCCAATGCCCTCTGCTGTTCATTTATTGAATTTTTTGTTGAAGTATCAGATGGTAAAGGGAGAAGGAAATGGCAACCCATTCCAGTACTCTTGACTGGAGAATCCCGTGGACAGGGGAGCCTGGTGGGCTGCTGTCCATAGGGTTGCACAGAGTCGAACATGACTGAAGTGACTTAGCATGCATGCATGCATAGGAGAAGGAAATGGCAACCCACTCCAGTATTCTTGCCTGAAGAATCCCAGGGACAGAGGAGCCTGGTGGCCTGCCATCTATGGGGTCGCACAGAGTTGGACAAGACTGAAGCAACTTAGCAGCAGCAGCAGCAGCAGCAGATGGTAAAGAATCTGCCTGCAATGCAGGAGACTTGAGTTTGATCCCTGGGTCAGGAAGATCCCCTGGAGAAGGGAATGGCTACTCCAGCATTCTTGCCTGGAGAATTCCATAGACAGAGGAGCCTGGAGAGCTACAGTTCACAGGATTGCAAAGAGTCAGACATGACTGAGCGACTATTGCTTATAGCTGATAATGTGTTAATTACTGCTGTACAGCAAAGTGATTCAGTTATACATCTATATATATACATTATTGATATATATATATTCTTTTCCATTATGATTTATCATAGGATACTGAATACAGTTCTCTGTGTTTTACAGTAGGATCTTGTTATTTATCCATTCTTATATAAAAGCTTACATCTGCTAACCCCAAGCTCCCACTCCATCCCTCCCCCTTGGCAACTACCAGTCTGTTCTCTATGTCTGTGATTCTGTTTCTGTTTCATAGATAGTTTCATTTGTGTCACATTTTAGATTCCACATATAAGGGAAATCATATTTGTCTTTCTGTATTTGACTTACTTCACTTAGTATGATAATTTCTAGCTGCATTCATGTTGCTGCAAATGCCATTTTTTCATTCTTTTTTATGGCTGAGTAGTGTTCCTCTGTTTATATGTGCCACATCTTCTTTATCCATTAAATCTGTGGATAGACATTTAGGGTTGTTTCCATGTCCTGGCTATCATGAATAGTGCTGCTATGAACATAGGGGTGAATGTATCTTTTTGAATTATAGTTTCATCTGAATATATGTCCAGGAGTGGGATTGCTGGATCATATGGATAATTCTTTTCTGAGGAACTTCCATAATGTTTTCCACAGGGGCTACACCAATATACATTCCCACTATCAGTATAGGAGGGTTCCTTTTTCTCCACATCCTCTCGAGCATTTGTTATTTGTAGATTTCTTAATAATGACCATTCTGACTGGTATGAGGTGGTACCTCATTGTAGTTTTGATTTGCATTTCTCTAATTATTCGTGATGAGCATCTTCTCATGTGCCTATTGGCCATCTATCTGTATTTCTTCTTTGGAGAAATTTCTATTTAGGTCTTCTGCCCAGTTTTGGATTGCATTGTTTATTTTTTGTTGTTGAGTTGTATGAGCTGCTTGTATATTTTGGAAACTAAGCCCCTTTGTTGCATTGTTTGCAAATATTTTGGAAACTAAGCCCTTATTGGTCACATTGTTTACAAATATTTTCTCCTAGCCTGTAGGTTTTCTTTTTGCTTTTGTGACAGCCTGCTGTGGCTGTCCACACATGATTTTTGTGACTGATATCACTCAGAGCATCTTATAAGATGGAAGACAGGTGCTGATTTCATGCAAGTATCATCTGTCATTCATAGGGTGTAAGAGTTGTAGAGCTCTGCAGCTAATAAAACCTAACTGGCATTTTTAAAATGCTGTAATGAAATTACTTATAATAATACTTATCCTTGTATGTGACCTTACAATTGTGAGTTATTGGATCTTCAAGCACAAATCTTTTTTTTTTCTTTCTTTTTATTTTATTTTATTTTATTTTTAAACCTGAAACACTGTTAAGCACAAATCTTTTAAGTTTCTTATTTCTGTAGCACGAGGCAAGTAAATTTCCCTTTTTTAAAACTTGAGAGAGATCCCTTTCTGAATAGATTCAGTCCACAGAACTTAATGTGAGGACCATTTCCTATCATCCACAAAAAGCCTTGAATCTTCACAACTTTGCAGCCTGAGAGCCTTGGGGGCTGATGATGGGTTAACTCCAGGAAGGACTCTGTAAATCACAGCAGCTGGCCCCTGTGAAGGGGATGGAACACACAGGGAAGGGATCTTCTGAGCGTGATCAGGACCTGGTGTACTTCAGCCAAATGGAAAGTTTAAAGAGCCCTAGGTGGACCAGGACTCCCAGCTGCAGGGGCCCCACCCTCCCTGCCCCCACACTTGAAAAGACTCGGCCACTCAATGAGAGACTGTCATTCACTTTCCAGAATGTATTGTCCAGTATGAAATGAATTTGTTCCATTAGGCTGTCTGGAGTATGTTAAGTCTTCATCACAGGACAAGGTGTCAAAAATTAATCACTAGGCTAGCTTATGAAACAGCTGCTTAAACCATGGCTTTAACTATCAGAATAGTTAAATATAAAATATCTCAGACAAAATTTCATCATGCTATATTAAATTGTATGCTTACTGAATATTATTAAATAAAATATTCATGGGCATTTAGATGGTAAGAAATCCTCTATTATTTGAGTCAGTCTTAGGAAACAATACATGCTAAGAAATGCATATAAAATTTTTTTATTATAAATATAATATATATTCATTATTGAAGACACACACACAAAAAGATAAAGTAATTTGTCTTACTACTTAGAGATAACCATTGTTATCAAGCTGTGTTTCTCTATAATTGTTTCTATGGAATATATTTTAAAATATAGTTTTATGTTAAAATTCCTGTTATTTTTATTATAGAGCTGAGATCATATACTGTACATACAATTTGATATTCTACTCATGTCACTTAACATTATTGTGAGATAACAGAACAATATATATCTATTGGTCTCAGCCCTTGGCTCCCAACAAAGGGCTCCTGAACTCTTGTAATTTCCTGGGTGATAGGAGTGTCTTTTGTTTATTTATTTATTTATTTATTTCATTTTTTCCCCCATTCTTTTCTTTTTTTTAAATTTTATTTTATTTTTAACTTTACAATATTGTATTGGTTTTGCCATATATCGAAATGAATCCGCCACAGGTATACATGTGTTCCCCATGCTGAACCCTCCTCCCTCCTCCCTCCCCATACCATCCCTCTGGGTCATCCCAGTGCACCAGCCCCAAGCATCCAGTATCGAGCATTGAACCTGGACTGGTGACTCGTTTCATATATGATATTATACATATTTCAATGCCATTCTCCCAAATCATAGGAGTGTCTTTTGTTTTTTTGGGTTTTTTTTATTGACAAACTTTTTCTATTTTTAATATTTACATTGGTGATACATTCTCATTTGTGAAAATTTCAAACAAATCAAAAACATAAACAGTAAGGAATTCAAGTCTCATTTTATTTCTCTGGCCTATATAGACTCTCCTTCTAACCGTACTCTCCTTCCCAGAGGCAATCGATTTTAACAATTTAAATACTTCATTTAACATCTTTTTTTCAAATCATTTCCCTAATGTATGGACACATATGCAAAGGAAACCAGACTATATGGGCTGCTCTGCATCTTATCACTTTAATTTAACAATATATAATTGGTATCTTTCTAGATCAGTTCATGAAGATATAGCTCATTTAGGAGTGTCTTTTGTTTTAATGAAGTGCCTTTGGGTAGACTCCTGGATGAGGTCTGGTCACCAGAAAAAACAAGACATGATTTGAAGCTTGGAATCTACAGCTCTGCCCCCAAGTTTCTTGAGAAAGAAGGACTGAAAATGGAGTTGATAAGCCTACGTGATGCAGCTTCCATAAAAATCAGACTGTATGCAGTTTGGAGAGCTTCCGGATTGGTAAACACATCCACACCAGGAGAGGAACACATCCTGACTCCAGGGGGTAGAGGCTCCTGCAGTCCAGACCCTCCCAGGCCTCACCCTCTGTTTCTTCATCTGACTATTCATCTGTATCCTTTACTAATCCTTTAGTAAAGTGGTAAATTCAAGTATTTTCCCAATTTCTGTGAGCCACGCTAGCAAATTAATTGAATGTGAGGAGGGGCTTGTGGGAATCTCCAATTTCTAGCCAAATGGGATAGAAGTTGTGGGTGACCTGGGGACCTCCTACTTGTGACCGGCATCTGAGGTGGGTGGGAGCAGTTTTGTAGAATTGAACCCCTAACATATGGGATCTAACCTTAGTGTCAGAATTGAGTTGAATTGTACGACATCCAGCTGGTGTCACAGAAATTGCTTTTTGTTGAGGGGGAAACCTTCAAACATTGGATGACTGGAAGTGTCAAAGGGAAGTTTTATGTGAGTGTGGTAGTTGTGGGTGTAGTTCTTCCATACAAAGAAGGAGAATTATAGGTTTTTCTTTATGTTGTAGAAGATTTCACATATAATTGAACAGTCTTCAAAATATAATTTTTAAGTTATTGCATAATATTTCAGATGTTCACAAATTATTTAACAAATGTCCTCCTATTTATGGACATTTAGATTGTTTCAGTTCTTTATTATCATAAGTAATCCTGTAAAAAAAATTCCTTGAATGTAAGTTTTTGTGAATATCCCTAATTTTATGTTTACATTAAGTTCCAAAAAGTACAATTTCTAGGTCGTGGATACACACATTTTTAAGGTGCTTTATGCATATTGCTAAACTGAACTCTGAAGGTTTTAAGAACATACTCCTACCAGCACTGCATGTTCATGACTGCAGGAATGGCTTTTAAAAAACTGACTGTGCAAAAATAGTTTACAAGTAAACTCTAAATATGGGGGGAAGTTATATATGACTTTCTATTCATTTCGTAAATAATTTTTTTTCTCCAAAGGTGTCAGGAAGATAGAAGGACCTTTTAGTAGAGTGGTGAGAGGGTCAGACCTTCTAATTGTTTCTTAATCTTTCAAAACTTGTTTCTTCATCAATAATGTAAGCATAATAATACTTGCCCTGCTAAACACAGAGTGTTTTGTGAGGATACCATGACATGATACATGTGAACATGCTCTGAAAACTATAATCTCATAAAGGTGGAAGGTGGTACTTTTACTGGTTATTATTGATATGTGGACAGACTTGCTACATGACATCAGACTTATAAAAGTATCACTAACTTTTTAATATCTTATGTTAACCTTAATGTACATAATCTCCATTTTAAAGCTCAGATGATCCAAAAAGTAATGGTTTTGGTCAGTTTTATTTTATTTATTTGAAAATAGTAAATATGGATGTGAGAGTTGGACTGTGAAGAAAGCTAAGCGCCGAAGAATTGATGCTTTCGAACTGTGGTGTTGGAGAAGACTCTTGAGAGTCCCTTGGACCACAAAGAGATCAAACCAGTCCATCCTAAAGGAGATGAGTCCTGGGTATTCATTGGAAGGAGTGATGTTGAAGCTGAAGCTGCAATATTTTGGCCACCTAATGCAAAGAACTGACTCATTTGAAAAGACCCTGACGCTGGAAAAGATAGAAGGCAGGAGGAGAAGGGGATGACAGAGGATGAGATGGTTGGATGGCATCACCGACTCAATGGACTTGAGTTTGAGTAAATTCCGGGAGTTGGTGATGGACAGGGAGGCGTGGTGTGCTGCAGTCCATGGGGTTGCAAGGAATCAGAAACGACTGAGCAACTGAACTGAACAACTAAGTTGAGTGCATTCTCAAGATGCTTAAACCAATGCCTTTCCTAAAATTATTCCTGTGGGATTTTATTAAAAAGACAGTTTGAAGATCAGTTTGAATAATTATGACGAAATGAAACACAAAGCCAAGGACAGAACTAATATGCAGTGGGAACTTGATGAACCTAAAAGGTTGCACCTATCATGAGTGAGCCTTTATAAGGAGGGAGATGGACTAGGACAGAAAGGAGGAAAGGATAACTTAAGAAAAACACTGAATTTTTAAACAGGTAATGGCTTGCAAAGAACTCTGTGACTTAGGCCCCTGAGAACTTTAGCTCAGTTCATTAGGATTTTTAGATATAAAATAAAAATAGTATAAACTGCAACTTGACAGCCTGAGCACCGGTGTTCACATCCATCATCTCATTTAATCCCTAAAATAAAAAAAAACCTTTGAGGCACGACAAAGAAGGTATTATTGACCTAATTTTAAGAGCAAGCAGTTAAAACTCAGATACATTCAATGACTGGCCTGAGGTCATTTAGAGTCTGAAAGGAGACAGGACGCTAATGCTATTACTATATTTGCTCTCGAAGAGGGAGTTTCCTTTGAGATCTCTAATGAGTCATTAATCTCTTGCAGAGGTATTCTCCATCCCAGGGTAACCCGCACTAATTTAATGACGCTTGGAGCTAACCACTCACTGAGGGTACTCCTATTTTAAATCACGTTCTCACCTTTAAAAGCGCAGTTTCTTAGCTCTTCTCTTCGTCCTGATTCTTATTTAGGCTCCTAATTTTTCTCAGTGTATCTTCCTCCGTCTCCAAAGCTCCACCCTCTTCGGAGAAGTCGCGTCCTCGGTATCCAAGGAAACCAAGCAGTCTGGCCCATCTTTTGCTTTCCTCGCTTTCCATTGGCCAGTGGGTTCCGGTGTAGATTTCCCCCCCTCCCCCTCCCCCTCCTCCCCGTCCCTCCAATGGCTAATGGGCTTGAGGGAAAAGCGCAGGCCTTCCGAGTTCCGTCCAACCCCTGCCCTAACTAGCCCTAGCATCCTGCGCATTGCCTTCTGGGAAATGTAGTTTCTTAGTTGTCCGAGCCCTTCAACATCTGGCCACCATTGGAACTACCTATCCCACCGGCCTTTGCGAAAGGGGCGGGAGTAGAAGAGGGGTTCTGGTCAGGATGGATACTTAGAACTTTTAAAATTCCAGTTTGCCGCCCAGACCCGTGTAGCTGACGTTTACATTGCTGAACGAAGTGAGCGGTCTTGCTGTTGCTTCAGCAAACCCTCCTATCAAGTGTCTCCCTTTTGGCTTGGTCAGCACAGCGGCAAGCCGACTGGACGTGGGGAGACTAACCTGAGGCTGAAGTAATCTGGGGGAGAAAGAGGGGCACGCCATGTTCCCCTTCTCGGGATGGGGGCTGGGCTGCCTCCGGCTCTGTCTGCTCAGAGTGTGGGCCGGCGAGGCCACCGGGCGCTGGGCCTGTGGGACATGTCAGTCCCGGTACGGCTCAGGTGGGTCCCACCACGAGGTCTCTAGGTCTGACTCTGTGCGCGGGACTCTGAAGGAGTGGGCGCTGCTGGTGAGCCCTTTCGGCCGGCTGCGGGCGCGGCTCCCATGCCACCTGACCGTGAGGCCCCTGGACCCCCTCACCTACCCAGACGGCGACCGCGTGCTGGTCACAGTGAGCGGAGTGGAGGGCGGGGCGCGGGCCCTGGCCGGCCTGCAGGTGAACTACGACGAGGCGCAGAAGGAGGTGACCATCGTGGCTGATGTCATCGACCACCAGGCGTCCGTGGAAGTGAACGCGCCCCTGAAGTTTGGCAAGTGACTGTAAAACGGGTTTGGGTCCCGGGCACACCGTGTGAACTTCTGAAATTAAGCCGACGTGCATTTTTGATTTGTCCCTTTGGATCAGACTTTCCAACGTAATTTACTCTTGACCCCTTCAGAAGCTATGTCTTTTTTTTTTTTTTTTCTGTTCTACTTTGGGTTTCTGAGTAGCAGTTAGGAATTAAGTTTTCAGTTATAGCAATTTTATAAATCTAGTAGAAACGTGATTTGGAATAACCTAAGCCACATAACATTTTTTTGTCCTACCCTCCTTTGACACTTTCTTCCTATTTGTGTTACTGCACTTTGTCCATAACAAAGTGTTTTATTTTTCAGGGTTAAGGTATCTTGGTAATCCATTCAGTGGCATGGCAGGCCGTCTGCATTTCCACTTGCTCATGGCCTGGGGTCTGTTCCCCAAACAGCCTTGCCTATAGTATGTTCCATCTAATCTGGACCAAGTGTTTGGTTTCTAATAGGCACCCGGCTTCTTACTGAAAACGTCAGCATTCATTTTGGCCTAAGTAAATTTTCTGTGAGTTGCAGGCTTTGAAGAAAAACACATAGTTAGGTTGCCCCAGAAAGGTCAATTGATAATGGCTGCAAGGTATGTTTTCTAGGTGTTTTGAGTTCCATGTTATTTCTCACATGGAAGCCACAGTTTCCGCGACACTTCTCTAGGAAAGTCTTCCCAGGTTCTCTGCCTTCCTAGGACTGAAGCAAGATACTTTTAATAATCATAATAGCAGATAACACTTCTAAGATAATCTTTTCTAATTACAATTGCACTATATTATAGACACTGTTTTTGTCACCATTTTCGATAAGAGAATTGAAATACAACAAGTTTGATGACCCCCCTAGTGGTAAAGAACCCACCTGTCAATGCAGGAGACTAGAGACAGTGATTCAGTCCCCTGGGTGGGGAAGATCCCCTGGAGGAGGGCATGGCAACCCACTCCAGTACTCTTGGCTGGAGAATCCCATGGACAGAAGAGCCTGGTGGGCTACCATCCAGTGTGGCAAAGAATTGGACATGACTGAAGCAACACAGCACAGCACAAGTTTTATATACTGAGTATTTATTATGGGTAAACAAGTAGAGGAGATCCATGCCCTCATGAAACTTAATTTCTAGTGGGATAGATTAAAAAAATATGCCTGTTGTCTCTCAGATATAAGGTGGTGGAGCTGAGATTTGAACTGACTGAAGTCTGCTGAAAAACTCTGCTTTATTGCTTCTCAACTTTTTTTTTTTTTTTAACTAACCTAGATGAGTAAAATAAAAGTCTACGGTCGGGAGGAAGATTTGCTAACGCATTAGATAGTACAAAATAAACTGAATATTGAAATAGAGAAAAGCAAAATTTTATGGCAGCTCAGATAAAAATGAACTACCCAAACTTCATTATTTGTTGATTCCTCTTTTTAGAGCCAGAATCCCATTTCAAGTTTTACTGTTGCCATGTGTGTATTCCACAGGCCCCTCAAATCAACATAGTTCAGTTTTCTTCATACTCAACTTGTGTTCCTCCAGTTTGTCTATAATTGTTTCAGTGAAAGAGTGAGAATAGCATTCAATTCAGTCAGTTCAGTCGCTCAGTCGTGTCTGACTCTTTGCGACCGCATGAATAGCAGCATGCCAGGCCTCCCTGTCCATCACCAACTCCCGGAGTTTACTCAAACTCATATCCATCGAGTCGGTGATGCCATCCAATCATCTCATCCTCTGTTGTCCCCTTCTCCTCCTGCCTCCAATCCCTCCCAGCATCAGAGTTTTTTCCAGTGAGTCAACTCTTCACATGAGGTGTCCAAAGTATTGGAGTTTTGGCTTTAGCATCAGTCCTTCCAATGAACACTCAGGACTGATCTCCTTTAGGATGGACTGGTTAGACCTCCTTGCAGTCCAAGGGACTATCAAGAGTCTTCTCCAACACCACAGTTCAAAAGCATCAATTCTTCGGCACTCAGCTTTCTTCACAGTCCAACTCTCACATCCATACATGACCACAGGAAAAACCATAGCCTTGACTAGACGGACCTTTGTTGGCAAAGTAATGACTCTGCTTTTGAATATGCTATCTAGGTTGGTCATAACTTTCTTCCAAGGAGTAAGCATCTTTTAATTTTATGGCTGCAATCACCATCTGCAGTGATTTTGGAGCCCCCCGAAAATAAAGTCAGCCGCTGTTTCCACTGTTTCCCCATCTATTTGCCGTGAAGTGATGGGACCAGATGCCATGATCTTAGTTTTCTGAATGTTGAGCTTTAATCCAACTTTTTCACTCTCTTTCACTTTCATCAAGAGGCTCTTTAGTTCTTCTTCACTTTCTACCCTAAGGGTGGTGTCATCTGCATATCCGAGGTTATTGATATTTCTCCTGGCAATCTTGATTCCAGCTTGTGCTTCTTCCAGCCCTTTCTCATGATGTACTCTGCATATAAGTTAAACAAGCAGGGTGACAATATACAGCCTTGACGTACTCCTTTTCCTATTTGGAACCAGTCTGTTGTTCCATGTCCAGTTCTAACTGTTGCTTCCTGACCTGCATATAGGTTTCTCAAGAGGTAGGTTAGGTGGTCTGGTATTCCCATCTCTTTCAGAATTTTCCACAGTTTATTGTGATCTTCACAGTCAAAGGCTTTGGCATAGTCAATAAAGCAGAAATAGATGTTTTTCTGGAACTCTCTTGTTTTTTCGATGATCCAGTGGATGTTGGCAATTTGATATCTGGTTCTTCTGCCTTTTCTAAAACCAGCTTGAGCATCTGGAAGTTCACGGTTCACGTATTGCTGAAGCCTGGCTTGGGGAATTTTGAGCATTACTTTACTAGTGTGTGAGATGAGTGCAATTGTGCAGTAGTTTGAGCATTCTTTGGTATTGCCCTTCTTTGGGGTTGGAATGAAAACGGACCTTTTCCAGTCCTGTGGCCACTGCTGAGTTTTCCAAATTTGCTGGCATATTGAGTGCAGCACTTTCACAGCATCATCTTTCAGGATTTGAAAGAGCTCAACTGGAATTCCATCACCTCCACTAGCTTTGTTCGTAGTGATGCTTTCTGAGGCCCACTTGACTTCACATTCCAGGATGTCTGGCTCTAGGTGAGTGATCACACCATCATGATTATCTGGGTTTTGAAGCTCTTTTTTGTACAGTTCTTCTGTGTATTCTTGCCACCTCTTCTTAATATCTTCTGCTTCTGTTAAGTCCATACCATTTCTGTCCTTTATCGAGCCCATCTTTGCATGAAATGTTCCCTTGGTATCTCTGATTTTCTTGAAGAGATCTCTAGTCTTTCCCATTCTGTTTTTTTCTCCTATCTTTGCATTGATCGCTGAGGAAGGCTTTCTTATCTCTCCTTGCTATTCTTTGGACCTCTGCATTCAGATGCTTATATCTTTCCTTTTCTCCTTTGCTTTTCGCTTCTCTTCTTTTCACAGCTATTTCTAAGGCCTCCTCAGACAGCCATTTTGCTTTTTTGCATTTTTTTTCCATGGGGATGGTCTTGATGCCTGTGTCCTGTACAATGTCACGAACCTCCATCTATAGTTCATCAGGCACTCTGTCTGTCAGATCTAGTCCCTTAAATCTATTTCTCACTTCCACCACTACTCAATATCTAGCCTTAACTTCTCTACTCACCTGTTGAGGGTAGAGTATATTTAGAATCTGTTTTCTTCTCTCCGTGCCTATCTAAACTGCCTGAGATCAAGGCTTATGTTATAACACTACTTAATGGCTAAAAATGTGCCAGTTACATTTGCGTCCATGTAAATATGGGGTAAAATTGTCTTTTATGTTTTTCATATTAATCCAAATCAAAATATTGCCTTTATAGAGACTGCCATATACACAACTGTAGAAACTGATCTTTATACCATAACTACTAGCATTGTAGTGTTAGGCCCCAGTACTTTGTGTTTGGGGCAACATTACTTCGCTGGTCTGGTTTAAGGGAAATCATCAATATTTGAATTAGGTATTAAGTACTGGTGTTTTAAATTTTTATACAGAGGCATCTAAGTTTACATATTAAGTTGAATTTAAGGTTAAAGTTGGGCTTCCCAGGTAGTGCAGTGGTAAAGAATCTCCCTGCCAGTGCAGGAGATGTAAGAGACTTGGGTTTAATCCGTGGGTGGAGAAGATCCCCAGGAGTCAGAAATGGCGGCCCGCTCCAATATTCTCGTCTGGAGACTTCCACAGACAGAGAACCTGGTGGCCTGCACTACGTGGGGTTGCGAAGAGTCAGAAATGACCCAGCATGTACACTATAATTTTCTAAACTTTTTCAGGTATATTACTGTTATCCACAATTTTGAGGTTTTAATATTATTCAGTACTAAATTTTTCAGAGTTGTTCTACTCTTTATTACTTCAGATTACCTTGTAATACAGCTGCATGATAATATGAAAGGTTAGAGGTAGGATTTGAAAACCTTAGTCATGGTCATGTACACTGATAAATTTCTTCTATGGTATGCTTTAAATTTGAAGGAGGTTTGGAAACAAATCTTTGCACTTTAAAAGAGAATAATCTAACTGACTTATCCAGTTCACCATAATGATGTTAAGTTGCTGTATTCTTACTCAGATTTGTGTGTGTGTTTTCTCAGTGCGAAAGAGGCTTCTATAATCTTTCCCAGGTGTGCCTATAAGAATCTGGAATCTTTGACCTCCTTTGTTTACCTCCTATGTTACTTCCTTTCTTTAGATGATAGAGGCCAACAGAAATAACTGCTTTTTAAAAACTGGTAGAAAAAGGCTTTACATCTGGTCCTACTGTGGTGGAGGTCCCTTAGCTTTAGAGGGAGATTACTGACAACTATGTTCTTTCCAGAATTCTGTAACGTTATGAACATGACTGAGGAACTGAATTTCTGTGGGATGCTTAAATGCTTTGGAGCCATTAGCCATAGTAACTTGGTTTTTCTTTTTTTCATTTGTAGATTTGAATATCCAGTCATCAGGGTCTGGCTGTGTAAAGGTCCAAAATATTGAGTGTGATAATTGCAAAATTGAAACTGAGCAGGGGACTAGCATCTTACAGTCTGTTAAGGTATATTTATTTTTCTCATTTTGTTTTAATATTATTTTTTAAAACACTTTAAACTGTGAACCATGGTATCTAATGAAGGCTGTTATTCTGAACATCATTTACTGAAAATACTGAGTATCATTTATTCATCACTCAGAAATCCCTTGTAAAACTCTTGTTTTAAAATCAGTTTTGTTATGACACTGTAGAGGTTGTAGCAACTTTGGAGGTTTTCATCATATTACATTTAGATTTCATTTCAAAGTGTACAGCAAAACTCCTAATACATTCTTAGTATTCTTAGATCTTGCCAAGTTTAAGAAATTAAAGAATGATTTTCTTACATTTATTAAGGAGTAAGGAGAAGTCTTTAAACATTATAAATATGCTTAAAATATTAAGTTAATCAAAATTATAATGTACCAGGTAGCCCATTACTTAAGGATTAAGTAGGTATTTCACTAAACAATAAAAGCTTCATTTTGTGCTGTAACACTTTTATATTTAATTTTCTTAAAATCAAATTTGTCTCAGCTCTAAATGATTTCAAATGCATATTGATAAATTTAGCTTATTCTTTCTGGTACTTCTTATATTTGCATATTCAAAACTCAATACTTTTGTGAACTTTGTTAGTATTGCTGAAGAGAAGTCAGTCATCTCTGCTTCATAATTGCAAAACATTTTCACTTTTAGTTTATAAACACTAATTAGAATGATTAATTGGATGCATTAAATTTTTTTACAGTATTTGTTTTGTTCCAACCACCTTTGTTTACACACCTGCCTTTGTCATCTGTTCACATGTGATCCTTTTCAATATATTTAGTTGCACAAATATCAAAAAATATTACATACACTTTTGGAAAAATGAGATGGTTCTGGTTCTTGTTGTAAAAGATTGCACAATGCGGTTTTCATGTTGAATGACTAACAGAATGAAAATACCATGGCTCCTTTTTGTTCTTACAAACATATTGTTCACTCATCAATGCTTGAATTTCAGAACACTCATCTAGAATATCGTCCCCTGGAGACTCAGAGTCTTAGATTTTCAATTTCACAATCAAACTTAGAAGCAACTATACTGCTGTCTTTGTCTTTGCAATCATCTTTTGATTCATCTGAAAATTCTGAAATATCTTTTGTCAGTTTTTCTTTTTTCTATCTTTATGTGCATAACATGTAAAATGATTTCTCAGCTTTGGCACTATTGACATTTTGGGCTGGATAAGTTTTTGTTGTCAGGGGCTGACCTGTGCACTCTACGGTGTGTAGCAGTATTCCTAGCTTCTATAAACAAAGTGCTAAGAAACAGTCCTCATTTAGGACAATGAAAAATATCTCCACACATTGTCCTCCTCTGGGGGGCAAAATCACCTTTCGTTAAGAACCACCATTCAAAACTTCCCTCATAGCTCAGTCTGTAAAGAATCCACCTGCAGTGCAGGAGTCCGCCTGCAATGCTGGAGTCCCAGGTTCGATTCTTAGGTTGGGAAGATCCCCTGGAGAAGACAATGGCACCGCATTCCAGTATTCTTTCCTGGGAAATCCCATGGACAGATGGGCGGGCTACAGTACATGGGGTTGCAATAGTCGCACATAACTCAGCAACTAAACCACCACCACCAAACACACTATTCAAAGCAAGTGTATCATTCTTCTGTTGTCTTATTCTTTTAGACATTTTCTGTCAGAGTTAGGAATAATTGAAAAATGATATTGAAATAACTACTCAGATAATGAAGTAGCAAAATGTTTTGAGACATATGAAAAATAAGATTACTAAGATCCCATAATGTATTTTAGATTTACAAAGGAGCCCAGTGGACCATTACAGTAATTTTAAGATAGAATAATGCTTATCCTATTTAAAAAATTAGTAAATCTTCTATTTATTTTTTTAGGATACCTCTTAGAAAGAATAAAAGTCATGATACATCAGTCCTACAAATAGAATGTGTTAGTTGCTCAGTTGTGTCGTATTCTTTGCGACCCCATGGACTGTAGCCCATGAGGCTCCTCTGTTCATGGAATTCTCCAGGCCAGATTATGGGTTTGGTTGCCATTGCCTTCTCCAGGGGATCTTCCCCACCCAGGGATACAACCCAGGTCCCCCGCATTGCAGGCAGATTCTTTACCAACTGAGCCACCAGAGAAGCCCACAAATAGAATAGTTCAAAAATATTCAAAAATAAAATTTGGGTCCACTGAATTTTAGTGATAGTTAGGAGAATTGAGTTGAGAGAATCATTCTTGAGATCTCAGAATTTAACTGACTTAAGTTCACAAATGGGAACACTTCATAAAATACCTGGTTTAAAGCTTTGAATACGGTATATTATTTCTAGTTAGTGATTGCCTTTAATGTAAGTTTCTCTTCCACTCATTTTAAGGATTTGAGATATATTTGATCTATGTAATAAGATGTTTATAGGAATACTAATAGCTACTGGTGGCTCAGTGGTAAAGAATCTGCCTGTTAATGCAGGAGACATGGAAGATACAGATTCCGATCCCTGGGTTGGGAATATCCCCTGGAGGAGGAAATGGCAACCAACTCCAGTATTCTTGCCTGGGAAATCTCAAGGACAGAGGAGTCTGGTGGGCTACAGTCCATGGGGTCTCCAAAGAGTCATACACAACTTAGTGACTGAACAACAACAAACAACAAAACTGTCTACTGAGTTCTTATTATATATCCAGAAACTTAGCTAAGCCTTCATTTATTCCATGAATTGTCTCCTTTTTACCAAGGAAGAAACTGTCAGATACAGAGACCGAGGAACTCATTTAGGTTCCCACAGTTAATCCATAGAGCTAAGATTTGAACTTGGGTCTTTCTGCATTCCAAGCTTATGCTGTTTTCACCTTTCTTTATTGTCCAAGCAAAATGTCTAGCAGTAGTACATTTTTTCAGCATAATTAGGGAATAAAAAAGTAAACTTTTCAAACAATAGTCTCTTACCTCATTGAATGCCACACATTTGCATTTTCTTAAATGCAGTAATAATAGTTTATATTATACTAAATAGCTTCTGACTTATTTAAACATTTTAACGTTCATATTGGTTTTGAACTTTAGACTTCTTTGAAAATAGGATGATTATTTACTTGAGAAAAATATACATGTATATGAAATTTTGCTTACAATTTCGTAAGTTTTGCAGACTCTAGAATGTCATGTAAGTTTGGTTAAGAACTCTTGTTGTTCAGCCCTGTCTGACTCTGTGACCCCATGGACTGCAGCACGCCAGGCCTCCCTGTCCTTCAGTTATTTTGGAGATGTTCGTTTTTAAAGCTCATGAATTACTTGTCTGCTTGATAAAGACTGTATTATTAAATACAATTGGACTTCTGACTCATGTTTCTATGGGCATGAAGTAGTCTACCATGCTGTAACACAAATGAACTTTTTAAAAAAGGGGTTCATTTTGCCCTTTTTACTGACTTTTTTGAATTTCATCCCTGGGCTGTTTTATCTAAAGTTTTACTGTTGTTTTTTTTTTCCCCTCTGAGTAAGCAACCAGAAGGTATATGATTGTTTTGAACTTTTTCCCCTACTTTTTAGATACTTTTCTGTTGTTGCTGGTTGTGATTTTGATGCATTTGCTTTTGCTGTCTTTCATTCTCTGATATTTACCTATTCTTTTTCTCTTTATACTTGTGGTAGAACTGAAGACTTACACAGATATTAAGGTGAAGAAAGGTACTCTGAAAAATAGATCGAACCATCTAATAGCTCACACACAACTATAGTTTAGTTTTCATTTGTGTCCAAGTTTATTTTTCATTTGCGTGGGTGACTCATTTCTATTCAGTTACTATAGGTTCCTTTCATCTTCTGGCTCTGTCATCTATTAAAGCCTTATTGTAATATACATTCACCTGATGGAAGGGGCAGAGCACAGCGAAGGCACATCAGTTCTTCTAAAAGCGCAAGCCTGGGTATTAAACATAGTATTTCCACGTATATTTTATTGGCAAGAACTTAGAAGCACCTAGGTGGGGCTAGTGGTAAAGAACCTCGCCTTCCAGTGCAGGAGGTGTAAGTTTAATTCTGTTAGTTTATAATTTGCTGTTTTCCAGTATATCACCTGATAAAGTTGTTTATCCTTTCTGATTCTTGAATTTCTTTCTCTGTAAAATGGGGAAACACAAAATATGCATCACTCTGAGTTGTGAGAATTAAATGTTTGTGTAAAGTAGTGAACACTGTTATTGATGCAAAGAGAATGCCAAGTCATAGATGTTACTGTTATTAATAATATGCACATTAATAATGATGAACAGTAACATTGATTATTGTTATCATCTTCATCATTTATGTTTAGTTAGCCAGTCACAGTGATCTTTGATTCCCACCCCTTTCTTCAGTTAAGCTACTGAAACTCCTGAGTATCTTTTTTTCCCTTTAGTCCAAACAGCTTTATTTAATCCCTGTAACAGCAGTTGACATTCTTTTCTCACAGATGTTATTATTCAAAGCAGTACATTTCTATTTCATTCCTAGTTCCTCTGTTACTGCTTTATTATTATTATTTTAAAAGAAATGTATAAAATGTTGAATATTTATTAGTGTAAGTCAAATTTATGCTCTCTTTTTCTATATGTGTATTTTGTATTTGTCTTTCAGAGTCAAAAATTACATGTCCAAACAACAGGAGGCAAAGTGATCTGCCTGGGAACGGTTTATGGAAATATAGATATCCATGCATCAGATAAAAGTGTGAGATTGAAATTTTCATTTTTAATAGTTGTAGTTTTGTCTCAGGTTGGCTCACATAGAGGGTAGATTCTACAAAATTTGTGGTATAACTTCCCCTTTTTAATTCATTTTAGTTTATTAGTAAGTTTAAGTTTGAAATAGAGATGATTAAATATTATACAATTTAATTTTAAATTTGTGTTTTTGAAACTTTTGTTATTAGTTCCTTATTTGGAATCAGTAATATCTTTAAATATTTAGTATTTGTTTAAAATTTTTTTAATGTGAAGTAGAGTTCATTTACTGTATTGTGGTAATTTCTGCTATATAGCAAAGTGATTCAGTTATATACACGTATGCATTCTTTTTTATATTCTTTCCATTATGGTTTATCCCAGGGTATTGAATATAGTTCACTGTGCTATACAGTAGGACCTTATTGTTTATCCATTCTATATGTAATAGTTTGTGTCTAACCCCAAACTCCCAGTGCCTTCTTCCCAAATATTTAATATTTAATTCTGATTCTGAAGAGATTTATTTTTTTTTATCATGGGTTAAAATTATTCATTAAGTAATACTATGAAGAAGTGAAGTGAAAGTTGCTCAGTCGTGCCCGACTCTTTGTGACCCCCATGGACGATACAGTCCATGGAATTCTCTAGGCCAGAATATTGGAGTGGGTAGCCTTTCCCTTCTCCAGGGGATCTTCCCAACCCAGGGATCGAACCCAGGTCTCCCATATTGCGGGCGGATTCTTTTACCAGCTGAGCCACAAGGGAAGCCCAAAGTAATACTATAATTGGAATTAAATTTTTCTTAGTGATAGGTTTATTTGAGTATTTTTTTTTTACCTAATACCTGTTTGTTTTGCCTTTAGGCAATTGAAGGATGAGTTTCAAAACTCAACTTTCTTCAGTATTTTCCACAAGATGGCGCCATTAGATAGCATTACTGTTTTCCAAACGCTTTTATTAGCCATAGGAATTTTCATTTTTATAAGACAGTTTGCATTTTTCATTCAACTTTTGTTGCTTTCTGTGGTTTAACATAGTATTAAGAATAAAGGTATGATTTTGAAGTATAAATTGTCAACAATTTTTCAGCACAATCAGTAATATATTGAATCTTTTGTAAGCCACCTTTTGGGCTTCCCAAGAGACAATAGTGGTAAAGACCCCGCTGCCAATGCAGGAAACATGAGAGGCTCCAGTTTCATCCCTGGGTCAGGAAGATCCCCTGGAGGAGGGCATGGCAACCCACTTCAGTATTCTTGCCTGGAGAACCCCATGCCCCTGCAGGGCATGGCAACCCTCTCCAGTATTCTTGCCAGGAGAGCCTGGTGGTCTGCAATCAGTGGGGTTGCAAAGAGTCAGACACGACTGAAGTGACTTAGCACACAAGCACAAGCCACCTTTTGGGGCTTCCGTGGTGGCTCAGCAGTAAAGTATCCACTTGCAATACAGGAGACGAAAGAAATGCAGATTCAATTCCTGGGTCAGAAAGATCCCTTGGAATACGAACTGGCAGCCCACTCCAGTATTTCGCCTGGAAAATTCCATGGACAGAGGAGCATTGCAAGTTACAGTCCATGGGGTTGCAAAGAGTCAGTCACGACTGAGCACACAAGCCATCTTTTATTTTACACTTAGATAATTTGCATGGCTCTTTCATCATAAATTTGTTCAGTTCCATACTCAACTATATCCTCAGATGATTGGTAGAGAGGAACTGGAATCCTATATGTAGATTATTGTTGGCATAATTAAACAAGGCAGGTTATCACACTAATTATTACACCTTTTTATTTTTCATAGCCTTTTCCTTAGAACCTGTGGGAGACTGTTTAAACCAAAACATTCAAATATATCTTCTTAAAAAGTGTTGAAAGACACTGCCTGGCTTTATGTGGCAGCTGTTTTGAGATGGCATTTAGCTTCACCTCTCTGATTGTGGTCTTGGAGGTACAAAAGGGAAATTGGACAACTGCAGTTGTAGAAAGTACATACTGATGTTCAGATGTAACTATCAAAGGTTTAAATCATCATAATCATTTACTATTTTTAATAGTTTGGCCACTGTTTCCACTCATCATTTATCTTTTCTGTCAACTTTCATGGTTTATTGAATATTCATTTATTCCTACTTTCTGGTTTTTTTGTTTGTTTGTTTCCTGCCTAACTGAGTTTTGTGTTGTACTAACAAATGTATTTTGATATTTCTTTTAGTTTATATTATGCATAGTGTTAATTTTTAATACATATTTCTAAGTTTGTGGGGCTTTATATAAAAAATGCTTATAAAATATATTAACTTTTAATATACAGCTTTCGTGGAAATGTTTTGGATATTTGAGAGGTAGCATAGTGAATTGGTTAAGAGCACAAAATTGAGCATCAGCGTACTTGGGTTTGAATCCTGGCACAGCCACTTACTAAGCTCTTTACTTTCAGATTAGTTATTTAACCTCTATGTATTTTGGTTTTCTGGAAAATGGAATAATAATAATAATGGTGTTAACTCAGATGGTTGTCATGAGGATTAAATGAGTTAAAACATAATATAGATAAAGTACTTAATACAGTGTCTGGCATAGCTAACTCTGTTGTAGTGTTGATGGCAATGATGTTGATAGAGGTAAATGAAACACAGGAAAGATAATTTGACAAGCCCTAAACCTCATGCATGGAGAAGGAAATGGCAACCCACTCCAGTGGTCTTGCCTGGAGAATCCCAGGGACGGGGGAGCCTGGTGAGCTGCCATCTATGGGGTCACACAGAGTCGGACATGACTGAAGCCACTTAGCAGCAGCAGCAAACCTCCCAGTTAACTTGACTGAGACACTTTCATTATTCACAACATAGGGATGGTGATTTATTTGTTTTTGCTCAAGAAGATTGTGAGAATCAAGTGAGCATAATAAATACTCAACAGTATTCTATATGTATCATTTTATATGAAATGGCTATTTTTAAATTGTATTGTTAATTTCAGTATCCTAAGTTTGATAGAAGATAGAAATCCATTTTATCTGATTGTTGAATGAATTGATGATATAGTTATCATTTGACCTTCCTTTCTTAATTTGGACTGCAAGGCCACAATTTTCCCTTAAAACTTCATTTTAATTTGATAATGTTTGTTTATAATAACTAGACTTTATGAGAAAAAGTTCTTTTTGTGTAAGAAGGCAGATTAATTTATAGCAATATCTAAGAAAGGTATTTTTGAGTCTGCTTTTTGTTCTTTCTTTAAATAGCTCCTTTTCTTAACAAGCAAGCTGTAAAGTTTAAATGAGTCTATTTTTACTCTTTGTGCTATTACCATTAATATAAATCAGACCTTCAATATTTAAACTATGGTGCCCTCAGTTTAATTGTTCCAGTTAGTATCTGATACAATGCATTATATATGGCCCTCAGTGAAATTTCTATTTCTTTAAAGTAATTTTATTTATTGATTGGTTAAAATATTATTGTGGCAGGGAGAGTTGTATTTTTGTTTGCTTTCATTTGCTTTGAGGATATTTTTTTAGCTTCCTATAGGGTAAAATATTTAGTGTTTAATGAACAAGGTAAATTTTTAGCTTTTTCTAGTAAAAAGCTTTTTCTAGCTTTTTCTAGTAAGTTTTAGCTTTTTTGGTAAATTTTTTTTTTTTTTTTTTTTTAAATACATAAGGAATGTCTTAAAGGCTTTATTTGATTGTGGGGAGAGTCTAATCAAAAGTTCCTCATTTGCCAATTCAATTAAGTTTTCAAATATTCTTTCAATATTTATCTTGTGGTATTCCCTAAAACAGCCTCACTGTTTATAAAAAACTAGAGTATTCATACTTGTCTACTTTATGGAAATACTCGGAGAATTTGAAGCTATGCATAAAGCAACTTTTCATAAAGAAATTTTGTAGGTAAAGGATAATTTTTTTAGAAATATTAAACCTTTACTGTTACACCGAAGAATGCAAAGCATGTGTAATCCTCACAAATCTGAATGTATGTAAAATATCTGTCCTTTGACAGATTTATTGAAACTAGATTTAAAGTAAACCTGTGAATCCATAATTAGTGGAAAAGAAACTGTAGTAGATAAGAAGTAATTGGGTGTATTTAATATATCTAATAAAAGTCCATTAAAGAAAATTTTATACTTCATATCCAGATGGCAAAGTAATTCTAGTGTACTTACCATAACAACCTCTAGGTACTTTTATTTCTCTTTTCATATTTTAGTATTCTTGAAACCCAATTCTTATTAGATAATATTTTGCACTCAACATTATTTTTGAAGGAAGTGTTAAGATTGAATAATACTGATGCCAATGTGTTGAGAAACAAAGATGTTCTGTCTTTAAATACCTCAGTGTAATGCTTGAATCTGACCCTGGGCAAAACTGTGGCATGCCTTCCTGGTGATTTAGTTTTTATGTGAGCAATTTTATATTAACAATCACTTTATGCTTATAAAATATTTGCTTAAAATACTATAAAGATAATCTGGAGTTCTTAGATATCTTCATTAATTAGATATCTTCATTTTACATTGTGTTCAGTATTTGAGACATAAATGCATACTAAATTTTGTTAGGGAAGCTTAGACATAAATATAAAAGTATTTCCATTTTGCTCAATGTAAAACTACTGACATTCGATGTAAAGGGGAAAAATTCTAGAAATAATAGTTTATTTACTGCATTAACAGATGAGAGGAGAAAAGTCATATGATAGTCCAATAAAATCAGATAAGGTATATGCTAAAATTTAAAACCCATTCATGATTTAAACAGCAACAACAACAAAACAGGTATGAAATAAAAGGGAACTTCCTTAGTCTTAACAAAAAGGGATCTAGAAGATCTCTATAGCAAACATCATACTTAATGACGCAGTGTTGTAAGCCTTCCCTCTGAGAACAGGAATCAGATAAGGATGCTTACTTGTAACCTCATCACTTCTATTCACTGTTGAATTGAAGGCATGAGCTAATAAGCCAAGAAAGAGCAAGAAAAACAATATGAGGATTGGAAAGGAAGAAATGAAACTATCCTTGTAAACAATATAATTATGCATGTAGAAAAATTATTTAAATTCAGGTAAGTTATTAGAATTAAGTGAGTTTAGTGAGGTTTTGGATTTAAGATCAAATACAAAAGCCAATTAAGATGAAATGATGTTTAAAAATGCCTTTTATAATGATATTTAGAAAACATAAAATATATGAATAAGTTTAACAAAATATGAAGAATTCTACATAGAAGATATAAAATTATTAGGAGAAAGTAAAGAAGATCTAAATAAATGAAGAAATATAATGGATCTGTTCCACAGAGAATACACTGTTGCTCATAATCATGTAATTAGAGCTGGGGAGTTGAAGTCAATAAGTTGACTGCATGCTGTACATATTAGTTGCTCTCTAATTCTGTTGGTACCATTTTCACTTTTTATTAGCCTTCATTTTATACTGATTTGAATCTTTCTCTTACTAGACTGTGACTGTAGATAAACTACAGGGAAGTTCTGTTAATATATCTACTGAAGATGGTTTGCTGAAAGTCAAGTATCTTTATACAGAATCATCGTTTCTGTCTTCTGCTGCTGGGGATATTACATTAGGAAGTGTTCATGGTAAGATGACAAAGGCCTAATACATCTTATATATGCCATGTAACAAATTTTAAGAGATGACTCTATTTCTTTGTAGTTGAAGGAGGATCTGCAAATTAGGAAGGTGTCCCTCTAAATAATTAATTACAAACTAATCATCTTTAAAAACCCACAAAATAAAGTGACTCATAATGTACTGAATTTTATTTTGTCAAGAAATTGAATATCATGTTGTTATACATGAAGCTAAAAATAATTCTGATTTTTAATGCATTTCCTTGTAGAATGGAACAAACAACAAAGAAATGTGTGCAGGACTATTCAGAGGAAAGCATGATGAAGTGAAAGCAGTGTTAAAAAATAAAGATGGGTTCTGAGTGTTTTATGTTATGATAGGAAAGCTAAGGATGAAATAAATTAAACATTTGTGTGAGACATTATAGCAATTCAGTGATACTAATTTTGGCTAAAATACTTTAGTGTGTACTAGCACCAGGTCCTCTCAGTGCCCTGCCATTTTCAGTGTTCTTTAATTAAATACAATCTTACAACTTTCAAAACATGTCTCTGCAGTTAAATAATGTTACTTAGTTAACTTTTGTGTTATTGAAAGAAAAGAAGAGAACATAATGGTGATGTAATATGGCCGCCATGAAATTAAAAGACACTTACTCCTTGGAAGGAAAGTTATGACCAACCTAGATAGCATATTGAAAAGCAGAGACATTACTTTGCCAACAAAGGTCCGTCTAGTTAAGGCTATGGTTTTTCCAGTGGTCACGTATGGATGTGAGAGTTGGACTGTGAAGAAGGCTGAGCACCGAAGAATTGATGCTTTTGAACTGTGGTGTTGGAGAAGACTCTTGAGAGTCCCTTGGACTGCAAGGAGATCCAACCAGTCCATTCTAAAGGAGATCGGTCCTGGGTGTTCTTTGGAAGGAATGATGCTAAAGCTGAAACTCCAGTACTTTGGCCTCCTCATGCGAAGAGTTGACTCATTGGAAAGGACCCTGATGCTGGGAGGGATTTGGGGCAGAAGGAGAATGGGACAACAGAGGATGAGATGGCTGGATGGCATCACTGACTTGATGGGCGTGAGTCTGGGTGAACTCTGGGAGTTGGTGATGGACAGGGAGGCCTGGCGTGCTGCGATTCATGGGGTCACAAAGAGTCGGATGCAACTGAGCAACTGAACTGAACTGAACTGAATATGGCAGAGGGCATGTTGGTATTTAGTGTCGCTCAGCATGCTTTTTAATTTCCACATAGCGGATGATTTTTTAAGTCCAGGCATGTTTTCTAAAATATATATAGATATTAATAGAATTAAGAATCTCTTATCCTGGCAGGTAGTGTTTACACATCTGCTGAATGCCTTTTGGACCATTTTCGAGGAGTTATAAACAAACTTTTGCTGTACATAGTCCACACTCATTTAACTTCTATAGGAAAGCTGAATATTGTTGTCTATATACTTTGGTGAAACTTCCAGATTTTCATAATCAACATGAATTATTAAGTAGTATTAGAAAACCTGACTAGTGCTAACCATGCTCTATAGTAAACTGGCAAGTAGTCTTACAGTTAAAAAGAAAACTAAAAAAAAAGAGAACTTAAATGCTTGAAATAATTATTGAACCTCAATTTCATAGTTAAACCTTGTCAATAATTCTGGTAGGCTTAAAGTATTATTTGAGACCAGAATAGCTTGTGTCCAGTAGAGCTGCACCTAAATAAAGCGAATAGTTTTCTTACCTTTTCATCAGGGTTTTTTTTTTTTTTACTTAGTTATGCCTTGACTAGTTCTGGTACTTTGTAACTCCATATTTGAACAATGACTTATATGTAAGCATTGCATTTCTAACTGTCAATTGTAACTAAAAGTGCTGTACTTAATATATTAAGTAACTTTTAATGGAAAAGCAGTTCCTTACCATATTACATGTTGATTAACACTCAGGATAGATAAGAACAGCTCTCTTCTCGGCAGTACTTTATATCATGTTTATTCTAAATTCATTAACGTTAAATTTTTTTTTTGCTTTAAGTTAGTCAAGAATTGAACTTGGTACAATTTAACATCAGTAGTTTGCATGATAGTAAAACAAATGTACTTTTTTGAAGCAGTCCTCAAAATACTCTGCTGCTGCTGCTGCTAAGTCGCTTCAGTCGTGTCCAACTCTGTGGGATCCCATAGATGGCAGCCCACTAGGCTCCCCCATCCCTGGGATTCTCCAGGCAAGAACCCTGGAGTGGGTTGCTGCCGGGGTCCAGCCCTAGCAGGATCCAGGGGTACCCTTAGGATGACAGCAGAGGTGATAAGGAAAGTAAAAAGGGAAGAGAAAGAGGCTTGATCTTCCTTGGTTTACACAGAAAGCCAATAAAGCTCCTGTGTTCCAAGGAGTCATCCTGAAAGAAGAACAGAGAGAGAAAAAGAGAGAAAAGCAAAAAAAAGAATGACACGGGGAGACCAAGCTTCGGTGAGCGAGGCCCATAACTTTATTTTCAAAAGGAACTTTTATTTATTTTTTTTTTATTTTTTTTTTAATTTTATTTTATTTTTAAACTTTACATAACTGTATTAGTTTTGCCAAACATCAAAATGAATCCGCCACAGGTATACTTTGACTTGTACATAGAGGGAAATGAAAGATGCAAAGTCATACAGTCAGCCCAAACATTACATCTGTTTTATCTTTATCAAAACCAGGATTTTTTCTGCATACCTTTCCCATAAACAATGTTGTGTACATTATCTTCTGGCCTTGGAGGCCTGTGGACATTTTATGACTCTTTATTGATACGACTCTCTTTCTCAACCAGAAAACTTACTTTCCCTTGAAGTGTTTTTTCTTTATATTTCTAATCTATGTCAGCCTCCGTGGACATTTTATGACTCTTTTTTGATATGACTCTCTTTCTCAACCAGAAAACTTACTTTCCCTTGAAGTGTTTTTTCTTTATATTTCTAATCTATGTCAGCCTCAGAAAGTGCTAAACAAAGTTACATTCTCACGGAGCAAAGGTGCAGTGAGTTACAACAAAGAAAGAACCAATTAGCTCAAAGGTCTGATGTGGTTAATTCCAAGGCTACTGCTTGTTTTTCTTACATTCCAACTATGTTAACTAATGCACTCCCAGGTGCACAATGGATAAGGGATATGGGCACTTGGCAGCAAGCATTGGCTCAACAATGAAATCCTACACCAGCACTACTCTAATAGTTTTTAACTCTTCGAAAGGCTCTATATTTTTAGAATGTTTTAGGCTTTCCAGGTCTCTCACGGTTGGGAGGCTGTGCACAATCATGTGTGTTAATTGTAAGAGTATGGATAAACCTGTCGGGCAAGCTAGAAAGCCATCAGAGGGGTTTGAATTGAAACACTCCTATCATGCCCAGGAGACTTATTAACTAAAGCCCTAAGTTGACTTTTTCCAGAGAAAGGTAGCCCCCTGTTAATGTCAGAAGAGTTGGTGAAAGGCACAAAATAGTAAGACAGATTCTGGTTTGGGGGTAAATGCTTTGAGCAGATCCAGGGGGTCCCTTGAGGCCTGATCCGCCTTTGCCTGTCAGGTTCTCTCCACATGACCTTTGTCATGGGTGGGATCTTCTGTGGTGGCTCCCGGCAGGTTGCCATTTCCTTCTCCAATGCATGAAAGTGAAAAGTGAAAGTGAAGTCACTCAGTTGTGTCCGACTCTTAGCAACCCCATGGACTGCAGCCTACCAGGCTCCTCTGTCCATGGATTTTCCAGGCAAGAGTGCTAGAGTAGGGTGCCATTGCCAAAATACTCTAGGTCTCTTGATTAGTTACAGTGGCTGAAATGGAAACAGATGGCTAGAAATAAAAGAGTTCATTCTTTAGCTTTTGTAAAGTGTTTTTTATTTACTGACCTCTACTTTGAAGTCAAATACCTTTTCTTGGGTTGTTTAAGTCTAATCAGACTTGCATCCTCTTTCAGACTTTGTCTCTGGTTGGATTTTTGAAAGGAGGCTATAAGATGGAAATGAAGAGTGTAGCAGATTTACCAGGGAGGCCTCTGGGACCCAATGCCATACTAAGGAAGAAAGCCTAGTTTCCACAGGAGAGATTAAACTTGATGAGTCTCAACAACCCCAAAGGATGCTGTGAAGCTGAGATGGTCCTCAGAATTGTTTCAGGTTGGGATGAGGGGAGATGGACCTTTATGTCCCCAGTCCTAAGATGCAGGCTGCCCCAGAAGCAGTATGATCCTGTATCAAAATGGCTCTCTTCAGCTAAACCAGTTCCCTAAGGGGGCAGACCGCTGAGGACTGTCTGCCAGCAGTATTCCCAGTAGATCAGAAAATGAGCCCTTCAGTTACAGAGGGGATTCTGGATGACAGCGTACAGCATCCTCTACCTTTATTGATTCATGAAGTACCTTTATTGACCACCTACTGTGTGCCAGATTTTCAGGCCCCAGGGTATGAAGTTGGGCAGGAGATGATCTCTATCTTTAAAGAACTCATAGTCTAGTGGGAGGATTGGGTGTCATCTTTCTCGTTTGTAATACTAGTAGAGGCAGAAAGAAGTAGAAGGGAAAATTGATCCAGTTGCCACGGTATAAAAGGTTCCATTTGTACAAAGATTGTACAAATACAAAAGGTTGTTCAGCCCTGCTTTCTCTATCTAATCCTTGGCTCTCACTCTACTTGGTTTTCCAGTAGTAGTCAGTATAAGAGAGAGAGAGATTTGAAAGAAACCATTTTTGTTTTTCAGTCACACCCAGTGCCTACCTACTTTTTAAGTCACCCTTCAGAGAGGCCCAAGTTTCTTGCCTTTCCCTTCTATGCCATACCTAGTTCCATCCTTGTCCCAAGGGATTATATGCACATGTTCCTTGAGTCTGGAGTGTGAAGATGGGATGGGTACAGAAGAGTAGCCAATGTTCTAGCCCTACATCCTAATAAGTTTAAAGATAGAGTCATGACTGCAGGGAGGAAGTCCCTATGTTCTAGCTACTGGAGTTTAGTAGGGAGAGATACCTCCCAAGGGTCACCCTAAGCTGAAACACTAAATACATATTCCAGTGAATTCTTTGTTGTAAGTGGTGATGGTCATATAATGCAAATTAGATCCGTATTTTGGTTGTATTTAAATAAACTACCTTGGGAATCTTTTATGGGAAAATAGATTGCTACTTCTAAACATCTTACAGAAAATAAACTCATAAGAATATATATATTCTAAGACCTGCCTGTTCAGGATTTGTTTAGTTTGGCTTCTTTTTCATACAGTAGATCTTTGTTTTTTAACTCCAACATACAGATGTTGTAAAAGTGTTTTATACCACAAACATCATAACAATAACTGTCTTCAGATATATGAATTTGGAGCCCTTCTGTCAGTAGGGGTGTGTGTGTGCACTAAATTGCTTCAGTTGTGTCTGAATCTTTGTGACCCTAGGGACCATAGCTTGCCAGACTCCTCTGTCCATGGAATTTTCCAGGCAAGAATATTAGAGTGGTTTTCCTTGCCCTCCTCCTGGGGATCTTCCTGACCCAGGGATCGAACCCATCTCTCTTATGTCTCCTGCATTGGCAGGTAGGTTCTTTACCACTACCACTGCCTGGGGAGCCCATCAGTAGGTGGGTGGCCGTTTGTGTGAAAGTGTGTTGAAACCAAACATTTATTGTGTGCTTCAGTGAGTCTGCTGCTTTTACTTGCTGGATAATTGGCTGTTTACAAATGAAGAATACAAAACTTAGAAATATCTAATTGTTTGTTCTCAGTTATAAGTTAATTAGTGGAAGAGCAAGTATTCAATCCAGATTTCTTGACTTTTAGGGAGATGTTTTAAAACAGTGTTTATACATAGCCATGGTAAATTTCTTGATTGCAACCCAAATTCTATCATCGCTTTGAGGGCTTCCTGGGTTGCTCTACAGATGCTTCCTCTAGGCAAACAACACTATAACACAGATGCACTGCTTCAGCTAGATTCTAAATTGTAAACTCCAGTTTCAGAATCATTATTATTCCTTAAATGAGTTTTTGGTGTTCCATAGAGTGTCTGGCTGGAGAAGGCAATGGCGACCCACTCTGGTACTCTTGCCTGGAAAATCCCATGGACGGAGGAGCCTGGTAAGCTGCAGTCTGTGGGGTCGCGAAGAGTTGGATACAACTGAGCAACTTCACTTTCACCTTTCACCTTCATGCATTGAAGAAGGAAATGGCAACCCACTCCAGTGTTCTTGCCTGGAGGATTCCAGGGAGAGGGGAGCCTGGTGGGCTGCCGTCTATGGGGTTGCACAGAGTTGGACATGACTGAAGCGACTTAGCAGCAGCAGCAGCAGCAGAGTGTCTGGGTTCAGCTTAGCTCCGTGGAGCCATTCAGGTCCTCAGTTCATTCTATAAAAGTGTTGCTGCTATCTTCAGTGTGTGACTTCGAAGGGTTCCTTCTGTAAAGGAAGAGGGAGCTTGAAATTTATTTTTTGTCTATGTATTCTTTTTGTTCATATCAGATCAGATCAATCGCTCAGTCGTGTCCGACTCTTTGCAACCCCATGAATCGCAGCACGCCAGGCCTCCCTGTCCATCACCAACTCCCGGAGTTCACCCAGACTCACGTCCATCGAGTCAGTGATGCCATCCAGTCATCTCATCCTCTGTCATCCCCTTCTCCTCCTGCCCCCAATCCCTCCCAGCATCAGAGTCTTTTCCAATGAGTCAACTCTTCACATGAGGTGGCCAAGGACTGGAGTTTCAGCTAGCATCATTCCTTCCAAAGAAATCCCAGGGCTGATCTCCTTTAGAATGGACTGGTTGGATCTCCTTGCAGTCCAAGGGACTCTCAAGAGTCTTCTCCAACACCATAGTTCAAAAGCATCAATTCTTTGACGCTCAGCCTTCTTCACAGTCCAACTCTCACATCCATACACGACCACAGGAAAAACCATAGCCTTGACTAGACAAAGCTTTGTTGGCAAAATAATGTCTCTGCTTTTTAATATGCTATCTAGGTTGGTCATAACTGCAAACCAGTACTGCTGAATACTTAAAAGAGGGTGCTCAGTAATGAAGAAAGGGAAAATGAAAGGAGTAATAATAATAAGTCTTTCCTGGCCTTGCAGATTGACTCCTATATGTAGAGGAAATAAAAAAAAAATCTAAAATGTTTTTTGAAGTGAAAATTTTAAGTATAGCTAGCTGTATTTTCTCGATAAGAAAATGAGTTATCTAATGAACTAGTAATATTTACTATTTGTAATGTTGCTGCTGCTGCTAAGTTGCTTCAGTCATGTCCAACTCTGTGCAACCCCATGGACAGCAGCCCACCAGGCTCCCCCGTCCCTGGGACTATCCAGGCAAGAACACTGGAGTGGGTTGCAGTTCCTTCTCCAATGCATGAAAGTGAAAAGTGAAAGTGAAGTCGCTCAGTCGTGTCCGACTCTTAGCGACCCCATGGACTGCAGCCTACCAGGCTCCTCCATCCATGGGATTTTCCAAGGAAGAGTACTGGAGTGGGTTGCCATTGCCTTCTCCATTTGTAATGTTGAATACTGCACAATTGCACTCATCTCATATGGCAGCAAAGTAATGCTCAAAATTCTCCAAGCCAGGCTTCAGCAATATGTGAACCGTGAACTTCCAGAGCTCAAGCTGGATTTAGAAAAGGCAGAGGAACCAGAGATCAAATTGCCAACATCCGTTGGATCATTGAAAAAGCAGGAGAGTTCCAGAAAAACATCTATTTCTGCTTTATCAACTATGCCAAGCCTTTGACTGTGTGGATCACAACAAACTGTGGAAAATTCTGAAAGAGATGGGAATACCAGACCACCTGGCCTTTCTCCTGAAAAATCTGTATGCAGGTCATGAAGCACCAGTTAGAACTAGGCATGGAACAACAGACTGGTTCCAAATTGGGAATGGAGTACATCAAGGCTGTATATTGTCACCCTGCTTATTGAACTTCTATGCAGAGTACGTCATAAGAAACGCTGGGCTGGAAGAAGCACAAGCTGGAATCAAGATTGCTGGGAGAAATATCAATAACCTCAGATATGCAGATGATACCACCTTTATGTTAGAAAATGAAAAAGAACTAAAGAGCCTCTAGATGAAAGTGAAAAGGAGAGTGAAAAAGTTGACTTAAAATTCAACATTCAGGAAACTAAGATCATGGCATCTGGTCTCATCACTTCATGGCAAATAGATGGGGAAACAATGGAAACAGTGACAGACTTTATTTTTGGGGACTCCAAAATCACTGCAGGTAGTGACTGCAGCCATGAAATTAAAAGACTCTTGCTCCTTGGAAGAAAAGTTATAACCAACCTAGACATCATATTAAAAAGCAGAGACATTGCATTGCCAACAAAAGTCCATCTAGTCAAAGCTATGGTTTTTCCAGTAGTCATGTATGGATGTGAGAGTTGGACTATAAAGAAAGCTGAGCACTGAAGAATTGATGCTTTTGAACTGTGGTGTTGGAGAAGACTCTTGAGAGTCCCTTGGACTGCAAGGAGATCCAACCAGTCCATCCTAAAGGAAATCAGTCCTAAATAGTCACTGGAAGGACTGATCCTGAAGCTGAAACTCCAATACTTTGGCTACCTGGTACATAGAACTGACTCATTGGAAAAGACCCTGATGCTGGGAAAGATTGAAGGCAGGAGGCGGAGGAGATGACACAGGAGGAGATGACACAGGATGAGATGGTTGGATGGCATCACCAACTCAATGGACATGAGTTTGAGTAAACTCTGGGAGTTGGTGATGACAGGGAGGCCTGGCATGCTGCCGTCCATGGGGTCGCAGAGTTGGAACGATTGAGTGACTGAACTGAACTGAATGTTGAATCACATATATTAAGTATGTATGCCTTCTAATACAGAAGGAACTAGTGTATTCATTGATTCAACAAAAATTCCCTAATGTTCTGGCACTGAGAATATAGTGGGAGAATAAGTACTTGAATAGTTTGTGTTCAGATGTAAAATTTTATGACAGTTTACTATCTTTTGATTTTCTTCTAATTTATCAAAAATTAGATTCTTTGTAAAGTGTAGTTTGTTGTATTCTGCTATTTGAATATTTGTGATTTTTAAAGAATTCTGTATTTATATGTATTCTCAGTTCAGTTCAGTTCAGTCATTCAGTCGTGTCCGACTCTTTGCGACCCCATGAATCGCAGCACGCCAGGCCTCCCTGTCCATCGCCAACTCCCGGAGTTCACTCAGACTCATGTCCATTGAGTCAGTGATGCCATCCAGCCATCTCATCCTCTGTCGTCCCCTTCTCCTCCTGCCCCCAATCCCTCCCAGCATCAGAGTCTTTTAAAATGAGTCAACTCTTCCCATGAGGTGGCCAAAGTATTGGAGCTTCAGCTTTAGCATCATTCCTTCCAAAGAAATCCCAGGGCTGATATCCTTCAGAATGGACTGGTTGGATCTCCTTGCAGTCCAAGGGACTCTCAAGAGTCTTCTCCAACACCACAGTTCAAAAGCATCAATTCTTTGGTGCTTAGCTTTCTTCACAGTCCAACTCTCACATCCATACATGACCACTGGAAAACCATAGCCTTGACTAGACGGACCTTTGTTGGCAAAGCAATGTCTCTGCTTTTCAATATGTTATCTAGGTTGGTCATAACTTTCCTTCCAAGGAGTAAGCGTCTTTTAATTTCATGGCTGCTGTCACCATCTGCCATGATTTTGGAGCCCCCCAAAAATAAAGTCTGTCACTGTTTGCACTGTTTCCCCATCTATTTCCCATGAAGTGATGGGACCAGATGCCATGATCTTTGTTTTCTGAATGTTGAGTTTTAAGCCAACTTTTTCACTCTCCTCTTTCACCTTCAACAAGAGGCTTTTTAGTTCCTCTTCACTTTCTGCCATAAGGTTGGTGTCATCTGCAGATCTGAGGTTATTGATATTTCTCCCGGCAATCTTGATTCCAGTTTGTGCTTCTTCCAGCCCAGCGTTTCTCATGATGCACTCTGCATATAAGTTAAATAAGCAGGATGACAATATACAGCCTTGACGTACTCCTTTTCCTATTTGGAACCAGGCTGTTGTTCCATGTCCAGTTCTAACTGTTGCTTCCTGACCTGCATATAGGTTTCTCAAGAGGCCGGTCAGGTGGTCTGGTATTCCCATCTCTTTCAGAATTTTCCACAGTTTATTGTGATCCACGCAGTCAAAGGCTTTGGCATAGTCAATAAAGCAGAAATAGATGTTTTTCTGGAACTCTCTTGCTTTTTCCATGATCCAGTGGAGGTTGGCAATTTGGTCTCTGGTTCCTCTGCCTTTTCTAAAACCAGCTTGAACAACTGGAAGTTCACGGTTCACATATTGCTGAAGCCTGGCTTGGAGAATTTTGAGCATTACTTTACCAGCGTGTGAGATGAGTGCAATCGTGCGGTAGTTTGAGCATTCTTTGGTATTGCCTTTCTTTGGGATTGGAAAGAAAACGGACCTTTTCCAGTCCTGTGGCCACTGCTGAGTTTTCTAAATTTGCTGGCATATTGAGTGCAGCACTTTCACAGCATCATCTTTCAGGATTTGAAATAGCTCAACTGGAATTCCATCACCTCCACTAGCTTTGTTCGTAGTGATGCTTTCTAAGGCCCACTTGACTTCATATTCCAGGATATCTGGCTCTAGGTGAGTGATCACACCATCGTGATTATCTTGGTCATGAAGCTCTTTTTTGTACAGTTCTTCTGTGTATTCCTGCCACCTCTTCTTAATATCTTCTGCTTCTGTTAGGTCCATACCATTTCTGTCCTTTATCGAGCCCATCTTTTCATGAAATGTTCCCTTGATATCTCTAATTTTCTTGAAGAAATCTCTAGTTTTTCCCATTCTGTTGTTTTCCTCTATTTCTTTGCATTGATCGCTGAAGAAGGCTTTCTTATCTCTTCTTGCTATTCTTTGGAACTCTGCATTCAAATGCTTATATCTTTTCTTTTCTCATTTGCTTTTCACTTCTCTTCTTTTCACAGCTATTTGTAAGGCCTCCCCAGACAGCCATTTTACTTTTTGGCATTTCTTTTCCATGGGCATGGTCTTGATCCCTGTCTCCTGTACAATGTCACGAACCGCAGTTCATAGTTCATCAGGCACTCTGTCTATCAGATCCAGTCCCTTAAGTGTATTTCTCACTTCCAGTGTATACTCATAAGGGATTTGATTTAGGTCATACATGAATGGTCTAGTGGTTTTCCCTACATTCTTCAATTTCAGTCTGAATTTGGCAATAAGGAGTTCATGATCTGAGCCACAGTCAGTTCCTGGTCTTGTTTTTGCTGACTGTATAGAGCTTCTCCATCTTTGGCCGCAAAGAATAGAATCAATCTGATTTCAGTGTTGACCATCTGGTGATGTCCATGCGTAGAGTCTTGTCTTGTGTTGTTGGAAGAGGGTGTTTGCTATGACCAGTGCATTTTCTTGGCAAACCTCTATTAGTCTTTGCCCTGCTTCATTCCGTATTCCAAGGCCAAATTTACCTGTTACTCCATGTGTTTCTTAACTTCCTACTTTTGCATTCCAGTCCCCTATAATGAAAAGGACATCTTTTTGGGGTGTTAGTTCTAAAAGGTCTTGTAGGTCTTCATAGAACCGTTCAACTTCAGCTTCTTCAGCATTACTGGTTGGGGCAGACTTGGATTACTTTGATATTGAATGGTTTGCCTTGGAAATGAACAAAGATCATTCTGTCGTTTTTGAGATTGCATCCAAGTACTGCATTTCGAACTCTTTTGTTGACCATGATGGCTACTCCATTTCTTCTGAGGGATTCCTGCCCGCAGTAGTAGATATAATCGTCATCTGAGTTAAATTCACCCATTCCAGTCCATTTTAGTTCACTGATTTCATAGAATGTCGATGTTTACTCTTGCCATCTCTTGTTTGACCACTTCCAATTTGCCTTGATTCATGGAACTGACATTCCAGGTTCCTATGCACTATTGCTCTTCACAGCATCAGACCTTGTGTCTATCACCAGTCACATCCACAACTGGGTATTGTTTTTGCTTTGGCTCCATCCCTTCATTCTTTCTGGAGTTATTTCTCCACTGATCTCCAGTAGCATATTGGGCACCTACTGACCCGGGGCATTCCTCTTTCAGTATCCTATCATTTTGCCTTTTCATACTGTTCATGGGGATCTCAAGGCAAGAATACTGAAGTGGTTTGCCATTCCCTTCTCCAGTGGACCACATCTGTCAGACCTCTCCACCATGACCTGACCATCTTGGGTGGCCCCATGGGCATGGCTTAGTTTCATTGATTTAGACAAGGCTGTGGTCCTATTTTTAGAATATTTATAAATGTATAGTATCCTGACTTAGGAAGAAAAGTGTCCTTGAAATGGTTTGCTGGTATTGATTTTACTTACAATTTAAATAAATTAATTGGGTTTAATATATAGGAGTACTCATGACAGTCATTTTAGTGTTTTATATTTAACTTATGTTATTTTTTGGAATAAATGATTAATGAATAAAACTATTTAAAATATTTAAATTCTCTAACTTAGGATCTTATTTTAGGCTCTTTGGGAACATACATTAATAAATTGATGACTGTTAGTTCCCTTTTTTCTGTACTTCAGAAGTCCTTTGTTGCCAAAAGATTTAGCAATATATACATGCTAAATGCTTTCTTAAATAACTTTGGATTTTAGAAACTTTCACAAAAGTAAAAGTTACATAAACTATGCAAATATAATTGATAATTTTGATAACACTCAAAACTTCATAAAGAAGTGTTTCAGTTTTCTCTAAGAAGAACATATAAGCTCTGGTAAATTTATAAAATCTGCCTTATGAATTTAGAAACTCAGAAATACAAAATTCTAAAGGAAAGAAACTCTTATTGGATTAAATGGGATTCTTCATAAGCTTATGAAAATGCTTTGTTCTAATTTTAGTGTTTATTCTTAAGTTCATTAAGTTTGATTGTCATTTGACACATAATTTATGTTAATATTGAGTCTGGACACTTAAAACATTTTTATACGAAGTTATAGCTTCTTTTGTGGTACAGATAGCATAGATTTTTTCTTTTCACAATTTAGACATGTGATAAATATGCTGCTATTCCATGCAGTGTTTGGACTCCACTCATTTCCTTGGAGGGACTGGACTCCGTCCTTAAAGGTGATAATGCCATTTTCAGTGTATGGCCTCCAAGCTTCCACTAAAGGAAGAGAGGTCATAGAGGATCATGTGAGAAATTTGTTAGCCAGAATGTTTTAAAATGACTGTAACTATAGAAGTCTGAGATAAAGAGCTTAGTGTGTTCTAAGGAAGGAGAAAGGCACACAAGTATTAGTGGGTACTGGCATCTGTGTCACATCTTTTTTTTTTTTTTTTTTAATTTTATTTTATTTTTAAACTTTACATAACTGTATTAGTGTGTACAACTGTATTATATGTCACATCTTATATTTATAATTTTTGTTCAGTCGCTAAGTCGCATCTGACTCCTTGTGAACTGCAACATGCAAGGCTCCCCTGTCCTTCACTATCACCCAGGTTCATATCCATTGAGTCGTTGATGCTGTCTAACCATCTCGTCCTCTGGTGTCCTCTTCTGTTGCCTTCAGGCTTTACGAGCATCAGGGTCTTTTCTAGTGAATCGTCTCTTCATGTCAGATGGCCAGAACATTGGAGCTTCAGCTTCAGCATGTGTCCCTCCAGTGACTGTTCAGGGTTGATTTCCTTAAGGACTGACTGGCTTGATCTCCTGGCAGTCCAAGGGACTCTCAAGAGTCTTCTCCAGCACCAAATTTGAAAGCATCAGTATTTAAAATTGCTCTTTCTCAAATGTCTGTGAGTTCTTCCTTTTTACACATTCGCTTGGTATTCTCCAGCATTTCATCCTGTTTCATTGTTCTTTCAGTTCTTTCTTTTCCTTGGACATCTTATACACTTTTGATTCTCAACTACCAATGTATTCCAATAATTCAAATTTGTATCTCTGGCCCTGACTTCCAACTTACACATCCATCTGCTTAGTAGACATAGCCATTTGGATCTTTATAGTCTTCTCTGATGACTTCATGTTTCTAACTTCTTTTCTCCTATTTTCCCAGCCCCCAACCGCAACCTCATCCATAATGTATTCCTCCTCTTTTATTTCCATTTGCAGATTCTAATATTACCATGTACATTATTTCCTAAGCTAGAAATCCAGAAGTAATCCTGAATTTCTGTCACCTTCCACATTTAGTCAACACCAAGTTTAGATAGGTTTTAGGTGGCTCAGTGGCAAAGAAACCGCCTACCATTGCAGGAGATACAGGAGACACAGGTTTGATCCCTGGGTTGGGAAGTTCTTTTAGGGGAGGAAATGGCAGCCCACTCAGTATTCTTGCCTGGAGAATCCCATGGAAAGAGGAACCTGGCAGGTATAGTCCATGGGTTTGCAAAGAGTCAAACATGACTGAGCTGCACGAGCACAATCACCTAAATATTTCTTTCAATCTTTTGTTCAAAATTTCTACTCTTCTAATTAAGATTCTTGTCAGCTCTTGCCTCACCTCTAGCAATAAATTTGCTTCCAGTCTTGCCTTCTTCAAATTCATTGTCCTAACTATTGTGTGAAAGTGCAAACGCTAGTCACTCAGTCATGTCTGACTCTTTGCCACCCCATGGACTTTACAGTCCATGGAATTCTCCAGGCCAGAATACTGGAGTGGGTAGCCTTTCCCTTCTCCAGGGGATTTTCCCGACCCAGGGCTTGAACCCAGGTCTCCCACATTGCAGGTGGATTCTTTATCAGCTGAGCCACCAGGGAAGCCCAACAATACTGGAGTGGGTAGTATTGGATCTTCCTGACCCAGGAATCAACCAGAGTCTCCTGCATTGCAGGTGGATTCTTTACCAACTGAGCTATTAGGGAACTATTATATGTTTGTTTATTAGAAAAGCACATTGAACATGGCATTGTCTTACTCAAACTCCTTCCTACTCAGTGACTTAGCTAACTTACTATCTTTTTTTGACCTTATGCTTTGTGTTCTAGAATTACACAATCTCTTACTTCTTCCTGTATACATTCATACCTGTTTTATACTTCTTAGTTTTTGATCAGAGCCCTTGATCATACTGATCGGTTACAGTGTTTCTAAAATGTTTTTCCCAGCTTTCTTTATCTCATTTACTTTTAGTAATCTTTTCATACTCAGCTAAAGGAGACTTTCTCCATTTCTGGCCTTCCATTGACCCATAAATTCTTGCCTGATTATAAACTCCTCAATAGCAGGGATCATGTTTTATTTACCTCTATATGCTTTGCATTTAGCCATGTGCTTGCAAAGTAGAAAATTCTTTCTGCTCCCCCAATCTTCCCCTTAAAAAAGAAGCACAAAAAGGATTTAACCTTTATGGATATTTTATTTCTCTGTTTGGATAATGAGAGTATGTGTGCTGTTTTTACTAAAATCACATTTAGTTTAGTGAAGAAAAATAAACTATTTGCCTTTAAATTGATAGCTAATTCTTCCTCTGATCCTTTTAGAATGAAGAATGGCTAGTTAAGGAGAACTGTTTATTTTCTCAAACATTGGGTTTTCTGGAAAAATTAAATAACTTGAAAGAAGAGTAATCACACATAATTATTACAGATCATGTGGCATCTGCTTTACTGAAAGGAGATCTTTTACAAAGATCTACTCCTCTCAGATAGTTGATTTGTTTATTGTTTTCACCATATGGTGATGGAAAAAGGTAAAAGCAAATTACAGAAAACTGTGCTAGTAATGTCCATTCAGTTGATCTGTATATTTTAAAATATTCCGTCTTCTTCCACAAAGTATTTGAGATAAGAGTTCCATGTTGTGTATTTTAATGACCTTGGAATATTTCTGTTTAGGGTAGAGATTTTCTAAACAGTTTGATGAGTTGAGAATATTTTTTTGTTTATTGTTTTATTTTTTTTATTTATTTATTTTATTTTCATGATCTTCATTTTTTTATTTTTTTTATTTTATTATTATTTTTTTTAATTTTATTTTATTTTTAAACTTTACATAGCTGTATTAGATTTGCCAAATATCAAAATGAATCCGCCACAGGTATACATGTGTTCCCCATCCTGAGCCCTCCTCCCTCCTCCCTCCCCATTCCATCCCTCTGGGTCGTCCCAGTGCACCAGCCCCAAGCATCCAGTATCGTGCATCGAACCTGGACTGGCAACTCATTTCATACATGATATTTTACATGTTTCAATGCCATTCTCCCAAATCTTCCCACCCTCTCCCTCTCCCACAGAGTCCATAAGACTGTTCTATACATCAGTGTCTCTTTTGCTGTCTCGTACACAGGGTTATTGTTACCATCTTTCTAAATTCCATATATATGCGTTAGTATACTGTATTGGTGTTTTTCTTTCTGGCTTACTTCACTCTGTATAATAGGCTCCAGTTTCATCCACCTCATTAGAACTGATTCAAATGTATTCTTTTTAATGGCTGAATAATACTCCATTGTGTATATGTACCACAGCTTGCTTATCCATTCATCTGCTGATGGACATCTAGGTTGCTTCCATGTCCTGGCTATTATAAACAGTGCTGCGATGAACATTGGGGTACTCGTGTCTCTTTCCCTTCTGGTTTTCTCAGTGTGTATGCCCAGCAGTGGGATTGCTGGATCATAAGGCAGGTCTATTTCCAGTTTTTTAAGGAATCTCCACACTGTTCTCCATAGTGGCTGTACTAGTTTGCATTCCCACCAACAGTGTAAGAGGGTTCCCTTTTCTCCACACCCTCTCCAGCATTTATTACTTGTAGACTTTTGGATCGCAGCCATTCTGACTGGCGTGAAATGGTACCTCATAGTGGTTTTGATTTGCATTTCTCTGATAATGAGTGATGTTGAGCATCTTTTCATGTGTTTGTTAGCCATCTGTATGTCTTCTTTGGAGAAATGTCTATTTAGTTCTTTGGCCCATTTTTTGATTGGGTCATTTATTTTTCTGGAGTTGAGCTGTAGGAGTTGCTTGTATATTCTTGAGATTAGTTGTTTGTCAGTTGCTTCATTTGCTACTATCTTCTCCCATTCTGAAGGCTGTCTTTTCACCTTGCTGATAGTTTCTTTTGATGTGCAGAAGCTTTTAAGGTTAATTAGGTCCCATTTGTTTATTTTTGCTTTTATTTCCAATATTCTGGGAGGTGGGTCATAGAGGATCCTGCTGTGATGTATGTCAGAGAGTGTTTTGCCTATGTTCTCCTCTAGGAGTTTTACAGTTTCTGGTCTTAGTTTAGATCTTTAATCCATTTTGAGTTTATTTTTGTGTATGGTGTTAGAAAGTGTTCTAGTTTCATTCTTTTACAAGTGGTTGACCAGAGTTCCCAGCACCACTTGTTAAAGAGATTGTCTTTAATCCATTGTATATTCTTACCTCCTTTGTCGAAGATAAGGTGTCCATATGTGCGTGGATTTATCTCTGGGCTTTCTATTTTGTTCCATTGATCTATATTTCTGTCTTTGTGCCAGTACCATACTGTCTTGATAACTGTGGCTTTGTAGTAGAGCCTGAAGTCAGGTAGGTTGATTCCTCCAGTTCCATTCTTCTTCTCAAGATCGCTTTGGCTATTCGAGGTTTTTTGTTTTTCCATACAAATTGTGAAATTATTTGTTCTAGCTCTGTGAAGAATGCTGTTGGTAGCTTGATAGGGATTGCATTGAATCTATAGATTGCTTTGGGTAGTATACTCATTTTCACTATATTGATTCTTCCAATCCATGAACATGGTATATTTCTCCATCTGTTAGTGTCCTCTTTGTTTATTGTTTTAAAAGTCCTTTAGCACTAACAAAAATATTTTGATATATTCCTTATATTTACAGATAGTCTTTATTTCCATAGTTTTATTATTCCTTTATGCTTTTCCTGTACAGAACTCTAACATTCAAAAGAGATGTAGTTTGAGACTGTATAGATTCTGCTATAATTTAACTGACTTCCCTGGTGGCTCAGATGGTAGAGCATCTGCCTACAATGTGGGAGACCCGGGTTCAGTCCCTGAGTCGGGAAGATCTCCTGGAGAAGGAAATGGCAACCCACTCCAGTATTCTTACCTGGAAAATCCCATGGACAGAGGAGCCTGGTAGGCTATAGTCCATGAGGTCACAGAGTCAGACACGACTGAGTGACTTCACTTTATAATTTAACTAGTCCTTTTTTTTTTTTTTTTTTTTATGAAACTAAAACTTTTTTTTTTGACTCTAAAACCATTGTTTTCTTGATCACTTTTATCACGCTCACTACTGACTGACTTTTTGAAAAAGACCACATTTTCTATTTTTGTTTAAAAAAGTAAATTTTTACTGCATTCATTGGAGACTAGTTTAGTAAAGCTCCTTTTGTCTTGCTGAATGGCTGAACTCACTAACTAAATGACTGACTATAGAACTATGTCAGTTTTTTTATTGTTGTTTTACTAATAGTTAAAATCACAAATATCAGAGGTCTGCTTTATCTTATTTTTAAGGTGTTCATAAGGTGTAAACAGTAAAGAGAATTCTGAGTGTCTGACACTAGCTTAATCTTCCTAAAGATTAGGAAGGAATGAATACTAGATGGTTTTCTTGTGTTCTTCTTATCTTGAAATTCTTTGACTCCTTTGGTATAGGACAAAGTCAATAGACTAAACACTCTATGATTCTTCTACAAATTTGTTTTTACCTGTTTTTCCAAACTAAATTTGAACATAGGTTCAAAAAATAATAGTATTTACTATGTACAGGGCAATATGCTAAGCTCTCAAAATATAATGCTAAGTAAGAAACACTTAATCCCTGTCCTCATAGACTGGCCTAATTGCTCTAACTTAACTGATGAGCATGATTTAAATATAGCATGGGTAGTTACACCTTTTTACCTTTGCTTGCATACTTTTTCAACAAAATCGTTCCCCCTCAGCATCAAATTTTACTCATATTTGAAACATAGACTCTGATGAAATCTCCAATATGATTCTCTCCCTGTTCATGCCACATCATTTTAGTCTGCTTCCTCGGAATGGTTATGGAACCTAATACATACTATTCAGTTACAACATTAACTTAAAATTATTAATAAACACTCATTTTTAACTTTTCATGTATGTGTATCCCTAGATAGCATATAAGTCTATCTTCTGCACCCCCTGCAAGTGATTTGTGTCCTTCCCACATACAAAATACACTCCCTTCCTTTCAAGGTTCCCAGAGTCTCATCCTATTGCATATCTGCTCAGAGTCCAGAATGTCTACACCAAAATCAGATCCAGATGTAGATGAGCCTCCTCGGGTACAGTTGCTTAGATCTAACTCCTCACGTATAGTTCTCAGTCTTAAGACCTGTTCTCTAACCTCCTCAACCCACACACACCACCTGCACACTAAGCATACAGTGATGGGATACACATAGGATAATTGCTATAGACTTTCCTGTTCAAAGGGGAGAAAAATAAGGGGCACAAAGGAGTCATTGGTCCATAATGATTTTGAAATTTAGGTAGGAAAACATTAGAGGTTCTTTGATTAGATCTCATGGCCTTGTGATAATTCTTTAGGTTTCCAGGCTTTGCCCTCTGAGCTCTTGGTTTCTCCCTCTGAGTCATCCTTCCTTTTTCATGAAATGTAGCATGTGTTTGCAGCTGAGGAATTTTCTTAGCCTGCTTCCTGCCAGCAGAATTTTGGGACTCCAGTGGTCTCATTTCACTTTGTACTGTTACTGTTCCTTTTGGTCGAAGTTAGCAATGTGTTTGCTGATGTAATTCTCACAAATTTTGTCAGCCTTCTATGAATCACATTGGTGTTTATTCCATTAGATGAAGGCCACATCCAAGAATGTTTTCAAAATGTGGACTTCTGCAGAGAAATTAAGATATGGTTCTTGCAAGCTTTCTAGGAGACCTATTGCTTGATTAAGACGATCTGTGAGATACCCTCAGCCAGTTTAATGGACTTTTTGTACAGCTAAATTAATACTGTGAGGTATCACTCTTAATCTTTCTGGAGTCTTGACAAAAGATTTTACAGTCAATGCATCAGTTTCATTTTTAGGCCATGTTCTGGCAGTATACTGAATTCAGACTTTGTGTCGAAGCTATTCTTAACTTTCTCATCTTTTGCCATCTTGAGAAGCTGAGAATTTTCAAAATGATTCTTGTCCTGATTCTTTTTTTAAACAATCGTTTCTTTAGTTTATCTTACTTTGTTTGCATTTTACTGACGCTACAAGAAAAAATAGGCAGCGCCTACAACACTTTGACTCTGCTTGGCCATCTTCTTAGCTAGATCATTCAGTTCATTAGACATATTTCCTACTTTCCACATTACTGAATGTGATAGTGTTGCAAAGTTTCTAATACTGCCTAACAAAGATCTGCCTTCCTCCAGTTTCCAAAACACTTTTTTTTTCATTTCCATTTAAGCCCTGATATGAGAAGCACTCAAAGTCCAACTTTCTACTAACACACTGTTCAGGCAATTTAGGCTTTCTCTACCATGCTCCTAAAAATCCTTCCAACCTACGCCTACTGCCAATTTCCAAAGCGATTCCCATATTTTTAGTTATTTATTGCGGCATCACCCACGTCCAGCTTTCAACATCTTTTCTAGTTACCTCTTCCTTTGTAACATATTTAGCAGCTGAAAACAGCAAACACTTATTTTCTTATACTTTGGGTGGTCCAGAATCTGGGTATCACTTAACTGGGTCTTCTGCCTCAAGATCTCTTTTGAGGTTGTAATCAAGGTATCAGGTGGGACCATGGGTTTATTTGAAGGTTCAGCCAAAAGTGAATCTTTTTCCTAGTTCACTCATGTTGTTGTTAGCAAGATTCAGTTCAGATTCTATTGGCTGGGGGCCTTTTTAGGTCCTTGGTCTTGGGCCTCTTTCATAAGGCAGTTAGACAACATGGCTAGCTGGTTTCCATCACAGCAAAAGAGAGCTGGCAAGACAGATGCAAGAATCGTTTGTAACCTAGTCTTGAAAGTAACATCTCATTTGCCGTTATTCTCTTTGTTAAAAGCATCAGTAGGTCCAGCCTCCATATGAGTGAAGGAGCTCATACATGGGCATGAATACCAGGAGGCAGGGATCATTGAAAGCTATCTTAGCAGCTTTGTGATCCTTGGCCACTATTTGCATGTGAATCTGCATTTACTGGGTTTGAAAATTGGAAGAGTATCTAGAACACACCAGTGAAATAATATTTACTTAACCGTGTAACAGGAGTATCTGCACAGCCTTGTAAATTACTGAAACTTGAAAATAATTTTATAAGCTTCACACAAACCAAGTTTTACTCCTACACAAATGTACCTCTTGTTCATATGCTCATGTGAAGTATGATGAAATATGAACCTTTTAGAGAAATTTTTACAGTCAAAGCACGTTTAACTGTTGGAAAAATGAATCAAGTGCCTCCTTTCTTTGTTTTCCTTTTTCCCGGGTACTGATACATGTCAGTATTTATAAGATACATGAAATGAAATAAATTATTTTATTCATCCTGATTAATTCTGAGACAAAATTTATTCTTTTACTCTTTACTTCTTTTGTTTTTGTTCAGTTGATAAGTTGTGTCTGACTCTTTGTGACTCCATGGACTGTAGGTTCCCAGGCTCCCTGTCCTTCACTATCTCTCAGAGCATGCTCAAACTCATGTCCACTGAGTTGGTGATGCCATCCAACCATCTCATCCTCTGTTGCCCCCTTCTCCTCCTGCCCTCAGTCTTTCCCAGTTTCAGGGTCTTTTACAGTAAATCAGCTCTTTGCATCAGGTGGCCAGAGTATTGGAGCTTCAGCTTCAGCATCAGTCCTTCCAATGAGTATTCAGGGTTGATTTACCTTAGGATGGACTGGCTTGGTCTCCTTGCAGTCCAAGGGACTCTCAAGAGTCTTCTCCAGCACCACAGTTTGAAAGTATCAATTCTTCAGCATCGGCTTTCTTTATGGTCCAACTCACACATCCATACATAGCTACTGGAAAAAACCACAGCTTTGACTAGACGGGCCTTTGTCAGCAAAGAGATGTCTCTGCTTTTGAATACATTTTCTAGGTTTGTTATAGCTTTTCTTCCAAGGATCAGGCGTTTTTAAATTTCATGGCTGCAGTCAGTATCCACAGTGATTTTGGAGCCCAAGGAAAGAAAATCTGTCACTGTTTCCACTTTTTCCCCGTCTGTCTGCCATGAAATGATGGGACTGGATCCATGTTCTTAGTTTTTTGAATGTTGAGTTTTAAGCCAGCCTTTTTCATTCTCTTCTTTCATCCTCATCAAGAGGCCCTTTAGTTCCTCTTTGCTTTCTGCCATTAGAGTGGTATCAGCTACATATCTGCTGCTGCTGCTAAGTCGCTTCAGTCGTGTTCGACTCTGCATGACCCCATAGACGGCAGCCCACCAGGCTTCCCCATCCCTGGGATTCTCCAGGCAGGAACACTAGAGTGGGTTGCCATTTCCTTCTCCAATGCATGAAAGTGCAAAGTGAAAGTGAAGTCACTCAGTCGTGTCCAACTTCTAGTGACCCCATGGACTGCAGCCTACCAGGCTCCTCCATCCATGGGATTTTCCAGGCAAGAGTACTGGAGTGGGGTGCCACTGCATATCTGAGGTTGATATTTCTCCTGGCAATCTTGATTCCAGGTTGTGATTCATCCAGCTCAGTATACCACATGATGTACTCTGCATATAAGTTAAATAGCAGGGTGAGAATATATAGCCTTGACGTACTCCTTTCCTAGTTTGGAACCAGTCTGTTGTTCCATGTCCAGCTCTAACTGTTGCTTCTTGACCTGCTTCACAGGTTTCCCAGGAGGCAGGTGAGATGGTCTGATATTTCATTTCTTTAAGAATTTTCCACAGTTTGCTGTGATCCATACAGTCAAAGACTTTAGTGTAGTCAATGAAGCAGGAGTAGATGTTTTTCTGAAATTTTCTTGCTTTTTCTATGACAATTTGTTCTCTGGTTCCTCTGCCCGTTCTAAACCCAGCTTGTACATCTGGAAGTTCTAGTTTCATGTACTGCTAAAGCCTGGCTTGGAGAATTTTGAGGATTACCTTGCTAGCATGAGAAGTGAGTGCAGTTGTATGGTAGTTTGAACATTCTTCGGCATTGCCCTTCTTCAAGACTGGAATGAAAACTGACCCTTTCTAGTCCTGTGGCCATTGCTGAGTTTTCCAAATTTGCTGACATATTGAGTGCAATACTTTAACAGCATCATCTTTTGGGATTTTAAATAGCACAGCTTTTTACTCTACTTGTTTCTTACCATTTTCTTTTTTTACTCCTTTTTTACTCTTCACTATAGTTTTAGAATTATGATAGTGCAGTAAATATAGGTGGTATAACTCTATGAGTAATTATCCCTTAAACACACGTGAAGAAAAATACTGCTGTTTTTGATGCTGGAGGAAGGCACTGGGAAGAATGGTTTCAGAGGCCTATGTTTATCCTGGAAAATAGATTTTCATTGGAAGAAGGGAATATTTGAAGTTTTTTTTTCTTTGTTAGTCATATTTCAATTATTTTTTATTCCTGTCCCAAACCTTTTAAACTCTTGGCAGAAAAACCACTGAAATCTCACAGATAGGTTTGCCAAACTGGCCTGAAAAATAACAGTAATTACTTTTTTCCATGGATATTTTAGTGTTATTTGGTTCAAAACTTGGCTTTGTGTGGTCTGATAAATATTGTGATGTTTAGGTTGAAAATGCGTAGTCAGTATATTTAAGTCATTTTTTTTTTTTACATTTTTTAACTTTTAGAGGAATCATTATTTTTCTTCCATGTTTCCCAGAAAGTACAGGGGTTTGTTTTTTCCGTTGTGCTGTAGTAGATTAAGTTAGAGTAGAAGAAGAGAGTTTGTATAGATGCCTAAAGCTGTTTGTTTTGTAGTTGTGCATAAATCTCTGACTAGGAGTGTGATACTGAGAAAAATTGTGCACGACAATAATAATATTATTAAATAACCTTGTGGATATCTAACCATGCTTTAGAACATTATTAATACATTTCCTTTCTGGATTATCCCTAATGTATAAAGTTGTCTTTTTCTCTTTTTTGCAGGTAATATAACATTACGAAGCAAGATGGGTAACATCACAGTAGGTATGTGCTAAGTGGTTGTTGGTAAATTTTGTATTCTTTTTAAAATAGCTATATTTGTGATATTTTATTAGAGTACATAAAATCTACAATTTAGCCAATGAACCTAATAGTATCCTGATATATCAGTCAGATATAGGCAGACCCACTCTATGAACTGAGGATGAGATGGTTGGATGGCATCACTGACTCAATGGGCATGAGTTTGAACAAACTCCGGGAGGTAGTGAAGGACAGGGAAGCCTGGTGTGCTGCAGTCCATGAGGTCACAAAGAGTCAGACATGACTTAGCGACTGAACAACAATAAATATATTAATGTGTGAAATTACTTCTAAAAGTTCATTGATTCATCATCCTATAAATTCTGTATAATTATAGGTTTGCTATCAGTCAGAATACTGTTAGAATTCTAATTTCACCACTTTCTATTCATGGAAAATTACCTAACTGCTCTGTACCTAAGCTTCCACCTCTGAAAAAAATAGAAATAACAGTTCAGTTCAGTTCAGTTCAGTTGCTCAGTAGTATGCGACTCTTTGCGAACCCATGAATCGCAGCACGCCAGGCCTCCTTGTCCATCACCAACTCCCGGAGTTCACTCAGACTCACATCCATCGAGTCAGTGATGCCATCCAGCCATCTCATCCTCTGTCGTCCCTTCTCCTCTTGCCCCCAATCCCTCCCAGCATCAGAGTCTTTTCCAGTGAGTCAACTCTTCACATGAGGCGGCCAAAGTACTGGAGCTTCAGCTTTAGCATCATTCCTTGCAAAGAAATCCCAGGGCTGATCTCCTTCAGAATGGACTGGTTGGATCTCATTGCAAGAACACCATTTGATAGGTACTAACTGTTAACAGTTAGTACCTATCAAATGGTGTTCTTGTAAGGATTAAATGAGATATTTAAGTACTTTAGCATAGCATCTGACATATGATCTGCTAAGTTACTTCAGTCGTGTCCGACTCTGTGCGACCCCATAGACGGCAGCCCACCAGGCTCCCCCGTCCCTGGGATTGCCCTGGCAAGAACACTGGAGTGGGCTGCCATTTCCTTCTCCAATGCACGAAAGTGAAAAGTGAAAGTGAAGTCGCTCAGTCGTGTCCGACCCTCAGCAACCCCATGGACTGCAGCCTACCAGGCTCCTCCGTCCATGGGATTTTCCCATGGCACTCCACTGGCAAGAGTACTGGAGTGGAGTGCCATTGGCTTCTTCCTGACATATGATAAGTACTCAATAAATAATAGCCATTTTAATTATTGTTATTGTTCTAATCCTAAGCCAGAACTAACAGTGGCTAATGGTCCTTTAGACCTAATCACCATATGTGAGGCTATGCCTATGGGAATAAAAGTTCAGATTCCCGGAAAGCTTAGATAGAGCTCTTCTCTATCCCTAGTTACACCTGCTTGCCTGTTAGGTGAAGGCAGTCTGAGCAATCTGAGCTCTAAGAGTGGTGGTTGATTTTTAGACCTTAGAGCACAGGGGTCAGTGATGGGAAACCAGGATCTTTGTTGAGGAGCTATGGCTTATTGCCAGTATGAATGCTCTGGCTTCCTGGTTTTGTCCTTTTGACATTTTACATTTTCTTTTGTGTGTGTGCTCATTGAAATGGCAAATATACTCAATAATCCTTTTCACTATCACTTCTTGTGGATTCTCAGAATTAAGGTGCACATCCCTTTTTAAGTTTTCTAGACGTTGTAACCTTTATGTTCAGTGAGGGATAAATAGAGGATAAAGGCTTCCTAAGTGATAGTTGTAAATCATTTTAACTGAAAACATGACAGGATTTACCTTTGTCCCAGAGAGAAATCAAAATTTACTGCTGACTCTTCAGGCCATTCCATCAGAGGGTGCATCTGGGGTTAGTAAGGAAAGTTTCTAGGGTGAAAAAAAGATACACTAGTAAAAAGCTGAGCTATCTGGGGGTGGAGAGAGTCCTAGACATGGGTAGAGTTTGTAGCAGTAAGGGAAGGGAAGGAAAGAAAGGGAATATTTCCAATTGGGAGGCACAGTGAGTTTCACTGCCCACTATCAGGCCCTTTAGGCCAATGAGAATTTGAGAAATACTTATTTGATAATGCTAGTATTATTGTTGGATGGAATTGTGGGAACATAAAGGGAAAACCCTTCTTTCTAAAATTGGAAATAAATGCATTATTACCCATACTGAAAAAGAACAGCAACAGCCAGGATGAAATGAACAGTAATTTACATCTTTGAAGATGGTTTCACACTGTATAAATGATTAACCCTATAAGTTTTAAGGGCTTCCCTGGTAGTTCAGCTCGTAAAGAATCCGCCTGCAATGTGGGAGACCTGGGTTTGATCACTGGGTTGGGAAGATCCCCTGGAGAAGGGAAAGGCTACCCACTCCAGTATTCTGGCCTGGAGAATTCCATGGACTGTAAAGTCCATGGGGTAGCAAACAGTTGGATACAACTGAGTGACTTACACACACACACACACACACACACACACACACTAATCTGGATGGGGGTAGGAAGAGTGGGTAGTGTCTTCTCTTTCTTCTTTCATTTTATTATCTATAAGACAGTAAGCCACAATGTTTTAACCTTAATAATAGTGTTCATTTCTTAAATTCCTTTAATTCTTTGACTATCTCTATTAAGACTTTGGAAGAAAGTATAAATTATGTCACTGTTTATATATATATATTTTTTTAATTTTATTTTATTTTTAAACTTTACAATATTGTATTAGCTCCACCAAACATTGAAATGAATCCGCCACAGGTACACCCGTGCCCCCCATCCTGAACACCCCTCCCCACACCCTCCCCTTGGGTCGTCCCAGTGCACCAGCCCCAAGCATCCAGTATCGTGCATCGAACCTGGACTGGCGACTCGTTTCATACATGATATTTTACATGTTTCAATGCCATTCTCCCAAATCTCCCCACCCTCTCCCTCTCCCGCAGAGTCCATTAGACTGATGTATACATCAGTGTCTCTTTTGCTGTCTCATACACAGGGTTATTGTGGTCTTAAAATTCTGTTAGCATTTGAATACAGCCCTGGATATGGCAAAAACTAGTCCACATATATTTACCAAGTGCCTGCTCCATACCAGGAGCTCGTGTAGATACTGGGGAATATGTTGGTCAAAAGATATTGTCTTCATGTTCACCTTTGGGCTGAGAAGAAAAATAGTAAGTATGTGAATAACAAAAGATAATTTCACATAGTGTAATGAATAAATAAGAGAGGGTAATGTAATAGAGCAGAAAGAAAGCTGCTTTGTTTAGCAATCAAGGAGAGTCTGGAGAAGAGATACTTGAATTAAGGTCAGAATAATGGGGAAAAGGCATGTAAAATTCTGGATGCACAGCTCCATGGATATAGAGGACAGCCAGTGCAAGCCCTTACGTGGAATGAGTTTATCAGTTTGCAGAGAAGATACATTCACAAAAATCGAGTCTTTCATAAACAAAGTGTCGTTTTTCATTTATATATATCTTTAATTTCTCTTACCTTGTTTTTTAGTTTCCAGTGTAATGGTCTGAGATATCTTTGGTTAAATTTGCTTTTTTGACCCCATTATGAATGGAATTTTAGAAAATTTCATTTTCTAATGGTCTGCTGCTGATATATAAAAAAAATACAAATGACCTTTATTTATGGACTATGTTTCTTGTGACCTTGCTAAGTTTATTTATTTATTCTAAATAGTGTATTTTTTAGAATCCAGAATTCTTTTCTAGGTAGGCAGTCATTCCATTTGCAATTAATACAGTTTTATCTCTTTCTTTCCAATCTGTTTTCCTTTTTTTCTCTTTTGCCTTATTAGGCTAGGAAGGTTCTGCAGCACAATATTGAATAATAGTGGCAGATTGTTCCCAGTCCTAGTATCCAGTATTAGAGGGAATACATTCAGTGTTTTCCCTTTTAAGTGTGATGTTAGCTATGCAGGCTTTTCATAGATACTCTTTATCAGCGAGGAAATTCTTTTTATTCCTAGTTTCCTGAAAGATTTTTTTTTTCTTTGATCATGAATGGATGTTGAATTTTGTCAAATGTATTTTCTGTATTTATTGAAATGATTGCTTTTTTAATTCTTTTTTTACTCTATTAATGATCAATTGCATTGATTTTTGATGTTAACTAACCTTGTACAGTTGGATGGCATCATCGACTCAATGGACATGGGTTTGGGTGGACTCCGGGAGTTGGTAATGGACAGGGAGGCCTGGCGTGCTGCGGTTCATGGGGTCGCAAAGAGTCAGACACGACCCAGTGACTGAACTGAACTGAACTGAACTGAACTTTGTATTCCTCGGATCAACCATACCTAATCATGATGTAGTATCCTATTTATGGCAGAAAGTGAAAAGGAACTAAAGAATCTCTTGATAACAGTGAAAGAGGAGAGTGAAAAGCTGGCTTAAAACTCAACATTCAAAAAACTAAGATCATGGCATCTGGTCCCCATCACTTCATGGCAAATAGATGGGGAAACAATGGAAACAGTGGCAGACTTTATTTTCCTTGGCTCCAAAATCATTGAAGATGGTGACTGCAGCCATGAAATTAAAAGATGCTTGTTCCTTGGAAGAAAAGCTGTGACAAACCTAGACAGCATATTAAAAAGCAGAGACATTACTTGACTGACAAAGGTCTGTCTAGTCAAAGCTATGGTTTTTCCAGTAGTCATGTATGGATGTGAGAGGTGGACCCTAAAGAAAGCTGAGCACTGGAGAATTGACGCTTTTGAATTGTGGTGCTCGAGAAGACTCTTGAGAGTCCCTTGGACTGCAAGATCAAGCCAGTCAATCCTAAAGGAAATCAGTCCTGAATATTCATTGGAAGGACTGATGCTGAAGCTGAAGCTCCGATACTCTGGCCACCTGATGCGAAGAGCTGAATCATTGTAAAAGACCCTGAAACTTGGAAAACTGAGGGCAGAAGGAGAAGGGGGCGACAGAGGATGAGATGGCTGGATGGCATCACTGACTTGGTGGACATGAGTTTGAGCAAGCTCCGGGAATTGGTGATGGACAAGGAAGCCTGGTGTGCTGCAGTCCATGGGGTCACAAAGGGTTGTACATGACTGAGCGACTGAGCTGAATTGATCCTATTTATACATGTTGGGTTGAGGTTGCTCTTTTTTTTTTTTTTAAGATTTATTTATTTATTTTATTTATGGCTGTGCTGGGTCTTCGTTGCTGCATGTGGGCTTTCTCCAGTTATAGCAAGTGGAGGCTACTCTCTAGTTGCTGTGTGTGGGCTTCTCATTGCAGTAATTTCTCTTATTGTGGAGCACAGGCTCCAGGCTGCATGGGCTCAGTAGTTGTGACAAATGGACTTATTTGCTCCATGGCATGTGGTATCTTTCCAGACCAGGGATTGAACCCATGTCCCCTGCATTGTCAGGCAGAGTCTTTACTACTTAACCACCAGGGAAGCCCAGTTGCTAATATTTTGTCAAAGATTTTATATTCATGTTTATGATGAATGCTGATCTGTGATTTTTTATTTTGTAAAATCTCTGTAGGTTTTGTTATTAGGATTACACTATGCTTATAAAATGAAGTTGAATATATATATTCATATATAAATTCTGTCCATATGTGTGTACAATACACACATGATGATGAGAGGAAAAGGAACACTTAGTGGGATGGGAACATGGATAAACATGAACAAGCAGTTCCCAGAATATACATGTACAGTGTTGTTTCACCTTGCTGCTAATCAAAAGCATCTAAGTATAAACTGTCATGACTTAAAACATTGATAATATCCATTGTTGGGAAAGTTAGGGTGAAACAGGGATTCCCATCAATTGTTAGTTCAGATATAAATTGATCATTATGTAAGTCAGTTTGTAAATGTATATTAAAATTGGTAGCATCTACATTTGCTTTGTTCTAGCACTTCCTCTTTTAGAACTTTATCTCAAGGAGAGAGTCTAGTAAGGATATAAGGATATATACATGAGGATATAAAGATATATACGTGATGTATGTATATATCATCTCTGTTTTTAATAGCAAAAGAAAGTATACATTTTAGGTTGTTCCCAGTAAGAGAATAACTAAATACAGTATGCTACAGTCATAAAGTGAATTTTCTTCAGCCTTTAACAATATACTTAGGTCTGTAGTTTACATTATAGAAGGATATTCCTGACATTTAAGTAAATGAAAAAAAATAGTAAAACATTGTACTATTATTTCAAAATATGCTTTCATATTGAGTATTAAATCAGAAAAAAGGGAGGGAAGGAGAATGAGAGTGGAAGTAAGAGGAGAGCACAGCAGAATTCATCCAGAATTTATATAGAAATCAAAGTTGTTTGGATCCTGTTACAGGTTTCTTCCTTTGAATATATCTGGACCTAAGTCACTGATTTGTGGGAATAGATCCCATTTTTACTGACAACCAGAGCAGGAGATGCCATACAATTCATCAGGAGCCCACTTGAGCTCTTTTGTAAGTAAAAAATCAGCTTTTCTTTAATAAGAGCATACTGTGTAAAAGATTAAATATATAAACAAATAAGCTGACATAATCTTTATGCAAGTCATGATAGTCCTTGTTACTTACTTTGTGATATGCTGTTTCTCACTTTAATAAATTGGATGGAAACAACTCTGTTAGTGCTAGAAAATAGTAAGCAATCAGGGTCAATGAAGAGTCAGAACTGCCCTGAGACAACAGTCTTTTTCATTTCTGTAAGCAAGAGTTGTATACCTATCTGTACATTACTGAAGTCTTAGAAAAAAGAACTGATTTTACTAGATTGGTAAATCTTTGTCTTAAATAGAAACAAATGTAACATTGTGCGTTTTTGTGGGGATAGAAGCTCATTTTCTTAGAATGTTTTGTTCTAGGAGCAGCAGACTTTATCTGTAAAGAGCCATATAGTAAAATTTTTGGACTCTGTGAGCCACGTAGTCTATGAATACTCCGCAACATTCTCATTTTAATATGCTAGCAGCCATTGACAGTATACAAACAAATGGATGTGTCTGTGTCCCGGTAATACTTTATTAATAATAAGAGGTGGACTGTAATTTGACGACCCTGCTATAGAATCTAAAGACCACTGTTGTTATGATTCTGGAGAAATGTTGGGTCTGGTACCTTAATCCCAAAGGTGACAAGTGGGTAATGATTATTTGAAATTTCTTGATTGGTTGATTTTTGTTTTCCTTAAATCAGATTTGTTGGACAAAGTTGAGGCAGCTCAGCAAATCAAGACAACCTAATTAAAGTCACTTCATAACTTGAGTTTTGAGAAATTGAGATCAGTAGAAGCAAAACAATTACAAAGAAACAAAAAGTGATTTAGGTACCTGAGAAGGAAATTTGTTAGTCTTCCAGAGGTTTCAAAATATTGGAATGGATGTAGAGAAAAAGCTATACAATATTATCAAATTGGAATATTAAGAGACTAAAGATGATACAGGTATTATATTGTCTAATTTCAGGAAAATAGATTGTGTTATCTCCATGGTTCCTTTTAAGAGGAATACATGTAATTATGATCCTTTAAATCTAGTTTAGTTAATATAATTGATCTGCTTCTTAGGTAATCCCCACAATCACTTGGATTTTATATATACATTCTAACCTACATACAAACGGAGAAGGCAATGGCAACCCACTCCAGTACTCTTGCCTGGAAAATCCCATGGGCGAGGAGCCTGGTAGGCTGCAGACCCTGGGGTCACTAAGAGTCAGACATGACTGAGTCAGACACGATTGAGCAACTTCACTTTCACTTTTCACTTTCATGCATTGGAGAAGGAAATGGCAACCCACTCCAGTGTTCTTGCCTGGAGAATCCCAGGAATGGGGGAGCCTGGTGGGCTGCCGTCTATGGGGTCGCAGAGGGTCAGACACGACTAAAGCGACTTAGCAGCACCAGCAGCAGCTACATAGAAAAACCCTGTTCTTCCCAATTTCCCTAATACGTTTAGAGCTCTCTTAGAAGCTGAAGTTATATTAAAAAAAAAAAAATTGGTTCAGTTCAGTCTCTCAGTCGTGTCCAACTCTTTGCAACCCCATGAATTGCAGCACGCCAGACCTCCCTGTCCATCACCAACTCCCGGAGTTTACTCAGTCTCATGTCCATCGAGTCGGTGATGCCATCCAGCCATCTCATCCTCATCCTAATTTTCCCTAGACTTATATTTTTAAAAACAGTACGTTTCCTCTGGAATACCTGGTCATCTTTTTTTAAAAAGTCAGTAGGAGAAAGCAGGGGTTGATAGTAGATAATGGTGAAATAGAAGTTCCTCACCCAGCCTTACTTTGCCTGTTCTATGTTCCCTCTTTTGGAAGGCACTGCCAGAAGCTATGTACTGGAAATTATATGTTTTAAAAAGGGATATTTTCATAGTTTTTTTTTGAGGGGGGGCTGGTAGTAGCAGTTGCCTTACGTGTTTCTTATAAGCCCAGCCTGCTATAAGCTACCTTCCTAACATAGAATACCTAGGGGCAGGACATTAATTTAGAAAATTTTCATCAAAGTGACCTTAAAATTCTGCCTTTACGAATCCTTTACATCCTGTATATAAACTTTGTTCCTTGTTCTTGAAATTAGTGTAGCTTTGGAAGTATAGGAATCAAATTGCAAAATCATTATCTTTTGTGTTGCTGTTCCTTAGTTATCTGCATGTTGAAATGAGGTAAAATTATAAAAATTCAGAAGAACTTTCTGAATGTGTTTGAACAATTTCAAGAGAATTCTCCCTTTATCTGAAAGAAAATAGAAAAGTTTGGAATTTTAGCCTTTTGAGCTTAGTTGTTATTCTTTGCTTAATAGCAGAGTATATATTACAAATACCTATTTATTTGGTTATATGTAGTGTTAGCTGGTAGCTGACATCAGTTTTTCCCTTTTGTGTGTGTAATTTTCCAGGAAGACTCAGTGGTCTCTGTCAAATGAACACAATCTTTTTCCAAAGTTGTGGTGATAGAAAACTCTCTGTGGGATTTTATTTATTCTAGTCACTGTCTGTACTAGTAATTTTTGTTCACTTAATCTCTAACGCTTTTTTCCTTAAGGCTTTCTTCCAAGATCTATAATAGAATTTCTCTGTTTTGTGAATCTCCAAAAAATGAAATTCTATGAATGAAGCCTTAATTTGACTCTTGGTAATTAATTTTTAGTTCCATTCATTTGTATTAAAGTGAAGTTGCTCAGTCATGTCCAACTCTTTGCAACCTGGTTGACTGTAGTCTACCAGGCTCCTCTGTCCATGGGATTCTCTAGGCAAGAATACTGGAGTGGGTTGCCATTACATAGCTTTTAAAATATTACCTTTGCTTTCTCTTTTGAAAACACATCTTGAATTTTAATTTTTTGACAGCCTCCAGTGAGTGGGCCAGTATTAGAGCTCAAAACTGATAACATGATTGTATAATTTATTAATGGGTTAGGATATAATTACTTAGCTGTTGTTTATGTCCCATGTGAAGAGAAACAAAAGTGAAAAGCATTTTTTATGAGCTATATAAAAATTTTGTGGGTTTCCCCTAGTAAAAGCAAGAAATTAAATATTGTTTCAAATATTTTACTTTGTTCAGCTTGGGGTAATACACATTTTGTAGATTTTTTTTTACCATAATATATTTTTACTTGGCTTCTTTACGATGCAGTAAGGCAGGAGAAGGGGATGACAGAGGATGAGATGGTTGGATGGCATCACTGACTTCATGGACATGAGTTTGAGCAAGCTCCGAGAGTTGGTGATGGACAGGGAAGCCTGGCATGCTGCAGTCCATGGGGTCACAAAGAGTTGAACACTGCTGAGCGACTGCATTGAATTGAATTGATTGAAGAAGTTTTTATAGGAGTTTCTCTTGGTACCTGAGGAGAGAAATACTCATCTTTGTCCAGCTGCTGCTGCTGCTAAGTCGCTTCAGTCGTGTCCGACTCTGTGCGACCCCATAGACGGCAGCACACCAGGCTCCGCCATCCCTGGGATTCTCCAGGCAAGAACACTGGAGTGGGTTGCCATTTCCTTCTCCAATGCATGAAAGTGAAAGTGAACTCGCTCAGTTGTGTCCAACTCTTCATGACCCCATGGACTGCAGCCTACCAGGCTCCTCCATCCATGGGATTTTCCAGGCAAGAACACTGGAATGGGTTGCTTTTGCTTTCTCTGCCTTTGTCTAGCTACTCCATGTCATTTGTCTCCAGTGGCTTAACTTCCCAACCTCAGTGTTCACTTGGAACACTTAAAAATTAAATACATTGGATCTGATAAATGGCATTTTGAATATAGGTTAGAGATAAATTATTATAAATTATCTTGAAGTCACATTTTAAACTATTTATTCCCAAGTTTTTGTCTTTGTTTAAAGTCTTAAACATTTATTTTAAAGAAGAATGATGGTTCCTTTGTGAGTATACACATTTTTTTCCTTCACATTTTGTAAAAAGTGTATAATTTGGGGCATTATTTTCACCATACTCCCTAATTTGTTTCTACCTTGAAGTAATAAAAGTGGCTAATAAAATACACTTTTTATGAGATCTCTCTAAAAAATATGCTTTGATCTTCAAATAGGACAATCAAATAGACAAATAAATAGAAAGGACAATCGAACAGAAAAACTCAAAAGTTCTGTTGCTGTGGGAAAGGACAAAAAAGGAAAAGCTACACAGTACCAACTCTTCACCGCAGTTATCTTACTTCTTTATCTGACTGTCAGCATTCCCTGAAACTTGAAACATTGGATGATTGAAAACTGGGTTCAGTGATGACAAAGGGAAATCTGAGTGTCAAACCAGGACCACCTTAATTATGATTTTCTTCCCTTGACTTAAAGATAATCTGTTCAGTTCCCAAAACTTGATATATTTAGATATAAATAAACTTCACCGACTTTTCATGTCATTCCTTCCCCTCTGCATCTCTCTAACAAATGCAACAAAACCTTATGTAATGTAGTCTTTCACTGTTAGCTGCACTTTTTAGTACTAGCTCATTTGCTAAAAGGAGAAAATACAAGAGTTTTTATTTTTATTAACTTTGCTACTACTTCTATGTGACTGAATGTGAGATATAATTCTTTAGTAAATATTCAAAGTTGATAATAAACTAAATGTGTCAATGATGCTTAATGGTTTGGGTTGTCATTATTTCCATAATATCCTTCCTACAAGTTGGGTTTTAGATTAAACATGTTTAGAGTTAAGTTTTGGAGGTTACTGCAGACATAGGGATTTTCTTATTAGTTATCTAAGTGTAGATTTGTAGACCTCTGATTCTGTTTTCATTTTTAAAGCAAAACATGGTATGGTTACAAGGAAAATAGGAAACCTTCAGGAGCTCCTTATCCTAATGCTGAAGTAGAGTCTTTTATTTCAAGTTTATAATTCCAGTTACTCAGATAAGAATGATTATGCTTATGGTTCTTTCTTCCTCCTAGATTCATCTTCTGGATGTCTGAATGCCTTGGCTCAGCAGGGTGCCATAGATGTTTATGTCAGCCAACTGGGAAAAGTGGAATTGAAAGTCCATAAAGGTTAGCCAAGTGGAATGTTTTATTTTGACATATGATATTAGGAAGATTTTATGTAACATTCAGGAAACAGATGGTCAAATTATCTTATCTACACTGACAGAGATTTCAAATAAAATTTTTCTCTGTTAGAACCTGATTTAAAGACTGAAATAAATACTGGCCCTCTAGACCAATGCTCTTTGAAACTTTTGGAATTGATGGCCATGAAGACTATCTTTTTTTCTTTTTGTATTACAAACAAAAATGTTGTAATTTATTGACTGTTATTTTGGAATTTTTCAGTTGAATGTCTGAAATAAATACTCTTTGGAGGGAAAGAGTTTTCATACATTCTTTTGGTAGCTTTCCTGCTCCCTTGTAAGAGGACTTCTCAGGCCATTATACTAGAATAATACTTTTAAAGGTATGATCCTAAAATAAATGTGTCACCAAGAAGGTCCTCTAAAGTGATTAACTAAGTCTCTTGTATCAGGGGTCCCCAACCCCTGGGCCATGGACCAGTAGTCGTCCCTGGGCTGTTAGGAACTGAGCTGCACAGCAGGAGGTAAGCAAAAGACCAGTGAGCAAAACTTTATCCCTATTTACAGTCACTCCCCATCCCTTGTGTTTTGGCCTCATCTCAGGAAAACAAGCTCAGGGCTCCCACTGATTGTGCATTATGATGAGCTGTATAATTATTTCATTATATATCACAATGTCATAATAATAGAAATTAAGTACACAATAAATGTAATGTACTTGAATCATCCTGAAACACCACCCTCTGACCCCGGTCTGTGGAAAATTTGTCTTCCACAAAATCTGTCCTGGTGCCGAAAAGGCTGGGGACTGTTGTAGTTTCAGACTTATGATGTGTCTCTTTCTGTAATCTTATTTCTAATACAAATAGGCTATTCTAAGAGTTCAAGTCTTTCATGAAAAATTATATACTTTTTAATCACCTGAAGGCTGAATATACAAGTCTTTGTATGCATGCATGCACATAGATGTACACATGCATGGTGATAAGTGACTTGGGGACTTGAAGTAGCTTGGCTATAGGGGCTTAAGTGATCTGGGTTCAGAAAGTCAAGAACCATACCTCTATATAAAAAATTTTTTAGAGAAAATCTGGAAGCTCTTGCATGTAGACGAGAACATGCCTATGTTTATAACAAGGAAAAACCTCCATAGAGAACATTTGTTCCTGTTGTTAGTAATTTCTTTATCATGTTGGTTTAGTACTTTTTTTTGTTCAATGAGGCTCTCAGTATCAAAATGAAACTATAAGCATAAATATGTGAAACTGAAGTTATTGCTGATACACAGGTATTATTTGATTTCTCAGGATCATATTGTTTTCCTTTTAAATAAGATAATATTATGTTCTCACTAAATATCTAAGAGCTTCAATAATACTATTTAGGATATTTTGTAAATGTCAAAAAATTCATATAATTGCATTCTTAAATTGTGAAGACCCAAGGAGAAAAACTGTTACTACATTTACTGTAACTAGTAACAGAGTAAAAACATAGTTTTGGATAGCTCTTACATGGAAATCATTTACTATTTTGTATGAATGGGCAAAAAAGTAAAAGCGAACAAAAAGCATTGTTAATCTTCATCCACTTGAAGTATTTTTAACTATTATTTGGATTGTTTTTCCAGTAACTTACTGGAATAGCACTTGATATTGCAAGATTTGATTGGAATTACAATTTTATGTTTTCATCTGTCAGGACCATGATACTGGCAGGAGTGTAAAGATAACTGGAAACAAAGTTTTCTATCTTAATTCAGGTCTCTTAATTCTCACTCGACTTGGGAGCACTAACTTTCTGGAGTGATGGAAAGTTTTCACAATTCTGTTGCTTACTAGTGAGTAAAGACATCTGGAATCCTTTCCAGCTCTGCCACTGTCTTGCTGAAGGGTTTAAAAGCCAGCCACTTGAGTCTCCTCCACTGTCCTTTCAGCCCCTGTAGTCATTTTGCCAGGTGAAAAAAACTGTCACAATGCTTATTTCCTCTCTTCCTATGAAAGTTAACATGGTGACCTGATGAATTCATTTGAAAAGGCTATGTTTAGGCTTGAGAGTCAGAGTCGCATCTGAGTACTGACTTTTCCACCTAAAATTTTTCCTTAATAAAGCCTTTAATCTTAACCATATAATATCCCTTCAATAAATGATGCTATTGTTAGTATTCACTTTTTAATTTTTAAAATACAGTATTGATGTCAGTAGCCATGAAGCAGTTTTTGAAGTGAAAAGAGGTTGAAGATATAATAGGTGCTGCCCTTTCTAAAGAAGATAGTGTTAGAGATGGCACTTAGGGTAGAGCTTTCAAAAATTGTGAAACTTCATTCACAGGTAGGAATGGAGTTTTGATAGTGATAGTTTTTGCTCTTTAAGGCTGTGGAGAGATAAGGATAGAACTCTTTGCATCATTTAACATTTTTAAGACTCCCACAGATTTACAATCCCTTTATTTAAGAACAGAAAAAAATGTTTTTAAAATTATCACATTTGATGTATTTAGAGATAAAGTTTTAAAACCTTTAGAAAAGGTTTTTAAAATCCATTATTTTCTACATTTTAAACTATATTTGGTAGAAGAACATGTATCTTCTATTTATCCTGACATTTTCCTAGTTTGCTTTTGAGTTTTCCTAAAGCCCTCATTTGTTTTTGTGGGCAGCTTCTATTTAAGTAGCTGACATTGAAACTCTGAAAAGCAATTTGTTTTTTAAATAAGATAAACCAATTGTAGTAATGTGCTTTGTTCCCCCCTTTTTGAGGAGTAAATACTGAAGTTCATCAGTTTTAACCCCATTTCCAGCTCCCATTAGAAAGGTTGAGAAGATAGAGAATTACTTAGGGAAACGTAAGCTGATGTTAACCAAACTGGAAAGCACACAATGACCCATAAACAAAAGCCTTCTAGAAGAAGTCTTTACAACATTCACAATAGTCGTCATCCTGACCTTCTTTGTGGACAGAGATGAGGTTACTGTTTTATGGGAAGGGCCTCTTATTTATTTGATATGTAAGAAATGGAGAAAGAAAACTCTTGAAATGAGAATGTACTGGTGAATTTTCACTGCAACCCATGTAATTGTTTTGAAAAATGAGTCCTTCTTAACAGGTGTTTTGTTGTTGTTTTGGTAAGATTGTAGTAGAAATAAAGTTGAGTGTCTTGCTTCAGGTACCCCAAAAGAAGTCTGTAATCCATTAAAAGAAACATTAGTGAGTTGAAATCTAAATATTCCTTTTTAAATTTTTGTTATTGACCCTCCCCTCCACCACAAACAAGGTACTATTGAAAGCATAAGAGCTCAGGGTTCTAGTTATGTTACAGTGATCAGTGAGATCACAAGTCTGGTAATAGAGTGAGGTAGCAGTGTATGAAATACTGCAATGATGAAGAGCACTGGTTTGTTGTCATTGCAGTGGATCTCAATTCTAGCAATAGCTGTCATGGAAACTTGAGCAAGTTCTTACCTGTAAAATTGGGATTACAGTAATACCTCATAAAGTTGAGAGGGAAGTTAAAAGATGATGTAATGAAGGTGTCTGGCTCTTAGTAAATGCTCAATTAATGGTAAATTCTGTCTATAAGCTGCATGTCTATTAAACTCACTTTTCTGGTATTGGACAAGCTGACTAAGACTATTGGTAAAAGAAGAAATAGTAGTTCATGATGGCCTAGTGGCTCATACTCTTGACAAAAGATACTGTGATTGCCTTGGGAATAAGAGATGTTGACCACCTGAGAGTGAGGAAAAGGTATTGCTATTTAAATCAAATATACTGATGAGTAAAGACAGACTATTGGGAGCAATGTTACTCTTTAAATAATTTTTATAATAGTCTCCAGTACTTTTTATTTCTTTGCATTAAATAAGCTCTCCATTAAATTCATCACAGGCTCTATTCTTGTCAAGGTTCCATCTTCTCTTCAAGCTTATTTACAGTTATCAGGGAAAGAGATTGATGTGAACTCAGATGTCCATGTTGAAGAAATGAATGAAGCTCATCAAGATGATGGTGTGATAATTACTGGTAAGGAGACTGCATTTTGCTGTGTAAGATGAATAGTCATTGTCCATCTATAAGTAGAAATATGCTACTTAACTGCAGCTTTAGTCTTTTATTCTTTTCTGTTGTCACATAGTGATGTTTGACACATTTTTCTTCTAGCTGCTTATCGCTAATACAATTGCAGGCATTTAGTCCTGTCATTGGATAAAGTAGATTTTAGAAACTTTCCTATCAAAGAGATTTCATTTATACATTCATCCATCAATATAAATTTGAGTTGCTTCTACCTCTTGGCTACTGTGAATAATGTTGTCATGAACATGAGTGTGCGAACTTAGCCTTTAAAAGGAAGGCAATCTTGTTATATGCTTACAACATCAGTGCACCTTGAGGACACTACAGTAAGTGAAATAAGCCAGTCATAGAAAGGCAAATAATGTCTGATTACGTTTACATGGGATAGGTAAAGAATCGAAATAGAGAGAGAGGAAAATGGGGAGTTGTTCAGCAGGTATAGTTTCAGTTTTGAAAGATGAAAAAGTTCTGGAGATCTGTTGCACAACAATGTGAATATACTTAACACTACTAAACTGTAGATTTTAAAATAGTTAAAATGATTATAATTTGATAAAATGACTAATTTTTGATTATAATAAAAAACAAAATAAAATGGTAAATTTTATTTTCTGTGTTTTTTACTATAACCAAAAATCTCTCTTTTTTTATTTTCTGGCATAGTTGCTTTCTAATTCTTGGTCTTAAAAATAAATTACAGTTGACCCTTGAATAACAGAGAAATTGTGGTCATTGGTCCCCCACCTGAGTGCAAAGTCAAAATTCCAGCTGTAGCTTTTCAGTCAGTCCTCCATATTAGTGGTTCCACATCTGTAGATTCAACAAACTGCAGATCATGTAGTAATGTCATATGTATTATTTTTTAAAAAATCTGTGTGTGAGTGGATTCACATAGTTCAAACTTGTGTTCTTCAGTTTGAACTGTAAACACATATATTGTAAGATACGAAGTTAACTTGGTATAATTGTAATAAAGAAATAGGAGTTTGGTATGTTATTGTACACATTGTAAACTTGATCTTTTAGTTTGACAAATTCTTAATTCCAAAAATATATAAAGTTTTTCCATGTTTTTTCTAATTACCTTTGGCTATACTGATAGCTGATACTACCTCAGAAAATATTTATGGTATGGATAATACATTTATATAGTAAAAAAAAAAGTAATAAGTAATGCCGGTGAACTTCTCCTTTACATCTTACCAGAGTGTAATTGCGACAGACACTGAAATCACCATGAGGTTTTGATATAATTTTATATATATATATATATGCAAGATTGTTTTAAATTGCTGGTCTCTTACTTTCCTGCGTTTCCAATATCCTGCATTTGCACTATCCTCATGGTTGCTGGTTTTGATATCATATTTGTGTGTGAATGATTCCGTATCTTTATTTTATGTTTGTCTTTATTGGTGAGCTTTCCTATTTGTAATTTGTTTCTAATTTTGGCCTTTTCTTTTCCACATAAAGAAGTTCCTTCACCATTTGTTTCAAAGCTGACCTGGTGGTGCTAAATTCTCTTAACTTTCGCTTGTCTATAAAGCTTTTGATTTCTTCATCAAATCTGAATGAGAGCCCTGCTGGGTAGAGTATTCTTTGTTGTGGGTTTTTCCGCTTTCATCACTTTAAATGTATCATGCCACTTCCTTCTGGCCTGCCAAGTTTCTGCTGAAAAAATCAGCTGATAACCATATGAGGAGTCTATGTTATTTGTTGCTTTTCTCTTGTTGCCTTTAATATTTTCTCTAATTTTTGTCAGTTTGATTAATATGTGTCTCAGTATGTTCTTCCTGGGTTAATCCTATAATGGACTCTTTTTACTTCTTGGACTTGAGTGTTTCCTTTCCTGTGTTACAGAAATTCTAAACTATTATCTCTTCAAATATTTTTCCTCCCTTTTTCTTTCTCTTCTCCTTCTTGGACCCTTATAATGTGAATGTTGGTGCATTTAACATAGAGATCTCTGAGTTTGTCTTTATTTCTTTTCATTCTTTTTTCTCTATTCTGTTCCACAGCAGTGATTTCCACCAATCGGACTTCCAACTCACTTACTCATTCTTCTGCCTCATTTGTTCTGCTTTGATTCCTTCTAGTGTATTTTTCATTTCAGTTATTATATTGTTCATCCCCATTCTTTAAGGCTTCTAGTTCTTTTTTTTTTTTAATTTTATTTTATTTTTAAACTTTACATAATTGTATTAGTTTTGCCAAATATCAAAATGAATCTGCCACAGGTATACATGTGTTCCCCACCCTGAACCCTCCTCCCTCCTCCCTCCCCATACCATCCCTCTGGGTCGTCCCAGTGCACTAGCCCCAAGCATCCAGTATCGTGCATCGAACCTGGACTGGCAACTCGTTTCATACATGATATTTTACATGTTTCAATGCCATTCTCCCAAATCTTCCCACCCTCTCCCTCTCCCACAGAGTCCATAAGACTGTTCTATACATCAGTGTCTCTTTTGCTGTCTCGTACACAGGGTTATTGTTACCATCTTTCTAAATTCCATATATATGCGTTAGTATACTGTATTGGTGTTTTTCTTTCTGGCTTACTTCACTCTGTATAATAGGCTCCAGTTTCATCCACCTTATTAGAACTGATTCAAATGTATTCTTTTTAATGGCTGAGTAATACTCCATTGTGTATATGCAGAGTACCATAGCTTTCTTATCCATTCATCTTCTGATGGACATCTAGGTTGCTTCCATGTCCTGGCTATTATAAACAGTGCTGCGATGAACATTGGGGTACACGTGTCTCTTTCCCTTCTGGTTTCCTCAGTGTGTATGCCCAGCACACAGGGATTGCTGGATCATAAGGCTGTTCTATTTCCAGTTTTTTAAGGAATCTCCACACTGTTCTCCATAGTGGCTGTACTAGTTTGCATTCCCACCAACAGTGTAAGAGGGTTCCCTTTTCTCCACACCCCCTCCAGCATTTATTACTTGTAGACTTTTGGATCGCAGCCATTCTGACTGGTGTGAAATGGTACCTCATAGTGGTTTTGATTTGCATTTCTCTGATAATGAGTGATGTTGAGCATCTTTTCATGTGTTTGTTAGCCATCTGTATGTCTTCTTTGGAGAAATGTCTATTTAGTTCTTTGGCCCATGTTTTGATTGGGTCATTTATTTTTGTGGAATTGAGCTGCAGGAGTTGCTTGTATATTTTTGAGATTAGTTGTTTGTCAGTTGCTTCATTTGCTATTATTTTCTCCCATTCTGAAGGCTGTCTTTTCACCTTGCTAATAGTTTCCTTTGATGTGCAGAAGCCATGTCTTGTATCCTCTCAGTCCATGTACCACTCATTTTCTGAGATCTTGGACCATCTTTACTATCATTTCTATCAATTCTTTTTCAGGTAGTTTGCCAATCTCCACTTCACTTAGTTGTTTTTCTGTAGTTATATCTTGTTCCTTTGCCTGCGACATAATTTTGCTGCTATCTCATTTTGTCTAACTTTCCATGTTCATGGTTTGTTTTTCTCAGGATTGTAGTTCTTCTTGGTTCTAGTATCTGCCTCCTGGGAGGTGAAGTTGGCCTAAGGTCTTGGGTAGGCTTCCCGGTGGGTGGAACTGGTGCCTGCCCACTGGTGGGTGGAGTTGGGACTTGTCACTCTGGTGGGCAGGGCCATGTCAAGGAATGTATTTATAGTCAGCTCTTGGCTCAGGACCAAGAAATGGAGTAGCTCTCATGGTCAACAAGAGTCCAAAATGCAGTACTTGGATGCAGTCTCAAAAACGACAGAATGATCTCTGTTTGTTTCTGAGGCAAACCGTTATAATATCACAGTAATCCAAGTCTGTGCCCCAACCAGTAATGCCGAAGGAGCTGAAGTTGAACAGTTCTATGAAGACCTACAAGACCTAATAGAACTAACACCCAAAACAGATGTCATTTACATTATAGGGGACTGGAATGCAAAAGTAGGAAGTCAAGAAACACCTGGAGTAACAGGCAAATTTGGCCTTGGAGTACAAGATAAAGCAGGGCAAAGGCTAATAGAGTTTTGCCAAGAAAACGCCCTGGTCATATCAGACACCCTCTTCCAACAACACAAGAGAAGACTCTACACATGGACATCACGAGGTGGTCAACATTGAAATCAGATTGATTATATTCTTTGCAGCCAAAGGTGGAGAAGCAAAAACAAGACCGGGAACTGACTGTGACTCAGATCATGAACTCCTTATTGCTAAATTCAGACTTAAATTGAAGAAAGTAGGGAAAAACACTAGACCATTCAGGTATGACCTAAATCAAATCCTTTATGATTATACAGTAGAAGTGAGAAATAGATTTAAGGGACTAGATCTGGTAGAGTGCCTGATGAACTATGGATGGAGGTTCATGACATTGTACAGGAGATAGGGATCAAGACCATCCCCAAGAAAAAGAAATGCAAAAAAGCAAAATGGCTGCCTGAGGAGGCCTTACAAGTAGCTGTGAAAAGAAGAGAAGCGAAAGGCAAAGCAGAAAAGGAAAGATATACTCATTTGAATGCAGAGTTCCAAAGAATAGCAAGGAAAGATAAGAAAGGCTTCCTCCTGGATCAATGCAAACAAATAGAAGAAAATAATAGAATGGGAAGGACTAGAGATGTCTTCAAGAAAATTATGGATACCAAGGGAACATTTCATGCAAAGATGAGCACAATAAAGGACAGAAATGGCATGGACCTAACAGAAGCAGAAGATATTAAGAAGAGATGGCAAGAATACACAGAAGAACTGTGCAAAAAAGATCTTCATGACCCAGATAACCACGATGGTGTGATCACTCACCTAGAGCCAGACATCCTGGAATGCAAAGTCAAGTGGGTCTTATAAAGCATCACTATGGACAAAGCTAGTAGAGGTAATGGAATTCCAATTGAGCTAATTAAAATCCTAAAAGATGATGCTGTGAAAGTGCTGCTGCACTCAATATGCCAGCAAATCTGGAAAACTCAGCAGTGGCCACAGGACTGGAAAAGATCAGTTTTCATTCCAATCCCAAAGAAAGGCAGTGCCAAAGAATGTTCAAACTACTGCACAACTGCATTCATCTCACACGCTGGCAAAGTATTGCTGAAAATCCTCCAAGCCAGACTTCAACAGTACATGAACCATGAACTTCCAGAGGTTCAACCTAGATTTAGAAAGTAAGGCAGAGGAACCAGAGATCAAATTGCCAACCTCTGCTAGATCATCAAGAAAGCAAGAGAGCTCCAAAAAACATCTACTTCTGCTTTATCGACTATGCCAAAGCCTTTGACTGTGTGGATCACAACAAACTGTGGAAATTCTTAAAGAGATGATAATACCAGACCACCTGACCTACCTCCTGAGAAATCTGTATACCGGTCAAGAAGCAACAGTTACAACTGGACGTGGAAAAACAGACTGGTTCCAGTTTTGGAAAGGAGTACATTGTATATTGTCACCCTGTATATTGTATGTTGTCACCCTGCTTATTGAACTTCTGTGCAGAATACATCATGCGAAATGCTGGGCTGGATGAAGCACAAGCTGGAATCAGGATTACCAGAAATATCAATAACCTCAGATATGCAGATGACACCACCCTTATGGCAGAAAGCGAAGAACTAAAGAGCCTCTTGTTGAAAGTGATAGAGGAGAGTGAAAAAGTTGGCTTAAAACTCAACATTCAGAAAAGAAAGATCATGGCATCTGGTCCCATCACTTCGTGGCAAATAGATGGGGAAACAGTGGAAACAGTGTCAGACTTTATTTTGGGGGGCTCCAAAATCACTGCAGATGGTGACTGCAGCCATGAAATTAAAAGACCCTTGCTCCTTGGAAGAAAAGCTGTGACCAACCTAGACAGCATAATAAAAAGCAGAGACATAACTTTGCCAACAAAGGTCCATCTAGTCAAAGCTATGGTTTTTCCAGTGGTCATGTATGGATGTGAGAGCTGGACTATAAAGAAAGCTGAGCGCTGAAGAATTGATGCTTTTGAACTGTGGTGTTGGAGAAGAGTCTTGAGAGTCCCTTGGAATGCAAGGAGATCAAACCAGTCAATTGTAAAGGAAATCAATCCTGAATTGGAAAGACTGATTCTAAATCAAAAACTCCAATACTTTGGCCATGTGATGCAAAGAACTGACTCATTGGAAAAGACCCTGATGCTGGGCAACATTGAAAACAGGAGGAGTAGCGGACGACAGAGGATGAGATGGTTGGATGGCATCGCCAACTTGATGGACATGAGTTTGAGTAAGCTCCGGGAGTTGGTGATGGACAGGCAAGCCTGGCGTGCTGCAGTCCATGGGATCACAAAGAGTCTGACACGACTGAGGCACTGAACTGAACTGAACTGGCTCAGGACAACTTTATGCAGCCTGTCTGCTGATGGGTATAGCTGTTTCTCTAGCCCCCACCCAACCCCAGCCTCCCTACCCACCCCCCAACCCCGCCATTAGTTGTTTGTCCTGAGGCATCCCAGCACTGGAGCCTGCAGGCTTTTAGTGGGGTTGGGTCTCAGTGTCAAAATGTTGACCTCCAGCAGAGTTCACGCGGATGATGATTGTTCACTGGGGTGTCCGCCGCTAGTGACCTTGCCTCCACAGTGAGCCACAGCTGATCCCTGCCTCCACCGGAGCCCCTTAAAAATCCACCAGTAGGTCTGGCCTAGGCTTCTATGAAGTCACTGGTTTTTCCTGGGTGCGCACATGAAACCTGTGTGCACTCTCTGAGAGTGGTCTCTGTGTTTTCCCAAATCCTTTGGAGCTCCTGTACTGCAGCCCTGCTGGCATTCAAAGCCAAATGCTCTGGGGGCTCCTCCTCTTGATGGCAGACCTCCAGACTGGGGAGCCTGATATGGGGCTCAGAACTCTCACTCCTATGGGAGGACCTCTGTAATGTAATGATTTTCCAGTTTGTGGGTCACCGATTCAGTGGGTATGTAATTGGATTATGTTGTGAAAACTTCTCTTATACCATCTTGTTGTAGCTTCTCCATCTTTGGATATAGAATATTATTTTTGGTAAGTTTGAATCTTTTGTTGATGATCGCTTAGCAGTTAGTTGTGGTTTTGGTGTTTTCATGAGAAGAGATGAACTCAAGTCCTTCTGCTGCACAATCTTGTCTCTAGCGCAGAGGACACTGAAATGAAAGTGTGTATGTGAATGTATGCTGCAGGCTTACCCGTGAGATTTCTTGAGAAAAAGGAAGTATTTGTGGTGGTGATGATGGCAGTGGGGTGTCTTCTTGAGATCAAGTTTCACAATAATTAACAGCCACTATATTAAATCTTGGCAGAGAGTAGAGATTATTTGGGGGAAGGGAGAATTTTTTTCCTCAAAAGTAAAGGAATTTATTTAATGACCAAAAAAAACCAAGTTTTTGTCTTAGATATTCATTTTATATATCATAAAAGTTAAAAAGGCAGTCTGAAAATCATAAAATATTAGCAAAAAGTGTAGCAGTAGTAAAAAATAACACCTGTACAATTTCAGATTAACTCTGTACTTAATGGTCAGACTCTTGGTTACACAGAGAAAATCTGATGAAAATTTTAAGGTTAAATGTGGTAAGAATCAGTTTCTTGTGATATGATATCTTGAATTTGATAAAAAACCAATAGAGTTACCTTTTTTGGCCCTCTTAATGTAAAGTAATAATACAAATTTATTTAATAATGCTCTGAATGATAGCATAATCAAATTATTTTGCATGTTAGAATTTTGAATTATAAATATTTTTTTCACTTTTTATTCTATAACTCATAAAATCATGCATTTCTGAAATTTAGATTTAGTTTAAGTTCCTTTTCAAAACCCTGTTCTCATCATTTCAGCCTTTAAAAAAAGATCTCATTATATCCTCTAAGAATACCTAGTAGTCCTGTCATTAGATAAAATCATTATTTGCAGACCTGATATCTTTTATTAAGTTCTTGCCCATTTCCATTCCACTAAACAGGTACCACTTCAAACTTAATATAGGTAAAAACATATATTATCTTTTACTAGGCTAGTTCTTCCTCCTCCTGTCATCTCTATTTTCCTTTTTTTGGTCAGTCACTCAAAAAAAAATTTATTGAGTCAGGTACTGCTAGAAACTAGGAGTGCAAAGACAAGGTAATAAAGCACAGTCTCTCCAACATATGAGAAGCTTATGTCCTAGTGAAGCAAGATAGACAAACCAATGAATATAATAAAGTGGAATAAATGTTGTAATAAAGGTATGTGCATGGTACCGTGAGAGCATGAAAGTGACATGTCTAAATTATACTAGCATTGTGAATTTGAGGAAGTAAGACAAGTTCAATAGAGTAGAGTGTAGCGAGTGAGGGGCAGAGTGGTATGAAAGGAGGCTGGAGAGTTCCAAGAGAGATCAGATCATAGAGGGCTAATTTAGCTTTTATAGCAAATGCATTCAAAGGCACTGCAAGGTTTCAATCTGGAGTTCATATAATCGGATCTGTGTATTAGAAAGATCACTGAACTTCCTAGTGGTCCAGTGGTTAAAATCCACCTGGCAGTGCAGGGGACATGGATTCAAACTATCATCTGGGAAGAGTCCACATGCTGCGGGGCAGCTAAGTCCATGCATCACAACTAGTGAGTCTGCATGCTGTAGAACCCATGCTCTGCAACAAGAGATGCCACCATAATGATAAGCCCATGCACCACAACTAAAGAGTAGCCCCCTCTTGCCACAACTAGAAAAGGCCCCTGCACAGCAATGAAGACCCAACACAACAACAACAAAAGAAAGATTACTGAATGTTGAGTGGGGGAACATTGGAAAGGACAATGGTGGGTGAAGGAAAAGTTAATGATAATTAACAGATTATCACAGTAATTTCAGGGAAAGAGTTTAGTGGCCTGGACTCCATAATGATCTATTTTAAACCAAACAAGTAAATGCTGCTGCTACTGCTAAGTCACTTCAGTCGTGTCTGACTCTGTGCGACCCCATAGACGGCAGCCCACCAGGCTCCCCCGTCCCTGGGATTCTCCAGGAAAGAAGACTGGAGTGGGTTGCAATTTCCTTCTCCAATGCATGAAAGTGAAAAGTGAAAGTGAAGTCATTCGGTCATATCCGAATCTTCGCGACCCGATGGACTCTAGCCTACCAGGCTCCTCCATCCATGGGATTGTCCAGGCAAGAGTACTGGAGTGGGGTGCCATTGCCTTCTCCAAAACAAGTGAATAAAAAGCCTTAAATAAGTTTTGGTTGAAAAACATAGATACAGGTATACCTCATTTTATTGTACTTTATTATACTTCACAGATACTGTGTTTTTCACAAATAAGTTTTGTGACAATTCTGTGTGGAGCTTGTATATTGGTGCCATTTTTTCCAGAACATTTGCTTCCTTTGTGTCTCTGTATCTCACTTTGTTAATTCTCGCAGTATTTTAATTTTTAAAATTGTTATTATATGTGTTTTGGCGATCTGTGATCTTTGATGCTACTCTTAAAATTGTTCTGGGACACCATGATGATCCCTATGAGACATTGAACTTAATTGATAAAGGTTCTGTGTCATCTGATTGCTCCACCAATTGGCTGTTCACCTGTCTCTCTCCCTCTCCTCAGATCTCCCTGTTTCCTGAGAGACATTATTGAAATAGGGTAATGAAATAACCCTGCAATGGCATCTAATAAGTGTTCAAGTGAAAGGAAGAGTTGAAGTGAAAGGAAGGAACTTCAAGTGAAAGGAAGAGTCCTAAGCGTTCAAGTGACAGGAAAAGTTGCATATCTCTCACTTTAAATCAAAAGCTAGAAATGATTAAGCTTAATGAGGAGCACATGTTGAAGCCAAAATAGGATGTGAACTTGGCCTCTTGCACTAAACAGGTAAACAAGTTATGAATGTGAAGGAAAAGTTCTTGAAGGAAACTAAAAGTGGTACTTCAGTGAACACATGAATGATTAGAAAGTGAAACAGCCTTATTGTTGATACGGTGAAAGTTTTAGTGGTTTGGAAAGAAGAACAAGCCACCCACAACATTTCCTTAAGCCAAAATCTAATCCAGAGCAAATCCGTAATTCTCTCCAATTCTACAAAGGCTGAGAAGGATGAGGAAACTACGAAAGAAAACTTTGAAGTTAACAGAGTATTGTTTAAGGAAAGAAGCCATCGTAAAAGTGCAAGGTGAAATAGCAAATGCTAATGTACAAACTGTAGCAAGTTATCCAGAAGATCTAGCTAAGGTAATTAATGAATGTGACTACACTAAACAATAGATTTTCAATGTAGAAGAAACAGCCTTACATTGGAAGAAAATTCCATCTAGGACTTTCATAGCTAGAGAAGTCAATGTCTGGCTTCAAAGCTTCAGAAGACTTTATTAGGGGCCAATGCAGCTGGTGACTTAAAGTTGAAGCTAGTGTCCATTTTCCATACCAAAAATCCTACACAGCTTCAGAATTATGCTTAATCTACTCTGCAGGAAAGACTAGAGATCTCTTCAAGAAAATTAGAGATACCAAGGAAACATTTCATGCAAAGATGGGCACAATACAGGGCGGAAACAATATGGACTTAACAGAAGCAGAAGATATTAAGAGGAGGTGGCAAAAATACAAAGAAGAACTATACAAAAAAGATCTTAATGACCCAGATAACCACGATGGTGTGATTACTCACCTAGAGCCAGACATTCTGGAATGCGAAGTTAAGTGGGCCTAAAGAAAATAGAAAAAGCAACAGAATTCCAGAAAAACACTATTTCTGCTTCATTGAATATGCTAAAACCTTTGACTCTGTGGATCACAACAAACTGGAAAATTCTTCAAGAGATATGAGTACCACCTTACCTGCCTCCTGAGAAATCTGTATGCAGGTCAAGAAGCAATAGGTAGAACTGGACTTCAAATAATGGACTGGTTCCAAATTGGGAAAGGAGCACATCAAGGCTGTATTTTGTCACCCTGCTCATTTAACTTCTATGCAGAGTACATCATATGAAATGCCAGGCTGGATGAAGCACAAGCTGGAATCAAGATTGCCAGAGAAGTACAAATAACTTCAGATATGCAGATGACACCACCCTTATTGCAGAAAGCAAAGAAAAACTAAAGAGCCTCTTGATGTGAAAGAGGAGAGTGAAAAAGTTGGCTTAAAACTCAACATTCAGAAAACTAAGATCATAGCATCCTGTCCTACCTCTTCATGGCAGATAGATGGGGAAATAATAGAAACAGTGACAGACTTTATTTTGGGGGTCTCCAAAATCAATGCAGATGGTGACTACAGCCATGAAATTAAAAGACACTTGCTCCTTGGAAGAAAAGCTATGACCAACCTGGACAGCATAATAAAAAGCAGAGACATTACTTGACTGACAAAGGTCCATTTAGTCAAAGCTATGGTTTTTCCAGTTGTCATGTACAGATGTGAGAGTTGGACCATAAAGAAAGCTGAGTGCTGAAGAATTGATGCTTTTGAACTGTGGTGTTGGAGAAGACTCTTGAGAGTCCCTTGGACTGCAAGGAGATCCAACCAGTCCATCCTAAAGGAAATCTGTCCAGAATATTCATTGGCAGGACTGATGCTGAAGCTGAAGCTCCAATACTTTGGCACCTCATGTGAGGAACTGACTCATGGAAAAGATGCTGGGGAAAGATTGAAGGCAGTAGGAGAAGGGGACGATAGAGGATGAGATGGTTGGATGGAATTACCAACCTGATGGACATGAGTTTGTACAAGCTCTGGGAGTTGGTGACGGATAGGGAAACCTATCCCATCACCTAACCTATCCAGGGAAACCTGGCGTGCTTCAGTCCATGGTGTCAGATTCGGACAGGACTGAGCGACTGAACCTAACTGACTCTGCCTGTACTCTAGAAATGGAACAGCAAATCCTGGGTTTGTTTTGCACATCTGTTTACAACACGGTTTACTGAATATTTTAAGCCGACTGTTGCTACCTACTGCTCAGGAAAAAAAAAAAAAAAGAAATTCAAAATATTGCTTCTGAGACAATGTACTTGGCCACTTAAGAGCTGTGATGGAGACATACAATGGTGTTAATATTGTTTTCCTGCCTGCTGATACAACATCCAAGTTGATGTGGAGTAAATTCAACTTTCAAGTCTTACTGTGTAAGAAATAAATTTCATAAGGCTCTAGCTGCCAAAGATAGTGATTCCTCTGATGGATCTGAGCGAAACGAACTGAAAACCTTCTGGAACGGATTCACCAGTCTAGATGTCATTAAGAATATTTGATTTCATAGGAAGAGGTCAAAATATCAACAGTGAAAAGAGTTTGGAAAAAGTTGAGTCAACCCTCATGGATGACTCTGAGGGGTTCAGGACTTCAGTAGAGGAAGTAACTACAGATACAGTGGAAATGCAAGAAAGCTTGAATTATAAGCAGAGCACAGAAAGATATGACTAAATTACTGCAGTTTCATGATGAAACTATAATATTGAGGAATTGCTTCTGTGAATGAGCAAAGAGAGTGATATTTTTGAGGTGGAATCTAGTCCTGGTGAAGGTGCTAGCAGACTTGAAATTATAACAAAGGATTGAGAATATCACACAAATTTAATTGATAAAGCAGGAGCAAGATTTGAGAGGATTAGCTCCAATTTTGAAAGTTCTACCGTGGGTAAAATGGTGTCAAACAGTGTTGCATGCTATGGAGAAATTGTGAAAAGAGGAGTCAGTCAGTAGAGCAAACTTCATTGTTATTTTATTTTAGGAAATTGCCATATCCATTCCATCCTTCAGCAACCACCACCCTAATCAGTCAGCAGCCATCATCATCAAGGCAAGACTCTCTACCAGCAAGAAGATTATTAATTGCTAAAGGGTCAAATAATGAGCAATTTTTAGCAATATTTTTTACTTTACAATTTATAGATTTTTATTATACTTAAAAATGTATCAAATTTTAAATTATGATTATAAATGGATGCTATGAGGAAGATGTATGCTTACTTCATTTGTTATTATATTGAAGCTCTTTAGCCCATTTAATTATTTTTTGTGTTATTATGTCTTATACTCTAGCCCCTGTTTCCTAAACCAGGAAGGACCAAATTGCAGAACAAAGTTTATTTCCTGCTCACAGCCCAAGAATCAGATTTCTTTTGGCGAGTGGCACATGATACACTATGAGATTGGGCCCCAAATGGATCTGTAGGTTGTCTCTGATATTAGATTAAACCCATGAGAGTGGTGATACAGAGAGATTTCAGATAAAGATTTCAGCAGTCTTTTGTAGAGAGAGCTGTATGAACAAGTTATTGGGTTTAGAGAAACCTTTATGCTTCATTTTGATTTCAAAACTGGTGCTCAAAAGTCCACAGATCTCTTTTATGAATTGGATGTAATAATTTAAGAGGTCTTGAAAATCTAAACAGATTGTTTTTTCTGTAGAGATTTTGAATCTGAAACCCAGTTTTGGAAGTAATGAGCAGCTTTATATGTGAGTTGTTATTATAGGCAGCTGAGCTCAGCTCTTCTGGGCCTTCGTTACAGAGTCTGTGAGGCATAGAAACAGAAATACCCTCGCTGCTAAGAGGTCTGGATTGTATCTGTAGCATGATTTCTATGAGAAGCCACACCAGTAAACTTTAGTTCCTAGGGCTCCGGCTTCCCACAGGGTTAGCATGTGTCAGCCTGTAATTTTATTTGATATCCTGCTCCATGGTTTCCCTTGTTGTTGCCATCACTGATAAATAAATGTATGTTGTATAATTCTTAAAGTGATTTATAAATACGTGCTATTCTAAGGTCAAAAGAAAGCCTGGAACTCTTAGACTAAAACACTTACTACTAAAGAGTTATGCACAGTGTATTCTTTAGGATATATTCTCTAATCCTTTTGAGATCCTTGATTCTAAAGTTTTGTGCTCTACCCATATATGGTAGGGCTTCCCTGGTATCTCAAATGGTAAAGAATCTACCTGCAATGTGGGAGACCTGAGTTCGATTCCTGGGTTGGCAAGATTCCCCTGGCATGACAAGGGCATGGCAACCCACTCCCCATAGATAGAGGAGCCTGGTGGGCTGCAGTCCATGGGGTCGCTAAGAGTCAGACATGACTGAGCTACTAAGCACAGCACAGCACGTATATATGGTAAATTGGATAGGTGGTAAATAGCTTAGGTTAGATATTTCTAGAAATAAATTGATTTCTCTGTTAAGTTTTAAACTGGATTCACCAACTTAAATTTGAAACCTCTCCATTGTATATCAAGCCATTCTCTAAGACTAGAAGTGCATGTGGTACAAAGTTCTTTTGTCTTAAAAGAGCCCCAATTTAAATGATTAGAGAGTATTAGAAATAAAGTATGTTGTCAGCCAAACAATTGTTTGTTTGACATTGTCTGCATGGTAGGGAGAGTGGTATTAATTATTACTGGGTTCACTTTATTTTAGTCAAACTGTAAATGTAAAGCATGATAAAAGTAAGTTCATTTGGGATCAAAATAAACTACCAAGTCAGAAGAGAGTTCTCCGCTTGTTTGTATGCCGGAAACTTATATATTTAATGGTATTGTGATTTCTATTGGAAAACTAGTTCATTGGTTGGAAAAGAGGTTGAAATGAGACTAAGCCCACAGGATGCCACTTTTAAGAGCTAGAGGCAATATTTTCTTTCCAAACAAGAAAAAAAAAGTCTAGTCTTTTGATATGACTCATAGGAATAACTTTTTTAGAACACACAAGTTTTGGTTTTCTTCCAGTTTATAGCATTTGGAGAAATGCTGATTTGTCAGTCATGTAGATGTGCTTCAGGATGACAAGGAAGAAATTTGGTAACATTGAAGAATGCTATAGGTTTATGGCTGGCTGCTTAAAAATACTTTGACAGAGAGTTAATGTAGAAACTGCCTTCAGATTATTTGTGCTTTTATGGTATTTTTGTTTCTCCATTTTGTTAAAGTTTAAGATCCTGGGAGTGTAATAGATAGACATCAGATTTGTTTGTTAAGGTTTACCAAAAAACGAAGATCAGGTTTTGTTTCTATTCATCTGCAAACTTTACATGTTAAGGACAGATTGTAAATGTAAGATTTTTCAGGCTACATATGGTTTCTGTTGTGTATTCTCTTTTGTTTTTTATAACCCTTTAAAAATGTAGAAGTCATACTTAGCTTTTAGGCTATAAAAACAGGCCTCAGGCCAGATTTGGCCTGTGGGCCATAATTTGCTGACTCCCTAGACTAGAGATCAAAGTGCAGACCCCAGTCTTAGAGCATCTAAATTCTGTGTGTGATGCCTAGGTTTGTTTCTTTTTAAATTGTTTTGTTTTCATGTTTATTTTGGTCATTCAAGAAAGACTGAACTGTAGCCAAATCTCACCCTGAGGAAACTCTTCCCAGTAATGAAGAAAAAAAGATTTGTGCACATTGAAGTATAATAATGTAAAATTTAAGAAACAGTACAGCCATAGAAAATTTAAGATAGCACGTGAAAACACAAAAATATGTTCAATATCGCTAGTCAATCGTGAGATATGAATTAAAACCAGAATGAGATGCTACTTCATACCTATTAGCATGGCTAAAATAAGAAATACTGATAATATCAAATACTGGCAAGGATGTGGAGAGATTGGGTCTTTCCTGCATTGCTGTTGGGTGTGTAAAATAATATAGCCACTCCTGAATTCAGTCTGGCATTTTGTTAAAAAAAAAAACAAAAAAACTAAATGTGAAACTACCGTATGATCCATATGACATTCCTGGGCATTTACTTTAGAGAAATGAAGCTTAGTGTTTCACATAAAAACCTGTACACAAATATTCATAGCTTTATTTGCAATAGCCCCAAACTGGAAAGGACTAAAATATACTTCTACCAGTAAATTGTCACACCATACAACGGAGTACTGTTCAATAGTGAAAAAGAGCAATCTATTAATACAGCTTTGCTAGAACTTAAAGGCATTATGCTGAGTGAAAATAGCCAGACTAAAATTGAATTTCTAGAAATGAAAGCTGCATTCATTATCTGAGATGAGAAATACAGTTGGTGGAATTAGACACAGAATAATATTTCTTGGGCAAAACTGATTAATTGTATACTTGCTCAAAGCCTAGTCTACTGTTGACTTTGTCATTATCCATGATAATTGAGAGAAAATACAATGATGGGCAGCATTAAAACTAGCTCAAAAATACTTTCTGGTAGAAATTTGTTAAGATGTCCTGGGTTGCACTTTTGTCAAGGGAAGACTGTATGTAAACAGTTTAAGAATGTTGACAACATTAAAATATTCAGTATGTGCTTGTGTTTTGTATTAGAGCTTTTGTTTGTGAAACACATAAAATAATAAGATTTCAAAGTAATTATTTTCATGCTTTTTCTTAAGTGTATAATTTATTTTCTTAGCCAGCTGGTAAGCTTTTTGAGGATATTAGCATGTCTATACATTGTTTACAGAGAAGGCAATGGCACCCCACTCCAGTACTCTTGCCTGGAAAAATCCCATGGATGGAGGAGCTTGGTAGGCTGAGTCCATGCTAAAGGTCAGACACCACTGAGCGACTTCGCTTTCACTTTTCACTTTCATGCATTGGAGAAGGAAATGGCAACCCACTCCAGTGTTCTTGCCTGGAGAATCCCAGGGACGGGGGAGCCTGGTGGGCTGTCGTCTGTGGGGTCGCACAGAGTCGGACACGACTGAAGTGACTTAGCAGCAGCAGCATACATTGTTTAAACCTCCCTAAGATACTTAGCATGGTGCTTCCCACTTTGGGTGGTCATTAGTGTTTATAATGTAAAAGAGGGAATCCTTCAACTGTGATGCAGTTAAATTTAATTGGTTCCTAATAAGACAGCATCAGAATTATCCCTCTGAACCCAAGGTAAATAAAGTCAGTTACAGGGCTTGGAGTGGGGAGTGCTGGGGTGGGTGGCAGGAAGAAGCTCACCTTAGCCAAGATGTTTAAGCCTGTTTTTAAACAAGAGACAGAAATTTTGCCAGTTACTCCTTACAGCCCTATCTTTGTCCATGGCTAATGCTGATTAGATCAGGTTCATTTTGGGTTAAATAATGTATTCAGTTCAGTTCACTTGCTCAGTCGTGTCTGACTCTTTGTGACCCCGTGAATTGCAGCATGCCAGGTCTCCCTGTCCATCACCAACTCCCGGAGTTCACTCAAACTCACGTCCATCAAGTTGGTGATACCATCCAGCCATCTCATCCTCTGCCATCCCCTTCTCCTGCCCCCAATCCCTCCCAGCATCAGAGTCTTTTCCAATGAGTCAACTCTTCACATGAGGTGGCCAAAATACTGGAGTTTCAGCTTTAGCATCAGTCCTTCCAAAGAACACCGAGGACTGATCTCCTTTAGAATGGACTGGTTGGATCTCCTTGCAGTCTGAGGGACTCTCAAGAGTCTTCTCCAACACCACAGTTCAAAAGCATCAATTCTTTGGCGCTCAGCTTTCTTCACAGTCCAACTCTCACATCCGTACATGAGCGCTGGAAAAACCATATCCTTGACTAGACGGACCTTTGTTGGCAAAGTAATGTCTCTGCTTTTGAATATGCTATCTAGGTTGGTCATAACTTTCCTTCCAAGGAGTAATCTTCTTTTAATTTCATGTCTGCAATCACCATGTATAATACCTCTGAATTAGGTATTTGGAAATCAATCAATCATATAAATGTCCAACTTGAATATTTATATACTTGGGTAAATTTGAACATGGCAGATTTTGAGAGCAAATGCATAAGTTTAAAAACATCCTGAGAATAAACTTTTTTCCCAATTAATGGAAGCCAAGCCACATGAGGATAGAATAGTCATTTCCCATTTATTGGTCAAAAAATATTACCTGATTTTCATTGGCAAAGGGAATTAAAAAAGGAACAAGGTTTCTGCAACTCCAAGTTCCAATCCATGTTACAAGATTTTTGTAGGAAGGAATTTATAAACTTTACAAATTAGAATTAGAGTCTCCACAGATTCAACCCAAAGTTCAGAGCTTTTAGTAAACTACTTATTGGCAAGAGAAAGCTCTTTTCCAGCAAGCTAAATGGAACTTTATAAACTGTCTTGCTTGTGAGTATTTTTCATAAGCTATAATCACTTGTGTGTTCAGTTTGTTAGTAGTAATAGCACTGTGCATGTTCTCTGTTGCTGCAGAAGGAAATAGGTAGATTTGGCTTCTCTTTCCATAAGCAAGCAACTCATGATTGGGGAGGTAAAAGGTCTTACTTTTTAAAAGATTTTACCTCCCCAATCATGAGTTGCTTGCTTATGGAAGGGAGAAGGGGATGACAGACAATGAGACGGTTTGATGGCATCACTGACTCAATGGCCATGTTTGAGCAAACTCTGGGAGATGGTGAAGAACAGGGAAAATGGGCTTGCTGCAGTCCATGGGGTCACAGAGAGTCAGAAATGACTGAGCAACTGAACAACAAAAGATCTTAGGTATTTGGGAAACCCTTACTATTTTTGACACTTTACTATTGTTGCTAAAATATGTAAAAAAATAATAGTTCTAATTATTCCTGGTTGTTTTAACGATTGGTATTCAGAATTACCAAAGAATTGATGCTTTTGTACTGTGGTGTTGGAGAAGACTCTTGAAAGTCCCTTGGACTGCAAGGAGATTAAATCAGTCCATCCTAAAGGAAATCAGTCCTGAATATTCATTGGAAGGACTGATGTTGAAGCTGAAGCTTCAATACTTTGGCCACCTGATGTGAAGAACTGACTCACTGGAAAACACCCTGATGCTGGGCAAGATTGAAGGCAGGAGGAGAAGGGGATGACAGAGGCTGAGATGGTTGGATGGCATCACCGACTGAAGGACATGAGTTTGAGCAACCTCCGGGAGATGGTGATGGACAGGGAAGCCTGGCATGCTGCAGTCCATGGGGTTACAAAGAGTCGGACATGACTGAGCAACTGAATTGAACTGATTGCGAATTACCAGTTCATTCCTCAATGTTTGTTTTAATTACTAGAAAAAGAAATTATACTATAGAAAAACTGTTGGTTATAGATACCTTGAAATCATGATCTATTAAATGTAGTACAGGCACAAAAAGATGAAGAGATTAAAGTTGACAAAATTGTGAATCCCTTAGTAATGAAGATTAGAGGAAAAAGAGAAGCCTCTAACACAAAGATTCACCAGTTGAATGAGAAAGATTTTCAGCAGTTTCATGAGAAACTGGGATATGATGATACTGGAAATACAGCAAAAGAAATGGAAGGAAAAATCTCCAGAGGAAGTCATTGAATACTCAACTGTCTTTTGTGAAAGATGCAATAAAGAAATAGACAAGATTATGGCTCAGATCAAAGGGGAGAGGCAAGAATTCAGAGGGTTTGTATCAAAGAAAGATACAAAGTCTTAACACAAAGACTGAATGGTACAAAGTACCTTTTCAGCAGGTGAGAACATCATATATACTAAGGAAGGAGAAAACTATAGTAGAGAAGAGAGTTTGTTTCCTTGATTTGTGTGCTTGGATTCAACAAAGAAAATGTATATGATGAATTCAAACAGTGTATTCACAATATTCCTCAGTTCAGATTTGACTGGTTTCTTAAGTCCAGAATTGCAGTGGAATGCCAGAGGTATAACACCTTAACTACCTTGATTGAAAGAAAAAAGAGAACTAGAAGACTAGAGACGGAGAAGGCAATGGCATCCCACTCCAGTACTCTTGCCTAGAAAATCCCATGGACAGAGGAGCCTGGTGGGCTGCAGTCCATGGGGTCGCTGAGGGTCGGACACAACTGAGCGACTTCACTTTCACTTTTCACTTTCATGCATTGGAGAAGGAGATGGCAACCCACTCCAGTGTTCTTGCCTGGAGAATCCCAGGGACGGGGGTTCCTGGTGGGCTGCTGTCTATGGGGTCGCACGGAGTCAGACACCACTGAAGCAACTTAGCAGCAGCAGACTAGAGATGGCAAAAAAACAAACAAACAAACAAACAGGTGAGCACAATGATTGCCATAGCTCATTAGCTTGAGAGTTTCTAGGCTGTAGGGCAGGGAGAGGGGTAACACAGGCAGAGCCCAACAGATTCACCACGTGGAAGAGATAAGGGCTGCTAAAGTTAACAAGAGAAAGTTCCAGAGTGAGCTGGGTTATATGGGGTGCCCATGACTATTTAGCAAAGTATGGATCAGCGTGTGTATAAGGAAACCACCTGAAACATGCTACAATGTGATCAAACCTCAAAATAATTATGCTGAAAGAACCTAGATATTTTTTAAAAGACTACATAGGGTACATATTGCATGATTCTATTTATTACAATCTTAGAAAATGCAACTAATTCATAGTGACACAAAGTAGATTAGTAATTGTTGAGAGATTGGAAGAGGTGCAGATACGACAGGCATGGCAGGGCAGGAGGGAAATATTACAAAGGGACACAAGGAAATTTTGGGGAGTGATGGATATGTTCATTTTTTTTTTAATCGAGGGATAATTGCTTTACAGAATTTTGTTGTTTTCTGTCAAACCTCTTGAGGATGGTTCTTCAGACTTTTCATATGTAAAAGCTTATTACATCACATACTTTAAATACATGCATTATTTAGTCAGTTATACTTAAATAAAGCTCTTTTTAAAACCTGCATACAAAAATGAATAAATAAAAAACAGAGTAGTTTCTCTTTCCATGTTGTTTTGAGGAGAAAAAAAGGAGAGAACAAGCCCAGGTAACTAACCTCTTTGCAACTCTTCCAATTCAGGCTATCTTTACCAAGATTTTTGCTGTTTGAAATGTTTTTTAGTTTTAGAGATATATTGTTAGGATATATGTAGTCAGTATTGCTCTTGTCAATCAGGATATAACTTTATACAATTTTGTGTTTCAGGATTCCTGAATCAAACAAGCAAACATGAAAAATGGATTAAGGCTGATGCCCCAAAAGGAACTGTACATTTTAGAAGCCAAAGCTGGTTTCAGTCCCTGAAGCTGCAGGACTGAATGACTTGAATTATATTTCTAATTTTTAACAATGACTAGTAGATCTATGACTACAAAAAAGCAAATACCAGTGTTCATACAAATGTTGAAAACAACAAACTGGAATGTCTTGGAGAAATCTTTTCAAAATTTGTACTTTGCTGTTAGTTTTCTTTCATAACAAATTACCACAAACTTACTGACTTTAAAAAATACCTGTTTGTCCTGGGATCTCCTGGATGCTGACACTACCTAGCACTAGCCCCAAGGCCTCTACAGTCAACCACCTCATTACCTGGTTCCATCAACCAATGGCCAGCAGCCTGTGCACAAGGAAGCACCTGGCAACCAAACAGATCAGGGGCCAACCAAGCCTACCAGACCACCTACCCAGTCAGTCTGCCAAAACAGACCCATGCCCTCATAGGGGGAACTCCTAAGGCATATAGCTTTTGATGAGAGTGCACTGCTGGAACACAGAAGATCACTTCTTCATGATTGGAAAACATAACCAACATGTCAGATACATAAAAAACAAAAACAGCTAGTTAGGCAAAATGAGGCAACAGAGGACCATGTTCCAAACAAAGTATTGAGATAAAAACCCCAGAAGAAGAACTAAGTGAAGTAGGAGATATGAAATCTAACCAAGAAAGAGTTTAAGGATGTCCTCATAAAAATGGCCAAAGAACTTAGGAAAAGAATGGCTGCACAGACTGATAAGTTAGAAGTTTTTAACAAAGAAAAAAAGAACAACCAAGCATAGATGAAGAATATAATAACTGAAATGAAAAATACACTAAAATCAGTCAGTAGTAGACTAAATAATACAGAGGAATGGATCTGAAGCTGGAAAACAGAGTAGTGGAAATCAGTTATGCTGAAAACAATGAATAGAAATGAGGACATTTTAAGAGACTTCTGAGATGTCAAGCTCATTTTTATTTGCATTTTAGGAACCCCACAGAATAGAGAGAAAGAGGCTAAGAACATAATTGAAGACATAATAGCTGAAAACTTTCCTGTCTTGGAAAAAACAAACAAAACCCAAAATTAGTCAAAGGGAAGAAATAAAAATCAGAGCAGAAATAAATGAAATAGACTCTTAAAAAAATACAGTAGATAAGATCAGTGAAGCTAAGAGCTTGTTCTTTGAAAAGATAATCTGAATTGATAAACCATTAGCCAGATTCATCGAGGAAAAAAAGATCCAAATCAATAAAGTCAGAAATGAAAAAGGAGAATTTACAACTGATGCTACTGGAATACAAAGGACCAAAAGAGACTACTGCAAACAACTATATGTCAACAAAGGGGACAACATTGAAGAAACAGGCAAATCCTAAAAATGTATGCTAAAAGGAATCAACAGTAGACTCCCAAGACTGACTCAGAAAATATGAACAGATCAATTATAAGTAATGAAATTGAATTAGTGACAAAAAATTCCCAGCAAACAAAAAGTCGATGACCAGATGGCTTCACAGATGAATCCTACCAAACATTTAGAGACTAGTTAGCATTTACGCTTCTTAAACTATTCCAAAAAATTGCAGAGGAAAGAACACTGCAGACTCATTCTACATGGCCAGAATCACCATAAGATCAAAACTAACAAAGATAATTATACACATATACAAATTATAGGCCATTATAACTGATGAATATTGATGTGAAAATACTCAACAAAATATTGTCAAATCAAATCCAACAATATATCAAAAGGATCATACATGGTGATCAAGTGGGATTTATCTCGGGGATGCAAGAATTTCTCAGTATACACAAATCAATGTGATACACCATATTAACACACTGAATAATAAAAACCACATGATCATCTCCATAGATGGAAGAAAAGATTTTGACAAAGTTCAGCATGCATTTATGTTTAAAAACACTCTAGAAAATGGGCCTAGAGGGAACATATCTCAGCATAATAAAGACCATATATGACAAATCAGTGCAAACATCATACTTAGTGGTTAAAAGCTGAAAGCATTTACTCTAAAATCAGGAACAAGACAAGGATGCCCACTCTTGCCAGTTTTATTCAACATAGTTTTGGAATTTCTTGTCACAGCAGTCAGACAAAAAAAAAAAAAAAAGGAGTAAATGGAATCCAGATTGGAAAGGAAGAAGTGAAACAGTCACTGTTTGCAGATGATATACGGTACACAGAAAATCCTAAAGATGACACTGACAAAACTACTGGAGCTTATCACTACATTTGCGAAGTTGCAGGATACAAAATTAATACAGAGAAATCTGGTATTTGCACACTAACAATGAACTATCAGAGAAATTAAGAAAATAATCCCATTTACCATCTGATGCATCAAATATAATAAAATACTTAAGAATAAACTTACCTAAAGAGGTAAAAGGTTTGCATTTGGAAAACTATAAGACACTGATAAAAGAAATTGAAGGTGATTCAAACAGGTGGAAAGATATGCCATGTTCATTGATTGGAAAAATTAATTTTATAAAATGACCATACTAACCAGGACAGGCTACAGATTCAATGCAATCTCTATCAAAATACCAAGGGCATTTTTTCACACAATTAAGTATTTCTAAAATTTGTATGGAAACACAGAAGACCCTAAATAACTAAATGATCTTCAGAAAGAAGAAGGAAGCTGAAAGAATCACATGCTATGACTTCAGACTGTGCTAAAAACCTAGAGTAATCAAAACAGTTTGGAATTGGCACAAAAACAAGGGTGTAGATCAGTGGAACAGAACAGAGAGCCAAGAAATAAACCCATGCACTTATGGTCAATTAATCTGTGACAAAGTAGGCAAGAATATATAATAGGAAAAAAAACACAAAACAGTCTTTTCAATAAGTGGTCCTGGGAAAACTGGTCAGGTACATGTAAAAGAATAAAATTTGAATATTCTCTTAACACCATCAGTTCAGTTCAGTTCAGTTCAGTCACTCAGTTGTGTCCGACTCTTTGCGACCCCATGAATCACAGCATGCCAGGCCTCCCTGTCCATCACCAACTCCCAGAGTTCACTCAGACTCACGTCCATCGAGTCGGTGATGCCATCCAGCCATCTCATCCTCTGTCATCCCCTTCTCCTCCTGCTCCCAATCCCTCCCAGCATCAGAGTCTTTTCCAATGAGTCAGCTCTTCGCGTGAGGTGGCCAAAGTATTGGAGTTTCAGCTTCAGCATCATTCCTTCGGAAGAAATCCCAGGGCTTATCTCCTTCAGAATGGACTGGTTGGATCTCCTTGCAGTCCAAGGGACTCTCAAGAGTCTTCTCCAACACCACAGTTCAAAAGCATCAATTCTTCGGTGCTCAGCCTTCTTCACAGCCCAACTCTCACATCCATACATGACCACAGGGAAAACCATAGCCTTGACTAGACGAACCTTTGTTGGCAAGATAATGTCTCTGCTTTTGAATATACTGTCTAGGTTGGTCATAACTTTCCTTCCAAGGAGTAAGCGTCTTTTAATTTCATGGCTGCTGTCACCATCTGTAGTGATTTTGGAGCCCCCCAAAATAAAGTCTGACACTGTTTTCACTGTTTCTCCATCTATTTCCCATGAAGTGATGGGACCGGATGTCATGATCTTCGTTTTCTGAATGTTGATTTTAAGCCAACTTTTTCACTTTCATAAAGAGGCCCTTTAGTTCCTCTTCACTTTCTGCCATAAGGGTGGTGTCATCTGCATATCTGAGGTTATTGATATTTCTCCCGGCGATCTTGATTCCAGCTTGTGTTTCTTCCAGTCCAGCGTTTCTCATGATGTACTCTGCATAGAAGTTAAATAAGCAGGGTGACAATATACAGCCTTGACATACTTCTTTTCCTATTTGGAACCAGTCTGTTGGTCCATGTCCACTTCTAACTGTTGCTTCCTGACCTGCATACAAATTTCTCAAGAGGCACATCAGGTGGTCTGGTATTCCCATCTCTTTCAGAATTTTCCACAGTTTATTGTGATCCACACAGTCAAAGGCTTTGGCATAGTCAATAAAGCAGAAATAGATGTTTTTCTGGAACTCGCTTGCTTTTTCGATGATCCAGCAGATGTTGTCAATTTAATCTCTGGTTCCTCTGCCTTTTCTAAAACCAGCTTGAACATCAGGAAGTTCACGGTTCGCATATTGCTGAAGCCTGGCTTGGGGAATTTTGAGCATTACTTTACTAGCGTGTGAGATGAGTGCAATTGTGCAGTAGTTTGAGCATTCTTTGGCATTGCCTTTCTTTGGGATTGGAATGAAAACACCATATGCAAACACAAATTAAGGATGAGTTAAAGAATTAAATGTAATACCAGAAACAAAATGTCAAGAAGAAAGCATAGGTGGAACACTCTTTGACATAAATTGTAGCAATATTTTGGATGAGTTCTAAAGCAAAGGAAGTGGAAACAAAAATAAATGGGACCTGATTAAATTTTAAAACTTTTGCACAACATAGGAAATCATCAACAAAATAAAAAGACAGCCTACTGAATGGGAGAAAATATTTGCAAATGACACAGCCAATAGAGGCTTATATCCAAAATATATGAACAGCTCTTACAATTCAATGTAAAAAAAAAAAAAAAAAAAAGATTAAAAAATGGGCAGAAGATCCAAATAGACGTTTTTTTCTAAACAAGTCGTACTAATGGCCATCATCACTTGAAAAGATGCTCAACATCATCATAATCAGAGAAATTCAAATTAAAAGCATAATGAGATATCACATTTGTCAAAATAGCTATCATCATAAAATACCACAAATAAAAAATATTGGCAAGGATGTGGAGGAAGGGGAACCTTCTTATACTTAGTGGGAATGTAAATTGGTGCAGCCACTATGGAGAACAGTATGGAGGTTTTGCAAAAAAAAAAAAAAAAACACCCCAAAACCTAGGACTAACATAAGACCCAGCAGTTCTACTCCTGGTTATTTATCTGAAAAAACAAAAAACAGTAATTTGAAAAGATATTTGCACCCCAATATTAATAGCATTTACAATTGCTAAGATATGGAAGCAACCTAAGTGTCCACTAACTGGTGAATGAATAAAAAAGATGTGCTATATATAAACACAATAAGGGACTTACCTATTGATCTAGTGGCTAAGACTCCACACTCCCAATGCACGGGCACCAGGTTGAATCTGTGGTCAGGGAGCCAGATCCCATATGCTGCAACTAAGAGTTTGCATGCTGCAATGAAGATTGAAGATCCCAGCTGCCACAACTAAGACCCAGCACAGTCAGATAAATAAACAAATATTTAAATGCCATGGAATACTACTCAGCCATGAAAAGAATGAAAATTTCAGCAACATGGATGGACCTGGAGGGTACTATGCTAAGTGAAAGTAGTCAGAGAAATATGCATATTATATAATATCACTTATATGTGGAATCTGAAAAATATAGTTACTGAATATAATTTTTAAAAAAGAAACATACTCACAGATACAGAGAACATGCGAGTGGTTACCAGTAGGGAGAGGAAAGTGGGGAGGAACAGGATATGGTTAGGGGATTAAGAGGTACAAACTGCTGTATATAAAATAAGCTCCAAGAACATATGGTACAACATGGGATATAGCCAATATTTTGTAATAACTAAAATGGAATATAACCTTTAAAAATTGTCAGTCACTATGTTGAATACTTTAAACTTACATAATATTGTATATCAACCATACCTGATTAATTTTTTTTTAATATGAGTTATTAAGCTAAAAAAAAAACCCTGTTCATCAGCTCACTGTTCTGTAGATCAGGAGCTCAGGGTGGTTAGATTCTCTGCTCACGGTATTGCAAGGCTGGACTTAAGGTGTTGGCCAGACTGAATTCTCATCTGGATGATCTGAAATATAGTCTACTTCCAAGCTCATTCATTTTATTGGCAAACTCCAATTCATCATGACTGTGTGACTGAGATCTATGTTTCCATTATGTCAGTTGGCAATCACTCTAAGCTTCTAGAGACCACCTGCATCCCTTCTCATGCGGCCCTCTCCATTTTCAAGCCAGCAATAATGCAATTAGTCCTTCTCATACTTTGAAGATCTAGTTCTTTTTCTGCAACCAGCTTGAGATAACTGCTTTTAAAGAGCTCAGAGGATTAGGTAAGGCCTACTCAGGATAATCTTTGTTTTGTCATCTAATCTAATGTAATCATAAAATGATATTTCATCATATTCATAGTTTCCACTTAAGAAATTATACAAAAATAATAGGTAATAGGGGGCAGTTATTTTAAAATTCTTTGTACCAGGGCTCTTGTATAAAATGTTTTTACTTAGCACTTATGACAACAATATAAATTTAAGCTGTGGCTACATCACAAATACATATACAAATAAAATACATCACAAATATGATGCAATTGCTACTGATTCTTTTTTTTTTGCAATTGCTACTGATTCTTTTTTTTAATGTAATTTAAGGCATAATGCATTCTGGTGGTGGGGTAGCATTCAACTACTTTATAGCCAGTTGTATGAAAATAGATTTTCACTTTACAGTAATGTACTATCTAAGTTATTTTATGAATTTTCTTTCTGTCAAACCTTGTTTACCCCTGGAAGATTTAAATTATACAATACTGAATAAATGTTATCTGTTGGATTGTATTTCTTTGCTCTTAAATTCTGATTTTCTAATAAACCTTTCCAAAAATGACCTGTAATAGTCTCTTTTTGTTAATATTTAATTTGTTTGGAGTTCTGTTTTTAACTTTTTATTTATGAAGCAAAAGGTCAGGTTTGTCAGGTATCTCACAGTCTCTTTTTAGTTCGTACTTCATAAAATTATAATTTGTATGGGTTTGGACAACACTCACATGTTAGTATGTTTGATGTGGTTGTGGTGTGTGTGTATTAAATTATTAAGTAGAGGGCACTGGGAGGCAATAAGTCAATTTTTATCATCTTTTCCACCTTCTGCAATTATATAAACATTTTCATGACTAAAAATAAAGTTTATGAACTTAGTCAACAATAGCCAGAAAGGTGAGCATATACAGCAGTCAACTGTATTTTCAATTATTAAAGGAATAGTACATATTTGGATGACAGATTCAAGTCCAAACTGAAAGGTAAAGTCACATATTTTACTGTCTTGAACACAGACCTATATATTTCAAATGCTTAAGATCTGAAGACCTAAGTATCAATAATATGGATACCTTGAGTAATTTGCACCCAGAACTTAACAGTTTCACCACTTTTTCACTCCACTTCTTAGTCCCCTTTCATAGCCAACCTTTTCTAACACCTACCCTTTTTCTTTCATTTCTGCTACTATAAAATTTGTCTCCCCATAAAGAACAAATGTGTCTCTTGTTTTTGTTTAAGACAGGACCTTACTCAAAGAATTTTGGAGCAAGCTTTGACAGTTAAATACCCTGCCTGGTTTCTAGAGAAACATAGTGGGTATGTTTCTCCTTACTGTGGTTTTATCCAGGCAGGCTTTATTCCTTTAGAAAGCAGTTGCATCTTGCATAACTTTCCAGTTATGCTCTCGAAATACTTAGGGGTCAGAAGCCAATTTCTCTGCAGCTGCCAGAATCTCCAAATTTAATTAAAAATCACCCTCTGGTACAGTCATCTTATGTCTCGGGTTAGGTGTTAAAATTTCCTACTCAGTTGATTCCGCAGCAATCCACTTCCAGGAACCATTTCACAGCTAAGTGATACTGCTTATTTCAAAACCTTTCAAAACCAACCTAAGAAAGGGGAGAATTACTAAAAGCATTTAGCTAATTTTAGTTCAGTTCAGTTCAAGTCAGTCACTCAGTCATGTCCGACTCTTTGCCACCCCATGGACTGCAGCACACCAGGCTTCCCTGTCCATCACCAACTCCCGGAGCCTACTCAAACTCATGTCCATCAAGTTGGTAATGCCATCCAACCATCTCATCCTCAGTTGTCCCCTCCTCCTCCCACCTTCAGTCTTTCCCAGCATCAGGGTCTTTTCCAATGAGTCTTTTCTTCACATCACCTGGCCCAAGTATTGATGTTTCAGCTTTAGCTTCAGTCCTTCTGATGAATATTCAGGACTGATTTCCTTTACGATTGACTTGTTGGATCTCCTTGCTATCTAAGGGACTCTCAAGAGTCTTCTCCAACACCACAGTTGGTGCTCAGCTTTCTTTATAGTCCAATCTCAAATCCATACATGACTATTGGAAAAACCATAGCTTTGATTAGATGGCCTTTATTGGTAAAGTAATGTCTCTGCTTTTTAATATGCTGTCTAGGTTGGTCATAGCTTTTCTTCCAAGGAGCAGGCATCTTTTAATTTCATGGCTATAGTCACCATCTGCAGTGATTTTGGAGCCCCCCCAAAATAAAGTCTCTCACTGTTTCCACTGTTGGCACATCTATTTGCCATGAAGTGATGATGCAACCAGATGCCATGGTCTTAGCTTTCTGAATATTGAGTTTTAAGCCAACTTTTTCACTCTCCTCTTTCACTTTCATCTAGAGGCTTTTCAGTTCTTCTTCACTGTCTGCCATAAGGGTGGTGTCATCTGCATATCTGAGGTTATTGATATTTCTCCCAGCACTCTTGATTCCAGCTTGTGCTTCATCCAGCCCAGCATTTCACATGATGTACTCGGCATAGAAGTTCAATAAGCAGGGTGACAGTATACAGCCTTGATGTACTCCTTTCCCGATTTGGAACCAGTCTGTTGTTCCATGTCCAGTTCTAACTGTTGCTTCTTGACCTGCATACAGATTTCTCAGAAGGGAGGTCAGGTGGTCTGGTATTCCCATATCTTTAAGCATTTTCCAGTTTGTTGCGATCTACACAATCAAAGGTTTTGGCCTAGTCAATAAAGCAAAAGTAGATGTTTTTCTGGAATGCTCTTGCTTTCTCGATGATCCAACAGATGTTGGCAATTTGATCTCTGTTTCCTCTGCCTTTGCTAAATCCAGCTTGAACATCTGGAATTTCACAGTTCATATACTGTTGAAGTCTGGCTTGGGAATTTTGATCATTACTTTGCTAGCTTATGAGATGAGTGCAATTGTGCAGTAGTTTGAACATACTTTGACCTTGCCTTTCTTTGGGATTGGAATGAAAACTGACGTTTCCAGTCCTGTGGCCACTGCTGAGTTTTCCAAATTTGGTAGCATATTGAGTGCAGCACTTTCAGGGCATCTTCTTTTAGGATTTAAAATAGCTCAACTGGAATTCCATCACCTCCACTAGCTTTGTTTGTAGTGATGCTTCCTAAGGCCCACTTGACTTCACTTTCCAGGATGTCTGGCCCTAGGTGAATGATCACACTATAGTGGTTATTTGGGTCATGAAGATCTTTTTTGTATAGTTCTTCTTTGTATTCTTGCCACCTCTTAATATTTTCTGCTTCTGTTAGGTCCATGCCATTTCTGTCCTTTATTGAGCCCATCTTTGCATGAAATGTTCCCTTAGTATCTCGAATTTTCTTGAAGAGATCTCTAGTCTTTGCCATTCTGTTGTTTTCCTCTATTTCTTTGCATTGATCCCAGAGGAAGGCTTTCTTATCTCTCCTTGCTAGTCTTTGGAACTCTGCATTCAAATGGGTATATCTTTCCTTTTCTCCTTTGTCTTTAGTTTCTCTTCTTTTCTCAGCTATTTGTAAGGCCTCCTCAGACAACCATTTTGCCTTTCTTTTTCTTGGGGATGGTCTTGATCACTTCCTCCTGTACAATGTCATGAAACCTCCATCCATAGTTCTTCAGGCACTCTATCAGATCTAATCCCTTGAATCTGTTTGTCACTTCCACTGTATAATCGTAAGGGATTTGATTTAGGTCATACCTGAATGGTCTAGTGGTTTTCCCTACTTTCTTCAATTTAAGTCTGAATTTGGCAATAAGGAGTTCATGATCTGAGTCACAGTCAGCTCCCAGTCTTGTTTTTGCTGACTGTATAGAGCTTCTCCATCTTTGGCTGCAAAGAATATAATCAATCTGATTTCGGTATTGACCATTCTGGTGATGTCCATGTATAGAGTCGTCTCTTGTGTTGTTGGAAGAGGGTGTTTGCTGAGACCAGTGCATCTCTTGGCAAAACTCTATTAGCCTTTGCCCTGCTTCATTCCATACTCCAAGGCTAAATTTGCCTGTTACTCCAGGTAGCGCTTGACTTCCTACTTTGGCATTCCAGTCCGCTATAATGAAGAGGACATCTTTTTGGGGTGTTAGTTCTATAAGGTCTTGTAGGTCTTCATAGAACCATTCAACTTCAGCTTCTTCAGCATTACTGGTCAGGGCATAGACTTGGATTACTGTGATATTGAATGGTTTGCCTTGGAAACAAACAGATCATTCTGTCGTTTTTGAGATTGCATCTAAGTACTGCATTTTGGAGTCTTTTGTGGACTGTGATGGCTACTCCATTTCTTCTTGCCCACAGTAGTAGATATAATGGTCATCTGAGTTAAATTCACCCCTTCCAGTCCATTTTAATTCACCAATTCCCAAAATGTCAATGTTCACACTTGCCATCTCCTGTTTGACCACTTCCAATTTGCCCTGATTCATGGACCTAACATTCCAGGTTCCTGCACAATATTGCTCTTCAATTTCTTTCATATGATCTAGCACTCCCACTCAAAAACTATAATTTGAAAAGATACTTGCACCCCAGTGTTCATTGCAGCACTATTTACAATAGTCAGGACACATGAAAGCAACCTTAGTGTCCATCAACAGATGAATGGATAAAGAAAATGTGAAATATATATAGATATGTATATATACACACACACACCAGAATATTACTCAGTCATAAAAAGAATGAAATAATTTGGAGCAACAAGGATGGACCTAGAAATTATTACACTAAGTGAAGTAAGCCAAAGACAAATATCATATTATACCACTTATATAGGGAATCTAAGAAAAAGATACAAACAAACCTATTTACAAAATAAAAATAACCCCACAGACAGAAGGCAAACTTATGGTTACCAAAGGGAAGGTGGTGGGAGGAAGGATAAATTAGAAGTTTGGGATTAACATGTACTCACTGCTATATATAAAATAGATAACAAACAAGGATCTTCTGAAAAGCACAGGGAACTCAAGGGTTTGTAATAACTTATGTGCGTGCATGTATGTAACTGAATCACTGTACTATACCCCTGAACTAACACAGCACTGTAAATCAGCTGTACTTCAATAAAAAAAGATCTTTCAGAGACATTGCAGGGACTAAAAGGGACTGTTTCTTTTTAATTTGCCTCTGACTGTTAAGTCAAATGTTGAAATGAGTCCTGGGTTAATTGGCATTTAGATCTCTCTTGTTAAGTGTCTAGAAATTATTAGAAAGCTTTGTTTCTTTTTAAAGTGTATATCTATATCATTTATAATAAAGCCTTACAGATCCTTAATGTCGTTGCTCTCACTCAAAACGCTTACTCTTTTATATAGCCTTCTGCTTTCTTTTCTAAGGAGAAGCTTCTAAATTTCTTGTCAAAAACATCACATCTGTCAGGATTGTTTTGTATACAACTGTAACCTAGATTTGATAATCTCATCAAAACAATTGGTTTGATTAAGGAAATTAAAGTAGAAAAGTTACATAGTAGCAGTACTTGATTTGGCTTTTTTTAATCGTGATTGTTAGAAGAACTCATAGATGAATTTACAAACACATAGCTGGAATAAAAATCTGGAAATGATTTCCAGCTTGTTTACACTGTTCAGATCCAGCTAGTAAAAAATACTTACATTAAATGAAGTTGCCAGATTCTACATTTCTGGTTCTTGCTTGAGGTTGAAGGTCATACTGCTTCCTCTTCATTATTGTATGTTGACTCTTTTGCAGTCAATTCTGAATTTTTAAGTGATGTGTTTTGTTTCTCTCTAAGAGACTTGCCTTCAGAATCATAGCCAAACCAAAGTGGAGGGTTAGAAGCACTATATTCCTGGTGCTGAACTATAGATGACATTCTTATAGCTGCCTCCCTGTAATAGCAGTGATGAGCATTAGCTAGTTGAAAAAGTAATTGCTAGTGCAAAATATTCAAATTCGACCACATTTGGAGTTAAAGAACTCACTGTCACAACTCGAGTTCACATCTCTTTTGCCTTCCTGACCGGGAGGGTGTGGGTAAATTGTGCTAATAATCAGGATCCCAAAGCTTCAGTAGCTCAGTAGTTCTCTGGTTCAGTCAGTTCAAAGATTAAAAGATACTGAAATAGGTAAGGAAATAGCATGGCCAAGGCGTGGAAACACTGAGGGCACTCTATAGCTAGCACTCCTAAGTGAGCTTGTTATTCAAGTTTCTTTGATGGAAGTATCCTAACTAGGCAACTTGTGAAAGTTAGCTGTGCACCAGAGCAGGTGCTCCTAACCTAGAGTCCACAGATCCCTGTCGGATATGCGGATGAACTTCAGGGAGGGCCCAGGGATTCCTTGAAAATTCATGCAGTTTTGTATCTACTATGCTTTTTTTTTTTTTTTTTTTTGAGGAGAGGGTTTGTGACTTTCATTAACATCTCAAAGGTGTCCATGACCAAAATGATTAAAAATATGTGTTTCTTAGAAAGAAGAAAGCAAAGAAATCATCAGAAAGTCATTTGGGACCCCAGTTCCAACATGGGGTGGTGGTGGTTCCCATACCACTTAACAGTTCTAAGATACCAGCTGGCCATCCTATAATTCAGCCCATTTCTAACACTATATATCCAGGTATAGCATTAGATTCTACAAGTTAAGAGTTCAGACCCACGGAAAACCTTCCAGATGTCAATCTCAAGTCCAGGTTGTTACCTGGGCTTCTGATCTACTACCTAGAGCTGCTCACAGAAAACAGAGACATTTACTCACTGAATCACTGGTTCATTAAAGGATATTACTCAAGAACAACCGGGTATCAGAGCTGCATGGGGCAAGATTTGGGGAAAGGATGCCGATTGTTGCTTTCTACAGGCATACCACTCGCCCCAAATCTATGCATTCAGCAACCTGAAGATCTTCAGCCTGTTCCTTTTGGGTTTTTATGGAGGCTTCATTATGTAGGCATGATTGATTAAATCATTGGCTGTTGGTGACTGAGTCAACCTCCAGTCCCTCACTTCTCCCCAGAAATCAGAGGGTGATTTTTGAAATCATCCTGAAAATGTTTCACTCCTCTATTCATGGTTGATTCCCTTGGCAACCAGCCCTCATTCTTAGGTGCTTTCCAGAAGTCACGTCCTTAACATAAACTCAGTTGTAGTAGAAAGGGACTTGTTATGAATAACAAGACACCCATAATTTCACCTTGTGGCTCTGAATCAGTTTCAGAAACTGAAGGTAAGAGACCAAATACTATGATAAAAGATTCTTCCATTGCTCTTATCACTCAGGAAATTCCAAAGATTTTGGGAGCTGTGAGCCAGAAACCATGGAGGAAGACCAAATATAGATATAAAAGATAAATTTTGATCCTCTGAATGACCAAATATATATGTCCTATAAAGCACAATATTTCAACATCAGAAAAAAAGTATATCTAACTTGAAAATAATGTCATTTCCAGGACAGAAGGATTTTCCTGGGAAGCTGGCTTGAATGGTGAGATCAGCACTAGAAAGGAAATAAGTAACTGGCAGCTTCTGTAGGAACAGAGATAAGTAACAATGTTTGCCCATGTAGGGGATTCTTTGCTTGCTATTACTGTATATTACATTCAGTTACTAATTGCATAAGTTTGGAAACTGAGTCATTGATACGGAGGCTGATGTCATATACTTAAGTTTGTGTTCAATGGCCATATGAGTTCTGGTATGGCTATGAAATTTACAAAAAAGCTAAGATACATCAGTTGTTTAAAAGACCATTTCACTTTGGTCAAATCTTAGGTAGTTTAAAATAATTGTAAGCAAACTCAGCAGAGAGACAGCCAAAGCATTGCCAGTTCTGTTTCTTACCACATTGCTTTTTGGCTACTATACTTGCACTCATAAAACTTACAAAAGTTTAAAGAACAATTTAAGGAAAAGCAGTTGTTATACTAATTTCTAGTTCTGAGCCACAAATCCCTGTGCGTTAAAACTTAGCAAAGAGATGTCTTCTCTTCAGAGAAATATTTATTCTCAAATTTTAAGACAAGTTTGTAGTCCAATATCAATATAAAGTTTGAAAATTTATAAATTTATAAAGTCCAAAATCAATATAAAGATTGAAAATTTTTGAATATAAATTTTCAATATAAAGATTGAAAAAAAAGCATTCTGCTAATTTTTCAATCTTTTTTAAGAAGTGTGATTCTATTTTTTAAATTTCTTATATAATCTTTATGTCTTCTAAGTAGAATAGTATCATGCAAAAATAATAGATATCTTTAGCTTTCTCTATTTTCTTCTGAAGATTTTTCTCCCTTTTCAATTCTATGTAGTTGACAAGATTGCCATCTTTTTAAAAGTGTTTCCTGTGAGATTTTTTTTTTTTAACCTCAAAAACCTGCCACAATATAATACCAAATGCTGGGGGACTCAGAAGCATGGTTAAAAGGTTAAAGCACTATCCTGGGCAACAGAGATCTGTTGTTACTTTCCCTTCAGCCTGTCTCTGCCTGTCTAAACTTTGCCTGTCTTTTAAGACTCCAACCCAATGTTACCTCCTCTAAACTTTCGTAGGAAGTTGACCATAGGATTAGTTTCTTTCCAGTACATAGTTTCATGGTATCAACTGTTTATAATTTTAGACTTTGTTATTTTTCTTTCCTTTAAGAAGGTATTTAAGGGCATATTACATTTCTTGGTATCTCCTGAAATACAGCAGTAATAGCGAAATCAAGAGACTTTATTAGTTTACTCAGGAGCCCTTTAGCTGTCTTATCTTCTGCTGGTTTTTGGTCTAGTTTGGTTTGGTTTAGGTTGCTGTTTCCAACATCCTAACAGCAGAGCGCTGGACACACATACTATATTTCACAGTTATTGATAATGATTTAATGCCACTGATGATAACAATACTCCTGAGTTTAGGCAACAAGGTCTTGACCTACAGGAAAAGGACATGTTTGGGAGTAAAAGATTTGTAAATAGTTGAGCAAATTATGCATAACCTTTGGCCTCAGAAGAGCAAGAGTTTTTGAGAACTCTAGTTAACTGGTAAGAGAATAAGTACTCTTAATGCTAAGTTTGTTCAGTCGCTAAGTCATGTGGACTAGAGCCTGCCAGGCTCCTCTGTCTGTGGAATTTTCCAGGAAAGAATACTGGAGTGGCTTGCCATTCTCTTCTCCAGTATTAAGTTTGAGGATACATAAATACTGGGTAATAGAGTTCCTCAAATGACTTATAAGACCCAGGAAGATAGATGGTAGGTAATGTGATATAAAAAGTTAGCAAGTAATGGGAGTTTGAAAAAGTAACAAGAAAAAGAAAGTTGGGGATTTTGACTCAATATAGACAAGAAAAATAGGGAATGAATAGGAAAACTACTCATTAAGTGCAATATTATGTGACAGAATAAAAATGAACTGCATATTAAAAAAGAAAAAGCTGCAGATTGAGCCCTGGCCGTGGATGAAGTACACAGTGGTACAAGCATTTCTTAGATCTGCAATTCCATACTGCCTCTACTTTAGCTGTTAGTGATAAGCACTGCTCTGCCTTTTACCCACAGTCAGCTTCACTGAAACTAAACATCAGAGGGCCTCCTGGCCATTGAAGGTGATCCAGACAAGAGAGGAACAAAGGATCAGGTCTGAGACCCCTCTTCCCCCAATCACAAATGCCAGGAGGTTAAGGCTTCCTCAAGTCTAGAATGTCTCTAGGGATAACTTAGTCCTACATATTTTACCAGCAAGCATGGTCCTGGGGAAAACTGAAAAATCTGAATCTGTTTAGGGCAAATTTGGCATTAGTTTTAGAGTTTGAATACTAGTGTAGACTATTTCCTAGTCTGCTTCCTCTCCCCCCTTTAGAAAATCTTTAGGCCATAAACTAGCTGCCCTCACCACCTTACTAGGACTTTGGTCATCCTTGCATTGACTGACTCCTAAGACACAGGACCTAACCAAGAGAACGGACCAGCATGGTCCATTTCAAACTCACCGCCAGAGAGTTTCAGAGTTACTTTTCACACCATTCTGTGTAGCTGTGTATTTGCACATAAGAACTTCTGAAAAGTATCAGAAAACTTGAAAATGTAGAAACTGAATGCTCCTGCTAGAAACATGTTTGTCTGCCTGTTTGTCTCAAACACCTCCTCTTTCTTTTTAATAGCTTGATGCTCTAATCTATATGGGAGCTGGGAAATATTGAAAAGAAAATGTCTACTGAGGAATCACTGTGTGTTCTAAGTTCCTTCACGTGCATATGGAATCCTTTGAGTACCTTCTACTCAGGCTTGGCCTGAGCAATACCAAGACCTGGTAAGAAATGATTTGAAAATTGAAGCGGTCTACTGCAGTGGTTAGTCATTACACATTTAACCTGGTGAGAGAGGTTTCTTTGGATCAGAATAGAACAAAGATTTTCAAACATGATATGCCACAAACAGTTGTATTACATTAGAGGGTTTAGTTTGTAAATGACTTTTGTTTTTCATAAATTAAAAGGGACTAAAGGTTCAGTTCAGTTCGGTCGCAGTAGTGTCTGACTCTTTGCGACCCCATGAACCACAGCACACCAGGCCTCCCTGTCCATCACCAACTCCCAGAGTTTACCCAAACTCATGTCCATTGAGTCGGTGATGCCATCTAACTATCTCATCCTCTGTCATCCCCTTTTCCTCCTGCCTTCAATCTTTCCCAGCATCAGGGTCTTTTCAAATAAGTCAGCTCTTCGCATCAGGTGGCCAAAACATTGGAGTTTCAGCCTCAACATCAGTCCTTCCAATGAACACCCAGGACTGATTCCCTTTAGGACGGACTGATTGGATCTCCTTGCAGTCCAAGGGACTCTCAAGAGTCTTCTCCAACATCACAGTTCAAAAGCATCAATTCTTTGGCACTCAGCTTTCTTTATAGTCCAACTCTCACATCCATACATGACTACTAGAAAAACCATAGCCTTAACTAGACGGACATTTGTTGACAAAGTAATGTCTCTGATTAAAGTTTATCCCTATATAAACATTGAATGAAGTGAAAGTAGCTCAGTCGTGTCCGACTCTTTGCAACCCTGTAGACTATACAGTCCATGGAATTCTCCAGGCCGGAATACTGGAGTGGGTAGCCTTTCCCTTCTCCAGGGGATCTTCCTAACCCAGGGATTGAACCCAGGTCTCTTGCATTGCAGGCGGATTCTTTACCAGCTGAGCTATCAGGGAACTGCCCTCAAATTTCCTTCTAGTTAATTGAGTAAGCTAAAAGAAAGGAGAATTTGGAGCCTACATCAAAGACTGCTTCTAATCAGCCTTGTATTTATGCATCAGCCAGTAAAGTAGGCAGAGAGTACTTATCTTCCCTTATTGATCAAATCTCTTGAATGTTAGGGCTTTAGGAAAGCTTGAAAATCATTAATCTAAAGAAAAAAATAGCATAGCAATGATAAGACCTAGGTACAAAGTATGGCTCTTTTATTTGTATGACTTTAGGCATGTTATTTAACCTGTTTAAGATAGTTTCCTTATTCATTTTTATGGTAATAGAGTATTTGTGAGTATTAGATAATAAAATAGGATTTAGCACAGTACATGGCAAATAATAATAGTTAAGTAATATTATTTGTTCATATTAGTAATAAAATTCAGTAGGTCCAGATTACAAAGGCCTTTCCACAAAGACATTCCCATGAGCTGGAGAGGAGAACTCTGAGTTTTATTACGATTTTCTAACAATGCAGATCTCTTAGAGTGTTTAGGTAGTAATTTATGCTGCCAACAACTGCTAAATAAGGTCTTCAAAGAATCTCTGTACTGCTGTTCAAAGCTCTGACAACCATCTAGATTTTCTCTGCTCATCTCTCTAATGTTTAAAATTTTGGATTCCAGACCCCAATAATGTCAGAAGGGTCCTTTTGCTCTTTGCCAGTTACAGACTTAATGGCTCCTCTGCTTCTTTGTGGCTCAGACCCTCCTGGATTGTTGGAGACCATCGTTTGGGTCTTTCTCTGGCTTTCCCATTATGCTTTTCATTTTTTCCTTTGCCTATCTTGCTTTCCTCACAGAGGTCTATAAGTTGAAAGACTTGGTGGATACAACTGCTTCAAATGTAGACAGCTAGATTTTCTTGTCATATTTATAATCTCAGTTATTAAGAATTTCTCCTTGAATTAAAGGAGAATTATGTCTCTTATGGGCTTCCTTGGTGGCTCAGACAGTAATGAATCTGCCTGTAATTCAGGAGACCTGGGTTCGATCCCTGGATCAGGAAATCCCCTAGAGAATGGAATGGCAACCCACTCCTTGTGGGCTACAGTCCACGAGGTTGCAAAGAGTCAGACACGACTGAGCGACTTTCATTCACTTATTATGTCTCCACATGAGACCTCTGGAATCATTTCCTGGGATCCCTTCAGGCTCTGAGGTTGTAGAATGACAGAATATCTCATGCTGGAAACTCTCCTGCAAAAGAGCTTTAGATAATTTGCTCATTGACCAAAAGTTTACTACTTCCCTGGTTCAGAAAGGGTGGGCTGAATAGACAGACCTCTTTGATTTGTAAAGCTGGTGAAATATTTTCAGATTCCATTGAGTATGGAGGAATTTGTATATAGGACAATTTCTTCTGAGGGCTATAACTAGATTTTATATTATTTCATACGTTTTTATGTTCTGGAGTCAGATGTGTGAGAATATTTTGCTTTGTGATTCAAAGTCATGAAACCTCTTCCCAAGAAAAATCTCCTCCATCCTAATTTCCAGATGTTTCATTTCACCCAGACGAAACAAAGCTCTCACTGTTGAGGGAGCAAGAGCAAACAACTGCTTTTTTTAGATACCATCATGAACTTGTGTCTTCAAGGGTTCATGTACTCAGAAGCATTTCCAACTCCACCCAAGGATCCCATGGGTCTAAGTGAAGAAGAAAATGCTCTAGTCTTTAGATCTGAGCCCAAACAGCAAAATGAGGCCAGACCTTACCACTGCTCTAATCAAAATTTTGAAACCCAAGTATCTTGGGACCTCCTTGACTGACAAGTAGCATCCTCTCCTGGAAGCTGGATGTCAAGACAGATGCTCCTGGAGCCTTACTAGCCTAACCACCATGCTGTGGGACAGCCCTCTCCATTGCTAGACAAGGATAGAATCAGAAAATTCTAGACCGCTTTCTTACTGGATCTTAGCAGGAGTGGAGCTACAAGGGAAACTGAAATGGTTTGGCCTCTTTAGACAATAAGATGGGCAGACAAGCCGGCTCCCCTTTAAGCATGAGGGCCAAGTCTCTGTCTGCTCCTGGCTGATAGGGACAGCCAGGCCTTGTGGTAGAAAACAAAGCAGGCCTTTAACGGTCCTGGATTGGGTAAAGGAATTTTCAATGGATTCAGCTAGTTAACTAGAGTTTTGCATTGGTTGGGGGGGCCAACCCCAGCTAGTAGTAAAATCTTACTTGTTTATTTTCTTTGCATATTTTTTTTTCAGTCTATGGACCTTGCACGAGGAGTGGGTAACCATGTTTAGTTTCACAGGGACCCTAGCTAAGTCTTCCATTCATTCTACCTAACATCCTACATTTCAGAAGTTTAATAATATTACCTCCCCAAAATAATGATTGGCAAAATACAATCAAAAGACTAAAAACTAAACTCCTTTGTATAGTACATTATCCATTGACTATCATCTTACCCACAGGTGATATCTTGGCTGTTTTATGATATAACAAGGTCAACAGAAACTCCTAGGACCTTATTTCATGGTATAATACTCTCAGTTAGTAATATTGATGTCAGTCATCTCCAGACCTATCAAGAAAGGTTGAGTCTCTATTCTTCTTCAACAGTTTTCAACAACCTGCCCTCTTTTTTCTGATCCATTTTCAGCTGGCTGCCTTCTCCCCTGGCAAGTCTAGGCCCAGTGGGAGTGCTTATTCTATAAGTAATAGCTTTGTTTTTGTTTTTTCATTTCATTTTAGCACACATATCCTTAGATCAGAAATCATTTTCTTCCTCAGTTATCAAATGACCAGATCTCATGGTTCAGCTCTTGCCAGGGCTGTTTAATTAAGAAAGTTCCTCTGTGAAATCTACATACTTAGAACACATTATGTACTTTGTACCTTGATAATATTAATTCTTAGTATTCATTTTTTCAACTTTCAGAAAAGAACCTGACCTTCAGGAACTGGTCAAGAATTCTCATGTGAACACTCCACGGGTTACTTCATCAGGTCAGTTAAAATACTTCCACGTTTTTATTTCCAGTCAATAGAAAAAAAATGAACAACAAAGCAAAAAAAGGCTTTCTATCTAAAATCATAGGAAAACACCTGATAGATTTATACCTTTATAGATTTCTTGTTTACCCAGCTGTTATTTCATTGGAAACATTTTGTAAATTGAGGAAATAGGCATTTGGCCTGTAGCAGTTATCAGAATACCTTACTCTGAGCTCTGCTGCTAAGTCACTTCAGTCGTGTCCGACTCTGTGTGATCCCATAGATGGCAGCCCACCAGGCTCCCCTGTCCCTGGGATTCTCCAGGCAAGAACACTGGAGTGGGTTGCCATTTCCTTCTCCAATGCATGAAAGTGAAAAGTGAAAGTGAAGTCGCTCAGTCGTGTCCAACTCTTAGCGCTAGATCTTAGTAAAATAACAAATATATAACAAATAGCTTTGGGGGAGATGGGACTCATAACTGTTAGTCATTTGTACCTAATTGTGAGCTAGCTCAAACGATAAAGAATCTGGCTGCAATGCAGGAGACCCGGCTTCAATTTGGGAAGATCCTCTAGAGAAGGGAATGGCAACCCACTCCAGTAGTATTCTTTCCTGGAGAATTTCCATGGACAGAGGAGCCTGGCGGGCTACAGTCTGTGGGATCACAAAGAGTCAGACACAACTCAGTGACTAACACCGCTATTACTATGTCTGATGATTTTCTTAACCCACAGGAGAGATTAACTGAATGGTATTATTTTGAGAAGGAAGTAGAGGAAGAGCTAGTGATTATTCCTTGAGGAGCAGAGTTAGGGCTTTGGGCATCTGCACAGTCAAGGAAAGGGAAGCACTAAGAGTAGAAGGACTACTGGAAAAGGAGTATAAAACCACAAAGACCATTTTAGAGGTGAGCTCAATATATTGGCTTCAGTTAGGTGAAAAATAAAAACTTCCTAACTCTGAAAGCCACTATGGATTGTATTATGAATGCTGTGGTAACATAATCTGTTTTCTCAGGAAGTAGTTCACAAAACTTTTCACATTCAGGTACATACTTACTTGGAAATAAGTCTGCAGTACTGCATCTTTAGGATCCGGAGTTGTCGGCAGCCCATTTCAAGGTTCTCAAGCATTTGGTCAGTAAGCAGGATACAACCAGAAACATCCAAAACGTGCAGGTAATGGCATTTTGCTGATAACATCTCCATTGCTGAGTCAGTAATCTGGACATAGAGCCAAAGTAACTACTGATTATTTCAACCAGCTGCATCCCAAGGAAGAATAGTATATTGGTCAGTTTGGGCTGTTTAACAAAATACTACAGACTAGTTGGTTTAACTAGCATATATTTATTTCTCAGAGTTCTAGAAGCTAAGTCCAAGATCAAGTTGCCCACAGGTTCAGTGTCTGGTAAGGGTCCTCTTCCTGATTTGTAGATGGCTACCTTCTTGCTGTAACTACATGGTGGAATACTGGAGTGGGTTGCCATTTCCTTTTCCAGGGGATTTTCCCAACCCAGGGGTTAAACCTGGGTCTCCTGCATTGCAGACAGATTCTTTATCATCTGAACCATCAGGTAAGCCCAAAGGGAGCTCTAGTTTCTTTCTATTCTTTAAGGACACTAATTCCATCATGGGGGTGCTACCCTTGTGACTTCAATCTAAACCTAGTTACCTCCCCAGATCCTTACCTCCTAATACTTTCACACCAGGGATGAGGGTTTCAACATGTGAATTTTGGAATGACATAAATACTCAGTCTATAACAAATATAGTCAGAACCCTTGCATATTCTCTTATCATGTGATGAGCCTATAACTCAGGTCAGTGACTTAGTCTGTTTACAGAACAGTAAAAGGTCTCTTTCAAGTGGCACTATAAGAATTTGTGATCTTGCTGTTATTTTTATTTTAGAGTTACCTGTTTAGGATGGGAAACTTCATCAAAATTTTCCTAGTAATATTTGTCACACCAGTATGAGCAACTTACGAAATTCTGCTTTAACAGCATTTGGCTTTAAATTTGAAATCCACTCTAAGGCATCATCAATTTGAGAAGCATAAGTTTAATAACACCACATGTTACAAAACTGTAATATATGTATTACATGAATATATATATAATATATATTAACCTACAAACAGAATCAACTTGCTATAAGAAGGGATCTGGACATCTCTGATGGTTTGTATATGGAATAATTGATTCTGGAAAGGGACTAGTAGGTGAGAGAGATGTTTGTAGGCAGCAGAGGAAAGAAGAGCAGAAGCCACAGAGACTACATGAATCTCACACTGAGAATTTCTGCTAAGGGTTCCAACATCTTGAGGGTTTGCACAGATGTTCTGTAGAAGTAATTCAACTCCACTTCTTAGATTACTTCACTTACTCAAGGTCTAGTGTTTGAATTTATAGCTGAACTGAGACTTGTTGCAGAATCAACTAGATTACTCTCCCCAAAGGAATTTTTTTCCAACTGGATTTAATTTACTTTAAATGTTTGAACATTATAAAAAAACATGCCATGAGGCTAAGCTTTTGTTTTTTACATAAAATTGAGAGAATTATGCATAAACCCCCTTTAATTTGAAATGTATACTTTTTATGTTTGGAAAGATAGATGTCATTGTCTAAGTATGCCCTGTTTCCAGAACATGCTCAGGACCAAGGTTTAACAGTGCAACTGATTCTCACATAAATGCCTTCAGCCATTCCTGCCACACTCTATGGGTCTCTGAGTATCTGATATCATTGGGAGCAGGAGTTAGCCTGCCCCTAATGAATTGTAGGAAAAGGAAAGACAATGAGACGATGGAAAAATACCAGAGAGGTAGAGCTCAGAGTACTAGGTTTTTTTGTTACTGGAGGAACTGAAAAGGAGCCCAACATTTCCTGTAGATCAGAATCCCAAGTGTTCAGTGACTGAGGTGATGTTTTTGGAACTTATGGGAGCTGGAAACTGGAGGTCGAGGTGACTGGCCATATTCTTAACTCCCAGATACAAGGTCTTGATCTCAGTCCTACTGAGCAGAGATTATGTTATTCCCATATTAGTGCTGGGTAGGATGAGGTCATAGTACTACTCACTAACCTTGGAGGCGAGCTGGTTGTAGGGACCTTCCAGGAGGCGTATAAGATGCCCATTCAAGATTAACTCATGGACTTTTGGGAAATGTAGCCTAGAATGATGAGCCAGACACTGAAGTGTATTATGGCTCATCAGAAACAATGGAACTGAAATATATTAGACAGGACCACAGCCTTATGATTTCTGAGGCTGTGGGGAGTGTTCATATTATGGTCATTATATCTTCTGAATCAGAATATTCATTTCACCTGCATAGATGGTAAAGCTCACTGCTTTTCCTTTACATTGAGATTCTGAAATAATCTACTCTCCTTCCTTTTTCTCAGTCTAGATCTTCAGTGTAGAGTGATGCATTTTATAAAATGTTATTTGTGTTATCCTCCTTAGTTTCTAGGCTGTAAGACAACGTCCACTGCACATTTTGTAGAAGGAACTATGTCGGTTTTTCCTTACAAAAACAAAACAAACACACACAAATCCTCTGCCACAGTTCTTGTTCTCTTTAGAGTCTTTCCTTTTCTCATTCTCCTATTTCCCTCCCTTATTAGTGGAGCCTCTTAAAAACCCAGTCAACATCTGTGCTTTCTTTAGAGCCAGGGCAGTTCCCAGTGAGCCATGTGTTACCCATGTGTCTGTGTGTCCGTGTGCAGTGAAAGCAAGGACCCCACGAGCTGTGACTGCCCAAGCTGCAGAGGGCTCATGGTCACTGCTGTCCTGATACCTTGCCCCAGCTTACTTCTAGAACCAGATGATGCTGACCAGAAAGACATCTGGTTTCCCTAGTTCTAAAGGCTGTGGAACAAAGAAGAATTTTATTGTAAATTTTCTAGATCAATTTTGTCATGATTGACCATAGCTTTCCCACCACTGCCTCCCCCTTATTGTGGGATGGTTAATGATAGAGAAATCAGGAGGTTCTAGCATCACTCTCTTAACCTACTCACTACCCAGACTGAACAACTGAGAAGCTGAATTTTTAGACCAGTTAGAATTCAAGGAGTCTTGAAAGTTCAGGTGATACTTTAATGTGTGCAACAGAAGAGGACAAAATTGTTAGTAACTTCACAATTTCTGAGGATTTTTTAAGAGATATTTTAGTTTTCTTTCCTTTGGGTATTTTACTTCCTCTGAGGTTTTTCTGTTAATTTGTTTTGGTCTTTATCTTCTCCTTTGTGGCCTCATGTCCTTGACTGTCTGCTGGTGATTAATAGTGAAAAGCTAAAAACTGATTGGACTTCCCTAGAGGCTCAGCAGTAAAGAATCCATGTTCAATGCAGAAGATGGAGGTTTGATCGCTGGGTCAGGAAGATCCCCTGGAAAAGGAAATGGCAACCCACTCCAGTGTTTTTGCCTGGGAAATCCCATGGATAGAGGAGCCTGGTGGGCTACAAATAATGGTGTCGTAAAAGAGTTGGACATGACTTAGCGACTAAATAAAAACAACAACAAAAGCTGAATGGAAGGTCTGAGTGCATAATATGGGCCTTCTCTTCTTTCAGCTTCAGTGGGCTAAATGAGTTATTTGTTGGAAAATCCACAAATGTCAGTATTTTTCAGTTTTCATCTTGGACTAGTCAGAGTCCCCAGAAAAAAGGATTCCAGCCTCCTGCCTGGAGGGAAAGATCTGGCAGCCAAATTCTGGATGCTGTGTTGGAAAAGTGCTGAGTATCTCTGCATTAAGCATTTAGTCACTTAATTCCCATTTTTACTTTTGTATCCAAGCTCTCAGTTTTACATGATGTCTCCCAGCCTGGCCACCTTTTGTTTTATTATCTGTAGAGTGGATAGTAGAGAGATTTTACTCCCCTCCTCCATCAGAGAACATTCAACAATATCTGGAGACATTTATTATTGTCATGACTGGAGGTATGGGGGAGGGCTAGGTGCTACTGACACGTACTGGATAGAGAGCAAGGATGCAGTTAAACATCCCACAGTGCACGAAACAATCCCCCACTGTAAAGAATGATCTTGTCCAAATGTCAGTAATGCCACGGTTGAGAAATCTGGCTCTAGGAAATATATCTCAAATCTGGTGAGGATGACAAGGGGCAGTTGCCTGAAAGCATAGAATAGGGAAGGAGATCTATTGATGTACCTACTTCTCAAGAACTTTTAACCCAGTCTTCCTTACTTTAGCCATCCTCTTAACCCAGTTACAGAAGTATACAGGATTGCCAAGTTGAAGGTTATGGTGTAAATCCATTCTTTCCCCAGCTTTCTCTACTATTGGTTTAGGATTCAAAGTTGTCTCTGGTATGCTAAATTAATTCATCTATTTTCAGGTTTCCAAAATTTTGTTGCTTTTGTCTCCTACTGTTTTCCCTATCATTGTGGGCCCTCATCCTTCTTCTGCAGTTTTGGTAGCGTTTCAAGAGGGAACAAAATTATCAGGGTATATTTAATCTGCCAAATTAATCCAGAACCAGAGACCTCTATTTCTTGACCTGGTGATATTATCTGTAGTATATTAAGAGAAAAGAAAGTAGGTTACAGTGTATTTTAGAAAGTATGATTCTATTCTTTAAAAAGCAAGACAAACCTTCTTTAACTATAATCTCTGTACATAGAAAAGAATTCTAGAAGAGTAAGTATAAAATGCCAGTGGTCCTGGATGGTGATATGACTTTGAATTTTTACTTTCATACTTTTAATATATGCAGTACAAAGATTTTGCAATGAGTATATATTCCTTTCAAAGACAGATGTCAAGAAAAATAGTCAAACACTTGAAAATAAAACAAAAGATGGTTGCCTACCCTTTCACGTTTACCGGAACATTATTTTAACAGGTCCAACTGAGAAATTCTACAAGGAATTATGCCATTTTTTGGACATACTATTTATTATTGATTAGGGCTCAAATTCTACCTGTTGTATTTTTGTCTAAGAGAGATGCAGATTATTTCTGGTAGAAACTATAGCTCCAAGGTTATTGATTTGTTACCTTGTAGGACTTTAACCAATTTTGGATTTAACCTAACAATCATGTTCCAACATTATTTCTTCAGTTCCTATAAATACTCAGTTTGATCAAATGCTGAATGAACTGACATTATCATTTTGCTGGTTCTCTCATTAGTGAATTAAATAAATATTTGACATATTTTTATATTTGTATGAGAATTGTCTTTAACTTTTTCCAGGTACTACTTTTACACAAATGAAATCATAAAGCTACTTACAGTTTGGGGAAGGAGAACTCTTGATGAATACCTCAGATATGGCAAAGAAAAGTTCTATTATGAGTCCAGCACCTAATTGCTACCCTGCCTGTGTTCTTTGGCAGTACTTCAATCTGACATGTCTGAGCTCTAACTCCTGCACATACCTTTGGACAGCCAGCAACACTGAGAGATGTGAGATTAATACAATAAATGGCCAATGCTTTAATAATTATATCTGATAGTTGGGGGCAATAAGAGACATCCAGATGTTCCAAGGTCAGTGAGCCTTTGCAGAATACCTGCAAGAAATTCCAAAGTTAGTGGTTTTCTTTTTTTTCTTTTTCTTAGTCTTTATTCAAATTTATGCCGTCTTACCCCGTGGAAGTTTATTTAGTATGCATTTCAGCTCTTGAGATGTAGATGTGTTACATTTTGTTGCAAACAAAGAAGCCATTAAGTCCAAAATCTCCTTATAACAAAAGATACTCAGACACCGCTTAACAGTTCACTAATATTCAAATTCCTGCTAACATAATTTGGTTTTCTATCACTAATGGAATTTTACCCATATGGTTAGTACTTAGAGTTATATTCAGCTCAGTGGGTAGAAGAAAAGAAATCTGGAGATAAGAATAAGATGGCAAACACTCTGGGGTTGACGCTAAAATATAATGGAAAAAGCCCAGTTTTTGGAATCAGACAGACTTGAGTTTTAATTTCATTCTACCACTTTATTAGCCTTGAAACCTTAGCAAGTCACTCAATTTTTCTGAGCCTCAGTTTCTTCAAGTTAGGGACAATAATATCTACCCTCCAGCATTGTTCTGGAATGCCAAAATGTTTATCTAAAATTTCTAGGGCTAGAAAAGGTCTGGAAATCATTAAAAGTTCTTCCCTTTATCTTGGTTGTTCTTAATTTTCATTCCTACTTTCAGTAAAAAGAAAAAAAGCCTATATTAAAATTTATATACAGTGTCATTTGAGGGGCAGTTTAACATATTGATTAGTTCTTAGGAAAGATTGAGAGGTGGAGGAGACAGAGGATGAGATGGTGAATGGCATCACTGACTCAATGGACATGAGTTTAAGCAAATTCTGGGAGACAGTGAAGGACAGGGAAGCCTGGCATGCTGCAGTCCATGGTGTCGCAAAGATTCAGACACGACTTAGCAACTGAACAACAAGCACTCAATAAATATTAATTATTACTGGAATTTGCATATGATACCAGTAATAATAAAGATGCACATTTGTGTTGTACTTTGGAGAAAACTGAAAGATACTGGTTATTTTGCCCTGAATCATCATCTTTTTCTGACCACAGTAACCATCAGTGATTCCCCTCATCTGACCTCATACAAAACTTGTCTTTTTCAGCTGATTCAGCAATTACATACAGTACTTGACTCATTCCTGTTTTGTAGCTCAGTTTATATGGAGGTTTGTTTTCTCTAGCAACTAAGTGATGTCAGATATTGGAAGGGGCAGCTTGTAAGGAGATACTGAGGTCCCTGTTATTGGAGCTAATCAAGCATAGAGGGCACAACTAGGGAAATCTAGCTTTAAAGGATTGGAATTGGTCTTAAAACTCAGCTCACATTCAATAAGTTTTTCAGTTAGAGTGCAATAAGTCTCTCAGAGGTACTGTCTGGAACCCTGCTTGCTTCTTATACCCCTTTCATAAGCATCATATTTAGACTACAGTAAGTTCTCAATAAATACTAGCTGCTTGCTCAATCTGTTTGTGAGTATCTTCAAGGATATAAAGACTTGTGTTTTAATAATACAGGAATTCTTATGTTGCAAGGGGTAGGATAACATTGTTTTCTATTTAGAGAATGGATAGAGTTCAAGGAACCAGAGAAAATGTAAAGCAAGAAGGAATAGTTGAACAATAAGAAAAACTTATTAAAGGATGAAACAAGCTTCAAAGGGAAATTTAAGTCTCTGCATGTCTGCAGACTCTTTTCAGAAGCATCTGTCAGTGTCTTGGACTGCTTGAATCAGTTCTGCTTTAAGCCTGTTTAAAATCTTTGATATTCTTTGAAGTTAAACTTTCTCAGAATTTTTAAATTACAGAAGAACTTATAAAAATGATTAATAAGGCCTATGATGCATTCATGGTAGCATTCTCATTCAGGGAAAATCTGAGGCACAAAGATGAGTCCAGGGCTTTATGTTTGGCATAAATCAGTACAGATCTAAGAAATAAGTCAGAACTTTCCCTCTCTTACAATCCATATTTTCCTTTAGAGATTGTAAGTTGTATTAAGTACTTAAGCCTGTAGGCATGTTTTTCAGCATAATCACTCATGAAATTCCATACCCCCCTTACCTATAAGATTATTTATGCTCTTCTGGCTACAGTGCTTCAGAATCACATATATATCAATGCTGTTGATTTTCTTATCTTGGAAAATGCTAGACTGAGCTTATTCAAAGTAAAAATCTTTTATAATGAAAATGGAGAGAAAGTGCAAAAATTATCAAGTTTGACTTTCATCCCATGTATCAACCAGTTTTGCCATGGGTTAGCAGTCTTGAGAAGGAAATGGCTACCCTTTTCAGTATTCTTGCCTGGAGAATTCCATGGAGAGAGGAGCCTGGTGGGTTATAGTCCATGGGGTCGCAAAGAGTCAGACACAACTGAGTGACTAACACTTTGACTTTCTCAGCAGTCTTTAAGACAACTTTAACTTAGTGAGTTAAATAATTTCTTCTCTGTATTTCATGAATTGAATCACTGTGTGGGGGCTTAATGGCTGCATTCCTAAATTGGATATGTGGAAGAGACTGAATCTCACTAATATTTACTGATTGTGACAATAATGTGCTTCTGTCAAAATCCTAATTTAAACTACCTCAAAAGGTGTCAGCTTGCAGTCTTAAAAAAGCTCACCTCATGGTGCATACTCATAAAACCATCTCTTGACTATTTGCCTTATTAAGTTCTGATTAATCCTGCTACAGAGTTCTGTGTGGGAGTAGGATACAGTTTTCTACTGATAATTATGGGGAATTCTTTTGCTATCGTGAACCATTTTCTATAATGAAGGCTATTTGGGGCTAGTTGAGATACAACTTCCTCAATTCTAAGTTATAAACTGAATTCAAAACTGTAGTCTCTTATAATGCTTTGTCCCCATTAGGCCTCAGAACAGCTAGGAGTGGTGGTTGCCTGTGCACACTGAGCTGTGAAATCTGAGCCCTGGCACCAAAACCAAACTGTCGGAGCCTAAGTGTCCATCCCTACCACCCCACTGATAAGATGCCTCCCCTGCATTCACGTTCTCCCTGCCAGGGAAACTAGGCTTACCTTGGGCTCAGCATTACAGGATTATACCACTTTTAGATGAGCCTACTGTTTTTAAATACGGAGAGGACTGTGAAAGGGAGAAAGGGCAAGGCCAAGACCCCAAACAAATATTTCCAAAGATACTTTCACTGTGAAATTTCTTATCAGTTATATAGTGATTTGAGGGAATAAGCCACAGCTCAAATGTACTTTATTCCGTGAAGTTTTTCCCAATTCCTCACTCTGGAAGTAATGACTCTCCAAAATTTCTGTAGCTTTAATTTTTTGTCCTTCTCACTTTCCACTTATATTATAGCTATTTATACAACTGTCTTATCTTCTGCGTTGACTGTAGCTTCTTGAGGGCAGAGACCATGTCTAAATTATCTTGTGGCCAACATCTGGTATACAGATGAAGTTCAAGATGAGAGTTTCCAAAGAGAATGGAAAATGTCGCTCATCAAAGGAGTGAGGAGAATGAGCTCCCGTAGATTCCACTAAGCCCAATCCTACCTGGCACTCTGTTCAGTAACTGCTAGTGAACAAGAGTAGTTAAGAGGACAGAGTTTGGGGTCCACTAGCCTAGTTTAAAATCCTGCCACTTAGAAGCTCTGTCTCTCTAGATAAATTATCCAACTACTCAATGTCTGAATGATCTCACTTGCAGCATGGGAATAAAATGGTATAGTTATTATGGCACCTACTTCATAGAGTTGTTAGGGGGATTAAGTGAATTAAGATGAATAAAGGAATTGAACAATGCCTGGGACATAGCAGTTAGTAAGTAATAGCTAGTAATATTATTTGTACCTACTGATTCTCTATGGGTATGATTTCAAAATTTTTAAAATCATCACACCATAATAAAAATATTTTGAGCATATACTTTCTAAAAATGTAAATTAAATGTACTTGTAAATTATATAGATATTCAAATATATATTATAAAGTATGTAAAAATAAAATATATGAGATAAAACTAAATCATAATAGAAGTTCTAATATTTTCTTGTCACACCAAAATAGATCATCTTGTTCACTTGCCAGAGTAAATGCTTTCTCTAGAGAAACCTACTCAATGGTATGCCTTTGGTTGTCAGTAAGCTTTAATGACATACTGGCTCTACAGACTCTAGGTATGGGTAAAAACAAGGGAATTACTTTTAAAGTATCAAATGTGACAAGTACATAAAAAGATGTCAAATATAAGAAAATTATAAACAGGTTGAGTGAGTGGAAGAAAATGCATATTGGAAGGAAGATCAGGAAAGATCAAAACAAGGTATCTCTGAATTATAATTTGAAATTAGGACTGTTAAAAGAAAATCCTAGATTTTCATATTCAAAAAAAAAAATGAGCTAAGGTTGGACTACCCAAAGGTCAGTTAGGTATTTTTTTGTGGCTTGAAATATAACCAATATTTTTTTCCATTTTTAAAAAATAAAAAAAGGATATCGAGTGGCCCAGTTACCTGACACTCCAGCAACCCTGTGGGAGCAGAAGGGTGAGGAAATTGCTTTTTTTTTGCTTTAAATGATTATTAATAATATTTTTTAAATTGAAGTGTGGTTGGTTTAAGTGTTGTATTGTGCTAATTTCTGCTGTAAAGTAACTCAATTATACAATATATGCAATATTTTTTGTATTCTTTTTCATTATGGTTTATCCCAGGAGATCAGCTATAGTTTCCTGTGCTGCACAGTAGGACCTTGTTGTTTATCCATCCTATGTATATTAGTTACATCTGCTAATCCCAAACTCCCAGTCCTTCCTTCTCCCAGCTCCCTCTCCTTTGGCAACCACAAGTTTGTTCTGTATATCTGTGATTCTGTTTCTGTTTCATAGATAATTTCATTTGTGTCATATTTTAGATTCCATATATAAGTGATATCATATGGTATTTGTCTTTCTCTTTCTGACTTCATTTAGTATGAAAATCTCTCCATGTTTCTACAAATGGCATTATTTCGTTCTTCTTATGGCTGAACAGTATTCCATTGTATATGTGCCACATCTTATCTAGTCATCTGTCAGTGGACATTTACTTTGTTTCCATGTCTTGGCTATTGTGAATAGTGCTGCTATGAACATAGGGTACATGTATCTTTTTTAATTAATAATTTTATCTGTGTATATGCCCAGAAGTGGGATTGCTAGATATTATGGTAGTTCTTTTTTTTCGTTTTCTAAGTGACCTCCATAATGGTCTCCATAGTAGTTGTACCAATTTACATTCCCACCAGCAGTGTAGGAGGGTTCCTCTTTCTCCATACCCTCCCTAGCATTTGTTATTTGTAGATTTTTTTTTAGTGATGACCATTCTGACAGCCATGAGATTGTACCTCATTGCAGGGTTGATTTGCATTTCTCTAATTATTAGTGATGTTGAGCATCTTTTCATGTGTCATCTGTATTTATTCTTTGGATAAATGTCTATTAAGATCTTTGGGCAGAGAAATTACTTAAGCTATAATAATCAGCTTTAAAGAATTGGTGGGTTTCTATTTGCACAGTCAGCCCTCGACTTCTTATTTTTTCTCCTTCTTTCCCAAGAAAATGGCAACTCAGAACTTTAAGGACAAAGTCACAATGTCATCCTGTGACCTCTTCCATTTAAGAATCTCTATTGAATAATGAGTTCCTCAACCGTTATTGATGCTTTGATCTCCAATTTTGGTGCATAATGGAATAAGAGATGATGTAATCAAGGGAGGTTCCTGGTCTAGAAGAAAAACAAAGGGCCAGGAATTTGAAGTTGTGTCTGTGACCTTGGGCAAGTTACTTAACTTCAAATTTCCTCATCTTTAAGAGGAGAATGAAAACAACTGTCTATCTCTCAGGTTTATTGGAAGGTAGAGAGAAAATGTGTACTCCAGGATCCCTTGGCAGACGTAATACCCTGTGTAAATCCTGACTTTTTGTCTGTCAGCAGTGGAACCAGAAAGGCTGTAGAACAATCCTGCCTGCCAATTAAGACATGAGAATACCACCTTACCACCTTCAACGTGCTGGAGGGTTTGAGATGAAGAAATAGCATGGACACAATTTAACTGGAAGTTAACAAAGAGGATTATTAGAAGTCATGACATAGAAAAATCACAGCTTCTATCAGACATGCTTCAGGTGCTCAGTTCATGTCAGGTGAGGTGCAATGAGCCTAGGCATGCTGCATAAAAGAGAGATCAAAAACACATTAGCCACTTAGGCTTAAGAATCATAAACTCATACTATTGTAGGAAAGTGAGATTCTGACATTTATTTTTCCTGCCCTTTTATTTTTGCCTTCAGATAATCTGACTTTGGGCAAGTTTTAGCTTACATAGGATAAACTAATGTTCCAGGGACAGCTTAAATTGAGAGAGGCCTCCAAAGGATTATCTTCCTTTAACATATTCTCTTATAGCTCTTTTCTGTGGATGTTCAACATGAAAATAACAGATGTGTGGGTTCATTTAATGAATCCATCAGCATTTCAGCTGTTGGAGAATGGTTCTCTCCAGTGGGAGTAGGCAAGAAGCCAGTACTTGTGCGGGGTGTTCTCAGTTTCGGCTGGTTATCAGACATGAAAACATGGTACCCAAGAATCCATTATGCCTTGAACAGTAGAGACTGTGGGAAAATGACAAGCTTTCAAATCCCACATCCTCTGAAGTGCTGGCAAATTTCTAATTCTATTGAATTGCCTCAAAAATTGGAAACACACTAGCATAAGGAGCAGTGGAGAATTCTGAGCTTATTTCTTTTGCTCATAGCCTTTGAAGAGAATAAAGCCTAGGTATCTTGGTAGGAGTTTGTGACTCAGTTGATTTCAGGTCCTTAGTTCTCTAAAGAGTATTTTGTTCTATTATAAATAGACTGTTCTTGGCATGGGTAGCCATGAAGCATCAATTTCTGTAACAAAGCTCATACTTATTCCAGGTTCTGTGGGAGGTGCTTTTTCCATAAGGTTTCAGATACCCAGTTCTTAATTCTACCAGAGGGATTCCTTAGTTCCTTCTTCTAAGACCATGTGAAATAATTCTGAACCTGAGATCTTCTGATATCTTCATCATAGACTGTTTAGTCAGTTACTTCCTAATAATAACCTATATTAGTGATTAAGATAAAGAATTTTCCTGAGTGGTATAGCCAAGAGATAAAGTGTCCAGACATCTGGATGCTCCATCTTCCCACATGCAGGAGATTTCATAGCTTCCACTGCACCAGAGGCCAAGAATTGTGGCCATTTTGGAAATGGATCTTCTGTTTGTTGCTTCCCTTACAATCAATAAACATAACTATCCCTGGGGAAGAGGTGGAGTTATTGAAATCCCATGCTTTGATAATTCTTAAATGGTTTAATCTTGGAAACCAAATAGAAATCAATGTTGTTTTTTTTAAACATTGTTGCCATGTGGAGCCAACACATCTAATCCATCTTTGGCACTGTAAGTTACTCTGTGTCAAAGCCCACTAAAACTGATTTTGGTTTAGTACTAGAGGGTGAGGTCTATGAACTGATGAGAGTGAGTGATGCGAGTCTGGTATAAACAACATTTTATAACTATTCAGAAAGTTTAGTAATTCAAAGTAGGAGCTTAAGATCAGAAAAGAGTCACTGGAGAGTCATTCAGTTCTTGTTTTTAGGTCAAGAATGAATCCAAGATGAGTGCTAGGGCAAAACAAGAACCCAGTTTTTCTTACACTTGCAGAACAGGCTGGCCATAGGCGATTATTAAAGAGGAAGACGCAGATAGGACTGTTGGGGAACGAGGTGAGTACGCCTAGGCCTTTCCAACCTGAGTAGCCATGTAGATGCTCCACGCTAGTTGTAAGGGTTTCAGTTCTCTAGCGCAGGGAGTCCAGGGTACAGGACTGAGAACCCTGAATCCTCAGTCTTCAGTTGGACTCAGCCTGGAGCAGACCCATATCTATAGAACCATTCAACTTACTAAACATTCCTGGGTCAAGCTGAAAGCCAGATGAACAGCCATGGATCTTGCTTTGCTGTTCTCTCAGCTATGAAATAGCTTATAATTTGTCGCATATGGCCACACTTCCCCTGTCCCTTATTCCTTGATCTTTCCTCTCTTCTCCCCTTTCTGTTTGCAAGTCAAGGTAAATCTGTTACTAAAGGTCAAATAAAAAGTAAAATCAAAAGTTTGTAAGTCAGGATAAAAGAGGTCAAAACACACTGAAGATTAAAGGGGAAAAGGAACTTGTTATCTCAAGTGTCCAAGCAGTTAGGGCAAAATTAAAGATCTCAAAAAAGAAGAGTCCCTAAGAGAACAATGAGGGATGTGGAGGTTCTAGCACCTCCACTGCTGCTTTTACCCAAAACCAAAAGTTATCAGATACCTTTGTGATCATCAGAGAACATGACAGTAACCTAGACTTTATCTGGGCTCTTAAAATTCATCAGCAGTGCCATTTGCAAGATACCAGTAAATCAGCTTGTGAAGAATATATACAACAAGCTAGACAGAAAAGACAACAGAGAGTAGATGAAGCTGAATCACTACCACATGCCTCTTATCTCTCTTATATGGTTATAAGTCCTACCCACTGCATTCTGATTAGAGGGTTTTAAAAGGTAGATAGCCTTCTCTGTTGAAGAAGGCAATGGCATCCCACTCCAGTACTCTTGCCTGGAAAATCCCACGGACAGAGGAGCCTGGTGGGCTGCAGTCCATGGGGTCGCTAGAATTGGACACGACTGAGTGACTTCACTTTCACTTTTCACTTTCATGCATTGGAGAAGGAAATGGCAACCCACTCCAGTGTTCTTGCCTGGAGAATCCCAGGGACGGGGAAGCCTGGTGGGCTGCCGTCTCTGGGGTCGCACGGAGTCGGACACGACTGAAGCGACTTAGCAGCAGCAGCAGCAGCCTTCTCTGTTAGAGATACTTTTTTTCATTAAAAAAATAATAATAAATAAAGAGGAGGCCGTGATTGGGTTTGAAGAACAACGACAGTTACCTACATCTGAATCTTCCCCTCTTCCCAAAGCCATAAAATCTATTGAGAGGACAAATAAAACTCCATAGGACCCATACATTCATCATTACTAGGACACAGAGAACACCTCACATTACTATACATAGAGTAAAAATAGAAACAAACTCCAGCAGAGCTCCCTTAGCCACCATGAGTCTGTGGGTAAAGAGTGGGAGAGCGGATGCTTAAGACTGTCTTCAGAGTAAAGGGATGACGAGAGCTGAGAGGATGCACAGACAAAATCACTCCCAAGAAAATAAAGTGCAGCGGTAAATGCCAAAAATGCTGAATCAGACTTGGTAGTTCATAGCCCTGGACACCTGACTTGGCTATGGAAAACAGCTTGAAAATGAGGGTACCACAAACTTCCCAGGCAGCCAAATCAGAATCGTGGTTGTTGTTGTTACTGTTCAGTTGCTCAGTCGTGTCTGACTTTTTGTGAACTCATGGACTGCAGCACACCAGGCTTCCCTGTCCTTCACTGTCTCTGGGAGTTTGCTTAAACTCCTGTCCATTGAGTCGATGATGCCATCCAACCATTTCATCCTCTGTCTCCCCCTTCTCTTGCCCCCCAATCTTCAATCCAGAAGCATGGCCATCATCCTTAACCATAGCTTGACCCTGTCCCATCCAAACCATGACCATTCTGTGGATTTGCTATCCAGATAGTCTCCCATTCATTCTCTTCTGTTGCTGTTCAGGCTGCCATCTTCTCTCCCCTGGACTATAACAAAAACCTCTTAACATATTTCTACCTTTAATAGTGATAGCAGTTCTTTCTCCCCTCTGATCTTCAATCCGTCTTCTATATTGCTTATTAAAGTGATTTTCCAACAGATAGGCTCTCATTGTCATTCCCATGCTGGATTAACTATCTCAACTGAATCCTTCTGTGGCTTCGTTTATCACAGCATAATGGCAAGAATTGTCACTCTGGAATAAGACATGTTATACCCTAGCTCACATGCTTGCTTGTTTCATTATTTGGGGTAAGATTCATAACCTCTCTGAACTTCAGTCTCCTTATCTGTAAAGTGGAATCAAAAGTATTACGTACCTCATAAAGTAGCTAATTACTGTATGGGAAATACTTAGAACAGTGTCTGGCATGTAGCAGATGCTAAATTAATGTTACAATGACTAAGTGGTATTGGATTTTTCTAAGTCTCTTTATTCTACTAGACCCAGCCTCAATATTCTTTAAAGATTTTAGAATGATTTCTCTTTTCAAAAACAGATTATCTCAGTGTCCACTACATAGAAAGTCCAGTCCAAATGTTTTCAGTTCAGTCACTGAGCAAACTGTCACATTTTCATAAAATCAGTTAATCTGAATTAGACAGACTATTGTCTTACATGAGGGCGTGGAATTCTTCATTCAATTTGAACTTAATCATCTAAGTTTTCTCCAATTTTGTAATTGCAAATAAAATTCTAGTGTTGTACTAAGGAAACTGAAGATCTTTCTGGAAGAACATGACCAAAGAAAATACTTGAACTTTGGGGCAGCCACAGGCCCCATCTATATAAGCACAGCCGGGCACACTGCAGAGAGCTCACAACAGCCACAGGTGCCATGCTCGACAGTGACCGCCTACCTGCCCAACTTACCTATGGGTCTCTGCTCTTGGCTCCAGCGACTTTCAGTTCCTGACTTCATTGCTGGGCCTCAAGATCTGATTCAGAGCCCACTGTACATTGGTCATCCCTTTTTGGATGCCACTGATTCAGCCAACATCCAGGGATCCAAAACTCGTGTTCCAGACTTCCAGTTTCCAGTCTGTCATGGAAGTCTGGAACTTATCAGTCCCATCCTCAAAACAAGAAAAAAGCTGAGCAGACTGAAAATCAGCAGCTCTCCTTAGATCTGTCAGATAATTGAGGTCATAAAACAAACCACCACTGTCAAAATTGGAGAGTCAGGCAAATACAGAGAATTAGGGCTTACTAGTCGCAAAGAGTTGGACACAACTGAGTGACTTCACTTTCACTTTTCACTTTCGTGGACTGGAGAAGGAAATGGCAACCCACTCCAGTGTTCTTGTCTGGAGAATCCCAGGGACAGAGGAGCCTGGTGGGCTGCCGTCTATGGCGTCGCACGGAGTCGGACACAACTAAAGCGACTTAGCAGCGGCAGCAGGAGCAGCAGGAGCAGCAGGAGTGGGGAAACTTGTGGCTGGAGCCAGTACAATTAGGCACACTGAAAGGGTAGTTGACTAATTGCTGGAAACTGAGAATGGAGTAGCCTGAGAGAAAAATTCCTGGCGGGCCAACCTTAAGTGGGCCTACAGACTTTCCTGAGCTTTACCTCTAGGAGGGCCTCTAAGAGGGCCTCTAAGTTCTGACAGCAGAGACTTAAGGGGAGGAATAAAGTATTTAGTAACCATTTTGAAATAATGCTGTGGACATATGCAAGGCTGGTTCAAAATTCAAAAATCAACTAATGTAATTCATCACATCAATGGGCTAAAGAAGAAAAACTATATGATCATATCAAAGATTGTATTTGACAAAATCCAACACACATTACTGAAAAACACTCTCAGCAAGACTAGGAATAGAGGGAAAGTTCTTTCAACATGATAAAGAACATGTACAAAAAATCTATAGCTAACATCATACTCAGGGAAAAGAAACCTGTGGTTTCTCCGTAAGATCAGGAATGAAACAAAGATGTTTTCCCTTTTCACTCCTATCATACTGGAAGTCCTAACTAATTCAGTAAAAAAAAGAAATAGAAGGTATATAGATAGAGAAGAAAAAAATAATGCCTGTGTTTGCAGATGGTATGACTGTTAGGTAGAAAATCGCAAAGAAAAAAAAAAAAAAGAAGAAAATCGCAAAGAATTAACAAAAAGCCAAAACAAAAAAAAACATACCAACTACTAGAACTAATAAGCAATTATAACAAAGTTGCATGATATAAAATTAGTGTACAAAAAGGAATGTTCCGTATGTTCATTTTGTCCCTGTAGACCTTCTTCCTCCAAGATTTGATAAGCCTTGCTCATACATAGGTGGGCAGTAAGAGGGCTTAAACAGAGAGGCCTGCCTTTGTAGTATGTGAACATGATGCACAGTGTTATGAGATTGTAACAGAAGTAGATATGGAGTCAGGCTGAGTAAAGATGGAAAAAAAAACCCAAACATCTGGGGGCTTAGGGCACATACACGTTGCCAAAAGCAAAAGGGTTAATTTAGTGCCTCAGTGTGTACATCAATATCCTGCATGTTATACTAATTTAACGGCGATGTTGGGAAATATGTCTAAAATCATAATCCTAATTAAAAACAATGATCCATTTCCTTTTTACTTTGTATATTCTCTTATAGCATTCTCAAGAATAGTAGTAATTAATTATGTAGTGTCATAGAATTGCTTAATACTCTTATACATACATATGTTTAATCAATTATAATTTAGGTGCCACTAAAAAATGCACCCAGGGATCAAACCCACGTTCTTGCTCATCACAGGCAGATTCTTTACTACTGAGCCACCTGGCAAGCCCCCCAAAATGCACTGGTTCATTCATAGGAATAAAATTTTTTAATTGTTTCTTCTAAAAGCATATTCGAAACATCTCCTTACCATAGGAAAAGGAGTCTTGCCATTTACATAGATTCTTAATTTTTTAAAGTATAAACAAAAAGATAATTCTTTTTTTAAAAAAATAGACTTTATATTTTAGAAGAGTTTTAGGTTCGCCACAGAATTAAGCAAAAGTTACAGAAATTCCCCATATTATCTCCTACCCCCACACATGCATAGCCTCCACTATTATCAACATGCCCCACCAGAGCGGTATGTTTGTTACAATTGATAAACCTGTATCAACACATCATAATCACCCAAAGTCCATAGTTTACATTAGGGTTCCCTCTTGGAATTGTACATTCTATTAGTTTTGACAAATGTATAATGACATGTACTCACCATGATAATATCATACAGAGCAGTTTCACTGCCCTTAAAATCCTCTGTGCTCCACCTTTCAATCTCTTCCTCCCCTATAGGTTTTGATCTTTTAGTGTCTTCATAGTTTTGCCTTTCCAGAATGTCATATAGTTGGAATCATACAGTACTTAGCCTTTTCAGATTGGCTTCTTTCATGGTAATAGCATTTATACTTCCTCCATGTCTTTTCTCGACTTGGTGTCTCTTTTCTTTTTATTGCTGAATAATGTTCCATTGTCTGGATGTTTATTTATCTATTTACCTATAGAAGGACATGCTGGATGCTTTCACATTTTGGCAATTATAAATAAAACTCCTATAAACATCTGCATGAAGGTTTTTTTGTGTACGTATACTTTTAGCTGAGCTTTGATGCTTTGCAGGATTTATCTCCCATTCTTTGAAACAAATATGTCTAGTCAAGGCTTCCAATATACCTCCCACATTTGTTCGTTGATGTAGTGAACCCTTGAGATATTCTGCAGTATATCCAGATGTTTCACATCCTTTCAGTTTGAACTGGAAGGACGGACTCTTCCAAGTTGACTTAAATTGAAGCAAGAGGGCTGGGCCTCCGCCTCATAGTATCAACCAGCAACTGGATTAGCTCTGATCCAGGGAAGAGGCCTACCCTGGGATACAGCAGCTCCTGAGGAAGGACTCAGCTGGGGGAGTGAGTGCCTTATCACTGTCCCCCCCCAACTCACCAGGTGAAACCATGGAACTCAGGTTGGGACTTGAACCCATGGTCTTTAAACCGAGATCACACACCTGATCTCAGGAATTAATGAAACTTAGGTTCTTGATGTCTCATTGCAGAAAGAATTCAGTGAGAGACAAAGTGATAGGTAAGAAGCACATTTATTTAGAGAGAAACACACTCCACAGGCAGAATGTGGGCCATCTCAGAAGGTGAGAGCAACCAAAAAGATAATTCCTTAAAAAACTAATTTTTATTTGCCTTGAATAGTGACCACAATTTATTTGGTATTAGTTAGTTTGTTAGTTCAATCATTCAGTTGTGTCTGACTCTTTGAGACCCCATGGACTGAAGTACGCCAGGCCTCCGTGTCCATCACCAGCTCCCAGAGTATATTCACTCATGTCCATTGAGTTGGTGATGCCATCCAACCATCTTATCCTCTGTTGTCTCTTTCTCTTCCCATCTTCAATGTTTCTCAGCCTCAGGGTCTTTTCAAATGAGTCAGTTCTTCACATCAGGTGGCCAAAGTATTGGAGTTTCAGCGTTAGCATCAGTCCTTCCAATGAGTATTTAGGACTGATTTCCTCTAGGATTGACTGGTTGGATCTCCTTACAGTCCAAGGGACTCTCGAGAATCTTCTGCAACATGACAGTTCAAAAGCATCAATTCTTCAGCACTCAGCTTTCTTTATAGTCCAACTCTCACATCCATACATAACTACTGGAAAAACCATAGCTTTGACTAGACGGACCTTTGTTGGCAAAGTAATGTCTCTGCTTTTTAATATGCTGTCTAGGTTGGTCATAACTTTTCTTCCAAGGAGCAAGGGTCTTTTAATTTCATGGCTGCAGTCACCATCTGCAGTGATTTTGGAGCCCAAAAAAATAAAGTCTGCCACTGTTTCCACTGTTTTCCCATCTATTTGCCATGAAGTGATGGGACCAGATGCCATGTTCTTAATTTTCTGAATGTTGAGTTTTAAGTCCATTTTTTTCACTCTCCTCTTTCACTTTCATCAAGAGGCTCTTTAGTTCTTCTTCGCTTTTATTGATATTTCTCCTGGCAATCTTGTTTGGTATCCAGTTCAGTTCAGTTGATCAGTCATGTCCGACTCTTTGCGACCCCATGAATCGCAGCACGCCAGGCCTCCCTGTCCATCACCAACTCCCGGAGTTCACTCAAACTCACATCCATTGAGTTGGTGATGCCATCCAGCCATCTCATCCTCTGTCGTCCCCTTCTCCTCCTGCCCCCAATCCCTCCCAGCACCAGAGTCTTTTCCAATGAGTCAACTCTTTGCATGAGGTGGCCAAAGTACTGGAGTTTCAACTTTAGCATCATTCCTTCTAAAGAAATCCCAGGGCTGATCTCCTTCAGAATGGACTGGTTGGATCTCCTTGCAGTCCAAGGGACTCTCAAGAGTCTTCTCCAACACCACAGTTCAAAAGCATCAGTTCTTCAGCGCTCAGCCTTCTTCACAGTCCAACTCTCATATCCATATGTGACCACAGGAAAAACCATAGCCTTGACTAGAGGAACCTTTGTTGGCAAAGTAATGTCTCTTTTTCAATATGCTATCTAGGTTGGTCATAATTTTTCTTCCAAGGAGTAAGCATCTTTTAATTTCATGGCTGCAGTCACCATCTGCAGTGATTTTGGAGCCCAAAAATATAAAGTCTGACATTGTTTCTACTGTTTCCCCATCTATTTCCCATGAAGTGATGGGACTGGATGCCATGATCTTCGTTTTCTGAATGTTGAGCTTTAAGCTAACTTTTTCACTCTCCACTTTCACTTTCTTCAAGAGGCTTTTGAGTTCCTCTTCACTTTTCTGCCATAAGGGTGGTGTCTAAGATGTATACATATATTTAATTTACACACATATACTCAACAATTGGGCTTCCCTAGTGGCTCAGCTGGTAAAGAATCCACCTGCAGTGCAAAAGACCTGAGTTTGATCCCTGGGCTGGGGAAATCCCCTGTAGAAGGGAAAGGTTAACCACTCCAGTATTTTGGCCTGGAGAATTCCATGGACTGTGTATAGTCCATGGGGTTGTAAAGAGTCAGACACTACTGAGTGACTTTCACTTTCTCCTGCATTGCAGGCAGGTTCTTTACCATCTGAGTCACCAGGTTAAGGGAATATAAAAAGCAGTTAGACTAAATAATTTTATTTATTCCATTGGTTCTATTCAAACAACTTAATAAAACAAAACTTCTAATATATTTGTACCATAGCATCTCAGTTAAAGGGGCTTCCCAGGTGGTGCTATTGGTAAAGAATCTGCTGCCAAATGCAGGTGACACAGGAGACACGGGTTTGATCCCTGGGTTTGGAAGAGGAAATGGCAACCCATTCCAGTATTCTTACCAGTAAAATTCCATGGACAGAGGAGCCTGGCGGGCTATAGTCCGTGGGGTTGCAAAGAGTCGGACATGACTGAGCAACTGAGCACACACACACATCGCAGTTAAACCAATTCTTTTGCCAAACTTGACGGTCTGTTATTTAAATTCACCAAATGCTCAAGGAAAAAAGTTTCTTGAGAAATGCCCAGCTATGACTATATCAGACATTGCTTCCAAAATGAGTGTCTTTCAAGAGTACCAAATAATTTCAGTTTAACATGATCATTGAATGTCTAATGTTCTCAGGAAAAAAACTAAAGTTGGGAAAAGTAATTAAAACCAGATCCTAAAAACTTAATACATCTGAGGCTCCAGATATTCAAACTTCATATGTTGTGGTTTCCAGTAAAACTAAAATGAGGTAATTTTTTATTCTTATTATGTTCATGACTCTTGCAAAACCAAGCCAGGGTAAAAATGCTTATCGTCTCCTTTTTCTCATTAAATCATTATGTAGTTTTCAATGTCGTATGCCAAAAAGAGAGTTCCCTACCTCCTAAATAACAAGAAATTTCCTGATAAATTTAGGATAATCTAAACATCTCAATTTAATCACGTTTGTTTCAAATCCAGATAAAGAATCATGAAATTGGCTTATGTATCACTTTCTCCTCCTCCCTCTTTATTTCATCTCTTTTGGAACTTAATAATTAGGCTGGAGGAGGGAAGGAGGAGAAAGATTACCACATGCCCATTAGTGTAAACCTTGAAACCTTGGAAGAGGTAAAAAGAGATCGAAAGTCACAGCATTTCAGTGTGAGCATACAGTCACACATACACATACACACACACCACATACACTCCAAAAGCAGGGAGGAGAGGAGAAAAAAAGGGATGATGAGAAAGAGAAAAAAAAATTTTTTTTCATGAACTTGAATAGAACATCCAATCTTGTGCAACTGATAATTAAATAATTCTGTATTTCCATGCTCCTGTATTTCCCATCTTTTGTTTTCTTTTAGATCACTGAAATCAATACATCAATAAAAGACTACATTTTTAAAAGCTATACCAAACTCAGCTGTATGATCATACAGTTAGCATATAGGTAAACTTTTTCATCTAAAATCTCAGAGCACCTAAAAATAGTATGATTTTCAGGCTTCAGGAGGGAAAATAAAAAGGCCATGGCAGGAAGCACTGGCTTCCTGATACTTAGCTTCAAACTTTGGTGAGCACTCTCTTTCATTCCAAGGAGCACTTTTAAATGAATCAGTCAGTTCAGTTCAGTTGCTCAGTCATGTCCGATTCTTTGTGACCCCATGAATCACAGCACGCCAGGCCTCCCTGTCCATCACCAACTCCCGGAGTTCACCCAGACTCATGTCCATCAAGTTGGTGATGCCATCCAGCCATCTCATCCTCTGTCGTCCCCTTCTCCTCCTGCCCCCAGTCCCTCCCAGCATCAGGGTCTTTCCCAGTGAGTCAACTCTTTGCATCAGGTGGCCAAAGTACTGGAGTTTCAGCTTTAGCATCATTCCTTCCAAAGAAATCCCAGGGCTGATCTCCTTTAGAATGGACTGGTTGGATCTCCTTGCAATCCAAGAGACTCTCAAGAGTCTCCTCCAACACCACAGTTCAAAAGCATCAATTCTTCGGTGCTCAGCTTTCTTCACAGTCCAGCTCTCACATCCATACATGATATGTCATCACAATAGGGGGTTTTAATACTTCTGAATGATTTGTAGTTATTGATCAAATGTAATTGATCCCATAAAGGAAATATAATCTGATATTAGAAATGTTAATACCTGTTTAATTTTAATAACCTTTACTCTGTTGCCTTGTTAAATACCTTTTGAATGCTTGACTAGATCATATTCATGGATAAAGTTTTATGTAAATTCATGTTTAATCCTTAAATGAACTGCAGTACATAAATCATGGTTTAACTTTAGAGGAACCTCTTGGCTTTTTCTTCTAGTAGGTTACACACATTATAACCCCTTTCCTTATTGTAGAGTTACAATCTTGCCCTATGCAAGTTGTTGCTCCTCTCTGGGATCTTTGCTTTGAAAAATAGTGTTTGTTCTTTTTACCTCTTTATACAGTTGAACGTACTACTAGGTAGATTTCTTAGGAACCTGCTAGAAATTTGGCAACCAGGATCTGAAACTGGGAGAAATTCACATTGTTTGACATTATTGCCTCCTAAAGGAGACTTCTTATTTTTTTTTCTTTCCCTTCCCTTCTTTTTAAAGGAGACTTCTTATCAGTGTTACATTTTCCTGTTCAGTACCATTACACTGTCCCGATACAATGAAGTACAGTGAAAATCATTTGAAAACAATTTTTCCCACTAGGTTATGTTGACCATCAACCATTTAGAATAGTGGTTCTCTGTTTCTACTCTTCATTTCTGTAAAATCATATTAGTTTGCTGAGAAGGCATAGGACTTTGGACTGTTTAAGCCCTTTGGGCCTTAGTTTCCTCACTTGTAAAATTACAGAGATGGTTTAGATGATTCTAAGATCCCTTCAGCTTCAGAATGGTGAAATTCTATGCTAAAGTCTAGAACACCATTTGACCTGGCACTCTCTGTAGCCCAACAGTTCATATAATGTTTGAACACTCTTCTATTAGCTATGTTAGAACCAAGCTTGAAAATTTCATTTCAAATTTATGGAAGACAGCTTAACTTCAGGTATGCCATTGTCTGGTGGACTTTTCAGCTAATATTTGCATTATCTTTCTACATGTGAGATGACTTCTTTTATGTCAATAAGAGTTTGTATTTAAATTATTTTTCTGAGTTTAATCCCAGATTTTCATATTTTCTGGGGTTTCTGAACTCTCAGGATGCTTTAAATGGGGTTTCCAATGCATTTAACAGTTTCCACATTCCTAGATTATTAGTTCCGTTTAAAAATGCTATCTTCCACTATTTTACTAATCAGTAACCAGATTTTTTGAATGCTTTATTGACTATGCCAAAGCCTTTGACTGTGTGGATCACAAGAAACTGTGGAAAATTCTGAAAGAGATGGGAATACCAGACCACCTGATCTGCCTTTTGAGAAATTTGTATGCAGGTCAGGAAGCAACAGTTAGAACTGGACATGGAACAACAGACTGGTTCCAAATAGGAAAAGGAGGACATCAAGGCTGTATATTGTCACCCTGCTTATTTAACTTCTATGCAGAGTACATCATGAGAAACACTGGACTGGAAGAAACACAAGCTGGAATCAAGATTGCCGGGAGAAATATCAATAACCTCAGATCTACAGATGGCACCACCCTTATGGCAGAAAGTGAAGAGGAACTCAAAAGCCTCTTGATGAAAGTGAAAGTGGAGAGTGAAAAAGTTGGCTTAAAGCTCAACATTCAGAAAACGAAGATCATGGCATCCGGTCCCATCACTTCATGGGAAATAGATGGGGAAACAGTGGAAACAGTGTCAGACTTTATTTTTGGGGGCTCCAAAATCACTGCAGATGGTGACTGCAGCCATGAAATTAAGAGACGCTTACTCCTTGGAAGGAAGGTTATGACCAACCTAGATAGCATATTCAAAAGCAGAGACATTACTTTGCCAACAAAGGTTCGTCTAGTCAAGGCTATGGTTTTTCCTGTGGTCATGTATGGATGTGAGAGTTGGACTGTGAAGAAGGCTGAGCGCTGAAGAACTGATGCTTTTGAACTGTGGTGTTGGAGAAGACTCTTGAGAGTCCCTTGGACTGCAAGGAGATCCAACCAGTCCATTCTGAAGGAGATCAGCCCTGGGATTTCTTTGGAAGGAATGATGCTAAAGCTGAAACTCCAATACTTTGGCCACCTCATGCAAAGAGTTGACTCATTGGAAAAGACTCTGGTGCTGGGAGGGATTGGGGGCAGGAGGAGAAGGGGACGACAGAGGATGAGATGGCTGGATGACATCACCAACTCGATGGACATGAGTCTCAGTGAACTCCGGGAGTTGGTGATGGACAGGGAGGCCTGGCGTGCTGCGATTCATGGGGTCGCAAAGAGTCGGACACGACTGAGCGACTGATCTGATCTGATCTGATCTGAACCAGATTTTGCCCTAGTTCAATACAAGTATGATATATAATTTCAGTTGTCTTCTTTTAACAGCAAACTGAGATGCTTAATGTTGTGATAAACACCATGTATGGCTTGCTCACAATAACTACTTTATGACTTCCTATCTATCACTCAACACCAAGTCTAGGAAATTTACTTCTCATGAGTTCTTAAATTACCATTTGAGCATACAATCATTTATCTTATCCAATTACTTATCTCATGCTTTCCATCCTGGCAAAGTATACTACCAATTATGTTTGAATAACTTAGTCCCTAATGGTTAAGTACCTGGTATAATTTTTCAGACTCCCCCAATTTTCATGGTTAGATGATATAACATTTCTTTCTACAGAACATTTCTATTATATTGATATGAGAAGACTTTTACCACATTGCAGTTCATTATTCTCCAAATAAAATGTCAGCCTATCCCTGTCTATCCTATGAGTCTGACATCTGGAAGGGAGAGAGTAGACAGGAAAACAAGGGAAAGCAAATCCTCTCAATCACCTCAGGCTGTGGAGACCTGACTAAAGGCAGAGTTGATCCTGGCTCAACCAAAATCACATACGTATTATTAGTTCCATTCCGCTTCTTTTTTTTCCTATTGTTACCCACAAAGGTTATTCAATTTGCACTTAATTTTCAATCTTAATTCTTTAACAGCAACAACAAAAAACATAATTGTCTTACCTGGATTCCAAAATCGGTGATTTTATCACACTCAGACACAGAAAGTTCCTTTAATTTTCTGTGTCTGGAAAGTGTCATCAAACCCTAAAAATGTTTAATATAAAGATTATTTGATAATACATTAGTATAGAAGGTGTATTTCCAATAAGATAACAACAGTTTATGCAACTAAAAATATTTACCTTCTGTTTTATATTTCTTTAGACTTAATCATACAATCACTTTGGTTAGGCAACATTATTAAATAAAATTTTCAGGTTATCTCTAATGTTTTACAAAAAGTATTACAAATCCTAGAACCAGAAAACTTCTTATTTTGCCTCCTGTTTTCAAGTAAATGTTACATGAATCAATGTAAAGAAATCTTCAGTTGCCTAAGTTTACAGCTTTATTTTATTTGAAGACACTTCATGTGGCTAATGAATCTATTTATCAATAAATTCTTATTTATGCTTAGCCTAAAATCTGAAAATCTTTAGCTCATTTTATTATATTTAATTGCTTGGAGGGAGAAGAAACACATTTTTAGGTAAAGGCCCATAGACAGATAATTATTCACTAGTAGTTCATTTCTTTTTTCCGGCTAAAAGTTTGTTTCTTTTTATTTAAAAAAAATGGATTTCACTTTCAGCTCTTCACTTTTTTAATGTGTGGTTTTGTTGGTGCTCAAATGATAAAGAATCTGCCTGCAATTCAGGAGACCCAGGTTCAATCCCTGGGTCAGGGAGATCCCCTGGAAAATACTGGCAACCCACTCCAGTTTTCTTGCCTGGAGAATTCCATGGACAGAGAGGCATGATGGGCTGTAGTCCATGGGGTGGCAAAGAGTCAGACACAACTGAGCGACTCACTTTTGCTTTCACTTTCGTTGGTTGGCCCATTTCTCAGTACCTATTCTCCTAAGCTGGTACAACATTCAGTTAAGGAACTAACTGTTGTGCCTTATAAATGCCATCCTTCTGTTTTGCATTCAGGATCATGTTACTTTTCTATTTCCTATATATGCTTCCTAGACTATATAGACTAGAGCAGTTTCTCCTTTTATGGTCCCAGAGCTGGCTGGCAGGGGAAAATGCTGGAAATGGTATATGATTTGTCCTTTTTACATTTTATTTTCAGGACTGATTTACCTTTTAATCATAAAAACCACATTTGGACTATAATTGAAAATGGGTCATGCAAGTATTATATGCTGTTTTTTTTTACCGATTTACATATTGGACCTTGCATTTTTCAAAAATAAAATGCATATCAAAGAGAAGAGTACTTGAAATTCTGCTTGATTGAAGTCACTGTTAAATTACAATTTCTAATTTCATTTGACAGTTCTGTACGCCACACAAAAATAAAATGACCCTATTTATTCATTTCATTGCAAATGTGGATTCCTTTCCTAGGAACACATTATATTTTCTGTCTCATTGTTTCAAAACAAAGAATGGGCACTCTGTGAAGCCATCACATGTGGTCTGGGTTCCAGATGTGGATGCTGTTTTATTCATGTTAAAAGAATTGGAATTTAGATACTCTCCCAACAGAAACTAAATTGTTTGAACAAAAATATCAAGTAAGTGATTCAGTTTTTCTATTTGCCCTATGCTTGATAATAGCTAAACATGTTTTATTATTCTATGTGGAATTGGTTTTATGAAACTATCTCTAAATAGTTTCTCTGAAGTTTTCACTTTTTATTGCTTCTATGTAGGCCATGTTAGAAATTTTTTAAATGGACTATAATGAAGTATACTTGCTAAGTATGACATTTAACAGACTATGGACAGATAATAAGAAGCCTTGGCACTGAAATTTATAAATGCTCCAAATTAGAAGGTGTTCTCTGAAGCAAATGATGGTTCCAACATTTTACAGTCTTTCTTTATACCTTAGAAGTCTTGAATCTCAGGTCTAGAGAAAATTCATTCATTCTTAATTTATTATTCATTAGATGAATATTTAATTAGCATGTATTATAAAGCAAAGGAGAAAAGGAAAGATATAAACATCTGAATGCAGAGTTCCAAAGAATAGCAAAAAGAGATAAGAAAGCCTTCTTCAGCGATCAATGCAAAGAAATAGAGGAAAACAACAGAATGGGAAAGACTAGGGATCTCTTCAAGAATATCAGAGATACCAAAGGAACATTTCATGAAAAGATGGGCTCGATAAAGGACAGAAATGGTATGGACCTAACAGAAGCAGAAAATATTAAGAAGAGGTGGCAAGAATACACAGAAGAACTGTACAAAAAAGATCTTTGCAACCCAGATAATCACGATGCTGTGATCACTGACCTAGAGCCAGACATCCTGGAATGTGAAGTCAAGTGGGCCTCAGAAAGCATCACTATGAACAAAGCTAGTGGAGGTGATGGAATTCAGTTGAGCTATTCCAAATCCTGAAAGATGATGCTGTGAAAGTGCTGCAGTCAATATGTCAGCAAATTTGGAAAACTCAGCAGTGGCCACAGGACTGGAAAAGGTCATTTTTCATTCCAATCCCAAAGAAAGGCAATGCCAAAGAATGCTCAAACTACCGCACAATTGCACTCATTTCACACGCTAGTAAAGTAATGCTCAAAATTCTCCAAGCCAGGCTTCAGCAATACGTGAACCATGAACTTTCTGAAGTTCAAGCTGGTTTTAGAAAAGGCAGAGGAACCAGAGATTAAATTGACAACATCCACTGGATCATGGAAAAGCAAGAGAGTTCCAGAAAAACATCTATTTCTGCTTTATTGACTATGCCAAAGCCTTTGACTGTGTGGATCACAAGAAACTGTGGAAAATTCTGAAAGAGATGGGAATACCAGACCACCTGACCTGCCTTTTGAGAAATTTGTATGCAGGTCAGGAAGCAACAGTTAGAACTGGACATGGAAAAACAGACTGGTTCCAAATAGGAAAAGGAGGACGTCAAGGCTGTATATTGTCACCCTGCTTATTTAACTTATATGCAGAGTACATCATGAGAAATGCTGGGCTGGAAGAAGCACAAGCTGAAATCAAGATTGCCGGGAGAAATATCAATAACCTCAGATCTGCAGATGGCACCACCCTTATGGCAGAAAGTGAAGAGGAACTCAGAAGCCTCTTGATGAAAGTGAAAGTGGAGAGTGAAAAAGTTGGCTTAAAGCTCAACATTCAGAAAACGAAGATCATGGCATCCGGTCCCATCACTTCATGGGAAATAGACGGGGAAACAGTGGAAACAGTGTCAGACTTTATTTCTGGGCTCCAAAATCACTGCAGATGGTGACTGCAGCCATGAAATTAAAAGACGCTTACTCCTTGGAAGGAAAGTTATGACCAACCTAGATAGCGTATTCAAAAGCAGAGACATTACTTTGCCAACAAAGGTCCGTCTAGTCAAGGCTATGGTTTTTCCTGTGGTCATGTATGGATGTGAGAGTTGGACTGTGAAGAAGGCTGAGCGCTGAAGAATTGATGCTTTTGAACTGTGGTGTTGGAGAAGACTCTTGAGAGTCCCTCGGACTGCAAGGAGATCCAACCAGTCCATTCTGAAGGAGATCAGCCCTGGGATTTCTTTAGAAGGAATGATGCTAAAGCTGAAGCTCCAGTACTTTGGCCACCTCATGCGAAGAGTTGACTCATTGGAAAAGACTCTGATGCTGAGAGGGATTAGGGGCAAGAGGAGAAGGGGACGACAGAGGATGAGATGGCTGGATGGCATCACTGACTCGATGGACATGAGTCTCAGTGAACTTCGGGAGTTGGTGGTGGACAGGGAGGCCTGGCGTGCTACGATTCATGGGGTTGCAAAGAGTTGGACACGACTGAGCGACTGATCTGATCTGATCTGATCTGATATTGATCAGGCTCTGGGATAGAAGCTGGGAGTATAAAAGTCAGTGAGATGCAGTGTCTACCCTCAAGGAGTCCATAGTCTAGCATTGAGGACATACTTAAAATAGATTGCTACAATCCTGTGAAGGTAAATATTGTGCACAGTGATTAAACCAAAGAGGAAAGATGAAGCCACTATTTTGGATTAGAGAAGATTGGGGGAGAGTCATGGGGGAGAGTCATGAGTGGGGAAGTGTAATTTGCCAAGTAAACTACAGAGGGAAGGACGTTCCAGGCTGAAAGAGCAGAAAGCGCAAAAGCATTAAAGTATGAAATAGTATGGTGTATGTATGAAGCTGTATAGTATGGCATGATTAGATTTACATGGATTTTGAAAAATTATGTGAAAAGCTGGTCAGACAATTTCTCTTAAGAAGAAACTCATGTAAAATATCATGTATGAAACGAGTTGCCAGTCCAGGTTCGATGCACGATACTGGATGCTTGGGGCTGGTGCACTGGGACGACCCAGAGGGATTGAATGGGGAGGGAGGAGGGAGGAGGGTTCAGGATGGGGAACATATGTATACCTGTGGTGGATTCATTTTGATATTTGGCAAAACTAATACAGTTATGTAAAGTTTAAAAATAAAATAAAATTTAAAAAAAAAAAAGAAGAAGAAACTGCAAGGTTTTGTTTTTGTTTTGTTTAATCCTTTGTTAATTGTTTGAGGGAGGAGTCCTAGGAGTTGGCTGTGCCGAACTTTTACTTCTGGGAGGGATGGAAAGAGGAAAGTGGGAAGACAAGACAAAAATAAGAAGGAAAGTGGAAACTTAAATTTCCAGGGAATTTGTAGTATAATGAAAATGTAAATCCTCCTTCATCTCCTTCAAAAGTAAGCCAAACTCAAGAATGCTTTGCAGGAAAGCTTATGTTTTATTTTGCCAAAACTTAGAAGGGACTGAATTTTGTAATCAGTTAAAATGCAGAGGAAAGCAAATATGTGGTAGCCTGGAGAAGTCAGTAGCATTGCAGGTTATATGAGAACACAAGGCCTTAGGGATTCATAGGTATCCTGGGGAGCACTTTTCTCCTCGACAGGCCATGGAATTGAGGGACCAGGAGTCCCTGGTGGAAAATTGGCTTATACTATAGCTCTGATGGCTTCTCAGGTGGCTCAGTGGTAAAGAATCTACCTGCCAATGCAGGAGATGAGGGTTTGACCCCTGGGTCAGGAAGATCCCCTGGAGTAGGAAATGGCAACCCACTGCTGTATTATTTTTAATTTTAATTTTAATTGGGGGATAATTGTTCTATAAAATTTTGATGGTTTCTGCCATACATCAACATGAATCAGCCATAGGTCTTCATATGCCCCCTCCTCCCCCAAACTGCCTTCCCACCTCTCTCCCCATCCCCCAACTCCAGTATTCTTGCCTGGGAAATCCCATGGACAGAGAAGCCTGGAGGGCTACAGTCCATAGGGTTTCAAAGAGTCAGACATGACTGCACGACTAAACATGCATAGCTGTGGTATCATGTCTATAGAATGGAGTGTCAAGACTTAAGATTTGAAAGGAAGCAGGCACCACATAATGAGGGCCTTGAGCATTATTCTGGAATGTAGACGTTATCCTATGCAACACTATTAAACAAAACTTTCCCTCTTCAGGGAATAAATGACAATAATGCAAAAAGGAATGAGGATGTGTTTCAAAAGAGGTATAGGGACCACAGAGCAGGGAGTGATTTATTTTAGTTGGAAGGAGGAGGTGTCAGTCTAGAAGAAACTTTCATGGAGGAAAAAGAATTTGAATTAAGCCTTAAAGACTGGGTAAGATTTTGACAAGTAAGGTAATAGGAACAGTGTTTCAGACTGAGAAAGCAGCATGAACAAAGGCTTCATTTGGAAAGTGGGAGTTCTTTGGGAAGTAGTTCAGTCTGGCATCACTGGGAGTAGTGGGAGGGAACACTGCTCACGGCCAGGGAGACTTGGGTGTACACCTGATAGTTGGGAGCACATAAAGCCTTTGAAAACTATTCTTTTTCCCCCAGTTTTGCATCTGGATTGTTTAGCTGATATAGATACACATCAGCAATGAACTAGTTACCAAATGTTGAAATAGTATGTGTGTTTGTGTGCACTTACTATATGACTGAGTCATACTACTCCAGGCTTAGAATAATATCACTAACGTAAACAGAAAACATACCTCCCCCAACTCTTTATTTTGAAAATATTCAAATTTATAGACAAGTTCAAAAAATGGTATAGTGAATACTTACATATCCTTTATATTTATGTAAGAATATAGTTTTATATGTGTATATGTTTTTGTTGTTGTTCAGTCATTAGGTCCTGTCTGACTCTTTGCGACCCCATGGACTGTAGCCTGCCAGGCTCCTCTGTCCATGGGGGTTTCCAGGCAAGAATATTGGAGTGGGTTGCCGTTTCCTTCTCCAGGAGATCTTTCTGACCCAGGGATCAAACTTGTGTATCTTGCACCTCCTGCATTAACAAGCAGATTCTTTTCCACTGAGTTACCAGGGAATATATATATATATTCATATATATATATATGAATATATATTATATAATATAAATTCTTATGTGTAGCATGAACCATTTGAAAATAAGTCTCTGGTATCATGATGTATCTGGTATCTGGTATCATATATAATATATATATTATATATTCATATAATATATATATAAATTCATATGTGTAGCATGAACCATTTGAAAATAAGTTTCTGATATCATGATGCTTTGCCTCTGAACATTCTATATGCATCTTCCTAGGACATTTCCCTATGTAGCTATATAGTCTTATGTATATATAATATGATACCTAAGATTAACAGTAGTACCATACTATATAATATAGAGTCAGTATTCAGGTTTTCTTTTTATCCAATCCCTGGAGTTCATGCATTCCATTTGGTTGTCATGTCTCTTTAGCCTTTCTTTTTTTTTCTTTAAATTTTACCTTTCAAAATCCCAGGCCAGCCATTATATAAAATATCCTACATTCTGGATTTTTCTGATTGTTCCTTATGATTGGATTCTAGGTAAACATTTTCTGCAAAAGTACTACCTAGGTGCTGTTTCATTAGAACTGTATTTTTCCTATTTATTTAATAAATAATCTATGATGTGATCCTTTGAGACCACATGAGTTCCCTGTTTCTCAACATCCTTTCAGTCAATGATTAGAGCATTAATTGATGATCCTTGCCTAAATCAGTTATTTTGTTGAGAGTTGCAGAAATATTGAGATTTCTGATTCTGTCTTTCCTTCTGAATGTAGAATCCGATATTCATTTAAACCTTTTTTTTCCCATTATTCTTTTTTTACTCCCTGCTGAATAATTTGGGAAGTACGTTGAATAAAAGATTATTTTAGACAAAACAATTAACTGTCCCACTTAATTTTTTGTGTCACTTATCAACAACCTTTTTTATTGAGATATAATTAAGATATAACATTATATTACTTTCAGGTATACAACAGAGTGATTCAATATTTATATATATTGTGAATTGATAATCACAATAAGTCTCTTTAAAATCTGTCACCATATATATTCCAGTTTTTTTCTTGTCATGAGCACTTCTAAGATCTACTGTCTTAGCAGTTTTCAGATATACACTGCATTATTATTAACTGTCCTAGCAACTGGTCATAGCAGTTGCACTGGTCATAGCAAACACCCTCTTCCAACAACACAAGAGAAGACTTACACATGGACATCAGCAGATGGTCAACACCAAAATCAGACTGATTGCATTCTTTGCAGTCAAAGATGGAGAAGCTCTATACAGTCAGCAAAAACAAGACCAGGAGCTTGTCTATACAGTCAGCAAAAACAAGACCAGGCTCAGATCATGAACTCCTTATTGCCAAATTCAGACTGAAATTGAAGAAAGTAGAGAAAACCACTAGACCATTCAGGTATGACCTAAATCAAATCCCTTATGATTATACAGTGGAAGTGAGAAATAGATTTAAGGGACTAGATCTGATAGAGTGCCTGATGAACTATGGACGGAGGTTCATGACATTGTACAGGAGACAGGATCAAAACCATCCCCATGGAAAAGAAATGCAAAAAAGCAAAATGGCTGTCTGGGGAGGCCTTACAAATAGCTGTGAAAAGAAGAGAAGCAAAAAGCAAAGGAGAAAAGGAAAGATATAAGCATCTGAATGCAGAGGTCCAAAGAATAGCAAGGAGAGATAAGAAAGCCTTCCTCAGCGATCAATGCAAAGAAATAGAGGAAAACAACAGAATGGGAAAAACTAGAGATCTCTTCAAGAAAATCAGAGATACCAAGGGAACATTTCATGAAAAGATGGGCTCGATAAAGGACAGAAATGATATGGACCTAACAGAAGCAGAAGATATTAAGAAGAGGTGGCAAGAATACACAGAAGAACTGTACAAAAAAGATCTTCACGACCCAGATAATCACGATGGTGTAATCACTCACGTAGAGCCAGACATCCTGGAATGTGAAGTCAAGTGGGTCTTAGAAAGCATCACTACGAACAAAGCTAGTGGAGGTGATGGAATTCCAGTTGAGCTCTTTCAAATCCTGAAAGATGATGCTGTGTAAGTGCTGCACTCCATATGTCAGCAAATTTGGAAAACTCAGCAGTGGCCACAGGACTGGAAAAGGTTTGTTTTCATTCTAATCCCAAAGAAAGGCAATGCCAAAGAATGCTCAAACTACCGCACAGTTGTACTCATCTCACACACTAGTAAAGCAAAGCTCAAAATTCTCCAAGCCAGGCTTCAGCAATACGTGAACCGTGAACTTCAGATGTTTAAGCTGGTTTTAGAAAAGGCAGAGGAACCAGAGATCAAATTGTCAACATCTGCTGGATCATCGAAAAAGCAAGAGAGTTCGAGAAAAACATCTATTTCTGCTTTATTGACTATGCCAAAGCCTTTGACTGTGTGGATCACAATAAACTGTGGAAAATTCTGAAAGAGATGGGAATACCAGACCACCTGACCTGCCTCTTGAGAACTCTGTATGCAGATCAGGAAGTAACAGTTAGAACTGGACATGGAACAACAGACTGTTTCCAAATAGGAAAAGGAGGACGTCAAGGCTGTATATTGTCACCCTGCTTATTTAACTTATATGCAGAGTACATCATGAGAAATGCTGGGCTGGAAGAAGCACAAGCTGAAATCAAGATTGCCGGGAGAAAGATCAATAACCTCAGATCTGCAGATGACACCACCCTTACGGCAGAAAGTGAAGAGGAACTCAGAAGCCTCTTGATGAAAGTGAAAGTGGAGAGTGAAAAAGTTGGCTTAAAGCTCAGCATTCAGAAAATGAAGATCATGGCATCTGGTCCCATCACTTCATGGGAAATAGATGGGGAAACAGTGGAAACAGTGTCAGACTTTTTTTGGGGGGGAGGCTCCAAAATCACTGCAGATGGTGACTGCAGCCATGAAATTAAAAGACACTTACTCCTTGGAAGGAAGGTTATGACCAACCTAGATAGCATATTCAAAAGCAAAGACATTACTTTGCCAACAAAGGTTCGTCTAGTCAAGGCTATGGTTTTTCCAGTGGTCATGTATGGATGTGAGAGTTGGACTGTGAAGAAAGTTGAGTGCCAAAGAATTGATGCTTTTGAACCGTGGTGTTGGAGAAGACTCTTGAGAGTCCCTTGGACTGCAAGGAGATACAACCAGTCCATTCTAAAGGAGATCAGCCCTGGGATGTCTTTGGAAGTAATGATGCTAAAGCTGAAACTCCAATACTTTGGCCACCTCATGTGAAGAGTTGACTCATTGGAAAAGACTCTGATGCTGGGAGGGATTGGGGTCAGGAAGAGAAGGGACGACAGAGGATGAGATGGCTGGATGGCATCACCGACTCAATGGACATGAGTCTCAGTGAACTCCGTGAGTTGGTGATGAATAGGGAGGCCTGGCGTGCTGCGATTCATGGGGTCACAAAGAGTTGGATACTACTGAGCTACTGAACTAAATTAACTGTAATCACCATGCTGTATATTATATCCCATGGCTTATTTATTTTATAACTAAAAGCTTATACCTTTTGTCCCCCTTCACCCATTTTGCCCTCAACCTTAACCCCACCTCTGCCAATTACCAGTCTGTTTTCTGCATCTATGATGCTTTTTAAGATTCCACATATAATTGAGATCATGTGGTATTCATCTTTCTCTGTCTGACATTTCACTTGGCATCATACCCTAAAGATCCATCCATGTTGTCACAAACGGCAAGATTTCCTTCTTTTTTATGGCTAAATATACACACACACACACATACACACACTCACATATATATAGACCACATTTTCTTTATCCATTCATCCTTCAATGGACACTTAGGTTGCTCCCACATTTTGGCTATTGTAAATAAATAGCCAAATATTGTAAATAATGCTGCAATGAACAGGGGGGTATATATATCTTTCTAAATTACTGTTTTCATTTCCTTTGGATAAATACCCAGAAGTAGAATGCTAGATCATATGATAGTTCTTTTTTTAATTTTTTAAGGATCCTCCATACTGTTTTCCATAGTGGCTACTCCAATTTACATTCCCATCAACAGTGCATAAACGGCCCATTTTCTCCGCATTTTCATCAACACTTATTATTTCTTATCTTTTTGATGTTATCTATTTTAACAGGCAAACAATGTTTTAATTTTCCCACATTCCTGTTAAGTGAAGTTAAACTTACGAAGTTACAAAAAGTTCATAAACTTATGAAGTTACAAAATGAAGTTACTCTTTTGCTTAGTGTAATTATGTTATTTGGTGGCAAAAGATGACACATTGAAGAAAACAAAAAACACCAGTATTTTGCCCCATTATAAGACTATAAACATTTGGTCATAATTTTAAAAGAACCAAGTTTTATATATGAAATTGAACTGTATGAAACCTTGTTAATCAGTTTCACAATCTGAAAGATTTAGTCTTTACAACTTGGATGTGGCTTTTTTTCCTGAGAGATGGGGCTTTCAGAAAAAGTCTAGGCGTTATAGAATACTAACATTAGAATAAAATATAATGTAATTTATCTGATAGCCACATTGCCACAAACCACCCTTGTTTATAGTATGTTTCAGTTTGGGAACTGTCAACAGTTTAATAAGGCACACCAGAACAGTAAATGCTGCTGCTGCTGCTAAGTCGCTTCGGTTGTGTCTGACTCTGCGACCCCATAGACGGCAGAATTTTATAATCTGTTCTGCTTTGATTAAAGAAAATCTCTAGAAAAAATTTATATAACATTACATAAGATTGCATAGTTTGTCCAACTTTTAATTCATTTTTTCTTGAATATTCTTTATAAGTATAGCTTGTAGACTTTCAAGATTAAAACACTAATACAAGCCTTCCTCCCATAGTTATGAGATAAACCTTTATAAAGGTATGGTAAAAATATGAAAATATGACAAATGATAAATAACTACATTATTACAAGGAGTTCATACAAGTTGGCAGAAATATTGAAACCCCCAATATATAAATGACTAAAGAATATAAACATAAAATTCACATAAGAAAAAATATAATCACAATGATAAATATAGGGGGAAATTATAAATGACTAAAGAATATAAACATAAAATTCACATAAGAAAAAATACAATCACAATGATAAATATAGGGGAAAATTATATTGCTAGAATTTTTTAAATGCAAAATCAAATAGCAATAAAGTTATAATGTATATCTATTTTTTGTTGAAATTAAAACAGCCAATATTGGTGAATGAGTATAAGGCCAGCCTACTTATTTTTTTAGTTGATGGCAATAAAAATTATTACAATGTATTGGGAAAGCAAGTGACCAAAACAACAAGAAAATACCCTGTTCAAAGAAGGGAAGATTTGAGGGGGAGAAAGGTTAGTAAAAACTTTGGGGCAGGTTTCTGGTCTTATTCCTGTTTCTATACTGAAACCTAGAATTACTGCCTTAAATATAGTAGGGACTAGATAATTAAGTACCAAAAGAAGGAGGAAAAAAGAATGAGTGAATAAGTAAATAAAATGTCTCAATATGAAAAGTAATTTAGAATAACTGGGGGGAAAAAACCAATACATGGGTGCATTATTAAATTCTTATATATATCAACAAAGAATTATATAAAGTATTAACACCATGCATATTTCCTTTACAAGACCCACAACAGTTCTAGGGAGTTTACTGTCTGTTACAAATAAACTGTAACAGCACAAAAACACCAATATTCAAGCAAAATACTAAGTTTTGTATGTTAACATATACAAGAATGTATGTATATGAACAATTTTGTTTAACAGAAATTAATATATCCTTCTCTGTCTTCATGTTACTTGGTCCATCTGTGAAGTTCAATCTTGCTTTCTGAAACATCACTTCCCTTAGTTCCCATGACATCACTCCGAACTCTTTCCTTATCTACTGCTCTGGATGTTCCTTTTCAGCTTTCTTTGTGGCTTTATCTTCCAAATCCACCCAGTAAGTATCCGAGTTCCCTGGAGCTTTGAAGTTGACCTCTCTTCTTCTGTCTCTCATCCATAACTTCAGGCACCTCAGCCTTCTCTACAGCTAGCCCAGATCTCTCTTCTGAGCTCCAGAGTTTTTAAATTAGACACCTGAATGTGCCATAAGCACCTGAAATTTAGCACTGTTACTTTCAAAGGACTAGTATTCAAACTGGAAACCACAGTGTTTAATGAGTTCTTCCTACTGTTTCTTCTGGTTTAAGCAAGAAGTCTGGTTAAAGTTGAATAACTCGTGGTAGACTTTTCTTCAACTTAATTAAGTACATTGTTCCTTTCTCTGCATTTTACAACTTTTATGACCCTCTCTTTGTTTTGATCTTTTTGTTTTAATTGAATATAGTTAATTTATAACGTTGTGTTCGTTTCAGATGTACAGCAATGTGAATATATAGTCTTTCTCAGATTCATTCCATTATAGGTTTTTAAGATATTGAGTATAGTTCCCTGTGTTATACAGTAGGTCCTGTTGTTTACCTATTTTATATATCAGTTCAGTTCAGTTCAGTCACTCAGTCGTGTCCAAATCTTTGTGACCCCATGAACCGCAGCACGCCAGGCCTCCCTGTCCATCACCTACTCCCGGAGTTCACTCAAACTCACGTCCATCGAGTCGGTGTATATAGTACTGTGTATATGTTAATCCCAAACTCCTAGTTTATCACCCCTCTACCCTGCTATCCCTTTTGGTAACGGTAGTTTGTTTTCCATGTATGACTCTCTATACCACCTAGATTTCTCTACCTGGGAAATCTATAAATATAATCCATACAATTTAGGATATTTAATATCTGATTACAGGATGTTGGAAAACACATCCTAAGAAATAAGGTGGAATTTGGTACACAAGAGTCTAAGATGACTGACAATTTTGATGTAATTATTGGAGGTGTGAAAAGTGAAGTCGCTCAATCATGTCCAACTCTTTGTGACCCCATGGACTGTAGCCTAGCCTCTAAATATCTCTTACTCATCCTCTTAAATAGATCTTCCTTACTGTTATGTCTCTGTACACAAATCCTTTTGAGTCCTACTGTGAGTTTTGCATTGGCTCCCTTTGTATATAGCACATAGTCTGATTCGCTTTGCAAGGCACCCGAGGCCATATTCATTCTACCCTCCACCTCTTTCTCCAGCCTCATCTCCTGCCACATCCTCTATCTCAGGCCATGCTCTGACAATACGAAGGCACCTGTGGCTCCCCAACTCATAGCCCTCTCTCATGTCTCCATGCCTTCCTCCCTGCTTCTTCCTTCACTAGAATGCTCTTCTTTTCTTCAACTTACAAACACCTACTAAAGCTCTTAGCTGCACCTCAAAAACTGAAGCCCATCTCCTGACTCCACCACAGAGACAACAGAGACAGAAGCACTCACCTTCCAACTCATTCTTGCTGCCAAGATGCAGTGCAGTGCACAGAACTCCATAACAGCAAATGTACCTCATTATGTCATAGGTCTGATAAATTATTGCTAGTCTACCATGTGCCATATACTTACGTTGGAGAAGGCGATGGCACCCCACTCCAGTACTCTTGCCTGGAAAATCCCATGGACAGAGGAGCCTGGTAGGCTGCAGTCCATGGGGTCACTAAGAGTCAGACACGACTGAGCGACTTCACTTTCACTTTTCACTTTCATGCACTGGAGAAGGAAATGGCAACCCACTCCAGTGTTCTTGCCTGGAGAATCCCAGGGACGGGGGAGACTGGTGGGCTGCCGTCTATGGGGTTGCACAGAGTCAAACACGACTGAAGCGACTTAGCAGCAGCAGCAGCAGCAGTCCTTTTTTGGACTGGATAGTCCTGGGTCTTCCCAGATGGCTCAGACAGTAAGAATCTACCTGCAATGCAGGAGACCTGGGTTCGATCCCTGGGTCGAGAAGATCCCCTGGAGAAAGAAATGGCAACCCACTCCAGTGTTCTTGCCTGGAGAATCCCAGGGATGGGGGAGCCTGGTGGGCTGCCGTCTATGGGGTCGCACAGAATCAGACACGACTGAAGTGACTTAGCAGCAGCAGCAGCATATACTTAGGTTAAGCAGTTTACAAGTCTTCACAACACTATGAGGGAAGTAATATTATAACTACTGCATTAAAGAGAAGGTAATGGAGGCACAGAGAGGTTAAGTAACTTGCTTGAGCTCTCATAGTGTAGTGACAACAGTGAGGATGTAGAGCCACGCTCTGAATTCCTGCTTTTAGTAATTTTTAGCCATGTAGTACTGTTACTCTTGGTGGTATTCTTTTCCCACTAGGCTATACCTTGAGACCAGGAGTGTGTCAATAAATTTAGTACTCCTAGACGCTTTCATAGCCTTTGACACACAGCTGACAATGAGTAAGTATTTGTGAATGAATGAGTAGTCTATTTATAAAATTATCTATTTTTATGAACCCAATTTTCTCTTATCTTGCTAGTATACTGTCATAATTCTTGAGTGGAATCTATTTCCCTATGTAATTGTGCAGCTTCTCTGGTGGCTCAGATGGTAAAGAATATGCCTGCAATGGGGAGACCTGAGTTCAATCTCTGGGTTGGAAAGATCCCCTGGAGAAGAGAATGGCAACCCACTCCAATATTCTTGCCTGGAAAATCCCATCAACAGAGGAGCCTGGCAGGCTACAGTCCATGGGGTTGCAAAGAGTTGGACACAACTGAGCGACTAACAGTTTTGTAATTGTGTGAATCATTGTTTACATTTAATATGTTTCTTTCTGAAGCAGTCACTGTATTCAGTACTGCTTCAGTTCAGTCACTCAGTCGTATCCGACTCTTTGCAACCCCATGAATCGCAGCATGCCAGGCCTCCCTATCACCAACTCCCTGAGTTCACTGAGACTCACGTCCATCGAGTCAGTGATGCCATCCAGCCATCTCCTCCTCTGTTGTCCCCTTCTCCTCCACATTCTTTTAGGAATAAAGAACAAAACTCTTATCTGAAAATACGTTTTATCTCGATTAACACATCCTCTTTCTAAAATCACTGATAACACTATCTTGTACAATGTCCATGAAAATATATCTTTAACCTCAAAAGTGATCTTTTACACTCTGGTTAGCAATTACAATTTTGTAAAAATAATTTGCCTTTTCTTTTTAATTATTTTTATTTCTATTTACTTGATTATTAGTATGGATTTTGTAACGATACTTTTTAAAATGTGCAAACCTTTCCAATCTAATTTACCAACCTACAAGTCTAAAGGAAAGCAGGCTTTGGTCAATACACAGAAATAGGTCCTCTATATGTTTGTGGAGGGAAAGAAAATAAGCATCTCTGTTTCCTGGAAATAGAGTAAATCACCTTGGGTCTACTTGCCTCCTACCTGGTAGAGATTGAGAGGAAAGTTATATCAACCAAAGATTCTCCTGGAGGGAAGTGACAAGCTCACGTTGGTCACTTCTTTTTTGCCATGATTTTAATAGGCATTTTTCTGGAAACAGGAGAAAATTGACTGGAAGCTCTATGAGGAAAACCACTGTTGTTAGTGATGGGACCGGCAGATTCATATAAGGCCGCTGGCTGTGAAAAGCAGCCTAGAATGGACTAAAGAAAAGTCCAGCTCCATAGGAAAAAGTTCAATAGGGCAAACTTCTTGTGTGTGTGTGTGTGTGTGTTTTTTTTAATCCAAGGTAAATCCATTTATCTCTGAGTTGTTCTGCTTTCTGCTTTCTTTTAACTCCACTTCTTTCTGTTGCTTAAATCTCAAGTGATTTCCTGTGCTTCCCACTTTAGGAGTTGTGGTGCACTAAACCTCAGCCTTTATTTGTGTTTGTGTTCCGTGCAGATGGGTGGTCTCTTGAAAGCATATCATCAGGTTAAGACATGCAGCTGTAAGCATTCCCATTCTAGCTCAGATCATAGCTGAGAAGATGTGGCAGTTTGAAAATCTTGTGTTTGGTTTAGAGAAAGAAAATGGTACCAGATCCATTCATTCCCTTACTCCCTACTCATTGATCAAATATTTTACACACCTTTTATGTATTAGGTGTTATGCTGGGCATCCCAAAGATGGGACAATCCATCTTCTGCCCTGAAGAGTCTTACAATGTTGTAAGGAGGCAGGCATGGAAAAAAAATATTAAATACATTGAGTGACTCAAAAATATTTTGAGCTGATTGCTTTATTGGAGACATTAGAAAGGACAGTGGAAACACAAGGTGGGGAGATCCTAAGCTTTGCCTGGGAATTGCCCAGGAATTTCAGGGGAGCTTCACACAACTGAAACTTGAGGGATGAGCAAGAAGTTAGCAGGTAGACAAGAAGAAAGGGTGTTTCAGACAGAATTACTCACAGAAGTGAGAAGAAAAGAAGAGTAAGACATGTCTGAGGAGCTGTAGGAGAATCAGTTCTGTGTCTCTGGAGCTAAAAATGAAGGTGGAAGTGATCTGGAAGTGAGGCTGCACAGATGGGCAGGAACCACCTTAGGAAGTCTTGGTCCTCCAAACTAGATGGTTTAGATTTTATACTGAAAGCAATGGAGATCTCCTGACAATATATGAGCAAAGAAGTGAAAGACTCAGATTTGCATGCTGGAAGATCACACTGCAGCAGAGTGAAGAATGGATTGAGGACAGTGATGCTTAAGGCAAAGAGGTTAGTAAGAAGAATGATGCTTGAACTGTGGCAGTGGCAGCAGGGATGGAGAGGAGGCAGGGGGACAGAATTGAGAGAAGTTTAGACTACACTAATTATTGTTAAAGATCTCACGCTGGCTTCTTTCTATTCTTATATATTACTTAGTCTTAGAGATTTTTTTTCTAGATCTGAAATGATCTTATTTACAGTTAAACTTAATATGGAAAACATGCCAATATTCAATACAGTTCAGTTCAGTTCAGTTCAGTCATATAGTCGTGTCTGACTCTCTGCTTCCCCATGGACTGCAGCACGGCAAGCTTCTCTATCACCAATTCCCGGAGTTTGCTCAAACTCATGTCCATCGAGTCGGTGATGCCATCCATCCATCTCATCTTCTGTTGTCCCCTTCTAGTCCTGCCTTCAGTCTTTTCCAGCATCAGGGTCTTTTCCAAAGAGTCAGCTCTTTGCATCAGGTAGCCAAAGTATGGAGCTTCGGCTCTAGCATCAGCCCTTCCAATGAATATTCAGGACTGGCTTCCTTTAGGATTGATTGGTTCGATCTCCTTGCAGTCCAAGGAACTCTCAAAGAGTCTTCTCCAACACCACAGTTCAAAAGCGTCAATTCTTCAGAACTCAGCTTTCTTTATAGTCCAAATCTCACATCCATACATGACTACTGGAAAAACCATAGCTTTGACTAGATGCACCTTTGTCAGCAAAGAAATGTCTCTGCTTTTTAATATGCTGTCTAGGTTGGTCATAGCTTTTCTTCCAAGGAGCATCTTTTAATTTCATGGCTGCAGTCACCATCTGCAGTGATTTTGGAGCCAAAGAAAATAAAGCCTGTCACTGTTTCCATTGTTTCCCCATCTATTTGCCATGAAGTGATGGGACCAGATGCCATGATCTTCATTTTTTGAATGGTGAGTTTTAAGCCGGTTTTTTCACTCTCCTCTTTCACCTTCATCAAGAGGCTCTTTATTTCCTTTTCACTTTCTGCAGAGTGATGACATCTGCATATTTGACATTGTTGATATTTCTCCCAGAAATCCTAATTCCAGCTTTGTGCTAATCCAGCCTGGCATTTTGCCTGATGTACTCTGCATACAAGTTAAATAAGCAAGGTGACAATATACAGCCTGACAAATTCCTTTCCAATTTGGAACCAGTCCATTGTTCCATGTCCAGTTCTAACTGTTGCTTCTTGACCTCTTCATGGATTTCTCAGGAGGTAGTCTGGTATTCCCATCTCTTGAAGAATTTTCCACACTTTGTTGTGATCTACACAGTCAAAGGCTTTAGCGTAGTCAATGAAGAAGAAGTAGATGTTTTTCTGGAATTCTCTTGCCTTTTTTTATGATTCAACAGATGTTGGCAATTTGATCTTTGATTCCTCTGTCTTTTCTAAATCCAGCTTGAACCTCTGGAAGTTCATGGTTCACTTACTATTGAAGCCTAGCTTGGGGACTTTTGAGCATTACTTTGCTAGCATGTGAGATGAGTGCAATTGTGTGGTCATTTGAACATTCTTTGGCACTGCCCTTCTTTGGGATTGGAATTAAAACTGACCTTTTCCAGTCCTGTGGTCACTGCTAAGTTTTCTGAATTTGCTGGCATATTGAGTGCAGCACTTTCACACCATCATCTTTTAGGGTTTGAAATAGTTCAGATGGAATTCCATCACCTCCACTAGCCTTGTTCTTAGTGATGCTTCCTGAGACCCACTTGACTTTGCACTCCAGGATGTCTGGCTCTAGGTGAGTGATCACACCATCAGGATTATCTGGGTTTTTAAGATCTTTTTTGTACAGTTCTTCTGTGTATTATTGTCACCTATTCTTAGTATCTTCTTCTTCTGTTAGGTCCATACCTATCCTTTATTGTGCCTTTATTGTTTCTATCCTTTATTGTGCTCATCTTTGCATGAAATGTTTCCTTGGTATCTCTAATTTTCTTGAAGAGATCTCTAGTCTTTCCCATTCTGTTGTTTTCCTCTACTTCATTGCATTGTTCACTTAGGAAGGCTTTCTTCTCCTTGCTATTCTTTGGAACTCTGCATTCAGATACTTATATCTTTCCTTTTCTCCTTTGCCTTTTGCTTCTCTTCTTTTCATAGCTGTTTGTAAGGCCTCCTTAGACAACCATTTTGCCTTTTTGTATTTCTCTTTCTTGGGGATAGTTTTGATCACCGTCTCTGTACAATGTTACGAACCTTCATCCATAGTTCATCAGGCACTCTGTCTATGAGATCTAATCCCTTGAATCTATTTGTCACTTCCACTGTATAATCGTAAGGGATTTGATTTAGGTCATACCTGAATGGTGTAGTGGTTTTCCCTACTTTCTTCAATTTAAGTCTGAATTTGGCAATGAGGAGTTCATGATCTGAGCCACAGTCAGCTCCTGGTCTTGTTTTTGCTGACTGTATAGAGCTTCTCCTTCTTTGGCTGCAAAGAATATAATCAATCTGATTTTGGTATTGACCATCAATAATGTCTATGTGTAGAGTCGTCTTTTGTGTTGTTGGAAGAGGGTGTTTGCTATGACCAGTGTGTTCTCTTGGCAAAACTCTGTTAGCCTTTGCCTTGCTTCATTTTGTTCACCAAGGTCAAACTTGCCTGTTACCCCAGGTATCTCGACTTCCTACTTTTGCATTCCAGTCCCCTATGATGAAAAGGACATGTTTCTTTTGGTTTTAGTTCTAGACAGTCTTGTAGGTCATCATAGAACTGTTCAACTTCACCTTCTTCAGCAATAGTGATTGGGGCATAGACTTGGATTACTGTGATGTTATATGGTTTGCCTTGGAAAAAAACAGAAATCATTCTGTTGTTTTTGAGACTGCACCCAAGTACTGCATTTCAGACTCCTGTTGACTATGAGGGCTATTCCATTTCTTCTAAGGGTTTCTTTCCCATTGTAGTAGATATAATGGTCATCTGAATTAAATTCACCCATTCCAGTCCATTTTAGTTCACTGATTCCTAAAATGTCAATGTTCACTCTTGCCATCTCCTGTTTGACCACTTCTAATTTATCTTGATACATGGACCTAACATTCCAGGTTTATATGCAATATTGTTCTTTACAGCATCAGGCTTTACTTCCATCACTAGTCACATCCACAACTGGGTGTTGTTTTCTCTCTGGCTCAGCCTCTTCATTCTTTCTGGAGCTATTTCTCTTTATTTCTGAGCCTTTCCCTCAACATCTGTTACTTTTCCTGCATTACTTAACTTTCTTTGAGTTAGGGCCTCCATCCACCCAAAGTCAGATTTGGAATCATTCTTATCCTCTCGACCTCTAGGCCCTTATGTTCCCCATCTAGTCAGTCACCAAATTCTTTCAGTTTTACCTCCTAAGTAGTCTTGACAGTGTTCTTTCCACACTACTACTCTGACCTAGTTAAAAAATGCATCTCTTTCTTTAACTACTGAAATAACTCCCACTACTTTCCCCTCCAATCTATCCCCCAGAGAATTGGTTGTTGTTCAGTTGCTAAGTTGTATCCGACTCTTTGTGACCCCATGGACTGCAGTATGCCAGGCTTCCCTGTCCTTCACTGTCTCCCAGAGTTTGCTCAAATTCATGTCCATTGAATCAGTAATGCCATCCAACCATCCTATCGTCTGTTATATGATGACCTACAAGACCTTCTAGAACTAACACCAAAAGAAACATGTCTTTCTTTATGGCCAAAGTATTGGAGCTTCAGCTTTAGCATCAGTTCTTCCAATGAATATTCAGGGTTGATTTCCTTTAGTATTTATTGGTTTGATCTCCTTGCAGTCCAAGGGACTGTCAAGAGTCTTCTCCAGCACCACAGTTCAAAAGCATTCATTCTTCAGCATTAATTCTTCTTTATGGTACAGCTCTCACATCCATACATGACTACTGGAAAAACTATACAACTGACTGGACCTTTGCCAACAAAGTGATGTTTCTGCTTTTTAATATGCTGTGTATGGGATTCCCTCATGGCTCAGAGAGTAAAGCGTCTGCCTGCAATGTGGGAGACCCGGGTTCGATCCCTGGGTGGGAAGATCCCCTGGAGAAGGAAATGGCAACCGACTCCAGTATTCTTGCCTGGAGAATCCCATGGACAGAGGAGCCTGGCAGGCTACAGTCCACAGGGTTGCAAAGAGTCAGACACGACTGAGCAACTTCACTTTCACTTTCACTTTCACTATGTTTGTCAAAGCTTTTCTTCCAAGGAGCAAGTGTCTTTTAATTTCATGGCTGCAGTCACCATCCGCAATGGTTTTGGAGCCCAAGCAAATAGAATAACCCAGATAATCTAAAATGGGAGACTGACCATGACTGTGACTCCCCTTCTAGGTGCTACTTCATCATTGATTCAAGTCTAGACTCCTTGGCATAGCGTGACATTCCATTGGTAACATCTCCTTTTCACCGCATATTCTAGCAGTACTAAGCTGCATAAAGTTCCCTGAGTAAGCAAGCATAGGCATGCTTTTGCGTTAGACTGGCTGAGTTAATAGATCCCTTTCTCTGCATCCTCTATCACTCCATCTTCCATACCATATTTAAATAAGTCACACTTACTCTTCCAAATCGGGCTGCAGGGAACAAATATTACTCATATTTGGTATTGTAGAGCTCAGCATTTGTTCCTTAATTCAGTGAATATTTATCAAGCATCTACTACCCTCAGGATTCTGGGGAAACAGCAGTGAACAAAATTAAGTCTCAGCCTCATGGGTGTTACATTCTCGTGAGGGGACGCCGGGAGATGGCCTACACAATGGACACTTAGGGTGAACATTTTTCTAGTGCTGATGGTGAAAAATTTTGAAAATCAGGCAAATGAAAGAGTCTTCTTAAACCACTGTCTAAGCATATGTCTGGAACATAGCTCTGACTCATTTTTCCTTTAAACAAGTATGGGTGGTGACTAAGACAACCTAAGCAACAGATTTAACTGTCCTAACTGATCAGGATCCTGTGGTCTTCAGTAAATGATAATTCTCCTAACTAGCAGAAAACATGTTCCCATGTATGTGGAAATATAACCTTATATTCAAACAATCCTTTGGGGTAATAAGGAATGAATAACATCCTGCTGAATTAGACATTAAGAAAAAGCTATAGAAAATTAAAGATTTTTAAAGATACCATAAAATATCATCATATTAGTAAGCTATTTCCTTCACTTACAAACCCTATTCTCTTTATATTGGAAGATGAAAATTGATATCCTTCCTCTTTCTGTAAAATATGCTTATTAGATAACTTCCTAAACAACTTTTATTCTTGGATGATGTAATAGATTAGTCACTATTTTTCCAAAAAGGAATGGCTAAAGACAATAAAATTATTAAAAGGAATGTATAAAGTTTGAAGTAACTGTTCTCTTCCTTGCTGTCCCCATTTAAATTAGTTCCCTCAGTTAAATATATTGCTTGATTTCTAAATATCTATAGTTTTTTTCTTTGCTGATTAACTTCCTCATGAGCATCCATGATTTTCCAAACATAAAAGCCCATTACCCATGCAACCTTAAAGAGCTCTTCTACCTTCGAGTAGTAAATTTCACTGATTTCCCTGCTTATTTCTAGAGCTCTTCTACATCTCTGTATAGCTGTCTTGCAGGTGACTCAAACTAAACATGCCTATTTCCCCAACCTGTAGCAATCCTTCTCCTCCCACTGTGGAAAGGACACAGCTCAGTAAGGGATACCACCATTTATACAGCCACTCAAGCCAAAAATCTGGCATTGTCCTTGATTTTCTCCTTCTCTTCCTTACCTCCATATTCATTCTGTCTCTAGTTTCCATTGATTCTTTCTCCAAATGTCTCTCAAATCTGCTGTGTCAGCCTTACTACCATCTCCCTGGTTCTAGCCCTGATACTGACCCTCATAATTTTTCACCTGGATTACTGCTTTATAATCAGTCACTGACCATTTATGCTTAGTCACTCAGGCATGTCTGACTCTTTGTGACCCCCTGGACTGTACCCTGCCAAGCTTCTCTGTTCATGGGATTCTCCAAGCAAGAATACTGGAGTGGGTTGCCATTTCCTTCTCCAGAGGATCTTCCTGACCCAGGGATCGAACCCAGATCTCTGGCTTTACAGGTGGATTCTTTACTGCCTGGGCCACTAGAGAAGCCCTAGTGCATTATTCCCATGTCTATCCAGCAGATAGAGTGATCTTTTCAAAATTTCAGTTTTAATACGTTATGGCCTAATTGACAATACTGAATGTCCTTCTATTGCCAACAAGGCAGAGAACAAATTCCTCACTGTGGTTTCTGGGCTCCTCATGACCTGGCCCCTGCCTACCTGTCAAACATCACCTCTCACCACTCTCCTCACAATCAAGCTATATCCAAATGTGCAGATGTCTTTAATGCCACCATAATTTCAACCTCTTTATCTTTGTGCAAGCTGTTTCTGTGACTTACCACATACCCCTTTCTCCTTCTCTTGTAAAAGAAGGTCTTCTCTGACTTTGATTTAGGTTAAGTTTCCCTTCTGTTTGTTTCCCGCACCCATCTCGTTTAATGACCATTGTTCCACACCTGTCTTCCACTAGAATATAAGGGCTAGGAGGAGGGGCTGGGTCTGTTTTCCTGATTCCAATACCCTTAGCACTAAGCACAATAAATATTTGTTAGAACACTAGTCAGAATAAATATTTGTTAACTAAATATATAGTATGATTCAAACTGAAAACTCACTATTGAAAAGAATCGTGAGTGAATGTAATTATTAGAAAACATAATCTATTTTTTCCCAAAGGTATAAATGGTCACATTTGACCTCTGGTAATATCTGTAACATTCCAGAGTTTAAATCCTAAGTGTAAAATCTGTAGTCATATTTGCACTTCATCAGACCTACAGTCCAGGCTGGTGTTAGCTGCCCAGTTTGACATCTGGGCTGACTCATTTTAGTCTGGCTGTTTGAGGTTAGCTTCCGGAGCTGTTGTACTTGTGTTGTCAGTCATTTGCCTCTTAGGTCAGAATTTCACTGACTGGAAGGAAGAAAACAATAGCCTTCAGAAGACTAATTTTTCCATCTTTTAGCAGAAAACAACTAACTTTCTTCTCCACAAGTATTCTTTCAGATTGTTTAATTTTTTTTTACAAGAAAATAAAACAGTGAATGGGACTTGAGGTTATATCCCTAAATTTTATACTTATTCTCAGTTGATAAAAATTTTAATATATGATCTTTGAAAAGAAAAACTGAGTTTTTCACAAATGCTAAAAACTAGGATCGAGCATCTAAACCTCCTTTCGTGAATTCAACAATTGTTTACCAGATACTTCAGGTTGTGAGGAGTGCTGTGGTGGAATTATATTTTGATGTAATTTATAATGTGCTTTGATCCTTCTCATTACCCTGTGATCCTTCAGACAACAGCTGGGCCTTCTGCTTGTATGTGTCAGGGAAGGGTTTTTACAGAACAGCACAGTAGAAAAACATCCTGGACTTAAAATTCTAAACCCTGAAAGACTTGTAGCATGACATTTTTAAAAACCATATAATCAGTTGGAACATGTCTTCCACCCCCAGATTAGATAAAGAAACTATGCCAAGAGAAAAGACAGGGAGCAAAGAAGAGAAGAGGGGAGAGGAGAAGAGAAGGGAAAGGGGAGGGGAAGGGAGAGAGCAGAGCAGGAAGGAGGAGAGCTTGAAAGAAGAAGAGGGGAAGGGAGAGCCAGAGGGAAGCAAAAGGATGAGATGCAGGGGTACAGGGCCCACTTCCAGACCTCCCTGGGCTCTATCTCCTGATAGGTTGGGAATATAAGAGTACATGAGAACTCATTCTATCTTTCCCTCGTATGCTTGTGAAAAGCAACAAGGGATCCGAGTTTCCCTATGCTCATCATTGTACCAGCTAAAACCTAATGAGGAAAATAAAAACAACTCTTGTTTGAAACTGAGGAAATATAATCGTGAAAGAAAACTGACTAATAGGTATTAGACACCTTAGGAGCCTAATGGAATAAGGACAAAATCTAGATATTAGCAGTAGCAGGAAACCAGTACCACGCCTATGCTGGAAAGACAATGGAAAGACATAGTGTTTCTGACAGCCCAAAGTCCAAGGTCATGTGGAAAACTGGAACCACAACAATCCTGACCAAAGGGAGTAGATCACAAAAGAAATGCAGCTGATAATAATAATGCAGGGAAAGGTGGGCAAAACCCCTGGCCTCTCTCTGCTTCCGACCCTCCTGTTGTTCATAGATACTTTACAAGTACCAAACCCAGCTGGAATCTAACTGACATAAGTCAGCCACTCTGTAGGAGAGTAAGAAGGGTGAGGCATGGGTCTGAGAACAAATACACCCAGATGTAAAAGTAGGAAATGTCTGCAGGGGATGTCTCGGACTGTGGACCTAAGAAGGCCTCACAGAGTCCCCACACCTCAGGATGACCCAGAGGGGCCCAGAGCAAGGCACATACGACAAAGGAGCCCCAAAACTTGAGGGGACCTTGGAGCTGGGAAAGGGAATATAGATCTGGGATTTTCCTGGAAGGAAACCAAAGACCAGATGGGCTGTCAAAAGACAGCATTGAGAAGACCGGCTTGATTTCACAGTAATGAGTTGACTACATGTAACTATCCCAACCTCCCCATCGCATTCTACATTTAGACAACACTCCAACACTCCTTAGTTGGTAAAGAAGCTGCCTGCAATGCCAGAGACGTAGGTTTAGTTCCTGGGTTGGGAAGATCCCCTGGAGAAGGAAATGACAAACCACTCCAGTGTTCTTGCCTGGAGAATCCCATGGACAGAGGAGCCTGGCAGGCTACAGTCCATGGGGTCGCAAGATTTAGACACAACTTAGCAACTAAACCAGCACCAACAACAACATTCCAAGTAAGAGGAGAAGAGACCAGCTAGCAGAATGGAGGCCAAATCTAAATTCACTCCTAGGTAAAGAAGAAAAAGAACTGTACCAATAAACAGACACAGTTCTTTATTTAAAAGAGCCTACTGAATGTGTGGGGAAAGATGGACATATAACACAGGTATCAGTAATGTGGTGAGAAAGAGGTCATGGTAAAGGATACACTGAGGTGCAGAGGTACACAGAGAAGTTGCTGTATTTGTCTGTATGGTAGGACTTCTCAGAGAAGGCCTCAGAGACAATGGTATCTGATGAGACTGAGGGATGACTAGGGATTTAGCAAGCAGATGGGGGAGAGATCCTCACCTCTGTTATCTTCTTCTGTCCCTCCTAATGCTCTGATTTCAAGAGAAGCCTGCATATTTATTATCTAACTGCAGTCCATTAAAGTCTTTCAGAAACATGACAAATCTCTGGATTTATCTTCATTTTGAATGGAGCAGTGCTGGAATGGTAGGATGGGTGTGACCTGTGTTTCAGCTCTAATGAGTAGGTACAGCAGCTTGCAGGAAATTAGTTTCTTAAAATATATCCTTTTATAGATTTGAAGAGGCCATTTTAATTCCCCCTCTTGTTTTCATTTTTTAAAAACTTTTATTTTTTATTGAGGAGGCCATTTTTAGATTTCAGTTTTGAACTAGAGACTTGGATCTAAAAGCACAAAGGTAGTCTTTTGGAATGTGTAATCCACAAGGGAAATATATTTAAGCCATCTAAAATATATCTTCACAATGAGCAAATGTCCATAGTTGAAACAAATTTTAGATCTAACAGTCTGATCTGTCAGGACTTTCCTGCAAATATTGTATTTTGCCATTTTTTGAAGTAGAAACAAAACCATTGATTTACAAATAACCTCAACCATCACTATTCCAGAAAAAAATTTCCCAAACTTACCCTTTATAATCCAATAATTTAAGAAACAAATAATTGTTGTTCTCTCCATTGTTTACAAAATAGAAATGATTGTGTTACAGAAAACAATAGAAGTCTTTTTTTTTTTTTTACCTCATTAGAGATGTCTGTTCCAGAGAGATCAACTGATACCAACGAAAAGATGTTTGCAATAAATTCAACTCCTAGGTCAGTCAGATGTTCACAATTTCGTAAATTCAAGTAGTTTAAATTATAGCACCTGAAAGAAAGTAGCATGAAAAATTACCTTAAACTTTTCATCACCCTGTCAAATAGCAATTTCTTTGCATAAAAACCATCTGGGGAAAGCAAATGCTATTGAAACAAGGATTTTATTTTTCTCATCATAATGTTAATGTTAATAGTAAGCTTAAAAGTGGACAATACACAGCTGAGTGAAATATTTTTTCTGTGATTTCATTTCATATTGCAATTTCTGATAAGAAAAAAATATTGCATGCATGCAAAAAAACTCATATATATAAATACCAAGATGAATAACCACTAAAAGGACAAAATTAAATCTCTCCTTTTCCTTACGCATTTACTACAAGAATTGGACTTCACCCTGTAGAGTACACAAGACCTTTGACAAGTAAAGAGGATCAAGAATAAATTCACCCACTAGAATATCCCTTGGGATACACTGGAGTAAAGGTTTCCATAGAGACAATGTCCTTGAAAAAGACAGATAAGTCACCCAGGTATAGCTATTTTTAACTTCTTGAGTGATTCCATCTCAAACTTTCTCCAAGGTGAAATTAGTAATAAACAGAGATAGAAAATATTAATCTATGACTCCAATATCTTACTTGGTTTAACTGAATATTGGACCAGCTTCTAGGCATCCCTGATATTTTCCAAATGGCTTCAAAAGTTCATCTCTGATCTCTCATATCAACAGATATACAGCTACTAATAATATATGTAATATTATTGTGTTATCGTACCGTTCTGATAGTTTTGCAATGGAGGCATCACCCAGGTGGATACAGTTACTTAAGTTTAATTCTCTTATCTTTGTGCTTGCAGGACCATCAAGAAATTGCTTTAGTCCCGTATCGCCAATTCTGTAGGAAAGAATAAGGAAAGCTCTACATGTGCTTTTATGTATAAATATGTACAGTACTATTAAAATAAGAGCTACTACATCCAGTACATTCCAGAATGGCAAGGTAATATCTATATCTGGTATTTTGTCCACATTTGTAAACCAAATTTGGTTATATAGCTTTTACTTTAATAGAAAATATATAAATGATAGTAATAGATGTATTAATAAAAATGCTATTCCTGTTCATTTGTTCATTTAATTAGGTGGCATGACTATTAATAAAACAGATGGCCTGCAAAGTTTCTTCCCTGAAGTTAAAATCTGATCATGTTAAATAGTGCCTGTTGCAATCTCCTGCAAAAGAAAAAGACCAAAACTTAGGATAGGGAGAACCAATACTTACAATCAAACTACTATCAAAATCTTGGAGGAATTTCCACTAAGCACAAATCAGTTTAGCTGGACTAGAAAAAAACCCAGCAAGTTACGTATAGATCCTTTCTGAAGCAGACAAAACCTGATGCTGTAGGAAGACCTTGACCTCAGTCTTCCCACACTGTCCTTAATCAGAGACACCTGTGTGTCAGTACCACCCCCCCCCCATAAGTCCTGCTTTATAACGATTCTCTAAATTATAGTCAACAAGAAACACACTTTTAATAAAATGACAACAAGAAGAAAATTGTGAAGTAGCATTGCTGCAGCTGCAGCTGCTAAGTCGCTTCAGTCGTGTCCGACTCTGTGCGACCCCATAGACGGCAGCCCACCAGGCTCCCCCGTCCCTGGGATCCTCCAGGCAAGAACACTGGAGTGGGTTGCCATTTCCTTCTCCAATGCAGGAAAGTGAAAAGTGAAAGTGAAGTTGCTCAGTCGTGCCCAAGTCTTAGTCACCCCATGGACTACAGCCTACTAGGCTCTCCATCCATGGGATTTTCCAGGCAAGAATATTGGAGTGGGTTGCCATCGCCTTCGAAGCAAATTAAATAAAATTAACACAGGGAAGGCAATTCAGTTAAAATTCTATGCTAGTAAAAATATTAAACAAGACTAACAGGGTAGTTTTATATTGATTAGGATTAACCCTCAATGAAGAGAATATGGATGGATGTGAAATTTGGAGATCATATTCTTCCCTGCCATGAAATTATGTACAATGAAATGGTGTAATAATGTGGCAATTTAAAATATGTGTGTGATCTAGCAACTTATGAATATATGTTATGTGTTAAAAAAAATCTTACTATCCATTGAAATTAACACAACATTGTAAATCAACTATACTTCAATAAAATAAATTTTTTAAAAATCAGGTTGGTCTTGGATTTCTTCTCTGCAAGAGAAATACCAAACATATAAATATAACAGTATAAACAGTATTAATAAAATATCAATTATAAATATATTTTCTGTTACAGAGGAAAAATCCAAGGCCAGTCTGATTTTTTTTTCTGGTAATTTGATTTTTTTTTTTTTTTAACATTTTAAATCAATTCATTTGCTTCGGAACATTTATAGTCAATTCCGGGCTTCCTGGGTAGCTCAGCTGGTAAAGAATCCTCCTGCAATGCAGGAGACCCTGGTTTGATTCCTGGGGCAGGAAGATCCCCTGGAGGAGGGCTTGGCAATCCACTCCAGTATTCTTGCCTGGAGAATCCCCATGGACAGAGGAGCCAGGCAGGCTACAGTCCATAGGGTCGCAAAGAGTCGGACACGACTGAGTGACTAAGCACACACACACAGGCAAAATCATGTTTATGGTCATTTGGTAAATGGTCATATGGTCAATTGGTAAATGGTCATATGGTAAATCAAATCTTAACTCTAAATTTTGGTTGCCTTTGAATATGGATTACAAATTTCTGAATATTAAGTATATTCATAAGCTTAATCATAAAAAAAGTCATCCTACAATCTTTTAAAAAATTACCTTTTAACCAAATAATTCTTAAAAATACTACTATGAAGACAAAAATCCAAGTCATGACTTTTTATGCAACATATAGTGTTAGTCGCTCGGTCATGTCTGACTTTGCAAAACATGGGCTGAAGCCTGCCAGGCTCCTCTGTCCATGGAATTCTCCAGGCAAGAATACTGGAGTGGGTAGCCATTCCCTTCTTTAGGGGATCTTCTGGACCCATGGATCGAACCCAGGTCTCCTGCATTACAGGCAGATTCTTAACCATCTAAACTAGCAGGGAAGCCCCTTTATGCAAACATAATATAGCATAAATACAAACTGAAAGAAAAATAATTAGGAATTCAAAAAGAACATAATTATGGTACAATTTTGTATTAGACTTGGCTTTTGACAAACAAAAATAGGTCATAAAAATTAATGTAATTTAAATTCCATGGACTATTAAAGTATATTCAACATGATAAACAACTTAACCATCAACTTTCCCATCAGCCTTACCCCTAAATAAAGACTCCAAAAGACAGAGGTCACATTTTTCTACCATGATGTTATAAAACTAAACGTTAGTTACAAAATTATAATTAAACTACTTAGATATCTGAATACATTTTTAGTAAATAATTCTTGGACAAAGAAAGAGAAACTCAAGTAAATATTATAAAACTATATATCTTTCCAAAATTTATGTATTTAACATAATTTCAATTATTATCCCAATAGGATTTTTTTCTGAAATGTGACAAAAGTATTCCAACATTCATTTGGAAGAATAAACTGGCAAAAATATCTAATAATTTAAAAGAAAACAACTCATGAAGAGAGTTTCAGTCTGTTAGATATTAGAATATATTTTGTTGTTGTTCAGTCGCCCAGTCCTGTCTGACGCTTTGCAATCCCATGGACTGCAGCATGCCAGACTTCCCCATCCCTCACCATCTCTCAGAGTGCCCAAGTTCATGTTCATTGGATCGGTGATGCCATCCAGCCATCTCATCCTCTGATGCCCTCTTCTCTTTCTGCCCTCAGCCTTTCCCAGCATCAGGGACTTTTCCAATGAGTCATCTGTTCACATCAGATGACCACAATACTGGAGCTTCAGCTTCAGCGTCAGTCCTTCCAGTGAATATTCAGGGTTGTTCTCCCTTAAGATTGACTGGTTTGCTCTCCTTGCTGTTCGAGGGACTTTCAGGAGTCTTCCCAGCACCACAGTTCAAAGGCATCAATTCTTTGGCATTCTGCCTTCTTTACAGTCCAGTTCTCTCAACCATATGTGACCACTGGGAAGACCATAGCCTTGATGACATGGACCTTTGTCAGCACAGTAATGTCTCTGCTTTTCAACACACTGTCTAGGTTTGTCATCGCTTTCCTGGCAAGAAGCAATCATCTTCTGATTTCATGGACTTCCCTGGTAGCTCAGATGGTAAAGAATTTATTAAGGTATAATGATAATAGATAACACTTACTGAGTGTTTATTAAGTGTCAGACACTATTCTAAACATATTATATGAATTGATTTATTTTATCCTCACAACAATCCTGAGTATATACTCTTTATTTTCCCCATTTTTACAGATAAAATACTGTGCAAGATTAGATAGAAGACAGATGAATGATTGAAAGAGAAAAAATAGCCTGAAAACACACATTTATACACACACACACACACACACACTGACGTGCATCTGTGTTTATATGTATGTATATATAAATTTATATGATAATCCAGGAAGCATAAATATCAATAGAAAGGATTATTTCACATAATGGCCAAGTTGATGAGTTAATGTAGTTGGTTGTAAACCTGGCTGTGCATCAAAAGCACCCATGTTGCTTTTTTAAAAAATAAGTAAGTTGGTGTTCCATCGTTAGATATTCAGATTCAGTAGCTCTGGGATAGAGCTTGGGCATGTGTAGTTTTATTCAGCTCTTCAGGTGATTCTGATGCTCTGGAATTTTCATTTTAAATCATAAATATTTTTAAAATGTAGCTTTCTATTACTGATTCCTAATATAATTGCACTGTAGTAAGAGAATATAGTTTCTTGATATCAGTACTATAAAAGTTGTGAGGACTTGCTTTAAAACTTTATACACAGTCCATTTTTTGAAGGATTGATATGTGGTTGAGAAAAATATATGCTTTGATTCTCAAATTTCCCATTTTAAGTGTATCTTCTGTAGATGAATTTTTAAAAATCTAATCTAAAACTCTAATATTAAACCTCCCCTATCTTGTTATACTCTATTACATTTGTCTTTTTATTTTTTCACTCTGCTATCATATCTTCAGTTATCTTCCAACTTTGTATTTCTCTCTTCACTGAGTTCTAGTCTGCTGATTAGCAATCCATTTTATTTCAATAACTATCATATTTTTTTATTTCTAAAAGTTAGTTTTTCAAGTTGTTGTTGTACAGTCATTAAGTCATGTCTGACTCTTTGTGACCCCATGGACTGCAGCACACCAACCTTCCCTGTCCTTTACTATTTCCTGGAGTTTGCTCAAACTCTTATCCATTGAATCAGAGATGCCATCCAACCATCTCTTCTTCTGTCGTCACCTTCTCCTCCTGTCTTCAATCTTTCCCAGCATCAGGGTCTTTTCTAAAGAGTTGGCTCTTTGTATCAAGTAGCCAAAGTATTAGAGCTTCAGCTTCAGCATTAGTCCTTCCAGTGAATATTCAGGGTTTATTTCCTTTAGGATCGACTGGTTTGATCTCCTTGCTGTCCAAGGAACTCTTGAGAATCTTCTATAGTACCACAGTTTGAAAGTATCAATTCTTTGGCACTCAGCCTTCTTTATGATCAAACTCTCACATCCATACCTTACTACTGGAAAAACCATAGCTTTGATTATATGGACCTTTGTAGGCAAAGTGATGTCTCTGCTTTTCAATATGTTCTGTAGGTTTATCATAGGTTTGTCACATTTTCTTCCAAGGAGCCAATGTCTTTTACTTCCATGGCTAGTCTAGTTATTTTTATCATATTTTGTTGCCTGCTCATATTTCTGGTTCCATTATCTATTTATTCAAACATTTTGTACATAGTTACTTAATATTCTATGACTGATTATTCTAATATCTGAATTACTCAGCTCAAATTTATACTGCATATCTTTGTACACTTGATGACTCATATCTTCATACATTTGATGGTCTTTAATTGTGAGCATCTATTTATTTGATCTTAACCTATGGGAATCCTGGATGCTTAAAGAGAAGATGCTTTCCTTCAAAAAAGCTTGCAGATAACTTCTTCCAGGGGCTTGGGTACTATCTACTTGAGACTGTTTTGTCCCTTTTGAAGGGTCCAAACACTGCAGAAGTCTCATCCTGCTTCCCTATCTTGAGTCTTACTAAAATTGATTCTCTCAATGCCAGTGTTGAACATTTATGCTAATAGCAGCTCCACCTTTTATGTTTGCTTGCCCTCCACTCTCCATCTCAGAGAGTCTGCTCATTGAGAGGATGGTGATGAATCATGAACTGCATATTTCTCTTACTCTTTGTAGGCTCAGCAATGTATTGAAAGTATGTTTCATCAAGAATCTAAATTGTTTGTATTAATAGCAAGGAGTCCTTTGAAGTGTTTTGTCAACTATACTGCTAGAAGCATAAAAACCTCCATTTATTTTTAAAATTAACTAACCTACAGAAGCCTGAGTGAAATATATAAATGCAATTCAATTTTATTTCATGTTAATACAAATAGGATTAACTGTTATGTTCTTAGTTGCTCAATTGTGTCCGACTCTTTGCGACCCCGTGGACTGCAGCCCACCAGCCTCCTCTGTCCATGGGGATTCTCCAGGCAAGAATATTGGAATGGGTTGCCATGCCCTCCTCCAGGGGAATCTTCCCAACCCAAGGATAGAACCCAGGTCTCCCGTACTTCAGGTGGATTCTTTACCAGCTGAGCCACCAGGGAAGTCCATTAGCTGTTGTATAATAGCTTCCATATTGTGCTTCCATCATGATGCCAGCTTGTTCATGAGCTTGCAACTACAAGATATCAGCTGGGGCTTTAGTCATCTGCAGGATTTACTGAGTGTGGAGGATCTGCTTCTAAATTCACTTACATGTCTTTTGGTAGGAGGCCTCAATTCCTTATTGGCTATTAACTAGAGGCTTCCTTTCCTAATCCAGGTTTCCCCGTTTCAAATCCTGTCTTTGCCTTCCCTCCCAACCCTCGATGCCTCCCTATTTTAATAATAGGGACCATGGATTAAGACTTTGTTTAGCTTAGTTTATTACTCTAACTTGTCTTATGTTATACAAACTATTAACCAATTTCTTTGTAATCACATGCTGTTTTGTTAGCTTCTGGCCCCATAATAGTTTAAGAAATTTACATAGGAAAGAGGCTGAGATATCAATTGGGGAAGACATTTTATCAAGAATTTGATCCTTGCCCACCTGAGAATGCCAGGTTAGAAGCCTATTTGTAACTCAGGTGAAAAAAACGGTTTCAGTAAGAACTTGCCATCTGTGAGCAGATCCACACAGAGGAAAAATCTAACTAGTACCCAAGAGTAAACACTTCAGTAAGATTGGTTCTTCATAGGCAAGTCAGAAAGTCCATTTGGGAAAAAGATCTATTAACTGAACTAGCTGTGAGAACCTTCACTACGATAAGTAGCCCACAAATGTTCTAGTGAATTCATTTAATCTTACAAGAGCCTGTGACTCCACATATCCTGAGCATTCCCTGATCATCTCCCCGTGCCCACATGTAACTAGTCTGGGTTGGGTGCCCCTCCTTTGTTTTACCACAGAACTCCGCACTTACCTCTACTTAGATCCCTGACTTTCATGTTTACTATACTAACCAGTGAGCATCTTGAGGAAGCTTGGAACATTCTAGATAATCAATGTTTCTTGACTGAATGACTGTTTACCTTACACAGTTTGCCAGATTCAACACAGTGAGTTGCTTCAAAGGTGAGAGTGATTTGAGGCTACCATCTGTTATTCCCTTGCAGTCTACCATGTAAATGTGACTGATGTTTGGATAACTCTTGTCTATAAGTTTGAAGCATGCATCAGTAATCCTTTTATTTCCTGTTTAAAAAAAAGAAAAAGTTAAGGATTGTATTTGAATCACCACAAGATTAAAAGTAAAAATTAATGCTAAACTACTTTTTAATATCTCACACCTTCAAATCGGATCTTTTTGATGTCACAACCAGAAAGAGCTTTGAAAGTACTATCGGAAATATGTGGTGCACCAATGAAAACTACTGATGAAATACGATGGCATTTTTCAACTAAAGCCTTTAGAAGGAAAAAAATAAAAGATTAATCAGATTATATAGAACACATTTGTCAAAGTCATGAGATTATTTTTTCTCTCAGTCTTTTCAAAAATGGACACATTAACTATTAAGTTGTCCTATTGTCAAAGAAAATGGGAACTTTTACTTTTTCCAATATACTTGACTACACTTACATTTGAGTAATGCGTAGGAATCAACTAAATGATATCACAAAAGATAGGAATGCATGAGACAATGGAATGCTGAAAGAAATCGGAACCTTTAGAAGCTTAACATGTAGAACCAGACTTAAGGTTTATGCTTAAGCTTACATATGATTTTGTAAGATTTGATTGCAATATCATTGAAATAAAAATATCCTAAATGTGAAATGAAGTTTCTTAGGGTATTTAAAGATTCAAATGTGTGTATAAATTTCATAATTATATAAACATCAACTGCAATGAAAAGCCCATTCATATTTTTCAATAATTCAAGCCACTAGAAAATATGCCTACCAAATGGGATTGAGAAGAAAATGTAGTTTCCAAATACCTACTTTTACACAGTTGTCCGTCAGAGTTGGCATGTCATTGATAGTCAGATGCATTATCCCACTGCAGCTGTTTGCAATGTTCCTGAAGCCTTGGACTGAAATCTGAATTGTACAAAGTTGGTGAAAATGATGGGAGAACCCATTAGCATTACCTCTAATAAAATCCAAAGATAGTAATAACCAAAGATGTGTTATGATTGGTTTACTGTGTTTTAAAATTGAAACCATAACATGTTGCAGACATAAAAAGGAAACACATATTCTAATCTTGATTTCTTTATTTTATTTTTTATATGTATGTTTTGTGAAATGATCACCAGGGTAAGCCTATTTAACTTGTTATTCTATTTTGTATTGAAGTAAAATTCATATAAAATTAGTCCCTTAAAGTCTCTTAACTAAGGAGAAATATCAATAACCTCAGATACACAGATGACACCACCCTTATGGCAGGAAGTGAGGAAGAACTAAAGAGCCTCTTGATGAAAGTGAAAGAGGAGAGTGAAAAAGTTGGCTTAAAGCTCAACGTTCAGAAAACTAAGATCATGGCATCTGGTCCCATCACTTCATGGGAAATAGATGGGGAGACAGTGGAAACAGTGGCTGACTTTATTTTTCTGGGCTCCAAAATCACTGAAGATGGTGATTGCAGCCATGAAATTAAAAGACACTTACTCCTTGGAAGGAAAGTTATGACCAACCTAGACAGCATATTAAAAAGCAGAGACATCACTTTGTCAACAAAGGTCAGTCTAGTCAAGGCTATGGTTTTTCCTGTGGTCATGTATAGATGTGAGAGTTGGACTATAAAGAAAGCTGAACACTGAAGAATTGATGCTTTTGAACTGTGGTGTTGGAGAAGACTCTTGAGAGTCCTTTGGACTGCAGGGAGATCCAACCAGTCCATCCTAAAGGAGATCAGTCCTGGGTGTTCATTGGAGGGACTGATTTTGAAGCTGAAACTCCAATACTTTGGCCACCTGATGCAAAGAGCTGACTCATTTGAAAAGACCCTGATGCTGGGAAAGATTGAGGGTGGGAGGAGAAGGGGACGACAGAGGATGAGATGGTTGGATGGCATCACTCACTCAATGGACATGGGTTTGGGTGGACCCCGGGAGCTGGTGATGGACAGGGATGCCTGGCGTGCTGTGGTTCATGGGGTCGCAAAGAGTCAGAGACGACTGAGCAACTGAACTGAACTGAAGTAATCATAGTTTTGAATAGTCACAACTTCTATGTAGTTTCAAAACATATTTATCACCCTAAAAAAAATCCTTTTACGTATTAAGAAGTTGCTCCCCATACACACCTTCCCTAGCCCCTGGCAATCACTAATCTGTTTTCTGTCTCTATGGATTTACCTACTGTAAATATTTCTTACAAGTGGAATTATGCAGTATGTGGTCATTTTGTGTCCAGTTTCTTTCACTTGCCCTGATGTTTTTGAAGTTCAAAATATATGTGTCAGTACCTTATTCCTTTTTATGGCTGAATAATATTCTATTTTATGGAGATACCACATTTTGTTTATCCACTTATCTGTTTTAGATCTTTTGGATATTTTGAATAGTGCTACTGTGAACATACATGTACATCTATTTGTTTGAATACCAGTTTTAAATTCCTTTGGGTATACACCTAGGAGTGAGATTGCCAGATCATATGGTAATTCTACTTTTAACTTTTTAAAGAACCACCAAAATACTTTCTACAGTGGCTGTACTATTTTACATTCTCACCAGCAATCTACAAGGGTCTTAATTTCTCCACATCTTTGCCAAAACTTATTTTTTATTTTTTCATATTTTCCTTTTTCAAAAAATTTCCTGAGTTTGAAGTAGTACCTCATTGTAATTTTGATTTGCATCCCCCTAATGACATATGCATTGCAGGCAGATTTTTTACCAGATTTTTTTACCAGGTGAATACTGGAGTGAGTAGCTTATCCCTTTTCCAGCAGATCTTCCCGACCCAGGAATTGAACTGGGGTCTCCTACATTGCAGGCAGATTCTTTACCAGCTGAGCTACCACGGAAGCCCAATGACTAATGAAATTGAAATTTTTTCATGTGCTTATTAGTCATTTGAATGTCTTCTTTAGGGAAATGTCTATTCAAGTCCTTTGACTATTTTTTAATTGGTCATTTGTCATTTGTTGAGTTATAAGAGTTCCTGTATATTCTGCTTTCTAGACCCCTAGATATATGACTTGGAAATATCTTGTTCATTCTTTAGGTTGTCTTTTCACTTTTTAATAATGTCCTTTGATACACAAGTTTTTTATTTTGATGAAGTCCATTTTCTCAGCTTTTTCTTTTGTTGCTTATGCTTTTGATGTCATATCTAATAATCCATTGCTAAATCTAAGGTCATGTAGATTTATTCTCAGTGTTTTCTTCTAAGTGTTGTCATTTTAGTTCATATTTAGGTCATTGGTCCATTTTCAGTTAATTTTTGTATGGAGTATGAGGTAGGGAACCTACTTCATTTTTTCATGGATAATCCAGTTGTCCAGCACCAGCTGTTGAAGAGAATACTCTTTCCCCAACTGCATGGTCTTGGCACCTGTGTTGGAAATCAGTTGGCCATAACAGTATAGATTAATGGACTCTCAATTCTACATGTCTGTCCTGTGGCAGTACCACACCGTTTTGATTACTATAGCTTTGTATGTTGATTTCTTTCAGCTATCATTATCTACATTAATAGAAGCAACAGTGGTAGAGAGTGTTCAAAAATAGTTACTGGTCAAAAGACCAAATATATTTCCCTATGAATTATCTTAAAATAACATTGTTATTTAGACTTCATTTCCTAACAAATGGTCATGGATGGGCCATAAGATGATGCTCTGATTCAGTAATGGGACAGTAAGACTCTTTCCAAAAACAAATATCAGGGGGAACTCTCGTACCAAGTCATCTTCACAATATGACAGGGAGATAGAGGAATAGCAGCCATATATATTATGATCTCAATGTTGTTTTAAAAAATATATGTGTCACAGACAAATAGACAAAAAACTAGAAACATTTCAAAATATTGTTTGTCTTTGGATGCTGAGCTCATGAATGACTTTTATTTTCTTTTATGTTTTAAAAATCTTATTTAATGAGCATATAATTCTTCTGTAATCAGAAAAAAATTGAATAAAAGGAAAGAAGAAGGAAATTCAATCCTCTTCCTCACACAGTAGGCTTGCAGTCACATACTTAAAGAAATCTAATGTATGCTGAAAGTGAGTATCTACTGAAGACTTCTGCTCCAGGACATGGTCCTTTTAACTCGTTAAAAAGCCAAGCCTCTAGGTGATATTTGGCCTAAAAGTGTCCTGTTAGATGATTTCAAAGACTTCCTGGTAAAGCTCAGGAAAACATTTGTTGAATTCCTCTTACTCCTACTCCTCAATCATGGACTGGAAGAAAAGTTTCTGATCATAGGATCCAAAATGTTCCTTGAGAGGCTGTGGTGAGCTCTAGGAGCCTAGTAGGGCTCATAATAGCTATCATTTAAGTAACACTTATTGTTTACCAGGCACTTTTTAAGGCAGTTTTCATATTGTTATTCAGTTACTCAAACATGTCCAACTCTGCAATTCCATGCACTTCAGCATGCCAGGCTTCCCAGTCCTTCACTGTCTCCCAGAATTTCCTCAGATTCCTGTCCACTGAGTCAGTGATGCTATCCAACATCTTATCCTCTGCTGCCCTTTTCTCCATTTATGATCAATCTTTCCCAGCATCAGGGTCTTTTCCAATGAGTTGGCTCTTCACATCAGGTGGCCAAAATATTAGAGCTTTAGCTCCAATATATTTTCACATAACTGGTCTGTGTCATCCTCACAAGCACCCATTATGATGTGGGTCCTAATGCTAGGTTCCCCAGAAAAACAGATCCAATAGAAGACAAGTAGATAGATAGATAGACAGACAGACAAATAGATGGAAAGGGAGGAAGGAAGAAAAAAAATGCATACATAGATAGATAGATAAAGTTCTTATAAGGAACTGGCTCAAACAACAATAGGGGCTAAAAAGTCCCAAGATCTGCAGTTGGTAAGCTGAAGAACCAGGAGAGCTGAAGGTATTGTCTGAAGACAGGCAAAGACTGATGTCCTAGCTTGAAGACAGGCATAGAGAGTGTATTTTCCCTCTCAGCCTTTTTGTTCTATTCAGACACTCAACAGGTTAGATGAGACCCACCTACGTTGAGGAAGGGAATCTGCTTTAGTCAGTCTACCATCTAAATATTGATCTCATACAGAAACAGCCTCATGGACAAACCTAGAATAATATTTATCCAAAAAACTTAGCACCCACGGCCCATTCAAGTAGACACACTAAAATTAACATCACAGCTTCCTTGAATATTTGAACATTGACTTTTCCTAGACTCATGGTTAATGCTCTTTTTGCTCTTGGCTGCTTTCCTGGCTGTTCATCTAAGCTTGCCTGGCCACACTTTTATCCAGATCAGCATCTTTGAGACCATCCACCCCATCTGGCACCACCAACTGTTTGACTCATACACAACTAAAAAGAAAGCCCTAAGACCTTATTTTTGCCCCATATTTTCAAGTTAAAACACAAAGTCTCAAGTCTTAAAATTTTAATTCTAAATATTTAATTAAGGAACTTAGGCAATCATAAAGGAAATCAGTCCTGAATATTCATTGGAAGGACTGATGCTGAAGCTCCAATACTTTGGCCACCTGATGCGAAGAACTGACTCACTGGAAAAGACCCTGATGCTGGGAAAGATTGAAGGCAGGAGGAGAAGGGGATGACAGAGGATGTGATGGTTGGATGGCACCACTGACTCGATGGACAGGAGTTTGAGCAAGCTCCAGGAGTTGGTGATGGACAGGGAACCCTGGTGTGCTGCAGTCCATGGGGTCACAAAGAGTCGAACACGACTGAGCGACTGAACTGAACTGAGTGTCCTAAAGTTAAAGTTTGAAATTGGTAGGGGAAACATTCCATTTTTAAAAATATTTTAGTGAAGTATAGAGTTGATTAACAATGTTGGGTCAATTTCTGCTGTACAGCAAAGTGATTGAGATATATATATTCTTTTCTGTTCTTTTCCATTATGATTTATTACAGTATATTGAATATAGCTCCTTGTGCTCTACAGCAGGACCATGTTGCTTATCCATCCTATGGATACTAGTTTGCATCTCCTAATCCCAAACTCCCAGTCAAAAATTCCATTTTTAATGCTTGTGTATGAGTATTATTTAACTTGTATAGCCTGAATTTTATTATTTAGACTGTATAACTTAATTTTTATTATTTAACTTGTGTAACTTTGTGACCAATCATGTTTTTCAGCACTGTGAAAGTTCTCACAGAGTATGTGTGATTATACTATGTTGTGAAAGGTCTCATAACTGACTGCTCACACTTAAAAGATATACTACAAAATGTCTGGAGGCAGGAACAGTAAAAGAAGAGAGGCTGTTCTAAGGAGCTGAGACATCTATAGACTGAGGTAGCCCTAAGAGATGAGGAAATGAAGACTCAGATCTCTTGATCGATTTTCTCCAGATTACAGATTGGTAAGTAGAGCAAGAACACAGATTTGCAAATTCTTAATCCAGTACTCCTTCTGATTAACATTCTTCAACAATAACATCCAGTTCAACTGTTCCATCCCAGCTTCCAGAGCTCTTCAAACTTCGTCATTCCAGCCAGAAAGGCATCCAACTTCTCCAGTACTCAGTGGACCTGTCTGCTCTTTGTCTGACTTTGTAACCTTTCTCCACCCCTTTCTCTTTTCATCTAGTCAAGCCTTAGCTATTCCTCAAGTCCCAGAGACTCCAGCCCTATCCTGCTACCTTTCGTCTCTCGCCCTTACAGGTTTATAACTATTTTAGCATATAACATTCCTATAATCTGTGCATGTTTTATTTCCCCCAAGGAGATGATTTTATACTCTTTTTCTTTTAAACTTCTTACTGTGTTGAATAACTATTAGGGGATAGATGAATTAAATTTAGGAGTAAGACAAAGTCTGGGAAAGAGTACAGATTTTGGCTACAGACAAGATTGAAAATGATTCAAAGTTGAAGGTAAAGCACAAGCAGAGGCAAAGCAGTAGGAGTACTTGGCTTAGATGAAGTGGCAAGATCACCCTTGGGATGAATAAGAAAAGCTTAGTAGGTAAAGAGGGAGGAAAAACTAATGGAAGACCCATAAGACAAAAATTAGGTATTTCATATTGTACTGCCATGGATTCTTGAATAAATTTTCCATAAATACTCACAGGGAAAAGTCCAGGGGAGATAAATTAACATTATAAATCTGGAGAACAGAGGACAGGGAAAGAATGCTGGGCTTGGAGCCAGCAGAGAGCTGGGTTTGAGTCTATCTCTTTCTCACTTATAACAAAAGGCAGTTCAACCTGTCTGATGCTTAGTTGTCTCATCTATAAAATGGGTATAATAATACTTATTTTAGGAGATTCTTGAGAAAACAGAGTCATGTATATGAAAGTGGTTCATTAGCATGATACCTGGTATGTGTTTTGAGTACCAGTTTTCCTGTTACTGTTCTTCTGGGCATATTGTGAGCTCACTGAAAAATAAAGATTCAAGAACTAGAGGTAAAGACCTTGAGAGATCATTCTAGTGTATCCCTCACACCATAAGTATGACGAAACAGTATTTAGAGAAGTTGGGTGATTTGAGAATAGATTCCTTATCTGTTCCTCATGGTGTGTCCCCAGTGCTGGACACGGTGCCACACACAGAGTGGGTGCTCTGTAAGTGCTGGATGAATGAACAGATGTTCTTGAGTCACACAGTCAACAGCAGAGCCAAGGCTAGAGACCATTTCTCCCCATAGTGAATAACTCCAGATCCAGGGATGGGAGCAGTTGTTTTTCACAACACTTCTAAATTTCTCCCCTTATCTCAGCCCTAGCGTATTGCCCTGCTTCCCCAGTGGCTAAGCAACCAAGTGGCTAAGAACTAAATAATAACAACAAGTCTATTACCCTCACACTCGTATCTCCAATAATGGCTTCCCCAAAACAAGTAAAAAACTTTTTCTCTCTTGCTGTCTTGGAAACATGTTCATGACAAGATTTCCTGAACAAGGGGGAAAAAGTGATAGCAGAAATCAGCCAGAGCTGAGTGGTTCCTTGTAATGCAGCCAAAAGCTGGGTGCTATCAACCAATAAGATTGTATCCAGGAAAGGAAGGGGGAGGGGCAGGGAGACCTCTGAGAAAAGCTTTTCAGTTTTGTCCTGGCATGAAATGCTTAGTTCTGTACATAGTTTATTTTAGAATATCCAAAAAGATGCTTGGCTAATATTTTATGACTCAAATATTCCTGCCAGAATCTTTTAGGCCAACCAACGATTAGTTGTCCTTTCTCTTCACTGAAGTGATGAGGATACAAGCCTAAAATTAAAGATTCCTCTCTAAGAGAAAAAACAAATTATTTCACTGTGGTAAAATACTGGGTTTTGCCACATCTGATATCTGTGCATTTTCTGTATAGGATTCTTATAAAATTTGGGGTCGGATCTCTTTTTGTTTACTTTTGAGGTAATTTTGGCTTCAGTTTGGACAACAACTGGAGCCCTGCCACGCTGCTGTTTTCTGGTTAAGCTCCCATTGGTTGGGAACTTGGGGAAGTTGGCCACACCAGTGGTGTTCCAGTCTCAAGTCCCAGCAGACAGCTACTGCTGCTAATGGGGGCAGAGAAGCCTTGGTGCTCACAGGGAAATTCTCTCCATCTGCCTCTGGCTGGGCCTCAGCACAACAGGACAGAGTGGTCTGTGAAGGAAATGAGCTCTCAGTGAGCCACACGAAAAGAAGACCAAAGTGCTGAGCAGCACAACCTAGCTCAGATCCCGGGAGGGTCACATCTTACCGAGCTCCCATTTTCCAGCCCTTTTTTGCAACATTGTCTCTGAATCAGTTAGCTCAACAATACAGAAAAAGAGATATATGTAGGGTGAGACCCTCGATGACAGAAATACCCATCTTAGGTCGACATAGCCCATGTTGTGTTCCTGTACCATTTTCAGCTGTTCCTCTCATTCTAACCAGCACTATAACCAATGGCTAATGAGTAATGTGATGACTTCAGTCATATCCATATATCCTTTATAACCTCTTGATAACCTCAAAGAAGCCTGGCTTAGCAAGCGGAATGAACTGTTGAAAAGAAGGATTTCTCCCAAAACATTATGGAACATTCTGTTTTATTGCATTCAAATGTGCCACAGGCTTCAATAGCAACACTTCTCAGGATCTGTGTTAAGAGGGCTTGATAGGCTTTCAAATATTATGTCCTCTGTGGTGATAGGAGAAGAGGCCTAATTATTATACCTACCACTCTCTCTCTCTTTGCATGTGCCTGTACTTTCGAGTCTATATGTTCTTCATGACCACTTGCGCCTCTACGTTCACTAATGCACTTCTCCCAGGTAGCTCTGGAAGAGGCTTCGGGTAGAGCTGTCTCTTTCTCTTACATCTCAGAGCACCAACAACCAGAGCCCTCACTTTGCAGTGTGCACCTTCTGCCTTGTACAATAATTCCAGGTGCACATGTGTAATATCCCTGCCCGTCTTACCCATCAGGCCCTTTACAACACCGTGCTGGGAGCAAAGTATGATGCAACAACCTATTGGCCAAATAGTTGTTAAGTAAATTGTGTGTAGAATGTAAATTAGAATTAGTAGTTCTAATGTGGAGGCGGGGTGGAGCATGGTCAATATCGTCCTTTGTTAAAGATTGCCATATTTATCTAAAAACATTGAACAGCCAAACATGAAAAAAAAAGAAAAAAAAAAAAAAAAACCTTTCATTTTTCAGTGTGAATAAGGAAAATAAAACTAAAGCACAAGATTAGTGAAGCCTGCAGATACCAGGAAGGCAAGCATGGGTGCCAACTCTGCATGTATGTACTCACTGCACAATGACTGAGAGCTGTGATCTGCAGAAGCAGGCTGCTGCTGCTAAGTCACTTCAGTCATGTCCGGCTCTGTGCGACCCCATAGACGGCAGCGCACTAGGCTCCTCTGTCCCTGGGATTCTCCAGGCAAAAATACTGGAGTGGGTTGCCATTTAAACTCTACCATCCTTGTCTGGAGTAGTATACCACGTTGTTCTCTTCCTCACCCACTGGCCAATTACTTACAGTTTCCGCTGTGCTATAATGGAGGCTTATCTTCTTTTAAATCAAGAGAATCACAGCTACAATACTTTCTTCTTAAAACACAATGATCACAGAGCTCCTTTGTCTAGATATATTGAGTTAGATGGAGGCTTTACAGCTACAGTCCTAACCACCGGCTTCACCCAGATCCAAAGAACTAAAGTAGAGTTTTATGAGCAGTTCATGAAATTCTGTGTATAAGCCATTTGCTATGATAGGGAAGAGAGAAGAAACTGAAATAAGTTTAGTTTTTCAGAAAGCATTACAATTTTTTCAAACCTATTTTCAGGAGGGGGAAATATGATCGGAGTCCCCTGAGACTCATCATTTCGTCATCCAGTTCTTCAAGATCTAAAAATTGTTGCCAGATGTTTTATTTTTTACTACTTAATGTAATAAACATCTTTAAATATTTTGGCTACAGAGATTACATTAATCTATGGATTCTAAACAATAGGCTTTTGTTTTATTTCTTTATTTTTTATTTCAATGCAGCTTGTATTAAGTTGCATTCAAACTAGTAATTATGCCAACCATTTAAATTTATATGAGTCTTACCTATAAGATTCATAAAATTTTTCATAAATTCTTCAATATTTTTTCCCAACATGGGTTGAAGTGTGATTCAGAAAGGACACAAAATATTCCTTTAACAGGAAAACTGAGGCCTAAGAGCTGACCCAGAGACACAGAAATTGCACTGTGACTTTTCTGATTCGTGCCTGCTTTTCCACTACAACCCCTCCTGAGTGATGACACTTAAGACCATATAACACTTTTCTCAAATACAAAATTTAAATGCAGCAATAATTTCTTTATCATATACAGTAAATAGCACTTTATTGTTTTACAAATGATAGTCTAATGGCTCAATAAAGGACAGAAATGGTAGGGACCTAACAGAAGCAGAAGATATTAAGAAGAGGTGGCAAGAATACACAGAAGAACTGTACAAAAAAGATCTTCACGACCCAGATAATTACCGTGGTGTGATCACTCACCTAGAGCCAGACATACTGGAAGGTGAAGTCAAGTGGGCCTTAGGAAGCATCACTACAAACAAAGCTAGTGGAGGTGATGGAGTTCCAGTTGAGCTATTTCAAATCCTAAAAGACAATGCTTTGAAAGTGTTGCACTCAATATGCCAGCAAATTTGGAAAACTCAGCAGTGGCCACAGGACTGGAAAAGGTCCGTTTTCATTCCAATCTCAAAGAAAGGCAATGCCAAAGAATGCTCAAACTACCACACGGTTGCACTCATCTCACATGCTAGTAAAGTGATGCTCAAAATTCTCCAAGCCAGGCTTCAGCAATACGTGAACCATGAACTTCCAGATGCTCAAGCTGGTTTTACAAAAGACAGAGGAACCAGAGATCAAATTGCCAACATCCTCTGGATCATGGAAAAAGCAAGAGAGTTCCAGAAAACCATCTATTTCTGTTTTATTGACTATGCCAAATAAATAAATAATTTCACAATAAACTGGAAAATTCTGAAAGAGATGGTAATACCAGACCACCTGACCTGCCTCTTGAGAAACCTGTATGCAGGTCAGAAAGCAACAGTTAGAACTGGACACAGAACAACAGACTGGTTCCAAATCAGGAAAGGAGTACGTCAAGGCTGTATATTGTCACCCTGCTTATTTAACTTATATGCAAAGTACATCATGAGAAACTGGGCTGGAAGAAGCACAAGCTGGAATAAAGATTGCTGGGAGAAATATCAATAACCTCAGATATGCAAATGATACCATCCTTATGGCAGAAAGTGAAGAACTAAAGGGCCTCTTGATGAAAGTGAAAGAGGAGAGTGAAAAAGTTGGCTTAAAGCTCAACATTCAGAAAACAAAGATCATGGCATCCGGTCCCATCACTTCATGGCAAATAGATGGGGAAACAATGGAAACGGTGTCAGACTTTATTTTTCTGGGCCCCAAAATCACTGCAGATGGTGACTGCAGCCATGAAATTAAACGATGCTTACTCCTTGGAAGGAAAGTTATGACCAACCTAGATAGCATATTAAAAAGCAGAGACATTACTTTGTCAACAAAGGTTCGTCTAGTCAAGGCTATGGTTTTTCCAGTAGTCATGTATGGATGTGAGAGTTGGACTATAAAGAAAGCTGAGCACTGAAGAATTGATGCTTTTGAACTGTGGTGTTGGAGAAGACTCTTGAGAGTCCCTTGGACTGCAGAGAGATCCAACCAGTCCATCCTAAAGGAGATCGGTCCTGGGTGTTCATTGGAAGGACTGATGTTGAAGCTAAAACTCCAATACTTTGGCCACCTGATGCGAAGAGCTGACTCATTTGAAAAGACCCTGATGCTGGGAAAGATTGAGGGTGGGAGGAGAAGGGGATGACAGAGGATAAGATGGTTGGATGGCATCACCAATTCAATGGACATGAGTTTGGGTAAACTCTGGGAGTTGGTGATGGACAAGAAGGCCTGGATTGCTGTGGTTCATGGGTTTGCAAAGGGTTGGACACGACTGAGCGACTGAACTGAACTGAACTGAATTGAATAGTTAAGAACCTGGTCTTCAGAATTCGATGGATCAAGGTTCTAATCTTTGTCCAGACATTTTCAGTGTGACCATAAGCAAATTACTTACCCTATCGTGGCATCATTATAAGTGGAGATAGCTTATATTACCTTGCAAGAGCAGGTTGTTAAAATTTTAGGAACTATGCAAGCCAGTTGTTAAACACAGCCAGCTAAAAAATTAAAACATATAAACTTAAATTAAATAAGCCATATTAACAAATGTAGTGAACACCCAAAGTCATGACTTCATAATTATTTTACTATTATGCTTTACCGTTATCTGTGCTCTTGAAGATATATATGTTTATTATATCTGTATGATGACAGTATTACATAGTGCACATTTCTTCCTGTCTCACTGGTTTAGTGACCTCTGTTAGCTTGAAATAGGCCATGGTGAGAGTATTTACACCATGAAAGTTAGCAACCATTATAATTCAGGGATTTGCCTTTTCCTTCTCAGGTGTTAGATGCTTACCAACACACTACTGCTCAGTTTCCACACCTCAAAAATGGGAATAATGATACACACCTCATATAGTTATTTATAAATATTAAATGAGATAAGAAACGCAGAGCACATACCTCAACATCTAGTTCGTAGTCAATACCTAGCAAATGGTACCAATTTTTATTGTTGTTGTTTAGTCGCTAAGTCATGTCCAACTGTTTTGCAACCCCATGGACTGTAGCCCTCCAGGTTCTTCTGTCCTCTGTCCATGGGATTTCCCAGGCAAGAATACTGGAATGGGTTGCCATTTCCTTCTCCAGGGAATCTTCCCAACCCAGGGATTAAACCCTGCTTTAGCAGGCAGAAGTTTTTACCACTGAGTCACCAGGGATTAAATAAAGTCACCATTCATTAAAATATAGAATAAGGTAAAATATAAGTAAATTATAATTTTTAATTTTCTGCTGCTGCTGCTAAGTCACTTCAGTCGTGTCCGACTCTGTGTGACCCCACAGACGGCAGCCACCAGGCTCCCCCATCCCTGGGATTCTCAAGGCAAGAACACTGGAGTGAGTTGCCATTTCCTTCAGTGCATGAAAGTGAAAAGTGAAAGTGAAGTCTTAGCGACCCCATGGACTGCAGCCTACCAGGCTCCTCCGTCCATGGGATTTTCCAGGCAGGAGTACTGGAGTGGGGTGCCATTGCCTTCTCCAAATTTTTAATTTAGCTGTTACCAATTCATTTTGGTACATTATCTCTTTATTCACAGCTGGCTTAGCTGGTCACATAACTCTTACTGTTCCAATTACCCTCTATTGATAAACTTCCAAATCTGTACCTCCATTCCCAGCTCTGCTGCAAGGACTGGACTTCCACTTTCAAGTAGTTCTTGTCATTGACAACTAGATGTATCACAGAAAGCTCAAATTCAGCTTTTCCAAAATAAAATTCATTATTCTTTTCCCCACTCATACTCCTTCTTTAGTTATCTTAGTTAATCATCTTATAGAAACACAAAATCCTAAAGCTGAAAAAGATCTCGGAGATCTAGCCTAACCTAGCCATTCTACAAAAGAGAGAACTGAAGCAGAAAAACCACGTAACTGCCCAGGGTTGCACAGGTGCTTATGTGGCATAGCAAAAGCTCTAGGTGGGGGCCTCTTAACTTTAGCTTGGGGCTCCATTCACCATCCCAGTGCCTTCTGCTTATGAGGGAGAGAGAATGAGATTGCTCTGCTAATGCAGTCTCTTTGTTCCATTTGGCTAATACAGTCATCTCTGGAAGTGCCTCCGCAGCTTTCTCCCACTTCTCCCACAAACCCCAGGGGTGAATAAGTAAGACCTTCCATGATCTTTGCCTCTCTGAAAGGGGAGGTTGGAATTTATGTAGCGTAGAGAGAACCTAAATGACCTTAGAATCTTCCAGTTTGCAGTTTGCACAGTCCACCTTTAAGATTCATGAGTCTCAGAGAGATTTAATAGTATAACAACTACTGATAAACTTCTGTTGCTGTATTGAGTATTCTGATCATTTGAACATTTCTGGGATGCTATCCCTTTTCCTTTTTGTTGACTTGTATAATAACTGAAAACAGTTGATGAAACCATAACTTTCACTGTAATATTTTGTAGTTTCCTAGGCTCTTTTCTCCCAGTAATTCTGAAGAAATATCAGGCTCAGCTCTTACCAAGAAAAGATAATCAGACTTTGCTCTAGCAAGTTACCAACTTCTCAGACACCTAACAAGTGTCCTGAGCTTCTAGCTGAAGAACTTGCTAACCATGCTCTGAAATCGGCTGCAGTTTCATTCATTCATTCATGAAACATTGATCAAAGTCTTACTATGTATCAGGTATTTATGATATACTTAGGATACAGATACAGATAATCAGGCTGAATCCTGGCCATAAGGAGCTCACAATGGGGCAGAGAGCAGACAAATAAGCAGACCATCAAATACATAGAGAACACTTACTGGAAGTGGAATGAAGAGATCTTAACCCAGATGGGTTAGGGGAAAGGAGGGGTCAGTGAAGGGTTCCTGGAGAAGGTTGTCATTGAACAGAGCCTCAAAGGATATGTGAAAGTTAACCTGATGAATGGGGAAATGAGACAGTATGAGGGTATTTAGGCAGAAGGCAAAAAGTGAGCCTAGTGAAAGTATTTAGGCTGGATGGAAATGAAGAACAAAGGAGCAGAGAGGCAAAAACTATTATAAGCCCTCTTGCTCCCTGCTGCTACTGCTACTGCTAAGTCACTTCAGTCGTGTCTGACTCTGTGCGACCCCATAGACAGCAGCCCACCAGGCTCCCCTGTCCCTGGGATTCTCCAGGCAAGACCACTGGAGTGGGTTGCCATTTCCTTCTCCAATGCATGAAAGTGAAAAGTGAAAGTGAAGTCACTCAGTCGTGCCTGACCCTCAGCGACCCCATGGACTGCAGACTACCAGGCTCCTCCGTCCATGGGATTTTCCAGGCAAGAGTACTGGAGTGAGGTGCCATTGCCTTCTCCCTGGTTTACCTTAAATCTGAAAATCTTAAATCTGTACCTTGGCCCAAACTACCCCCATCTTCATCTGGATCTTTTTCCCACTCCATGTTCAGGGTTACTGGTTTCTGGACATTTGGGTTTCAACCTGAGATTGGCTACAACCCAGCCTTCGTTACCAGCACAACTGTGATCATTCTATGCCTGCTGCTGCTGCTGCTAAGTCACTTCAGTTGTGTCCGACTCAGTGCGACCCCATAGACGGCAGCCCACCAGGCTCCTCTCTCTCTGGGATTCTCCAGGCAAGAACACTGGAGTGGCTTGCCATTTCCTTCTCCAATGCATGAAAGTGAAAAGTGAAAGTGAAGTCGCTCAGTCATGTCCAACTCGTAGCGACTCCATGGACTGCAGCCTACTAGGCTCCTCCATCCATGGGATTTTTCCAGGCAAGAGTACTGGAGTGGGATGCCTAACTTTCTATATAATGCCATAACCCACTGCTAAATACAGTTGGAGAGACATTAAATCTGTAGGAAAAGTGGCTACCCAAAGGCAATATCAACATGAGAACCCTTGAAGTAACACACAAACAGAGCAGAGGGTAAAGGAAAAGCATAACCAGTAATCTGCACTCCTTATTGGCAGTTTCTCATGTACACATAGGATAGATTTGTCCTTTCCATTAAAACTGTAAATTCTACCCATATTTCTTCTTTGAGATTTTGAAAGAAACAAGTTCACATTTTAGAGAGCTCTGATATGAACATGGAAAACTAATGTGGATCTCTTTGGAGCATTCTGGCTGATGCCTTTTAGTCATTTCTTCATTCATTAGGGACATATGTTAGATAGACCAGGGCTTCCCTGATAGCTCACTTGGTTAAGAATCTGCCTTCAATGCAGGAGACCCTGGTTCAATTCCTGGGTCGGGAAGATCCCCTGGAGAAGGGAAAGGCTACCCACTCCAGTATTCTGGCCTGAAGAATTCAGTCTGGCCCCTGTACAGTCCATGGGGTCACAAAGAGTTGGACACAATTGAGCAACTTTCACTTTTCATGAAATAGAATAAAAGAAGGTGAGAAGCTGTACAGATAGCTGCAGAGTGTTGCAGGCAAGGAAAACAGTCAGTGCAAAAAACCCAAAGGCAAGAGCTTGTGTGTTCAAAGAACAGCAAGGAAGCCAGTGTGGCTGGAGAGGAGTTGCTAAGAGGAAGAATAATAGGAAGTGATGTCAGAGAGACAGTTAGGGAAGGAGGCAGATTACATGGGGTCTTGAAGGTCCTTTCAAGGCTTTTGTTTTATTGATCAAATAGGAAGACTTGCCAGGCATTTGAACTGAGGGAGTATATTGACTTCTGTTTTCAGAAGCCTATTCTAGGTGCTACTTGTTGAAAAGAAACTTAGAGGTTGAAGTGAAAGCAGAGAGACCAGTTAGGAAGCTGTCACAATAATCCAGGCAAGAGATGATGGATTGGATGATGACTTGGGTTTGAGTAGTAACTATAGACATGGTAAGGAGTGGTCAGATCCTGGATAGATTCTGAAGTGATAGTCAACTGGACTTCCTGAAAGAGTGCATGTGGAGTGTGAGAAAAAGAGGAGTTAAGATTGCCATATTAGTTGGCTAGGTATGCAAGGACCACAAACTGGTGGCTTAAATAAGAGCAGTTTGTTGTCCAGCAGTTCTGGAGGCTAAAAGGTCCAAGATCAGTGTTGTGGTGTTAGTTCATTCAGTGTGAGGGAAGGATATGGTTCAAGCTTCTCTCCTTGGTTTGTAGATGGCTGTCTTCATGTTTACATGGCACTCTCCATGTATGAGTATGCATATGTTTGTGTCCAAATTTCCCCGAATTTTTTAAAAAAAGGACATCAGTTACACTGGATCAGGGTCCACCCTAATGATATTATCTTAACTAATTGCATCTGCAGTGGCATTCCTTCCAAGTAAGTTCACATTCTAAGATACTAGGGATTAGGAATTGCACATATTAATTTGGAGGGGATACAATTCAATCTGTAACAGATGAATTCAAGACTTTTGGCCTAAGCATCTGTAAACATGGAACTGTCATTAACTAAGATAGGGAAGGCCAAAGGAGGAGCAAGGAGTTATATTTTAGAGCAGAGACATTTTTTTTAAGATATGAATCTAAAATTTGAGAGAGAAGTCTATCATTGATATTGATATTGTCTATCATTATATGTGTCTATGTCTATGCATATATATGTGTGTGTGTATGTATATAAATGTACACACATATATACATGTATTCTCTATATAACATATATACACATATACTCCTATAAGCATATATACTTACATATGTATATATATATGCATATATAAACATACTCTTGTATACATACATTACATACATGTATGTGTATGTGTCCATGTGAACATATATTTGTGTGTGAATGTTACACATATATGATTTTATATGTGCGTGTGTGTATTTGTCATTGTAGGTGATATTTAAAGCTGTAATCTGTTAATAGGTGACATCACCAAGGGTGTGATGAGAAGAAAAGTAGATCCAAACTCAACCTTGGGGCTCTCTGTGATTAAGAGGTTGAAGAGAAGAGGTGACTTAAAGAAGCACCTTAAGAAACATTGTCAAAAATAGAAAAAAGAATGAGAGCTATAGCACAATATAATTCATGAGAATTAATATCCACACACAGAACCACAATATAAGAATTTAAAAATACATTAATATATGTATATTAATGTATTCTTTTTTGTTACTAGAGGAAGACCTTCATGTTTTGCTCATTTTTTAATTGAAGTATAGTTGAATTACAATATTGTATTAGTTTTAAGTGTATAGCATAGTGATTTAGTTTTTTTGCAAATTATATTCCATTATAGGTTATAAGATACTGGGTATAATTCCTGTGCTACACTGTAAATCCCTGCTGCTGCTGCTGCTGCCGCTAAGTCGCTTCAGTCGTGTCCGACTCTGTGCGACCCCAGACACGGCAGCCCACCAGGCTCCCCTGTCCCTGGGATTCTCCAGGCAAGACCACTGGAGTGGGTTGCCATTTCCTTCTCCAATGCATGAAAGTGAAAAGTGAAAGGGAAGTCGCTCAGTTGTGTCCGACTCTTAGCGACCCCATGGACTGCAGCCTACCAGGCTCCTCCATCCATGGGATTTTCCAGGCAAGAGTACTGGAGTGGGCTGCCATTGCCTTCTCCAAGTAAATCCCTGTTGCTTCTCTATTTTATGTATTGTAGTTTCTATCTGTTAATCCCATACTCCTAATTTGCCCCTCCTGCCCTCCCCTCCCCTTTTGTAACCATAAATTTGTTTTCTGTGTCTGTGAGTCTGTTTCTGTTTTGTATATACACTTATTTTTGTATTTTTTTTAGATTACACATATAAGCCATAGCATACAGATTTCGCTTTTCTCTGACTTATTTTACTATATATATATATATATAATATACATATAACATACATATATATGTGTGTGTGTATTTGTATACATAAAATTGTTACAGTACCTAAAGAGTTCTGAATGGGTTCTGCTAAAGTCATGTTCTTCCTGGAAAAATTGTAGCAATTGCATATGGAACTTACGAATGTCTAGGCCTGGGCCGGAGAAGGCAATGGCACCCCACTCCAATACTCTTACCTGGAAAATCCCATGGATGGAGGAGCCTGGTAAGCTGCAGTCCATGGGGTCGCTAAGAGTCAGACACGACTGAGCGACTTCACTTTCACTTTTCACTTTCATGCATTGGAGAAGGAAATGGTAACCCACTCCAGTGGTCTTGCCTAGAGAATCCCAGGGACGGGGAAGCCTGGTGGCTGCCGTCTATGGGGTCGCACAGAGTCGGACACGACTGAAGCGACTTAGCATAGCATAGCATAGGCCTGGGCCAAATGCTAGTGGCCATTGGAAAACACTGTTAATAATCTAAAAATAATATCTAATAGTGGCTAAGCATTTACTATGCAGCCATCATTGTAAGCCTCTTATATGTGTCAAATCATTTAATTCATACAAAACACAGGTAGTTACCATTAATAGCATTTTCCCCATTTCATAGATAAGGAAGGTAAGGTATACAGAAAGATTAGGACCTGCCCCAGCCCCATACCTATCAAATAGCAAACTCAGGATTAAAATGCAGGTGCCCAGAACCCATGTTCCCAATTACTGTGGTATGTTACTTTCATGATGTCATGACTGACAGCTCCTCAGAACCACAAGGGAAGGGAGAGGAGTGTTCCTTGAAGCAGAGAATGAGTTGCAAAGTAAAACTACCAACATCTCATATAGTGGCTTATTAGTTTCACTTATTTAACTAAACATTAATCCAAATATTCAACAAGCATCTGATAAACATCTACCTTGAGTTAGATCACACATCATTCCTTAAGAGTAGAAAAAGATGAATCCATTCACTGTCACCAAATGTCTCCCAGATTATAAATTACAAAGGAGCACAGGAAAGAGTACCTTCTTTACATGATAAAACCATTTTGTCTCCAAAGAGTCTTACCACATTGTATTTAAATATGGTTTTTAAAAATAATTTTATGGTATAAGCTTAGATTTTATAACTTTGAGTAAATGGTAAATATAAAAGCAAACAAATTAAATTTGTTTGACTGATTCAGCCAGAATCATTTTGTTAAATGAATGTAGGTTTTTTTTTTTTCTTCTGAAAATACTATAAGGAAAATGTTGCACTCAGGTTCTGAAGAAAAATATTTTAGAGAAATATACTAATAGGCTTTATTTTTTAACACCAACTGTGTCAGGAACTTAAGTTACATTATCTCCAATATTCCCCAGTTTGAAAGAAGAATTTTAATTACTTTGAAAAATATTTTAATAATGGCAGCTTACTGAGACAAAAATGCTATCATTCAACAAATATTTATTAAGTGCCTATGTATGGTTTAACTTTGCCTGGAAATCAAAGAAATACAAATTGAAAATATAAAATAGCATATTTAATGTTGAATTGACAAGTTTTTTATATAGAATATATTTATGAAGATAACAAACTATTTTACATTCATCATAAATGTAAATTGAGAGTCTTTGTAGAGCATGGACAACCTTAAAAATAACCTCTGATCATTTCATTTCTAAAAATTTGTACCCAAAATTGCATACACATATGCTAAGATATGGCTACAATAATGTTCCTCGGAGATTATTTATGATAGCCGAAAAAAAGGTAGACCAGGAGAAAGAGTTGTAGGCCAATAATGAATGGTTAAATATAAATTGGTGTTTTGATACAATGGAATACTATTATACCTCTTAAAAGTAAGTTACAGGAAAATATTTAATGGAATAAAGACATGGAATAATGAAAGATATGTGTACTATATAATCTTTTTCAATTCAAAAGAAGTCTAGACACGCATAGCGTAAAGACTCTGAAATTCTAGTAGTGTTGATTATTTCTGGGTGGTGAGTTTTCAGGTAATTTAATTTTTTTCTTTGCAGAGGATAGTGAGAGAGCTCACTGCAGCAGCCCTATCACAATTCAGGCCAAGGGGGAGCAGAGGTTTTTCCAAAGAGAAGAAACTGGGCAGAGGCATTACTGCAGCCACATCAAAGATGATAACATGCAGGTGAACATGTAAGTGCTAATATTCACTCGGAAATCAGTCATATAATTTAATGCACCCTACAGCGTTTATCCAATCCCATAAGAATGTAGAATATTTCTAAGGCATATGTAACTGATTTTCACTTTTCTTTGTAGTTCTCCATCATCCACTTATTTATTTTTTCTAACACGTATGGTTCAAATACTTTCACAATATTATATAAATACATCTTTCCTTTTTTGGGCAGCCATGACTACATTAGCATTTAGCTCTTGACATATTTTGTTTATGTTAATCCAGAGTTTCCAAAGACAGAAATGCCATTTTACTCATCACAGTGCCCAGTATGCAGCAGGCACTCAGTAAACACCAGTGAAAAACATTTAGTCATAAGCTTCTATTCTCAACTCTTTTTGTTTTATTAGGACATTTTTCCTTGGTCAGATATATTAACACATGTCTTCATAGTGCAAAATTCCAAACATATAAAAAGAAACTACATTTTAGTTTCCAAGAGACGAACCTATAAAACCTGTGAATAGTCAGCTTTCCTTCTTTGAAACCATTTTGTATTGTCATACCAATGCAATTAGACCAGGTAGGGTGAAACTATCCTCACAGGTAGGTAGATGGAGCCAGGAAAGTAGATGAAACCGCCTCAAAAGACTTCATAAGTCCCTCAGGCGCAATAACTTCCCAAATACACTGATTCGTCCCGAAGTTACAGCAGCAGCCATTATTAAAATATCTATGGTTCATAATGAGGCCATTTCTTACAAAATTTCAAATGGTAAAATTTCCAGTGCCTTGGGTTAAATCTCTGTTTGCTGTTAAATTATTAGGTGAACAAAGGGAAATGCAATGCAGATAAATAAAAAATGAACACCCTAACATTATTTTGCATGATGTGAAATACTAACATCACTGTGGTTTGAGAATTACAAATTAAGGATCAATTAGGAAACAAAATCTATTCTTGGTACGTTCAGACCAAACTCAAGCACCTACTAAGACAGGCAGGCAATGCAGTGAAGTGGTAGCTGTCCCGGAGTAAGTGCGTGCTTGCACATTACTGAGTGGACGAGAGGGCGGTAAACTGCGGAGAGGGCTCCATTTCAAGGGGGTGAGGCTGACTCTGTCCAGCCCCCTTTACCATGTGGGGATGCAGGCCCAAGTTCGCTAGTTCTTATGTATTTTCTTTTTAAGAGAAGCTTAAAGTCTAGATTTTTATTTGAAAACTCCAAAATTCCAAATGTTGGCTCAAAATTTACAGACAGACTATATCTATATGTTTTTCCTAAATATCTGGCCAGAGAGTCATCAGTTTGAAACCTCTGACTTTGAGCTGTGTTTGAAAATATTTAACTTTAGGACATGTTTATGTGTGTTTGTGTGTCTATGCATGTGTTTGTGTTATTGCTGCAATAATCACTTGGTGGAAACTGAGAAGAAAAAGGAGTTAAGTCACACTATGAGGAGGGTTCTGAAGCACTGAGGCGAGTTAGACACTACTATATATAAAATAGATAACTAATAAGAACCTACTGTATAGCACAGGAAGCTCTACTCAATACTCTATAATGACCTATGTGGGAAAAGACTCTAAAAAAGAGTAGATGCATGTATATGTATAACTGATTCACTTTGCTGTACAACATTGTAAATCAACTATAGTCCAGGAAAATTTAATTTTAAAAGAAGGACTAAAGGCTGTATCTTTCAGGGAGAGGTTGATCAGTGGGATGTGTCAAAAGCATATTGAGTTATTTCTGAAGTTGCAAATATTCTTCCTTTGTGATCAGGCCATCTGTGTGTGTTGACATTCATATCCAAGTTAGGCCCCCATCAATCCATGGAGACTGAGAGATACAGACACTCTCTGTCTTGATGATTACATATCAAAGGCTGGCTCCCAGGTCCTTGAAAAAGACATTCATAGGTTGTAAAACAGGTAAGAAACTTTTTAAGAAGTTGACATCTCAAAGGGAGCAAAAACAGAATGTACAACTGCAAGTTTTCTAAAGTAAGAAAAAGGAGGTCAGGGATTCAGGGTCAGAAAGAAGCCTATCTGAAGTTTTGTCAATCTGGAGGGAACATTAAGGCCATCTTGATCATAGAGTGGCAGATGTCGGTGCTTAGCAAACTATTGATACATCAGTAGATTGGATTTAAACAAATGCAAACTCTAGCCTTGCAGCCCTAGCTTAGCATCCTTTCCCCTACATCCTCCCCAATGCCTAGTGTACCAGGAAACCATATGCCAGTGGTGGTAAGATTTCTGTCCATTCAAGAACTTGGAGGAGAAATCCATTCTGTCTCTGTATTCCTTCCAGGAATACCTGCTTATAGCAGTACCAGTATGCTTTTACCAGCTGTGCAACCCTGAGAACCTTGGTCTTTTCATCTAAATAAACTATAGTGCACAGCATTTGTATGAGCAGTAAATGTGATATGTATGAAACACTCAACACGGTGCCTGGTGTATAGTAACAGTTCTCATTTGTGTCATTATATTATTTTCATAGAATGATGACCATGCTGACACTAATAGCAATACACAGAGAGGTGGGAGAGAAGTTAAATGAATGGTGACTTAAATCTAACAAAACAGAGCAGAAGAAACTATCAAGGAGGCAGGAACTGCTTCCACAGTGCCATGCCATACCCTCCCCAATTCCACACTATTTTCTGCCCAGGTTTCTTAGTCTTGTTCCTTCAGACTTAAATATTTCCCCATGTAGACCTCAAATCTTCATGTTATTTAGCCCAAGGATATAATGCAATTTAAAAAAAATCATTATCTTTGTTGTATTTCCTTTCTTACATTTATCACTTGTAGCATTTTACCTAATACTCTTTACTCTCAGAGTCCACGTGGAAGCAAACTAACTTTTCAGGAAGTTCTTTGCAAATACTCCCCACCCTCTCCCCCAGATATTTTTCTTTGTTTGTATCTTGGTAGCAATTCTAAAAAGTTTTCAAGATTTGGACTCGGCTAGTATAATTGTGCACAGAGTATCTACACAGAAGTGGTCTGCTTCATCATCCAATGAGCTCTGCCTCTTCGTGGATGTGACACTCCAATGGAGGGAAGCCAAGAGCCTATAGTAGGAATCCTGGGGAAAATTTAAGCAGCTGTGTTCACGTAATTGAAAACCTTCTGAAAAGTGTGCTGCAGTCCGTGCACAGCGTTAGTATAACATGAGGGCTGGGGCTGGATGCAGCCGGTTCTCTGGAGGACTTCTTTGCCTGCTGCAGGAAAGAGAAGGCTGAAAGACAAACCTGGGTGCAGCCGGAAAGGTCCAGATAGATGAGCTTGTGGCATCCGTTCCCCAAATTCAGGTACTGTAAACCTTTGTCTGTGAACTTTCTGCAGTAAGCCAAACTAAGATTCTGTAAATTGTAGAAGTACCTGAGAAGACAGGGAGAGAGAAGAGAGGAAGGAAAGTGATTAAACTTAAGCTGTTTCCTCACATCTTTGTTAAGCCACTATGACAAAGAGAAGTAAAGCTGTAAATTAATCTTTTCTCCTTGCAGCTATTCAAGAGTTGAACTTTATTGTTAATTCTCTTCCTGTTAAGGAGATTGCAGTAGCATATCAGATAATGCATAATCACATTTCAAATGAAAATAGAGATTTGGCTAAATTTTTAAGAAAACCAATTGGGACAAAGCTTTGGGGGCGGGGGAGGTCTGTGCATTCATGTTGTTTGCAAGTTAGTTTGTGTTTGAAAGCAGTTTCAGTTTGTGTTATTGTTGCATTTAGCTTTTATATTGGAGCATGGAAATAACAATGCAAATATCTAGGAGGACAAACTTTGTAAACATTTGAATAGTGATTAACTGTTACATGAGAGTTAGGATTTGGGGCAGAAAGGAGGCAAAGTTAAACATAATAGGCTCTTAAAATGGACATAGTAAGCAAATGGCTTGAAAAAATAAATTTGCATGTGCATGATTTTCTAAGTAACAGTTTCATTATTATAACTAAAGAAAGACTGACTGATACACAGAGCTTAAAAGTGGATTAAGAACAGTCTGCAAATATGTGGGCAACATATGAGAGGAATAAAACATATCAGAGGCTATAAATCTCACTGAAGTTGCAACAGATTAACTATGGCATTACCACCATAACCAAAATGAGAGCTTTCAGGAAAAAGGAGGGTCTTTAGGACAACTCTCTGCAAGACTCACAGTTTGAAGACACTCTATGGGCAACTTTCAAAGCCCTCCTAAGCCTGGCATTTTTTAAAAGTGCAAGAACTCTCACTTCTGCTTTTGTAATAGAGTTAAACAACATGCTCTTGGCTTGTGATCTGCAGCAGTTTAACAGTGAACTAGAAAGCAAAAAGAACAAAAAGTAGGAGGAAAATGCCTTTCTGTCCCTAAAAAGCCCACAAATGACTAATCAAGTTTACTTTCACATAAATGGGAAATTAGATATGCAAGCTTTGATCATTAATCAGATTTATTTCCCAAATCTGAAAATATCATATGATATAATTCATATTCCGTAGCGGATTATTTGACTCACACACATTTCCCTCTGGTACTGGCTATTTCCATGAGACTCAGTAGAACAGAGAGGGAAGCCTTCTGGACTCCCCAGTGGCTGGGTGGGCAGGGCTCTGAAGGAGAAAGCAGTACTAACATCCCTTGAGAGCATTGCCAAAGTTTTAGAAATGCTTTATCTTCCTCTCCCTGAATTGTACCCTTGTGATTCAACTAAGTAAAGTACAATTTTCTTGGGGGGTTGTCATTCCTAAGAACTTTTTAGCTCTCCAATTTGGCGAAAGGAATAGTGAGGCAGGCAGCATGACACAATGGAAAATACACAGGGTTCTGGAATCTGACCAAACTGGATTTGAATCCCAGCCCTGACACTTACTGCAACTGCCCCTTAGCTGCTCAGAGACTGTTTCCACATTTACTAAGTGGAGATTATAGCATTATCTTTTTTTTCAACCCTGACCAGCTGTGGGGCCTCCAGCTTTCCTGAACCTTAGTTTTCTGTAACATGAACATCTGTAACATGAATGTAACATATCTGCTTTTTCCTCTTAATAAAGATGTGACAATTACATAAGAATGTATATAATAGTATTATATTGAGGGTGAGTTTTGTTGATTAAAATCAGCAGGGATATGGTAGAACCTTTAAAAATACACATTGTTATTATTGCTACTACTGTCTCAAATAATACATATGAATTATTCTTACAAAGTTTGATCTATCTTTTTTCCATTTAATGGAATAGGTACTTACCTAACAATAGTGGTGCATACTAACTTGAAGAGTTTGAGGGGCCTCATATTCCATCTGTACCCTATTTCAGGCGTGGTGGTAAAACCAGGTGTAATCTGTTAACCCCGGTGAGATTGATAGTCGGCTGTAGTTTCTGTTCCTGCATCTGTTGCCCTTGCATTTGCTGACTGTTCTTCCTAACCTACTTTTAAGCTCTGTACCTCAATCACTCTTTCTTCAGGTATAATAATGAAACCAATACTTACCCAATAATGCATATTCAAATATATTCAAGTCTGATCCAAGTCTACTTTTCAGTTTCTTTAAGTGCATGTGATCCATTTAACAAATACCAAAAATGAGAATTGAACAAGCAGCTTTAACTTTTTTGTGTGTCACAGATACTTTTGGATCTATGGCCCCTTTGTCAGCATAATGTTTTTAATGTATAAAATAAAATACAATTTCAAAGGCAGCCAATTTTATCCACAGATATTATTAAAATATTTTTAAGAGCCAAATGAGTGAAATAATGTATATGCTTCTTTATTAACATGTTAAACAACAACATCTAGCAACAGGTCTATTAACTACAATGCTTTTGAAGCAGTACTGAGTACCAATGATAATTTTAAATATTTGTAACAACTATAAGAAAATACATGTGATGAGAAAATAATTGTGATTTGTATGAGTGAAAGGGTCCCAGGGACTGCTAATACTACCCTGATTTTTTTAATCTATATTTCAGTTAAAGCTTAGTGAAAATAGAGATTTTTTTTTTCTCCTATCAAAATTTATGGAAGCCCTGATTTCCATGCATGATCTTCTTGGAGGATCCACTGACCACAGGTTTGGCAAAAGAGTCATTTAATTAAACTAAATGACTCTGAGATTAAGTCTAGATCTATCTCTTCAAAGTGGAACCTCATGGGAACCATCAGTTTGAAAGTAAAACACAAATCTTGAGTGGCTCTGTTAGCCTTTCAAGGCTTTTATAGTGCCGCAGACTTAGAGCTTTGGGGGATGAGAAAAATATTGGTTTACAGTGAAATCACACTTGGCAAATTTTATGCAATATTGCCACTTTTTATCCTGAACTTTGGCAAAGAAATATGTCCCTTATATGAGTAAGATCTGGTTCATCATTTTTCCAATCCAGAGATGACTTTATAATTCTAATTACACTTGAGGAAGTGTTTTCAGACAATGTTTTCTAATTATTTGATAACTTTTTCTTATGTGTGTGGGAAGGGTTCTCTTTGTGATTTATTTTTCTACTGTTACTATAATCTTTAAGACATCACAATTCTTACAGAAACTACAGAGATCACTGTTTCTTTTTTCTTTGGGTTTTTTATTCATTAAAGAATTGAGGCCCTCTGTGTTAGATCTTCAACACCTGAGGGTAGCTATTAGTAGAAGGAATGTAAATTAACATTTCTCTGAAAAATCTTAACACAAGGTCCAGTTTGTAAAAGAGAGTATTTGCATATGGATTCTTTTGAGTTGAGTACTGGACTTAGTCCTGCAGAGGCAGTTTTTTAATAGAATTCCTGCAGAAAATCCAAATGCAGTCACTTGACCTCCTATTTACAGGGTGGACCCTAAGGATTTCCAGTCATGGCCACAGCTTACTCTGTCTACCCCACTCTGATGAACTGTGGTGAGACTATATAACATGAGAGTACTTGTCAGTAAGAAGTTGCCAGTCAATTTAAGGGTTGATTCATCTATAGGAAAAATAGACATCATGCTTCTATAGCATATAAAGCTCCATTAAGAAGCAAAGATCATAATATTAATATCTTTACTCACCACTCTGTGCCCAGAATAGTTGGAAATAGCAGTTGATCAATACATAGTGAATAAGTGAATGAATGTTGCTACTAGAACTCAGGGAGTAATCACTGTGGAGTTCTGATAGATGGTATGACTTGAGATGTAAAGTCTACAGATTAGCAAAGAGAGGAGAAAGGCATTCTAGCTTGTAGAGAAAGAGGAGCATGTAGCAGTCAACTGACCACAGTTGAGAGTTTCCTTTGGAAAACCTAGGCAGGTAAGTTTGATCAGATAATGATAAAGAATAGTAAAGGAAGAGTCTAGACCTTAAGCATGTCAAAGACATGATAAGACTAAGTTCAGGACAATACTTCTCACAACATAAGGGAAGAGAGACCAAGCGTGAACCATCTGGATGCTGCACCAAATGAGGTACTGAGAATGCCACCTTCACTGTGGCAATGGAATAAATGGACAAGGTTTAATTCAGGAAATGTTTAAAAGCAAAAAAATACTTTGAAATGGGCATGAGCTATCGGCAGCCCTTGTTTTCAACTTTAGAAAACTGAGCAAGTCCCCAAAGAAGTGAGGAAAAATATTCAGATAAAAAACTGGCAAATCACTATTGCCAAGAAAGGCAAACAAATTACATTTTTCTTTGGAAAGAAACACTAAAGGCACCAGAGAGAGAATGAGAACAGCAACAAACAACACTTCTCTAGTTATTTATAGCTGAAAAAATGTTATTACATACCCAAGCATGATTAAAACAATAGAAAACAGAGCAGAAATAGAGAATCATTATGAAATGTATTTTTATTATAGATAAAGAAAGTCAGTGTACATTTTATTCATATGATGAAAAACATCAGTATCACATAGCATTTATCCTGGATGTTGTCTCAATAGCAAGAACTAGAAGTTAAAATCCAAACAAAATTCTCATTTTAGGTCCTATTTTTCTATATGTTGCCCACTAAAGACACAGCTTAATTTGTAAAATAAACATCCTTAAAAAACTATGCAGAGCTGTACTATTATTTTAAATTTCCTAGAAGAAAACATGATCTCAAAGTATGGTTGGAAAAAATGTTTTGAGTTTTTAAAAAAAGTGATAATGCTACTCCCAAATCGTCTACTTAAAAGAGTTCATTTTCATATATGGATTTATAGATTTTTAAATATGTATGTCTCTCTCCCCTCTCCAGCCACCGCCCAACTCACTTTCTATCTATAGATAGATAAAATACATACACACACATATACACATGTAATATATATATAAGCACATTCATCCATGCACATATACTCATTCACACAGACACATATATATCTTAATGTGAAATTTCTAAAGAAAACTAGTGAGTGATGTCCTATATTACAGGGCAGAGAATCCTACAGAATTCCTGAAAGGGTCAGAGGCCCTCCACAGTGGTGCTGCTGGAGCTGGCTTGCACTAGCCCGCGAGAACCAATTGTTAGCATCTCTTCTCAACTCTACATTCAGTGGCATGTTGGTAGCTTAAAACTGGCCATGATGGAATTATTTATGTCACAGAAATCAGTAAATCCTACAAATCAAAACATACCTTGACCCCCTACCTCAGCCAGTAATTAAACATTTACTGGAACACAGCTGTCCTCAGAACACACTTTGAGAACTACTGATACAGAGAATGCAGTATTGCTGAGAAAACAATGATGAGAGATAAGATGATAGCTTTGAAGGACTGGAATAAATATCTGACCTGAAAATGAAAGGGGATTCTTAAAACATGAACAAATAGGGTTGAAACATTAAAAAAAAAAAAAAGTCCATCAGTTAACCCAAATTCAGAGATTGTTTACAAAATAAATAAACAGTGTTCTTCAAGTGTCATAAATAAACAGTATTCTTCAAGTGTCAAGGTCATGAGATACAAGGAACAACTGTGGACTGGTACAAACTAGAGAGCACTAAGTAGAAATGACAGCTGAATGTAGTATGGATGCTTACACCAGATCCTGGAGCAAAAATAAAAGAACGTGAGTGGGAAACTTGATGAAATTTGAATAAAGACTTTCGTTAACAGAAAAGTAAAGAGAAAACTATCTCTTTTTTAGCTGAGAAAATTAGTTTTAATGTCCAAAAGGTTTACTATGTCCCAGGAAAAATTAATTAAAAGAACACAAGTTTGGAAAATGTTTTTAATTTCTCAGAGAAAAGGAATTTCCTGCCAGCATCTTGGCAGAAAAAAAAAAAAAATAGATTACCAACAAAAGAAGAGAAAAATCAGGCTGGCTTTAGACTTTTCTTTAACTTGAAATAGTGAAGATTATGGGGCAGCATTTGTAGGGTTTTAAGTAGAGTAAGGGACATGATTCAAGAAGTATACCCTGAGAGAATTTGTTGTTCATCCTCTGACACAACAAAAGGTCATCTTCAGAAAGCAATGACTGAAAATCTAATATTTGCACATATTTCCAGATAAAGAGTTTGTAAAACCATGTTTCTAGTTATCATGCGTGCATCTCTGTCACTTCAGTCATGTCTGACTCTACTCTTTGCAACTCCATGGACTGTAGCCCACCAGGCTCCTCTGTCCATGGAATTATCCAGGCAAAAATACTATATATATATATAGTGGGTTGCCATTTCCTCCTCCAAATTTCAGTCATCATAGGATGAATCAAAATCAAAATTAAAGAATAAGGAAATTGTGATACAAATAGACCATCAATGAACGACAAAACTACAGTTGGTGGTGATGGTGGTTTAGTCGCTAAGTCGTGTCCGACTCTTGCAACCACATGGACTGTTAGCCTGCCAGGCTCCTCTGTCCATGGGATTCTCCAGGCAAGAGTACTGGAGTGGGTTGCCATTTCCTTCTCCAAAACTCGAGTTAGGACTACCTAATCATAAATATGATTACGATATTGAGTACAGACACCAAAAATCAATATTAAAAAGAAAGTTAGATGATAAAAAATCACAATTAGTATGTATTTACATATAGGTGAGTCAAAGTAGAGGAACACTGAGTTCAAGGGAGAATTAGGATGTATTAGATCTCTTGTCGAACATAGGGGGAGCCAAAGTTAGTGTTTCATTGTGACTTTGATAATTAGAGAAATGCATGATAAAGCATGTTTTTAAAAAACATAGAAATAGCCACTAGTTAGAATACACAGCAGAATATGCATTTATCTAAATGTATTCAGATTATAGATATAACACATTTTATAACAAAAAGAAAAGTACAGTGCAGTAACATAAAAATAAATTAAAAACATAAAGCAAGATGATAAAAATAAGACCATATACTCAGTTTTGACAAGAAATATTAGTCTTTTAAACCACTTTCTTAAAAAGGCAAAGAGATTGAAATTTTTTAAAATAGAAGTTAGCTATGTGCCACTTGTGAAAGATAAACCTAAAATACAGCAACACAAAGGTTAAAAATGATGGGTATACATAAAGTTATTTCACAAAGCCACAAGCAAAAGAAAACAAAGGTGACTGTGTAAATAGCATTTTAAAAGAATTTAAGACAAAGAAACATCAACCAGGATAGAAAAATATAATTTTATGTAAACAAGTGCTACAATTTATAGATAGATTGTATGTGCAAACATGCTACTTATTAATCCTTATGTGTTAAATAACATAAAAATAAATTAATAAAAACTTCATTATAATAGGCAACTACTATATCACTATGACATTAAGAATTTACACATGCATGTGCATATATACATAGAAATTTTGTTCTCTGAAAGAAACTGTCTTGTTTTAAACCTTCATGGATGATTTATTGAAATTGATTATATTAAGTAGTCCACCAAGAAATCTCCATAAATTTCAAAAAGTAGAAATAATTCTGTCCACATTTTTTGACCACAGTGTACGAAACTAGAATTAAAAACAAAATTCTCTTCTAAATAATTATTGGGTCAAAGAGGTAAGCAAATATACAACAGTTTGTTCAGAAAAGGAGAACAATACTTATCAAATCATACAAACTTTGCCTAAGTTCTTTAAAAGTAATTTCATACCTCTGTTTTCTTATTTTAGAAGAAAAGAAGTCAATTAAATCATACAAATGAAAAGTTTAAAACAATACATGTACATCATATCCAAATCCAAAAGTATTCATTTAGAAAATATAATGAGGAATCATAATCAGAAAGGATACCATGCACAATGGCAATTAAAAAGACACCACAAAGACTATCTGTATGAATAAAACAAAATTTTGAGACATCTAAGAGTGTTTGCAAAAAAGATATTTTTTTGAAGTATACTATGTTCCTGATGGGCTTCCCTGGTGGCTCCTTGGTAAAGAATCTGCCTGCCACTGCAGGAGATGCAGGTTCAAGCCCGAGGTTGGGAAGATTCCCCTGGAGGAGGAAGTGGCAACCCACTTCAGTGTTCTTGCCTGGGAAATCCAAGGGACAGTGGGACCTAGTGGACTACAGCCCATGGGGTTGCAAAGAGTTGGACACTACTAAGCGACTGAACGACAAATTGTTCTTGATAGGGAGACTAAATATTGTAAAAATATAGCTTAGTTTCTAGTTTATTTTATCTTTCATTATTGGCATACTGGTAAATATCTAACAACTGGCTCTTCAAAAACATATATGCATATGTATATATGTTTGCTATAAAATTATACATCTTACTATTTTACATCAACTATTTTACAGATATAAAAGATGAATAGCCCACAAATTACAAATAGTAACATACACAATACTGTTTATTACTGATTTCGTATAACCAGTTGATTCTTACACAATGCTTTCATTCATTGACTTTTGCCAAACTCATAAATATAGGTGGTACTTTTGTCTTCTCCCTTGTATACTCAAAGGAAAAATAAAATTGGTCAGTCTGCTATATTTATTTTTACCAAAAAATAGAAGTAAAATTTTTAAAATTGAGGAATGAGTATAATTCCAATATGAGTATATTTATTTATTTTAATGGGTAAGACAGAAGTGAAGAAAAATGTGTGTGTCCAGATTTCACTCACTCATCAATGATGTGCCTTCTTTGCTCAATCAGATAACAGTTTTCAAATACTGAAAAGATACTTGCTAAACTTTTTTGTGCTATTCACAATGTTGCAGCTACAAACATGACATGCCTTTTTTCAGTATTTTTTGTGGAAGTATAGTTGCCTGGAGAATCCCAGGGACGGCGGAGCCTGGTGGGCTGCCGTCTATGGGGTCACACAGAGTCGGACACGACTGAAGTGATTTAGCAGCAGCATAATTGACTTAGAATGCTGTGTTAATTTCTGCTGTACAGTAAAGTGATTCAGTTATACATATATTTCCATATATTCTTTTAAATATTCTTTTCCATTATGATTTGTCATTGGATATTGAATACAGTTCTCTGTGCTACACAGTAGGACCTTGCTGTTTATCCATTGTACATCTAAACACTTCTGCTAACCCCAGCCTCTCACTCCATCCCTTCCCCTAACTCCCTTCTTCTTGGCAACCACCAGTCTGTTCTACGTCCATGATTCTGTTTCTGTTTCATAAGTAAGTTCATTGGTGTCATATTTTAGATTCCACACATAAATGATATCATATGGTATTTGTCTTTCTCTTTCTGACTTACTTCATTTAGTATGACAATTTCTGGCTCATCCATGTTGCTGCAAATGGCATTATTTCATTCTTTTTTATGATTTTCTATCATGTATGTATATACCACATCTTCATCCCTTCTTCTGTCGACATTCAGGTTGTTTCCATTGTCTTGGCTATTGTGAATAGTGCTGCTATGAATATAGAGGTACATACATCATTTTGAATTATAGTTTTGTCTGAATATATGCCCAGGAATGGATCATATGGTAATTCTATTTTTAGTTTTCTGAGGAACCTCCATATTTTTTCCCACACTGGCTGCACCAACTTGTATTCTCACCAAGAGTGTAAGAGAGTACCTTTTTCTCCACACCCTATCCAGCATTTGTTATTTGTAGACTTTTTAATCATGGCCATTCTGACACATGTGAGTGAGGTGGTACCTCATTGTCGTTTTGATTTGCATTTCTCTAATAATTAGCAATGTTGAGCAGCTTTTCATGTGCCTATTTGCTGTTTGTATCTCTTCCTTAGAGAAATGTCTATTTAGGTCTTCTGCCAATTTTTCAGTTGGGTTCTTTGATTTTTTGTTGTTGAGTTGAGCTGTCTGTATATTTTGGAAACTAGGCCCTGTCAGCGGCATCATTTGCAAATCTTTTCTCCCATTCTATAGTTTGTAGACATGACACACTTTTAATCTACTATATTGTGTTCTCCAGTCTAAACAATCAACAGAAAAATAAGCCAGGCCCTAATTTTGTATTATTTGCCATTTTCCATGCCATTTTGGCTGATTTCAAGCTATCAATGAGAGATCACTGAACATGGAGTTGGGAAGAGATGCACAGAGCACATTATTTTATAGAATTTTCACCATACAGATACAATAGACATAAATCACCTCAAGAACACAGATAATAGTAATGTGTACAAAAACATTAGAAGGTGATGAGTTTTTAGTACTACCTATATAAAAATTTTAGATATATAAGGAGATATCACACATCATTTGAGAAAAGTTTTATTCAGTAAATGATGCTGTAATAATTGGTTAGTTATTTAACAACTCTTTTTTTTAATCACTGAAGTATAGTTAATTTATAATGTGTTAGATACACACATACACATATGTATATAATATATTCTTTTTCAGATTTTTTCCATTATAGGTTATTATAAGATATTGAATATAGTTCCCTGTGCTATACAGTAGGTCTTTGTTGTTTATCTATTTTATATACATTATCAGTAACCTCAGATATGCAGATGACACCACCCTTATGGCAGAAAGTGAAGAGGAACTAAAAAGCCTCCTGATGAAAGTGAAAGAGGAGAGTGAAAAAGTTGGCTTAAAGCTCAACATTCAGAAAACGAAGATCATGGCATCTGGTCTCATCACTTCATGGCAAATAGATGGGGAAACAGTGGAAACAGTGGCTGACTTTATTTTTGGGGGCTCCAAAATCACTGCAGATGGTGACTGCAGCCATGAAATTAAAACATGCTTACTCCTTGCAAGGAAAGTTATACCAACCTAGATAGCATATTGAAAAGCAGAGACATTACTTTGCCAACAAAGGTCCATCTAGTCAAGGCTATGGTTTTTCCAGTAGTCATGTATGGATGTGAGAGTTGAACTGTGAAGAAAGCTGAGTGCCGAAGAATTGATGCTTTTGAACTGTGGTGTTGGAGAAGACTCTTGAGAGTCCCATGGACTGCAAGGAGATCCAACCAGTCCATTCTAAAGGAGATCAATCCTGGGTGTTCTTTGGAAGGAATGATGCTAAAACTGAAAGTCCAATATTTTGGCCACCTCATGCGAAGAGTTGACTCATTGGAAAAGACTCTGATGCTGGGAGGGATTGAGGGCAGGAGGAGAAGGGGATGACAGAGGATGAGATGGCTGGATGGCATCACCGGCTCAATGGACGTGAGTTTGAGTGAACTCCAGGAGTTGGTGATGGACAGGGAGGCCTGGCGTGCTGCAATTCATGGGGTCGCAAAGAGTCTGACACGACTGAGCGACTGAAATGAACTGAACTGAACTGAACTGAACTGATGTATATGCTAATCCCAGACACTTAATTTATCTCTCCCCTTCCCCTGCTCCGCCCTGCTATCCCTAGGAGTTTGACAACTCTTCATGTGAGAAACAAATATTCTGAGCTCATGGACTACACACAAACAGGCTTTGGGCCACATGGGTCAAACGTGTTAGATCGTTGTTTCATTTATCTACCAAAATAAATTCTAGCTTGATTATAAATTTAAAAACAAATCATAGAAGAAAAAAATGGATATCAAATGCCTGGAAGGAGGAAAACTCTCTATTTTTAAAAGACTCACAAGAAATTTCAAAGGAAAAATTTGGTAGATTTGACTGAATAGAATGTGGCAAGTCAATTAATGAGATAAACAAATATGTCACCACCCTTTTCCTAGGCTTGCACATTTCCAGAAAATGGTTAGAGAGCAAAGATAAGGAAGAGTACCACCTAGAATTTTCTCTGTTTAAGCATCTCTAAATGCCTCATTGGCATTTTTAAAAAGATCTAAAAATAGTTACATTCTCAAAAATGATTCACTCCTTCTTGGGGTTTGAAAAATGTTTTGAATCTCTCCCAATATGAGTATATACGCTTTCCTAATTAGTTTTTCCTTGGTGAAAATGAGGGATAATTGAATGATGTAAATTTTGGATAAAGTTGAATATCCTGTCAGCTCTTAGTAATGTATTCTTCCGTGCCTTCTCCTCCAAAGAAGTGCTAGCTTGTCAACAGTCCATAGGTCAAAAAAAACCAGCAAATATTAGGTTTCCTGGAGGTGATGAGGGGGCCCTAGCAGGTAACCAGAGCATGGCAATAGGGAACCTGGCGCTGCAGAGTTCAGTCTGAGGAAGCAGGATATTGGCTTTCTGTTGTACAGAAGTCTGAACACTGGACTAGAATTGAGGGGCCAGGCTTCAAGTCCAAGAACGAGGACCACCAGAAAGAGACAGGCAGAACTTAACTCAAGCTACTGGGCAAATTGCTACAAGAGTGACACCAAAACACCAGCCAAGGCAAAGGATCAGTTAATTATTCAACGGATACCCACCAAGAAGGGAGAGCATCGGCACTGGAAAGCAGTGGGACTTGAAAGCAGTCTCCTGTTATCAGGATAGGGGTGTCACAGTTTGGGGGGTGTTAGTAAAAGAAGCACTGCCTTTGGGTGATACTACAGCAAATCAGGGCCTAGAGGAGCATAACTATTTTCAGGGTAATACAGATAACACAAGCATTACCTTGGCAGGAGTCTCATTGTCCTGTTGGTGATAATTGTGTTAGACAGATTGAGATACAGGACTCCAGGGCAGCTCTCAGAGATGTATCTCATTGATTCATCCTGCATAACAGTAGAGGGAAGAATCTTATTAAAGTCTAACAGGCTTTGCTATTTCCCCATTATCTATCATCTCTCTCCCTGCCCCCCAAAAAATATATGCAAGACTTGATCTCTTCATACTCTTTATTAGTTATAAATCAAATTAAGTAGAAGATTGCTTTGCTTGCAACTTCATTACTCCCTTCCCTTCCTTTTCTTTGGGCTTTCCTGGTGGCTCAGACGGTAAAGCATCTGCCTGTAATGCGGGAGACCTGGGTTCTATCCCTGGGTCTGGAAGATCCCCTGGAGAAGGAACTGGCAACCCACTCCAGTACTCTTGCCTGAAAAATCCCATGGATGGAGGAACCTGGTAGGCTACAGTCCATGGGGTCATAAAGAGTCGGACACGACTGAGCAATTTCACTTCACTGTTCCCTTTCTTTGGAAATAAAGTCCCATTCCATCACAATGATGCTTTATTAAAATTTGAACCCTTGCCATTTCAACACCATGACTGGAAATTTGAGCTCGTGTCAAAGTGTCAAACAGTCTTGACTCTTTAGATATATGAAAATGATTGAAAAGGGATCCATTTTTAAACTTACTATAATCATTCTGAAAGACGGGAGTAGTAAACTCTTTCAACTGGACTTCTTTAAAAAGTGAGTCCATATTCATACACGGATATATATATATATATATATAGAGAGAGAGAGAGAGAGAGAGAGAGATGTTTGTGTGTGGTGAAGTTTCTGTGGTTCCATTACTGAATATTTAAAACAGCTGAACAGATTTTCACCAAACTTATGATGAGTTTGAGATGGCCTGAATTAGAGGCTGCATACATGTCGGACATGAAATTTAGTGTCGAGGAAACTGTGCAGGAGAATCTTAAGGATTCAGTCAGCCCTCCTCCAGAGAGCTGAAAAACAGGAGAATAGTGTGACTGCGACATGAGAAAGGCAGAAAAACAAAGAATGATTTCAATCATGAGCCCTAAACTCACGTTTACAAGACAGATGAATTGCAAGCTTGGATTGCAACACTGCTTCTTGTGTGGGTAACTAACTGTAAAATGTTCTAGAATGAGTAGAAGCAGGTTTGTGTTTATTTAATGATGGTGGAGGAGTCTCCCCAGGAATACTGAAGAGGTCTGCTAGTTTTAAATATCTGTGGTACATTGTCCTAGAAATAGGCCATTACAGAATCAGGCAAACTGTCACTAGGCTAGCTGATGTGGTTTGGGGAGGGATTCTGCATGGATAGTATGGCTGCCCCCAACAGCACAAAGGATGGCAAATGTTTAGTTTCAGCAGGACCATTGGTGCTTAATATTCTATTCTTAGCTACTTCTTGGAATCATGAATATTAAAATAACAAAATCCTACAGGTCAAAGCATCTTGCACATGGGATAAGAATTGGTTGATTTAAGGTGCAAACCACACCTTAAAGAGAACACAAGGGTTTTTTTAAGGTGTAAAACTGTAGTTCTGCTGTAGAAAAGATTCTGTGTGTCAGTAACACCTGAGAACAAGTACAGGGCTTTGAATAAGCACTGTACTCTTGCCACTGCATTCAAGATGCCAGCAAGGTTTCTAGACATTCCATCATAGAAATGTAGGATTTGGATATCCATGTATAGATTTTAAAAAGTAAACAGTACACTTTTCCCCAACAGGAATGGAGAGAACAGCATAATGTGTGACATTATAGTTTAATACAAAGAATCTATCTTCAAAAATATTCATGGTGTCAACTATCGAAGTGACTATGCTCCTGTTGGACGATTCCGGCAAAAATGCAGATGAAATGGGACATGGAGGAGGAGAGAAAGCTGGTTTACACCCTTAAAGAAGTAGCCACACAGATGTAACTGTGGGAACCAGCAAGAGGAAGATGTAGTAGGCTTTCTGTAACATGGAATAACCCGATGTTCCTTTGAGATGAGGAAGCAAACCATTCTCTTCATTTTCCTGTCTGAAGGAAATTCAAACTAATTTTGTTTTCAATATTTAAAAGAACAAAAGAACTCAAGTTGCAATCCCCAAATACTTGAGCACATAAATGCAAAAACTGTTTCTGTGTTTAACACTGCAAGATGGTCTGTGGAATTTGTCCACAATGCACTCGAATCTTTCTGGATGTAATATATTCATAAGGCAAGCTTCTTAAAAATCAAACCTTTTTGAATAAATGTTACTCAACTCCTTAAATGTAAGCCGGTCTCTTAGTCTTTGTCTCAAAAGGAAAGACAATAGTAAAATGTAGCTGGATAAAATTATCAGTCCTGTATATTATTAGACTAAAACTGGAAAAAAGACTTTGATGTTCACAAATTCAACACAGATGGCATTGTTTTGACTTTCCTATTAGAAAGCCAAATTTACAGAATATGATCTTTTTTTCCAAGCAAGAACTAAAGCTCCCTGAGGGCAAGAATTGGAACCTAATTCATCTTAAATTCCCTATAACACCTCTATTTTGTAACATATATCTTTAACACAGTAGGTACTAAAAATATGCACATAAAGAATGAAATAGAGTAGAAATCTGAAAGAAGAAACTGTAATGATGAGGCTGGGTAGATAGCAAGAAGGAGCCGATTCATGAAGTCTTTTCACCTGTGCCAAGGTGCATGGACTTCAATCTAGAACTGGTGACTTATGAGGAGCACGAAGCAATCAGGCTCTTCATTCTGTTCCTCCTATCTACAAGTGAAGAGCACAGCCTGTGCAAAGGCAGAACAGCAAGAGGAGCTTGGTGCACGCAGCAAAGAAAACATAGCAGGTTGTGGCTGCTGCAACTTAACGTGCAGCAGGACTTAGAAGAAGGTGAGACTGGAGAATGAGGCAGAGGCAAGATCACCGAGGGTCTCCAGAGTACAGTAATTTTAAAGAACTGACTTTATCCAATAGTGTGGATGACAGGCATTTGTATAAATGGTGGAAGATAGTAGTGAAATGGTCAGATCTGCCTTTTAGAAGGAATATCTGTGGTCACACGGTGGAAGACAGATTGAAAGCAGAGGAAGCCTGGAGACAGGGACCAGGAAGGAGCTGACTAGGGTTACGTGTTTGTTTCCATCCTCTTGGGCACCACAGTTGACAGCCAGGAAGACTGATAAATTGACCCTGTTGTCTCTGCTGGAGCCCGTTTTTTTCTGTCTCATACACACACATGACCTTAAACATAAATATAGCTCATTTTTGTGTCACTGTTGAATAGTTTTCACTTTCCAGAGATTCCAACCTTGGGCATGCCTATAGGATAAATAATAGCATTATATAAATTGGATAACATTTCTTGGCAGTGTTTGCTTTCTCCATATTTAATATAAATGAGCACACAGGCATGTATTTTGGCAGAACCTCTGTGTTATTAGTACTCTAGTGGAGCGAGTCTGAATCCATATAAACAACAGTAAAATAAGCTTCTTATACTCACTGTGAGCGTTGGACAGTCAGAGACATTCAGCTCTTGCAGGTTTTTACAGAAACCTAAATCAAATAAGTTACATATTACTAAAAAACATATGACAAATATTTAAACTTAAAGTTTTTCCACCCTGCATTCAATGCTGTGTATTCATTAGAAAGCAAACCAAAACCCCTGGTAAGTAACTTGTTCTAAGTATATGGTTTCCTTTCCTAGAAAAATGATTTCTTTGGGCTTTAAAATTAAAATATGCTAATTATTGTTTGAGGATTACAAAAGGAAAGGGGATAAGAGAAAAATACTACTTTGGGGAAAAAAACTGTATATACTTAGAGCTTTTCAGCTTCGAAGCATTTGAAAAAAACCAATTTGGTTTTTTTGTGGTGTGACATTTTTGTTAATTTAGGAGGTTGTGTTTCCTTTTAACATTATGAAATTTTTCAAACATACAAAGAAAGTTGAGAGAATTGACGGATTGTACAATGAATATACCCATCACCCATATTCTACAATTCATATTTTACTATATTTGCTTGATCACATACCCACCTGTACATCTTTTTCTCTATCCCTCCATTCATCTTAATTTCTTATGCATTTTAAAGTAAGTTGCAGACATCGGGACACTCCCCCCAACAAATACTTCAGCATGAATGTCATGAATAATTCAGCATGCACAGTAATTGACAGAATGTTTATATTTTAGGTTAGATAGCCATAAAGTTTACAAAGAATTCTAGATTGATATGTGGAGAGTCAGAAAGTCCAAGTGCCTGATGAGTTCTGGGACCAGAGACACCTGCTTGTGATCTAGAAGGGAAATCAAGACATTTTTGCAAAGAGCTAGACAGCAAAGTGTTACACAATCAGCTCTCTGGGTCTAGACTGCCGTGAGTAAGACTCCAAATCTGAGACAGAAGAGAAACAGTGAAGGAACAGAGAACAGTGAATGGGAGGAATGCTTGGGGCAAAGAGGGGAGAAGGCATTCTAAATGGAGGAGACCCCTACAATCAGGAAAACTCCAGGCAAGGGGGTGATCCCAGCATTCACACTGCAACAATGAATAGAAAACACATCTGTTGCTTGTAACCTCAGAGCCCCACGATAATAACAACAGAAATGTTATTAATTATAAATCCATTTTGAACATTTCTTCCTCCTTACAAGTATGTCCTAATAAGTGCAAACCAGAACCAATTTCAGAATTTTAAAAATGAAAAATATTCTTTAAAATGTGCAGATTTTGGAAGTCATCAGTAATACTGAAGGGAAAAATAGATTCCAAAAAGATAACTAAATTTATGAGATTATTTATATTTTAAATAGCAGTTACTTGAATTCATGCAATTCAACAAATATTTAACAAGAACCTGCTATGTACTAGAAACTCTGCAGGTGCTGGAAATAACAGCAGTGAACAAAATAGAGAAAAATTCCTGTCCTTAGGAAGTTTATATCCTAGTTGGGGAAGAAGGACAATAAACAAAAGAGGCAAAATACTTATTTTGACAGATGGTGATATGTGCTCTGGAGAGAAATAAAACAAGAAATGGATTAGAGAATCACCAGTGAGTGGGAAGGAGTGCTACTTTAAATAGAGCAGCCAGAAAAGGTTTTGCTGAGAAGGTGACATTTGAACCAAGATGTGCAGGAGATGGCAAGGACAGTTGGCAATTTACCCTGAGCATTTCTAGAGCCCACATTCAACATGATTGGTGATTGTGAGACAGCAAAGGAAACAGAAAAATAAGTTCAGCAGAACATCCGTTGGAGTCCTACTCTTGTTTGCACATCTCAAAGCTATGAGAAGAATCCCTTTAATTTCTTGAATCCAGTTTCAGTTTTCATAATGCTAAATCCTAACAGTTTAACTGAGTTCTTCCCCTGGACCAGGAACTGTGAAGTATTCATTGCGGTGAGCCTGTTTCATCTTCCCCCCAAATACTAGAGGTATCATCAGTCCCTCTTCACAGATGCTGAAGATGATGTTAAGTAGTTAGCCTGAGATCACACAGTCCAGCAAGTAGAAGAGCTGTGATTCACATTCAGAGCCCAAACATTTAGCCATGAAACCAGGCAAGCAGGAGGGTGTCGCGCTTTGTACACCACTTTCTACATGTACCTTTATTATAATAATTGGAATGCCTTTGCCTTAAAATAAAAAATAACTTGAGTTCCATGTCTCCTGGTTTAGTTTATGGGAACTTGAATAGAATTTGTATCCTGCTGTTGGGTGAAAATTGTATAAATCTTGATTATGTTGAATTGGTTCATAGTGTCTTTCAGGTCTACTCTTTCCTTCTACCTTTCTGTCTATTCTATTAAGTTTTGAGAGTTTGATATTGAAACCCCAACTAAAAAATCTTAATTTGCGTACTTAAAAACATTGTAATATAAAGTAGAACTATATGTAACTTTGCTCTGTATTTTCCAAGTCTCCTGTAAATGTGTTATCATACTTTCATAGTTTAGGAAAAAAAAAACTTGAAAATTTGATTTTATTAGTCAGTTGCAATGTTCACAAAGGTCTCTATTTTTTTTCCTTTTGCAATCTAGGGACTGCCATACCTCAGCTGGGTCTCATTCTTCCTGAACTGCTTTAGTTAAGATTACCCAAACTTGGATTTCAAAGGAATACTTTCATTGTTCCATCTGTCACACCAAGTAATTGGGACCAGCTGGATGTCAGGATGCGGGTGGTGACCATCGTAATCCTACTTTTCTTTTGTAAAGCCGCTGAGCTCCGCAAGGCAAGCCCTGGGGGTGCAAGAAACCGAGTGAACCATGGCCGGGCTGGTGGGAGCAGGAAAAGCTCCAACCCGGTCAAACGCTATGCACCAGGCCTCCCCTGTGAGGTGTACACATACCTTCACGAAAAATACTTAGATTGTCAAGAAAGAAAACTAGTTTATGTGCTGCCCGACTGGCCTCAGGATTTGCTGCACATGCTGTTAGCAAGAAACAAAATCCGCATACTGAAGAACAGCATGTTTTCCAAGTTTAAAAAGCTGAAAAGCTTGGATCTACAACAGAATGAGATCTCCAAAATTGAGAGTGAGGCTTTCTTCGGTTTAAATAAACTCACCACTCTCTTACTGCAGCACAACCAGATCAAAGTCTTGACAGAGGAAGTGTTCATTTATACACCTCTCCTGAGCTATCTGCGTCTTTATGACAACCCCTGGCATTGTACTTGTGAGATGGAAACGCTTATTTCAATGCTGCAGATTCCAAGGAATCGGAATTTGGGGAACTATGCCAAGTGTGAAAGCCCACAAGAACTGAAAAATAAAAAACTGAGGCAGATAAAATCTGAACAGTTATGTAATGAAGAAGAAAGTGAACAATTGGAGCCAAGACCCCAATTGTCAGGAAAACCCCCAGTCATCAAGACTGAGGTGGACTCTACTCTCTGTCACAACTACGTATTTCCCATACAGACACTGGACTGCAGAAGAAAAGGTTTGTAAGTTGCTTGCTTTTTCATTTTTGTGGGCGATTAAAAATGCTTTTTGAACGTTATGAATCCGTGCACCACCACCACCCACCCATGACTTAGAATTTCTGGTGTCATTTCCGCCATGGGAGATATTAGTGAGGCTCTTGACATGTTAGTGAAGACACTCTCAAAGTGTGTTCTGAGCACTGTTAATCTACCCTAGGACAACAAACAATTTAGTTGTCTCTTTCATTTCTGGCATGGGTTAATAACTTATTTGTAATATTAAATTAAAGCCAGATGTCATTGAATTAGGGTTGTATAGAAAATGGTATTATTCCTTCCAATTACTGTAAGGTTTTTTTTTTTTTTTTTAAGAACAGAAAGGAAATGTTAAGATGAACCGAGAGACTCCAGCACGTCTCAAAGAAATTATAGACAGAAATCTGTTAATGTTGAAGAAACAGAAGTCAATTTGTTGATTTATCAGCAAAGTCATGCTCAAGGCTTGTCCCCCTCACTCTGAGTGTGGAAGGTGGCACCTGGTTAGATAGCACCATGACCATATGACACCAAAAGATTTGCTTACTATGACACTCTGTGAATTTTGATGCTAAAGTAGAGCAATGACAGCATTGTAAGCTGGGAGATGCCATCATGGGATCCTTTAAGTTCGAGAGAAAGTGCTCATTAATTGAGAACCTACTATGCTCCAGGTATTCCACATACATGCTGTCCACAGCTGCCAGCAAGGTAGTAGTAATATCCCCATCTGTAGAGGGGAGGAGGAGGAGAAAGTGGCTAAGGGACATTCAGACACTTGCTTGTGGTCTCACAGGTAAGCAGCAAAGCTAAGTCCACCTGAGCCTGCTGGCGTCCAGAATTAGTTTGCTGCTGCTGCTGCTGCTGCGTCACTTCAGTCGTGTCCTACTCTGTGCGACCCCATAGACGGCAGCCCACCAGGCTCCCCTCTCCCTGGGATTCTCCAGGCAAGAACACTGGAGTGGGTTGCCATTTCCTTCTCCAATGCATGAAAGTGAAAAGTGAAAGTGAAGTCGCTCAGTCATGTCCGACTCTTAGTGACCCCATGGACTGCAGCCTACCAGGCTCCTCCATCCATGGGATTTTCCAGGCAAGAGTACTGGAGTGGGGTGCCATCGCCTTCTCCAAGAATTAATCTAATCATGTTCAAACAAGCTCCTGAACAAGGGAAGCATTAAAGAATTTGAGGAAAGTTGGTACACATCGTTTCTCTGTAACTCACTGCTACAGTGAGTACTTGGTGCTTCACGCCAAAGAACGTGTTTTACTAGGATTTTCTTTGTAATGCTTAAAAACTTGAATTATATATTTAAAAAAACGATTACGAAGCTACTATTCCTAGACTTGAGTTAGAAAATTACTTGATAGTGCTGAGGATCTATCCTTAAGCTAAAGTTCATTTGCACTTGCTATACCAGAGAAAATAGAGTTAAACTCATTAATTATCTGAGAAAAAATGCCATCAAAACAAAATTGAAGATTTCTACAACTAGCTGCTGCTGCTGCTAAGTCGCTTCAGTCGTGGACCACACTGTAATTTAAGAAAAGATAACATAGTAGGAAAGAACTTTCTTATTTACTGTTTTCCTACCCTTGGGCCATTCCTTCTCTAGTAAGTCTATTTCTGCCTTTGTCTTTGTTTCCATAATATTTTTGACTCTTGGCAAAAATCAACTTAGAAAAATACAAATTTATTTTTATTGCTTTCCTTCCTCAAGTTATTGTTGTCTAAGCACAACCTTTCAGATATGCCCCATAAATTCATTGTCCTTGCTTTAGAAACACATATTGTTTACTGGAAAGCAAAGTTTCATGACATGCACAGCTAGTACATATCATTCAGGTTCATACACTAAAGACAACTTGAGTTCCTCCACATATTAATAATGGTGTAAATCAGAGCCTATACTTTTTAGATTATAAAATGAAGGGTAGTTTTTTTTCTTTTAATATCATCAATATAAATCTCTCTCACTATGGTTGATATCACTCTATTGATTCAGTTGATCATTTACTTTTCATTTTTTGTTATATTGTTGATTCTCATAAGTTTAAAGTCAAGGATCTTGTCTTTTAAATTCCCTTTGGTACTGCCTGGCACAGGGCCATGTTCTTTAGATTGATGGCAATAGTTGAGCTGCTTCCTTTGCTCTTACAAAGCAGTAATTTAAGCAACTTTTAAAAATAAAAATACATAGTAATTAAAAATCATGACTAGAATTCAAGTATGACAATCTGAATTTTATCCATTGTAGTTTTCCTTATTCCATTTTATAAATAGATAATAAATGTCAGCTACTAAGAATGACTGTTCAGCAGTATTTATCTCTTAACTCTCTGCCAGAATATAGCAATATTTTTGATTGTGCTTCACATGTTGGACACCATGTAGGATCTCTCTCTCTCTCTTTTTTTTTTTCTTTAAAGTTGCTCAGTTGTGTCCAACTCTTTGCAGCCCCATGGACTGTAGCCTGCCAGGCTGCTCTGTCCATGGAATTCTCCAGGCAAGAATACTGGAGTGGGAAGCTGTTCCCTTCTCCAGGGGATCTTCCCAACCCAGGGATCAAACCCAGGTCTCCCATGTTGCAGGCAGAATTTTTACCATCTGAGCCACCAGGGAAGCCCTAAAGAAGTCAAGAATGGAACTAGCAGTGGTATTAATGAGAAGTGTTAGTTGCTCAGTCATGTCCGACTCTTTACAACCCCATGAACTGTAGCCCACCAGACTCTTCTGTCCATGGAATTCTCCAGGCAAGAATACTGGAGTGGGTAGCCATTTCCTTCTCCAGGGGTCAAACCCAGGTCTTCTGCATTGCCAGCAGATTCTTTACCATCTGACCCACCAGGGAAGCCCATATTAATGAGAACTGCCATCTAAATGCTCTGTGTGCCTAAGATATAGCAGTTTTATGCATTGTCATTTAATCCTTGGGGCTTCCCTAGTGGTTCAGTAGTAAAGAATCCACCTGCAATGCAGGAGACCTGGTTTCTGTTGCTGGGTCGGGAAGTTCCTCTGGAGGAGGGCATGGCAACCCATTCCAGTATTCTTGCCTGGAAAATCCCATGGACAGAGTAGCCTGGTGGGCTATGGTCCACGGAGTCGCAAAGAATCAGACATGACTGAAGCGACTGAGCACACACACACATTTACTCCTCACAACCTTAAAGGAATACTAGCATTATCATTTTATGAAGAAAGAAGCTGAGGAGTAGAGAAGTTAAGTTGCCCTTTAAGGTCATGTAGGTAGTCCCTAAGCAATTCCCAAGCCATTGGTCACCATGTTGCTGCTGCTACTGCTGCTAAGTTGCTTCAGTTGTGTCTGACTCTGTGCAACCCCATAGATGGCAGCCCACCAGGCTCCCCTGTCCCTGGGATTCTCCAGACAAGAACACTGAAGTGGGTTGCCATTTCCTTCTCCAATGCATGAAAGTGAAAGGTGAAAGTGAAGTCACTCAGTCGTGTGCGACTCTTAGCGACCCCATGAACTGCAGCCCACCAGGTTCCTCCGTCCATGGGATTTTCCAGGCAAGAGTACTGGAGTGGGGTGCCATTGCCTTCTCCAATTGGTCACCATACAATTCACCATATACCATCACCTTCAAGATTTGGGGTATGCCTGTTAACCAAGAAGACTTTATAAAAGCCTTCTGGGTGCTTCCTCCCAGTATTGACTGTCCTCTTAGGCTCTGTACAACACATCAACATGCAATCACACACAAGGAACCTGAATACAGATTCCCCTGCCTTGGGAGTTATACCTTCCCCAACTGATGGATGATGAGTCAGATGGTGTGCATAGGGTACCTAATACATACCAGTTTGACCACATAGACCTCAAAGATCACTATTTTTGCCTTAAACATCTGACAACAAGAAAAAGAAAATAATAGCTCTATTCACTGGGAGACAGGCACTTTGCCAACAAAACTTAGTCTTTCAAAGGGAATAAAATGTGAGATTAGTTAAAAGGCATATTTATACCTTATTGAGATGGATGGATTTGGCAAAAATACGTGAAAGTAAGTTTTAAAAACTGCTTTTTAGCTTCACACTTACCAGAATAATTTGCTATTTTTAAGGATTCATTTTCCTCCTAAGATTAGGGCTGGGGAGAATTATGACCAAAAATTGCTCCCAGCTGCCTCCAAAGTTAATTTCACTATTAGTTTGAAGAGTAATTAGGAATCTTTAATTCACAATAGACTAAGGTCACTTATGTCTCTTTACCTACCACTACCAAACCTTCAGAGTAGTTCTGACATTGCTGACAATCAAGATAGCCTACTAAATGGGAAATTACATGGAAAAAATCCCAGTTTCCTCCTCAAAATCAGCGAAGTTTGGTGAGGGGACAGGCAATGCTTGTCAGGGGTGATAATCAAGTAAATTTGGCATTTATTGAAGGTTTACCAAAATTATTGGATAGCAGCAAATAACCATGTGGTGCCTGGTCTAGAAATGGGGGCATTGACCAAATTTGACTTCTGGTCTCAGGACGTTTATATAATCTTTATCAAAGGCAACCATATTTCACATCAATATTTGCAACTGTCATTTAAGTTTAAGGTTAAAAACAAAAGACTGTTTTTACTCATCAGTACAACAAATAAGATTTTTCCATGTGTTCTAAACCTACTGGTAGAGGCTTTGGTTTGCCTTTACTGGTATTACTTGTGGATCCTATTTTTACCCAGGGCTGCTGGTAACAATGCCAAAGTTAGTTCTGCAATTCATATTCCTCTTCCACAGGTCTGCCACAATGGTTAAGCTGGGTTTCAGTGTGTTCTCATAAACATTTTTTCTACCCATTTATTTGTGGTAAACCCACTTTAGCTTTGGAGACGGCAATGGCAACCCACTCCAGTACTCTTGCCTGGAAAATCCCATGGACGGAGGAGCGCAGTCCATGGGGTCACTAAGAGTTAGATACAACTGAGTGACTTCACTTTCACTTTTCACTTTCATGCATTGGAGAAGGAAATGGCAACTCACTCCAGTGTTCTTGCCTTGAGAATCCCAGGGACAGGGGAGCCTGGTGGGCTGTCATCTATGGGGTCGCACAGGGTTGGACACGACTGAAGCAACTTAGCAGCAGCAGTAGCACTTTAACTTGTTCTACACTGGTTGCTTGAAAGGTCTCTTATCATTCACTCTCATGCCCAACCCAACAGATGTTGGTTCAGCAAGCAAATCCTGATAAATAAGCTGCTTTCCAGAGCCTGCTGCTGCTGCTGCTGCTAAGTCGCTTCAGTCATGTCTGACTCTGTGCAACCCCATAGATGGCAGCCCACTAGGCTCCTCTGTCCCTGGGATTCTCCAAGCAAGAATACTGGAGTGGTTGCCATTTCCTTCTCCAGTGCATGAAAGTGAAAAGTGAAAATGAAGTCGCTCAGTCGTGCCTCTTAGCGACCCCATGGACTGCAGCCTACCAGGCTCCTCTGTCCATGGGATTTTCCAAGCAAGAGCACTGGATTGGGGTGCCATTGCCTTCTTCCAGAGCCTAGAAGATACTAACTCTGCTGGCAAGGAAGACCTCAGCCCTTAATGGCTTTGTAGGGTTTTGGTGAGGACTTGGGCTTTTATTCATAGTGAGATGAGAAACAAAGGATTCTGCCATCTGGTAAAGTGACAGATCTGACTTATGTTTTAAAGTCATGTGGACTTAGGACAATATTGGGATGATCCAGACAAGAGGTGATGGTGGCTTAGACCAATGTGGTCACAGTGAGGGAAGACAGGGGAGGTGGGATCCTGGATATTTTGAAATAAAACTTTATTTTCTTTTAAAAATCTGAGAAAATGCCACAACCATTCATTGCCAATAATTATTCTAAATGCTAAATGTCAAGAAATTATTTCTTCTGCCTACCCTCAAGTGTTCTCTCTGTGGTTTTCAGTTCTTTCTAGCATCTCCATCTCCTTGTTTACATGGAGTATGTAAGAGAGAATGTAGCTCTCCAGTCAGGGTCTTGCTGGTCCTAAAGGAGGATATTACCTCAGTATTTCAACATTATAAGTTCAAATCTTAAAATCTTTCACTTTTCTATGTGTTGGCAAACACAGCTCTAGGTCAAATGAGACAGTATCTTATCAGAGGATGGAAATAAAATCAATCCAAATTTTCAAAGCACTTTTACTATAAGAGGGCTCAATATTCTTATGGCTTCCCTGGTGGCTCAGATGGTAAAGAATCTGTCTGCAATGCAGGAGACCTAGGTTCGATTTCTGGGTTGGGAAGATTCCCCTGGAGAAGACAATGGCAACTCACTCCAGTATTCTTGCCTGGAGAATTCCATGGACAAAAAGCCTGGCAGGTTACAGCCCCTGGGGTCACAAAGAGTAGGACATGATTGAGCGACTAACACTTTCACTTTCATACTTTCAATATTGATGAATCATTTTGGGCTTCAAAATCACTGCAGATGATATCTGCAGCCATGAAATTAAAAGACACTTGCTCCTTGGAAGAAAAGCTATGACCAACCTAGACAGCATATTAAAAAGCAGAGACATTGCTTTGCCAACAAAGGTCCATCTAGTCAAAGCTATGGTTTTTCCAGTAGTCATGTGTGGATGTGAAATTTGGACTACAAAGAAAGCTGAGCGCCAAAGAATTGATCCTTTTGAACTGTGGTGTTGGAGAAGACTCTTGAGAGTCCCTTGGACTGCAAGGAGATCGAACCAGTCCATCCGCAAGGAAATCAGTCCTGAATATTCATTGGAAGGCCTGATGCTGAAGCTGAAGTTCCAATACTTTGGCCACCTGATGCGAAGAACTGACTTATTTGAAAAGACCCTGATGCTGGGAGGGATTGGGGGCAGGAGGAGAAGGGGACGACAGAGGCTGAGATGGTTGGATGGCATCACCGACTCAATGGACATGAGTTTGAGCAAGCTTCAGGAGATGGTGATGAACAGAGAAGCCTGGCGTGCTGCAGTCTATGGGGTCACAAAGAGTCGGACACTACTGAGCAACTGAATTGAAACTCAACATAGTTAACGAGCTCATTGTTTCCCATGTGTTATTAGATAACTAACTTTGTTGCTGCCTAAAAACTACCCCAAACCCTAGCAGCTTAAAGCAACACACTTTATTATCTCACAGTTTCTGTAGGTCAGGAAGCCAGACATGGGTTAGCTAAGTCCACTGCTTCAGGATCTCTCACTAGGCTGCAATAAGGTATTGACCAGGGCTTGGTTCTGTGGTCTCATCTGAAGGCTCAACTGGAAACACATCTTCTTCCAAGCTCATATGGCTTGGCAGGATTCAGTCCCTTAAGGACTGAGGGCCTGAGTTCCTTGCTGGCTGTCAGCCAGAGGCCGCCCTTAATTACTTGCCATGTAAGCCTCTCCAACATGGCACCTTGCTTCATCAAAGCCACCAAAAGAGAGTCTGCTAGCATGACAGAAGTCACAATTACTGATAACCTAATTATGAAAGTGACATCCTATCATATTTGCTACATTCTATTGTTAGAAGCAAGTCACTAGGTTCAGCCCATACTTAGGGAGAAGAGTTTACACAAGAACATGAATATCAGTAGAGGGATTGTTGGGTGCCATTTTAGAGGCTGGCTTATTTATTTGTAATGTATTAGACATTGTTCTAAACCTCCTTCATGAAGCTTTCATGGCTAGGAGGGTATGAAAATGAAAAAAAAAATCAGTAAGATGTACACTGTGTCTGATGTTGCTATCTACTATTGGAAAAAAAAAAAAAATGGAAATGGTATTATTACTGTTGTCTGCTTGAAAGCAGCAAGATGTCATTTTAAATACAGAGCCAGAAAGGTCTTATAGCCATCCCAATATATTGTTTCCACCCCTGTTGCTGCCCCATCCTCACTTTACCCTACATATGCCAAGTTTGAGGATTGTAGGCAGATGGGCAGCATAAATGAGACTGAAAGGTACCAGAACTAGCCAGCAGAGCATAGCAGTTAGAAGCACAGGTTTGGGGGCTAGCATGTCTTGTTTAAATCCTAGGTGTGTGACTATGAACACGTTGTGCCTCTACTTTATCTGTAAAATGAGGATAAATGTACTTTCTAGCTTATAGGATTCTCGCACTTAATAGTTGTTAGGACACCTAGAAAAGTTCTTATGCGGAGATACTAAGATACCAAGATCCCATCAAGAAGAAAAAAGCTGATTTAACAGTAATAAGGATACCAGAGAAGGAAACCATTGACCATGGATTCTAAGCTGTTAAAAGAAGGGAGGAAATAAGACTGGATCTTTATGAAGATAAACATACTATTAGTTAAGAAATCATATATACCAGAGGGTTTTTAAAAAATATTTGGAAGAAATTATCAGCAACTCAGTTATTCTGTAGCAAAAAGGGAATCATGGATAGATGTATACCACCTTTCATAAACTTTACTGTACCTAGTTCAAAGAATTTCTACATATTCAAGAAGTCTTTGGTCATGCTACTTCTCAGGTATGAACTAATCTGCATATTTTATTTGTTGCTTCTAGTTTCTTAGGTCCGAACAGGTTTGTTTCTCTTCATAGGTTCCACTTGCTCTACTTAGAATTGAGCAAAACCTCTTCAGAATATTTTGCTCAAGATTAAAATAAAGGGCAAGTATTATGCTAAAATATAAAATAAACACGCTTTATAGTTCTATAAAAACATAATTTAAAGACAAATATAAATATGAAAGATAGGAGAACCTTAATTGCCTATTAACCTATGGAAACTGGACTCTTCTTCCAGAGGCTTCTCTTGTAGCAGAAGTAGTGGTAGCAGCATTATTATTATTGTTGTTCCTGAGGGGTCCAGTTACTGCAGTACCTCGGGAAGAGTTAGGGATGAGTGAGTACAACTGAGTCACAAGGATTCAGGGAGTAAGTGGTGATCAGGAAGCAAATGAGGACTATACTTTCTCGAATTTTAGCATCCAAGGAAAGGAGAAATAAGATAACAGCTTGAGGGTCATCAAGATCAAGGTCTTTTGCTTCTTTTTTAGGATGGTGAAATCTGAGCTTATTTGTTGAGAGGAGAGGGATGAAATGAAGATGCTGCAGAGAGGCAGTAATTAGTAGTCAAAGCTCTTAGAGGAGTAGGAAGGGAATCAGAGGGGACGCGCATGGAGTGGTTTGATTTGTAGGTTTTATTTTGTTTCAGCTTTCTGTTTTTAAAAAGCTTTCCAGGTGATTCTAACAAACGGTTAGCCTTGAGCCCTGCTGGCCCACACTGCCTGTTGCCCTCCTTGCCGTCTCTAAGAAGTTTCTCAGAACATTTCAGCAATGAGTGATATCTGCTCCTCTAAGTGAGATGCACTTAGGTTGCTGGGCTTTGGAGGAATTCAGTATATTCTCAGGCTTGTTCATAGCAAAGTTCTTTGGCTTTAGATGGGTTATCCTTTTTCCTTTCAAGAGCTGACTCTTTATCACATGAGTGATAGAGTCAGTGGGATCAAGAGGAGAGCTTGGTAACCTGAACATGATTTTTTTTCTAGAGTTGAAGAAAGTTCCAAACAACATTCCTCCAGATATTGTTAAACTTGACTTGTCACACAATAAAATCAACCAACTTCGACCCAAGGAGTTTGAAGATGTTCATGAGTTAAAGAAATTAAACCTCAGCAGCAATGGCATTCAATTCATAGATCCTGGTAAGTTCCACAAATAGCCCTTTTAACAGACCACAGGTATTCTCTGGCAACATTTATAGTAAATACAATTTAGTTTTTGAAAAACTAAAAAGAACTTTGAATTTAATTAGAACTTGCTTGGCACTCAGAGAAATATTTGCCAAATTGTTGCTTTATGAAGTATGTAATAGTATGTAATATTACTAAGCAACAGTTATTCAATTGGCCAATTATTCAATTGGCCCAAAGAAGTGTAAGACTTTAACAGTAAATTTGAAACATTCTGCTAAGCAGAATAAATTAAGTTCATAAAATTAAGTATGCTCATAAATTAAGATAAAATGTGCTCAACTTAAAGCCAGATAGATTTTTACTACTACTACATTGCTTCAGTTGTGTCCAACTCTGTGCGACCCCATGGACTGCAGCCCACCAGGCTCTCCGTCCATGGGATTCTCCAGGCAAGAACACTGGGGTGGGTTGCCATTTCCTTCTCCAATGCATGAAAGTGGAAAGTAAAAGTGAAGTCATTCAGTCGTGTCCGACTCTTAGCAACCCCATGGACTGCAGCCTACCAGGCTCCTCCGTCCATGGGATTTTCCAGGCAACAGTACTGGAGTTGGGGTGCCATTGCCTTCTCCGAGATAGATTTTTACCTAATCCAAAATCAAGATCAATTCTTTTTCATCCTTCAAACCTCTTCTCCATTTGCTAAGCAAGGCCCCTGACAAGAATGAACATGGTAAGTTAACACACTGAATTTAGAAAGAACTGAGAATGATTGCAATGGTGATCAGATTTGTAATGTACATAATATTTGTGTCTTGCTAATTGAGAAGCCCACTGTTTAAAAATGTGTATTAATGCATGTATGCTATCCTAAGTCACTTCAGTCATGTCCAACTCTTTGTTGACCCTATGGACCATAGCCTGCCAGGCTCCTCTGTCCATGGAATTCTCCAGGCAAGAATACTGGAGTGGATTGCCATGCCCTCCTCCAGGGGATCTTCCTGACCCAGGGATAGAACCCAGGTCTCTTATGTCTCCTGCATTGGCAGGCAGGTTCTTTACCACTTGTGCCACCTTGGAATACTATTTTGTTGTTGTTGTTGTTTTTCTTTTTTTGTTATTTTTGTTGTTATTGTTATTTTTCTTTTTTTAAAAAAATTATTTATTTTTTTAATTGAAGGATAATTGCTTTACAGAATTTTATTGTTTTATGTCAAACATCAACATGAATCAGCTATAGGTATACATATGTCCCCTCCCTCCCATCTCCCTCCCCACTCCACCCCTCTAGGTTGATACAGAGCCCCCGTTTGAGTTCCCTGAGTTATACAGCAAATTCCCATTGGCTATCTATTTAACATGTGGTAGTGTAGGTTTCCATGTACTCTCTGCTTACATCTCACCCTCTCCTCCCCTCCCACCCACCTGTATCCTTAAGTCTGCTCTCTATGTCTATTCCTCCATTACTGCCCTGCAAATAAATTAATTGGTACCATCTTTCTAGATTCCACATATATGCATTAGTATATGATATTTATCTCTTTCTGACATATTTCACTCTGTATAATAGGCTCTAGGTTCATCCACCTCATTAGAACTGACACAAATGTGTGCCTTTTATGGCTAAGTAATATTCCATTGTATAATGTACCATAGCTTCTTTATCCATTCATCTGTTGATGAGCATCTAGGTTGCTTCCATGTCCTAGCTATTGTAAATAGTGCTTCAGTGAACTTTGGGGTAGATGTGTCTTTTTTGGTTTTGGTTTCCTCAGGGTATATGCCTAGTGTGGGACTGCTGGGTCATATGGTGGTTTTATTCCCAGTGTTTTAAGGACTCTCCATACTGTCTTTCATAGTGGCTGTATCAATTTACATTCCCAACAGTGCAAGAGGGTTCCCTTTTCTCCAGACTCTCTCCAGCGTTTGTTGTTTGTAGACTTTTTGATAATGACCATTCTGACTGGTGTGAGGTGATATCTCCCTGTGGTTTTGATATGCATTTCTCTGATAGTGAGCGATGTCGAGCATATTTTCCTGTGTCCGTCAGCCATCTGTTTGTCTTTGGTGAAATGTCAGTTTGCTGCTAAGTCGCATCAGTCGTGTCCGACTCTGTGCGACCCCATAGACGGCAGCCCACCAGGCTCCCCCGTCCCTGGGATTCTCCAGGCAAGAACACTGGAGTGGGTTGCCATTGCTTTCTCCAATGCATGAAAGTGAAAAGTGAAAGTGAAGTCGCTCAGTCGTGTCCGACTCTTCGCGACCCCATGGACTGCAGCCTACCAGGCTCCCCCATCCATGGGATTTTCCAGGCGAGAGTACTGGAGTGGGGTGCCATTGCCTTCTCCGGAAATGTCAGTTTAGGTCTTTTTAAATTGAAGTAAAATAGTTGATTTACAATACTCTGTTAGTTTCATTTGTACAGAAAAGTGATTCAAGAATACATATGTATTTTTTCAGGTTCTTTTTCATTATAAGTTATCACAAGATATTAAATATAGTGACCTGTGCTACACAGGAAATCCTTGTTGTTTATTTTATATATAGTAGTATATAGTTTCACTGACTTACTCATTATTTTAATCTCTAAGCCCATCCATATGGCTGCAAATGGCAATATTTCATTCTGGCTGAGTAATATTGTGTGTGTATCTGTATATATACATAAACATTCATCTATCAATAGACACTGAGGTTGCTTCCATGTCTTGGGTATTAGAAATAGTACCTGCAGTATTATCCTTTCCCCCTTTGTTCAACTCAGTTTCAGGAAAGTATGATATTTTCTACATTAACAACTATGTACTGAGCACCTGGAAAATGTCAACCACTTTCCTTGGTAAATCTTCTGGAACAAAAAAGCATCTCAGAACTTTTAAGTGGTCATTTCAGGCTGGTCATTTAAGTCAAAATGACCTTTAAAACCTTTAAAATAAATACCTTCTATAATTCAGGGTTTTTGAGTTGAAACACTGCCAAAGCAAACTTACTTTAATGATGTATGCTGATAGGTATACAAATGCAGTGAAATATATCAATCTTTAAAAGGCAGTGTGAATAACAGTCTCATAAAATGCCAGATATTATTGCAGAAAAAGGAAAGAAGGCACCCCTATTTTAGAATCTACCTCCTTTAAGGAACAAATGAAAAGTAGCTTTCCAAAGTGCCCAAATACGTATGGTTTAAGTAACAACTTTAGCATTTTCAAAATAAAATATAGGAATGTTTACAGATGCTTTCGATCTGAAGGGCTAATTTCTGTTAAGAAAAGTAAACAGTGGGATGATTGACTCACCAATGTTAGTTTTTTTTGAATGCAGTGTTTTCATAACTATCATTGCAAGGGCTGACCTTTTGCTCCTTTGTAGCAGCCTGTTCCTCACTCCCTCCTCCTCCCCACACCCAAGTCATTGCTTTGCACCAAAATATAATTCTTTGGGGGGCTTCCCTGGTAGTTCAGCTGGTAAAGAATCCTCCTGCAATGCAGGAGATCCCAGGTTAAATTTCCTGGGTCGAGAAGATCCCCTGGAGAAGCAAAATTTCCTGGGTCGAGAAGATCCCCTGGAGAAACAATAGGCTACCCACTCCAGTATTCATGGGGTTCTCAGGTGGCTCAGAAGGTAAAGAATCCATCTGCAATGTGGGAGACCTGGGTTCAATCCCTGGGTTGGGAAGATCCCTGGAGGAGGGCATGGCAACCCACTCCAGTATTCTTGCCTGGAGAATCCCCATGGACAGAAGAGCCTGGCGGGCTACACTCCATGGGGTTGCAAAGAGTTGGATGCAACTAAGCACACATGGGTTTTGTCTGAGAACAAATGATATGAAAATGGTTAATGGTATTGGCTTGAGAGTGTATTTTTGAAATTCCACATAAGGGCACTGTATACCCTAGCCAAAAGTATTTTAAAACAGCAATGAGAAAATGTTTAAAATAGAAACAAAATATTTAAAATCAGGATTGACCTGTTACAGCATACCTGTTCTATTCATATTAACTGAAATAGGGATAATTTATGTTTAGATTTCTTTACTCTCAGAGAAGGAAAAATAGCTTTTTGTTGTATTATTTTGTTATGTGTTCAATATTTGTTTTAATTATCTACCCTCTGGTGAAATTAAATACATATGAATTCAAAGCTGATAGCTACCATAGCTTGCCAAAATACAACCAGATGTTTTCAAAATATTGATAATTTTTGTTTTGTTTTGTTTTGGACAATACAAGAATATAATTTCTTCCCCATAAACTTGGAAATGGTTGTTTTCTAGGCATTTTCAGAGTTTATTCATTTCCCAAAGAGCTGTCCGATTTCTGAACACATTTCTCATTTTTTGTGCACTTATGTCTTACATTGAAATATTTTCCTAATCCATGTCTTTCTGTGGCATTTTTCCAGTGGGTATTAAAAAAAATGCACATGAGCACAAAATACATTTTTTAGAGATCTAAGTTAAAACTGATTTTTCAAATAAAAAATTGTAATCAAATAAAAAATTCTAGTTAATCTAATCAAGGGGAGAGCTTTGAGTAAAAACATGTTTCAGAATTTTTCATTTAGACATGTATACTGTTGCTGCTGCTGCTGCTAAGTCGCTTCAGTCATGTCTGACTCTGTGCGATCCCATAGACAGCAGCCCACCAGGCTCCCCTGTCCCTGGGATTCTATACTGTTAGGGAAATATAATTAAAACCAGAGTCCTCACCCAGCATAGAAATCCTCTCCACAAAGTAGTAGAGAAAGAAAACTCTTTTATTATTGAATAAGCATTAAATTGGAATGTGATGTACACAACAGGCAATCTGCTAAGAGATTGCAGAGGCAGAAAGAAATCTCACCCTTTATATAGCCAAGCAAATACAACCTAGCATATGTGTGTTTTCAGAATACGTGTTTGATCCCTGGGTAGGGAAGATCCAACCTAGAGAAGGGAAAAGGAGAAGGGAAAAGCTACCCACTCCAGTATTCTGGCCTGGAGAATTCCAGGGACTATACAGTCCATGGGGTCTCAAAGAGTTGGACATGACTGAGTGACTTTCACTTTCACTTTCAGTCCTTAAGTAAGACTTGACAACACCACTTGCCAAACATAGTTCATTCTAAAACCTTACCGAGCTATTGGAGTGGCCATCTGTGTTAGCTAATTGGCTTTATCAAGAAGAAAACAAACTTCTGTCTTTATGACAAGAGATAATTTTGTGCCTTAAAGGCTTCTACCCTCCCACAGTAACTGGGAGGCAGGAGTGTTTCTTCCCTTGATGTTTCCATTTCAAAGAGATTGTTCCCAGGTTTTTAAGAAGGATGTTCCTCAGAGAGCTGAGAAAGGCCTCTTTAGTCTTCTAAAGGATGTGTATACATTTTAAAAAAGAAGAGAAAGTACTTGGAAGTTTTCTAAAGTAAGAACTCTGAGAAAAAGGAGGTTAAGGAAAATCTTTTCCTTTATTTTCAACAGCGAGAATTGTCTCTTACTTTTAAATTTGTCCTTATAATATACAGTGCACTTAACCTAATTACTCATTGGTTTAATAAATATTTTCTGTTTCTAGCTGCTTTTTTAGGACTCACACATTTAGAAGAGTTAGATTTATCAAACAACAGTCTGCAAAACTTTGACTATGGTGTATTAGAAGACTTGTATTTTTTGAAACTCTTGTGGCTCAGAGAGAACCCTTGGAGATGTGATTACAACATCCACTACCTCTACTACTGGTTAAAGCATCACTACAACGTGCATTATAATGGCCTGGAATGCAAAATGCCTGAAGAATACAAAGGGTGGTTTGTAGGAAAATATGTTCGGAGTTACTATGAAGAATGCCCCAAAGACAAATTACCAGCATACCCTGAAACATTTGACCAGGATATGGAAGATGATGAATGGGAAAAAATACATAAGGATCACACAGCAAAGAAGCAAAGTGTAAGAATCACTATTGTGGGATAACAGAATTGTTCTTGTTGCAACTAGTTTTGCCTTTGCTATACTGGTGTTGGAAAACCGCATGTTTACATTTTGATTAACTGTATTACTTATTTATGCAGGATTATCCAACTAAAGGAAGGTTCCCTTGATTATTATTGTTGCTGTAACAACATAGTAATCAAAGGAATACTCTTATCCTGCTTGCCTGCCTGTTTGCCGAACAGCTTTCGATGATGATCCCACACTGGTAACCTGCAGGAGTTGGGTCCTAATGATGGCATTAGATTTTCATAATGTCCTGCATAAATCTTTTTACTGCTTTTTGAAAATAAATATTTTAAAAAAAGCTTGGTTCATTTTCACATGCTTTTCAAGAGCTGTGTGCACATACCTAAAGATGATCAAATGAAGAGATACAAATGATGAGTAATAATAAAATCTTATTCTCTCCCCTCTACCCCCCCCCCCCACCTTTTTTTCCAGTAAGTCAGCTTATGCACTGAATAAATTTCCATGTTTGATTCCTGTGCACTCCAAAATGAGGTCCTGGTAAACCCAAATTCTCCACTACTTTTCGCTGATCCTTGCAAAAAAAAATGTCCAGCTAAACCGGAAGAATTGTCACATGCAATAAGCCAAGAATCTGAGAATTATATTAGAAATTGTTAGAAGACCAGACTCGGAGAAGCAGTTGTATGTGGTGTGAATCATGAGCCCTGAACAGGTGTAAACACTAGTAAGTGTGGAAACAGCACTGGTGTTTTAACAGAATTTAGGCTATGGAGCCGCCTGTCAGTGGGAAGGATCTGAGCCCTTCATATGTGAAGGAGCATAAAACAGGATGAAATTAGGATTCAGGGTCAGGATTTGAGATGAAAAAGAAACAAAAAAGAAATTGATATCAGAAGCAACTGAGGGAGCAGATGGTATGGAAGAGAAGCCCATGGGGTTGCAGGTTAAAATTAGCTCACCTAGAAAAACAGATCACCGGAAAGAGAGGAAGTATTTGGAGACTAACCCCATCAGTTTGTATTTTGATACTACTATTCTATTAGAAAAATAAAATGAAATATGTACATATCATTAGAAATACAATTTTTATGCAGATTTACTTTTTCATATTGAGTTGAATATATTTTCATTTCTTATATCAAGGTATTCATACAAAGTTTAGCAACTGATCTTTGATACTTGCACAGATTTCCAAAGTATAGAAATGATAAATAACAAATAGTATTGAACATGTTTTTTTTTTTTGGCTGTGCCATGTGGCTTATGGGAATCTTAGTTCCCTGACCAGAGATTGAACCCAGGCTATGGCAACAAAAGTGCCCAGTCCTAACCCCTGGACCACCTGGGAATTCTGTTGAGCATTTCTGAAGTACCTACTAGAGCTCAGACACTGTGCTAAGAGCTTCACATGTTCTTTTTCTAATTCTTACAAGATCCCCCTGAGGTACATAATATTATCTGCCTTTTCTAGATGAGGAATCCGAGGCATAGAGTATGCCTCCTGAAACACCTTTCTCCTTTTTCTCCTGAAACACCTGTGAGGGCTGGAGACAATCTTTGGGTCAAGTAAGTTAAATCTGTACTAATATGTATAGGAAACCAAGAGAGTGGGGAACAGGAAGAATTGCTGGAGCTTGTGGTTCAGGAAATGACACAGCATTGTAAGGTTCTAACCTCTATGCCCTTTTTCCTATGGTTTGGGTCAGGGTGGAGACTTAAGAGACACTGGTTCTCAAAGCAAGTTCTCACACTCAACATGATAGGTTGAAGGCAGCTGTTAAATTTGAAGTGTTACCAGAGAGATATAATAAATTTACTTATTGTTGATGAGCACTTAGAGTGGAATATTAAAGAAAACATCCAAGATTTGATGGTGGAGAAAGCCCAGGTGGGACCATAGTAGGAGACAAAGGCACACAACGGAGAGGTGAAGGTTCTGGAAAGGAATAAGGATATTAAATCTGATTCAAACAAAGGACCCAAATTACTCTCTGGTTTAGTTTTTGGAGGCTAGTTGGGAATTTTATTGGTTGATTTTTATATTCAGGATTATCCCCAGGGATCTATTTGGAAATAAAGCTCTGGAACACACTGTGATACAAACTGATCTGGATCATCCAAAAGTAAGTTGTTTAGAATCGCTACTATCTTCCATCGCCAAAATTTAAATATGTTTTTGAAAGTTTAAGATTGCTATTTTTATGTATCAGAGTTCATAGTTTCTCAGGGAAGCATTGCTGATCAATGATGGAATGAACAATTAGATACTTCCTCTCCTGCCAATTTCTTACTTATCATTTAATAACTTGTCTTTGCAACTTCCTTCTGTTCAATAGGCGATGAAATTCAGGAGTTTTTAAAAAGTATATTTTATAGTAGTCAAAAATAATACAATCCTGAGATCTCCATATTTGAACACATATGTTTAAATATCACCTGAATTTTTATTCAAATACCCAAGTGTTTGTTTTTTTAACTAGTTCTAAGATTCTTTGATTTTTTTCTTTTTTGAAGTAAATAAGATTTACTACAAGCTAAGGTCTCCTGAGTCCTAAGTCTGAGTCAGTTCTGACCTAAATCTTGACTCTTGAGAAAGATATTGAATATTAAACAGTGTGGATTAGTCATTTATTAAACTTTCCCTCTCCTGGAGTTTTCACCGTGGATCAATTAATACCCATTTCTGAGAAATCTGAATAAGGCTCCTGCTCTGACAAATAGAAGCAATTCAGTAATAAGAATCTACTTGGCTAAATTCTGTGAGATCTGGGGGCTTCTCTCTGCAGGAGGCAGAGTATTTGGTGAGTGGATGGGGAGATGTAATATGTATCAGTCAACAGTGTGATTAATCGGTATAAATGAGAGAATCAGTAATAATAACATGAATATTGTAGGCAAACTGGAAAATTACTTCATAAATTCTATTCCCAAAAAAAATTAAGTATTTTATTCTATGAATTCTAGAAACATAAACATGCAACTTTGGGAGTATTTACAAGTCAAGTATTTCTGAACTGATCTCATCTTGCCAGTCATCAAGTAGGTGTAGAAAAACTGCAGTCAAGTGGAGCCTCTCATCCCTTATGAATCTGTTTTGCTCAGGTTCAAAAATGTAACTGCTGGACTTAAAAATCACTATGTGTATCCTTCCCAAATGTATGCTCAAGTGTTTCATCATATACTCTGCATCAGTTCAGTTCAGTGCTACATCACATACTCTGCATCAGTTTATTTCAGTCACTCAGTCATGTCCGACTCTGCGACCCTACGGACTGTAGCATGCCAGGCCTCCCTACCATCACCAACTCCCAGAGTTTACTCAAACTCATGTCCATTGAGTCAGTGATGCCATCCAACCATCTCCTCCTCTGTTGTCCCCTTCTCCTCCCACCTTCAATCTTTCCCAGTATCAGGGTCTTTTCAAATGAGTCAGCTCTTCGCATCAGGTGGCCAAAGTAGTGGAGTTTCAGCTTCAGCATCAGGCCTTCCAGTGAATATTCAGGACTGATTTCCTTGAGGATGGACTGGTTCGATCTCCTTGCTATTCAAGGGACTCTCAAGAGTCTTCTCCAGCACCACAGTTCATAAGGATCAATTCTTTGGCACTCAGCTTTCTTTTTTTTTTTTTTTTTTTTTAAATTTTATTTTATTTTTAAACTTTACATAATTGTATTAGCTTTATAGTCCAATTCTCACATCCATACAGGACCACTGGAAAAACCATAGCTTTGACTAAATGGATCTTTGTTGGCAAAGTAATGTCTCTGCTTTTGAATAAGCTGACTAGGTTGATCCTAGCTTTTCTTCCAAGGGAGCAAGCATCTTTTAATTTCATGGCTACAGTCACCATCTGCAGTGATTTTGGAGCCCCCAAAATAAAGTCTCTCACTGTTTCCACTGTTTCCCCATCTATTTCCCATGAAGTGATGGGAGCAGATGCCATGATCTTAGTTTTCTGAATGTTGAGTTTCAAGCCAACTTTTCACTCTCCACTTTCACTTTCATCAAGAGGCTTTTGAGTTCCTCTTCACTTTCTGCCATAAGGGTGGTGTCATCTGCAGATCTGAGGTTATTGATCTTTCTCCCAGAAATCTTGATTCCAGCTTGTGTTTCTTCCAGTCCAGTGTTTCTCATGATGTACTCTGCATGTAAATTAAATAACCAGGGTGACAATATACAGCCTTGACATACTCCTTTCCCGATGTGGAACCAGTCTGTTGTTCCATGTCCAGTTCTAACTGTTGCTTCCTGACCTGCATATAGGTTTCTCAAGAGGCAGGTCAGGTGGTCTGGTATTCCCATCTCTTTCAGAATTTTCCACAGTTTATTGTGATCCACACAGTCAAAGGCTTTGGCATAGTCAATAAAGCAGAAGTAGATTTTTTTCTGGAACTCTCGTGCTTTCTCAATGATCCAATGGATGTTGGCAATTTGATCTCTGGTTCCTCTGCCTTTTCTAAATCCAGCTGAACATCTGGAAGTTCATGGTTCATGTACTGTTGAAGCCTGGCTTGGGGAATTTTGATCATTATTTTGCTAGTGTGTGAGATGAGTGCAATTGTGCGGCAGTGTGAATATTCTTTGGCATTGTCTTTCTTTGGGATTGGAATGAAAACTGAACTTTTCTAGTCCTGTGGCCACTGCTGAGTTTACCAAATTTGCTGGCATATTGAGTGCAGCACTTTCACAGCATCATCTTTTAGGATTTGAAGTAGCTCAACTGGAATTCCATCACCTCCACTAGCTTTGTTCATAATGATGCTTTCTAAGGCCCACTTGACTTCACATTCCAGGCTCTAGAGTCTGGCTGTAGGTGAGTGATAACACCATCATGATTATCTGGGTTGTGAAGATCTTTTTTGTATAGTTCTTCTGTGTATTCTTGCCACCTCTTCTTAACATCTGTTTCTGTTAGGTCCATACCATTTCTGTCCTTTATTGTGCCCATCTTTGCATGAAATGTTCCCTTGGTATCTCTAATTTTCTTGAAGAGATCTCTAGTCTTTCCCATTCTATTGTTTTCCTCTATTTCTTTTCATTGATAACTGAGGAAGGCTTTCTTATCTCTCTGTACTAGTCTTTGGAACTCTGCATTCAAATGGATATATCTTTCCTTTTCTCCTTTGCCTTTAGCTTCTCTCCTTTTCACAGCTGTTTGTAAGGCCTCCTCAGACAACTGTTTTGCCTTTTGCATTTCTTTTTATTGGGGATGGTCTTGGATCACTGCCTCCTATACAGTGTCACAAACCTCCATCCATAGTTCTTCAGGCACACTGTCTATCAGATCTAATCCCTTGAATCTATTTGTCACTTCTACTGTATAATCTTAAGGGATTTGATTTAGGTCATACCTGAATGGTCTAGTGGTTTTCCCTGCTTTCTTCAATTTAAGTCTGAATTTGGCAATAAGGAGTTCATGATCTGAGCCACAGTCAGCTCCCAGTCTTGTTTTTGCTGACTGTATACAGCTTCTCCATCTTTGGCTGAAAAGAATATAATCAATCTGATTTCAATATTGACCATCTGGTGATGTCCATGTGTAGAGTCATCTCTTGTGTTTTTGGAAGAGGGTGTTTGCTGTTTACAAGTCAAGCATTTCCTGAACTGATCTCATCTTGCCAGTCATTGAGTCTGTGTAGAAAAATTGCAGTCAAGTGGAGCCTTTCATTCCTTATGAATCTATTTTGCTCAGGTTCAAAAATGCAACTGTTGGACTTAAAAATCACTATGTGTATCCTTCCCAAATGTATGCTCAAGTGTTTCATTGTATACTCTGGCTGCTGCTGCTGCTAAGTCACTTTAGTCGTGTCCTACTCTGTGCGACCCCATAGACGGCAGCCCACCAGGCTCCACCGTCCCTGGGATTCTCCAGGCAAGAACACTGAAGTGGGTTGCCATTTCCTCCTCCAATATACTCTGGCTACCTATCATAATATTTTAACAGACATTTCCCAGCCTTGCTCTCATCTGTCTTTTAAACATTTAAAATAACATGTTAAAGTTAATTTTCTTCTAAAGTTTTTTGTAGATAAAGATTATAAGTACAAGTCGTGTGGCTACTCAGCCAAACAGCCTAAAATATCAGCCAGTATTTATCTTCAATCTAACAAAAAGTGAGAAAGTCAGACTTCTTACCGGAAATGTGTATAACTTTAGGCACATAAATAAATCAACTGACCTCAGCTTGGGGGGCAGGGGGGGCAGAAACTGGAAAAGCTGAAACATCCCTGAGATTAGTTTTTTAATCTTTGATAGACTCAAGGTTGTTGAAATGAACAGTGGTTTTATTAAATAAGCTATGGCAACCAGACACCCCCGTAAGGCCTGCTGCCAGCAGCCCTGGGAACTGGCCCCATCCTTCAGCTGGTGACCAGCCCCAAGACCTGCCAGGCCTCACAGCCAACCCAGTGGGCCAATAACCACTGGACAAGGCAGGGTCTTTCCACCAAACACACAAGGAGCCAGCCATGTCTACCAGACTGCCCACTGTCATTGGCCCTGCCACAACAGAAGGACCCTTGCAGCCCACATTGAGGACAGCCCTAGAGCATTTAACTCTGGTAAATGGGGAGTGTGCTGCTCAGCCCCATAAGACATATCCTACATAAGACCACTCTTCCATGGTTGGTAAGTGTTTTACATTTCCTAAACACATAGAAATAAGAACAGAGAATTAGGCTTAATGAGATAACAGAGAAATATGTTCCAAATGAAGTAACAAGGCAAAACTCCAGAAGAACTAAGAGAAATAGAAATAAATCTATGCAATAAAGAATTCAAGGTAACAATCATGGAAGTGCTCAATTAATTGGGAGAAGAATGAATGAACACAGTGAGAAGTTTAACAAAGAGTTAGAAAAAAAACTGAGGAATATCATAACTGAAATAAAAATATACTAGAAGAAATCAACAGTAGATGAGATGATACAGAGGAACAGAACTGGAAGAGTAGTGGAATCACCCAATCTGAAGAGAAAAAAACAATTTCTTTAAAATAAGGATACTTTAAGAGTCTCCTCGGAGAAGGCAATGGCACCCCACTCCAGTACTCTTACTTGGAAAATCCCATGGATGGAGGAACCTGGTGGGCTGTAGTCCATGGGGTCGCTACAAGTCGAACACAACTGAACGACTTCACTTTCACTTTTCACTTTCATGCACTGGAGAAGGAAATGGCAACCCACTCCAGTGTTCTTGCCTGGAGAATCCCAGGGACAAGTGGAGCCTGGTGGGCTGCCGTCTATGGGGTCACAAAGAGTCGGACACGACTGAAGCGACTTAGCAGCAGCAGCAAGAGTCTCCTGGAAAAACATCAAGTGTACTAACATTGGGCTTCCCACATGGTACTAGTGGTAAAGAACCCACTTGCCACTGCAGGTAAATTGGCAAGAGCTATGGGTTCAGTCCCTGGGTTGGGGAGATCCCCTGGAGGAGAGCACAGCAACCCACTCCAGTATTCTCCAGTATTCTTGCCTGGAGAATCCATGGACAGAGGAGCCGGTCAGGCTGCTGTCCATAGCGTTGCACAGAGTCAGTCATGACTGAAGCAACTTAGCACACCTGCGTGTACTAGCATTTGCATTATAAGAAGAAGAGAGGAAAGGGCAAAAAACTGGAAGACATGATAGCTGAAAACTTCCCTAACCTGGGAAAAGAAACAAACATTCAGGTCCAGAAAGGACCAAGAGTCCAAACAAGATGAACTCAGAGGTCCATACCAACACACACTATAATTAAAATGGCAAAAATTTAAAAAGAAAATCTTAAAAGCAGCTAGGGAAAAGCAACAAGGGAACTAACATCAGCTGACTTTTCAGCAGAAACTCTGCATGCCAGAAGGGAGTGGCATGATATTTTTTAAATGATAAAGGGAAAAACAATATTCCACAAGGCTACCACTCTGATTCAAAGAAAAGACCAAGAGTTTTAAAGAGGAGCAAGAGCTGAAAGTAACCAGATTTACAGGAAATGTTAAAGGGACTTTACTAAGTCGAATAGAAAAAGCCACAACTAGGAATATGAAAATTACAAAAGGAAAAAACGTCATTGGTAAAGGCAGGTATCAAAGGCAGTAAAGGTAGAATATCAACCGCTTATAAAACTAGTAGGAAGGTTAAAAGACAAAAGTAGTAAAATCATCTATATCGACAGTAAGTAGTTAAGAGATACACAAAACAAAAAGGTATGAACTGTGATGTCAAAAACAGTAAACGTGAAGGGGAATAAAAATGCATTCAAACTTAAGAGAATAGCAACTTAAAATAATCAAATATGTATAAAGACTTCTCTACATAAACTTCATAATAACCACAAAACAAAAATGTAAAACAGGTACACACACACAAAAAGAGGAAATAAATCCAAGCAAACACTGAAGATAGTCACCAAATCACAAAGAAAAGAGAACAAAAGAAGAAAAAGTAATAAACTGGTTTAAGATGGCAGACTAAGTACCTGTTTCAATTTTCCTTTCCTACCCAAATTACCAGAAACAAATTTTTCTAATCTATCATGTCCTTGGAAAACAACAGAGATGGTCTTGGTGGATCAGAAATTAATAGTTCCTAAAAATTCAAATGCAAACATTACCAGATTGAATGAGGAACATTCAGAAGATGGCTGCCGTAAAAGATGGAACAGCATTATGTCTTTGTGAAGGGTGTGTCCCAGAAATTAGAATATATAGTAATATTAACACTATTCTCATTAAAAATATGAGAAAAGGATTCAAGGACAAGACAAGATAGCTGCGTATCCTTGCTACCAGAAAAAGAAGTAGAAGATATAAGAATAGGAATGAATGGAAATATTTCCAGATGATATGATAGTCTACCTAGAATACCCAAAAGAATCAACTGACAAACCATTAAAACTAGGAAGGCAGTTTAATATATGATCAGATAATATGACATTATATATAAAACCATCACTTTCTGCAGCACCAGCAATAACCAGTCAGAATAATTCCATTTTGTATTTTTCAATTAAAAAAATACAGATAACTGTTGAAAGCCCTTGTGAACCTCTTCCCCATTTCATTCAACTCTCTCCATCTCGGAGGTAACCACTATCTTGCATTTGGAGTTTTTCATTCACATGCATGCTGTTTATATTTTGCTGTCTGTGTGTGTGTCTGTGTATGTGTATACAAGTGACCTTAAATATTTAATATTAAAATTATTTCAAAATTTGAAGTATATAGAATTATTTTACACATTGAAAACTTGTATACAAATGGTATTAGATTTTATATATATATATATCATTCTACAACTTGCTTTCACCCATTAATATCTATATCATTCATATTGATATTTTGAAATCTATTTTTTCTCTCATTTCCAGAACTATATATATGGAAACTTAGAAATGTACCTCAAAGGACATATGTTTTAATGCGATGGGCTGAATGTTTGTGTCCCCCCAGAATTCATATGTTGGAATCCTCACCCCCAATGTAATGCTATTAGGAGGTTGGGCCTTTGGGACATAATTAAGATGGAATTCTCATGAATAGGATTAATGCCCTTATACAGGGGATTCCAGAGAGCTCTCTCCTGCTTTCTACCATATGTGGATACAGGAAGAATACAGAAGTCAACAACCAGACAAGGCCCTCACTAGACCCCAACCAAGACTAGGCACCCTGGTCTTAGACTTCCAGGCTTTAAAACTATGAGAAATAAGTTTCTGTTGTTTATAAGCCACCCAGCCAAAACTGAACTTTATTATAACAGCCTGAACTAAGACAGTTAAACACAAAGTTTACAAAGCAAGTTAGAAAACTTGGAAATAACCTTAGTGTCCATCAGTAGGAAGAAAGTTAAATAACTATGGTATAGCCATAGTATGGTATTCCCTAAAATCAGGGAAATGATTTTAAGTACTTAAAAATAATTTAGTAGTTCTATATGTACTGACATGAAAAGATTTTCAGGATATAAAAGAAAATATAAAACTATTATCCCTTTAATGTTAAAAATTAAAAGTGTGTATTTTTAATCACAAATGCTTAAATGTATTTTTTTTAATTTTATTTTATTTTTAAACTTTACATAATTGTATTAGTTTTGCCAAATATCAAAATGAATCCGCCACAGGTATACATGTGTTCCCCATCAAATGCTTAAATGTATTTTAGAAAAACAGAAAAAGTGATAGTGTTGAGTACCACTGGGTAAGTGAATGGGTTTGAGAGAGATGAAAGTAGATTTTTTCTTTTACTGTCTATTATTATTTCTTTAGTGAGAATATGTCCTTATATTGTGGATAAATTGATGACATATAGATACACAAATGCTAAACAACAAAAAAAAATCAATAAGAATGACCAAAGGACCAGGTCTCAGGGCATACAATCCAGGAAGAGCTGACTGTATTATGGCACTTTTAAATAGTTTTAATAGGCATTCTCATGGCCTAAGACTGTAACTGAAGTTTCCATTTTAAAATACAGGGAAGCAAGACAAACAGTTAACAAACATACTTACTGACAGATCTCAAAGTTTTCAATCGGAGAACACAACCACGAAAATTCAAGCGCAGCACATTTAGACGCCACCTTTGCAAAATAGACACTATATATTTATCTGTGATTATATTTTTTACTGCAGAAAAATCAATCTAAAAAGGATAAACAAAAATGTTAAGAAATGAGAAAGATCTTTGGCATGTGAAATTTTAAAATATTTTTAAAGCATCAAAGAACTAAAATGTCTTTATCTCATCACTCTTTTCTGTTTGTTAGGGTTTTTGTGGTCATTCCCAGGTTTAATTACAGATTCCAAATGTCCAGTCCAGGTTGACAGCTGGGAGGGCAGGGATCTCATCTCCTAACAAGAGTCAATTGTTGTGGAGTGCCTGGATGCCCGCCCCCATCATTCCAGGTGAGCCCCAAGGCTTCCCCCTACTTCAAGGTTAACGGACCCTTCTTCATTCATCACTAATGTGTGCCTGCTTCTTTTTTCATGAACACAAACTATACATTGAGTACTTGACTATGGAAAGACAATATAGTATGTGGATTATAATGGCTTTTCCATAACTCATAAGTTTGTGGGGGTAGTTCTAGAGATAAGGAAAGATGATCTGAGTGCAGTGTATAAAACTGAAAAGCACAGAATTTTCTGTAACCTCTGGATGGCCAGGGCTGGTGGATAAACAACAACATCGTATTTTTTTATTGAAGTATATTTGATAACAATAACATAGTGCTAATACTACCTTTCAGCTAAAAGGTTAAGTGTACTGAACATCCTATTTCTTATTGCTTTCTGAACAAAGTTATTCTTCATGCTAAAATGTTTATTACAATTGTGTCACACTTGAGCACACACAAATAAAGACAGAAATAATTGCAAATGAAGGGCAACAGATAATTGTGGAAAGAGAAATTTGCTGAGCATAAACTAGCTTCCTACTCTGGCTTTGCTCTTCGCTTCCATGTGCTCATATTTTCTCCATCTTTACCCAGTGAGGTCTCTGCGCAGGAGTGCTGGCTTTTTCTGCCAGTTTTCTGTAAGATTTGTCCTGATTTAATATGGTACATATTCCTTCTTTCCCAGACCATTTGGATTCAGTTTATTTCTTTATGGGTTTTCCAAAGGAAAAAGTGACACCCGCTAATCTGTCACATAAGTAAGAGACTTATTATTTTAAATCAGTGGTTCTTACTGTGGTCCGGGGATAAGCAGCATCAGCATCACCCAAGAACTCATTGGAAATGCAAATTCTCAAGCCCTTCCTCAGAAGTACTGAGTCAGAAACCCTGGGGGTGGCAACCAGCAATCTAACAATCCCTTCCGTTGATTCTGATGCATTCTAAAGTTTAAGAATCCCTGCCTTCAACTAAAAATTACATCTAAGACAAGAATACTAAATTTGGTAGCTAAGAGGTTTTAATTAAGACAAGCACATTTTTTAAATTACCATTGCTGCATAAGGTAAGAGTAGAACACTATAGTCAAGAATGGAATGGTGCTCTGATGGGAGGTAACGATGCTGTGTTGATTATGGAGCTAGATTCCTTGTACCTTGCCAACTCCTCCTTGTCAAAGTTTCTGCAGAATGACCCCAATCACCTATTCATAGGTCAGTCTGAGCACATGATCTCATTAGCCCTCCAATCAATAACAATTAAGGAGGGGTGGTATAGCCAGCTATTGGCTGGACATAGGCAACAAGGAAAATGTTGCCACTCCAACATTTGTTGATGGCATAAATGATCACAGTTATTAAGATTAAAGCAGTCATCCAAGAAAAAGAAAAGAAAGGTCATCAAGGATAATACATGCTTATTTTTATCATTGGCTAAGATGTACCACCCAACGTTTCTTTGGAATGAAAAATAAAGCATGTTCTACTTTATGGGAATAGTACAAATATAGTGCAATGACAAGAATAATACAAGAGGCGTGAGCCTAGGAGTCCACATTAGAAAATGCCTGAGTATATATATGTCTGCTGCTGCTGCTGCCAAGTCGCTTCAGTCGTGTTCGACTCTGTGTGACCCCATAGACAGCAGCCCACCAGGCTCCCCCGTCCCTGGGATTCTCCAGGCAAGAACACTGGAGTGGGTTGCCATTTCCTTCTCCAATGCATGAAAGTGAAAAGTGAAAGTGAAGTTGCTCAGTTGTGTCTGACTCTTCACGACCCCATGGACTGCAGCCCACCAGGCTCCTCCATCCATGGGATTTTCCAGGCAAGAGTACTGGAGTGGGGTGCCATCGCCTTCTCCAATTATATATATATATATATATATATATGTCTACATGCATGTAAACACACCAAGAAATATCAAACAAGCTTTGTTTACATGTTGTCTATTTTAGCCTGATTTCAGGCTCAGTAGTTTTTTTTTCTTCTTCCCTTTTACTCCATATTTTGTGCTGCTTTGTTGTGTTGTTTTTTTTTTTTTTTAAACTAAGAACAGTAGCTAATATTTATTGAGTGCTGCCCACATGCCAGACTCTACAATAAGCACCTTTCTTGCATTTTGCTTAGTCTATCTCTGGAGCTCCTTGAGTAAGGCAATGTTAAACCTAACTCAGATATAATAGAGCTTTATTTCAATCCAAAAAATAATATTCAATTTATTTCTACTATTTAAATTAGAAAATACTTCTATCAAATCTCTTCAAATAACATTTTTTATCTTTTCCTTCAGGCTGTGCCTGGACGAAAGTGAAACAAGTGTACCTCCTTTTTGTGATCCCATGTTGTGGAGCAGGGAAGAAGGTAGTCCCCATTACTGCTATAAGGTGGCCTATAGCAGTCTGTTCTCCTTTAAGAACTAGAATAAAGACATACTTCAGGTAGTGTCTACTTACACCATTCCACAATGAGCCCATTTGTGTCATCAACAACCAGGAGCGATTAACTTGACCACATATTACCAAATCTCTTAAACTGAGGTAGGAGAAAATCTAAACACAAAGAAAAATAATACACAATTTTGAAAAACATGTGAATTTTGATCTAACTCTTGCATTTTCCATTTGTGTGTGTGTATGTGTGTGTGTTAACAGGATAATGCAATCCATATATTGTGGTAGCAGGTGTTTATGTGCTTGCATTTTATCTAAAGATAGAAATTTCATCTAGAGTTCTAGAACTTATCTGATGATGCCTTTGATATAGTGTATCAGCCAACTGATAGCTGCAGAAGGATGGTGAAGAAGATAGGTAGATTTATTTTATTTTCTGAATGAAAGTAACATTCTGCTAGAAAGTGAATGATTTCCCTAAATGAAGGCATTCAATAATCATTTGCTGAAATGAACTGGGTTCTTTTTAAAGTTACAGGATTCCTGGTAATATACTTAAAATGTATGTTGTAGTGAGTTGATATATGTATACATTGTGAAAGGATTCCTCCATCTGGTTAAACACATCCAACACTCACATATTTATCTTTATTTTAATTAATTCATTTTAATGAGAACATTTAAGTTCTATTCTGTTAGCAAATTTCAATTTTACAACACAGGGTTATCAGCCATAGTCACCATGTATCACTTTAGGTTCTCAGACCTTATTCATATTATAGCTAAATGTTTATATCCTTTTTCCAAACTATGAGTTACATAGCAGAAGAAACCCAGCTGATGCAAGAAATAGCAAACTGTAAGATTATGTAAGATAAAATTACACAGGTAAGGCACAGAGGTAGAAAGAGATGAAAAATATGAAGGAAGTTAAGAGTACATTATATAAAACATAAAAAGGTTATAGATAACATTATACAACATTCTATATAGACCCTTATAGAATTTCCAGAAGAAAGGAAGAGAGCAAATGGAAATCAAAGCAAAACTCAAAAATATTATAAATAAAAATGCTTTAGAATGATGAAAAGCAACAATTCTCAGACTTAAGAAGCACAAGAAATCCCAAACAGGATACTTATTCCATGGCTTTGTAGTGAAATTACAAAAGGCCATAAGCAAAGGAAAACCTTAAGTGCAACCAGAGACAGATTATCTACAAAAGAATGTCACTTAGTCTCAGAAAGCAAAAGTCAGCAGAAAATACTTATCAATCTGATACCACATGTAAGTAAATTACAACTCAAGGTGAGTATTAAGTAGATATCCTATGACAAAGATTGAGAGAGTTTGCCTCCAGTGGACCCATCACAAAAGAACTTGTAAATGATGTTTATGTAAGAAGAAAGGAGTGAGATGAAACAGTAATGAGGGGCAAACAAACTAATAAGGATAGAAGTAAACCCAATAACCTTATAAAAGCATATAATGATGATGACTAATGTGGGGGGTACAAAAAGCAAGGGACAAAACCACTAGAAAATACTAATATTCTAAGACTGGAGAGAGTAATCAGAGTTAAAATGTTCTAAATTTTGGTAATTATTCAGGAAGAAAGTTTAGATATTCATTTACTTTAAGCTTTATTAAGGTAAATGTGCACATTAAAAATATTTAAGTGAAACCATTGAAATAGAAGAAATAGAATGGATATCTTCTAAAATATAAAAATGGGGGATGGGAATAGCTTTTTAAATTCGACAAATTAAGTCAGGAAAGGACAAAACAAGAAAGCACATAAAAAAAAACAAATAGTATAAAATGAAATGAAAAACTGAATCTAAGTATATCTAGTAATAATAAATTTAACAAAATTCACCTGTGGGAATGGAGAAGGAAATGGCAACCCACTCCAGTATTCTTGCCTAGAGAATTCTGTGGACAGAGGAACCTGGTAGGCTGCTGTCCATGGGATCGTACAGAGTCGGGTGTGACTGAAGCAACTTAGCATGCGTGCATGCATTGGAGAAGGAAATGGCAACCCACTCCAGTATTCTTGCCTGGAGAATCCCAGGGACAGAGGAGCCTGGTGGGCTGCTGTCCATGGGGTCGCAGAGTCGGACACGGCTGAAGTGATTTAGCAGCAGCAGCAGCAGCAACAGGACCGGTGGGAAGATAAAGATTATCCCTAATAATGCTTTTGCTTTTAAGTTTTTCCTTCTTATATTAATACAGCTATCAAACATCTCCTTTCAGTTGTGTTCATCTTGTTCAGCATTGTACTTCAGGTGGATTTTTAAAGTTTACCTGATAAAGAAGGTCACTACATTATAATTAAAGTAATTCTAACAACCTACTAAGGATATATAACAATTCTAAATGTGTAAGCATCTGAAAAGCCACAAGGATACAAGGAGAAATTGACAAATCCACAATCATGATGAAAGGTTATATCAGAACTCTCAATTGTTGATAAATCATTCTGAGGAAATAATCTTTCCTGGATTCCTCAGTGCGCCTGCAAAAAACTCTAGCCTCCAAAGACACAGAAATCTGTATGACATAAAGGTAATGTTTTAAAAAATAAATAAAGGTAATATTTTATCTTTACTTCCTCTATAAACACTTTACTTTTATGTGAACTACAGAGATTAGATCTGTAGCTATCTGTTTAGTTAATTCTCTGATCCAAAAGGATGATAAAAATTTTATTTTCTCCCCAAGAATGTCAAATGGGTATAATCCAGCCTACTTTCCTAGGTCAAGCTCCCAAAATGTCAGGAAGATTCTTACTAATTTACATTCAAGGAGATATGGGTCCCAGGACCTTGGGAACATCTCTGTCATAAAAATCAAGAGATACTGATTTTTATCTGGCCCTTGGAGAGATGTATTTAAGCCCTGCCTCCCTTATAGGTCAGTTGGTAAAGAATCTGCCTGCAATGCAAGAGACCCCAGTTCAATACCTGGGTTGGGAATATCTGCTTGAGAAGGGATAGGTTACCCACTCTAGTATTCCTGGGCTTCCCTTGTGGCTCAACTGGTAAAGAATCCACCTGCAATACAGGAGACCTGGGTTCAATCCCTGGGTTGGGAAGATCCCCTGCAGAAGGGAAAGGCTACCACTCCAGTATTCTGGCCTGGAGAATTCCATGGACTATATAGTCCATGGGGTCACAAAGAGTCTGACACGATTGAACAACTTTCATTAACTAACTCCCTCTTTCATTTATAAGGATGTTGTTACTACATTGGATCCACCCAGATAAGCAAGGATAATCTCACCATCTCAAATTCTTTAACTTACTCACATCTGCTAAGACTCTTGCCTTGTATTCATAGGTTCTGAGGATTTGGTGGGGTACAGGGGTGGGGTGGGGAGCAATTATTATTCTGCCTATCATACTATATAAGGAAATGAAGGTGAAAGTGAATTTCCCCTAAAGTCAGGAACACAACAAGGGTGCCCACTCTCACCACTACTATTCAACATAGTTTTGGAAGTTTTAGTCACAGCAATCAGAGAAGAAAAAGAAATAAAAGGAATCCAAATTTTAAAAGAAGTAAAACTCTCACTGTTTGCAGATGACATGATCCTCTACATAGAAAACCCTAAAGACACCACCAGGAAATTACTAGAGCTAATTAATAAATATAGTAAAGTGTCGGGATATAAAATTAATACACAGAAATCCCTTGCATTCTTATACACTAACAATGAGAAAACAGAGAAATTAAGGAAACAATCCCATTCACCATTGTGACGAAAAGAATAAAATACTTAGGAATAATTATCTAAAAAAAAAAAAGACCAATATATAGAAAACTATAAAACACTGATGAAAGAAATCAAAGATGACACAAATAGATGGAGAAATATACCGTGTTCATGGATTGGAAGAATCAATATAGTGAAAGTGAGTATACTACCCAATGCAATCTATAGATACAATGCAATCCCTATCAAGCTACCAATGGTATTTTTCCCAGACGCAGGCGGCTGTGATGACTGGCGCACTAAGCGCAGCCAAGAGGAGCTACCCCACTTCCGAGGTCAGGGGCAGAAGCTGGGAGGACCCCATGCCCGAAGGGTGGCGGCCAAGAGGAGCTACCCCATGTCCGAGGTCAGGGGCAGCAGCCAGGAGGAGCTACCCCACGCCCGAGGCCAGGGGAGACTGCCGGGAGGACCAACCCCACATCCAAGGAGCCAAGCTGCGCGGGCGCAGGAGGGCCTAGAGGAGCTATTCCACGCTGAAGGTCAGGAAGGGAGGCGGTGAGGAGATACCCCTCCTCCAAGGTAAGAAGCGGCAGCTGCGCTTTGCTGGAGTAGCCGTGAAGAGATAACCCACGCCCAAGGTAAGAGAAACCCAAGTAAGACAGTAGGTGTTGCAAGAGGGCATCAGAGCGCAGACACACTGAAACCATACTCACAGAAAACTAGTCAATCTAATCACACTAGGACCACAGCCTTGTCTAACTCAATGAAACTAAGACATGCCCGTGGGGCAACCCAATATGGGCAGGTCATGGTGGAGAGATCTGACAGAATGTGGTGCACTGGAGAAGGGAATGGCCAACCACTTCAGTATTCTTGCCTTGCCTTGAGAACCCCATGAACAGTACGAAAAGGCAAAATGATAGGATACTGAAAAAGGAACTCCCCAGGTCAGTAGGTGCCCAATATGGTACTGGAGATCAGTGGAGAAATAACTCCAGAAAGAATGAAGGGATGGAGCCAAAGCAAAAAGAATACCCAGCTGTGGATGTGACTGGTGATAGAAGCAAGGTCTGATGCTGTAAGAGCAATATTGCAGAGGAACCAGGAATGTCAGGTCCATGAATCAAGGCAAATTGGAAATGGTCAAACAAGAGATGGCAAGAGTGAATGTCAACATTCTAGGAATCGGAGAACTAAAATGGACTGGAATGGGTGAATTTAACTCAGATGACCATTATATCTACTACTGTGGGCAGGAATCCCTCAAAAGAAATGGACTAGCCATCATGGTCAACAAAAGAGCCCGAAATGCAGTACTTGGATGCAATCTCAAAAACGACAGAATGGTCTCTGTTTGTTTCCAAGGCAAACCATTCAATATCACAGTAATCCAAGTCTATGCCCCAACCAGTAACGCTGAAGAAGCTGAAGTTGAACGGTTCTATGAAGACCTACAAGACCTTTTAGAACTAACACCCAAAAAAGATGTCCTTTTCATTATAGGGGACTGGAATGCAAAAGTAGGAAGTCAAGAAACACCTGGAGTAACAGGCAAATTTGGCCTTAGAATATGGAATGAAGCAGGACAAAGGCTAATAGAGTTTTTCCAAGCAAATGCACTGATCACAACAAACACCCTCTTCCAACAACACAGCGAAGACTCTACACATGGACATCACCAAACGGTCAACACCGAAATCAGATTGATTATATTCTTTGTAGCCAAAGATGGAGAAGCTCTATAGAGTCAGCAAAAACAAGACCAGGAGCTGACTGTGGCTCAGATCATGAACTCCTTATTGCGAAATTCAGACTTAAATTGAAGAAAGTAGGGAAAACCACTAGACCATACAGGTATGACCTAAATAAAATCCCTTATGATTATACAGTGGAAGTGAGAAATAGATTTAAGGGCCTAGATCTGATAGATAGAGTGCCTGATGAACTATGGACTGAGGTTCGTGACATTGTACAGGAGACAGGGATCAAGACCATCCCCATGGAAAAGAAATACATAAAAGCAAAATGGTTGTCTGGAGAGGCCTTACAAATAGCTGTGAAAAGGAGAGAAGCGAAAAGCAAAGGAGAAAAGGAAAGATATAAGCATCTGAATGCAGAGTTCCAAAGAATAGCAAGAAGAGATAAAAAAGCCTTCCTCAGCGATCAATGCAAAGAAATAGAGGAAAACAACAGAATGGAAAAGACTAGAGATCTCTTCAAGAAAATTAGAGATACCAAGGGAACATTTCATGCAAAGATGGGCACAATAAAGGACAGAAATGGTATGGACCTAACAGAAACAGATGTTAAGAAGAGGTGGCAAGAATACACAGAAGAACTGTACAAAAAAGATCTTCACAACCCAGATAATCATGATGGTGTGATCACTCACCTACAGCCAGACTCTAGAGCCTGGAATGTGAAGTCAAGTGGGCCTTAGAAAGCATCATTATGAACAAAGCTAGTGGAGGTGATGGAATTCCAGTTGAGCTACTTCAAATCCTAAAAGATGATGCTGTGAAAGTGCTGCAGTCAATATGTCAGCAAATCTGGAAAACTCAGCAGTGGCCACAGGACTGGAAAAGGTCAGTTTTCATTCCAATCCCAAAGAAAGGCAACGCCAAAGAATGCTCAAACTACCGCACAATTTGATCTCGCACGCTAGTAAAGTAATGCTCAAAATTCTCCAAGCCAGGCTTCAGCAATATGTGAACCATGAACTTCCAGATATTCAAGCTGGTTTTAGAAAAGGCAGAGGAACCAGAGATCAAATTGCCAACAGCCACTGGATCATGGAAAAAGCAAGAGAGTTCCAGAAAAACATCTATTTCTGCTTTATTGACTATGCCAAAGCCTTTGACTGTGTGGATCACAATAAACTGTGGAAAATTCTGAAAGTGATGGGAAGACCAGACCACTTGATCTGCCTCTTGAGAAATCTATATGCAGGTCAGGAAGCAACAGTTAGAACTGGACATGGAACAACAGACTGGTTCCAAATAGGAAAAGGAGTACGTCAAGGCTGTATATTGTCACCCTGCTTATTTAACTTCTATGCAGAGTACATCATGAGAAACGCTGGACTGGAAGAAACACAAGCTGGAATCAAGATTTCTGGGAGAAAGATCAATAACCTCAGATCTGCAGATGACACCACCCTTATGGCAGAAAGTGAAGAGGAACTCAAAAGCCTCTTGATGAAAGTGAAAGTGGAGAGTGAAAAAGTTGGCTTAAAGCTCAACATTCAGAAAACGAAGATCATGGCATCCGGTCCCATCACTTCATGGGAAATAGATGGAGAAACAGTGTCAGACTTTATTTTTGGGGGCTCCAAAATCACTGCAGATGGTGACTGCAGCCATGAAATTAAAAGACACTTACTCCTTGGAAGGAAAGTTATGACCAACCTAGATAGCATATTCAAAAGCAGAGACATTACTTTGCCAACAAAGGTTTGTCTAGTCAAGGCTATGGTTTTTCCTGTGGTCATGTATGGATGTGAGAGTTGGACTGTGAAGAAGGCTGAGCGCCGAAGAATTGATGCTTTTGAACTGTGGTGTTGGAGAAGACTCTTGAGAGTCCCTTGGACTGCAAGGAGATCCAACCAGTCCATTCTGAAGGAGATTAGCCCTGGGATTTCTTTGGAAGGAATGATGCTGAAGCTGAAGCTCCAGTACTTTGGCCACCTCATGCGAAGAGTTGACTCATTGGAAAAGACTCTGATGCTGGGAGGGATTGGGAGCAGGAGGAGAAGGGGACAACAGAGGATGAGATGGCTGGATGGCATCACTGACTCGATGGACTTGAGTCTGGGTGAACTCCGGGAGTTGGTGATGGACAGGGAGGCCTGGCGTGCTGCAATTCATGGGGTCGCAAAGAGTCAGACACGACTGAGCGACTGAACTGAGAACAAATAAGTTCACAATTTGTATAGAAATGCAAAAAACCTTGAATAGCCAAAGCAATCTGGAGAAAGAAGAATGTAACTGGAGGAATCAACCTGCCTGACTTTAGACTATACTGCAAAGCTATAGTCATCAAGACAATATGGTACTGGCACAAAGACAGAAATCTAGATCAATGGAACAAAATAGAAAGCCCAGAGATAAATCCACGTACCTATAAACACCTTATCTTTGACAAAGGAGGCAAAAATATACAATGGAGAAAAGATGATCTTTTTAACAAGTGGTGCTGGGAAACTGGTCAACCACTTGCAAAAGAATGCAACTAGAACACTTTCTAACACCATACACAAAAATAAACTCAAAGTGGATTAAAGATCTAAATGTAAGACCAGAAACTATAAAACTCCTAGAGGAACACATAGGCAGAACTCTCTCTGACATAAATCACAGCAAATCCTCTATGCCACACCTCCCAGAGTAATGGAAATTAAATAAAAAATAAGCAAATGGGACCTAATTAAACTTAAACGCTTTTGCACAACTAAAGAAACTATAAGCAAGGTAAAAAGACAGCCTTCAAAATGGGAGAAAATAATAGCAAATGAAGCAACTGACAGAGTTAATCTCAAAAATATACAAGCAGCTCATGCAGCTCAATTCCAGAAAAATAAGTGACCCAATCAAAAAATGGGCCAAAGACCTAAACAGACATTTCTCCAAAGAATACATACAGATAGCTAACAAACATATGAAAAGATGCTCAACATCATTTATCATCAGAGAAATGCAAATCAAAACCACAATGAGGTACTGTCTCATGCCAGTCAGAATGGCTGCTATCAAAATGTCTACAAACAATAAGTGGTGGAGAGGGTGCAGAGAAAAGGGAACCCTCTTACACTATTGGTGGGAATGCAATCTAGTACAGCCACTATGGAGAACAGTGTGGAGATTCCTCAAAAAACTGGAAAATGAACTGCCATACAACCTAGCAATCCCACTGCTGGGCATACACACTGAGGAAACCAGAATTCAAAGAGACACGTGTACCTCAATGTTCATTGCAGCACTGTTTACAATAGCTAGTACATGGAAGCAACCTAGATGTCCATTAGCAGATGAATGGATAAGAAAGCTGTGGTACATATACACAATGGAGTATTACTCAGTTATTAAAAAGAATGCATTTGAATCAGTTCTAAACTGGAGCCTGTTATACAGAGTGAAGAAAGTCAGAAAGAAAAACACCAATACAGTATATCAGTGCATGTATATTAAATTTACAATGCATGTATATGAAAGATGGTAATGATGGCCCTATATACAAGACAGCAAAAGAGACACAGATATAAAGAACAGAATTTTGGACTCTGTGAGAGACGGCAAGTGTGAGATGATTTGAGAGAATAGCATTGAAATATGTATATTACCATATGTGAAATAGATGACCAATCCAAGTTCAATGCATGAAGCAGGGCACTCAAAGCTGGTGCCCTGGACCATCCAGAGGGATGGAATGAGGAGGGAGGGGTGAGGATGGAGGGAGGTTCCAGACTGGGGGATACGTGTACACCCATGGCTGATTCATGTCAATATATGGCAAAAACCACCACATTATTGTGAAGTAATTAGCCTCCAATTAAAATAATCAGATTAATTTTTTTAAAAAGAAGTGGAAAAAAAGAAAAGAAAGTGAAAGTCGCTCAGTCATATCTGAGTCTTTACAGCCCATAGAATTCTCCAGGCCAGAATAGTGGAGTGGGTAGCCTTTCCCTTCTGCAGGGTATCTTCCCAACTCAGGGATCGAACTCAGGTCTCCCGCATTGCAGCCGGATTCTTTACCAGCTGAGCCACAAGGGAAGCCCAAGAATATTGGAGTGTGTAGCCCATCCCTCCTCCAGTGGATCTTCCTGACCCAGGAATTGAACCAGGGTCTCCTGCACTGCAGACAGACTCTTTACCAACTGAGCTATCAGGGAAGGATATGTAAGGAAATGATCAACATTAAATTTAAGAAACCAGTTACATCTGAGGGAGGGAAAAATAAATACAGTCAGAGAGGCTTTAATTGTATTTGTTAAATCTTATTTCTTAAGCAGATTGGTGATTACATTCATTATATTTTTTTGTGCATGCCTAAAATATTTTATTTTATAAACCTCATTTTTGACAAAAATATCTAGGAACAAATGTAACTAAGGTGAAAGACTAGTACACTGCAAGCAATAAAGCATTATTAAAAGACACTTAAGACCTAAATAACAATAACAATAAAAGAAATTTAACCAGAATTTGAAATCTGCCTATGAATAAACACACACAGAAATACACACACACACACACACACACCCTGCAGATTCAAAGAGTATTTTATCAAATATCCAAGGAATTTATAATACTAACAAGAAAAGTACTTAAGATGTTACTACCACCCAAAGTGCTCTACAAATTCAATACAATCTCTGTCAAAATGCCAATGGTCCTAGCAAGAATATAAAATGGGGCAAAGACAGCCTCTTCAATAAATGGTGCTGGGAAAACTGGACAGCTACATGTAAAAGAATGAAATTAGAACACTTTCTAACACCACACACAAAGATAAACTCAAAATGGATGAAAGACCTAAACGTAAGACCAGAAACTATAAAACTCTTAGAGGAAAACACAGGCAGAACACTCGATGACATAAATCAAAGCAAGATCCTCTATGACCCACCTCCTAGAGTAATGGAAATAAAAACAAAAGTAAACAAGTGGGACCTGATTAAACTTAAAAGCTTTTCATAGCAGAGAAAACTATAAGCAAGGTGAAAAGACAACGCTCAGAATGGGAGAAAATAATAGCGAATGAAACAACTGACCAAGGATTAGTTTCCAAAATGTACAAGCAGCTCATACAACTCAATACCAGAAAAACAAACAACCCAATCAAAAAGTGGGGAGAAAACCTCAACAGACATTTCTCCAGAGAAGACATACAGATGGCTGACAAACACATGAAAGATGCTCAACATCGCTCATTAGTAGAGAAATGCAAATCAAAACTACAATGAGATACCACCTCACACTGGTCAGAATGGCCCTCATCAAGAAGTCTACAAACAGTAAATGCTGGAGAGAGTGTGGAGAAAAGGAAACACTCTTGCACTGTTGGTAGAAATGTAAATTGATACAGCCACCATGGAAGACGGTATGGAGATTCCTTAAAAAACTAGGAATAAAACCACCATATGACCCAGCAATCCCACTCCTAGGGATACCCTGAGGAAACCAAAATTGAGACACTTGTATCCCATTGTTCATTGCAGCACTATTTACAATAGCTAGAACCTGGAGGCAACCTAGATGTCCATTGACAGATAAATGGATAAAAAAGTTGTGGTACATATACACAATGGAGTATTATTCAGCCATTAAAAAGAACGCATTTGAGTCAGTTCTAATGAGGTGGATGAACCTAGAACCTATTATACAGAGTGAAGTGAGTCAGAAACAGGAAGATAAATACTGTATTCTAATGCATATATACGGAATCAAAATGCTCTTATGTATACACTGGCCAAGTCATTCTGCAAGGATACATGTTCAAGTTGCTTGGTAAAACTGAAGAAGGATGACTATCAGGTTGAGATATATGTATTTCTCGAGGTTTATACAAAAAAATAATAATAATAAAAAGCAGGAATGAGAAAAACGTGCCTGTGAAAGGCATTGGAGCATTGGAAATTTGGTGAGAGAGGTGGGCATCCCAAATGAGACAGGGCTGAGGGGTAGGGACTGGAAGAGGAGGGCATGGTGTGGGAGGTGAGGCACCAGCAGCATGAGGCTGGCCTAGCACAGGGCTTAGAACCCAAGTGCATAGGAAAGGGGTCTAGTCAAGGAGTGGGATCCTAGGGGAAGAAAGTTCAGGTGGTCATACTGAGGGGTAGGGTGGAGATGGAACTCAGTGATGTGAGAATCACATCCATTCATGAGATGAGGGACTGGCCTGTGTGGAGTACCAGAACCAGAAGAGTGTAAGGAGGGTGGTACTTGCACAGGAAACATGGCTATGACAATTAGAGATTGGTACATATGGGGAAGAGGTGGATAGACCGAGTAAGTTAAAAGCCTAGAAAATTGGGATCCGGGTTTCTCCCTCTAGGAGAAGGTATAGTTGTGAGTGTGGAAAGGAAGAAAACTAGAATGAACTCTGTGCTGTTAGATTAGAATTGAGTATTAATGGGAAATCATGGTTTTCAGTACACAAGTAGATAAAGAGATGAGGCCAGGAGTGGGAAAGTCCTCCCCTGAAGCTCAAGGAGAGTGGACTCTTGAACCAAATCAGGCTTCTGTCAGCAAGAAAGAGCAGAGGGATTGACTGTTGAGCAGAAGCATCTTGCCAGTCCACTGTCCGATAGATCATCAAAGTAGGGAGTAAATGCCTTTAGCTCCAGGATGCTTTTACCACTTATTTGATTTCCTGGGTCTTATTCACTAAACTGTAGTATTTCCAAGTTATTGCTAGATCATGCATCAACAAACATTTTCTAAAAAGGGGCAAAAAAGTATATATTTTGACTTTGTGAAAAGAAGAGATGTCTTCAACTCATCGAACAATTCACCAAGAGATAAATTGTCTTTTTTTTTTTACATTTGAAAATGTGAAAACTATTCTTAGTTAGAAGTTCATACAAGAAAAGGTGGTGGGGGGCAGTTCATACAAGAAAAGGTGGTGGGGGGCAGTTCATACAAGAAAAGGTGGTGGGGGGCGGTTCATACAAGAAAAGGTGGTGGAGGCAGTTTTGTCCCTTAGGCCACAGTTGGCCACCCTTGCTGTAGATCATCCCCATCCCCATCTCTCCCATGATGCGCCCAGCCAAATTCTTAACCCTGTTTATTTTATTTTTTTTTTGTCACCCCTGTCCTAAGGGCAACCTGTGTCCTGAAATACTCATTTCATCAGAACAAATAGAGCCAAATTTAGGGACAAGAAATGAAAATTCCCCAAAGATATTTTTTGGCAACACTGCTTTGCCTCAAAAGGGCCAGTTTTCACAATTCCCAGAGATTAAAAATAAAATTGTTAGAATGTGAATGTATTTAAAGATTGACTAGTAACTCAGGTCATCGTTAGACATAAGTGTTTTTAAATGTCAGAGTAAATGTCTTGGGTCCATTCCACCATTGATTGTGTACCAGCGGGATTGTTTAGTATTGGTTTAGTCACATTTAGTATTGGTAGGCATGTTCACTTATAGATCACATCAACTTTACCCCCATTATACCAATCAGGAAACTGAAGATGGGAGAGACCAGATTACATGCTGTAGGTTATACAGTATCTCAGTCAGCTCAGGGTACTATAACAAAATACCATAGACTGAGTCACATTTCTGGAGATTGGGAAGTCCAAGATCAAAGCACTGGCAGATTTGGTCCTTGGTAAGGGCTCTTTTCCTGCCTTGTAGGCAGCTGCCTTCTTGCTGTGTCCTACATGGCAGAGAGGAAGCTCTGGTTTTTCTTCCTCTTTTTCTCAGGGCAATAATGCTATTATGGGGACTCTACCCACATGACCTCATCTACACCTAATTATCTCCCCAAGATACATATCATCTCACTGGGAGTTCATTCTTTAGCACATGAATTTGGTGGAGGCACAAACATTCAATCTATAACACACAATTATTCAGATCTCAGATTCATAACTCTGATTTTCTACACTTAAGACTCATTTCCTTACACAATTTCCACAGAAACTTTTCCCCAGTCTAGAATGATAGATTGTTCTCACCTGACTGCCACCCAGCCGAGAATAGAATGAGTCACAAAACACTTCTCAGCATAAAATTTAATCCTCACCATATAAACTCTATTTTGAACATTTTTCCAAAGGCTCATAGTTACTGGACATTTTCTAATCATAAGTTTCTTGACAGTATGTAATGTCTTTCATAATTTTGCTCATAAATTTTCCTAAGAGACATTTGTATCAAAATTCGGCAAACACCCATTTACTTGAATAAAAAAAAATTGTTTGAAAGTAAACTGCAGATGTTTAATAAAGCCATTCTCCTCATCCAAAATCAAAATGAAAATTTTACCAGCATAAGGTCAAGAGTTTTCTGTTCATTGTTTAAACTAACCTTTCCTTTTAAGCACAACACTGAATGTCAAAAAATATAACAACACTGTCACCTCCAAACACGTAGTGGAAAATTTATATCCTGTTAGAACTCCCAAGAATAAAACAGTTAATCTGCTTCCATGTTCTACTGATACTTAATCTTAAAAAAAAAAATCAAATATTATTTCAACACCTGGACTGTTCTTAGGAACTATCTTGTTCTGCTTACCCAAAGTAGAACATTCTAGAGAAGTTATTTTGTGTTTTTTCTAATTGAAGGATAATTGCTTTACGATATCGTATTGGTTTCTACCATACATCAACATGTATCAGCCATAGGTATACATATGTCCCCTCCCTCTTGACCCTCCCTCCTACTTCCCTCCCACCCCATCCCACCCCTCTATGTTGTCACAGAGCGCTGGTTTGAGTTCCCTGAGTCATACTGCAAATTCCCACTGGCTATCTGTTTCCATATGGAATCTATATGGATGGTTTCATCAGTACCATCCATATAGATTCCGTATGCTTTAACATACAATATTTATTTTTCTCTTTCTGACTTCGCTCTGTATAATAGGTTCTAGGTTCATCCACCTCAATAGCAGTGACTCAAATGTGTTCCTTTATATGGCTGAGTAATATTCCATTGTATATATGTACTTCTTTATAGCTTCTTTATCCATCCATCTGTTGATGGACATCTAGGTTGCTTATATGTCCCAGCTATTGTAAATAGCGCTGCAATGAACACTGGGGTACATGTGTCTTTTTCAATTATGGTTTTCTCAGGGTGTATGCCCAGTAGTGGGATAGTTGAGTCTTATGGTAGTTTTATTCCTAGTTTTTTAAGGAATCTCCATACGGTCTTCCATAGTGGCTGTATCAATTTACGTTCCCACCAACAGTACAAGAGGTTTCTGTTTTCTCCATACTCTCTCCAACATTTATTGCTTGCAGATTTTTTGGTGATGGGCATTCTGACCAGTGTGAGATGATGCTTCTTTATATTTTTGATTTGCATTTCTCTAATAATGAGCAAACAGTGGAAACAGTGGCAGACTTTATTTTTGGGGGCTCCAAAATCACTGCAGATTGTGACTGCAGCCATGAAATTAAAAGATGCTTTCTCCTTGGCAGGAAAGTTGTGACCAACATAGACAGCTTATTAAAAAGCAGGGATATTACTTTGCCAACAAAGGTCCATCTTGTCAAAGCTATGGTTTTTCTAGTAGTCATGTATGGATGTGAGAGTTGGACTATAAAGAAAGCTGAGCACCAAAAAATTGATCCTTTTGAACTGTGATGTTGGAGAAGACTCTTGAGAGTCCCTTGGACTGCAAGGAGATCCAACCAGTCCATCCTAAAGGAGATCAGTCTTGAGTGTTCATTGGAAGGACTGATGTTGAAGCTGAAATTCCAATACTTTGGCCACCTGATGCGAAGAGCTGACTCATTTGAAAAGACCCTGATGCTGGGAAAGATTGAAGGCATGAGGAGAAGGGGATGACAGAGAATCAGATGGTTGGATGGCATCACTGACTCAATGAACATGAGTTTGGGTAAATTCCGGGAGTTGGTGATGGACAGGGAGGCCTGGCGTGCCGCAGTCCATGGGGTTGCAAAGTGTTGGACATGACTGGGTGACTGAACTGAACTGAACTGAATAATAAGCAATGTTGAGCATATTTTCATGTGTTTATTAGTCATCTGTATGTCTTCTTGGGAGAAATGTCAGTTTAGCTCTTTCTTCCCACTTTTTTATTGGGTTGTTTGTTTTCCTGGTGTAGAATTACATGAGCTGCTTGTATATTTTGGAGATTAATCCTTTGTCAGCTATTCCATTTGCTATTATTTTCTCCTATTCTGAGGTTTGTCTTTTCACCTTGTTTATAGTTTCCTTTGCTGTGCAAAAACTTTTAAACTTAATTAGCTCCCAATTGTTTATTTTTATTTTTGTTTCCATTACTCTAGAGGTGTATCATAGAGGATCTTGCTATGATTTATATCAGAGTGTTCTGCCTACGTTTTCCTGTAAGAGTTTCATAGTTTATGGTCTTATATTTAGGGCTTTAATCCATTTTGAGTTTATCTTTGTGTATGGTATTAGGAAGTGTTCTAATTTCATTCTTTTACAGGTAGCTGTCCAGTTTTCCCAATATCACTTATTGAAGAGACTATCTTTTTCCCATTTTATATTCTTCCCTCCTTTGTCAAAGATAGGGTGCACACAGGTGCCTTGGTTTACCTCTGGGCTTTCTATCTTGTTCCATTGGTCTATATTTCTGTTTTTGTGCCTGTACGATATTGTTTGTAGTATAGTTTAAAGTCAGGAAGGTTGATTCCTCCATCTCCATTCTTCTTCCTCCAGATTGCTTTGGCTTGTTTTTGTTTTTAATACAGTATTTCTGATGTATAAAATGGTAGATATTCTGAAAACTTTATGAGTGTCTTCTCATATATATAGAATCTTAAGAAAAATAAGAATTTAATGTGTAAGTTTTTCACTTTGTATCTTTCTTCTTCTTCTACTTCTATGCATTTCTATTTCTATGTATCTTATTCTATTTCTCCCTAATTTAAATTTATTCTCAAAGGAGACATATGCTTTCTAGAAGACAGTATCCTAAAAAACATTCTACTACGATTTCCAAATGCCATTATAAATCAAAAAGCTGTTTTGGATATAATAAGTTTCATATGGGTCTGAACTATGATGGTTAGAGTCTAACATTCAAGAATTGGGTCCCAGGGAAATATAGGCCAATATTTTTATGTGTCACTTAAAATATTTAAAAAAATATATTTCATAGGAAAAATAATTATGTGGCCAAATAAGTTTGGGAAATTCAGATCAAAACAAAGTAAAATATTATGAAACAGTTAAGAACAGGGAGAAAGAAAGAAAGTCATAAACACTAGGCTTTTTAATGGAAATTCTCTATCCTCATGCTTCCAAGATGCCACATTATCCTGGTTTTTTCCCTGACTCTCCACCCCTGGTTCTCTGCTCTCTCCATTTTTCTATTAGTTTAAAGAAACAGTAGGATACACAAACATATACGTGCACACTAAGGAATTTGCTCCCACAATTACGGAGGCTGAGAAATCCAAGATTTGCAGCTAATAAGCTGGAGATCCAAGAGAGCCAGTGAGGGTAGTTCTGGCGTGAGTCCAGGGTCTGAGAACCAGGAAAGGCAGTGGTGTAAGTTCCAGTGCAAATCCGAGTCAGAAGGCAGGAGACAGATCTCTTAGCTCAAAGGCAGTAAAGTATAGAGAGAATTCTTCCTTGCTTACCCTTTTATTCTACCCAGGCCTTCAATGGCTTGGATGATATCCACCCATGCTGGAGAGGGCCTTCTGCTTTACTCAGTGCACTAATTCAAAAGTTAATCTCATCCAGAAACATCCTCACAGAACACACCCAGAACTAATGATTAGCCAAATATCTGGGGACTCATGGGCCATTCAAGTTGACACATAAAATTAACCATAACAGTCCCCAGTTGGCTTCCTTGCCTTTTCTTAAATTATGAGTATTTCCCAGTACTCACCCGTTGGCACCAGCAGATTTTTAAAATTTCTCTCCCTCAAAGAGTTTGTTCATTCTTAGGGCTTATATGATATTTATGATAACAACCGAATCGAATTTTTTAATGCTATACTTTCAGTAAGAAAGGAAAGGTTGTGTGGAAGTGGAAAGGGCAAATTTATTGTGGACTTCCTCTGTGCTGGGCATTTCATGTCAGTTCTTAGCAGACTCCTGTTATGTGTCCATTGTTATCCTATTTTAAAGTTGGAGGGACCTAACTCCACATTACTTTCCAGTTCTATCTGGATTAGGCTTGACAAATAAGATACAGGATGCCCAATTAAATTTGAATTTTACATAAACAGCTAATAGACTTTTAGTACAAGTTTGTGCCACATATTGCATAGGACAAAGTCATACTAAAAAGGAAAAGCAAACTTTACTTGAATTTTAAATTTAGTTGGGTATTCTATATTTTTACTTGCTAACTCTGGCAACTGTCAACCGGATTGGGGTCTCCCGTTGCTTGTGCTTGTCCTTTAGCTCTGTATATAGACCCTCAGTGTCAGCCTGGCCATCTGTCCCTGATCACTTGCCTGTCACCATGATCCTTGCATGTTGACAGCTCCCAAACCCTGATCCATGTGCTGTACACACCTACAGGACTCTCCTCAGGAAGGAATTCGTCCATGCTCAACACCCGGCCTAGTTGTGGCTGTTTGGGCAAATCCTCTGAAGACTATTCTCTACCACAAACAACATGGGACAGTCTCCCCCTCACTCCACCTAGAGCTAGCACCACCCTGGCAGTCATGCTTCTGGTTGAGTGCCCTACTGGCATATAATTCACCTCCAGGAGAAAATATGGATAGAGAACTGATCTTAAAAAACAAAGCCAGAACACTTAGCTGGCAGGGGACATAACCATGATCACAAACACACACAAACAAAGGCAGAGAGGCATGTCACAGCTCAGGGCAGCATATGTGCCCCAGAAGGGAGAGTAGACAGGATTTGTGTTCAACATTTTTTCACCATGGATAAGACTGTAAGGATCATGTTTATCAAAGCAGTGAATTCCACAGGCTGTACGACATAGCTAACTCACTGAATATTGGAACTAGTACCAAAATCAACAAGATGAAATTGAACAGAAATAACAGGAACCACTGTGTTGAGATTGAGAATAGCAGTGACATAAAGTAAAACTGCTGGCCAGCAGTTCAGATAAAGAAGACCTCAGCATTTATGTTCAACACAAGTTCAAGGATAGGCATTCTGAGGTAGTAGGGGGAAATACAAGACTTAGATTCAGACATACCCTATCTCAATTCCTGATTTCACCACTTAGGGAAAGAATGGGAGCTTATGGCAGACATCTGTGCTACATTCCCATGCAGACAAGGTGACAGGCCCTCTAGTGGGAGCCCTCTGAAGGCCACAGCAACTGACCACTGATAGCCTGCCTTGAGCACGATGGTAAAAGCCCCTGTGCCCAAGCTTGTTTCGGAAACTGTGGCACCTCCTACCTTCAAAGGACTGAGTCAACTTAGGAAGCACAGGTGTGGTGGCCTGTGTGGGCTCAAGTGCAGTGTTCTTCTTGGGTACTTGGGCTCTAAGATTTGCACAACCAAGGAGCAGGACCCAGGGGGATTTAGGATTACAGTTCAGGATTGAGATTGACTTTACTGGCTGCAAATGGTGGCATAGAGCAAACTGACCTGAGGTCCTCAGGGAACACATATGAAGGGTAACTAACCAAGACTAAAGGAGAGAAGAGAAGCCTTTCTGGAAAAGATGACATCTGAGCTGTGCATAACAGGAGTGAGCCAGTCAAAGAAAAGAAGGGGTCCTATACAGAGAAGGCATAGTGGCTGCAGAGAGTGTCCTGTACTTGGGTAATAGACTAAGTAATGCAGTATGGCTAGAGCCGAAGATTCCTACAGAGAAATGGTGGAGAATGAAGCTGAAAGATGGTGACGGGCTAGATCAGGAAGGGCTTTGTGGGCAATGTTAGAGCCAGTGGGAAGTCAAGGAGAGATTTTTAAGCAGGAAAGTGACGTGAATAAATGTGACTTTAGAAAGACAGCTCTGGTGGACAAATGAAAAATGAGTTGGAAGGTCAAGGTCAAGAATAAGTGCTGGGGAAAAAAATAAGAATAGATTCTGGAAGACCCAACTAAAATGCTTTGATATTAATAATGTCACTGAAAGTAATGAGTGCCAAAGAGAATGGAGAGGAGAAAGTACGAGAGATTACATGTTAAAATGGAAAGGTAGGGACTTCGCTGGTGGTCCAGTGGTTAAGAATTCACCTGCCAATGCAGGAGACATGGGTTCGACCCCTGGTCCAGGAAGATCCCACATGCCCTGGGGCAACTAAGCCTTTGTGCCACAACTACTGAAGCCCAAGCACGCCAGAGCCCATGCTCTACAAAGAGAAGCCACTGCAATGAGAAGCCCACATATCACGACTAGAGTAGCCTTACTCTGCAACTAGAGAAAGCCCTTCCGTCACAGTGAAGACACAGCACAGCCAAAACTAAATAAATTTAAAAAAAAGAAAATGTATTAATAAAAGAAAAGGAGGACAGCATATGTAGGGGGGAATAAAGGAGGGAAGTATATCATAATTCGCAGATCCTAGCTAGATTACTGGAGTCAATGATGCTGCTGTTCATTTAGAAACAGGATACAGGAGAAATAGAGGGTTGGGGGAGGGAAATGATGAGTTCTACTTTGGAAATGATGAATTGGCTTGTACCTTTGGAACACCCAAGTAGAGACCATTTTAAAAGCAGTTTTTGCGTGTCTCTGTAGGTAGGTGGGAGGTAAAATCAAGATATCTGACAACTCTTACAAGGAGAAAAATATATTAGCTCAAGAAAGGAGGGTTGAGAAATGTTTTATAGAATAGGAATGAGTTGCATACATTTATAGACACAAGGAAATAAATTAATAGAAAGAAACTAACTAAAGGGGCCAGGGAAGGAGCAGGGGTAGCAGTTCTGCCCTATTTAATTTTACCTTATAGTGCAGTAAAAGGAGAGCTGTCTTCTGAATATAGCACACAGCTTCTTGAGTTAACTGGTAAATTACCTAGTGCAACCATAAGCCATCTAAAACAGATGGTAAACTGCTAAAATGAATTAGGTTCCACCACCCATCTCAATGGAACATTGTATAGTACGGAAAGAAAAACGCTTGGCAAGGCAGAAGCATAAGTCAGGAGTAAGTGGTGAGTCGTGTGAGTCATGCATGCATTTAAGATCAGTAAAACCCTGGCTCTGCTCCTGACTTCATTACTTCTGAGCTTCTCATCCCTCTAGTTGCCCAGGCTCAATGATACCCTATTAGCCTCCTCACTCACTTTTTCACTCTACATACTACCTGTTTCAGAATTCTCTGAGTGCTTTGGTTCGCACATGGGCCCTTTCCTTTTCATTCCCACTAAATGTCTTTTTAAGTCTGCCATCAGGTCACTGCCCACAGGTTAAAGCCCAACTCCTGAGTGGACACTCAAGGCCTCAACAATATGGCTCTGTCTCATTTTTCCAACTTTACATCTTGCTACTCCCAACACATTATTTTCCATTCCCGTCAAACTGACCTTACTCACCCATACCTGAACTGTTTCTACCATTTTCCTGTCATTATTTTTCTTTTAATTCTTTCATCAAATACCCCTGTTTTTGTTCTGTTAGAAAAGTGTTTCCTGACAGTACTGTCTACAGCAGCACACCCCAGTCACTTTTTCTTTTTCAATTGAGATATGTTGTTCACTTAATTGTGTTTGACTCTATGCAGCCTCAAGGACTGCAGCAAGCCAGGCTTCCTGTCCTTCACTATCTCCTGGAGTTTGCTCAAACTCATGTCCCTAGAGTCAGTGATGCCAACCAATCATCTCACCCTCTGTTGCCCTCTTCTCCTCCTGCCCTCAATCTTTCCCACCATCAGTGTCTTTTTTTAATTAATTGGCTCTTCGCATCAGGTGGCCAAAGTATTGGAGCTTCACCTTCAGCATGAGTCCTTCCAATGAATATTCAGGGTTGATTTCCTTTAGGATTGACTGGTTTGATCTCCCTGTAGTCCAAGGCACTCATGGGAGTCTTCTCAGCACCACAGTTCGAAAGCATCAGTCCTTCAGCGCTCAGCTATCTTTATGGTCCAACTTTCACATCCATATATGACTACTGGAAAAGCATTGCTTTAATTGTATGGACTTTTGTAGGCAAAATGATGTCTCTGCTTTTAATATGCTGTCTAAGTCATAGCTTTCCTTCCAAGGAGCAAGCATTAATTTCATTTAATTTCATGAAATTAATTTTATTAATTAATTTTAATTTGTTCATAAATTCATTTTAATTTCATTTAATTTCATGGCTTCAGTCATGATTCACAGTGATTTTGGAGCCCAAGAAAATAAAATTAGCCACTGTTTCCATTTTTTCCCCCGTCTGTTTACCATGAAGTGATAGGACTGGATGCCATGGTCTTAGTTTTCTGAATGTTGAGTTTTAAGCCAGCTTTTATCACTCCGCTTTTTCACCTTCATCAAGAGGCTCTTTAGTTCCTCTTAGCTTTCTGCTATTAGGGTGGTGCCATCTGCATATCTGAGATTGTTGATATTTCTCCAAGAAAACTTGATTCAGCTTGTGATTCATCTAGCCCAGCATTTCGCATGATGTACTCTGCATAGAAGTTATATAAGCAAGGTGACAATATACAGCCTTAAGGTACTCCTTTCACAATTTTGAACCAGTCCATTATTCCATGTCTGGTTCTGTTGCTTCTTGACCTGCATACAGATTTCTCAGGAGGCAGGTAAGTTGGTCTGGTATTCCCATCTCTTTAAAAATTTTCCACAGTTTTTGTGATCCACAGAGTCAAAGGCTTTAGTGTAGTCAGTGAAGTAGAAGTAGATGTTTTTCTCTGGCATTCTCTTGCTTTTTCTATGATCCAATGGATGTTGGTAATTTGATCTCTGGTTCCTCTGCCTTTCCTAAATCCAGCTTGTACGTCTAGAAGTTCTCCGTTCACATATGGTTGAAGCCTAGCTTGAGGGATTTTGAGTATTACTTTGCTAGTATGTAAAATTAGCACGGTTGTACAGCAGTTTGAACATTCTTTGGGATTGCCTTTCTTTCTTTTTTTTTTTTTGGTGGGATTGCCTTTCTTTGGGATTGGAATGAAAGCTGACCTTTTCCAGTGCTGTGGCTATTGCTGAGTTTTCTAAATTTGCTGGTGTTTGAATGCAGCACTTTAACAGCATCATCTTTTAGGATTTGAAATAGCCCAGCTAAAATTCCATCACCTCTACTAGCTCTGTCCCTAGTAAGCTTCCTAAGGCCCACTTTACTTCATACTCCAGGATGTCTGGTTCTAGGTGAATGATCACTCCATCGTAGTTATCCCGATCATTAAGACCCTTTTTTGTACAGTTCTGTGTATTCTTGCCACCTCTTCTTAATTTCTTCTGCTTCTGTTAGATCCTTACCTTTTCTGTCCTTTATTGTGCCCATCTTTGCATGAAATGTTCCCTTGGTATCTCTAATTTTCTTGAACTGATCTCTAGTCTTTCCCATTGTATTGTTTTCTTCTATTGCTTTTCATTGTTCACTTAGGAAGGCTTTCTTGTCTCCCTTGCTATTCTTTGGAACTCTGCATTCAGATGGGTATATCTTTTCCTTTCTCCTTGCCTTCCACTTCTTTTCTTTTCTCAGTTATTTGTAAGGTCTTCTCAGACAACCATTTTGCCTTTTTGCATTTCTTTTTCTTGAGGATGGCTTTGGTTATCACCTCCTATACAATGTTACAATCCTCCTTCCATAGTTCTTTAGGCACTCTGTCTATCAGATCTAATACCTTGAATCTATTTGTCACTTCCACTGTATAATCATAAGGAATTTGATTTATGTCATACCTGAATGGCCTAGTGCTTTTCCCTACTTTCTTCCATTCACATTTGAATTTTGCAATGAGGAGCTGATGATCTGAGCCACAGTCATCTCCTGGTCTTGTTTTTGCTGACTGTATAGTGCTTCTCCATCTTTGGCTACAAAGAATATATTCAATCTGATTTTGGTATTGACCACCTGGTGATGTCCATGTGGAGGCCTCTCTTGTGTTGTTGGAAGAGGGTGTTTGCTATGACCAGTGCATTCTCTTGGCAAAACTTTGTTAGCCTTTGCCGTGTTTCATTTTGTACTCCAAGGCCAAACTTGCCTGTTATACCAGGTATCTCTTGACTTCCTACTTTTGCATTCCAGTCCCCTATGATGAAAAGGACATGTTTTTTTGGTGTTAGTTCTAGAAGGTCTTGTAGATATTCATAGAATGATTCAACTTCAGCTTCTTGTCTTCAGTGAACATAACTGACATTAATATGTTAGTTTTAAGTATACAACATAGTGATTCAATCTTTGTATATATCACAAAATGATCACAGTAAGTCTAGTTAACATATATCACCACACAGCTACAATTTTTTTTCATGCAATGAGAATTTTTAAGATCTACTCTTAGTTAGTTAGTTAGTTCAGTCGCTCGGTCATGTCCGACTCTTTGCAACCCCATGAATCACAGCACGCCAGGCCCCCCTGTCCATCACCAACTCCCGGAGTTCACTCAGACTCACGTCCATCGTGTCGGTGTTGCCATCCAGCCATCTCATCCTCTGTCGTCCTCTTCTCCTCCTGCCCCCAATCCCTCCCAGCATCAGAGTCTTTTCCAATGAGTCAACTCTTCACATGAGGTGGCCAAAGTATTGGAATTTCAGCTTCAGCATCATTCCTTCCAATGAACACCCAGGACTGATCTCCTTTAGGATGGACTGGTTGGATCTCCTTGCAGTCCAAGGGACTCTCAAGAGTCTTCTCTAACACCACAGTTCAAAAGCATCAATTCTTCAGCGCTCAGCTTTCTTCACAGTCTAACCCTCACATCCATACATAACTACTGGAAAAACCATAGCCTTGACTAGATGGACCTTTGTTGGCAAAGTAATGTCTCTGCTTTTCAATATGCTGTCTAGTTTTAACAATTTTCAAATATACAATACAGTATTATTAACTATAGTCACAGTACTGTACATTACAGAACTTATTTTAGAACTGAAAGCTTATACATTTTGACCACCTTTACTCATTTTGCCTGCCTCCACCAATCTGTTTTCTGTATCTATGAGTTCATTTTTCCCTCTTGTTGTCTGTTTTTTTTTTAGATTCTACATATAAGTAAAATCATACAGTATTTGTTTTTCTCTTTATGACTTATTTCACTTAACATAATGCCTCCAAGTTCCAACCATATTGTCAAAAATGCCAAGATTTCCTTCTTTTTATGACAGAATAATATTCTAACATATATTATATATAATAATTTCACATTTTTATCCATTCATCTGCTGACGGATACTTAGGTTGTTTCCATGTCTTGGCTAACTGTAAATAATGCAGCAGTGAACACAGGGTATCTTTGTGAGTTAGTGTTTTTGTTTTCTTCAGATAAATACCCAGAAGTGGAACTGCTGAATCATATGGTATTTCTATTTTTAATTTTTTTTGAGGAACTTCCATAATGTTTTCCATTGGCTGCACCAATTTACATCCCCACCTTTGCTTTTGGCATTCCTTTTAGTAACGGTGTTCTTCTTTTACCCTGATGTATTTTCTTCATAGCATTTAATCCTGTGTAACATATCCTTTTGTGTTTCCTTTTTTACTATCTGATTCTTCACACTTCTCACACTTGCCCTGTGACAGCAAGATATTTGTCTAATCCGTCACTGTGCCCCCAATACCTAAAATGGAGCCTGTGTATTACAGTATTATAGGCATCCAACATAGCTATTACATAGATAAAATGACATCCTTGAGTACCTGCTTGTGCCAGTCTCCGAGATGCTGAGGATAAAGAAATGTGAAAAATCAATAGACAGAAACTTCAATTAAATAGAGTTGGGAGACCATAAAGAGGATCTCTCATACCTGTAGGGATAACAGAGCCCAAGAAGAAGGACTCCTCTTCCTCCCATGGCAGAGACTCAGCCAGTGAGAAGCCATGGGCTCTTTGTTTACTTAGCCCTCACAACTTCCTTCTCCTTCCCTATAAAAGTGCTCCCCTTCCTCTGCGCTGGGGGGACTTGTGGGTGACTCACATGGTTACAGACCTCTGACTGCAATTCTCTGCTGATTCTGAATAAACAAACCTTTGCCAGAGAACTGTCTGACGGTGCATTTGTTTTAGTTCAACAGAAGTAATCAAAACAGATGTAATCCCATTACCCCAAAGCATGCAATTTAGTGGGAAAGACAGACAAAAAATAAGAACACTGTTAAAAATTCATATTAATACTAATTACAGTGAGAAGCACTATGAAGGAAAAGAACAGGGATTGATTTTAGATTAAGTAATCATTTGTAAACTTCTTGACTTAGTTTTTACTAATTAGGGCTAAAGCAATAAAAGTCAGGTCTATGGACAGAGCAATCTTGTACCAAAAATAAACTGATCCTAAAACAATTTTTAGATGTTTGGATTCATTTGCTTTTTTATCCACACCACAAATTGAGCCAACATACACATAGCTCTTTGATGGAGCAGTGTAGTTTTGGAAGCTTCCCTTATGTGAAGTTCACACAATACTTTCCTAAGAAACCTGGAACCACTCTGCTTTGGTGAATTGAGGTCAGACTGACCCTTGAGGTTATCAAAATATGGACTCAAAAGTCATTGAGAATACTCTTTTGTTTTAGAATCCCAAGTAATTTAATCTAACAGGCTTGAGTCATCTGGTTTTCCTCCTGCAACATGGTACAAGTTTTAACAGTTATCCAGGTTTTTTTTTTTTTTTTTTTTTTATCCCCCAAGTGAGATGAGTCATCAAACTATAAAATCTGAAGGTGATTTAGTAAATTTTTGCAAGTCCACATACTATTGTCCTTTACAAACAGAAAGTTATAGGTGTTTAAGATGAAAGACAGCCCTAAGATACTACTTATATTATTAAGCTAATCAAGCACTCTTTCATTTTAAGACAACTGCATTACTTAACTAGGTTATTTAGACTTTCCAAATTCATCAACATAAGAAGTTTTTTTCTGTATTGCTTGCCAAACTACACACATACAAAAAACCTTGCATTTTCATGGAAAATAATCTTTGCCAACCCTCTCAACAAGCTCTGAGTTTGACTGATAGTGTATGAGCTCTACCATCTGCTAACAAAGCAGCCTTTCATAATGGATAAATGATACTAAGGGAAATGATAGTGAAACAGAACCTGACTTGTTTTCATAAGTTGATGCAACTGAACATAAAAAGCAAGCCTACACTTTTCCAAGTGAAGTTCAAATTGTATCCCAATAATTGAAACTGGGTGCTGTTTGAAATTATTCCTTTAAAACATGCAATCTAAATAGATAAATCTCCTTTAAAAACTAACACTTCCAAAAACTTTAAATAAAGTTTAGATCCAACTCATATTACATTGTTTAAGTCCCTGAGAATTAATTGACCAGAGAAGTCACCAAATTAAATGTCATTTTAAAACTATGATTAAAAAAATTAGCTCTGAACATCTATTGTATTAATAGGCTTAATAAACCCATCTCTTCAAGACATGAGTGTTAGAATCATTAATTTCCAATTTTACACTATAGGTTTACTCTTTTATTACTTGTACATTTTAATGGATATCCTTGACAACTTATTTGACTGAGGAAAATTTGAGAATGTCTCCAAAAATAATGCTGTGCTTTAGTGTCATGTCAAGATTTAGTAAATTTTAAAAGTTACTCTTTATTTTTTTAAAGGTAGTACAACTAAACACATATATAATGGCTCTTAATTATTGTTTTTTGTTTCATGTTTATTTTACTCATATGTATATATATTATGGGGCTTCCCAGGTGGCACCAGTGGTAAAGAACCCACCTGCCTGCACAGGAGACGTAAGAGACGCAGGTTCCATCCCTGGGTTGGGAAGACCCCCTGGAGGAGGGCATGGCAACACACTCCAGTATTCTTGCCTGAAGAATCCCATGGACAGAGGAGCCTAGCAGGCTACAGTCCATAGGGTTGCAGAGTCGGACACAACTAAAGCGACTTGGCATGCATACATATTATAAATTATTATTTTACATATATAAGAATAGCACATTCATATAGATATACATGTATGTGTGTAAATATATATATATATATATATATACATTCTTTTTACTTAGAATTCTCTAAGAGGAAAAACCAGAGTGATATAGAGGCTATAATTTTAGCCAAGTAGTCAGGAAAAATAAGTGCTGGTCTTAGTTTCATAGCTGTCTGGCTTTAAGAATGTCATTTAATTTCTTAGATCCTCAGCTGACCCTCCTGAAAAGGTAAAATCTCAGTATAAAAATCTGTTCTTTTCTAGATCATGCTATGGTTTGACTATTCTGGCAGACTCTATAAATCTGTCCCCAAAGGACTCAATATCATTCCAGACAGAGGCGGGGTGGGTATTGGAATAGAAGGAGGGACAGGAAGCCTGATCATTACCCATGACATGATGTCACAAAGCAATATTTAAAATGCAGAAACTGGCAATGATTTTCATTGTCCTCAGCAACATCCCCAATAATTTTACATGTTTCCCATATCCTGATAGAAGTGAATCCAAATGTCAATTAATTCAACGTAAGTTCTTCTCTGTAAGTTTAGTTTTGTTGGGGTGATGAGCAAGGGCTAGGAGGGTTGAAACTACCAACGGTCATATCGCTAGTGAGTAGCTGGACTTTTAATCACTATATTATCAAACTAAAAGACTTCTTATGAGAAAACATGCAAGCTCATATCTCCATCATAACTGCTGAAGTTTCCATGTACAAGTTTCTGTTAAGGCCTGGATCACATTAAAAAATGGTTTATTGGCTCCTGGGTTCTGTGGTTCTTTATTAGTTGGCATTTTTAGTTTCTCTGAACTGGAAGGAAAGCTATAACAAAGAGACATCGCTTTGCCAACAAAGGTCCATATAGTCAAAGCTATTGTTTCTCCAGTAGTCATGTACGGATATGAGAGTTGGACCATAAAGAAGGCTGAGTGCCAAAGAATTGATGCTTTTGAATTGTGGTGCTGGAGAAGACTCCTGATAGTCCCTTGGGCTTCAAAGAGATCAAACCAGTCAACCCTAAAGGAAATCTATCCTGAGTATTCTTTGGAATGACTGATGCTGAAGCTGAAGCTCCATTACTTTGGCCACCTAATACAAAGAGCTGACTCACTGGAAAAGATCCTGATGCTGGGAAAGATTGAAAGCAACAGGAAAAGAGGATGGCAGAGGAAGAGATGGTTAGATAGCATTATCGTCTCAATGGATATGAATCTGAGCAAACTATTAGAGATAGTGAAGGAGAGAGAAGACTGAAGGGCTGCAGCCCATGATGTCACTAAGAGTCGGACATGAATTAATGACTGAACAACAACAACAGAACTGGAAGGTGGAAGTGGCTCCTTTGCAGCCTCTACATTTCTTGTTTCTTATTTGTTGTAATTGTTGTTTTGCTTTTCACTAAAACCAACACATTTTTTTTCTGACAAAGAGGAATGCCCTTTTAAATACTGACTGATGAATGGCAGTTTAGATCCACCTTCAATGAGACTGACTACCTGTTATCTCACCCAAGCCCCCACTCACAGTTCCACAGCAGTCTTGCAGTTAGATGTGGCTTAGTGGCAAAGTTCTAATCTAAGACACATCACTGGAAGTCTTGACTGTGAAGTCTTAGGGAAACTTTGGCTTTCCTAATAATCGAAGATAGACAACCTATTGCCTTCTACTACTGTGATTTTCCCCCTTCTTCTGGGCTGATAAGTGAATATAAGGTTGAAAGAGGAGAAGCCATATTGCAACCATGAGACAATAACCAAGAGGATACTAAGGGCTGTGAAGTGAAAAAATAGAAGAATTCCATTTTTATTGGCATTGTGGAGAAGCAGCCCTAAATGGCCTTCTTCTGTTATAGGGAAAAAACAAGTCCTTGTTTCTTTAAGCCCCACCAACAGTCATGTTTTCCTGTATTGGTAGGTGAAGACAGTATGATCTGATACCTTCGAGAATGACTAGACCCAGAGTATTGTGCCTAAAATAGCTACTTTGAAGCACAGTGAACTGTTTGCATCCAGTCAGCTTCTGAAACTAAGGACTTAAATGTTCTTATGCTCTCTGTAAGTCACCTATATGGAGGCCCATAAAAAGAAAGGTACTGTGTTCTTGAGGCCTAAAGATAGTTCAGAACCTTATCCTTTTCCTCTTCTGTTTCCATCAGCACTAGATTTTTTTTAATTATTGAAAACTTACTTTTTATGTCTAACCATCAATAATTGTTGACTGTCACAAGCACAAGAAATAGCCTGAGGAAAACTGTGGTCCTCTTATTCTAGATCTGTACTACCTTTTTAACCTTGAATTGGAGCAGCATAGTCTAATTCCTTAAATGACATATTCATTCACTTGATTAAATATTTTAAAATACTCGTATGCTTGTAAATCAGAGAATATAATATGAATAAGACATACTCCTAGACATCCAGGAATAATTTCATCTGTGTGTACCAATGAGTGCCTTGACTAACAGGCAACAAAACTATGTTGAGAAACTGCCTTGTGTTTGAAGTTAATTATGCCACTTTCTGTCAACTACTCCTCATGGAATCAAAACTGACGTTAACAATGGCCTGAAAATAGCTTGCATCACTACCTATGGCAGAATTTAAAGAAAGGTATCTGATATGAATATTCTATATTATATGCAGAAAATGCCATTAGAACAGAAAAGGAAGCAAAGATGGGTATGGATGGCACATTTGAAAAGACAGTACAAAGATTAGGAAAACAGAATTGAGGAAAGGGGCCAGGAAGTAAGCTAAAGCAGTTCCTACCTAGTGGCATATAGTTATTGAGTGAAGAAGGATGGAAAGTGAAGGTGAAGGACAGTGAAGTAGGGTATTTAGCATGAAAAATTGAACAGTGGTAACAGTCTGTTCAGGGTGCCATAGCAAAATACAATAAATTAGGTGGCTTAAACAACAAAAGTGTATTTCTCATAGTTCTGGAGGGTGGGAAGTCCAAGATCAAGTGTCTGTCCAATTTGGCTCCTGGTGGGAGCTCTCTCTTCTCTGCCTTCTTGCTGTGTACTCACAAAGCAGATAGAGAGCTCTGGTGTCTGCCCCTTTTTATACAGGCAACTACCCTATTGGGTTAGGATCCCAACTATATGACCTCATTTAAGCCTAATCATCTCTTCACAGGCCCTGTCTCCAAATACAGTCACATTGGAAGTGAGGGCTTCATCATAGGAATAGGGAGGAGTGGGGGATACAAACATTTAGTCCATAAATAAGAGCTTAAAAAGTTTCTGTAAGAAATGGAAGGAAGAGACCCATGGAAGGATACATGGGCACTGTTTGGAGCAACTGAAGTTAAATACCACCCAGGTTCAGAAAGCCATGATAGCCCAGGCTTTCTGCATGGAAGCATTTATTGGTTGCTTGTGAGAAAAAGAGTGCCAGGCAGGCTCACTAAGTCAAGGAAATAGATGATGGGGTTCAAAGATGTTGAGGTTGCTGGAATTTATTGGCAAAGTGCTGGAAAAGTGGAAGTTACACAGAAAAGAGGGCTCAAAATGTCTGCATAAGGATCCTTGCCTCTTTGACTGCATTTTAAACAGTGTGTCTGTGCAGGGGACAGGCCTTGAAACTGAACAAGAAAACCACTCCTGGGGACAAAGCATCTACCGGGAATCTGCAAACAGTACAACTCTAGTTCATATGGACTGGGAAATTTACAAATCGAGACAAATCAGAGTAGAGACATGTCACAGAATACTTAGGGCATTCAATAAAGATCCAGGAAGGTCACTTGATAAGCATAAGGATAAACTAGCATAGAAATATGTTATTCTAGTCTTTCCTTAACAAAGCTTAAGTATAAGCTGAGAAAAGATGAAGCCTGTCTTCAAGTAAATTAACTAACTGCAAAACCCAAGTTAATGCTTCTCAAAGAAAACAGGCACTCATCAATGTAACTTACTAAACATCCAGCATATAATAATTTAAAAATTACAATATCTTTAAAGAAGAAGGAAAATCTGACAAAACACATAACCAAGAGAAAAATTTAGAACGTAAACACATAGAGAAATTACAGGGATAATACAACTGGTAATCAAATTCTTCAAAACAGCTATTCTGAAAATGCTCAAGGTTTTCAAAGAAAAATAAAAGAGAAAGTGGAAAATGTTTTAATGAACCAAATAACTTCTAGAAATGAATGTAACATCTATAGTGAATAAAATCACTGGAATGGCTTAATAACAGATTATACACTGCCTTTTTTTTTTTTTTACCCTAAACAAGCACTGTTTAATTATTTGAAGTTAGGCAGTCAACAATAAAAACAAAATTAAAAATCCCTACTATAAAACTAGCCAAATGTCACTGCTGCTACTGCTGCTAAGTCGCTTCAGTCGTGTCCGACTCTGTGTGACCCCATAGATGGCAGCCCACCAGGCTCCGCTGTCCCTGGGATTCTCCAGGCAAGAACACTGGAGTGGGCTGCCATTTCCTTCTCCAATGCATGCATGTCATCTATGGAGTCGCACAGAGTCCATGCGACTGAAGCAACTTAGCCAAATATCACTAATGATCAACAAGTTCCTTGCTCTACATTCTGAGGAAGTTATTGTTTATTGCGGCCATCCTCTCTGTCTCTTTCTGAAAAGTTTCTAAACTCAAGATTGACTGGATGCATTTTCCCCTTTTTAAGGTAGCTGACGGAGAAGGCAATGGCAACCCACTCCAGTACTCTTGCCTGGAAAATGCCATGGACAGAGGAGCCTGGTAGGCTGCAGTCCATGGGGTCGCTAGAGTTGGACACGACTGAGCGACTTCACTTGCACTTTTCACTTTCATGCACTGGAAAAGGAAATGGCAACCCACTCCAGCGTCCTTGCCTGGAGAATCCCAGGGACGGGGGAGCCTAGTGGGCTGCCATCTATGGGGTCGCACAGAGTCAGACACGACTGAAGCGACTTAGCAGCAGCAGTAGCAGCAGCAAGGTAGCTGAAGAAAAAGGAGGTTAACGAACGCTAGTATGAATTTTAAAACATTCTAAGTTCATCCTACTTCCAAAATTCAGCAGTATGTTGCAGGCCATCTATTATACGAATCATTGGTGCCTTTTTTGGCTAATTTTATGAGTAATTAGAACAACAGACTGGTTCCAAATAGGAAAAGGAGTACATCAAGGCTGTATATTGTCACCCTGCTTATTTAACTTATATGCAAAGTACATTATGAGAAACGCTGGACTGGAAGAAACACAAGCTGGAATCAAGATTGCCGGGAGAAATATCAGTAACCTCAGATATGCAGATGACACCACCCTTATGGCAGAAAGTGAAGAGGAACTCAAAAGCCTCTTGATGAAAGTGAAAGTGGAGAGTGAAAAAGTTGGCTTAAAGCTCAACATTCAGAAAACGAAGATCATGGCATCCAGTCCCATCACTTAATGGGAAATAGGGAAACAGTGGAAACAGTGTCAGACTTTATTTTTCTGGGCTCCAAAATCACTGCAGATGGTGACTGCAGCCATGAAATTAAAAGACGCTTACTCCTTGGAAGGAAAGTTATGACCAACCTAGATAGCATATTCAAAAGCAGAGACATCACTTTGCCAACAAAGGTCCGTCTAGTCAAGGCTATGGTTTTTCCAATGGTCATGTATGGATGTGAGAGTTGGACTGTGAAGAAGGCTGAGCGCCGAAGAATTGATGCTTTTGAACTGTGGTGTTGGAGAAGACTCTTGAGAGTCCCTTGGACTGCAAGGAGATCCAACAAGTCCATTCTGAAGGAGATCAGCCCTGGGATTTCTTTGGAAGGAATGATGCTAAAGCTGAAACTCCCGTACTTTGGCCACCTCATGCGAAGAGTTGACTCATTGGAAAAGACTCTGATGCTGGGAGGGATTGGGGGCAAGAGGAGAAGGGGACGACGGAGGATGAGATGGCTGGATGGCATCACTGACTCAATGGACGTGAGTCTCAGTGAACTCCGGGAGTTGGTGATGGACAGAGAGGCCTGGCGTGCTGCGATTCATGGGGTCCCAAAGAGTCGGACACGACTCAGCGACTGATCTGATCTGATCTGAAACAAAAGTTAATGACTTTTTAAAAAACAGTTGCATATTTACTGTGCTGAACTTGAAGACATTACAATAAATACTATTCAAAATGAAGCACAGGAAGGAAAAAAAAAGTCTTAAAAAAGGAAAAGGAACTCAATGAAATGTGGGGAAATATTAAGTTGTTTAATGTATGTGTAATTGTAGTCCCAGAAAGAGAAAAAAGAATGAAAAATATTTGAAGAAATAATGGCTGAAAACTTTCCAAATTTTCTGGAAAATGTAAACATTTATATCTATGAGTTCAGTGAATTCCAAGAAGGACAAACACAAAGAAAACTACAAGGCATATCAAAATCAACTTGCTGAATATTCAATCATAAAAAGAAAAGTCTTCAAAGCAACAGAAAGGAAAAAGACACATGCATATAAAAAAAATATTCCACTGACTTCTTATTTAAAACAATGATACAGAAGATAATGAAATGACATCTTTTAAATGGAATGAATGAAAATTTTAAAGGTTGAGAAAATACAAGCTGAGAAAATTAAGCACCAACAGAAATGTGCTTCAAGAAATGTTAAAGGAGGTTCTTCATGCTGAAGAAAAACGGTTCCAGATGAAAACTCATATCTAAACTAGAAGAAAGAACACCACAATCAAGCAATCTGTGGAAAAATAGAAAATACTTTTTTCTGTAGCTTTAATTTCTTTAAAAGATCCCTTCCACTACCCTTTCACTTTATTCTTTCAACGCAGTTCAGGCCTTAAGGCATTAGATTGGTCCAAGTGAAGGAAGCATCTGTGTCAAGGTGAGGGGCCCAGGAGGGCTCTGTTGGCCCAAAGCAAGGCATCAGAACTTGGGGAGTATCCACTCAGTGGAGCAGCCTTCCTTGCACAAGGTTTTGGAGACCAAGACAGGTAAGGAGGGTGTCCCCAAGGAGGAATGGCCCACAGCCATCAGAGCCTCAGTGGAAAAAGGAAGACAAATGAGGAAGCATGGCTCACTGTGGGATGCTGGAGCCCAAGAAGAGGACATCTGCTCAGCACAGACTGAGACAAGCAGAATGAGAAGGGCAGTAGTCCCTGTGGAAGAACAGTGCAGGATACTGGAGTCTGCAAGGAATGAGGAGGAAGTCCTTAGGGAGGGACAGCCATTGTGGGATATAAGAACCTAAACAAGACAGGAGGGTGAATTAAGGAAGTAAAACTCTGTGTAAGATCCCTGGAGCAAGGGGCATGTGGAGAGCAGCTATGTTGGGGGAGAAGGTTGACATGTGGTGACAGGGCCTATTTAGTATAAGGCAGGCATCCCCAAAGAGGGGCGCCTGTGCACAGAGATTCAGAACCTGAGTAGGGTAAGGGGCCATCTACATAGGAAGGTACTCAGTGCAGGGCGTGTTAGCCCAAACAAAATTAGGAAGGCAACTGCATAGGGGAAAGGGCAACTGGCATAGAATGTCATAGTCCAAGCATATGAGGAGGGCCTCTGAGTGGCAAGGGGTGTCAGAGCCTGAGCAGGATGAGGTATCCACACAGAGGGGACAGTGGCAGCCACATGTGTGACTGCTTACACACAGGGGAGTGATCGGATAAGTAAATACATGAGGAATAATGAGAGTTGGGATTCTCACTGTTGGAGAAGGACATGGCAGATATAGAAAAGGAGAAGACTAGAATGAGTCCTGTGGTGATAAACTGAACTGGAAGTATTCACATGCAGTGTAGGTTTTAAGTACATAGAGATATGTATATATGGAGGAAATGTGGATGTGTGTGTACCTTCTTACACAATCTCTAGTTCTACCAAGAGTGCATGGGAGAAGCAACACTCCAATGGCAATGAACACAGGTAGTGTTCAAATCTTCATTTCTATGTACAATTCTCCATTCAAAAGGATTCAACGAGTTCTAGATAAATGACCTATCCAGGATGGAGCAGGGAAAATACAAGTGGAGACTGGAACATCATGTTGTGCTATAAAGTAGGGAAGTGCTCAGAGGATGATAGGTACATGCCAACAGGACACAGAAGGCAAATTGTTGTCATTGTTCAGTCACTAAGTCGTGTCTGAGTCTTTGCAGCACATGGACTGCAGCACACCAAGCTACTCTGTCCTTCACTATCTCCTTGAGTTTGCTCAAGCTCATGTCCACGATGAGTCAGTGGTGCGATCCAAACCACTTCATCCTCTGTCGTCCCCTTCTCTTCCTGCCTTCAATCTTTCTAAGCATCAGGGTTTTTTTTTTTTTCAGTGAATCAGCTCTTCGCATCACATGGTCAGAGTATTGGAGCTTCACCTTCAGCATCAGTCCTTTCAATGAATTTTCAGGGTTGATTTCCTTTAGGATTAACTGGTTCGATCTCCTTGCTGTCCAAGGGACTCTCAAGTGTCTTCTCTAGTGCCACAGTTTGAAAGCATCAATTCTTCAGCACTCAGCCTTCTTTATGGTCCAACTCTCACAACCATACATGACTATTGGAAAAACCATAGCTTTGGACCTTTGTTGACAAAAAGATGTCTCTGCTTTTTTAATACGTTGTCAATGTGTGTTATAGCTTTTCTTCCAAGGACCAAGCATCTTTTAATTTCATGACTGCAGTCACCATTCACAGTGATTTTGGAGCCCAAGAAAATAAAATTTACCACTGTTTCCATTTTATCCCCATCTACTTGCCATTAAAGGATGGGATTGGATGCCATGATCTTAGTTTCTTGAATGTTGAGTTTTAAGCCATCTTTTTCACTCTTCTCTTTGACCACCATCAAGAGGCTCTTTGTTCCTCTTCTGCATTAGGGTGGTGTCATCTGCATATCTGCATATTTTCTCCACGCAATCTTGATTCCAGCTTGTGAGTTATCCACCCTGTCATTTTCCATGACATACTCTGCATATAAGTTAAATAAGCAGGGTGACAATATACAGCCTTGACATACTCCTTTCCCAATTTTGAACCATTCTGTTGTTCCATGTCCAGTTCTAACTGTTGCTTCTTGACCTACGTACAGGTTTCTCAGGAAACCAGTAAGATGGTCTGGTATTCCCATCTCTTTAAGAATTTTCCACAGTTTGTTGTGATCCACCCAGTCAAAGGCTTTAGCATAGTCAATGAAGCAGAAGTAAATGTTTTTCGAAATTCCCTTGCTTCTTCTGTGATCCAGCAGATGTTGGCAATTTGATCTCTGGTTCCTCTGCCTTATCTAAATCCAGCTTGTACCCCTGGAAGTTCTCAGTTTATATACTGTTGAAGCCTAGCTTGAAGGATTTTGAGCATTACCTTGCTAGCCTGTGAAATGAGTACAGTTGAATGATAGTTTGAACATTGTTGGGCTTCCCTTGTGGCTCAGCTGTAAAGAATCTGCCTGCAATGCGGGCGACCTGGGTTCAATCCCTGGGTTGCGAAGATCTCCTGGAGAAGGTAAAGGCTACTCAATCCAGTATTCTGGCATGGAAAATTCCATGGACTGTATAGTCTATGGGGTCACAAAGAGTTGGACACAGCTAAGCAACTTTCACTTTCACTTTGAGCATTCTTTGGCATTGCCTGTCTTTGGGATTGCAGTGAAAACTGATCTTTTCCAGACCATTGCTAAGTTTTCCAAATTTGCTGGCATACTGAATGTGGCACTTTAACAGATTCATCTATTAGGATTTGAAATAGCTCAGCTGGAATTGCATTACCTCCACTAGCTTTGTGCCTAGTAGTGCTTCCTAACGCCCACTTGACTTCACACTCCAGGATAACCACCATCGTGGTTAGCCAGGTCATTAAGATTTTTTTTGTACAGATCTGTGTATTTTTGCCACCTCTTCTTAATCTCTTCTGCTTCTGTTAGATTATTGCTGTTTCTGTCCTATATTGTGCACATATTTGCATGAAAAGCTACCTTGGCATCTCTAATTTTCTTGAAGAGATCTTTAGCCTTTCCATTCTATTGTTTTCCTCTATTTTTTTGCACTGTTCACTTCAGAAGGCTTTCTTATCTCTCCTTGCTATTTCTTTGGAACTCTGCATTTAGTTGGGTGTATCTTTGCCTTTAGCTTCTTTTCTTTTCTCAGCTATTTGCAAGGCCTTCTCAGACAACCATTTTGCCTTCTTGCATTTCTTTTTCTCTGGGATCGTTTTGGTCACCACCTCCTGTTCAATGTTATGAACCTCCATCCACAGTTTTTCAGGCACTCTATCAGATCTCATCTCTTGAATCTATTTGTTACTTCTATTATATAAGCATAAAGGATTTGATTTAGGTCATACCTGAATGGCCTAGTGATTTTCCCTACTTTCTTTGCAGTAAGGAGCTCAGGATCTGAGCCACAGTCAGCTCCTGGTCTTATTTTTGCTGACTATATAGGGCTTCTCCATCTTCAGCTGCATATAATCAATCTGATTTTGGTACCAACTATCTGGTGATATCATGCTGTGCTATAAAGTAGGAAAGTGCTCAGAGGATGATAGTTACATGTCAAAGGGACATAGAAGGTAACTTGAAAGGAGTCCTGCTTCTGAATCTGGAAGAATTTGAGCACCAAAATAAATAGTGATAGTAACAGATTATATCTCATTGAATAAAATAGAAAACCATGAGTCATACAGATATAAATAAACTGAAAGTTTGATAATTGGAATAATCAAACAAACAGGAATGTTTATATAATTGTAAAGTACCTCCCCACAAAATTCATATCCATTTCAAAGAGGGCAGTTGAATAGTGGAGAAGCAGACACCACCTTAAACAAGCAATCACCTGTGAAATCATCAATCCTGGGCAAATCTAAATTCTGTACCATGTAGTGAGAAGAGCACAGCCTAATGTCTGTGGTATTTCTAATAAAAATTCAGAACCTGAATCTATTCTGGAGAAAACAGAACAAGTTAAAATAAGAGATCATCTACAATAAAATTGGCCTGATCTTCATGTCAAGGGAATGAAAATTAAAGAAAGGCAGACTCAAGGAGACGAACGGCCATGGTAGTCAGCTGTTCTTGTGTGATTCTGGATTGCATTCTTTTGCATTATTGGGACAACTGGGGATACCCAAATTAGATCCAAGGATTTTGATGGCTGACTTCAAGAGGATGCCCTTGTTTATAGTGAAAACTCCAAGAATATTTAGGGGTGATAGATTATCATGACCTTACTCTCAAATTGTTCAGAAAAAAAAGTACATTGTATTGCACTTGCAACCTTCCTGTTTGAGATTGTTAAACATTAAAAATACACATTGGATAAAATATAATTGACTGTTTAAAGGAAAAATAAACTCTAGTGTAGGGTTTATAAATACATAAAAATAAAGTACATGGAAATAATAGCATGAAGCACAGGAAGGGGAAGATGAAAGCATACTCTTGCTAGGTTCTTATATTATATGTAAAGTGATAAAAAATATTTTAAGGCATAATCTGAAATGAATTGAAAATTCAGGTGCTTACAATGTAAATAAACATTAGCAGTCAACATATAGGAGTTCAAAGAAAAACCAGCTACATAATTGTAGGAAGGAGTTTGATATGGCTTGGAAAAATAGCTAAAAATGACATATTAATATAACACAAAAATAAATAATCAGGGCAATAGTAATGGATTTTGTTACATAAAGCTTTAAATTTTCTCTGGTCAGACACCATGGGCAAAACTGAAAGCAAGCATTAAGTGTAGGCATTAAGGGCTTCCCTGGTGGCTCAGATGGTAAAGCATCTGTCTGCAGTAAGGGAGACCTGGCTTCGACCCCTGGATTGGGAAGATCCCTTGGAGGAGGGCATAGCACTCCACTATTCTTGCTTGGAGAATCCCCATGGACGGAGGTGCCTGGCAGGCTACAGTCTGCAGGGGCCTCAAACAGTCTGATCTGACTGAGCGACCAAGCACAGCACATTAAGTGTAGGGGAAAAAATTTCAAATATGTTCCAGACAAAAGGTGAAAACTACCAGTATATAAAGGGTTTTCTTATAAACTGTAAGAAAATTATAGGAATTCCAATTTGAACACAAAGAAGATGTGAACAGGCAATTTATAAAGAAGAAACAGTGGACAAAAATGTCCTCATTCTGACTCTGTGCTATACATAAAGTGCGAGATGAAATATAAATACAGGTATACATCTTGTTACCCAAAATAACTTGAGCTCAGTTCTACATATAGAAAGATGGGCTTAATACACGGGATTTTATAATGTAAATCTGCCATCAACCAGAATAAGGTGACATTTTACAACTCTTCCACCATTTATCAGTAGTCCCACAAAATAGGGATTACATATTTATCAAAATAGGACAGAATATAACCAGTAGTTGGAATTATGGTTTATATTTCAGAGATCAGTTCAATGAGTTATAAGATATAGATACATGATTCTTGTTTTTATGAACTCACAATCTAGGGAAGAAAGATGAGAGGCATGAATATATTTAACTAACTGAAAGTTGCATTATGACAAGCCCCATTTACATTCCAGAGTATAGGTGTAACATTTAAAGTTAAAGGATTAAGGATTAGAGATTAAAAGGTATGCAGTGAAGTATCTAAAATCTGTTGTACCTTAAATGATAACATGTTCTTGAACGAGGAAGGAAAGAAAGACATTTTTTTCATTCTTATTTACTATTTCTTTAATTTCTCCATTTTTGATTATTATAACAATTTACAGCCATCCAAATGGATGACTTCCAAAAACTGAGATAGCCCAAAGGTAGTTGTAAAAAATATTTTTTCTTCAAAATATGGTTTCCATCATTCATACAAGGTTCATAAAACCACTCTTTAAGAAAACATTATCAAAACAACTAGTTAAGACATGAATTCATACGAACCTGTAATATTGCTCTCTTGGGTAACTGTGAAATGTCAAATTCAGGAATCCCACCTACAAGAAAGCCTTCAGACATAAATTGTTCAGGAAAAAAGTATTCTTCTTTAGAACTTGTTTTGAATTTTAACTTGGAGAATTTTTGTAATTGAAGTTCATGCTTTAGCATCTGCCATGAAAATAATTTACAGATTCCATGGAATTGTTGTAAGGACTAAATGAGATGATACATATAAAGCACAATGCTTGATACAATGATAGCACCAATTAAACATTATTATCATCATTGTCATTATATAAATTATCATTGTCCAGAGCATATGTAATAGTCTCTGAACCACCAAAGCATTATAGATCATTTCCACTGGCTGTCATACAATACTGGCATAGGCAGCACCTTGAAGATGTGGTCCAGCCTTCTCTTGTGGAAATGAGAAAGCTGAAACCCACAGAGTCAAGGTTCTGGTAATGACAGGACTGATACCTGGAGCATGGAAGGGTAAGGTTTACCCTGGAGCTGTAAGAGGCGAGTCAGGGGACTTTTTCTCTGATCCAGTGGTTAGGACTCCACCCTCTCACTATCAAGAGCCCAGGTTTAAGGTCCCTGGCTGAGGAACCTAAGATGCTAGAAACTGTGTGGCATGGCCAAAAATGAAAAAAAAAAAAAAATTATATATATATATATATAAATGTTTTTCTTAAAAAAAAGTTAGAATTTGGAGAATTGCCTGATGTGTCATTACAGTAAATCCCCATTTTTACTTTCAATACATTCATTAAAAGCACATAATCAAAGAAAAAACACTAAAGGGTAAATAAGTGTTGTACCCATACACACACACAATTTTGCTGTAATATATGTACATATTAGAGCCTAAGGAAGAGCACACAACGGAGAGCTGGCACGTGGCTCTCTCCTCCCAGCAGACACCTACCATCCTCACTCCACCCTAGTGAATGCAGTGGTACTGTTAGGCCAAGAAATTACATAGCTAAAGTAAAACATTTTCTTTAAATACTCAATTAACTATTTAATACATATCTACTCTAGTATTCTTGCCTGGGAAGTCCCAGGATGGAGGAGCCTGGTAGACTACAGTCCATAGGGTCGCAAAGAGTCAGACACAACTGAGCGACTTCACTTTCACTTATATTAAGGATAATATTTCTATGTCATATATAATATACACTGTCATACATATTTATATATATATATATCAATTAATACAAAACATCTTGTTTATTATATGGGGATGGTTAAAGAGAACAGTGCTGTCTTCTCTCAGGGACATTCAGTTTAAGGGGACATAAAACAGCAGCCTGGTCACGCTGGTCACCTTTTCACCAGGAACCGTAAAACGGGGTTTAATTTCTTCCTATTTTTCTCTTTCCTATTTATCCCAACTTTATATTTCAGACTATTAGTAAAACATTACATACTAAATAATGTAACTACAAAAAATTCCAGCATGTTTCTGTATCTGTTCCTAGTAGTTACTGTGAATATTCTAAAAAAATCATTAAATGATAATTTACTATACTGATAGCTAAAGCAAACTAGAGATGTTTTTATTATATAAGTTTGGAGGAGTTTGCTTGGATCCTCTGTTTTGACTGCTTTAATTTCTCATAGGTGTCCCAGTTAAGAATGGTTCAAGTGTAGAAATTCACTAGGTTTAAAGATAATTTAGTATTAAGATTTTAATTTACTAAATTGGATGTTCAAAAGAGTAGATAGAAATGTAATCTTATCTAGAAAAGAATAAATTTAGTCTCTATCATTTATTTCTATTATAATCATATCAAACCATTTCTCTTCCACTTTAAACACTTATTTCCACTTAAACACTTGCTGAAACAAAATTCTTAGCATCTTTATCAATAAATTTAAGTGAAATGTTAAAAAGATTTTTCCTTGATGTTGAACTTCAAATGAATGAGCAAAATTTATTAGGAAATATTTTGGGTAAGTGAGGAGGCATTTAGATTATTAAATTAAAAGAACAAGGACCCCATTAAAAGTATATAATATTCAAATCTTTAGTGTTTTCCACACACAGTATTATTATCTGAGACAACATCAATGTAACAGCAAAGTTCAGTTTCTAAAAAAAATAAGTTTACAATATGCCATACCAGCTCATCTTCTCTCTTTTTAAACTTATGTCTCGCTCTATCCCTCCATTTATTTAGGGTGACTATCATCTTGTAGCAGTGGAACATCTTTTGTATCCGCAGTAGTGCATCTGAAGAAAATGCATTAGATTACTGCATATAATTACACGGTATTATAATTAATATTCTATCAGGTTTATAATAGGAAACAATGCTGCATCTGATAGTTTTTATTTTAATTGCATCTGAAATTGATTACTATTGACAGCAATATATAGTACTGCTGAGACTTCATTAACTTGCAAACATCACCTTTGCCCTTATAAATTAAGACATTGTAGATGTAACAAAATGTCAAGTTATATAGCATTTCCTTTTTAACAAATCTGTTCTTTATAAAACCAGAACTTCTAGATTTATCCATGAAGTAGAGTCATGAGATAGTACTTTTAAATACCCTGTGATTAAATAGATTGCCATATATATATATATTTATATGTTTAAGCAGGGGTCCAAAGCTCAAACACAGGGGCCAGGCCAGGGAGGAGGATGATTAAGGCAGGCCTTGGGGACACCATTCTTAACTATGGCTAATTGCTTCCTCTCAGAAATAGAGACCCACTACCTAGCTTAATCGGTAAAGAATCTGCCTGCAATGTAGGAGACCTGGGTTCGATTCCTGGGTTAGGAAGATGCCCTGGAGAAGGAAATGCCAATCCACTCCAATATTCTTGCCTGGAAAATCCCATGGACAGAGGAGCCTGGCGGGCTACAGTCCATGGGGTCGCACAAGTTGGACACGACTTAGCGACTAAACCACCACCACCACCCTAATGTTAAAATCACCAGAGTCCACTCTGAGGTACCAACAGGAGCCAATCAAGAGGAAAGGATTTACTGATTTGCAGCAGCCGTAAACAGATCAATATGTAGTTAGCTGGATGAAATCTCTACTCCTGCTCTGAAGAGCACATACATGCACTGTCCACTCATGACAACTATCGAGGGTTTAAGTAAAAGAAAATTATTTTTCTTTAAGTTTTCTCAGAAATTCATTAAATAAAATATAAAGAATAAAGAGCTGCTTATAAAAAACAGTCAATTTTGATATCTATCTGTCCATCTACCTATCTATCCCAACTCTCTATTTTGTAAAAAAAGTTAATAGTAGCTCCCTATTTATATTGAAACTTGTACATATATCACACAAATAGATATAGAATTTTATTTAAAATATGCCTGCTTTCTATTACACTAAAACTCTTTGAGACAAATCTCATTAAATACTTAAAATTCGTGACTTTACATTTCATGACAGTTTTCTAGACATAAAAATAATAAATTCTCTAGTACAAGTTATGTTTAACTGTTAAGTTTGTTGAAACTTTGGATCCATGAAAAGAAAAACCAATTGTTACTATATAAGGATTTACCTCTAAGTTGTTCTTTTCTATTTTTCACATAAGAGTGCCAGTGATGTAATACATGTTTTTTAAGTCTGAAATTGTCATACACTATTGCTGCTTCCATTTTTTCAGCCAGAAGTTCATCTTCATTTGTAGGAGGTATTGCTATCTCTCTCCATGTGCTATAAGCAGAAAATACAGGAATATAATATTTTGAAGTTACAGTACTACATTAGTAAATAAACAGAAAGAGAAGAAGTAATATACTGGGCCTCCTTTACCTCCTCAAAAATCACAGCTTCAAAGAAGCTGTTAAATTATTTGCATTGTTTTATTTACAATCAGTCCTTGCATTTTCTTTAAGCTGAATTTCCCTTGTCTACATTTGTAAAGCCCCCAAAGCTCTGAAATGGAAACTTTTTTTTTCTCCCATAACCTATTTAGAGGCAAAGCTAGACCTGACCTAAACTAATTTTGCATCAAAACTTCTCAGAATCTGACACATAACAGTTCATAGTATTTCTTCATTTCACTTAGCAAGAATATACAAATACATTTTATTGTAGAAATACTAATGTGTTCAGATATGTTTGGTTCCAATGTGCCATCCCAGACACAACTGAAGATGTTATATAATACACAGTGTGTGCAGAGATTTTCTTTCTAAAAAAATTTTAAGAAAGGGAATCTAGATTTCCGAATACGTCTGTCTCCAGGGATTTCAGATAAGGGGATTATAGACCTGTACTTTCAGTTTTGAAGTTCTATTTAAAAAAAAGACAAAGTGGTACCTTGAAGAAACAAAGACTATCTTCTAACTAAGTAAAAGCTGAATAAATATAAAAGAAATATATAATATAAAATGGTGAAAACAAGATTAAATAGATAAAATCAGTACAACTGGCCAAAAGTGAGTTGTTCTTCATATGGAGAATCTCTAGAATAAGAACACAAAGAGGAGGGAATAATATATAAAACTCATGTTCTTACTGAAAGTGGGTCTTCAGTAAACGCCCAGTATAAAAAGTACATGCTTTTATCATTAATTCTGGAGTCATCTAAAATGAAGAAAGACATGAAATAACAAGCATTAGAAATAAATGAAATGCAGAGGCTACCTCTGGAAGATATATAAGAGAATGAGAGCAGTGATTGCATCTGGGAAGTAGAGTTAGGCCTGGGGAGATAGGAACAGACTTCTGGAAGAAGTATAGACCATTTATATATTTTGGAATTTTATTGTGCATGCCTATTTTTTTAAGTTGAAATCACAGCTTAAAATTTCATTATATTGCACTTACTTTAAAGCATTTTAAGGTAAACACTATGGCATTATTATATTGACAGGAGTATAGAGTTGTTGGACCAGGGTTGGCTAGTCACTATTAAGTTGAATGGTTTTGCCTTCTCAAGAGTAGAAAATGAGGGAGGGATAAATTGGGGGACTGAGATTGACATATACACACTACTATATGTAAAATAGGTGACTGATAAGGACCGACTGTACAGCACAGAACTCTACTTAATACTCTGTAATGGCCTATATGGGGAAAGAGTTTAAAAAGGAGTGGCTATGTGCATATATATAACTGATGCACTGTGCTGTACACCTAAAACTAACACAACATTGTAAGTCAATTATACTCCAATAAAATCTTTAAAATATAAATAAAATGGGGGATGAAACCAAACTCAAAAAAACAAAGTAGAAAGTGAGATTCTCTGTTTTAAAATATATATAGGAATGCCTCATTTAACAAGCAGGAATAGGAAAACTACATAAGTTAAAAGTCTAAACTGTGGGATACACTGAAAGAGATGCAGGCATCACTTCCAGTTACTCACAATAACACATTAATGTGGGAATAGCTCACCAAGGATTGCTGACATTGTTTGTGCCTTCTCTGTGTTCTTAACTATTTATTATAGGTACATGGCTACTGTTAAGTGTGAATGATGGTTTTCTCTTGTTATTGCCACCTGTTTACCATTTGTTGTTGTCTACTCGCTAAGTCATGGCCAAATCTTTGCAACCGCATGGACTGCAGCATGCCAGGGTTCCCTATCCTTCCCTATCTCCTGGAATTTGCTCAGATTCATGTCTGCTGAGTCAGTGATGCTATCTAACCATCTCATCTTCTGCTGCCCCCTTCTCCTGTTGCCTTCAATCTTTCCCAGCATCAGGGTCTTTTCCAGTGAGTTGGCTCTTTGCATCAGGTGACCAAAGTTTTGGAGCTTCAGCATCAGTCCTTCCAATAAATATTCAGGGTTGATTTCCTTTAGGATTGACTAGTTTGATCTCTTTGCAGTCCAAGGGACTATTATGGTCATATCTATTGAGTGTAGAGATAAGTTTCATTCAAATATATACCAACTTCCCAGAATTCAGACGGAGTAGGTGATGGCACCCCACTCTAGTACTCTTGCCTGGAAAAATCCCATGGATGGAGGAGCCTGGTAGGCTGCAGTTCATGGAGTTGCGAAGAGTTGGACTCGACTGAGCGACTTCAATTTCACTTATCACTTTCATGCATTGGAGAAGGAAATGGCAACCCACTCCAGTGTTCTTGCCTGGAGAATCCCAGGGACGGGAGAGCCTGGTGGGCTGCTGTCTATGGGGTCGCACAGAGTCGGATACAACTGAAGTGACTTAGCAGTAGCGGCAGAATTCAGAATTCTACTTTTCCAAGTCAAGGATTTTTCTCCTTTGCTCATTGCTGTAAATGCTTTGCTAAGTTAATAGATATAGCATGCACGTGTTGATCATGAAGTCAGTTTTAGGCATATAAGAAAGGCCTGTGTGCCCCCTGATATTCTGCCTCATGTTCAACGACATTTGATAATTCTTGCTTTTAATGGGGATTACAAGTAAATTGTCTGTGGTGATGGGAGAGCAATTGAAGTCTTTCTTTACTAAATTCTGATCTTCATGGGGGAAAGAAATCCAGGGGAGTAAAATCAGAGTATTGGGGTTGGCGCAGGGGGGAGCTGCTGGACATCTGTCTCAGCCCCATGGATTGTGGGTCTGAGCCTTATGGAGGAAGAGACTACAGCAAAATCCAAAACTTGCTCTTATGAGGTGTACAACACAAAATAAGGAAAGGCATTTCCCCAACTTCTGTACAGTGCACACAGCACAGTGCCATCAAATTTCACGTGACTTTAAATTTTGAAAGTTGGGAATCATGTGATATAAAAGTATTACCTACCAAAATCTTACATTATGCCAGGTTTTGAAATAATGCAGACCCTCAAAATAAAGTTTTATCAAGAAGCGCTTTATTTCAAAACTGGTGGGAAAATGAATGAAAGGTTTTAAGTTCTTGCTACACCATGGTACTATTTGGGCATGTAAATAAATGTGGCCTTAGTCTTGAAGTACAGGTTTGACTTACTAGACATCTTCAGAAAAGTTATAAAAGTTATCTCTTTTGAACAGTGTGACCACCAGGTATGGTTTGAGTAGAGCAAGGAATCCAGTGAAAGGAGTGCTATTTTGGCATCATAAGGATTTGTGGATAAAGGAGCCTGAAGCTCCACCTCAAGTTGACATCAAAGCTCTTAGGAAATCAAGAATAGCAGCACTATGACTCCACTTTTAGATGGTTTCACAGGTTTGGGACAGAAACAATCTTGGAATTCTTGAATTTACACAGAACAGCTTTGGGATTCCCAGGAGCAACTGATTGGAATTTTAAGGAAAAGCCAACCTCTGTGTTACCCAGATAGGGGCTGGAAGCAGTGAAATTTGGTATATCAGTACTGTTAGCAATGAGATGTTGAGCTTCCCTGGTGGCTCAGTAATGCAGACATGGGTTTTATCCCTGGGTCGGGAAGATCCCCTGGAGAAGGAAATAGCAACCCACTTCAGTATTCTTGCCTGGTAAATCCCATAGACAGAGGAGCCTGGTGGGCTACAGTCCATGCAGTTGCATAAAGAGTCAGACGTGACTTAATGACTAAACAACAACAACAAATCAGCACTCTTACTTGTATCCCAGGTTGCTGAGAGCTGGGGAAATTTTTAATAAATTAATTAATTTTATGGGGAAATTTTGAAATAAATGAAAGGATAATGAAATGCCATTACAAATCATTAATCCTAGTTTACAAACATACCAAATTCATGGCTGTTTAATGTCAGTAGTGATTGGTCCCATTAATTTTAAGCTTTGTAAGACACTTACTTAATTTGTGTGTGTGCTCAGTCACTTCAGTTGTATCTGACTCTTTGTGACCCCATGGACTGTAGCCTGCCAGGCTCCTCTGTCCATGGGACTCTCCAGGCAAGAATACTGGAGTGGGTTGGCTGCCCTTCTCCAGGAGATCTTCCCAAACCAGGGATCGAACCCCTGTCTCTTGTATCTCCTGCACTGACAGGCAGGTTCTTTACCACTAGCAGCACACTAGGCTTCCCTATCCTTCACTATCTCGCAGAGTTTGCTCAAATTCATGTCCAATGAATCAGTGATGCTATCCCACCATCGTGCCCTCTTTTTATTTTGCTTTCAATCTTTCCCAGCACCAGGGTCTTTTCCAGTGAGTCAGTTCATCACCCCAGATGGCCAAAGTATTGGAGCTTCAGCGTCAGCATCAATCCTTCCAATGAATACTCAGAGTTGATTTCCTTTAGGAATGACTGGTTTGATCTCCTTGCAGTCCAGGACTCTTCAAGAGTCTTCTCCAGCACCACAGTTCGAAAGCATCAATTCTTCATTGTTCAGCTTTCTTTATGGTCCAACTGTCACATCGGTATGACTACTGGAAAAACTACAGCTTTGACTATATGGACTCTTCTCTTTCAGCCTTATCAAGAGGTTCTTTAGTTCTCTTCACTTTCTGTCATTAGAGTGGTATCATCTGCATATCTGGGTTGTTGATATTTCTCCCTGCAATCTTGATTCCAGGTTGGGATTCATCCAGCCTGGCATTTCACATGATTGAATGTTTATGTTCTCCAGAATTCATATGCTGAAACCTAATCCCCAATGTAATGAATCGTATTTAGAGGTGGGGCTTTTTGGAGATGATTAGGTCATAAGGGTGGAGCTCTCATGAATAAGAAGTGTGTCTTTAGAGAAGAGACCCCAGAGAGTTCAGTCTCCCCTTCTGCCATGTAGGATTATAAGAAGAAGATATCAACCAGGAAGCAGGCTCTCAAGACAACGAATCTACCAGCACCTTGATCTTGGACTTCCCAGCCTCCAGAACTATTAGAAATAAATTCCTCTTGTTTATAACCACCCTATCTATGATATTTTCATTATAGCATCCTGAACAGACTAAGATAGGGTGGAGTGAATTAATTTAAATCCCTCCCAGTTCTAAAATATTTATTTTTCATAGGCTATAAAAGTTAATAGTAAAAACAATAATAGTAAAAAAGAAACTATGCCTTTAATGAAGAAGTGAGCAGGGTCTAACATAGGTATCATGGCATGACATAAAATGTTAGATTTCTCATGATGAGTAGTTTTATTTTTTGACCTCAATATTATTGAAAAACTGTTTAATGCTCAAGGGCCTTTTGTACATGGAGGGAAACAGTGACTACTTTTTGTATTTTAGAGCTATGTTTAATAAACATATTTAATTCAGTACCACTTGGAAAAATCCATTTTTGTTAAACATGTAAATGTCTATTGAAAATTTTATTAGGTAAACTCCTTGAATGGCATCACCGACTCGATGGGCGTAGGTTTGGGTAGACTCTGGGAGTTGGTGATGGACAGGGAGGCCTGGCGTGCTGCAGTTCATGGGGTCGCAAAGAGTCAGACACGACTGAGTGACTGAACTGAACTGAACTGAAACTCCTTGAAACAACTTAAATGAAATTAAAAGCTTACAAAGATGTTCTTTAGAACTCTCAAATGCCATACATAGCAGAAAAGCATACATTATGCCATATCATTAGCTACTATTACTTAACTTCACACCTAAACTTATCCTAAAGTAAACAGTATGAATCTAGTTGCATATCTTCATTTGTTGTTGTTGTTCAGTTGCTAAGTCATGTCCGACTCTTTGCGACCCCATGCACTGCAGCATGCCTGGCTTCCCTGTCCTTCACCATCTTTCTGAGTTTGCTCAAAGTCATGTCCATTGAGTCGGTGATGCCATCCAACCATCTCATCCTCTGTCGCCCCCTTCTCTTGCCCTCAATCTTTCTCAGCATCAGGCTCTTTTACAATAAGTCGGTTGTTCGCATCAGGTGCCCAAAGTATTGGAGCTTCAGCACCAGTACTTCCAATGAATATTCAGGGTTGATTTCTTTTAGGATTGACTGGTTTGATCTCCCTGTAGTCCAAAAGACTCTCAAGAGTCTTCTCCAGCACCACAGTTTGAAAGAATCAATTCTTTGGCACTCAGCCTTCTTTATGATCCAACTCTCACATCCATACATGACTGAAAAAACCATAGCTTTGAGTATGAGGACCTTTGTTGGCAAAGTGATGTCTCTGCTTTTTAATACTCTGTCTAGGTTTGTCATAGCTATTCTTCCAAGGAGCAAGCATCTTTTAATTTTGTGGCTGCAGTCACTGTCTGCATTGATTTTGGAGCTCAAGAAAATGAAATCTGACACAGTTTCCATATTTTCCTTATCTATTTACCATGAAGTGATAGGACCGGATGCCATGATCTTTGTTTTTTGAATGTTGAGTTTTAAGCCAGCTTTTTCACTCTCCTCTTTCACCTTTATCAATAGGCTCTTTAGTTCCTCTTCACTTTCTGCCATTAAAGGGATATCATCTCCATATCTTCATACGCATATCGGCATATCTTCATTATTTCTATACTTTTTAAATTTTTATTCCTTCCAGATTACAGTGACACTTGTCTTCACGCCTGCTCAGGAAATAGTAATCCACCCACTCTCACAAGAGAACGAATACTTTTGTAAACCAGCAAGGTTATAGGATATGGTTATCTTGTTTGGGGAACAAGGTCTGTCTGCTTCTCCCAAAGTATTAAAACCCCAAATTTCCTTTTCATAGTTAAGCTTTGTTTGTTGTATCAGTAAGATTTTTTTAAGTCCATATCTTTCATTTAAAGTTTGGTAACAAAGTGCTCTCTCTGCCAGCAAGAATAGAAGGCAATATGCAGTCTGATACTTCGGTGTAAGAAGTAAAAGGGAAGGGGGATACAGTGTATTTGCTCATATTTTTTTCAAAAATAACAATGGGGAGATACGCTAAAAGCTACTAAAATTGGTTACCTAGAGAAAGGGATGGAGTAGAGTAGATAAAGAGGCTGGAAAGGAAACAGTACTTCCCTGAATACTCTTTTTATTGCTTTGATTTTGCCATCATGTAATGTTAGAAATAATTGAAAAAGCATAATTATAGCAAAGAAAGAAAAGATGACCATCAACACAAACAATTATTATTTAAATAACAAAAAAGTATTATTTTAATGAAAATACCAGGTAGGATATACACATCTTAAAAGCAAAAAGAACTGAGTAATTTTCTTAAACTGCTTTCCATAGTTCTGTGGTTAGTGGTCCTCTTGTATAGTTATTTCAAAACCATTATATAGGTATTGTAGGCTGAAACTAATAACCAATTAGTTAATGTCTGTAAGAATCAAGATTCATTAAAAGTGGGTCAAGCAGACCATGGGCGCCTCCAGATACAATGCACTGGAAGGAACCCAACATCCGCTCTGCAGTATTCTTGTTACCAGAGAACAAAAGGAAAAACAAACCTGAATATCAAGTTTGTAGATCTACCTTCAGACTTGCAGGAAATACAAGAAACAAAACAAATGAAAGGAATTAGAGGAAATGAGAATGTGGGACCTTTTCCATGACAGATGATCTGTTTTCTTCAATAAATTAGTGGCATGGGGAAAAAAGAATAAAGAACTATTGAAGATTACTAGAGATATTAGGTATTAATATGGAACAACCAAGTATAATATGTGGACCCTGTATGGATTTCAACTTAACAGGACCATATGTAAAAAGGCATTTCTGAGGCAATTTGGGTTTTCCAAACCCAAATATGGAGTAAATATGGAGTCTGTATATATATCTGAATGTAGTCAGTACTAGACGATATTCAGGAGTTATCACTCATTTCATTACGTTTCATAGACATTTGCACTGTGCTGTGTTCTCTATCAGGGCTTTCCAGGTGGTGCAGTGGTAAAGAATCTGCTTCCAATGCAGGAGATGTGGATTCCATCCCCGGGTAGACAAGATCCCCTTGAGCTGTTATTGCTGTTCAGTTGCTCAGTGGTGTCCCATCCCCTGGAGTAGGAAATGGCAACCCACTCTGGTATTCTTGCCTGTGAGATCCCAAGGACAGAAGAGTGTGGTGGGCTCCAGTCCACTCGGCTGGACATGACTGAATGACTGAGTACAATATTCTCTAAAAATGCCGTTTCTTGTTAAAGATGTACAGTGAAGTATTTACCAGTAAAATTAATACAACTCCTGAGATTTACTTTCTAATACTCCCAACCAAAGGTGGAGAGGAGAATAATTAAGAAAATTGGCAAAATATTCATTATTGTTTAAGTTGAATAAGGGGGATTATTATATACTCTCACTTTTGAGTTATGTGTAAGTTTTTTCTATAATAAAAATGTTTAATGCTATAAATGCCTTTTCTTCTTGTAATTAGTAGGCCATCTAGAGATTTCATTTCCTAAGAAATGAGAATCAAGTCTGTGAAGTTATTTTTCCTTCTTAACAATAGATAACTCTTTCATCTTGGAACACACAGACTGTCTATCTACTGTTATGAGAACAATTTCTCTGTCTTTTTATAATTGTTTGGCTTATGGTTTCTTGTATTCATTCTTTTCTTGGCAAAGAATAACAAACAAATGCTTATTATTAAAATGGGCATGTAAACAGGCTGTCCTTGCTGGGCAGGACTGCGTAGTGTGAAGCCATGATAATGACTGCACCATAAAAAAATGCTGAAACCATGCAAAGCACTCTTAATTATCAATGAGGAAAATTGCGATTGTTTGTGATCTATAAAACATTTTTATCAAAACATTAAAATCTCTCTGACTAGCAGTTATAACTATAGGAAAGAAAAATAAAGGGGGAACACAACTAATGTTTATTTGGTGTTCTATAATTTTAAATGCCTTGGGATTGTTTGGTTGTTAAGTTGTGGCTGACTCTTTTGTGACCTCATGGACTGTAGCCTGCCAGGCTTCTCTGGCCATGGAATTTTCAGGCAAGAATACTGGAGTGGGTTGCCATTTCCTTCTCCAGGGGATCTTCCCAACCCAGGGATCAAACTTCAGTCTCCTGTATGTATCTTTTGCATTGCAGGCAGATTCTTTACCACTGAGCCACCAGGGAAGCAATCATTGCATATGGTGACTACAGCCATGAAATTAAAAGATGCTTGCTCCTTGGAAAGAAACCTACAACAAACCTAGAAAATGTGTTAAAAAGCAGAGACATCATTTTACCAACAAAGGTCTGTGTAGTCAAAGCTCTGTATTTTCCAGTAGTCACGTATGGATGTGCAAGTTGGACCATAAAGAAGGCTGAGTGCCAAAGAATTGATGTTTGTGAATTGTGGGACTGGAGAAGACTCTTGAGAGTCCCTTGGGCTGCAAGGAGATCAAACCAGTCATTCCTAAAGGAAATCAATATTTCTTTTATTTCCTGAATATTCATTGGAAGGGCTGAAGCTAAAGCTGAAGCTCCAATATTTTGGCCACCTGGTGTGAAGAGTAAATTCATTGGAAAAGACCCTGATGCTGGGAAAGATTGAAGGCAAAAGGAGAAGAGGGTGGTGGAGGATGAGATAGTTAGATAGTATCACCAACTCAAGGGACATAAATCTGAGCAAACTCCAGGAGACAGTGAAGTACAAGGGAGCCTGGTATGCTACAGTCCATGGGGTTGCAAAGAGTCAGACAGGACTTAGCGACTGAACAACAACACAGATTTACAGTTTGCAAAATTATTTCTAGTTTCTGTTTTTTTCTGACTTATGAAGTGGGCATTCTTTCTATGCCTTGGTGAATTTTCATATCCCATTCTAAATCTGGATCAGCACCAGTATTTTGTACTTTTAATGTCATGAAATTTGAAGTAGCTACAGTGTCTCTCAGAATTCTGTGCAAACTTTTAAAGATTCTCTATAGGGTTATAGCTAGACATGGGACACAATCTGATTGTGTTTTATGAGGTCAGTTTCAAAATATTGCCAACGTTTACCCTTCTAGATCAGTGGTTTATAATAATTTTAGTATTTTACAGCAGTGGTTTTTCAAGCTTTTTTTCATGTGACATTATTCTCAATGCAGGACTATTCTAGAGGATAAGGGGTGAAGAGGAGAGGACTAAGAATGCCATCCCCTGGATCTTCCCTCTCCAGCTCCTGAGATTGCCCCAAAACACCTCTAAGAACACACTTTGCAGATGTCTGTACTCTATAGTGGATCAAAATTCTGTGCTTGATAAAGTCATTGAGACTCACATATGATGCAGATCATCTATGATCAAACAAATGGGTTCTTCCCAGTGTACTGGTGCCTCAGAATCATCCCAGGCTTGACAGAAATATCCCATCCCTCTATTCGTATCTCTCTGTTGCAGACACGGGAGAAGGCAATGGCAACCCACTCCAGTACTCTTGCCTGGAAAAATCCCATGGACAGAGGGGCCTGGTGCACTGCAGTCCATGGGGTCGCTAGGAGTCGGACACGACTGAGCGACTTCACTTTATTGTTTCACTTTCATGCGTTGGAGAAGGAAATGGCTTCCCACTCCAGTGTTCTTGCCTGGAGAATCCCAGGGACGGGGGAGCCTGGTGGGCTGCCGTCTATGGGGTCGCACAGAGTCGGACACGACTGAAGGGACCTAGCAGCAGCAGCAGTTGCAGACACTGGTTAGGATCCAATATTACTCTCTACCCATCCTTCTTCTTCTTCTTCTTTTTTTTTTTAAACAAGTTTTAAAATTTATTTGTTTTCCCTGGTGGCTCAGTGGTAAAGAATACACCCGCAATGTAGGAGATGCAAGAGACACAGGTTCGATCCCTGGGTGGGGAAGATCCTCTAGAGAAGGGAATGGCAACCCACTCCAGTATTCTTGCCTGGAGAACTCCATGGACAGAGAAGCCTGGCAGGGTACAGTCCATTGCAAAGAGTCGGACACGACTGAGTGACTAACACTTTATTTCTGGCTGTGCTGGGTCTTTGTTGCTGCTCGGGCTTTTCTCTAGTTGCAGCGAGCAAGGGCCACTCAGCATCGCACAGGCTTCTTACCGCAGTGACTTCTTTTGTTGCGGAGCACAGGCCCGAGGGCACTGAGCTTCAACAGTTGTGGTTCCCCAGCTCTAGAGAACAGGCTCAGTAGATGGTGGCCGATGGGCTGAGTCGCTGAGGCATGTGGGATCTTCCTGGATCAGGTATCAAACTTGAGTCTCTTGCGTTGGTGGGTGGATTCTTTACCACTGAGCCAACAGGGAAGCCCCTCCACCCATTCTTCTAAATGACTCTTCAGTTCATTCCTGGCTCTCAGCATTCACTGTAACCATGACTTTGACTGCACTTTTCAATGCCTGGCTTCACCAGCAACTAGCCCTGCCTACGCTCACCGAGACACTGGTGAGGCATCTAGAGATATCACACATCTAATTCATGTTGCTGTTTCTCTCCCCACATGCCTTTTGTTATTTTACCTTCTCTCAGTTACACAATCTTTGTTCTAAAAGTCTCCATATCCTGCAGTACTTCCTTGCCCTCTTTACAGGATCAAAACCAACTGTTGGAGCTGGTTGTTCCTCTCATTAAGTTGGTCTGGCTTTTAAGTTAGGTCTTATTAATGTTTCAGCCATATTTTTGTAGCATAATTCCTGGACAGACAGCAAAGAAAATGGAGGAGGATGGAATACAGAGGAAGTAGATTAGAATGGAAAGAAACTATCCTCCTTTAAAGCTTTCCATAATGCTATTTTTTCTTTTTTTACCATTGTAAAGATGCAAGAGAGGGGCAGAAGGAAAAAGGGGGAAATTTAATGAGAAGATTTTATCAGAAAGATGAATAATAACTGCCTCTCCAAATGCTTCTTGGAAGTTTGGGGAGGTTACTATGAGTGTTGCTTTGTGTGTATGTGTTTGTATATATGTATGAAATGTTCCTTCACTTTCCTGAGTTCCTCAATTTCAAAAACAATTTGACCTCATACCTCTCATGAAATCTAAAATCTATTTGAGAGCTTCCATCCAAACTTAAGACGTATAGCATAGAATGTTTGGTTAATAATACTTACCAGCTGATCATCCAGTCCAAAAAGTTGTTCCAGGTAAGTTTCAGACAGTCTCCGAATTTTTGGTTTCATTAATGGATCAATGCACATATCCCTTTAAAAAATCATAAGATGTAGTCAAAAAATCATTTCATTTCATAGTTGTTAGTTCCATAATTAAATCTGTGATTTTAAACGGTGGAGGGGAAGGGAAGGAAAAACACTTCCCCTTGGGATAAACATGTCAGAATCTCCTGGAGAACTTTTTCAAATTAGTCCCCCTCACAATTCTGCTGAGCTCCCCAAACAGGCATGCCTCTGTCCTCATCCTCCAGTTGAAATAAACTGCCCTGTGAGCACATGTTCTTGGTAACAGTGTGCTATGTTTCTGAGTTAGGAACCAGTGGAGAAATTGTTACTATTGAAGTTTAGGGGATTTAAAAGCCCATGCAAAGATTCTTTAATAATCTTAAGATTGGAAACATTCATTAGCAAGACCTCTTTGGATACTATACAATGAGTGTTTTATCTTCAAAATAAAATATCTCCCTACCATTAATCAAAAGACTACTCACCAGAGTAGAGTTTCAAGACCATTTTCCATTATTCCAATGATCATTTCCTCTAAATACCTCAGAGGATCCTCAGGACATGTAACCAGTAGACCACATAACAGAGCCTGGGGAAAGGAAGTAGAATCAGTGTGTCTGGATCTGCAAGTTCCTCCTAAGCAACAGATAGACTTTCTGTTCAGTCAATTACAAAGTCAAATAACATGACAGTTTTTTAAGTAAATGTGCCTTATAGATACCCCCTCTATATTTATTCAGTGCTACCAAATGACCAAAACAAAATGCAGTTTACCTTTATTCTTTAAAAAAATCCATTATAAATGGCAACAGAGTCATTGCACAGAATTTTGCATTACTTGAGAAGTACTTCACAGTCCAATTGAAGACATAGTTGTGATTACCATAGATCAATGGTTTCTACCAATTTTAAATATGAGGAACCCTTTTTTATTGATGTATAGTTGATTTGCAATGTTATGTTAGTTTATGGTATACAGCAAAATGCTATATATGTATATACATATATACATACATACATATGCTGTGCTGTGCTTAGTTGCTCAGTCATGTCTGACTCTTTGTGACCTCATGGACTGTAGCCCACCAGGCTCCTCTGTCCATGGGGATTCTCCAGGTAAGAATACTGGAGTGGGTTGCCATGCCCTCCTCCAGGGGATCTTCCCAACCCAGAGATTGAACCCAGGTCTCCCACATTGCAGGCAGATACACACACACACACACACACACACACACACACATATATATGGGCTTCCCCAGTGGCTCAGTGGTAAAGAAACCACCTGCAATGCAGTAGATGCAGGAGACATCATGAGTTCAGTCCCTGGGTGGGGAAGATCTCCTGGAGGAGGACATAGTAACCGACTCCAGTGTTTTTGTTTGGAGAATCCCATGGACAGAAGAGCCTGACAGTCTACAGTCTATAGGGTTGCACAGAGTTAGACATGACTGAAGTGACTTAGCAATCACACATGCATATAACCATATATATATAATTTTTCATTATGGTTTATTATAAGATATTGAATATAATTCCTTGTGCTATACATTAGGACCTTGTTGTTTATCTATATTATATATAGTAGTTTGTATCTGATAATCCCAAACTCCTAATTTGTCTCTCTCCACTTTTCCTTTTTCCTCTGGTAACTGTTTTCTATGACTGTGAGTCTGTTTCTATTTTGTAAATAAGTTCATTTGTATCATATTTTATATTTCACATATAAGTGATATCACATGGCATTTGTATTTCTCTTTCTGGTTTACTTCACTTAGTATGATAATATTCAGATCCATCCATGTTGCTGCAAATGGCATTATTTCATTCTTTTTTATGACCAAGTAGCTTTCCATTCAGAGGAGGCAATGGCAACCCACTCCAGCGTTCTTGCCTGGAGAATCCCAGGGACAGGGGAGCCTGGTGGGCTGCTGTCTATGGGGCTGCACAGAGTTGGACATGACTGAAGCGACTTAGCAGCAGCAGCAGCTTTCCATTGGTTGTATATACTGCATCTTCCTTATCCATTTATCTGTTGGTGGACATTTGGGCTCCTTCCATGTCTTGGCTATGAGGAACTTCTTTTTAAAGTAAAAAATTCCTCAGACTCAACCATGAAAATGACTGAGAAAATCCAATATCAAAATCAAAATTTACTGTGAATCCAAAAATTCTTTTAAAAATGCTTTCAAATTTTATCATTCATAACATTTTCAGGGTTATATTTGAAAAACTGTAGCACCATTCATATACTTGATAAACAAATGACTTATTGGATTATATCTAAGATAATCCTTAAGGCACATATATGTAACTTCAGAAAGCTGCTGCTATCTTATTTTCTTCTATGAGTTCCCCCCAAAAGAAGAAACTTCTTATTAAAGTATTGGTGAGACATATATTGAATATCTCTCCATTTGAGACAGAGGAAAAAGATTTGCAGCACTCATCTCACAGAAACCACCTGGAATCCTTAGACATTTCTCTTTGCCTCTTGGTTCACTGGTGGGTCTTCTGCGTGTGTGTGTATAGTGAAGGAGGCAGTCTCTTTGGCCCTTATTCCACATAAGACCTACTCTTGCTGGATTTTTTTCCTGCTCTTCTCTCTTATGAACAAAATAATTCCACCTTCCAGTCATGCAGAGTTCTTCCCACCTCCATGGGCCAAGTCAACAGATGCAGGCCTGGGGTCCTGTATTAGATCCTCAGCTGTTCTCACAGTATTCCTTCAAATAAGAAGAGGATCATCTCTCTTGATTGAACCCGCATAACACATTTTCCCCCTTTCAGTAACTCCATGTCCCCCTCTTGGTGTGCAACCTGCAAGTCGGGAACCTGTCTCTTCCTCCCCACCTCTGCCTCCTGACCTAGCCCCACCCTAGGTGCTAACAGTCAGCACTCAGCCATCTGCGGACTAATTTCCTTCTCCCTCAAACCTAAAGAATATTGTGACAGAGGAGATCAGTGTTTTCACTAAAGTTGGCAAGCTGGATTTGAATAGCCTTCTATTGAAGTTGTTACCTGGAGGCTAGACTTCAGAGCCTGGCAGGCTACAGTCCATGAGGTTGCAAAAGAATCAGACACGACTTAGCAACTAAACCATAACAATAACAAGAATTCAGCCAACTCCCTAAACAGCCCTGATGAAAAGCCCATCTGCATTCTAGCACTTCTGTGCCTTGATCACTAGAGTACTGAGCTCCTCCACTCCCTGCTCCACACCCTCCCCTTAATCCTGGTCTGGTACCCAGAGGACATCTGCATCAGCATAACCTAGGAAATGACCTGGTCTCAGAGGATGAGACATAGGAACCTGCATTTTGATTAGCTCCCCAGGTGATTCTTATCACACTAGTGCCTTACTGGAGATCACCTTTAAAATAAATTATTAAGGAAACTGGCATCTGATTAATAAATATGAGAAGTTGCTTATTTCTTTACATTTCCAAGTTCCACAGACCAGAAAACTACTTTTTCTGGAAAGTTATCCTGCAGAAATCAAATCAAGTTGAAAGGGTAAGTCTCTGGATTGCTAATAAAGTCATGTAGAACTAGCATACTTCAAGTGCTCACTTTTTACATAAGAAATCTCATTGTTCATCGTTTCCTATTGGGCAAAAGAAAAATCTGAGGTTTCACATATTAATGTGAGAATAGTGCATAGCTCCATATAAATAAGAAAGCATATTTCTTATGCTTATCTGTTAGTGAATCAACAGACTTTTTTTCTGCTCAGTGAAAATAAAAACTGTAAAACCATTAACTTGGTTTTTATAAGCAGAGACAAAATACGCAAACATGCCTGCAAGATGAATGTTTGATTCTGAAAAAACAATGAGTAGGGCTTTGTTATTGCTAGTCTTCTTAGTAAAAATTTACACGGTCAAGGACAAAAAAACACCACGACTTAGTTGTATTCTTCAGGTTTATAAATTCACAAAGCAATTGTGCAACACTCCACTTTCTTTTGGCTCTGCTTCCCTAATATCAGTCCAGAATATTTCTCAGATATTCTGAAAAATGTCTGGGTACTGAGGACAAATGGGAGTTTATCCAGGACAATTGTTTCTACTCCTTTACACTACTACCCATCTTTCAAGAAGCAAGATAATGCAATGAATGGAGTCCACTGGGTTTAACTCTTGTTCTTCTGGTTCCTTAACTATACATGGGATAATAAAAGTATATATGTTATAGGACTATCCTGATAATTAATGAATTCATGTATATAAAGAACTTTAACTTGTTTCCTAGCACAAAATAAGTACTCAACAGATAATAATGATAGTAAGCCATCATCATTTTTAAACCATTTCCCTGCTATTATCACTTCCATTAGAGAGAAAAGATTGGACAAAGAGAACAGAAATTTTAAAACATTCTCTCATACTATTCAAAGGCCAGTGTAATGACAGAGGAAGAGAGACTGACTTTATACCAAGTCTACTAGAAGAAATTAAGACCAATGCATTTGGTGGGAAATGGTCAGGAGAGAGAAATTTATAGAACAATAATTTAAACAGCAAGATAGTAACTGTCTATTAGAACTATGGGTAGATGTAAGACACTTGAGAGAACAAATCTTGTTTATCTTTTTAGATACCCAAATAAACATAGTAAAAAAAAAAAATGCTAAGGGCCTAAATAACAATATAGAAGATAATTTCTTCTTGAGGGCAGAGAAGAAAATGACTGCCAAATGCTTGTGGGACACTCAGAAGTTGGAGAAACTTTCAAGTGGTAAGGAAAGGGTAAGGGTCTTGGCAGGAGCAGAGCCTCAGGAGCACAGACCAGTTTGGCTGGAATGGAGGATAAATGTGAGAGATGAAGTCAGAGTCACTCTGTGAAGACACCAGAATTCCATACTGGGACGCAGGACTGGTTCCTCCTCTATACCCATTAAGTTATTCATGATCAAACCCATGCAAGATCATTCATGTGGCCAAAGACACAGATGGCCATATGTCAGAGAGTCACAGTTTAGTGTGTTTCTAAAATCCCTCTAGGGATGACCTTGACTTTTAGTGGGTATATTCTTCTGGATTTCACAGATGAGGCAAAGACGGGCCAAGTGATTCACAGAGCCAGCATATTTTTAAACTACAAACCCAGGACTCCTCCCCTGCCCATACCATGCACAAAAACAAAATTGTGTTGCGTGTGTATCTTCCTCCAGAACTTGAGGATTTTTTTTCACATTATCTATCCTCCAAAATTTTATTCATATGCAAATGCAAAAACACATTCTTCTTTCAAATAGATCAAAATCAACATATAGTTTACACCTTGTTGCTGTTTTTTTTTTTCTTTCTTTCTTTCAGATGAGATTGCTTTTAAAATTGCAATGTCAGCATCACATACAGAAATACCTTTATTTAGGAAGTGGCCCAAGTTCCTTGGAGAAGGTAATGGCACCCTACTCCAGTAGTCTTGCCTGGAAAATCCCATGGGCGGAGGAGCCTGGTGGGCTGCAGTCCATGGGGTCGCTAAGAGTTGGACACGACTGAGCGACTTCACTTTCACTTTTCACTTTCATGCACTGGAGAAGGACATGGCAACCCACTCCAGTGCTCTTGCCTGGAGAATCCCAGGGACGGGGGAGCCTGGTGGGCTGCCGTCTATGGGGTCACACAGAGTTGGACACAACTGAAGCGACTTAGCAGCAGCAGCAGGCCTAAGTTCCTAAACCCTGTTCAAAGTCCCTTCTACCTCCCCACCCTCCAACCTCCAAAACAAGTCCAAAGTGACATCTCAGAAATGCTCACCATCCCCATCTGTGGTAGAGATGGTGTTGGCATGTGTTTCTATGGATGTTATTAAGTTAAAAATGTGAAAGTAAAGGGAGTTCTGTGTCTTGTGAACATTTAAGTAGAGGGTGCCAAATTTTTATTTTAGATACCCTATAACTAAAAACATATTGAAGATTATTGAAAGGGACCAACTGGCTTTAACCATTAAGGAGGGACCCCAGGGACAGGAAGATGCCCCTCAAGGTCAGAACTTGAGGAGTTTTAAGGCAGATTGGACAGGTGAGGAGACACAGTCTGTATAAGGTGAGAGCAAGACACTGGATCCCAGGCCCAGCAGGACTGTGCATGGCCCAGTGGGGAGGTGGTTACCGGCCAGGTAATCCCTAGTTGAGTAGGTGAATTGTTACTAGAGAACTAGTAAGTCATATGCTTTTTGGTTAAGTGTCCCATGGGTTTGTCTCTGAACTGCATCTATGAATTGGTGGGCTGGGCTCAGCAAGCACAACTGCCCCCAGGAGAAGCCACAGCCTTCTAGCTCCAAGGTCTAGCAAGATGAGTTAGTGTGACCAGTGCCTTCTCTTCTGCATAAGCCTGTAATTTCTTGCTCACATATTCAGTAATTCTGATTCTTACAACTGTGGCAAGTATTTGCAGCAATTAGTCTAAAAAAAATTCTGATAGTAGAATCTATGTGATTTAGAAATAAATACGGTATTTTTAAAATACAGTATTTCTAAAATATGGTTGGAAACTTAATCATGAAAGACACACAAACTATAAAAACTGCATAAAAATTTTTTTAAAGTATTTATTTCTAAAAATGGAAAATTTTGCATAAAAACCACGATTTGTAACTTAAACATGCCCTCTGCTGGGCAGATCTAGTTTTGCAAATTCCTTTAATCTTTCTTACATGTTAAACCGAAATCTGAGCTAACTCTTTTTCACTCTCAGATATAGTCTCTGTATGTAGCTGTTTAATAGTTTTGTAGACACTATACCCTTAATATCTTGCCCGTCTTTGGTCCTTACGGGGCAGGCCTTGTTTGTAGACAGTGTGCTGACTTCTGCCCAGTTGTAGGAAACTGAGGAAGAAACAGATTTCTAAATACTTTTGATGACCTACTTTTGATAGTCTACCAACAGGGCTTCATTGTATGGACTCCTAGCTTGGTGATGGCTTTTTAAAATACAAATATCTTTTGAAAGGAATATCTCCAAGGAAGGAGATTTCAACAGTGGTAGGATGTGTATTTCAGAGTTCTCAGAGAGAAAGAAATGATGACTATAGTGAGAGTGAAGAATCAGAAGGCAGTATTCCATTTCCCTACAATTATATTCAGGTGCAGGCTCTCAGTGTTGACATGTACGCAGTTTTTTTTTAACCTTTGAATTTCTAAAGTATACTTTTGCCAAATCTTAAAATAATATATAGAAAGTACATATTTTATTGTCCAAATCCCCAAATCTTTGATCATTTAGTTCATTTATTTCAAATCTAAAATTAAAGTTAAAAAATATTTGGCTCCAAGGTCTGAAAAAGGTCTCGATGTTTTTTTCTGTTGTATAAACAAATACATCTAGGTTGCATGGAAGCTGTGCTAGATGCTAATGGTCTATAAGGGAAAACACTAGCTTGCTGCAACCCGGAAGATATGAACCATGAAGGAAGAGATTATTTCCTGTGATTGATCACAGTGGTTTCAAATTTATTTTTTAAATCGGAAAGAAAAAAAATCTTTTAAAAAATCTAAACTCATGAGAATCCCCAAATGTAATCCAGATGAAAGCAGAGTTGCTCTTGGATGTTTCTGGATGGGTATAAATGGAAAAAGCAAAGCTCTTTTTTAACCTCTAGAGCACACCCTACAGGAATTCTTAGAACAAGGATTCTGCTAAAAAACAACAACAACAACAACAAAAACCTTTGGAAATCTATCAGCGTGCGATCAGCCACACACAGGCCTGCCTGAAACCAGAGAGAGAGGGTCTTATGGAAGTGCCATTGTAAACTGGAACAGAGGCTAGCCCATCTAGGGAAGAGCGTGTCCAGGAGACCCCAGCTGGCCAGAGGAAAAGGATTCTCATCCCAAGGAGACCAGACAAAGGCCTGCGACCTGCCCAGCCTTCCTGACTTCCTGACTTCCTTGGATGAAAAGCCAGCACTTCCCATCAATTAGTGTTTTTATGCTTCCTATGCTTTCTCTGTATGTTTTTCTGATTCTCCACCAATAAAATTCATTTGATAATAGTACGGGAAGCAAAAAAAAGGAAGCACATTTTCCTACACATAAGCCTGTTTTCATTATTATGTTTTAATATAGGAACCCTTTCTGATTATAAAAATAGTATATATTAGATGTAATTTGGAAAATTAAAAAATACAGAAAATAAAAATCAACCACCATCCTGACAACCAGAAATAACCTCTAATAAAAATTTTAATTTTAGTCTTTCCTTAATACATATATTTTTTACAAAATTAAAATTAGGATCATAATATATATAATTTATTTCTCTTTTTTAAAAATTCATGGCTAGTTATTATATTGTGAACATTTTCCATGCCACCAAAAATTCTTCAAGACATCATATATTGAGATTGGTTGATAATCTATTGCACAAAAAGGTACCATAAATGTTAAAAAATTTCAAAATGAGTGGACATTTGTTTCTTTTTCCCATTATTAAAAATTATATGATATACATATTAATTTTCACAGCAAATGATAATGTACATATCTTCACTCTATTTCCCTAGAAATAGAATATAGAATCAAAATGTGTATTTTGAAGCTCTTCATACATTTCTCAAAATTGCTTTTCTAAGATTATCAGTTTATACTTTCATTAGTAGCCAGTGGAAGTGTCCATTTCACCTTGCCAACTCTGAGAATCAGAACATTTTTAGTTTTGATTTGAGGAAAAGACTTCGTTTTATCTATATTTCATTTTTGTCCTTGAGGTAGTTTTCTTACATTTCCCAACTGCTATAGGCTGAATCATGTCACCGAAAAATTCATATATTGAAACTCTAATCCTCAATGTAATGGTATTTGGAGACTGGGCCTTTGGGAGATAATAAGGTTTAGATGAGGTCATGAGGATAGGATCCTCACAATGGGATTAGCACCCTCATATAAAGAGATACCAGAGAAATTTGCTCTTTCTCTGCCCAGTGAGGACATGGTGAGAAGGCAGCCATCTGCAAGCTAGGAGGGGAACCATCACCAGAACTCAGCCATGTTGGCACCATGATCATAGACTTTCAGTCTTCAGTACTGAGAAAACAAGTTTTTGTTATTTAAGCCACCCAGTGTATGCCATTTTATTTTAGCAGCCCAAGACAACTAAGAGACTAGCCAGCCATGATTTTCTATACATTTGATATGTCCTTCATTTAGATAGGGATGCAAGATACACTAGTAACCAAAGAGAGAATCTCAAAGGGATGGTAAAATTGAGAAAGATAGCAGGACCACTTTTTGAATCCCTACTCATACCCCCAGAAGTCTCACCTGGAGTCTTTCTCAGCTAAGGGTTTAAAGGCTTTTGTGGTTTAAGACAAGCCATGGCAACATTTAGTCCATGACTTATTCTCTGTTTTAGTCCATTTGGAATCTTAGAGCACTAGAGACTGGATGACTAATAAGCAACAGAAACATATTTCTCACAGTTCTAGAGACTGGGAAATCCAGGATCAAAGTGCAGGAAGATTCTGTGTCTGGTGAGCAGCACTTCATAGATGGCCATCTTCTGACAGTGTCCTCATGTGATGGACGGATCGATGGAACTCTCTGGAGTCTTCATTATAAGGACTCATACTCCATCCATGAGGGCTCCACCCTCATGATCTAATTACCTCCCAAAGGCCACACCTCCTAATACCATCACATTGGAGATTGGGTTTTAACATATGAATTTTGGGGAGAAACATCCAGTCGACAGAATGTTCATATCACGTTGTTCATTTCCACAATAAACACTAATCATTATGATTCCTGAAAATTTGAAAATAGGTGTATATTTGCTTTGGTGCATGTGAGAACAACCGTCCCATCTGTGACACATTGCAGGTGACCAACCTGACTAGACAGCCACTTCACCCTCCCTGTGCAGACTCTTGCTAAAGTTCCAGAAACTAGGTGCCCGTGAAAACAACAACCTTCTCAGAGACACAATGATCATTTCTGGGTCAAAGGTAATTTTCTCTGGCTTATTAAATATGTTAATACGTTTTCAACTTTCACTGCCTAATGTGGCAGCTACTAATTTCATGTTGCTATTGAGTCAGACACAACTGGGCGACTGAACAATTGAGCACTTCAGATATGGCTTGTCCAAACTGACACGTGCTGCAAGTATAAAGTACACACTCAGTTTTGAAGACAATATGATTTTATAGTGAGTCAATATGAGTCCATATTGAAATGATTATGTTCTGGATAGATTGGTTTGTAGAGAATCTAATGTCACCTATTTCTTTCTACTTCTTTAATGTGTCTGTAGGACACCGAAATGGATAAATGCACAGAGTACTAAGGAGAAACTTTGAGCTAGAGACAGCTTCAAAGTCATAGCTGCAAGTGGTTGAAGCTGTTGAGGTGTTTTCTACCAGCACCGGAATAGATGCCCAGCAAATGTTTGCTGATGAAAAATGGTCTAATGTACCCTTCTTAGCTGACCACTCTTGCCATTCCGTCCAAGAAAAAAAAAAGATCCTAATCTGTTGTTTAAAAAAAAAAAGGAACCTGACTAACTTGAATTGAACATAAAATCCAGCAGTCTTTAAGCTGGTGTGCAAATCTCTGCTGCTGCTGCTAAGTCGCTTCAGTCGTGTCCAACTCTGTGCGACCCCATAGATGGCAGCCCACAAGGCTCTCCCATCCCTGGGATTCTCCAGGCAAGAACACTGGAGTGGGTTGCCATTTCCTTCTCCAAAGCCCACAAAGGCTTTCCGAGGGGTATGTGAGGGTGAATAGTATAAAAGACTCCCCAATCTCCAGAGCCTCGCCTTCTACATATATTCTTTCCTGAACTAAATTTGCCTCAGGACACATTTTGTGGTTTTCTTTTCCCATTCTTCCCTTTCACAATAGCTTTCTCCTAGTCTAGTGAGGGCCTGTCTCTCATTCATCTGGAATCTTACTACAAAGAAAACCGAATCAGAGAGATTTAGAAACTTGCTCAGACTTACACAATTAGTAATTGGCAAAACCAAGAGTCAAACCTAGGCAATCTCATAATAAAATATTAATGAAATTCCCTTGCACTGCTTCAGCTATAAATGTCAACTAAACATGGAGTTTATCGGGTCCTACACTAGAAATTCTAAAGGTAGATCCTGCTGTTCATTCAGTCCCTCAGTCGTGCCCGACTCTTTGCGACCCCATGAACCGCAGCACACCAGGCCTCCCTGTCCATCACCAGCTTCCGGAGTCCACCCAAACCCATGTCCATTGAGTCAGTGATGCCATCCAACCATCTCATCCTCTTTTGTCCCCTTCTCTTCCTGCCCTCAATCTTTCCCAGTATCAGGGTCTTTTCAAATGAGTCAGCTCTCCGCATCAGGTGGCCAAAGTATTTAATCCAGTGACTTACTGATGTCATGAGAGACCTGATTTCTTTCCATTTTCCCACTCTACCTTCCTTCACCCTAAAACCATCTTCCCATGTGGACGCAAGAGAATTAGCAATGGCTCCCAGGGCTACCTGCTTCCCCACAAACATCCAGAGATGCTATATCTCTGTCCCAGCATTCCAACCAGCAACCTGATCTAAACTGGTTTAGATCACATCTTGCCCTCCCACGATCCTTGCTGCTGCTGCTAAGTCGCTTCAGTCATGTCTGACTCTGTGCAACCCCATAGACAGAAGCCCACCAGGCTCCTCCGTCCATGGGATTTTCCAGGCAAGAACACTGGAGTGGGGTGCCATTGCCTTCTCCGATCCTTGCTACCACCCGTCATAGTCATAAACGTTATGACCAGGGGAACTCGAATGTGCTAGTTGCCATAAGTCAATCAGGGTCCAACCCCAGAGATAAGGATAATCAGCTTCCCTGAAGCACCCAGGCTATGTGGGGAAGAGGTAGTTATGGAATAAGAATGTAAGAAATATTAGCAAGAGGGAAGTAGATGTTGTGTAGGCAACTTGTTAATGTCCAGTATACATCTGCACCTGAGGAACATAGAAAAGAAAGGAGAAGGAATATTTACAGAAGGGTTGAGACCCACTTGCTGGATGATAGTAAACTACATCTTTGTTCAGATAATGCTTTGAGATCCAACTTGATCCCAGATTCTTCTTGTATGAATAAGCTGGGTGTATCTGATTGTATTTCCCAACATGGCCATTACAATATCTCCCATCCCATGAGCTCTTTTTGGATTGTGACTTTGATACACTTCCCATTAAGAAGTGGGGGTCTATGTTCCCTCCTCTTGAATCAAGGTAAAAATAATGTTATGTTGACTTCCAAGCCTAGGCCATAAATGATGATATAACTTCTACTTAGTTCTCTCTGGGGACACTTGCTCTTAGAACTGAGTCTCCATACTGTGAGGAAGTCCAAGCAGCCCATGGAGAGGCACATGGAGGAACCAAGCCTCCCGGTTCACAGACCTAACCTAACTTCCAGCCAACCTCTGGCACCAACTTGCCAGGTATGTGAATGAACCATCTTAAAAGTGGATCTTTAACACTCTGCTGATCCACCCTAGATGGTATCGCATGGAGCAGGGACAAGCTTTCCCTAAAAATCCTGGCAAAAATTTCAGATTTTTAAGCAAACTAAATGCTTCATGTTCTTTTATGCCATGAAGTTTCGTGGTTGTGTTACATAGCAATGAATAACTGATACAGAAAACAAACAATAAATGATTGTATAGCCAGATCAAGCTTGTCATTCCATCCATCCCTAGCTACATACATTAAGATAGAAAACACACAGCCATGACTATCTTTTAACATTTTATTATGGAAAATTTCAAACATATATAAACAATGAACCCCTATGTGCCCATCACCCAGTTTCAACAGTTGCCACCATTCTGTGGTTTGTGTGATTCTTAGGGTTAAATCAACATAACATTATTTTCATCTAGATTATATGTTTCCCCATTTTCCACCTGTTCTCTACTATAATATTTTAGGTAAAATCTACATGAATTCAAATGCACATCTCAGTCATTTTCGAACTCCCCAGAAAGTTCCTTTGTGTAGCCTGCCAGTTAAGCCTTCTGTATCAGTCAGGATCCAATTAGGAGACAGAAATCACACCAGTAATTTGAATAAAGAACATTTATCCTATTTTAATAACTAAATTTAATAAATAATTTAATTCAAGGTTGTTCATGATTTTAAATTAATAATAATTAACATGTTGAAGAAAACAGGAAATGATAGACAAAAAGGATGAAAAGAGGCAGGATTTTAATTGGAATGTATAAAAAAAATCAAATAGACATTCTAGAACTGAAAAACACACTATCTGAAATTAAGAACTCATTTGATGTACTTAACAGTAGATTAGACTCAGCATAAAACAGAATCTGTAAACTTGAAGACAATCAATGAAAACTATCCACACTTAAGCACAGAGGGAAAAGAGAATGGGGAAAAAACAGAAAAGAACAAAAGAGGCATAGGACCAAGTTAAAAAAAAGAAAAAGCTAACATATTTATGATGGGAGTCCCAGAAGGAGAAAAGAGAATTAGATAGAAGCAAAATTTGAAAATGATCAAGAATTCTGTAAAACAGATGAAAAGTATAAATCAACTGATTAAGTAAGGCCAGTGAATCAAGCAGGATTAAAAGAAAAAAGATCAGCCTCTATTCAAAAGTTGGCAGGGAAATGCTATCCTAAGGAGACAGCCAGGTTTTATTCAGAACAGGTAGGTGGAGTGCAGTTCAGTTCTGTTCAGTCGCTTAGTCGTGTCCGACTCTTTGCAACCCCATGAATCGCAGCATGCCAGGCCTCCCTGTCCATCACCAACTCCCAGAGTTCACTCAGACTCACGTCCATCGAGTCAGTGATGCCATCCAGCCATCTCATCCTCTGTCATCCCCTTCTCCTCCTGCCCCCAATCCCTCCCAGCACCCGAGTCTTTTCCAATGAGTTAACTCTTCACATGAGGCGGCCAAAGTATTGCAAGTTTCAGCTTCAGTATCAGCCCTTCCAATGAACACCCAGGACTGATCTCCTCTAGGATGGACTGGTTGGACCTCCTTGCAGCCCAAGGGACTCTCAAGAGTCTTCTCCAACACTACAGTTCAAAAGCATCAATTCTTTGGTGCTCAGCTTTCTTCACAGTCCAACTCTCACATCCATACATGACCACAAAAAAAAACCATAGCCTTGACTAGACAGACCTTTGTTGGCAAAGTAATATCTCTGCTTTTCAATATGCTATCTAGGTTGGTCATAACTTTCCTTCCAAGGAGTAAGCGTCTTTTAATTTCATGGCTGCAATCACCATCTGCAGGTGGAGTTCAGAAGAGGTTAAATATACATGGAAATTTGTGATGAAAAATGATGTATTCCAAAAGTTGCAGAAGATGGGTTTTAGAAGAGTGCTAGGCGTGGAAAACTGGATCAGTTGAATAGATACAAAGAAAGCAGGTAACCAGGTTAAGGTGGGTATGTGTCGCTCTCTTGCACTTGCTAGTAATATGGTAGCAGAGGTAAAGGGCTCCTCAGAATAATTTTGTCTTAGGCAGTAGGGAGCACTTCTAAGGGCTTCCTTTCTCTGGGGGCAAAGCAAGGTGGTAGACTGATATGGAAGAGGTGCTCTCATCCAGAGGAGGAACCAGGGGTGCCTCCAGCAGCTGGGCAGTTTTATGGCAAGTGGAGAGGAAGGCGAAGAGAGGTTACAACTTCCCTGATCCTCAACTCAAGTCCACTTGTGCTACCTGTTCCATGGCCAACTTGGACATAGCTATGACTCAGAATGGCTTCATAGTGAACCATAAATACAGTCAGCTCTCTGTATCTGCAGGTTCTTCATTCATGGGATCAATCAAATGTGGGTCCAAAATGACTGGGGAAAAATTCCATTGTTTCAAAAAGCAAAACTTTAATTTTCTATGTGCAGGCAATTATTTACATGGCATTTATATTGGATTAGGTACTATAAGTGATCTAGAGATGATTTATTTAGAGGTGATTTATACAGTAAGATGGATGTAGGTTGTATATAAATACTGTGCACAGATTTTAGTGTCCATGGGGGTCCTAGAACCAAAGCTGAGGCTACTGAGGGATGACTGTATTACGTCCTTTGAAGAGGCTCCGTCTTCCTCCCCACCTCTGGGTGTGAGGATAGTTTCACTCCTCCAGGCCTACTTGCATTGCTGATAGTACAAAAATGGTTTCAAAAAGGAAAAATCGATGATCCTCAGATTTTTCAGGTTCTCCCCATGGAAACTAAAATTCATTTTCTTTATGAAAGTTTGAAATTGTACACTATGAAGTCATGTGTTAATATATCTAACCAAGAAAAAGTTTTAATAGAAAAAAAAGATGCTTCTGAGAGATAATTGTGCACATTCCACTTTCTGGCCCCCACCTCCTACTTTTCCAGCTCCCTCACTCAAATACTCCCTCTACCCTTTTTCATTCACCTCTTACAAACTTCCACTTTCTACCCACATATCAGTATTATGTCTTGTTCTCATATCCAACCCAGTCCTTAGAGTCCTAGGCCCATCACTTTAGGCACTCTCAAAAGCTTAGCTCCCTCCCCACTGCCCTTCCATTATATATGTGTGGCAAATTCCTATCCTGGATGAAATCAACTCTTACTTTTATACTTAGGTCTGATTTACTGAGTGCTGCTTGAGAAAATCATGCAACTGGGAAGATAAGTAGCAAGCTTTCTACACATTTTCAAATATAATTGTATAGAGGTAAAACATGAATGAAACTCATGAGAAAAAAAATTAAAACCATACAGATGTATATATGGAGTAAAAGATTAGGGTTCTCCCCTAAAGCTATCCCCCAAAACATTTGCTGTTAATAGTTTGCCATATATTCTATGCATGTATTATTGTCTTATTTATATATATATACACACACATATAAAAACACACTTATATACATATACACATATGCATACAAATATGAAGTCAGGTAGCTAGATTTTAGTAAACACTTTGTTAGGCAATTTGCATTTTTGTCTTAAGGTATCCCATTCCCTTATTTATACTTATTTACTATGTTCACTATGTGACAATGTTACAATGAATATACGCGGACATCCTTCTGGTTACATGTGCAAGTATGTCTCTAAAGTGGATCCTCAGAAGTGGAAATGCTTGGTTAAAGGGTATTCATATTTAACATTTTAATAAATATTTGAAAATTACCATCCCAAAGGGAGTGGGCTGCACTGAATTGCCCTCCCACTTGCATAGGAGAGTTACTCCCCCAGCTGGGCTCTCAACACTGCCTCACCCTCCTTCTCTTTCCTTCCCTGGACTTCTAACTCTCCCTCCTTGTCTGAATAACTTAACTACTCAAAACCCCTTCTACAACTGCCATCCCCTCCCAAACATCCTCATTCTTGACAAACATTTCACCTCATATTTGTAGAGAAAATGGAAGTCACCAGAAGATAATTTTATTGGCTTCCTAACCCGGAGCCTACAAAGCCTATCCACCCCTTGTCCCCCTTCCTTCCTGTTACAAGGTGGGTGGGGAAGGACAGTCTTTCCTCCCATTTAAGTCTTGGTTGTGTGGATCTTCCTTTCACACAAAGGGCTGACTACCTTCTATCTAAAGATCTCAAGTTTCCACTCCTCAGCTAACCTCAATCTATTTTCTGCCTTCATCACTCCATTGAAAACCCACACTTACCTTGGGCCAAATCCACTACAACTTTTCAAGTCTTTATCTATCTTAGGTGACACTATTGCCCACTTTCTTCATAAAGCCACACTCTCCTGTTTTTCCTCCTCTATCTCCAAGGCATTTCATTCTCACTCCTCTAGTCCTTAGTTCCTCTTGTCCAAACCTGAAAAGTTGGCGTTTGGGGTTTCTGTCCTGAGGCCTCTCCCCCTTTCTCCCTGGGAGATGTCATTCATTCCCCCCCTTTCAGCCACCATCACCCCTCTGTCTTCAACTCTCTGATCTGTATGTTCAGCCCAGACCGCCGTCCTGTCCAAAACTGACTTCTTATCGCTCCTCTTAACCTCCACTTCCTCTCTTCCCCAAACTCCAGTCCCTCCTCTGGGAATTCTCTGCCCATTCTTCCCTCTTCTAACTCCACCGCCGCGTGGCTCCAGTACCTCGCAGACCTGAGGAATGTAGTTCTCCCTGAAGTATTTCCTCAGCCTGGTGCTGGCCCGGCGCAGCGAGGCCATGACCTGAGGCCCCACTGAAATCCAGCGCAGCTAGAGCCACTCCTAAGCGAGGGGCTAGCGCGTCCCGGCGTTGCCACGGCAACCACGCGGCGTGGAAGGAGGGGCTAGGCATTGCGTTGCTTCGCGCCCTCAGTAGCCTGCCCGGAAGAGAGGCGGGCCTCGGGCCGGGGCCGGGGCCCGCCTCCGGGCGTCCGGGGCGGCCCCCGGCGTGTGCTCTTGGGGCGTGCAGTGGTTGCAGCGCTTCACCCAGTCTAGCTCGCCTCCAGCCGTGCCCCGCCCATTCTCCAGGAAGCCGCCAGGAAGCGTACGGGCTGAGTGGACTCTTTCACTTTTCAGCAGGGCGGTTTCTGAGAGGCGGAGTTCAGTCCCCCATTTCCGTTTTCCCGCGGCGTAATCCCGGGCGGCGGCGCCTGGACCCGCTGGCTTCGGACACTCCCGCGCCGGGCCCAGCGCTGTGCGCGGCCCCAGAGGTAGCATGGGCGGCGCCCGGGACGTGGGCTGGGTGGCGGCGGGCCTGGTCCTCGCGGCCGGCGCCTGCTACTGCTTCTACAAGCTGACGCGGGGCCGGAGACGAGGCGGCCGCCAGCTTCGACTGCGTCCCTCGCGGTCCGCAGGTAAGGCCACGGGGTCCCTGGCAGGTGGCGGGGACTGGGACTGGGCCTTTCCCTGGATGAGGGGTTGAAAAAGCTCGCCGTCATTGTGTATGATCCTTTAATGCGTTTGCTTGGAAGCCCTTGGCTTCCTTGCTGCTGCTGTTGCTAAGTCGCTTCAGCCGTCTCCGACTGTGCGACCCCACAGACGGCAGCCCATCAGGCTCCGCTGTCCCTGGGATTCTCCAGGCAAGAATACTGGCGTGGGTTGCCATTTCCTTCTCCAATGCATGCATGCACATTAAGTCGCTTCAGTCGTGCCCGACTCTGTGCGACCCCATGGACAGCAGCCCACCAGGCTCCTCTGTCCACGGAATTCTCCAGGCAAGAGTACTGGAGTGGGTTGCCATTTCCTTCTCTATGGCTGCCCTGTGCTGGGAGTAAATAAGAAGCCCAGCCAGGGAGGGAGGCTGGTGAGAAGAGAGAGGTCGGGAAGCCCAGGTGCAAAGGGCGGATCTTCCTCTTAATTGGATGAGTGTAGGGTTCGATTCCCTACCTTCATTCCTTTTTTTCAAAATACCAGGATGAAAAATTGCTGTATCTTTCTTGCCCAAGTCTGGTGGCACAGCGGAGGATTAAGTTTCCCAGAAGTGTATTGATTGCCTTTCGCGTTATATCTTGCTCCTGACCTTTTTGTTACCAGAGGGTTTCTCCTGAATGTGCCTCGGGTGTTGCCCGGCCTGCAGCGATAGATGAAATTCTGCATGCGGTTAGCCTGGAAGAAGGGACACCTGAGGGGCAGCTTTGAGAGGAGGTACTTTGAAGTCACCGTGGTCTATGTATAAGCAAAGTTTGCGAGACAGGAGATACAGATATAGCTGTGTATATCAAATTAGAACGCTTGTCTGCATTCCGGACAACCCTCCTGGCGGACAAGAGCATGATCAAGTTTGGGTCCAAAAGTTGATTGGTCCAGATTCTAACAATTTGCTGATGATCTGAGGGGATATTTCAGGTCATGGGAATTGTTACAAAAATTATTAAAAAATAAAATCTGCCAACCAAGAAATTCCTCTCTACAAATGTGGGAAAGAACTAAATAGCTTTATTATCAAATAAGCATTTAACCAGATTGCTACACGCATAACGAGCAGTCTGCTAGTGGGATTGCAAAGACTGAATTCTCCCCCTTTTAAGTATCTACGCAGGTGCAGCCTATTCATATTATGTGCATACCCTCATGATTAACAGTAATTTGTCCTTAAGAGGACTTACCTGAACCATTTGCTACACATGGTTCATTCTAAATTCACTGGTGGTTGAGATGGTGTTTGTGTTAGCTAATTACTTTTATATAGAGGAAAAAATAAGACTTCTCAGTGTCTTTCTAACCATGTAGTCACAACATAGAACTAAGTACCAAGCTCAGACTCAAACAGAAAAGGAGATGGGGACTTCCTTGATTTTTACACTTCAAACAGATAACATCAAAGCCACTGAGAAAGACTTTTTTAGGTTGTAAACCAGCAAGAGGGTTGGCTTTTTAAAAGATGTACATTCATATCAAAGGGACAAAGAATTTACAGTTAGAAGTTTGCTCAAGGAAATCTTTGCAAAAAAGAGTAAGAAAAAGGTTCCTTTCCCTTCTGGCACAAGGGGAAAAGAATCAGTTTTTAAAAAGATTTGTACTTACTCTTGCTGTCAAAGCTTAATTTGTTGTCTTTGTGTCAGAGATATTTCTGTATAAGTATTTAGTCAGCTGACCTGAACCCAGATACCTACTCACTTATACTTACTGAGAAAGATGAAACTGACAAAGTCTTACTACTTCCCTAAATCACCATTACCACGGTCAGACAGCTTACAAAATAAGTTGTTCACAGTCCCTTCCTGAAGCTATACTTTTTTTTTCTTTGAAGAAGATTTAAGAAATACCCATTTTGTCGGCATCATCCTTATGTTTTGGATGGTGATCTTTTTTTTTAATTGAAATAAACATTGTATTAGTGTTAGATAAATACCAAAATGACTTGAAATTTGTATGAATTGCAAAATGATCTCCATAAGTTTAGTTGACATCCATCACCACAAATTTTCTTCTAATGAGAGCTTTTAAGATTTATTCTCTTAGCAACTTTCAAGTATACAACACAGTTTTATTAACTGTAGTCACCAAGCTGTTTATTACTGTAAGTACGTATTGCCCTTATGACTGGAAGTCTGTACCCTTTGACCAAAATCTTCCCATTTCCTTCAGCCCTCAGGCCCTGGCAACCACCGTGACATTCTCTGTTTCTATGAGTTAAGAAGATTTTTTTTTTATATTCCACATCAAAGTGAGATCATTCTGTTCTTGTCTTTCATTTGTTTGACTTATTTCACTGGACATCATGCCCTCAGTGTCCATCCATGTTGTCACAATGGCAGGCTTTCCATCTTTTTTTTGGCTGAATCACATGCCATTGTATGTATGTGCGTGTGTGTGTGTGTGTGTGTGTGACTGTGTTACCATGTTTTATGTATGTATTCATCCATCAGTTGACACATAGGTTGTCTCCCTGTCTTGACTGTTGTAAATAATGCTATAGTGAACATTGGGGTGCAGATACCTTTTCAAGGTAGAGGTTTTGTGGAATCATGAAGTGGAATTGCTAGATCATGTGATAGTTCTAGTTTTAATTTTTTGAGGAACCTCCATATTTTCCATAGTGGTTGTGCTTTCCCACCAGCAGTGCACAAGCATTCTCTTGCCTTTCCATCCTCATTGGCATGTGTTTTGTCCTTTGAGGAAAGCCATTCTGACAGGTATGAGGCAATAGGTAACTGTGGTTTTGGTTTGCATTTCCCTGAAGATTAGTGATGTTGAACCCCTTTAATGTACTTCTTGGTCATTTGAATTCTTTCAAAAAAGATCCATTCTGAGCCTCTGCCCATTTTGTAATCAGATTGCTTCCTTTTGTTTTTTCTTACTGAGTTGCATGAGGATTTTAAGTATATTTTAGGTATTAACCAAATATCAGATACATGATTTGCATATATTTTCTCTGATTTCATAGATTGCCTTTTCATTTTGTTAATGGCTTCCTTTGCTGTACAGAAGATTTTTTAATGTAATTCTACTTGTTTATTTTCCTTTTGTTCCTTCTGTTGTTGTTGTTTAGTTGCTAAGTCATGTCTGACTCTCTTGTGACCCCATGGACTATAGGCCACCAGGCTCCTCTGTCCATGAGATTTCCCAGACAAGAATGGAGTAGGTTGTTACTTCTTTCAGGGGATCTTCCCAACCCAGCGATCAAAACTGCTTTTCCTGCATCAACAGGCAGATTCTTTACCAATGAGCCACCAGGGAAACCCTTTGTTGCTTCTATTTTTGGTCAAATCCAAAAAATCGTGTTAAGACCAATGTTAAAAAGCTTACCATCTATGTGTTTTTTAGGAGTTTTAAGTTTTCATGTCTTATATTCAAGGCTTTGATCCATTATGAGTTAATTTTGTGTATTGTGTAAGATAATGGTCCAGTTTGATTATTTTGCACGTAACTGTCTAGTTTGCCAAGCACCATTGATTGAAGAGACTGTTCTTGCTCCAGGTATCATAAATTAATTGATCATATACATGAGGGTTTATTTCTGGGCTCTCTGTTCTAGTCTATTGATCTTTGTGTGTCTCTTTCCCCCGCCCCAGTACCATACTGTTTTGAGTACTACAACTTTGTAGTATATTTTGAATTCAGGAAGCATGATGTTTCCAGTTTTTATCTTAACATTACTTTGACTATTTGCAATCTTTTTTTAGTTCCATAAAGATTTGGAATTGTTCTGTTTCTGGAAAATTGGCATTGGAATTTTGATAGCTATTGCTTCCTTGGTGGCTCAGATGGTAAAGTATCCTTCTGCAATGCAGGAGACCTGGATTAGATTCCTGGGTCAGGAAGATCCCCTGGAGAAGGAAATGGCAACCCACTCCAGTATTCTTGCTTGGAGAATTCTATGGACAGAGGAGCCTGGTGGGCTACAGTCCATGGGGTTGCAAAGAGTGGGACGTGACTGAGCAACTAACACACTTTGGGTAGTATGGACGTTTTAGCAATACTAAATCTTCCTACCCCTGAGTGTAAGTATCTTTGCATTTATTTGTATCGTCTTCCATTTTTTCCATCAGTGTCTTATAGTTTTCAGTGTGCAAGTATGTCACCTCCTTGATTACATTTATTCCTGAATATTTTATTTTTTTTTGATGCAATTACAAATGGGATTGTTTTCTTAATTTCTCTTTTTTATCATTTGTTTTTGTGCAACTGATTTATTTTTCAATTTTTATTCATTTGTTAGTTTATTTGTGGCTGTGCTTGGTCTTCCTTGCTCTGTGCAGGCTTTCTGTAGTTGTGTGAGCAGGGGCTGCTCTCTAGTTGTGTGAGCAGGGGCTACTCTCTAGTTGCGGTGAACAGGCTTCTCCTTGCGGCTGCTTCTCTTGTTGCAGAGCACAGGCTCTGGGAGTGTGTGGGCTTCAGTAGTTGCGGTGCACAGGCTTAGTTGCTCTGTGGCGTGTGGAACCCTCCAGGACCAAGGATCAAGCCCATGTCCCCTGCATTGGCAGGCAGACTCTCAACCACTGGACCACCAGAAAAGTCCACAACTAATTTTTTTTTTTTTTAAATATTGAACTTGTATCTTACAATTTTGCTGAATCCATTTATCGGTTCTAACAGTTTTTTTAGTGGAGTCTTCAGAGTTTTCTCCGCATGTCATCTGTAAATAGAGTTTTACTTCTTGCTTTCTGATTTGGATGCCTTTTATTTATTTTTCTTGTTGAGTTGCTCTGACTAGGACTTCCAGTACTATGCTGAATAGAAGTGATGAGAGTGGGCATACTTGTCTCATTTCTCAGAAAGCTTTCAGTTTTTCACTGCTGAGTATGATGTTAGCTGTGGGCTTTTCATATATGACCTTATGTTGAGGTACATTCCCTTTATGGGGCTTCCTTGGTGGCTCAGTGGCAAAGAATCTGCCTGCCAATGCAGGAGAAGTGGGTTTGATCCCTTAGTAGGGAAGATCCCCAGGAGAAGGAAATGACAACCCACTCTGGTATTCTTGCCTGCAAAATCCCATGGATAGAGGAGCTTTGCAGGCTCCGGTCCATGGGGTTGCAAAAGAGTCAGATATGACTTAGTGACTAAACTCCACCAACAACATTATCTCTGTACCCACTGTCAAGAGTTTGTATCGTAAGTGAATGTTAAATATTGTCAAATGCTTTTTCTCCATCTACTGAGATAATTATATGATTTTTATTCTTCATTTTATTATTGTGATATAACACAGTATTGATTTGCAGATATTGAACCACTCTTGCATATCAGGAATAAATCCCACTTGATCATTGTGTAGATCCTTTAATGTGTTTGCTGATATTTTGTTAAGAATTTGTGCATCTATATTCTGGGTATCAGTCAGTCAGTCAGTTCAATCGCTCAGTCGTGTCCGACTCTTTGCGACCCCATGAATTGCAGCATGCCAGGCCTCCCTGTCCATCACCAACTCCTGAGTTCACTCAAACTCAAGTCCATCGAGTTGGTGATGCCATCCAGCCATCTCATCCTCTGTCGTCCCCTTCTCCTCCTGCCCCCAATCCCTCCCAGCATCAGAGTCTTTTCCAATGAGTCAACTCTTTGCATGAGGTGGCCAAAGTACTGGAGTTTCAGCTTTAGCATCATTCCTTCCAAAGAACACCCAGGACTGATTTTCTTTAGGATGGACTGGTTTGATCTCTTTGTGGTCCAAGGGACTCTCAAGAGTCTTCTCCAACACCACAGTTCAAAAGCATCAATTCTTTGGCGCTTAGCCTTCTTCACAGTCCAACTCTCACATCCATACATGACCACTGGAAAAACCATAGCCTTGACTAGACGGACTTTTGTTGACAAAGTAATGTCTCTGCTTTTGACTGGGTATATTGACCTGTAATTTTCTTTCCTTGTGGTGTCTTTGTCTGATTTTAGTATCAGGGTAATACTGGCCTTATAAAATTAAGTTTGAAAGTGTTCTCTTCTACTTTTTTGGAAGAGTTTGAGAAGGTATTCATTCTTTAAATTTTTGGTAGAACTCACCAGTGAATCCATCTGGTCCTGAACTTCTGTTTTTAAGGCAAGTTTTTGATTACTGATTCAGTTTCCTTACTGGTAATTGGTCTGTTCAGATTTCCCATTTCTTCATGATTCAGTTTTGGTGAGTTTTATGTTTCCAGAACTGTATTTATTTCTTCTAGGTTGTCCAGTTTGCTGGTGTGTAATAGTTCTTAGTAGTCTCTTAAGATCCTGTGCATTCTGTGGTATCAGTTGTAATGTCTCCTCTTTCTGTGGTATCAGTTGTAATGTCTCCTCTTTCTGTGGTATCAGTTGTAATGTCTCCTGTTTCTGATTTTGTTTGAGTCCTCTTTTTTTCCTTGGTAAGCCTAGCTAAAAGTTTGTTTATTTTATTTATCTTAAAAAAAAACCCAGGTCTTTATTTCATTGATCTTTTCTGTTGTCTTTCTTGTCTCTGTTTCATTCATTTCTGCTCAGAAATTTGTTATTTTCTTCCTTCGTCTAACATTGGGCTTTGTTGTTTGTTTTTCTGGTTCCTTGAGGAGTAGTAAAGTTAGGTTGTTTGACATCTTTCTTATTTCTTATGTAGGCATTTATTGCTATGAAATTCCCTCTGAGAAGTGGCTTTGGCACATCCCATATGTTTTGGTATGTTGTATTTCCATTTTATTGTTTTATTTATTTTAATTTATTTTTAATTGGAGGATAATCAGTTTACAATGTTGTATAGTCTTATGCCAGACAACTTTGTGAATCAGCCACGTTGTAGATGTTGTTTAGTTGCTCAGTAGTGTCTTGAGTCTTTGGACCCCATGGACTGTAGCACGCCAGGCTTCCCTGTCCTTCACTGTCTCCCAAAGGTTGCTGAAACTGACGTCCATTGAGTTGATGATGCCATCCAACCACTTTATCCTCTGTCACCCCCTTCTTGTCCGGCCCTCAAATCTTTCCCGGGGTCTCTTCCAGTAAGTCGGCTCCTCACATCAGGTGGCCGAAGTATTGGAGCTTCAGCTTCAGCCCTTCCAATGAATATTCAGGTCTGATTTCCTTTAGGATTGACTGGTTTGATCTCCTTGCTGTCCAAGGGACTCTCAAGAGTCTTCTCCAGTACCACAATTCCAAAGCATCAGTTCTTCAGCTGTCACCTTTCTTTGGGCTTCCCTGGTGGCTCAACTGGTAAAGAATCTGCCTGCAGTGGGGGAGACCTGGGTTTGATCCTTGGGTTGGGAAGATCCCCTGGAGAAGAGAAAGGGTACCCACTCCAGTATTCTATCCTGGAGAATTCCCTGGACTGTGTAGTCCATGGGGTGGCAAAGAGTCAGACACGACTAAGCGACTTTCACTTTCAGCGTTCTTTATGGTCCAAATCTCAATCGTACATGACTACTGAAAAACAATAGCTTTGACTATACGGACCTTTGTTGGCAAAGTACTGTCTCTGCTTTTTAATGCACTGTCCAGATTTATCATAGCTTTTCTTTAAAGGAGCAAGCATCTTTTAATTTTGTGGCTGCAGTCGCCATCTTCAGCAATTTTGGAGAGCCCAAGTAAATAAAATCTGTCACTATTTCCACTTTTTCCTCTCTATTTGCCATGAAGAGATGGGATTGGATACCATGTTCTTAGATTTTTGAAAGTTGAGTTTTAAGCCAGCCTTTTCACTCCGCTCTTTCACCTTCATCAAGAGGCTCTTTAGTTCCTCTTTGCTTTCTGCCATTAGAGTGATATCATCTGCATATCTGATGTCGTTGATATTTCTCCTGGCAATTTTGATTGCAGCTTGTGATTCATCCAGTCCAGCATTTCTTATGCTGTATTCTGCATAGAAGTTAAATAAGCAGGGTGACAATATACAGCTCTGATGTACTCCTTTCCCAATTTTGAACCAGTCTGTTGTTCCATGTCTGGTTCTAACTGTTGCTTCTTGACCTGCATACAAGTTTCTCAGGAGGCCAGTAAGGTGCTCTGGTACTCCCATGTCTTTAAGAATTTCCCACAATTTGTGGTGATCCACACAGTCAAATGGAGAAATCGATGGCACCCCACTCCAGTACTCTTGCCTGGAAAGTCCCATGGGCGGAGGAGCCTGGTGGGCTGCAGTCCATGGGGTCGTGAAGAGTCGGACACAACTGAGCGACTTCCCTTTCACTTTTCACTCTCATGCATTGGAGAAGGAAATGGCAACCCACTCCAGTGTTCTTGCCTGGAGAATCCCAGGGTTGGGGGAGCCTGGTGGGCTGCCGTCTATGGGGTCGCACAGAGTTGGACACGACTGAAGTGACTTGGCGGCAGCAGCAGCACGCAGTCAAAGGCTTTAGTGTAGTCAGTGAAGCAGAAGCAGGTGTTTTCCTGGCATTCTCTTGTTTTTTCTATGATCCACTGGAGTTGACAGTTTGGTCTCTGGTTCTTCTGCCTTTTCTAAATCCAGCTTGTACATCTGGGAGTTCTCGGTTCATGTACTGTTGAAGAATAGCTTAGGGAATTTTGAGTATTACCTTGGTGGCATGTGAAATGAGCGCAGTTGTCTGGTAGTTTGAACATTCTTTGGCATTGCCCTTCTTTGGGCTTGGAATGAAAACTGACCTTTTCCAGTCCTGTGGCCACTGCTGAGTATTTTAAATTTGCTGACATATTGAATGCAGCACTTTTATAGCATCATCTTTAGGATTTGAAATACCTCAGCTGGAATTCCATCACCTCCACTAGCTTTGTTCATAGTAATGCTTCCGAAGACCCACTTGACTTCACACTCCAGGACGTCTGGATATAGCTTTGTGACCACATCATTGTGGTTATCTGGGTCATTAAGACCTGCTTTTGTACAGTTCTGTGTATTCTTGCCACTTCTTCTTAGTCTCCTCCTCTTCTGTTAGGTCCTTGTAGTTTCTGTCCTTTATTGTGCCCATCTTTGTGTGAAATGTTCCCTTGGTATCTCCAGTTTCCTTGAGGAGACCTCTAGTCTTTCTCATTCTATTGTTTTCCTCTCTTTCTTTGCATTATTCTCTTAAGAAGGCTTTTGTATCTCTCCTTGCTATTCTCTGGAACTCTATTCAGTTGGATATATCTTTTCCTTTCTCCTCTGCCTCTCTCTTGTTTTCTCAGCTATTTGTAAGGTTTTCTCAGACAACCACTTTGCCATCTTGCATTTCTTTTTCTTGGGAATGGTTTGGTCACCACCTCCTGTACGGTGTTACTAACCTCTGTCCATAGTTCTTCAGGCACTCTGTCTACCAGATCTAATCCCTTGCCTCTATTCATCACCTCCACTATATAATCATGAGGAATATGATGTAGGTCATACTTGAATGGTCTAATGGTTTTCTCTACTTTCTTCAATTTAAGCTTGAATTTTACAATAAGAAGCTGATTTTCTGAGCTCCATATTCGGCTGCAAAGAATATAACCAGTCTAATTTCGGTGTTGACCATCTGGTTATGTCTACGTGTAGAGTCCTCTCTTGTGTTGTTGGAAGAGGGTGTATGTTATGACCAGTGTGTTCTCTTGGCAAAGCCCTGTTAGCCTTTGCCCTGCTTCATTTTGTTCTCCCAAGGTCAAACTTGCCTGTTACCCCAGGCATTTTTTGACTTCCTACTTTTGCGTTCCAATCCCCTATGATGAAAGGACATCTTTTTTTGGTGTTCATTCTAGAAAGTCTTGTGGGTCTTCATAGAACCTTTTGACATCACCTTCTTCAGCATTAGTGATTGGGGCATAGATTTGGGTACTGTGCTGTTGAATGGTTTGCCTTTGAAACAAACAGGGATCATTCTGTCTTTTTTGAGATTGCACCCAAGTACTGCATTTTGAACTCTTGTTGACCATGAGGGAAGGGATTCTTGCCCACAGTAGTAGATACAATAGTCAACTGAATTAAATTTGCCCATCCCTGTGCATGTTAGTTCATTGATTCCTAACATGTTGATGTTTACTCTTGCCACCTTCTGCTTGACAACATCCAATTTATCTTGATTTATAGACCTAACATTCCAGGTTCCTATGCAATATTGTTCTTTACAGCTCAGACTTGACTTTCACCACCAGACACATCCACAACTGAGCATTGTTTGTGCTTTGGCCCAGCCTCTGCATTCTTTCTGAAGCTATTTCTGCTTTCTTTCCCAGTAGTATATTGGACACCCACAGATGTGGGGGGCTCGATCTTCCACTGTTGTATCTTTTTGACTTTTCATACTGTTCATGGGATTCTTGAGGCAAGAATACTGAAGTGGTTTGCCATTCCCTTCTCCAGTGAACCACATTTTGTGAGAACTCTCCACCGTGACCCGTCTGTCTTGGGTGGCCCTGCATGGCATGGCTTCTAGCGTCATTGAGTTACACAAGCCTATGATCAGTGTAATCATTTTGGTTAGCTTTCTGTGATTGTAGTTTTCATTCTGAAGACTGTGTTCGATTATAGTTCTTACTTCTTCTGTCTGCCCTCTGATGGCTAAGGATAAGAGGCTTGTGCAAGCTTCCTGAGGGAGGGACCAGCCGTGGAGAGAACTGGCTCTTGCTCTCTTGGGTAGGGCCATGCCCAGTAAATCTTTATTTCAATTTTCTGCTGATGGATATGGCTGTGCTTCCTCCCAGTTAGTTGTTTGTCCTGAGGCAACCTACTCCTGGAATCTACAGTCTCTACAGTAGGGCTAACTAGCAACCTTCCAAAAGGACTTACGCCAACACGCACCTCCGTGGACTGCTGCTGCCAGTGACCCTATCCCTGGCGGAGGCTACTTCCAACTGAGGCCACTTCTGAGCCACTTCTCTGCAGGAGACCCTCAAACACTCACAGGCAGGTCTGACACAGTCTCTTGTGAGGTCACCACTTCTTTCTGGCATGCACAAGATTTTGTTTGTGCCCTGCAAGAGTCTCTCTTTGCCTCAGTCCTGTGGAAGTTCTATAATCAGATCCTGCTATCCTTCAAAGTCAGTTTCCCTGGGGATTCCCTTTGCTGGATCCCAGTTAGCAAGCCTGATGTGAGACCTAGAACCTTCACAGCAGTGCGAGAACTTCTTTGATGGTGTTCTGCAGTTTGGGGTCGCCTACCTGCAGTATGGGATTTGATTTTGACGTGATTACATCCCTCCTACCATCTCATTGCGGCTTCACCTTTGTCCTAGGACACGGGATATCTTTTTTTTTGTTTGGTGAGTTCCAGTATCCTGTCAGTGGTTGTTCAACAGCTAGTTGCTCTTTTGGTGTTCTCACAGGAGAAGAGGGGCACACGTCCTTTTACTCCGCCATCTTTTCTCTGGTGATAATGACCATATCATTGTGGTCATAAAAAAAATTCTTAGTACTGTTTCAGTCTTCTTAAATGTATTAAGACTTGTTTTGTAGCCTAACATGTAAACTGTCCTGGAGAATGTTCCGCATGTGATCGAGAAGAGTTTGTATTCTGCTGCTTTTGAATGGAATGTTCTGTAAATATTAAGTTCATTTGGTATAATGTGTCCAGTGTTTCCTCATTGATTTTTTGTCTTGATGACCTGTCCATTGACGAAAGTAGGGTTTTGATTCCACTACTGTTACTGTATTGCCACCTATTTCAGGTTTGTTCATTTATTGCTCCTATGTTGGGTATATAAACATTTACATATGTTATATGCTCTCGTTGGTTCAAATCCTTTATCATAATATGATGACCTTCTTTATGTCTTATTATAGAATTTGTCTTAAAATCTGTTTTGTCTGATAAGTATGTCTGCCCCTGCTATTTTATTATTTCTATTTGCATGGAATATCTCTTTTCATACCTTCACTTCAGTCTAGTCTCTGAATCTTTAAAACTGAAGTGAATCTCTTGTACACAACATATAGTTTCTGTAATATTGTGATTTATAATTAGAAATGTGTGTTTGGTCTTTGGGCTTCCCAGGTGGCTCTGTGGTAAAGAATCTGCCTGCCAAGCAGAAGATGCAGGTTCAACCTCTTAATCAGTAAGATTCCCTGGAGAGGGAAGTGGCAGCCCACTCCAGTATTCTTGCCTGGGAAATCCCGTGGAGAGAGCTGGTGGACTACAGTCCATGGGATTGCAAAGGAATCAGACACAACTTAGTGACTAAATGACAACAACAAATATTTGGTCTTTATATCTGTCTCTGGCACAGAGTTCCTAATAAAACCCTTGGAATTTCCTAAGTGATGAGAGAGGAAAACATGATTTTTTAGTGTTGATGAGGTGACTTTTGGAAAGCATTGAAGGTTGGGGGCTGATTGCTAGTGGAGCCAACTTTGTGATTAGAAGCTTGGAACGTTCAGTCCCACTTTCCCCTGACCTCTGGGCTGGTGAGAGGGGCTGGAGGTTGAATCTGTCACCAGTATCCAACAGTTTAATCAATTGTGCTAATGTAAAGGAGTTTCTATAAAAACCCAAAAGGAGGTAATTCCTTTGTTCCTTTCTTCTTCTTTTGTTATTTTCCTTTCAGTTCCTCCTTTCAGCTCAACGTGTCCGACTCTGCGACCCCATGAATCGCAGCTTGCCAGGCCTCCCTGTCCATCACCAACTCCCGGAGTTCACCCAAACTCGTGTGCATCGAGTCAGTGATGCCATCCAGCCATCTCATCCTCTGTTGTCCCCTTCTCCTCCTGCCCCCAATCCCTCCCAGCATCAGAGTCTTTTCCAATGAGTCAACTCTTCACATCAGGTGGCCAAAGTACTGGAGTTTCAGCCTCAGCATCAGTCCTTCCAATGAACACCCAGGACTGGTCTCCTTTAGGATGGACTGGTTGGATCTCCTTGCAGTCCAAGGGACTCTCAAGAGTCTTCTCCAACACCACAGTTCAAAAGCATCAATTCTTCAGCGCTCAGCTTTCTACACAGTCCAACTCTCACATCCATACATGACCACTGGAAAAACCATAGCCTTGACTAGACAGACCTTTGTTGGCAAAGTAATATCTCTGCTTTTGAATATGCTATCTAGGTTGGTCATAACTTTCCTTCCAAGGAGTAAGCGTCTTTTAATTTCATGGCTGCAGTCACCAGCTGCAGTGATTTTGGAGCCCAAAAAATAAAGTTTGACACTATTTCCACTGTTTCCCATCTGTTTCCCATGAAGTGATGGTACTGAATGCCATGATCTTCGTTTTCTGAATGTTGAGCTTTAAGCCAACTTTTTCCCTCTCCTCTTCACTTTCATCAAGAGGCTTTTTATTTCCTCTTCACTTTCTGCCATAAGGGTGGTGTCATCTGCATATCTGAGGTTATTGATATTTCTCCCGGAAATCTTGATTCCAGCTTGTGCTTCCTCCAGCCCAGCGTTTCTCATGATGTACTCTGCATATAAGTTAAATAAGCAGGGTTACAATATACAGCCTTGACGTACTCCTTTTCCTATTTGGAACCAGTCTGTTGTTCCATGTCCAGTTCTAACTCTTGCTTCCTGACCTGCATATAGGTTTCTCAAGAGGGAGGTCATGTGGTCTGGTATTCCCATCTCTTTCAGAATTTTCCACAGTTTATTGTGATCCACACAAAGGCTTTGGCATAGTCAATAAAGCAGAAATAGATGTTTTTCTAGAAGTCTCTTGTTTTTTCGATGATCCAGCGGATGTTGGCAATTTGATCTCTGGTTCCTCTGCCTTTTCTAAAAACAGCTTGAACATCTGGAAGTTCACGGTTCACGTACTGCTTGAGCCTGGCTTGAAGAATTTTGAGCATTACTTTACTAGCGTGTGAGATGAGTGCAGTGTGTGGTAGTTTGAGCATTCTTTGGCATTGCCTTTCTTTGGGATTGGAATGAAAACTGACCTTTTCCAGCTCTGAGGCCAGTGCTGAGTTTTCCAAATTTGCTGGCATGTTGAATGCAGCACTTTCACAGCATCATCTTTTAGGATTTGAAATAGCTCAACTGGAATTCCATCACCTCCACTAGCTTTGTTCGTAGTGATGCTTTCTAAGGCCCACTTGACTTCACATTCCAGGATGTCTGGCTCTAGGTGAGTGATCATACCATGGTGATTATCTGGGTCCTGAAGATCTTTTTTGTACAGTTCTGTGTATTCTTGCCACCTCTACTTCTGTTAGGTCCATACCATTTCTGTCCTTTATCGAGCCCATCTTTGCATGAAATGTTCCCTTGGTATCCCTAATTTTCTTGAAGAGCTCTCTAGTCTTTCCCATTCTGTTATTTTCCTCTGTTTCTTTGCATTGATCGCTGAAGAAGGCTTTCTTATCTCCTGTTGCTATTCTTTGGAACTCTGCCTTCAAATGGGAATATCTTTCCTTTTCTCCTTTGCTTTTTGCTTCTCTTCTTTTCACAGCTATTTGTAAGGCCTCCTCAGGCAGCCATTTTCCTTTATGATTTGATAATTTCCTGTAGTGGTTATGGGGCTTCCCTGATAGCTCAGTTGGTAAAGAATCCACCTGCAATGCAGGAAACCCCGATTTGATTCCTGGGTCAGGAAGATACACTGGAGAAGGGGAAAGCTACCCACTCCAGTATTCTTGGGCTTCCCTTGTGACTTAGCTGGCAAAGAATCCATCTGCAATGCTGGAAACCTGGATTCAGTTTCTGAGTTGGGAAGATCCCCTGGAGAAGAGAGAGGCTCCTACTCCCGTATTCTTGCCTGGAGAAGTCCATGGACTGTATAGTCCATGAGGTTGCAAAGAGTCAACCTCATGACTCATGAGGTGAGTCGTGAGTCATGACTCATGACATGAAAGTCACTGAGCGACTTTCACATGTAGTGGTTATAGCAGTCTTTTGTAAGTTGATAACAACTCAGTTTGATGTATGCATTCTAAAGCTCTGCATTGTTACTCTCCCCACCTGCAACACACATGCTTTTGTGTTTTTGATGCCACAGTTTGCATCTCTTTATTTTGTGTATCCCTTAACAGAGACTTCCCTGATGGCTCAGAAGGTAAAGAATTTGCCTGCAATACAGAGACCTTGGTTTGAAATTCCTGGGCTGGGAAAATACCCTGGAGAAGGGAATGGCTGTCCACTCTAGTATTCTTGCCTGGAGAATCCCGTGGACAGAAGAGCCTGGCAGGCTGCCCCAAAGAGTTGGACAGGACTTAGTTACTTAGCACACAGGAAAGGCCAGTGCAGTGGTGCTGAGTTCCTTCAGTGTTTGCTTGTCTGGAAAATCCTTTAACTCTCCGTTATGAAGGGCGGCTTTACTGGATACAGTATTCTTAGTTGACAGTTCTTTAAGCATTTTGAATATGTGATGCTCCTCCCTTCTGGCCTGCAAGGTTTCTGCTGAAAAGTCTGCTGATATTCTAATGGGGGTTTTCCTTGGATGTAACAAGTTGTTTTTCTCTTACTGCTTTTAAAATTCTCCCCCCCCTCTCTTAATTTTTGTGTTTTAATTATAATGTGTCTTGTGGTTCTCTCCTGTTCCTCCTATTTGTAACTCTGCTTTATGGATCTGGTTTTCCTTCCCCAGGTTAGGGAAGTTTTTACCCATTATTTCTTCAAATAAATATTCTGCCTCTTTCTCCCCTTTGGGATCCCTGTAAAGTAAATGTTGATCCACTTGATGTTATCTTCAGATCACATCAGATCAGATTAGTCACTCAGTCATGTCCGACTCTTCGAGACCCCATGAATCACAGCATGCCACGCCTCCCTGTCCCTCACCAACTCCCGGAGTTCACTCAGACTCACGACCATCGAGTCAGTGATGCCATCCAGCCATCTCATCCTCTGTCATCCCCTTCTCCTCCTGCCCCCAATCCCTCCCAGCATCAGAGTCTTTTCCAATGAGTCAACTCTTCGCATGAGGTGGCCAAAGTACTGGAGTTTCAGCTTTAGCATCATTCCTTCCAAAGAAATCCCAGGGCTGATCTCCTTCAGAATGGACTGGTTGGATCTCCTTGCAGTCCAAGGGACTCTCAAGAGTCTTCCCCAACAACACAGTTCAAAAGCATCAATTCTTTGACGCTCAGCCTTCTTCACAGTCCAACTCTCACATCCATACATGACCACAGGAAAAACCATAGCCTTGACTAGACGAACCTTTGTTGGCAAAGTAATATCTCTGCTTTTGAATATGCTATCTAGGTTGGTCATAACTTTCCTTCCAAGGAGTAAGCGTCTTTTAATTTCATGGCTGCAGTCACCATCTGTAGTGATTTTGGAGCCCCCAAAAATAAAGTCTGACACTGTTTCCCCATCTATTTCCCATGAAGTGATGGGACCGAATGCCATGATCTTTGTTTTCTGAATGTTGAGCTTTAAGCCAACTTTTTCACTCTCCACTTTGACTTTCATCAAGAGGCTTTTGAGTTCCTCTTCACTTTCTGCCATAAGGGTGGTATCATCTGCAGATCTGAGGTTATTGATATTTCTCCCGGCAGTCTTGATTCCAGCTTGTGTTTCTTCCAGTCCAGCGTTTCTCATGATGTACTCTGCATATAAGTTAAATAAACAGGGTGACAATATACAGCCTTGACGAACTCCTTTTCCTATTTGGAACCAGTCTGTTGTTCCATGTCCAGCTCTAACTGTTGCTTCCTGACTTGCATACAAATTTCTCAAGAGGCAGATCAGGTGGTCTGGTATTCCCATCTCTTTCAGAATTTTCCACAGTTTATTGTGATCCACACAGTCAAAGGCTTTGGCATAGTCAATAAAGCAGAAATAGATGTTTTTCTGGAACTCTCTTGTTTTTCCATGATCCAGCGGATGTTGGCAATTTGATCTCTGGTTCCTCTGCCTTTTCTAAAACCAGCTTGAACATCAGGAAGTTCATGGTTCACATATTGCTGAAGCCTGGCTTGGAGAATTTTGAGCATTACTTTACTAGCGTGTGAGATGAGTGCAATTGTGCGGTAGTTTGAGCGTTCTTTGGCATTGCCTTTCTTTGGGATTGGAATGAAAACGGACCTTTTCCAGTCCTGTGGCCACTGCTGAGTTTTCCAAATTTGCTGGCATATTGAGTGCAGCACTTTCACAGCATCATCTTTTAGGATTTGAAATAGGTCCACTGGAATTCCATCACCTCCACTAGCTTTGTTCGTAGTGATGCTTTCTAAGGCCCACTTGACTTCACATTCCAGGATGTCTGGCTCTAGGTGAGTGATCACACCATGGTGATTATCTGGGTCGTGAAGATCTTTTTTGTACAGTTCTTCTGTGTATTCTTGCCATCTCTTCTTAATATCTTCTGCTTCTGTTAGGTCCATACCATTTCTGTCCTTTATCGAGCCCATCTTTGCATGAAATGTTCCTTTGGTATCTCTGATTTTCTTGAAGAGATCCCTAGTCTTTCCCATTCTGTTGTTTTCCTCTATTTCTTTGCATTGATCGCTGAAGAAGGCTTTCTTATCTCCTCTTGCTATTCTTTGGAACTCTGCATTCGGATGCTTATATCTTTCCTTTTCTCCTTTGCTTTTCGCTTCTCTTCTTTTCACAGCTATATGTAAGGCCTCCCCAGACAGCTATTTTGCTTTTTTGCATTTCTTTTCCATGGGGATGGTCTTGATCCCTGTCTCCTGTACAATGTCACAAACTTCATTCCATAGCTCATCAGGCACTCTGTCTATCAGATCTAGGCCCTTAAATCTATTTCTCCCTTCCACTGTATAATCATAAGGGATTTGATTTAGGTCATACCTGAATGGTCTAGTGGTTTTCCCTACTTTCTTCAATTTAAGTCTGAATTTGGCAATAAGGAGTTAATGGTCTGAGCCACAGTCAGCTCCTGGTCTTGTTTTTGCTGACTGTATAGAGCTTCTCCATCTTTGGCTGCAAATCTTCACTTCTTCTTTATTCTTTTTTCATTTTTCTGTTCAGATTGGATGAGTTTCACTGCATTTAGAGTTCCAGGATCCTTTTTTTACTTCATCTAGTGTGCAGTTGAACCCCTCTAGCTTCTTTTTCACTTCATTTATTGTATTCTTCAGCTCTGTGGCTTCTTTAAAACTTTATTTTAAATTGGAGGATAATTGTTTTTCAATGTTGTGTTGGTTTCTGCCATACAACATTGTGAATCAGCCATAAGTAAACTCTTTTATAGTCGTTTTTTATATTTCCTTTCCCTCTGTTGAAGTTCTTGTGTTCATTCATTCTCCCAAGTTTGGTATGCATCTTTATGACCATTACTTTGAACTCTCTATCAGGTAAATTACTTATCTGCATTTTGTTAGGATTTTTTCTGATGTTTTAGTTTGTTCTTTGCTCTGGACATATTCCTCTGTTTCTTCATTTGGCTTGATTCTCTGTTGGTTTCTATGTATTAGATTGAAACAACCACCTTTCCCATTTTGAAGGTCTTGTGTAGATGAACCTTATTGTTCAATCTTGCCCCAGCTCTTAGCTGTTTCTCAAAACTTGTGATTGTCCAAACAACCTGCTTTATTTTTATTAGCTCCTAGTATTTGATGATGTGCCAAGAGCTGTCAGTGTCCCAAGAAGAGATTCTCAGTAAACCCCCAAATGAAGATTGATTGGAAGCCAGACCCTAAGGTAGCAACTTTTAAAGTATGCAAATGTACTTCTTTTGGGGGGAGTCTGGGAGATGGGTGTTTCTGTCTGTATCTTCTTTACTAAGCTGTGGAATGGCAGCCAGCTAAGTACCGTTTCCTTGTTTGCTACTGTCTTATTAAATCTGTGAACATAAGCCCTACTGACCACCAGAGCCAGGTGATCAAGGGGTGTCCCTTGGGTGGCAGCCCCAAACCAGAGGCATACACAAACTCCTTTCTGGGAAATACCAGTGACCTATAGCAAGACAGGGAGAGAATGCAAAGATGGCACCTGTCTGTCCTCCCCGTCCCCAGAGAGCCTTGCTCTTGGTTTCTTTCATTGGAAATGTTGGTTTCAGTCTTTTGCCTGTACTGTGTCCTTGGGGGTCAGCCATGATGATTCTGTGGAAACCCTTTAGGTTACTCTCTCTGAATTCACTACAGCCTTGTGAGTGTTGTGAATGCAAGCCCTGTTAACTTTCAAAGCTAGATGTTTTGGGGGACCCATCTCTCAGGCGGAAGTCTTAAAAGTTGGGACGCAAGATGGGGCCCCTAAACCCCTTGCTCCTCAGGGGGAAGCTGGGAGTGGTCAGTGCCTTCCCAGTTGTGTGTCCCTGAACCAGGGGTGGGGTTGATGGTGGCCTTTCCTACCCATTTCCCAGTGTATGGGAATCCCTCAGTTTCAAGATTTTGTTCACAGGCAGTTGTTTCGTATGTAGCTAAAGATTTGGTGTATCCACATAGGAGGTGAGTTCAAGATCTTCCTATGTGACTATCTTGAACAAGAACCAAGCGGTCTTTTGTTTGTCTTAAACTTTAAGAAAAATTTAATTCCTGTTCTGTTAACACTTGAGAGCTTGAAAGAGATGGAAATAGTCCCAATTCATTCAACAACCTGATCCGCAAGCTGGCAAGAATAGCATGAAAAGACTGTAAATCTGTCTCAATTGTGAATAAAGATATACAGATACTAAATAAAATACTAACAAATTAAACCTATTACATGATTAAGGTAATAATATTCCTTCCGAGACCAAATTGACGTAAAGGGAGGATCCAAATTGGGAAATAGATTGATGTAATTTTTTGCATAAATAGATTAAAAGCAAAAGCACATAATGACCTCATAATTAGAAAGCCATTTGATACAACCTTGTAAATCAGCTATACTTCAATTTTTTTTTAAGTTGCATTAGAAAGATATTTGAAGGGGAATTCCCTGGTGGTCCAGTGGTTACAGCTCTGTACTCTCACTGCCTAGGGCCTGGATTCAATCCCTGGTCAGGGAACTAAGATCCTACAAGCTATGTGGCATAGCCAAGAAGAAATAAAAAGAGAGAGAGATTTGAATATCATTATTTTTAATAAAAACAGCAAGTTAAGAATAAATAGAAGGAAATATTCTTAAGTTGTTGAGGAACATCCATCAAAAACCAAAAGCAAACATTCTATTTCATGGTGAAACGCTGCTAGCATCCTTATTAAATTCAAGAACAAGAGAAGTATGGGACTTTACTGGTGGTCCAGTGGTTAAGGCTCCACACTTCCACTGCAGGGGGCACAGGTTTGATCCCTGGTCAGGGAACTTTGAGATCCCACATGCTACATGGCATGGCCAAAAATAAACAAACAAAAAGAACAGGAGAAGGGTACCTGATATCACAGCTCTTATTCAGCATTGTCCTGGAGTCTTTGGCAGCTTGGTAAGAAAGGAAAAACTGAATAAATATTAGAAAGGAGGCAAAAGTATAATTAGTAAATGACATAATGATTTATTTGGAAAAACCTCAGAGAATAAGCTGAATAACTTGAGAAACAAGAAGAGTTGAATAAAGTAATGTGTATGCAAGATAAATATACCCTATAGCTTTTTGTATATAAGCAGTAACTAATTCAAAATATAATTGAAAAGATTTTATGATAGCTATAAAATCTTTAAAAACTAGGAACACATCTAGCAAGAAGCCTATACGAAGATAATTTTTATGAAGGACATAGAGTCCATAAAGGGAAAAAACATATTATGTTCCTGATTGGAATGATTCTGTATGGTGACAATTGTCTTGAAATTTATCTTACTATAATGTTATTATTTGGTAGTCACTTTTCTTTGAGAATTGTAATGTCTCCTCAGTTTACTTGAAGAGATGGTGAACTACTGAACCTAAAATTCTTTCACTGTCTTATTAGTATAAAGCTAAGTGGAGAACTGGGACATACATACCTGACTGTCTCACCGATATAATAGCAATTCAAAAACTAATCAGTTGAAATGCTGGATATTTGATCATCACCATCCTATAAACTTTTTAGACTTATATTTCTTTACTGAAAAAGTAAAATGTGATTTTTATTATAAATTCAAGCAGACACCCACCAGTGGGCTGACACCAACCTTGGGAACCCCAAGACCCTGCATCCACTCCTAAGTGAGCCAGCGGTAGCTTTGGGCCTGAACTCCACCCACCAGCTGCCAGATACTTTGCACTTCTTAGCCGGCCACTCCAGAAGTCAACTCCACCCGCCAGAAGACCAGCATTAGACCTGGGCACCCCAGCCCTGTGGTCACTCATCCCAGAACCAAGCTCTTCCCACCAGTGAGCCAGCACTAGGCCTGGGACTCCCAGAGTTTTGCAGCCAACTATCTTACGGCCCTGGCACCCAACTGCACGGAGGGTCCGCCACACCTGCCAGACCACCAGAGTCATCAGCCCTCCACAGCGGAAGAACTCATGCCCCGCCATGGAGGGAGCACCCCTAGGGATTAGAACTCTGGTGACCAGAAGGAGTATGCTGTTGGAACCCGTAGGGTATCTCCTACATAAGACCATTTCTCCAGGGTCAAAAACGTAACCAGCATACCAGATAAATAGAAATAAAGACAATGAATCAGGCAAAAATGTGAGAAAGGAACATATTCCAAAGAAGAAACAAGATAAAACCCCAGAAGGACTAAATGAAGTGGAGATAGGCAGTCTGCCCAATAAAGTGTCTGAAATAATGATAAAGATGATTAAAGAACTTGGGAGAAGAATGGATGAGTACAGTGAGAAGTTTAGCAAATTAGAAGATGTAAAGAAGACCCAAACAGAGCTGAAAAAGACAATAACTGATTTTAAACATATACTACAAAAAAACAGTAGAATAGTGAGCTTGAAGACAATATAGTGGCAATTATTGAAGCTGAACAGGGGTAAAAAAAAGTAGTTTGAGAGACCTCTGGGACAACATTAAGCATACTAATATTCACATTATGGCAGCAGTCCCTAAACTTTTTGGCACCAGGGACCAGTTTCATAGAAGACAGTTTTTCATGAATATGGGCAGTTGGTGGTTTTGGGATAATCCAGGCACATTGCACTTATTGTGCACTTTATTTCTGTTATTGCATCAGCTTCACCTGAGATCATCAGGCATTAGATCCCCAAGGTTGGGCACCCCTCAATCACGGTGTCCTGGAAGGAGAAAAAGAGAAAGGGGCAAAGAACATATTTATAAGACATAATAGTTGAAATCCCTCCTAACCTGGGAAAGGAAACAGACGTCCAAGTCCGGGAAGCAGAGAGACTTCTAAACAGGATCACCCAAAGGCGATCAGTCCTGGGTGTCCATTGGAAGGACTGATGTTGAAGCTGAAACTCCAGTACTTGAGCCACCTGATGCGAAGAACTGACTTATTTGTAAAGACCCTGATGCTGGAAAAGATTGGGGGCAGGAGGAGAAAGGGACAACAGAGGATGAGATGCTTGGATGGCATCACCGACTCAGTGGACATGAGTTGGGTAAACTCCGGGAGTTGGTGATGGACAGGGAGGCCTGGTGTGCTGCGGTCCATGGGGTTGCAAAGAGTTGGACGCAATTGAGTGACTGAACTGAACTGAACTGAAAGAGGATCACACCAAGACACATTGTAATTAAAATAGCAAAAAGTAAGATAGAGAGAGAATATTAAAAGCTCCGAGGGAAAAGCATCAAGTTCCATGCAAGCAAATTCGAGTATGTTTATCAGCTAACTTTTCAGCACAAACTCTGCATACCAGAGGGAAGTGGGACAATATATATAAAGTCATGAAAAGGAAAAACCTACTTGGCAAGGCTGTTGCTCAGATTTGATGGAAAGAATGAAAATTTTAGAAACAAGCAAAAGCTGAGTTCAGCACCACCAAATCAGCTTTATAAGATGTTTTTTAATTTTTTTTTTTTTTATGTTGGAGTATAGTTGATTCACAGTATGTGTTAGTTTCAGGTGTACAGCAAAGTGATTCAGTTTTACATATATCCCTTCTTTTTCAGATTCTCTTCCTATCTAGGTTATTACAAAATATTAAGTTCCCTATGCTACACAGTAGATCGTTGTTGAGCATCTATTTTATATATAGTAGTGTGTTAATTCCAGTCTCCTAATTTATCCCTTCTCCCTGCCTTTCCCCTTTGGTAACCGTAAGTTTGATTTTTTTTTTTTTTTTTTTTAATTTTCCTGGCTCTGCCAAGAACACAGTCTAGGGTGTGTGTTCTTGTGGTAAGCAGTCTCCATCTGCTTTCTGTAAAAACAGTGGGAATGTGTGTCAGGCCTTTATCTGTATCTTTCAAGGAACTGGGAGTTTGGTGATTCTGTTATGTGGCAGGATTATAGTCTAAATTGTTACCAGTTCCTTAGCCCAACAGCTGTTCTTTGTTTCTTCTTCCCATTTCCCAATCATTAACTGTTGAGTAAGCATTTTACTTCAAAAGACGAGGACATGGGCTTGTACACGGTTTCAGAGTGATCATCTCTAGGTCATCCAAAGAAATGTTAGTGCAAATGGCATTATTTCATTCTCTTTTATAGCTAAGTAATATTCCATTGTATATATGTACCACATCTTTCTCTATTCCTTTGTGGATGGGCATTTTGGTTACTTCCATGTCTTGGCTATTGTAAATAGTGCTGCAGTGAACAGTGGGGTACACATACCTTTTTGAATTACTTTCTGCAGATATATACCCAGGAGTGGGCTTGCTAGATCATATGGTAGCAGTATTTTCAGTTTTTTAAGGAACCTCCATTCTGTTCTCCACAGTGGTTGTACCGATTTGCATTCCCACCAACAGTGTATAGGACGAGGCCCTTTTCTCCAAACCCTCTGCGGCATTTTTGTTTGTAGATTTTTTGATGATGGCCATTCTGACAAGACTGAGATGACACTTCACGTAGTTTTGATTTGTATTTCTCTAATAATTAGCGATGGTGAGTATCTTTTTATGTGCTTTTCGGCCATCTGTCTGTCTTTGGAGAAATGTCTATTTAGATCCTCCGCCCATTTTTTTGGTTAGGTTTTTTCTTTTTTTAAATACTGAGCTGCATGAGCTGTTTGTGTATTTTGGGGACTAACCCCTTGTCAGTTGCTTAGTTTTCAAGTATTTTCTCCTATTCTGTGGGTTGTCTTGTTTTCTTGATGGTTTTATTTTTGTTTTTACTTTCATTACTCTAGGAGGTGATTCAAAAATAATATTGCTGCAATAGGTATCAGAGAGAATTCTACCTAGATTTTCCTCTTAGGTTTTATAGTATCTGGACTTGCATTTAGATTTTGAGTTTATTTTTGTGCATGGTGTTAGGGAGTGTTCTAATTTCATCCTTCAACGTGTTGCTGTCCAGTTTGCCCAGCACCCCATGTTAAAGAGACTGTGTTTTCTCTGTATTGTACATTGTTGCCCCCTTTTTGTAGTTGACCATTGGTGCATGGGGCTTCCCTGGTGGCTCAGACGGTAAAGAATCTGCCTGCAATGTGGGAGACCTGGGTTCGATCCCTGGGTTGGAACAATCCCCTGGAGGAGGGCATGGCATCCCATTCCAGTATTCTTGCCTGGAGAACCCCATGGACTGAGGAGTCTGCTGGACTGCAGTCCATGGAGTTGCAAAGAGTCAGACATGACTGAGCAACTAAGCAAAACACAGCACATCAGTGCACGGGTTTATCTCTGAAGTTTTATCCTGTTCCATTGATCTATATTTCTGCTTTTGTGCCAGTAACATTGTTTTGATGACTCTAGCATTGTAGTATAGTCTGAAGTCAAGAAACTTGATGCCTCCAGCTCCATTTTTTTCTTTCTCAAGATTGGTTTGACTATTTAGGGTCTTCTGTGTTTCCATACAGATTGTAAAAAAAATTTTGTTCTAATTCTGTGAAAAATGCCATTGGTAGTTTGATAGGTATTGGATTTAATTGGTAGATTGCTTGGCTTAGTATAGTCATTTTAATGATACTGATTCGTCCAACCCAGGAACCTGGTTTATCTTTCCATCTGTTTGTGTCATCTTCAGTATCTTTTATCAGTCTTATACTTTTCAAAGTACAGGTCTTTTATCTCCTCAGGTAGGTTTGTTTCTTGGTATTTTATTCTTTGTGATGTGAAGGCAAATGGCATTTTTTCCTTAATTTGTTGTTCTGATCTTTCTTTGCTAGTGTATAGAAATGTGACAGATTTCCATTTTTAAATTTTGTATCCTGAAACTTAACCAAATTCATTGATGAGCTTTAGTAGTTTTCTGGTAACGTCTTTAGGAATTCCAAAGTATAGTATCATGTCATCGGCAAACAGTGAATTTTACTTCTTTTCTTCCTCTTTGGATTCCTTTTCTTCCTTTTTCTTCTCTGATTGCCCATGGATATGCCTTTATAAATCATTTGAATAATAGTGATGAGAGTGGATATCTTTGTCTGGTTCCTGACCTTAAAGGAAATGCCTTTGGTTTTCACCATTGAGAAGGATGTTTACTGTGAATTTGTCATATGTGGCCTTTATTATGTTGGGCTTCCCAGGTGGTACAGTAGTAAAGAACCCACCTGCCAATGCAAGAGACAGAAGAGACGCAGGTTCAATCCCTAGGTCGGGAAGATCCCCTGGAGTAAGAAATGGCAACCCATTCCAGTATTCTTGCCTGGAAAATTCCATGGACAGAGGAGCTGGGTGGGCTGTAGTCCATGGGGTTGCAGAGTCAGATATAAGTGAGCCCATCCTAAATGTATATGGGTGGGGGAGTTTCTCTCTCTGCCCCCTTTCTAGAGAGTTTTTTTTTTGTTTGTTTGTTTTTTAAATCACAAACAGGTATTGAATTTTGTCAAAAGCTTTTTCTGCATCTATTGAGATGGTCATAATGTTTTTTACTAGTTTGTTGAAGTGGTGTATCACATTGATTGATTTGTGTATGTTGAGGAATGTTGCATCCCTAGGATAAATCCCACTTGGTAGAATTTGCTTATGAAGCCATCTGGTCCTGGACTTTTGTTTCTTGGGAGCGTTTTAATCACAGTTGCAATTTCAGTACTTGGGATTGGTCTGTTCATATTTTCTGAGTCTCGGGACATGGTACTTTTCCAAGAGGTTGTCCGTTTTATTGGCATGTAGTAACTTGTAGTAGTCTTTTATGATCCTTTGTATTTCTGTGATATCAGTTTTAACTTCTTTTTCATTTATAATTTTATTGATTTGAGCCCATCTCCCACTTAATTGGGCAGCAGGCATATGAAAAGATACTCAACATTGCTAATTATTAGATGCCAATTAAAACCACAATGATATGTCATCTCACACCTGTCAGAATGGCTGTCATCAAAAAGGCCATAAATAACATGCTGGTGAGGATGTGAGAAAAGGGAATCATCATACGCCGTTAGTGAGAGTGTAAATTGGTGCAGCCACTGTCAAAAACAGCATGGAACTTCCTCATAAAACTAAAAATGAGACTACCATATGATCCAGCAGTTCCACTCTTGGATATGTATCAAGAGACATAAAAATGCCCTAAGGCTGGCACTGTTGTTATTCAGTCACTGAGTCACGTCTGACTCTTTGCAACTGCATGGCCTGCAGCACTCTGTGGTTCACCATCTCACAGTTTGCTCAGATTCATGTCCATTGAGTCAGTGTTGCTGTTTAACCATCTCATCCTCTGCCACCCTCTTCTTTTGCTTTCAGTCTTTCCCAGCATCAGAGTCTTTTCTAATGAGTCGACTCTTTGCATCAGATGGCCAAAGTATTGGAGCTTCAGCATCAATCCTTCCAATGAATATTCAGGGTTGATTTCCTTTAGGATTAACTGGTTTGATCTTCTTGCAGTCCAAGAGACTCTCAGGAGTCTTCTGTAGCACCACAATTTAAAAGCACCATTTCTTTGGCACTCAGCCTTCTTTATGGTCCAACACTCATATCTGTACATGACTACTGGAAAAACCATAGCTTTGACTAGACAGACCTTTGTAGACAAAGTGATTTTTTTGTTTTTTAATATGCTATCCAAGTTTATTATAGCTTTCCTTCCAAGAAGCAAGCATCTTTTAATTTCATGGCTGCAGTCACCATCTGCAGTGATTTTGGAGCCCAAAAAATAAAATCTGTCACTGCTTCTACTTTTTCCTTTTCTATTTGCCATGAAGTGATGGGACTGGATGCCATGATCTTAGTTTTTTGAATGTTGAGTTTTAAGCCAGCTTTTTCACTCTCCTCTTTCACCCTCATCAAGAGGCTCTTTAGTTCCTCGTTGCTTTCTGCCATTAGTGTGGTATCATCTGTGTATCTGAGGTTGTTGATATTTCTCCAGACAATTATAATTCCAGTTTGTGATTCATCCAGCCTGGCATTTCACATGATGTACTCTGCATAGAAGTTAAATAAACAGGGTGACAGTATACAGCCTTTTTGTACTCCTTTCTCAATTTGGAACCAGCCCATTGTTCCATATAAGGTTCTAACTGTTGCTTCTTGACCTGAATACAGGTTTCTCAGGAGACAGTTAGGTGGTCTGGTATTCCCATCTCTTTAAGAATTTTTCACAGTTGTGATCCTACACAGCCAAAGGCTTTATCGTAGTCAATGAAGCAAAAGTTAGATTTTTTTTTGGAATTCTCATGTTTTCTTTATGATCCAGTGAATGTTTGCAATTTGATCTCGCGTTCTTCTGCCTTTTCTAAACCCAGCTTTAGAAATGAGTACATCTGGAAGTTCTCAGTTCATGTGCTGCTGAAGCCTGGCTTGAAGGATTTTGAGCATAAGCTTACTAGCATGCAAAATAAGTGTAGTTGTCTGGTAGTTTGAACATTCTTTGATACTGCCCTTCTTTGGAATTGGAATGAAAACTAACCTTTTCCAGTCCTGTGGCCACTGCTGAGTTTTCCAAATTTGCTGGTATATTGAGTGCAGCATTTTAACAGCATCATCTTATAGGATTTGAAATAGCTCTGCTGGAATTTCATCACCTCCACTAGCTTGATTTGTAATAATGCTTCCTAAGTTCCACTTCCCTTCACACTCCAGGATGTCTGGCTCTAGGTGAGTGACCACACCATTGTGGTTATCCAGGTCATTAAGAGCTTTTTTGTACAGTTCTTCTGTGTATTCTTGCCACCTCTTCTTAATCTCTTCTGCTTCTGTTAGGTCCTTACTGTTTCCCTTCTTTATCGTGCCCATCCTTGTATGAACTGTTCCCTTGATAATGCCAATTTTTTTAGAAGAGATCTCCAGTCTTTCCCATTCTGTTGTCTTCCTCTTCTTTGCACTCTTAACTCCCTTGGAATAGATGAAGAAACTGAGGCTTGGAGAGGTTGTGTCTCTCGGCTGGTAAATAGCTTAGCTGGAATTTGAACTAGACTTAACCTTGGCTTACTTTTAACTACCACATTACACCTCCTTCTTTCAAGAGAAAATTACCCTTTTCTCTATAAAATTTTATTTGGCTATTCATTAATAATTTATATACCTATAAAACTTTTTAATGGTTTGTGGGAAAATGTATGAGGAAGTTGTAGACTTTGAAATAGTTTGGAGGTATGAATGCATTAAATGTATCCTTTCTATGCCATGTGTATATGTATAAAATCACACAACTTCAGGGCTGCATGGGGACTTTTGGAATCATTGTAGTGTTTGACCAGCCTTATTTTACATTTGAGAAAACTGAGACCCAAAAGAGCTTAGGGTTGCCTGCAGCTTTGTGTTTTCATCTCTCTGGTCTCTGCTACTAACTCCTGTGTGATGTTAGGCAAATCCTTAAATGATCCTGATCTCAGTTTTCTTGTGTGTAAAAACACTTTTGGATGAACCCCCAAAAGTCTTTCCATATGACAGTCTGTGTTTTTATCATTCTTTCACTTACCTTTTCAAATCTTGTTTGGGTGAAATAATTCTATAAGGTGTAGATGAGGTGGGTAGTGGGTTCAGGAGTAAAAGCATGGTCCAGAGGTTCTGATTATAGGACATGGGAGTGAGAATCTGCTCCCTCTTTGGCTTTTAGATTTTCCTAATAGTTGATTTCTTATTTGGCTTCTTCAGGACATCAGATCACCTTTTGGTTCTCATAATCTAAGCTTGTACATTTACCTCATATTTGTCTGTGATTCCTCTTTAAGCAATATATTCTATTTTAATATAATAATATGTGTTTATTGTAAAAAAAAGAAAAGAAAAAGAAAAAACAAGAAAGAATTCATGAGCATGGGGTAGAAAATAAGTCATTTGTAATCCCAGTATCCAAAGATGATAAATTTAATAATTTGAGACACATTTTATTTTTTAGGATTTGATGAATTATCATGGGTGGTGAGAGAGAAGTATAAAGCAAAGATGCCCTTGGTTTGGGAAACCGGGTAGATAGTGGTCTCATTCAGTGAGGTAGAGATTTTGAAGCCTAGTAGATTTGTGTGGGAGGGCAATGTATTCAGGATAGAGTACAGTTAGTTTGAGGTGTCTTTAAGGTACCTAAATTGAAGTGCCAGTTAGTAAGTTGATTTATATAATTTAAGCTCTGGAAATAGAGTTCTAACTTGGGGGTTAGGATTGAGGAGTCATCAGCATATAGATGAGCACAGCTATGGTACCATACAGCAGCACCTATTGTAAATTGCAACACCCCGCCCCAACTCCACGGAGGGCAGTGTATTATGGACGCTTGTGCTGTCTGGTCTGTATTTGTAGCTTAATTTGGAAAGAATCATGTTCTATGTTTATAACACAGTGACTGCATTATACAAATGGTTTATGTTTTCCTGTGGAGATTTCTGTAAAGAGGATTTTTTTAAAAGGTCCAAGCTTTAAACTTCAAAACTTCCTGAGCAGATCCAGCATTTGACTGCTCGCGCGTTCCCTTAGAACGACAGCTTCTGTCATCACCCCCAGCTGCACTGTTCTTCCAGCATCACAGTCGTCACCCTTGCTCCCAGAAACTGAACAAAATCACCTCACCGGCAGCACGATCGGGTCCCTCACGTAGCTTTCCCTCTGGCCTCTGATCGGAGCAGGTCTCCCAAATGCAAATTCTGTTTCTTACTGAAGCTATGCCTGTGGGAAGTGCTCCACTGGATGGGGTGCCTGATTTTAGAAGAAACAGAAAATGCTGTGGGCATGCAGAGCCTTACTAAAAGAAAAGAGAAGTACCAGGACCATGGGCTAATTTCTTAATACCTATAAGGCTCAGTATTCCATCTGTAAATTGAGAATCATAATAGTATCTTCTTCTGAGAGATCACTTGACAATTAAATGAGTTAAGGTATATAACGTGCTCAAAACGGTGCTTGGCATCAGAATATGATTCAGGATTTTCCTTTTAAGTCTTATATTGATTTTAAATGAACTTTAAATAACTTTATTCTTATGTAGAAGACTTAACCAGTGGATCATATGATGACACCCTAAATGCTGAACAAGTTCAGAAACTCCTTTACCTGCTTGAATCGACTGAGGATCCTGTCATTATCGAACGAGCTTTGGTCACTCTGGGTAACAATGCAGCCTTTTCGGCCAACCAAGTGAGTACCCTAGTCTCTAAACACGCTCCTCCCATTCTCACACACCGGCAGTAATTGTGAGTCTGATAAGTTACGTAACATCCCAGAGCCTCAAGTTTTTCATCTATATATAGTGTGGTTATGGATATCTACAGAATAATGTTTGTTTACTTCTGAAAAGCATAGCCTAGTATATCTGTGAAGTTGGTCCCAGCATCGTGTTTGTAATAAGTGTATCTAATCAACACTTAGTATTATTGCATGGCCTTTTCAATTATTCACAACTCAGCAGGGTTGCAGTAGAGCAACAGAAGCATCTGACATTTAAGTACGTGCTTTACATTGTACAAGGGCTGACAAGGATGGTTGTGAAGCAGGTGCTCCCTGGACCACACTCCGACAACCATGGACCAGTGTAAATGTAAATGGCTTCTACTTCCCCCCAACCTTCCGTGGAGAAAGAGTAAAACAGTTTTTGTCATTATTTGCAGCTAATGCCCTTTGTTAACCTTGGCATGAATGCAAAATTTTGAATTTATACTTCATTTCAGTCCATCTTTATCCATCATGTCAAGGTTAGCTCTAGAGATTTATAGGGAGATATAAGGAATATGTGTGTATTATGTACATCTCCGTTATAAGTGACAGACCTCAACTTAGGTTATTTTAAAATGAAAAGGGAAAATACTGAGCTCGGTTAACTTGGATGTCCAAGGATAGCTTTGGTTTGAGACACAAGTGTGACTAGAGATCAAGGTTACAGAAAGCATTATCAGACCTCTCTCTCTCTTTCACTGTCTTTTGACTGCTTGCCCCTACTTCTTTTTGTGTAATGATTTTTGTCTCTCTGGCCACAAAGAGGTTTTCTTCACAGGGATGGAATGAAAGCCACTGGCCTCTCAAGCTTTCTTGTTTGAGCCTCATGATCTAAAAGGTGGAGTTACTCTACCAGTATCAAGTGCCAACCTTTTGGCTCGATTGTCAGGCTGGCCCGGGCCATGATTAGCGGGTCCTGGCTCACATGCAGACAGAAACAGCAGGGAGGGTGTGAACACAGGTGACCAGCAGTCTCGCAGGAACTGTATGGGACAGAGGAGGTGATGTGTCTCTCCCCGTAGAAAGAGGGCTGCCAGGCAGACGAAAACAACAGATGGTGACTAGCTTATTAGCATGCCTATATCGAGGGTATTTCTGATGCCATAGTTTTATATTCCTTTGAAACGAACTATGGTCAGAGTAGGTGAGAAGCCACTGGTGAACACGTACTTTCTTGGGTAATAGGAGTTGCTGTCCCTTGTCATCAGTTACGGTGCTTTCATCCGCTTTTATAGTACAATTTTGTTTTTTTTTAAGACTGTCTCCTAGTAACCACAAGTCCTTAGGAAGAACCTGAAATTGCAGAGGGAAAGCTTCTTTATCTCTTTTCTTGATAGAACAGCATGTTTTGACCTGACAGGAGTCATTTTCAGCTTATTTTTCTTATAGGAAATGAAGCATTATGCCTCTTTCAATGTTGAGATGAAGGCACATAATATTTAGTGTTGCAGTTGGCTGTGAGAAATCCCCAGATTATTTTTCCTTTGAAAATTTGGGCATCGTTTCCAAACTTTGTGGAACTTCAATTCTTCAGGATGTTAATAAGTGTTCCTCCCCTCCCACAATTGAAAAATGATCTTCTTTTTGGATAAACTTTATAGAAGTACAATATTCAATACTCTGCTCTTGGAGATTCCAATCACATGACCATAGGATTGCATCACAGTAAAGAGACATGTTTACTCTTGTTATAACCAGAGTTTCTCAAACTTACTTATCTATGAAACCTACTTTTTTAAATGAGACTTTTGGTTGCACTTGGTCTTCGTTGCTGCACGCGGGTTTTCTCTATTTGCTATGAACACGGGCTTTTCATTGCGGTGGCTCCTCTTGTTGGGGAGCACAGGCTCTAGGTGCGCGGACGTCAGGAGTTGCAGCCTGTGGGCCCAGAGTTGTGGCATGCGGCTGTAGTTGCTCCATGGCATGTGAATCTTCCCAACCAGGGACTGAACCTGTGTCCCCCGCATTAGCAGGTGGTCTCTTAACCACTGTACCACTAGCTAAGTCCCAAATCTCCTTTTTAAAAATGGAACATCTGTTTACATCTTGAGGGATTAGTATTCCAAAGTATTCATTTCAGAAAACACTGGTTTTGTTCTAAATCTTAATGCATTTCCAAATTGCCTTGTAAGAGAGAGATAACTTATTTCATAGTAGAATTATTTTGTTTGTAAATTACTCTGAGATCACTGTAGTAGCTCTACAAATCTTCATTGTATATCTCCATGCTATAGTTTAAATATTACATATATTAATAATTTATTTTCAGTTACTTTCTTAAGCTGTAAAATTATGGTTAGTAAACTTTTTTAAAAAATAGGAATTAGAGGTTGTATATGGGAACATTATTTCTGAAGAGTCATTAATTTTTATTTGTATTTGTAGATGCAAAGAATGTAATAAAGGGGAGGTTGCATATTGAAGTCATGGTTCTGTTTTTTTCCTCCTAGATCGTTATTCGTGAATTGGGTGGTATTCCAATTGTTGGAAGCAAAATCAACAATCCCAATCAGAGTATTAAAGAAAAAGCTTTAAATGCACTGAATAACCTGAGTGTGAATGTTGAAAATCAAATCAAGATAAAGGTAAGTTACCTTAAACTACAAAAGGTAAGGTTTTCTAATAAATGAGAGAGGAAAAAAAGGTAAGTAATGAAATTTTAGTAGACCATACTTTATAGCTTTTAGCCAAGAATTTATTATTGAATTTATTATAAAGCCAGATTTATTATTTCTGGTTTCATTGAGATATAATCAACATAAATATTGTATAAGTTTAAGGTATAAAACATGATTTGATACATGTATATATTGCAAAATGATTACCACTGCTGCATAGCGTGGGCTTGCAGGTGGTGCTAGCGGTGAACAGCCTGCCTGCCAGTGCAGCTAGACACAACAAACGCGGTTCAGTCCCTAGGTTGGAAAGATCCCCTGGAGGATGGCACGGCAACCCGCTTCAGTATTCTTTCCTGGAGAAGCCCACTGACAGAGGAACCCGGTGGTCTGTGGTCCATAGAGGCACAAGAGCTGGACATGACCGAAGCGACTTAGCATGCATGCACTATAGCAGTAGCTCATAATTACCTGTGTGTGTGCGTGTGGTGAGAGCATTGGAGATCTACTCTTAGCATGCAAGTATCCAGTATAGTATTGTGAAGTATAGTTATCTTGCTATACGTTAGACCCCAGAACGTATTCATTTTATAATTTTTAAGTTTATATACTTAGATCAGAATCTCCCCATTTCCTTCACCTGAACATGCTACTCTCTGTTTCTATGAATCTGACTTTTTCATATTCCACATATAAGATTTTTGTCTTCTCTGACTTATTTCACTTAGCATAATGCCCTCAGTCCATCCATTTTTCACAAATAGCAGAATTTCCTTCTTTTTTTGTAGTGAACAGTATTCCATTGTATATACAGATTACATTTCCTTTATCCATTTGTCCATAAGTTGACATTTAGGTTATTTCTGTGTCTTGGCTATTGTGACTCATGCTGCAATGAACATGGCGGCACCGATACTGCTTTGAGAGAGTGATTTTGTTTCCTTTGGATCCATACCCAAAAGTGGGATGCTGGACCATATGACAGTTCTATTTTTAATTTTTTGAAGAATATCCATACTGGTTTCCATAATGGCCGCACTAACCACCAGCAGTACACAAGGATTCCTTTCTCTCTTCTTGCCAATCCTTGTTACTTCTTGACTTTTTGATAATAACCATTCTAATAAGTGTGAGGTGATATTTCACTGTGGTTTTGATTTGCATTTCCCTGATGATTAGTGATGTTGACCATCTTTTTGTAAACCTATTGACCATTTTGGGAAAATGTCTCTTCAGGTCTTCTGCTCATTTTTTATGCAGAATAAGAGGAGGAAGGCACCTCAACCAGCCAGTAAGAAGTGCCGTGGACTTTTCAATTTGACGTTCAGTTTAATCAAGTGTGAAAAAGGAACCGGGCCAAAGTCAGATAATATCAGCAGAAAGACACAATAAGTTAGGAAATAACGTTAATTCAACTTTTATTGAGCTCGTGCTCTGTGTTGCAGAGTTTAGAAATGAACATGATCGACTCTTGTTGTAAGAAAGCTAGAAAGAGGGATAAGGCAAGTCCAAAAAGATTTGTAAATCAAGGCAGAACATGATGAAATACTTTAAGGAAAAATGCAAGTAAAATATTGTCAAATAAAGAGAAAGGAGAGTTTTCATTCAGAAGTTTCTGTAAAGGTAGAGCCCGAGCTGGCTCATAAAACTGTCCAAGGTTTCTACAGCCAGAGTTGAGGAAGGAGGGAATCCCAAGAGAAAGGAGCAAGGTGAGGTAGGCAAACTCCAGGAATAACTGAGGTGGCCTGTTTGGTAATCTTGTTGCTAGAACTGAAGTGAAGAAAAGATTCAGAGCCAATAAGGATGTAAATGCTCAGCATGTTTTGGGAATTTCTTGGAAAGATAGGAGCATCCTATAAAAATATATGATTTTAAGCTAAGGAAATGCCATTTTTTAAAAGGATGGATGCATAATGAAATTGTAACCCAGGACAGATTGGTTTGTAAATATCATTTGGATTTTGAAACCAGATTAAAAATTTAATCTGTTTTACTTACGCAATTTGCTTCACTGCCATCATTTTCGTTTCTGTGGTAACATGAATACATTTGGAAATTTTTTAAAGTTAGTACTGGCTTATGGGACAGTTGGTGATTCCTTACCGTTTTATATTAGGGAATTTTTCTTACCGATTAGAACTTTGATGAAGTTCAGACTTAGGTGAATACCAATTACTTGTGAGACATAATTTTTTCAAGCTGGAAGGCTTGTGGCCAGACATAGAAAATAGAGTTTCAGGAAATTCTCTGTCCCCCTAGATTTAGTCTAGATCTATCATGTGTGACATGGGCATACAACTAGCGTTGCATTACTTTTAGCAGGTGGTGGTTTACAACATTATAAAGGAGTAATTCATCTATATATACGTCATAAATAACAACCTTGGACCAAATAGAGTTTGCCTCTGCTTACTCATAAAAGAAAGAGCTCTGAAGAAAAGCTCTATTTAGTGTCCCTCTCCAGTTCTTTACTCTAACATGATGTGCCCCTAGATCCTACAGTTCAGGTACAGACTGTGGTACAGAATGTCCCCACAGATCTTCCTCCTTATCCTGACATGCCCAGACAGAAAGGTAGACAGAATTGGGAGGCCCCCCACTAGTGTTGAGAGCATGGTCTCTGGGTCTGGACATTGCTCCACTGTCTGGGCAGAGAATCCAAGCTTCTTGAAGGGTTTACAGTCCCCGTCTATAAAATGACCATAATACCACTGTCTCATTAGTTGTCTTAGGGCTGAAGTGCGTATATCTGTAAAGTGCTCAGTGCCTGCTATTAATTAGGGAACTTAAAAAAAAAAAAATTACCCAAGTTTGAGGTCTTGATAGAAATGCCATCTTTCTTAAAGAGTCGGTCTCATCCTAAACAATCACATGATTCCACTGTGCAAGAGTTACGGTTTAATAGGAAAGTGTTGGAGATTCTAAGAAGACCCCCTTTTTCCCACCGCCAGGTATACATCAGTCAAGTCTGTGAGGATGTCATCTCTGGCCCCCTGAACTCTGCTGTGCAACTGGCTGGGCTGAGGTTGTTAACAAACATGACAGTGACCAATGACCACCAGGACGTGCTTAGCGGTTATGTTACAGACCTGTTCCACGTGTTGGTCACAGGAAACGGAAGCACCAAGGTATGAAGGAAATGGTGATTGTTTGCAGTACAAACAGCTATTGCATCCATGTTATTAAGGTCGAAATTCATTTTACAGGTCACATTTTTGATGTTCCTCCAAAAAAGGGAAAATTTTTAATTTATTATTAAAAACCATTCATGGGGCCCAAGAAAGTATATTATTTTTATATCCTAACACTGAATTTCAAAATTAACTTATGAAAATGGTCTATTTTTTCTCTTATCAAAAGAATGATACTCATTTGGTTTTATGAAAATCAGTTTCCTCTTTACAGAAGGAGCTAGTGTTGACTGCACCAGATACAAGACTGTTGTGATCAAAGGAGACTTTGAGCGACAGTGCTGGCGATCCCAACCTCCTGATTATCCCTCCCTCTCCCAGTCCCCTTTGGGCACCTTAAGTTTGTTTTCTAAGTCCGTGGGTCTGTTTCTGTTTGGAAAATGTAGTGTATTTGTATAAATGTTAGCTGCCGTCTCTCAGTGATGCACACTGTGTTTCTCTATCTGATGTACTTCTCTTAGTATGATCATCTCCAGGTCCATCCCTGTTACTGCCATTGACATTCATTCTTTTTTTACGGCCGAGTAATAGTCCATTGTATATATTTGCCACATCTTTTTTATCCACCCATCAGTGGACATTTTGGTCGCTTGCACATCCTGACTATTGTAAATACAGCTGCAGTGAAGGTTAGGGTACATGTCTCTCTTCAAGTTACGGCTTTCTCTGGATATATGCCCATGAATGGGGTTGTGTGATCATTTGGTAGCTTTTTTTTTTAGTTACTTAAGGAACCTCCATACTGTTCTCCATAGTGGCTGTTACCAATTTAAATTCCAGTAACAGCCTGAGAGGGTTCCCTTTGCTTAATGTCCTACCCAGCATATATTCACTGTAGACTTGTTGATAATGGTCATTCTGGCTGGTGCAAGGTAATACCTAGTTGTAGTTTAGATTTGCATTTCAATACTAATAAGTGATGTTGAGCATCTTTTCATCTGCTTTTTTCTTTAAAACAGTGTGTAAAATTTACGTCTTTGCATTGGCTTCTTGAAAGTCTACCCTTTTATGAATTCTCCTTCAATTACCACACCAACATTTGTTCAGGGCAGATATCATTTATAGCCCTAGAGGACTTGGGAATATAATGTGCCTGTAAGCGTCAGTTTTCAAGCTATAGGTATGGGAAATGACCACAACATGTCAGAAATTCTTCATGCTCAACTCCATTTACTAGGGCAGCAAAGCCTTCCTGAAAAACATCTTCCACAGTTGTAAACAAGAGAGGCATGTGCCAGGAAAACGACCAAGCCCTTGTGTCTCTTTAATTCTCTCTGTTACCCTTCATCACCCAGATAAAGCCCAGCCTCCACAAGAGCTCTGTGGAGGGCACTGTCTTCCGCTAAATGGGAGGATCCTAAAGAGGAATGCTGGAGGTAGAAACCCGACCACCAGGAGTCTAGGAGAACAGATCATCAAAAGCCCTACCAGCCCAGAGGGTTCACTGTGCTTTGGGTGCAGTATGTTTGGTTTAGCTGTGGGAGGTCTGACCCAGCTCTGGACACTGTGGTTCCACCCAGAGGGGACCAGGCACTACAGGTCCAAGGGGAGCTCATTTGCTGGCACCTCCTTCCCAGCTCCATCAGTCCCTTAACAGTCCACATTTGGGGACCGAGGCTGCTTAGGCTTCAGGAATGTCAACTAGCCTAGGAACCTGAAGCCAGAGAGGAATGTAGTAGGCATTCTTTTTTTTTTCCTTTAATTTTTAGATTCTGTTGGATTGTAGTTGATTGGCACTGCTGTGTTTAAGTGTTCAGTAGCTTGATCCAGTTATATGTAGACATACCTGTGTGTTTTGGGGTTATTTTCCCATGTAGGTTATTAGTGTGTCAAGTCGAAGTGCCTGTGCTATCGGGTAGGTCCTTGTTGATTACCTGTTTCATTTCTGCTAGTGGGTATGTGTTAATTCTAGCCTCATAATGGATCCCTGCCTTCTGCCTTTCTCCTTTGGTTAGAATAAGTTTGTTTTCTCAATCTGTAATTGTGTTTCTGTTTGGAAAATGTACTTCATTGCTTTCAGTTTTTAGATTCCACCAATTAGTCACATCATAGTGTATTTGTCTTTCTGTCTATGACTTACTTCATATGATCATTTCCAAGTCCATTTACGTTCCTCCAGATGCCATTTCTTCCTTCTGTTTTCTGGCTGAGTAATATTCCCTTCCATAAAATATACCACATCTTCTTGATCCATCTGTCTGTGAATATTTTAATTACTTACATATCCAAGCTACTGGTCAGTGTGTGTTTCTATTCCAAGTATGGATTTCTCTGGATGTAGGGGAAGGAGTGGGATTTCTAGTTGATATAATAGCTTTATTTTTACTTTCTGAAGGAACCGCCATCATCTCCATAGTGGCGGTTACCGCTTTAAAGTCCAGGCAACAGTTTAGCAGGATTCCATTTTCTCTTAATTTTTTTCCACTAGTTTATGTTTTTAGATTTATAATGATGGCCATTGTTTGTGCAGCCAAGTGAAACCTCATTGTGCTGTGATAAATTTCACTACTGTAACCAACATTTAGCATCTTTCCTTGTGCTGCTTTTCTTAAATCACTGTGAATGAAGTTTACTTATACCAGGTGGCTTCCTGAAATGCCGACTTTTAGTGAATTCTCTTTCAGTTACATACCCTAGGACATTTGTCCAGGGCAAGTATTTTTCAAAATGTGAGAGGCATTTTGAAAGTGAAGTGCCCTTAGGCAATGGTTTTCCCATTGTAGTTTCAAGAAGCGACCACAAGGAGGCAGGATTTCCTGAGGCTCCACAGGGCTTGCTAGGATAAACAGAGCCTTGGTGAAAGTGCTGCTTCTGACTTATAAATGAGAGCCCCATGTGCCAGAGCAGCCAAGGCCTGGTGTCCCATTACATCCTCCACCTTATTATTCACCCCATTGGAGACATCCCAAGCATGCAAAAGCTTGCTGGTGTGCTGTGGTCCAAAGTTGGGGTAACCCTAAGGAAGGAGGGTGGAGGTGGGAACCCCAGCAGCAGGAGACCTGCAAACCAGGTGCCTCCTTTCCATATTTGGGTCTTGAGGGTCCACCATCCCACCATCCTTGAGTGCACTTGCCTAGGTTTAGCTGTGAGTGGTCCTGCCTTGCTCCTGACCTTGTCATCCTGTTCACCGGGGCCTGGGCACTACAAGCCCAAGGGTCCTGTAATGTCATTTGCTGGCACATGCTTCAGCAGCTCCCTCAGCCCCGTGATAGTCCAAACTTGGGAACCAAGGCAGCTCAGGCTCCAGAAATGTGAAACAACCTGGGCTCTTGAAGCTTGAGGGGAATGGAGTAGGCATTTCATTTTCTTTTTAAATTAACTTTTTCGATCATATTGGAGTATAGTTGATATACATGTGTTTGTGCTAAGTGTAGAACTGGATAATTGAGTTTAATGTAGATAGGCATGTACTCATTTTCAGACACTTTTTTCATGTAAGTTATTACTGTGTTGACTCTAGCTCCCTGTGCTTTACAGTAGGTCCTTGTTGATTATCTGTTTTATTTGTATGAGTGGGTATGTGTTTATTTGCGACTCCAATACATCCTTGCTTCAGTCTGTCTTTTTCATTTAGGATTAGTTTGTTTTCTGTGTGTTTCTGTTTATATTGGAGTGTAGTTGATTTACGCTGTGATGTTTGTTTGAAGTGTACAGCTGGATGATTGAAGTTATTCTTTTAATATATATATTTTATTGAATATAGTTGACTTACAGCTATATAGTTTCAGGGGTACCACAAGGTGATTCAGTTATACATATGCATATATTATTTTTCAGATTATTTTCCAGTCTAGTTTATTATAAGATACTGACTATAGTTCTAAGTGTTATACCTTTGTAAACCTTTGTTGCATATCTGCATTTTATTCTTCCTAAATGATACAAGTGGAATCAAAATGTCATACATTTTTTAGTTTGGCAAAATTTCACAAGTTTTATAAACACATTACTATTTATTTATATATATATATAAAATACAAAAGCTTTTCTGCCACACTTGATAAAGGCTTGAGAAAGAACACCCCCAAAAAAGGGATGGAAAAATTGGAAAATATAGACTAAATGAAATAGCACTGAATTTGAAATAGTAAAAGTAAAATAAACTAGATAAAAGTAAAAGATCATCATATAGTCGAGTTGATTTTAGGTGTGGCTGCTCATTAGAAACATATTTGGAGCTTTGGAGGAAAAAAACAATACCTGGACGTTTATATTTTTCAAAAAATTTCAAGGTAATTCTGATACACATCTCAATTAAAGAAGTGCTGAGAGGTTTTTCATTAATTGGCAGTTTTGGTGATACAGGGATGGGGGCACTGGCGGCAGCAGTCCTGCAAGGTCTCCCTTGGTGTGAGCCTTCTCGGATTCATCATTAACCCTACCATAGACCTGTAGACCCAGGGCTGGGTCATTTCAGGCTAAACAACCCCACCTATCATCAGCTTTAATGAGCAAGGCCCTGCCCACCAGACCAAGACCTATTTTTTTCCAACTATTAGTGCCTCCCCATTTGATGCAAAGAGATCAAACCAGTCAATCCTAAAGGAAATCAGTCCTGAATATTCAGTGGAGGGACTGACGCTGAAGCTGAAGCTGAAGCTCCAGTCCTGTGGCCACCTAATGCGAAGAACTGACTCATGAGAAAAGACCCTGTTGCTGGGGAAGATTGAAGGCAGGAGGAGAAGGGGATGACAGAGGATGAGATGGTTGGATGGCAGCACTGACTCGATGAACATGAGTCTGAGCAAGTTCCAGGAGTTGGTGATGGACAGGGAAGCCTGGCGTGCTGCAGTCCATGGGGTTGCAAGGAGTTGGACATGACTGAGTGACTGAACTGAACTGTCCCTCCCATCAAGAAGCTTACATAAACCTCTTAGCCTCCTCCAGAGGGCAGAAGAAAAAAGAACCATAATCCCATAGCTAGAACTAAAGCCACATTATAGAAAGCTAGTCAGGATGAAAAAGCGGAGTTATGTCCCAGATGAAGGGACAAGGTAAAACCCCAGAAAAACAAGTAAATGAAGTGGAGATAGGCAACCCCCAGCAAAATAATTCAGAATAATGATACTGATGGTGATCCAGGATCTCAGGAAAACTGGAGAATTTGCAAGAAATATTTATCAACGACCCAGAAGAACTAAAGTACAAGCAAAAAGAGATGGATAATAAATTAGAAGGCATCAACAGCAGAATAACTAAGGTAGAAGAATAGATCAATTAACTGAAGTACAGAATGGTAGAAATCACTGCCACAGAACAGAATATAGAAAATGGAATAAAAAAAGAAATGAAGACAGCCTAAGGGACCTATGGGACAACATTCACATTATACAGGTCCCAGAAGGAGAAGAGAGAGAGAAAGGACCTGAAAAAATATTTGAAGAGATGATAGTTGAACAGAGATCATTCTGTCGTTTTTGAGACTGCATCCAAGTACTGCATTTCCGACTCTTGTTGACTATAATGGCCACTCCATTTCTTCTAAGGGATTCCTGCCCATAGTAGTAGATATAATGGTCATCTGAGTTAAATTCACCCATTCCCACAAAATTTGGAAAACTCAGCAGTGGCCACAGGACTGGAAAAGGTCAGTTTTCATTCCAATCCCAAAGAAAGGCAATGCCAAAGAATGCTCAAACTACTGCACAATTGCACTCATCTCACACTCTAGCAAAATAATGCTTAAAATTCTCCAAGCCAGGCTTCAGCAATACGTGAACTGTGAACTTCCAGATGTTCAAGCTGGATTTAGAAAAGGCAGAGGAACCAGAGATCAAATTGCCAACATCCGTCGGATCATCAAAAAAGTGAGAGAGTTCCAAAAAAAATCTACTTCTGCTTTATTGACTATGCCAAAGCCTTTGACTGTGTGGATCACAAGAAACTGTGGAAAATTCTGAAAGAGATGGGAATACCAGACCACCTGACCTGCCTCCTGAGAAATCTGTATGCAGGTCAAGAAGCAACAGTTAGAACTGGACATAGAAAAACAGACTGGTTCCAAATTGGGAAAAGGAGTATGTCAAGGCTGTATATTGTAACCCTGCTTATTTAACTTATATGCAGAGTACATCATGAGAAATGCTGGATTGGATGAAACACAAACTGAGTCAAGATTGCCAGGAGAAATCAATAACCTCAGATATGCAGATAACACCATACTTATGGCAGAAAGCAAAGAAGAACTAAAGAGCTTGATGAAAGTGAAAGAGGAGAGTGAAAAAGTTGGCTTGAAACTCAGCATTCAGAAAACTAAGATCATGGCACTGGTCCCATCACTTCATGGCAAATAGATGGGGAAACAATGGAAACAGTGACTGACTTTATTTTTTTGAGCTCCAAAATCAATGCAGATGGTGACTGCAGCCATGAAATTAAGAAGCTTGCTCCTTGGCAGAAAAATTATGACCAACCTAGTTCAGTTCATTTCAGTCACTCAGTCGTGTCTAACTCTTTGCGACCCCATGAACCGCAGCACTGCAGGCCTCCCTGTCCATCACCAACTGCTGGAGTTTACCCAAACTCATGTCCATTGAGTGGGTGATGCCATCCAACCATCTCATCCTTTGTTGTCCCCTTCTCCTCCCGCCCTCAATCTTTCCCAGCATCAGGGTCTTTTCAAAAGACCAACCTAGACAGCATATTAGAAAGCAGAGACATTACTTTGCCGACAAAGGTCCATGTAGTCAAAGCTATGGTTTTTCCAGTAGTCATGTATGGATGTGAGAGTTGGACTATAAGGAAAGCTGAGTGCTGAAGAATTGATGCTTTTGAACTGTGGTACTGGAGAAGGAGATCAGCCCTGGGATTTCTTTGGAAGGAATGATGCTAAAGCTGAAACTCCAGGACTTTGGCCACCTCATGCGAAGAGTTGACTCATTGGAAAAGACTCTGATGCTGGGAGGGATTGGGGGCAGGAGGAGAAGGGGATGACAGAGGATGAGATGGCTGGATGGCATCACTGACTCGATGGATGTGAGTCTGGGTGAACTCCGGGAGTTGGTGATGGACAGGGAGGCCTGGCATGCTGCGATTCATGGGGTCGCAAAGAGTCGGACACGACTGAGCGACTGAACTGAACTGGAGAAGACTCTTGAGAGTCCCTTGGACTGCAAGGGGATCCAACCAGTCAATCCTAAAAGAAACCAGTCCTGAATATTCATTGGAAGAACTGATGCTGAAGCTGAAACTCTAATACTTTGGCCACCTGATGCGAAGAACTGACTCATTGGAAAAGACCCTGATGCTGGGAAAGATTGAAGGCAGGAGGAAAAAGGGATGACAGAGGATGAGATAGTTGGATGGCATCACCAAGTCAACGGGCATGAGTTTGAGTAAACTCCGAAAGTTGGTGATGCCCAGGGAAGCCTGGCGTGCTGCAGTGCATGGGGTCACAAAGAGTCGGACACAACTGAGCAACGGAACTGACTGCCCAGACCCAGAGAATGGACTTGGAGACAGGAGGTGCGCCAGAAAGCCAGGCTTTAATGACAGTCTTGCAAGGTCGGGTGTCTGGTAGGCAGGCACACCCCTGGCAGTTAGAGGAAGCATTTTTACATTCTAGCATGCAAGTCCCTTCCCCAGTTCCTCATTGGCTGAGTACTGCTGGGTGAACAATCTTCCCGAATGTCTCCTAGGTTCATCTCCTTCCTTTTTATGGGCTGGCCCTCCTTTAACATCTTGTTTTCCCCTTTCCTGTGCACTTGTTCTTATATTTTGAAATCACCAATAGAATGAGCCCGCATGAAAACCCTAAGCATTCTGCTCTCTGTTTACCTAGATTTTCCTGCTTTGTAAGCCTTGGGGCTGGTAAATCAGCAAGCTATCACTCAGAGCTAGCTATGCTTGAAAATGGACCACTCTAAGTTGTTATTTCTTATATTCACTCTGCTTACTGGAGTAAGCAGAGCCCTGGTGAAAGTCCTCCTGGCTTATAAATGAGAGCCCAGTGTGCTGGAACAAAGAACCAAGGCCAGGCGTCCGATTACTTCTTACCCCTATCATTCATCCCACTGGAGAAATTCCAAACCCTGAGAAAGCTCTGCTAGGGGTGCTGTGGTCCATCTGACTTTGGGGCGACTCTAAGGAAGGAGGCCAGAGGTTGGAACCCTGACACCAGGAGACCTGAGTACCAGGTGATTCCCTCTCAGGCCTTCGGGACTCCAGGGTCCACCATCCCACCATCCTTGAAGTGCGCTTGCCTTGGTTTCACTGTCCTACCTGGTTTCAGACATTACACCCAGCCCGCGGTGGAGCAGGCACTGCACGTCCCAGAGGGACCATTTGCTGGCACATTGATTACAGCTCCCGCAGCCCCGTGATAGTCTAGACTTGGGAACCAAGGCTGCTCAGGCTCCAGGAACGTGATCCAGCCCAGGACCCCAAAGCTTGAGAGGGCAGTGTCCTAGGCATTCCACTTTTGTAAAATGAATTTTTAGGCAGTATTGTGCATGTATACTGTTGTGTTTAATTGTACATTGAATTGTATGTAGACATATCTGTATTCATTGTCAAGCACTTTTTTCATGTAGGTTATTACTGTGTTGTGTCTAGGTTCCTATGCTATACAATGGGTCCTTGTCGATTATCTGTTTCATTTCTGTCCGTGTGTATGTTTCAGCTCCATCCTCCAATGCATCCCTGGCTTCCACCTTTCCTTTTTGGTTAGAATAAGTTTGTTTCCTATATCTGTATGTTTCATTTGTGAAACATACTTCATTTCTTTCCATTTTTAGTTTCTACCTATCAATCACATCATAGAGTGTTTGTCTTTCTATGAGTTACATCACTTCATATGATTATCTCCATTTCTGTTGCTACAGATGACATTACTGCATCCTGTTTTCTGGCTCAGTAGAATTCTCTTCCATATATGTACCACATCTCTATCCATCTGTCCATGGACATTTTAATTACTTGCATCTCCAGACGACTGTAAATAGTACTGCAATGAACGTCAGAGTGTATGTGTCTATCCCAGGGATGATAGTCTCTGGATATCGATCCAGGAGTGAGATTTCCAGATTGTGCGATAACTGTGTTTTTAGCTTCTTTTGGAATTTCCATCCTGTTCTCCATGGTGATTCTTACCAATTGACAATCCCAGGAACAACAAGGGATTTGGTGGTTCACATCCCATTTTCACATTTGGTCAACAGTTTCTTTTTCTAGACTTTTTCATGATGGCCATTCTGTTTCCTAGTAATAGCTCGTTGTCACTGTGAATTGAATTTCTCTACTTATAATGAACAATCTGGGTGTCGGGGTTCATAGGACAGGAGCCTGGGATCAAAGGGGATATGTTCACAGTAAACTCTCATGTACACAGGGGAGCCAGCTGGAGAAGGCAGATTCTGGAAGGGTCAGGTATTGAGAAAAAGATATATGGTTTTTTTTTTTTTTTTTTTTTTTTTCTTTTCCCTCATACAGGTTATTACAATTTGTTCAGTAGAGTTCCCTATTCTATGCAGTAGGTACTTTATCCTTATCAACTTGATATATATTACTGTGTATATTAACATTTTCCTTCTAAACTCTTAGTTTATCCCTCCCTTCTAACTTTCTTTTGATAAGCATAGTTTGGTTTTCTCAATTTATGAGTCTGCTGCTGTTTTGTAAATTAGTTCATTGGTGTGAATGTATCGATTCCATCTGTACATGATAGCCTACGATATTTGTCTTTTTCTCTCTGACTTGCCTCAGTTCGTATGATGATTTCTCGGTCCATCCATGCTGCTGCCAGTATCATTATTTCATTCTGCGTCATGACTGAGTAGTATTCTGATGTGTAGATGTACCACTTAGTCTTCATTTTTCTGTCAGTGGACATTTTTGTGAGTTCTATTATAAATAGTGCTTCCCTGAAAATTGGGGTGCATATGTCATTTTGAATGATGGTTTTCTTTATGTTTAGTGTTTCAAGGAATCTCTGTACTGTTTTCCATAGTGGCTTCACCATTTACATCCCCACCAAGATTGAAGGAGGATTCTCTCTTCCGTACATTCCTTGCAGTATTTATTCTTTGTAGACTTTTTTGATGATGGCCATTGTGACCAGTGTGAGGTGATACCTCATTGTAGGTTTGATTGGCATTGATTCAGTAATTATTGATGTGGAGTATCTTTCCATGTGCTTTTATTTTTGTACACCTTGTGAGTAGAATTTACCTCTTAAAACTGGATTCTTGAAAGTTGACCTTCCTTTTGAATTCTTTTTCGATGATTTGTTGTTATTTATTGTTCAGTCGCAAAGTCGTGTCCGACTCTGTGACCCCATGAACTGCAGCACGCCAGGCTTCCCTGTCCTTCACTGTCTCCTGGAGTTTGGTCAGACTCATGTCCCTAGAGTCAGTGATGCCATCCAACCATCTCATCTTCTGTCGCCCCCTTTCCTTTTGCCCTCAGTCTTTCCCAGCATCAGGGTCTTTTCCAGTGAGTCAGTTCTTTGCATCAGGTAACTACAGTATTGGAACTTCAGCTTCAGCACCAGTCCTTCCAGTGAATATTCAAGGTTGATTTCCTTTAGGATTGACTGGTTTGATCTCCTTGCTGTCCAATGGACTCTCAGCAGTCTTCTTCAGCACCACAGTTCAAAAGCATCATTTCTTCGGCGCACAGCTTTCTTTATGGTCCAACTCTCACATCCATACATGACTACTGGAAAAACCATAGCCTTTACTATACGGACCTTTGTTGGCAAAGTTACATCTCTTCTTTTTTACATTAAGTTTGTTATAGCTATTCTTCTGAAGAGCAGGTGGTGTCTTTTAATTTTGTGGCTGCAGTCACCGTCCGCAAGAAAATAAAGTCTATCACGGTTTCTACATTTTCCTCATCTATTTGCCATGAAGTGATGAAACGAGATGCCATGATCTTTGTTTTTTGAATGTTGAATTTTAAGCCAGCTTTTTTATGCTCCTCTTTCACCTTCATCAAGAGGCTCTTGAGTTCCTCTTCACTTTCTTCCACTAAAGTGGTATCATCTGCATATCTGAGGTTGTTGATATTTCTCCCTGCAATCTTGATTCTAGCTTGTGTTTTCAGTGATTATCTCAGGACATTTCTTGAGGGCAGGTGTCATTTACAGCCCTGTCAGATTTGTGACTGTTAAGAGCCCTTGAGTACCTGTTTTAAGGTGTATATATTGATCTGAACCAGCTAATTACTGCCTGACCCCCACACCTTTCCTTTTTGGTAACCCTAAGTCTCTTTTTAAATCTGTGAGGCTGTTTCTCTTTTGTAAAGAAGTGTATTTGTATCCATGTTTAGATTCCACCAGAAGTGATACCCTGTGATACTTGTCTTTCCCTGTCTCACTTCCTTCACTTAGTGTGATCATCTCTAGTTTCTTTCCTGTAACTGGAAATGGCAGTGTTTCATTCTTCTTTATGTCTGAGTAACTGCCTTGTGCATATGCACCCCATCTTCTGTATCCATTCATTTGTTCTTCTGCACGTACGTTGCTTCCCTGTCCTGGCTGTTGTGCTCAGTGCTGCCACGGTATTTGGGGTGCAGGTGTCTTAAAGTTTTGGATTTCTCTGGGTCTGCGTGTGTGGGATTGCTGGGCCACTTGGTACTTCCTCTTTATATTTTCTTACTCATGTGGCTGTGCAGAGTGTCGGTTGTGGCATGTGGGACCGTTAGTTGCAGCACGGGGGAAGAAGGCTCAGGGAAGAAAGCCGGGCCTTCTGCACTGGGAGCGCAGAGTCTTACCACTGGACCACCAGGGAAGTCCCGCTCGGTACTTCTGTGTTTAGTCTTTTAAGAACATCTGTACTATTCTCTCTAGTGGCTGCACCAATTTATATTCCCACCCACACTGTAGAAGCAGTCCCTTCTCCACACCCTCTGCAGACTTTATTGTTGTAGGTTTTTTGAGATGGCCATTCTGATTGATGTGAGGTGATAACTTCATTGTACATTTGATTTGCCTTTCTCTAGGAACTAGTTATGCTGAGCATCTTTTCATGTACTTTATGGAGCCATCTCTATAACTTTGGAGAAATGTGCATTTAGATCTTTGGCCGATTTTTTATTGGGTAGTTTGTTTTTTTTGATATTTTGCTGTGAGTGGCTAGTATGTGTTGGAGATTAATTCCCTGTGGGTATCTTCATTTGCAAGAATTTTTTTTTTCCCATTCTGAGGGTTGGCTTATTCTTTCACTGATGGTTTCCTTTGCTGTGCAAATGCTTTTATTTTTTTTTTTAATTTTTATTTTTATTTATTTTTTTATTATTTTTTTTTCACTTTACAATATTGTATTGGCAAATGCTTTTAATGTTTATTAGGTCCCATTTGTTTATTTGTGTTTTATTTTTCATGATTCTAAAAGGTGGATCAAAAAAGAACTTGCTGCATTTTATGTCAAACCATGTTCTGCTTTTTTCCTCAAAAGTTTCATAGTCTCTCTCCTTCGGTCTTTTTGGAGTTTATTTTTGTGTACGGGGTTCGGGAGTATTCTAATTTCATTCTCATTTTGCTTGCTAAGGAGCCTGTACGCTGTCCTCCACAGTGGCCGTTCCCAACTTCCATTCCCAGTATCAGCCTAGGAGGGTTCCCTCTTCTCCCCACCTTCTCCAGCACTTACTGTTTGTAGAGTTTCTGCTTGTGGCTGTTCTGTCCAGTATGAGGTGAATACCTCAAACCTCGATGAAGTTTTGGTTTGCATTTCTCTCATATTTAGTGATGCTGACATCTTTTCTTGTGATATCTTTAAACAGTGAGTTAAACTTGCTTATTCAAATTGGCTTTTTGAACATCTGCCCTGTTATGAATATTTTCCCAGTTACCTCCCTTCCGACATTTCTTGAGGGAAGACTTTTTTACTTACAGCCCAGCAGGCATTGTGAATATTAAGTGCCCATCAACAGTGTTGTTGTTATGGGAAATGGCCACAAGGTGGCAGCATGTCTTTATGCCCAACTCTGGTTACTGGGGAAACCAGAGCCTTAGGGGAAGGTCCTGTTCCTGGGTTGTAAGTTAAGAGGGGAATGTGCCAGAAGACACATTTAAGGCTTGGGTCTCAAACCTTCTTCCCTCCTTACTCCTTAATGTCAGTTGCTTAGTCATTTCCAACTCTTTGCGACCCCATGGACTGTAGCCTGCTGGGCTCCTCTGTCCATCGAGTTCTCCAGGCAAGAATACTGGAGTGGATAGCCATTCCCTTCTGAAAGGGATCTTCCTGACTCAGGCATTGAACCTGAGTCTCCTGCATTGCAGGCAGATTCTCTACCATCTGAGCCACCAGGGAAGCCCTCCTTACCCTTTATCCCTTGGTCAAATCCCAATTCTGGCAACGCCACTCTGCAGAGGGGTGCTTTCATCCATAGGTGGGGCAACCCTAAGGAAGGAGGCTGGAGGTGGGAACCCCACCACCAGGAGACATGGAGCCCAGGGGACTTTTCAAAGCTCTTCCAACCCAGAGGCTCCACCATCCTTCGGGTACAGCAGCCATAGTTTGGCTGCAGGAGGACCCACCTGGATCTGGAGGTTGTGGGCCTGTGCAGAGGGAAACAAGCACAGCAGGTCCATAGGGCAGGGCTCATTGGCTGGCACATCCTCCCCAGACCATCAGCCCCACGTCAGTCCATCCTTGGGAACCAAGCCTGCCCAGGCTTCGGGGATGTGACAGCAGCCCCAGTCACCAAGGCCCAAGGGGAAGAGTCGGCATTTTCTTTGTGTAATTTGTATTTTGTATCAGTGTATAGATGACTTACAATGTTGCAAGGTTTGTTTGTTTGTTTTTGGTGTGCAGCACCATGATTCACATATACATAGACATGTACATCTCCTTTTTCGGGTTTTCTTCCCGTACAGTTTACTATATAGTGTTGACCAGTAAGAGTCCTCATCCTACAGCAGGTGCTTTTTTATTATAAAGAGTATGTCCATCTCCACCTGCTCATTTCTTACTGCCCACCACCTTTACCTTTTGGTAACTAGAGGGTGCTTTGCTATGTCTGTGAGGCCTTTTCTGTTTGGTAAAGAAGTTCATTTGTATCCATTTTTAGAATCAATCTCCAAGTGGTATCATATGATACTTGTCTTTCCTTGACTCACTTATTTCACTTAGTATTAAATGTAGTTGTCCTTCCTTCTTGCTGGTGTGTATGTATCCCATCTTATTTACCCATTCATCTGTCCTCATCCACTTAGGTTGCTTCCATGTCTTGACTATTGTGCATAGTGCTGCCATGAACATTAGGGTGCATCTGTCCTTTATTTTATTTTTTAAATTTATTTATTTTAATTGGAGGCTAATTACTTTACAATATTGTAGTGGTTTTTTCCATACATTGACATGAATCAGCCATGGGTGTACATGTGTTCCCCATCCTGAACCTCCCTCCCACCTCCCTCCCCATCCCATCTCTCAGGGTCATCCCAGTGCACCAGCCCTGAGCACCCTGTCTCATGCATCGGATCTGTACTGGCGATCTGTTTCACATATGATAATATACATGTTTCAGTGCTATTCTCTCAGATCTTCCCACCCCCGCATTCTCCCACAGAGTCCAAAAGACTGTTCTCTTGTTCATCTGTGTCTCTTTTGCTGTCTTGCATACAGGGTCATTGTTATCATATTTCTAAATTCCATATATATGCGTTAGTATACTCTATTGGTGTTTTTCTTTCTGGCTTACTTCACTCTGTATAATAGGCTCCAGTTTCATCCACCTCATTAGAACTGATTCAAATACATTCTTTTTAATGGCTGAGTAATACTCCATTGTGTATATGTACCACAGCTTTCTTATCCATTCATCTGCTGACGGACATCTAGGTTGCTTCCATGTCCTGCCTATTATAAACAGTGCTGCGATGAACATTGGGGTACATGTGTCTCTTTCAACTCTGGTTTCCTCAGTGTGTATGCCCAGCAGTGGGATTGCTGGGTCTTATGGCAGTTCTATTTCCATTATTTCCACTTTTTTAAGGAATCTCCACACTGTTCTCCATAGTGGCTGTACTAGTTTGTATTCCCATCAACAGTGTAAGAGGGTTCCCTTTTCTCCACACCCTCTCCAGCATTTATTGCTTGTAGACTTGTGGATTGCAGCCATTCTGACTGGTGTGAGATGGTACCTCATAGTGGTTTTGATTTGCATTTCTCTGATAATGAGTGATGTTGAGCATCTTTTCATGTGTTTGTTAGCCATCTGTAAGTCTTCTTTGGAGAAATGTCTGTTTAGTTCTTTGGCCCATTTTTTGATTGGGTCATTTATTTTTCTGAAATTGAGCTGCAGGAGCTGCTTGTATATTTTTGAGATTAATTCTTTGTCAGTTGTTTCATTTGCTATTATTTTCTCCCATTCTGAAGGCTGTCTTTTCACTTTGCTTATAGTTTCCTTTGTTGTGCAAAAGCGTTTACATTTAATTAGGTCCCATTTGTTTATTTTCACTTTTATTTCCAATATTCTTGGAGGTGGTTCATAGAGGATCCTGCTTTGATTTATGTCGGAGAGTGTTTTGCCTGTTTTCCTCTAGGAGTTTTATAGTTTCTGGTCTTATATTTAGATCTTTAATCCATTTTGAGTTTATTTTTGTGTATGGTATTAGAAAGTGTTCTAGTTTCATTCTTTGGCAAGTGGTTGACCAGTTTTCCCAGCACCACTTGTTAAAGAGATTGTCTTTTCTCCATTGTATATTCTTGCCCCCTTTTTCAAAGATAAGGTGTCCATAGTGCGTGGATTTATCTCTGGGCTTTCTGTTTTGTTCCATTGATCTATATTTCTGTCTTTGTGCCAGTACCATACTGTCTTGATGACTGTAGCTTTGTAGTATAGTCTGAAGTCAGGCAGGTTGATTCCTCCAGGTCCATTCTTCTTTCTCAAGATACTTAGGCTATTTGATATTTTTTGTATTTCCATACAAATTGTGAAATTTTTGTTCTAGTTCTCTGAAAAATACCATTGGTAGCTTGATAGGAATTGCATTAAATCTATAGATTGCTTTGGGTAGTATACTCACTTTCACTATATTGATTCTTCCAATCCATGAACACAGTATATTTCTCCATCTATTAGTGTCCTCTTTGATTTCTTTCACCAGTGTTTTATAGTTTTCTATATATAGGTCTTTTGTTTAGGTAGATTTATTCCTAAGTATTTTATTCTTTTCATTGTGATGGTGAATGGAATTGTTTCCTTAATTTCTCTGTTTTCTCATTGTTAGTGTATAGGAATGCAAGGGATTTCTGTGTGTTAATTTTTATTCTACCACTTTGCTATATTCATTGATTAGCTATAGTAATTTTCTGGTGGTGTCTTTAGGGTTTTCTATGTAGAGGATCATGTCATCTGCAACAGTGAGAGTTTTACTTCTTCTTTTCCAATCTGGATTCCTTTTATTTCTTTTTCCTCTCTAATTGCTGTGGCTAAAACTTCCAAAACTATGTTAAATAGTAGTGGTGAGAGTGGGCATCCATGTCTTGTTCCTGACTTTAGGGGAAATGCTTTCAATTTTTCACCATCGAGGATGTTTGCTGTGGGTTTATCATATATGGCTTTTATTATGTTGAGGTATGTTCCTTTTATGCCTGCTTTCTGGAGGTTTTTATCATAAAAGGATGTTGAATTTTGTCAAAGGCTTTCTCTGCATCTACTGAGATAATCATATGGTTTTTATCTTTCAGTTTATTAATGTGGTATATCACATTATCACATTAACATGATTGATTTGTGAATATTGAAGAATCCTTGCATCCCTGGGATAAAGCCCACTTGGTCGTGATGTATGATGCATCTGTCTTTTAAAATTATAGTTTTCTCTGGATCTATGTCCAGGAATGGGATTGCTGGGTCCTATGATACTTCTCCGTTGAGTTTTTAATGAACCTTTGTCCTGTTCTCTGTGGATTTACTGACTTTCAGTCACACCAGCAGTGTAATAGGGTTCCCTTTTCTCCACACCCTCTCTGGCATTTATTGTTTTAGATTTTTTTGATGATGACCATTCTGAACTGTGTGATTATCACATTGTACTTTTGATTTGCGGTTCTGACTTCCCTGGTGGCTCAGAGGTTAAAGCGTCTGTCTACAATGCGGGAGACCTGGGTTCAATCCCTGGGTCGGGAAGATCCTCTGGAGAAGGAAATGGCAACCCACTCCAGTACCCTTGCCTGGAAAATCCAATGGACAGAGGAGTGTGGTAGACTATACAGTCCATGGGGTCGCAAAGAGTTGGACACGACTGAGTGACTTCACTTCAATAACTTAGAAATGCCGAGCATCTTTTCATGTGCTTAATGGCCATCTCCATGTCTTTGAAGAAATGTTCATCTAAATCTTGTGCCCCTCTTTGATTGGGTTGTTTCTCTGATACTGAGGTGCATAAACTGTATGTTTTGGAGATAAATCCCTCATGGTGTCTTTGTTTGCAAATATTAGTTACATTCTAAGGGTTGTCTGTTGTATTTATGTTTTCCTCTGCTGTGCCAATGCTTTTGAGTGCAATTAGGTTCCATTATTTTTATTTTTCATGATTCTAAGAGGTGAATCAAAAAAGAACTTTCTGAAATTTATGTCAAAGCATGTTCTGCCTGTATTTTCCTCAAGAGCTCTATAGCATTCATCCTTTTGTTGAGGTCTTTAATATGTTTGGAGTTTATTTTTCTGTATGTTAGTGAATATTCTAATTTCATCCTCCTTTTCATTTATTAAACAACCTGCACCCTGTTCTCCACCGTGGCTGTTACTAATTTACCTTCTCACCACGGGTGCAGGGAGCTTTCCATTTTCCCACACCATTTCCAGCATTGTCTTTTGGACAATGGCCACTGTGAATGGTGTGAGGAAATCTGTTTGTACTTTTGATTTGCACTTCTCTAATATTTAGCAATATTGACATCTTTTCTTTTTGTAAACAAGGTGAGTGAAACAGCTCTTGAAATTGGGTTCTTGAGCATCTGCCCTGTTTTGATATCTTTTCTGATGTCATTCCCCAGGATATACCCTGAGGGCAGGTGGTTTTCTTGATTGCCCCTTGTGAATGTAACTGCCCATCAGCACAGGTTTTTACAGTTTCCCTTAGGGCGAAGAGCCACAGCGTGACAGCATTTCTTCGTGGCACCCTCCCCCTCCCAACCCCATTTTTCTTTTTCACTGGTGTAGAGTTGATTTTCAGTGTTGTGCTTGTTTTAGGTGTACAGGACCTTGATTCAGTTGTACAGAGAGCTGAATCTTCTTTTTTGGGTTCTTCCCCATATAGATTATTAGTGTTCAGTATTGTTCACTGTGCTATTCAGTAGCTCCTTTTTATCTAGTCAATATACATTAGTGTGTATATGTTAATAATGAGTGATGTTCTGTATCTCTCGATGTGCTTATGTTTTATGAAGTGTAAATAAAATTTACCTCTTGAAATTGGCTCCTTTAACATCTGCCCTGTTTTCAATTCTCTATTGTTGATTTACCCCAGGGCATTTCTTGAGAACAGGTATAGAGCCCTGCAGGCCTTGGGAAGATTAAATACCACTCAACTCTGTTGTTAATGTTGTTGATCTAAATGGCGGCCACAAAACGGCAGGCTCTCCTCAGCCCAGCTGTGGTTCTTAAAAGCAACCAGAGCCTCAGTCAAAGTCCTGATTCAGTGCTGAATTATAAAGTGGAAAGTATGACAACACAGACCGAAAGCTTGTCTCCACCCTTGTTATTTTTAAATTCACTTGTATTTCTTACTGTACTAACATTGAACACAAGGTAATGAGTGCTGTAGGTATACAAAATGTATTTGCAGTTTTGCATATATACATATCGACTCACAATCGAATTTTTTCCCCATCTAGCTTATTACAGTGTTGAACTCCCTTATTATACCTCGGTCTTGGTTGATGATCTATTTCATATAGAGTGATTAGATCTGTCATATCTAAACCGTATAACTTATCCCTTACCCCTTCTCATTTAGTATGTTTTTTAACTCACGTCTGCTTATGTTTTCTCAAGTAAACTATGTGTATTTTTAGACTCCACTTTTAAGTGATATTTGATATTTGTATTTTTCTGATTCTTTCTTCACTTCTTTAATTATCCCCTAGTTTTATCTGTGTTCCTGAAAATCACAATAATCGTTCTTTTTCTTGGCTGAGTCACATTGTGTTGTGTACATGTGTCACTTCTTTATCCATTCCTCTCTCGATAAACCTTTTGTTTGTTTGTTGGATGTGAAAAGGTCTTCTCCAGTGCATACTTGGCTGCATGAGACTTTTCAAAACCTGGTTTTCTCCTCAAATACCCTTTGGGGTGGTTGTGCATGAATTTTGTCTGAAGTTTCTTTCAGACACATATCCAGGAGTGAGGTTCCAGATCAGATGTAGCTCTGCTTAATTTTTTGAGGAACCTCCGTAGTGTCTTCCCTCGTGGCTGTCACCAGGTTACTGACTAAGCAACAGGCTGGGAGGGTTGCTTTCCACCCCGCCCTCCCTGGCGGTTGTTGTTGAGAGTTTGTAACGATGGCCACTCTGGTGCGAGGTGATCCTTCACTGTAGTGACAATTTGCATTTCTCTACTAATGACTGATGGTGAGCAGCCTCTCATGTGGTTCATTTCTTAAAAGAATGTTGTGAGTAAAACTTAACTCCTGAAGTGGCCTGAAATTTGAGCCTTTTTGGAATTTTCTTTTGATTGCTTACCACAGCACATTTCTCCAGGGCAGGTTTCATTAATAGCTCTGCAGGCCTTGCAATAACAGAGCTCCCCTCAGCCCTGGTTTTTCCCGTTGTAATTATGGGAAGTGTCCACACGGCGGCAGCATATCCTCTTTTCCCAGCAGTGGTTCCACAGGGCAAGGAGATTAGGGCAAGTCCTGCTCCTTAGAGAAACTAGGAGTGCATATGTTCACCTATGACTGATTCATGTTGATGTTTGACAGGAAACAATACAATTCTGAAAAGCAATTATCCTAAAATTAAAAAAAGAAAACTAGGAATAAAACCACCATATAATCCAACAATCCCACATTGGGCATATACCCTGTAGAAACCATAACTGAAATACAGCATTATTTACAACAGCTCCAACATGGAAGCAACCTAGATGCCTATCAACAGAAGGCTAAAGCAGCTGTGGTACATATGTACAATGGAATACTAGCCATAAACAGAAACACATTTGAGTCACTTCCAATGAGGTGGGTGAACCCTGTTACAGAGTAAAGTCAGAAAGAGAAAAGTATCATATATTAACACATGCATATGGAATCTAGAAAGATGGTACTGATGAACCTATTTGCAGGGGAGCAATAAAGATGCAGAAATAGAGAACAGATGTGTGGACACAGTGTGGAAAAGAGAGAGTGGGATGAATAGAGAGTAGCATTGAAAACATATACATTATCATATGTAAACTAGATAGCCAGTGGGAATTGGCTGTATGGTGCAGAGAGCTCAAACCTAGTGCTCTGTGACGTGCTAGAGGGGGTGGGGCGCGGCAGGAGGTTCAAGACGGAGAAGCCATGTGTATACCTATGGCTGATTCATATTGATGTATGGCTGAAACCAATGTTAACATTGTAAAGCAATTATCCTCCAATTAAAAATGAAACACCAAAAAAAGAATGCAAGTAGTTTAGCTAGTCCAGTGTAAGTTGTTAACGTGTTTTTTGCTGATTATATCATTGTCTGTCTAAAAAATTATAAACTTTTTCATATAACAGTATGCACCAGGAATCACAGAAAGCTAGTAAAAAGTACCTGTTGTAAGTCTTCATATCCAAACTTTCACTACATTTTCATACTTTAAGTAGAAATACACTGGAGTTTGAGAGATGGCTTTTTTATTCCAAAGATCACATTTTACATAACAGTAATCATAATAAAGATTATTTATGTAACATGTTAAAGTTACCCTGGTTAGGTATTTGTGTGGGCCAGTGGTGGGAAGTGAAGACATTCACTGTTTTCTCCCTATCAGTATAATTGAAAAACCAAGCTTTTTAAGTAAAATGAATTGAGAAGACTTTGTGCAATGGAGAGAATTTGAATCAGACCTTGAAGAATAGGCAGGACTTTAAAATATGGACATGGTTGGGAGATAGCATGTCAGGTAGAGAAAATCCATGCTTGGTTGTCTGAAATAATCGGATATTTTTCTTGTTTCAGGTTCAAGTTTTGAAGCTTCTTTTGAATTTGTCTGAAAATCCAGCCATGACAGATCGACTTCTTGATGCCCAAGTAAGTACCTGCATATTTGTGCTGTCTATATATCAGTTTGGACAGACAGATCCAGAAGGAAAGGATTTATCCCAAAGTATTAACAGGAATTCTCCCTGAGGAGCAATATTAGAGGCGGTTTTTCCTTCTGTTTTGGTTCTCTTTGCCTATATGAATTACCTTAATTTTTTGTAATGACCATATTTTACTTCTGAAAACTGTTTTGGAAAGGTCTCCCTAGTAGTAATAAATGGTAATTTTTATGTCTCTGTTCACTTTGGGGTACTTATCACACATTTTATACTTGACCTATTAATATTAATGCTCAGTGTATCTCAGTATCCAGAGACACTAGTATTCACGGAGGCACCACCATGCGCCTGATGCCAGCTGAGTGCTAGGATATACCAGTGAGAACAGCATGACGTGGTGCTTGTCTGCTTACAGTCTAGGTAGAGGAGACAGAAAATGTAAGAAATGAGCAAGATAATTAAAAGCTGTGGTATTCTGAAGGAAGCACAGCTTGTACTATGATAGAATATCCTATAAAAAAAAGGACCGTTTTATTATTTATCTGCTTGGCCTTATACCTGGCACCTTGAATTAATGAGTTTTCATGACAACCATATATGATGGATCTTAAAGAGGAAAAATGACTACATTGTAGGATTCCAAGAAAATAGTATTTTTAAGCTAAGACACAAAACCTCCTGTTTCCTTTGGTATACAATACAGAAATGCTGAAGATTTTACACATTTATGTGGTGCTGTCTCAGGGATAGTTTTCTACAACAGGATTTTTAAAATGTGTTCAGTACATGTGAAAAGACCCATGGAAAATGTTTTCGTATATTTTTAATTCTCATTGTTTCCTATTTCAGGTGGACTCATCATTCCTTTCGCTTCTTGATGGCCATGTACCGAAGGAGATTCTTCTTCGAGCTCTCACACTGCTTCAGAACATAACTAACTGCCTCAACGAAGAGCACCGTTTAGCTGCGCAGCCAACTTTCCCTGAAGGTTCACTGTTTTCCCTGTTGTATGGAAAAGAATGCGCCCAGAAAATGAAAGCTTTAGTTCATCACCATGATGCAGACGTGAAGGAGAAGGTAACAATGATACCAAAATTCTAATTGGTTGGTCATATTGTTCCAAAGAGTAATACAGTCCAGAAGTAATACACAGAAATTTCTCTTTCACCTTCCTCACAAAGAGATTCTTTCAGCTGCTGAATTTAAACAGTAAATATCATGTACTGTAAATACATTTCATCTTCAACACAGCTACAACTTGCCGTGGTCTTTGGTTTGTTTTGGACCATTTTATTGATACCAAATGAATATAAGAGCTTGTTCTGAAACTGTTTTTATTTTGCTTTTTGTTAAGCTACTTCAGCTATTCCCTCCACACGGAGCGACAGTGACCCTTTGTATGTCAGCTCCCCTTCCCTTGTCCAAAGGGATTCGCAGTTGCTCCACTGGGACAGCAACACTGTTTCCTAACTGCCCTAGGAAGGACCCTGTTCCCCTAGTAGCCATGAGATCCTGTGCTCCCAAGGCCACCAGCTACTCAGGTCTGTTCTAATCATAGACTCTATTTTTAGACCATGAAAACTTTTAACTGTTAGGAAAAATGTTTCCTAATACCCACTCCTGTTTACTGTGTATAACATACTGGCATCATTCAAAACAGAATGCTTCTGTCGTTCCTATATAGGCCTTTGGGTACATCTAGAATGAAACCCCGTCTCCTGAGAGTAGGACTGGAGAGTGAGGAAACGACTTTTCTTTGTACAGGTGCTTAGTCTATCTAGTGTTTAAAATTTATGCTCAGAGTAAAAATTCATAGGTTCTTTTTTTTTTTTTTAAGTAGAAAAAAGTGGCAAGATTATTTTCTCCCTTTAAGTGAAAAGTTTTATTCATTAATTTTCATCTATATTTTATATAACTAAAATTATAAGATAAAAATTCTCAGCAGTTATTTTAAATAGTATCTTTGTCTCATAAGCTATTGTAACAATTTGCTATATTTGACTTCCCCTTCTCCACCCCACATCCCCATGTTTTGTAATATTCAAGTTCATGACCACCACCATGCTTAGTTATTAAGTAAATCAGTTTGCAAGCAGAAGGTTTCCTATTCATATATTTAAGGCAAGAGTACTTTGAATTTCATTTCTAAATACATAGATTTCCATAGGAAGTTACAAATCCTCAAACAGAAAAATGGGCTTTCTCAGGGTTATACTGATACAGAAATGAAACTTGGGAGAAATATTTTTTACAGTAGAAAACATTCAGTATATGATGAAAATTCTCAACTAGCTGTACATTATGAGAGCTAAGAATCATTTTCAGTGATGCAAACGTATTACTTCCCTGAAAGGCACATTTCTTTATAACAATTTTGTGTAGTCTTCCTCAGTTAATGAAAATATATATTCAAAATGTACACACATTAAAAATCAAGATTAGATTTTCATGTGCTGTAGCAGCACTGGATTCTAAAACTCCGCCCATTCTCTTCCTCCAACAAATAACATTTCCTGGAGATCAGAGCATTGAGTTTGAAATGTCAGACTGCTAGAGAAAATCGGCATGGGGGAGTCATTTTTACTATCTAGACAGAATTACACAGTGAAAATGCAGTTAGATTTTTACCTTTGTAGGTCAGGGCACATCTTACTTTTTTAGTTGGTCCTATTTGACAGCCCCACCCTCTTGGGCAATGAATATCAAAGTGTTCCTCCAACCACAGGAGAAATGAAACTTGGCAGAAATATTTTTTACAGTAGAAAACATTCAGTATATGATGAAAATTATCAACTAGCTGTATATTATGAGAGCTAAATATGGATGCTGGCTAATCAAAGAGAAAAATGAAATTGACTTAGAGGATGAGACAAATGAAAGGTATCAAACTGGAGGGAACAGAGGGGATTTGTCTAATTTTTCAAAATCTTTGTTTGCACATAAAACCCTTCAAAATGTAAGATAGGAAAAATGAAGCTCAATGTACTTAAGGAACAAAATGCCAAAGTGGAAAGAATGCGAATGTTGATAAAAATTAAAGCATGGAGGAAGCCTAGAAAAATGAGGCAGGTCCAATGAAAGTGCTTGGAGACCCTCAGCCATTCAAGGAGAAAAAATAAGCAAGATGTGCATGGCTTGCTTCACAGAGATGAGGCAAGAGATGAATTTCAGTCTGGCATGCAAGCGAGGAAAGTGACCACAGAGCACAGGCTAGTATTAGGGCAACACGAGCCAGAGCTAATCCACCAATAAGCCTGACATCTTGACTCCTGTCTGCTTGCGAAATATTCCTTTGGAGTCAAAGTGTTGGGTTTGTTTTTTTTTTCCTGAAGGTTTATTTTAGGGGGAAATTTTATGTGCTTTAGTGCCCTCAAATCATATACATTTCCCCTTAACAGATTTGCTGCATCTTGGTAGCTAGAAATACTGAAATTTTTATAAACATTATTTACATTTATTTTGGCTGTAACTGCAAATTTACAAAATGCAGGAGATAAAGTTGTAAGTCCTCAATGTTTTACTGCCCCTATATATGCCTGAATATATCAAAACATATCAAAAGCAGTAGCCTGTTTTCCGCTTTCAAATCTATTTTGCCAATGACTACTATTTGTTCAGTTTTGGAGGTAGGTGGGAGTCGTCCTCTTGTCGCATGTGAGGACACTGAGGCACACAGAGAGCCCACGGTGGAGGCAGGACTGAAGTTCAGACTGAGTGGCCAACGTGCATATATTACAGGGCACTGCCTGGGTAGCATTTGGTGTAGAAAAACCTGTACTTGATTTTGTATGAATAAAATTCATTTTATTGAGACTTGATCAGGAAGACAGAACAGGCTTCTGCTCGGCTCTCCCCCTTAGGAACGGTCACAGTCACCAAGTGCCTGCAGAGCCCATCTACAACTAAATCACTGTCTCTTTTTAACCACTAACATCCCACACTGGCTTAATACAGGTAGAACCGTGCTTAAGGATCATTTGATATAAAAATATGTAAAACATAAAATACTTATAAATCTCGCTGACATTGGAGTTATTTTAAGCAGGCTATGTTGGTTATTTTAGTTGAAATCTTGTTTGAACTATCCCCTCAAATATAGGTGTGCTTAATCTTTTTCCATTTTTGTTTCTCTCTGCCCTTTGCCAGAAAAAAAAGAGTATACATACATAGAAAGGAGATGGAATAGGGAAAAAATTAAAATCCAAAGTATATGGTCTATCAACATATAAGATGTGCATTTGTCTTTTTAAATTATTTCCTTGCAGCTATATTTGTGCTGAGCAGGTCTGACTTTTAAATTAAAAATCAAAAATTTCATAAGTCATGTCTCATAACCACACTTCCCAGCTCAGAGAGCTTCTGCCATAAGGATTGTAGATGTGCCATAGAACATACTGTTCCTCTCTTTAAAAAATTGTCTTTACAAATGGTAACTTAGCCAAAACTCCTATGTTTTTATGTTTAAAAAAATAAATCACTTACCATTTGGCATAATCTTAATAGACCACAAATTGCTATAAGCATATGGGAATCAATGTCATCATTTACTCTGTGACTATGAAAAATGTTTCTCTGTGCAGGCCTCTAAGAAAATCAAGGTAGGTATATAACCTTGACTTACCTTGCAGAAGGCCCCTAAGAATAAAAAGAGGAGTGAGTTTTTAAAATCAGTTTTTCATAACCTCGAAACTCTACCATGAAAGTAGAATGCTTTAGTTAAAAAAAAAAAACCCATTGCAGTGTTTATCACTGAGACAGGACCTTAAGTAATGAGTTGGCTTATGTGGATTTTAATGACCCACCTCTGAACTATTGTTTATATGGACCAGCAATCATATTAGTATCATACTGATAACAGAACATAAACCTACAGAAGTTGCTTCCAAATGTAAAAAATCATAATATTCATGAATTTCTTAGTCTTCTCACATATGTATCAAATGATGCCTTTTTCATGAAAAGCTCTTGTGTTCATATTACTCAACATCTTCATCATCAGTATTAAGGTATCTTGATTCGCCGTGCTTCAGGACAAGAAAATCCTCAGTCTTAAGTCTGTATTTTTCTAGAGCTTCACACAGTTTTGCTGGAGGCTCTAAATAATGCTGGCAAAGGGCAGAGATAAACAAAAATGGAAAAAGATTAAGCACACCTATATTTGAGGGGATAGTTCAAACAAGATTTCAACTAAAATAAACCAACACAGCCCACTTAAAATAATATCTTTCTGTTTCATGCGAAGATCAGCAGATTGAGTCCATCACTTTCTAATATATAATCATTGTTGCTGTGTGTGTCACACGTGTGTATCAATTTATCTAATACCATGTATGTCAACTTTGGTGCCACCTTAGATTGAACATTAGACTGCACGAACTCTGATCACTATTTTCCCTGCATGAAATTCCAGCCTAAATGGAACCAGTGCTAAAGAATTAAGTGTTACCAATATTGGGGGAGAATATAGAAACTTAGATTATAAGGAAGAGTATCTGTGTGTAAGCAAACTCTAGAGACGATGTTTTTGGCTGCAGAAGGGCTGTCGTCCCCAAGCCCCCGCCAGACACCACTTCTGTAGCCTGAGACGTGGAGAGGGAGCTGGAGAAGATTTGACAGTGGAGTTTCACTGTGCTTCCTCACCTTTTCACAGCTAAAAAAAAAGGGAAGATAGCACACTACTGAAGGATGTTTCAACCTACTCAAATGTTTTCCAAATAAAACCACCTGAATGTGTTATAATTGTTAAAGTAAAAGGTATAAATCATTTCACCAGTTATTTCTGAGTTAAAACTGTACATTGGATAGTGGCTATTTTATATCAAATAAAGGGGAAAAAACAGCTGTTACAGAAAAGGTTTTTATTTTCTTTTTTTCAATTTCAATCAGAAAAGCTGTAAAATGTGAAAGTTAAAGCAGGAGTAAAAGCACCCGTCTCTCCTCTGATCGCCGGCGGCGAGTCCGCTGTTGCCCTTCAAGCAGTAGTGTCCTGTGAGCACCTGGAGTAGCCAGGTCAGGGAGCCACATACGAGCGCTGGCCTTCCTGGAGCTTACATCCCAGTACCCAGACAGCTAAGACGTGAACAAGTAAGAAAACAGTACTGGGGCGGGTGATATGTTCTGGGGACAAAATAGTATCAGAGGTGGAGGTTTAATTTTAAATACAACCACCTAAGAAGATGGCAACACTTGAACAAACACTGATGGAGCAGACTGCAGGGGCTTTACAGGCGACCCTTAGACTCACTGTGGCTTTGACCTGGGGCGGCTGGTCTCCTGGAAGAGAAGTGTCCTGATCTGGTTTAGGGGTAAAGGTCGCTGCCCTCTGCAGTGTGGAGAACAGACAGCAAGGGGCAGTGTGGCATTGGTGAACGGGATAAGCAGCAGTCAGAGTCCAAATAGAGTCTGAAAGGTGAGCTGACTGCATTTGGAGAAAGTGGGACAGAGGATATACACAGTAAAGATTTTAGCCTGAGGAGCTGGAAGGAGGATTTTGCCATTTGCTGAGATACAAGAGAAACAAGTTTGAGGAAAGAACAGGAAGTTTGGAATGAAGCTTCTTAACTTTTAGTATGAAGTTTTTGTAACCTGGTGGACATCCAAGTGGAGAAAAGTAGGTAAATGTAGATTGTAGGGAAAATCCTAGGTTAGAGAGCTTACAGTGCCTAGACCGTGTTTAAAGGCATGAGACTGGTGAGATTCCCCCAGGTAACCAGCTAAAGAGAAGGGGCCCCTGGACTATGGCCTCCTAACATTCTCACTGCTGGGAGGGAAAGGAGGACCCAGCCACAGACTACGAAGGGCCAGCCAGCGATGCAGTAGGAAAACCAGGCAAGTTTTCTGTGGTTTCAGATGTACAGATCTGCTAACAGTTACTGGCCACACTCAAGTTTTTTCCTCCCTGCTTGCTCACTTCCAGGTTTATGGCCGTGTTCAGAGATGTGTTGCCACTGTCTGCTGAGTAACTGAGGTTAACTAAGCATTCGTTACCCTGTATTCCTAGAAATAGCCACTTATTAAGGTTAGTTGATAACAGAAATCTACCGTTCATCTTTTCTTTGCACATAGGAGATTGCTGGTATCACCAGTAAAATATAACTTTAATAGCCCAAGAAGCTTTCCTTTGCAAAATTGTTTTTAAGAGATTTCAAAATGACGAAACTCTTCCCCACTTCCCCTGTGTTCTACAACTCTCAGCCAATAACAAACACTTACACAATTATCTCACACTAATAATTTCTTTCCTAAACTGTAACTTTAGTTATAAGCTATAACTTTGTACGGATTTTGATGTTGCACTATCTCTGTGAGTTTCTTCACAGGCCAGTTCTTGGCTGCTTCAGCCATCTAGAAGATAACTTGAGAAGCAGGCAAGAAAACTATTTTAGTGCAGGCACCTTAGTCCTGTAGGGAAGACAGAAATGCCCCATAGACCTGGGCCCAAACAATATGTATTGATCAAGATAGTAGATCAGACATAAATATGAGCAAGTGGTGAAAGTTCCCAGCAGTCTGGACCCACTGAAGGCCAGGCACCAGCCCCAGAAAACTCAAACTGTTCCCTTTCTAAGATATAAGATACTCAAAATAGAGAGCCTGGTCATTTAAGAAGTTAACATATATTATGCAGTGCCTACAGTTGGTCTCCACCAACACTAGTGACTTAAATGCTTAAATACATGTAAGACATTCACTCAACACTCCTCAGGTTAAATATACCTACAGCGACCTCTGATTTAAGTGTTGCCAAGTCAAGGACATCCTTAAGTTGCTTTATACTGTGGTAAGCAGTTACTACAACCATTTACATGCAGATCATTTTAAACTGTCTGCAAAGCATAGGCTAAATATCCTCCCCACAAATTCTTTATATTTAGCAAACTTGCAGGTGTCAGATTTACAGAACTAATGTCAAAAAGACTAAATGAGTTTGTGTTTTATGTTTCATTAAGAAGTAAAGGTGAAGGTTAGATTTTAACAGGAGTAAGACTGAATAATACAATAACTCTTAAAAGACTGAGGTTTTTCTCTCAAGTTCCCATCTCAGTTAAGAGCATAACCATCTTCCCAATTACTTAAGTTAAAAATCTAGGACTCATTTTTGACTCTTCTGTTTGCAGGGTTTAATAAAATACTATTACCTCATCTAAGTTGCTGAAATATATATGGAACATAAATAAGCATATTTACATCTAAATTTATATACATATGGAACGTGCACACACATGGAATAAGACACCGCCACTAAATACAGCGGTAAACCTGTGTACTTGTGTTTCTCCAAGTACACAGAAACACATTCTCTCCTTCACCCTTCCATGCCCTTGGTCGTTCTTGATTCTGTGTGTCCCCCAACAGTGTAGTTCAGGATCGTAGCACTGCAGAGGGGGAGTTTTGATGGAGGGAGTAGACGGGGGGCAGGCAGGGTATTAATTATGGAATAAGATGCAACCAGGAAGAAGGCAGGCCAGAAAAAGGACAGAGAGAGGGAATGCTTAAAAAGCAGAGGGCTCCTTGCAGAGGGGCCCTGGAATGTGGAAGGTGCCGCAGAGAGCAAGAGGCAGCAGCCCAGTTCACTTGTCCGTTTCTAAGTTTTGCTTAGGACAGGCCCTGGCTCCAGGAGAGGAGAGAAAGCTTTTTGCTAAGCTTCTGTTTGATCCCACTACTCTGCCTAATAGCAGAGTTCTAGGGTCCGGGTACCTTATAGGAAAATGAAGTCTTCTCTACTAGTCTAGGGATAAAACCACCATTTATTTACCCCAGTACCTGGCACACAGCAGACCCAGAATCAGTGTTTACTAGACAAATACCACTTAGTTCCAAGCTGTCCAGCCTTACTCCCCTGCTGCTCTTGATAGCATTCGTACTCCGGCTGAACTCACTGCTCACCATCTCCACACCCACACTTCCCTCGAGATGCCTTCTTCCTTACCTTCTCACAGCCAAGTTGAAATGTCATCTCTTCCATGAAGCTCTCCCTGATCCCTTCAATTAGTAACAGTCCCTGACTCTGAGACCCCTTCATCTGTCCCACTTTTTATAACAGTTACTTATAGAGTAATTCTGTACATATCTTGTATCTTCCATGAAACAGAAGTCTGCCTTGAGAGGAATGACATGATAATTCATTTTTCTATTTCCTAAGACCACACATATTTTTGGTTATATAAATAATTCAAAAGACCCCATGCAATGAAGAGGTTTTTTCACTGTATATAAATACTGCTTTACTGATTAATAATTTACCACCGTAATTCACGTTGATGACTACGATGACCACACAGGTTCAGATTCTAGTCTGGTTTCTGAACACACTGCCAGGCACACTGATGCCTGAATCCTATCCTGTGTCAGACACACAATGAGTTACTGTGACCACAGTCGTACTTACCTCATTTGCTAAGGCAAAAGTTCCCCAGTGAATTGCCACAGACTTCTTTGCCTGAACATCAATGTGAATCTTTACAGCCTCTTCTGGGTCTACATGCTGGTACTTCATAAACCACCTTAGAAAACAGTAATTTATTAAATATGGCCTTTGAAGTATACACTCAATTCTAATTACTGCTTCATCAACCTTTACGATTCTACACAGTAAGTCACAGTAGTCAAAACCATCGCCCTCAGACCACTAAAATATTTTTTGTACAAACTGCTATACAGTAGGTAAGTCTCAAGCAAAACTCCCCTTTGACTACTAAGATTTTGTTCCACATGTATTTTCATTTTACTGAGGATTTATTCTGAAGAAATGTCTTATCTTAAAAAGATATCTTGCAATCTTGGAATTAATCAAAGAAGTGGAATAATGGGTAACAAGTTAAAAATCAAAACTTCAGTTGCAAAATAACCTGAATAACTTACAGAAAACATTTTTAACATGCTAAAGTGAACAGCCAACAAAAATTACTGTATAATTTGTAATATCAGGAGCAAAAAAAAATCCAATTTACTAATCAAGGATTTAATTAAACATCATACAACCAAAGATGAAGTGTGTGGTTTGGTAAGAAAAAAGGGGACTTCGGGGGACTGGACAGAGTGTAGAAATGCTGAGGCTGCCTCACGCCTGGGAAGAGCAGAGCTCTGGAGACAGGGCGCCTGGGCGTGAACCCTGGCTCTAGGGATTCCTGGGAATGCCTTGGCAGCCACTTCAAATTCTCCAGCTTGCATCTTCCTTGTCTGTGAAATAGTAGCTATTCCCACTTCACAGGGGTGTTGTGAGCATTAAACAAGACAGAATTTATTCAAAGCATCAAATACAGCACCAACTTAGTTGACAAAACCAGCACTTTCAGGACGAAGAATTATTTCTGATAAGTAAAATGTACTATCTACAAGGAAATCCTCTGCTTTCCCAGCCACTACTTTAGAAAAACAAGGGTCTTCACATTATTTATATCCTGGGTCTGCTACTGTCAGCTGATTTACAGTTAAAACTCAGTGATCTGGCTCCAGCAGGGAGCTGCTCTTGTTTTTAGAGACATTCTGGAAAAGCCAGTCTAGCAACGCACAAGGGGTGTTATCGATGTTGAGGAGCTGCAGGGCTCAGGACAGAGCCCCTGTGTTCTGCTCAACAGCAGACGAGAGAAACACTTGCTCTGCTCTATCTCCTGACACTCAGAAGTCAGGGCAGGATGAAAACAGTTTCTACTGGTTCTGCTGTAGAATCAGGTGTTTCTACTGATTTTTTGAAACTTGTACTTCAAATCAAAGAAATACACATACTCCTTTCTACCTTCATGTTTGTCTGAAATAAATTAAAAATGTTCACTCTGGTATAAAAATTAAAAACTTAAAATCCTACCTGACTTGGAAACTTGATGACAGGGATCCCAGATGTAAGGATGAAAGCATTCTAAGATCACTGAAAATCATTTTGGGTGTAATCGTCTTACATTTATAGACTACTTTGAAATGTTGCTGATAACATTATTTCTAAAACTTTAGTACAGACCAGATAACTGGATTGCAGAGTAGAGGCTACCATGATTTAATTATTTAGAGCAAATACTGTCCCCTCCCCGATCCTTCTCCCATCTTAGGAACAAGACAGCTACAATGCAAGCAAGAAGGGGAATTATATGAGTGCATTTGTGTACTTAAGCTGTACACATTGTATCATCACCTATATATATGACACATGTATCTTGCTACATATGAAAACTTATTTTCACAATTACATATAAGAAGTATTATAATATACTAAGAAGATATATTGAATAAGGATCAATACCATATAAAACTGATGTGTAAACAGGTTGATATTCTGAGAGATTTCATAGTGTTCAGAATTAGAAGTATGTGGAAAAGGGAAATTCTGGCAGTATTACTGGTTCATAATAGTTTTTAATAAGGTAAAACTATCTAGTTCCTTAAATGAAGAAACTAGGGGAAAGAAGGGAGAAATAATGGTTTCGATGAACTTAAAAAAAGTTTTAAGTATAACAAAATCAGAACAAATGGTCAGATTTGCTCAGTTCATCTGTGCCAGTGTTCTTCTCTTTGCAGGACTGCCTAATAAAATGCCATCCTACATACCACTGTCTGCATACATGACCTACATACACATGTACCTTAGAAAATAAAACATTTTTAAAATTAGCTCTTCCTTATCTCATTATTTTCAGTGTTTATTTTCTCTTCACGTGTACATATCAACCACAGTCCATGGAAATCTAACCAAGTTCTTTGAAATCACTTCTTTTTTTTCTTTAAATAGTGTTAATGAAAAGATAGGCAGTGGAGGGGTCTCAAATGCTAGTGTGACCTTTATCTGCTCTGAAGTCAGGTGATGAGCGCAGAGGTTGGAAGGCCAGTGAAACCATGAGTCGTGAAACTGTGTCTTGACCAGACTGACTGCATTGCTGACTGAAGTGAGACCATTACCAGGACTGATGCTGAAGGCCAAGTCCTTGCTTTTTCGGCCCTCAACACAGGGCAGGAATGGAGGCAGTCCAGTCATGGAGCAAAAGGTGGTTCTTTCTATAAGGAGAGTACCTTCCATGTGAGGCAAAGCTGGGGTCAGATTTGATTATCAGCTGATGGATTTAACTTTAGTCAGAATAGTACATGAACTTTGTGCTAGGTATAGTAATTCTTTAAACTGTGGTGTTTTTTCTTGGCAATATAATTTCTGATTTTGAATAATTTAACTGATAATGACTAATTAAAATGTTTTAAAATTAAAAAAAAAAATTTAACTGAGTCTGACGCACAAGCCCCTACCCAATGTATAACAAAGACCACCCATAAAATCACAGATTACATGTATCATGACTACTTTGAGCCCAGTTGATTTACCATTTAGCAGGAATGCTTTCTCTGGATATCTACATACCTTGGTTCATACGCGCCAATGGGAATAGCTGCAAGGTCAAAAGGGCCAAATCTTTTTCCTATCTCTTCAAAAGCAGAGCAATAACCAGTATCTCCTGCGAAGAAAAATCGGTTCCAAGGCCCCAAGACAGACCAGCTGCCCCAGAGAACCTTGTTGTCATCCATCAGGGTCCTTTTACACCAGTGCTGGGAAGGCGTGAACACAAAGGTGACCTTGTCATGTCCGGGGACACAGTTCTCCTCCCACCAGTCCAGCTCGATCACATTCTCACAGCCGCATTTCTGCATCCAGTCCAGGAGCCCCAAGGGCACAAACCATCTCAGCTCGTTACCGAATCGCTCATTGAGAGCGATGACAGAATTGTAGTCCAGGTGGTCGTAGTGGTTGTGGCTGACAAGGACTGCGTCTATCCGGGGCAGCTCCTCGACAGTGCATGGGGCACGACGAAACCGCTTGGGACCCACGCGCTGCGATGGGGAGGCCCGAGCACTGAAGATGGGATCTGTGAGCAAGATGAGCTCGTCCATTTCCACCATGACTGTTGCATGTCCCAGCCATGTGACTCTTAAGCCAGCTCCCCTCACTCCAGCTTCTTCAGGGTCATCAATAAAATATGGCTTAAGCACCGGGAGTTCTTTATCAAGCTATGTGTACAAAGAAAGAAAGGCAGCAGTTAATTTAAAAACAAACAGAAGGTATATATCATCATGAGCACATTTTGACCTAAATTATAGAGAGAAGGGTTATTTGAGAAGAACTGAAGTCATTTGATAAATCTTTTTTCTTTTGCTTTTCTACTGAAAATGCATACTTCTTTGTGAATCAGACACAGTAATCAATCACTAGATAGTAATGTAAGATCTTACTCGCAAATACAGCTGACAAAGGGAAAGTTGAATTTAAAACTTGGAGTACTGCTGACTTTCCTAAATATTTGTAAAGGCTCTCTTCTGTAAGTGCCAGAAGCTCAGCTAATGCAAAACTGCCTCTGGAGGTCAGCCTCTAGAAATAGTAAAGAAAACCTTTGACAACATAAGTGCAGATCCTGGATCTCTTATGAACCTAACTTTCTGAGTACACAGAATTCAAAGCAGAGGACTGTGATCACTGCTGGACAATCACACGCAAAGATGATTCTCCTCATTCCTTTCCTTTGAAGTTTTCTACCACTAGTCAAACCCAAGTGAAACGTGGTCCTGACGTGATAAGATGATCACTTTTGGGGGTAAGCAGGTGTGAACCAATAACTACAACAAATGTGTTAAGTACTATCCCTTAGGTTATTCTACATTTAATCCTTGGGTTAAGCAACAAGAAGCTGTGTTTTAGGGTCATACATGCGTGCACGCTATCACTTCAGTCGTGTCTGACTTTGCGACCCTATGGACAGTAGCCCGCCAGGCTCCTCTGTCCATGGGATTCTCCGGGCATGAATACTGGAGTGGGTTGCCATTTCGTTGTCCAGGAGATCTTCCCAACCCATGGATTGAATCCGCATGTCCAGCAGCTCCGGCACTGCAGTTGAGTTCTTTACTGCTGAGCCGTCAGGGGAGCTCGTTTTAGGATCATATTCCTGGGTTCTATAAAACTTTCACAAACTGCGTTTTGCTGTTCTGCCACTGAGCTGCACTGAGGTCTCTCCCAGGAAGCCACTCGTGAAACTTGCCAAGTATGTCCCATGAGGCTGTCTTTAGAACTGGGTACCCACTCAACCTCCACCCCACCTTCCCACTCACCCCAGAAGCATTTCTCTCAATTCCCTGAACCAGGAAAAGCTCTTCTTTTCCAGAGCAATTTGCTTTATTCACTTGATTGTCACTGGGAGAAAATTCATGCTTCAATTTTTGCTTGGACTAGGAATTTCAAAGTAAAAGCTGAAGCTGTGCCATCCATGTGCAGGATGGAACAGGGAAGGACACTTCAGCAGGGACTGATGGAAAAGGTTTCTGTCCTAACTTAATCTTGACACTTTATTGTTCTACCCTAATTGTCCACTTCCTCTTCTATGTTTATCTATCTGGCCAACCACTATGAGAACAGTATACAGAGTCCTTAAAAACATTAAAATTAAAACTGCCATACAACCCACCAATCGCCCTACAGGGCATATACCCCAAGGAAACCAGAATTGAAAAAGACACATGTACGCCAGTGTTCATTGCAGCACTATTTGCAATAGCTAGGATGTGGAAGCAACTTAGCTGTCCTTTGAGAGATGAATGGATAAGGAACTTATGTTACACATACAAAATGGAACATTACTCAGCTATTAAAAAACAAAAGACCACGCATTTCAGTCAGTTCTAATGAGCTGGGTGAACTTAAAGCTTATTATACAGAGTTAAGTAAGTCAGACAGAGAAAGACAGACCGTATAGTAAAGCATACATGGAATCCTGAGAGACAGAACCAACGATCCTACATACAGGGCAGCAAAGGAAACACAGACGGGAAGCAGACACAGACTTCTGGACTCAGTTCAGGAGGCAAGGCTGGGATCATGCATTAGAGCAGCACTGAAACATACAATAGAATCTGTACAATACATGCCCGCTGCAGGGTAATGTGTGGAGCACGGCATGCAAAGCCGGTGGTCTGTGAAAACCTGCAGGGACAGGCTCACGAGGGAGGCGCGAGTGGGGTTCAGGATGGAGGGGACACGTGTGCCTACGGCCAATTCACAATGATGTCTGGCAAAAAAGAAAAAATCAGAGTATTTTAAACTAATTATCCTCCAAGCAAAATGAATAAACTTTAAAACACAAAAACATAAGAGGAACACACCAGCACTCATCAGGATAGAAATGCCACTGGTAACTGCAATGGGGGATCACCTTGGAACAGTTGAGAGTGTCCACTATTAAAAACTCTTATGATCAATCCTAGAAAGGAGCTGGTTAAAAGGAAACATGCTAGCCATATTCTCCTAAGGGAAACCAGGAAAGTTACCAAAGGAGGATACTATGAAGGTTCCATGAATGGTAAGCAGACCTACATTTGATCTGTATTCACACCCGGGGCTTATATCCGAAAGAAACACTAAAAAAAAAAAAAAAAAAAATATATATATATATATATATATATATACACACACACACACACACATGCACGTCACATTCACTGCAACAGGCTGTCCACACCTGGAAGCCAGCAACAAACTGGCCATCAGCACAGGATGGTTCAGGAAGATGGGGTACACAGAAGGGAAAATTACTCAGCCATGAAACTCCTTGAAATCAGACATTTACAACAAAAATTCTCACATGACCAAAAACGAACGATAAACCGTACTAGAATACCATATGACCTGCAAGTGCCATCTGACCAAAGATACAAACACATCGATTCCTAAAGGGAAGCAGACTCACAAACGTAGAAAAGAAAACTAGGGTATCAAAAGGGAAATGCTGGGAGGAAAGAATAAACAATCTATTTGGAATTAACACCTACATACTGACAGATCTAAATCAGTAAGAAACCTGGCCCAACTGGCTGGCACAGAGAAACTTCTTAACACTGGAATAACCTACATGGGACAAGACTCCAGAAAAGACTAGGTGTTCACATCACGATATGTGAATCGAGATGCTTGTGCCCTAAAGCATACACAACCGCGTTAATCAACACTAGTCCCACATGAATGAGAAACGACAATCTATAACGGGAAGAAGCTGATTCAATTCCCATGCCTGGCTCCTCAGGCCTCGTACTTCATCCCTGGAGCCTGAGCCAGCTGCATCCTAATGTTGCACAGTCCTGGGGCTCAGGGAGCTGGGAGGCATGTGGTAAGAGAGTATCCCCCTTGGACCTGTCGTGCCTAGAACCTCAGGATGGGACCAGACTGTCCTGATGCAGGAGGGTCACTGGACAAGGAAGGTAAGCAAGGGCTGGAAGAACACGACTGACTCTGGGCTGCATAGCTTTGCAACATCACCTGGCTTCCAGACATCCTGGTGCTCCAGGGTCCCCACAGAAGCCTCCTTCCTTGGAGACCCTAGCCCAGAAGACAGAAACCTCAGCACCAATCCTTGGCATAAGCTAACATATGTTCAGAGTGAAGGTAAGGGGTGGAAGTATTGAGACCTTCCAGGGCATTGCTTCTGGCACCGGGCGTTCCCAGGAACAAGCCAGGAGCAGGTTTCCTAACCGCCTCCTGGCCCTATTAAACCACTGCTAGGACTGCGGAAACGCTGCTGCCTTGTGGACACTAATATAAGTACCACTGGAAAACCAGTGCTCTTTTGAATTGCGCCAGAAAGCCTGCAAAGCTTTTAATCACCTGGAGAAATTTGCAGGTTCCTTGGAGGAGGAAAAGGCAACCCACTTTGGTATTCCTGTGTGGAAAACCCCATGGACTGAGGAACCTGGAGGGCTACGGTCCAGAGGGTTGCAAAAATTCGGAGGAGTAGCATGCATGCAGGCGGGTAACTGAAAGAAAATTCAAAACAGGGCTAAACTTCAGGAAGCCCATTTAAAGAGGGAGATTTTTCTTGGGCTTTTACTAAAAGACAAATACTAAAGATGCTCAGTATCCATTAATAGATAAATTCAAATGTTAACTACAATGAAGGGTCACCCCAAACCAGAAGAGCCATCATTAAAAACTCTACACATAGTAAATGCTGGGGAAGGTGTGGGGAAAAGGAATCCTCCTAGCCTTCTGCTCGGAAGGTAAACTGGTAATAGCCACCACAGAGGACACTATGCAGGTTTCTTAAAAAACTAATTATTGCTACATTTGATCTGTAACCACACACCTGTGCTTATATCAGAATGAAACTGTAATGAGAAGACATTCGTTCACCTGAAGTTTCATTGCAACATGCTTTCAAGAGCTAAGAACTGGAAGCCAGGCCCCAGCTGTTCATCATCAAACAGATATAAGAGGAAGACATCAAACGGATATAAGAGGGGGCACTCAGCCGTGACACAGTGAAGTGAGTCCGGTCACAGTGGACAGGAAACACTCAGAAGGAGCAAGTCAGAAAGAGAGCTAGCACATGCTGTCACCCCCAAGAACAACCTGAAAACTGAAACAAAACACCAATTTGTAAAATAGAAACAGACTCACAGGCTTAAAAAGAGACATTTAGGGTTACCAAAGGGGAAAAGCTGGGAGAGAGAAATAACCTTGCAGTTTGGGATGAACATCTGGACACTGACAGATATAAAATAGGAAAAAGGACCCCCCGCCAGGCTCCTCCATCCATGGGATTCTCCAGGCAAGAATACTGGAGTGAGTTGCCAAAACTTTTCCAGGGGATCTTCCCAACCCAGGGATCAAACCCGGGTCTTCCACACTGCAGGCAGACACTATCATCTGAGCCATCAGGGAATCTCAAAAGGGAAAAAAGCTGACTTTATTCCCCACATGCCTGGCTGTTTGGGGCTGGTATTTCATCCCTGGTATCTGAGGCTGGATCCTAAGGCAGGACTCTCATGGGGCCCAGGGAGCTGGGAAGGATGCACCAAGAAAGCAACCCCCTTGGACCTGTGGTGCCGGGAACCTCAGGCTGGGACCAGACTGTCTTAGTGCAGAAGGGCCATCCAACAAGTAAGCTAAAAGCTAAGTGCATGGAAAACAAGTCAGACCCCCTGGGATGCAAGAGCTTTGAAAAGTCAGCTAGATGCTACGTCTCCTGGGGCTTGGGGACCACACCTCCGGTCCCCTTTCTTGGAGACCCCACCACAGAGGACAGCAGCCTCAGCACCCATCCGTGGCATAAGCTGAGATGTGTCCCAGGGTTAAGGGTAAGGGGTGGAAGAATTGAGACAGCATCTCTTCTGGCACCCGGGGTTCCCAGGAACAACCCGGGAGCAGGTCTCACCCTAGTCGCCTTGTTCCCTGTAGAACCAGTGCCTGGAATGGGCAAATGCTGCTGCCTGGCCACAGCAACTGGAAAACTAGTGCTGAGGTGAACTGCCGCGTAAGACCTGTGCTTTTCAGGGAACCTCCCCTAGAGAAAGGTACCGGCAGGCAAAGACGAGAAAATACAAAAGAGGGTGAATTTCAGGATATGCAACGAGGTAAATTTTAGTCATAACGTTCTATCGGGGGAAAAAAAAAGCCTAGGAGCACCTCCATAGCTCATTAGTCGAGAAATGCAAATTCTAACTATAATGAGGGATCACCTCCCAACATTCAGAGAGGCCATCATTAAAACCTTTACAAATGACAAACGCTGGGGAGCCCCCCTAGCCTGTTCCTCAGAAGGTAAAGTGGTAAGAGCCACCAGTCGGACACTATGGAATTCCTTAAAAAATAATTAGAGCTAAATTACCTGCAATCCCACTCCTAGGCACGTATCTGAAAGAAACTATAAAAATGTGTACACCTGAAAATTCACTGCAACACGGTTTCAATAGCCCAGACTTGGAGGTCAAGACCGAACCGTCCATCGCCAAAGAGATGCATAAGGAAGACAGGGTCCACATATACAAGGGAGTATTACTCAGCCATGAAACAGAATGAATCAGACCTTCTACAACGACAGTGTAAAAGCTCTGGAAAAGCTCATACTATGAGAAGCAAGTCAGATAAGCACCAATAGCATATGAAAGCACCTCCACAACCCATCTAAAAACGGATACAAAGCCATCAATTTGTAAAATGGACTCACATCTCAGTATTTCTGAATCAAGGTGCTTCACACCTAAAACAAACATAACCATATTAATCAACTCTACTCCAACATGAGAACCCATGAACAGTATGGAAAGGCAAAAAGATATGACACTGAAAGATGAGCCCCCCCGGGTCGGCACGTGTCCTATATGCTACTGGGGAAGAGCAGAGAAATAGCTCCAGAAAGAATGAAGAGGCTGAGCCAAAGTAGAAATGATGCCCAGTTGTGGGTGTGTCTGGTGGTGAAAGTAAACTCGAATGCTGTTAGGAACAATACTGCACAGGAACCTGGAATGTTAGGTCCACGAATCAAGGTAAATTGGAAATGGTCAAACAGCAGATGGCAAGAGTGAACATCAACATTTTAGGAATCAGTGAACTAAAATGGACTGGAATGGGCGAATTTAATTCAGATGACCGTTATATCTACTATCGTGGGCAAAAATCCCTTAGGAGAAATGAAGTAGCCCTCATAGTCAACAAGAGTCCTGAAAGCAGTACTTGGATGCAATCTCAAAAATGACAGAGTGATATTGGTTCATTTCCAAGGCAAACCACTCAACATCACAGTAATCCAAGTCTATACCCCAACCACGGATGCCGAAGAAGCTGAAGTTGAACAGTTCTATGAAGACCTACAAGACCTTCTAGAACTAACACCAAAAAAAGATGTCCTTTTCATCAGAGGAGATTGGAATGCAAAAGCAGGAAGTCAAGATACCTGGAGTAACTAACAGGCAAGTTTAGCCTTAGAGTACAAAATGAAGCAGGGCAAAGGCTAACAGTTTTGCCAAGCGAACACACTGGTCATAGCAAATACCCTCTTCCAACAACACAAGAGATGACTCGACACATGGATATCACCATATGATCAATACCAAAATCTGATTATATTCTTTGCAGCTAAAGATGAAGAAACTTTACACAGTCAGCAAAAACAAGCCCTGAAATAATTGTGGCTCAGATCATGAGCTCCTTATTGCAAAATTCAGACTTAAACTGAAGAAAGGAGGGAAACTAGGGCTTCAGGTATGACCTAAATCAAATCCCTTATAATCATAAGGGATTATGATTCCATACAGTGGAAGTGAGAAATAGGTTTAAGGGATTAGATCTGGTAGACAGAGTGCCTGAAGAACTATGGGCAGAGGTTTGTAACACTGTACAGGAGGCAGTGACACAAACCATCCCCAAGAAAAATAATTGCAGTAAAGCAAAATGGTTGTCTGAGGAGGGCTTACAAATAGCTGGGCAAAGAAGATAAGTGACAGGCAAAGGGGAAAGGGAAAGATAATACCCAACTAAATGCAGAGTTGCAAAGAATAGCAAGGAGAGATAAGAAAGTGTTCTTAAGAGAACAATGCAAAGAAATAGAGGAAAACAATAGAATGGGAAAGACTAGCAATCTCTTCCGGAGAAGGCAATGGCACCCCACTCCAATATTCTTGCCTGGAAAATCCCATGGACAGAGGAGCCTGGTAGGCTGCAGTCCATGGGGTCGCTAAGGGACACGACTGAGCGACTTCATTTTCACTTTTCACTTTCATGCATTGGAGAAGGAAATGGCAACCCACTCCAGTGTTCTTGCCTGGAGAATCCCAGGGACAGGGGAGCCTAGTGGGCTGCCGTCTATGGGGTCGCACAGAGTCGGACACAACTGAAGTAACTTAGCAGCAGCAGCAGCAGCAATCTCTTCAAGAAAATAAGAGATACCAAGGAACATTTCATGCAAAGATGGGCACAATAAAAGACAGAAATGGTATAGACCTAATAGAAGCAGAAGAGATTAAGAGGAGTTGGGAAGAATACACAGAAGAACCGTACAAAAAAGATCTTAATGACCTGGATAACCGTGATAGTGCAGTCACTCATTTAGAGCCAGACACTGTGGAGTGTGAAATCAAATGGGCCTTAGGTAGCATTACTACGAACAAAGCTAATGGAGATAATGCGATTCCAGCTGAGCTTTTTTCCTAAAAATTATGCTGTTAAAGTGCTACACTCAATATGCCAGCAAAATTGGAAAACTTAGCAGTAGCCTCAGGACTGGAAAAGGCAAGTTTTCATTCCAATCCCAAAGAAGGGCAATCCCAAAGAATGTTCAAACTACAACACAATTGCGATCATTTCACACATTAGCAAGGTAATGCTTGAAATCCTTCAAGCTACGCTTCAACAGTACGTGAAACAAGAACCTGCAGATGTATGAGCTGGATTTAGAAAAGTCAGAGGAATCAGAGATCAAATTGCCAACATCTGCTGGATCATAGAAAAAGCAAGGGAATTCCAGAAAAACGTCTACTTCTGTTTCACTGACCACGCTAAAGCCTTTGGTTGTGTAGATCACAACAAACTGTGGAAAACTCTTAAAGAGATGGGAAAACCAGACCACCTTACCTGCCTCCTGAGAAACTTGTATGCAGATCAAGAAGCAACAGAACTGGACATGGAACAGACTGGTTCAAAATTAGGAGATGAATACATTAATGCTGTATATTGTCACCCTGCTTATTTAACTTATATGCAGAGTACATCATGTGAAATGCCAGACTGGGAGAAGCACAAGCTGAAATCAAGATTACAGTGAGAAATATCAATAACTTCAGATATGCAGATGACACCACCCTTTTGGCAGAAAGTGAAGAGGAACTAAAGACCCTCTTGATGAAGGTGAAAGAACAGAGTGAAAAAGCTGGCGTAAAACTCAACATTCAAGAAACTAAGATCATGGCATCCAGTCCCATCACTTCATGGCAAATAATGGGGGGGAAATGGAAACAGTGATAGACTTTATTTTCTTGGGTTCCAAAATCACTACAGATGGTGACCACAGCCATGAAATTAAAAGACGCTTGCCTCTTGGAAGGAAAGCTATAACATACCTAGACAGTGTATTAAAAAACAGAGACATCACTTTGCTGACAAAGGTCCGTCTAGTCCAAGCTATGGTTTTTCCAGTAGTCATGTATGGATGTGAGAGCTGGACCATAAAGAAGGCCAAAGAACTGATGCCTTCGAACTATAGTGCTGAAGACTCTTCAGAGTCCCTTGGACAGCAAGATCAAACCAGTCAATCATAAAGGAAATCAACCCCGAATATTCATCAGAACGAATGATGCTAAAGCTCCAATACTTTAGCCACCTGATGCAAAGAGCCAACTCATGGGAAAAGACCCTGATGTTGCAAAAGACTGAGGGCAGGAGGAGAAGGGGGAGACAGAGGATGGTTGGATGGCATCATCAACTCAATGGACATGAGTCTGAGCAAACTCAGAGATAGTGATGGACAAGGAAGCCCTGTGTGCTGCATTCGTGGTGTCAAAAACAGTCAGACGCAACTGAACAACAACTCCAACATAAATGAAAAATTAAATGACGACCTAAAAAGGAAACAAGCAGACTCTATTCCCGCCTCATGCCTGACTTTTCAAGGCTGGTATTTCATCCCTGGAGCCTGAGGGGTTGTAAAGCTGGACTGTCATGGGGCTCAGGGAGCTGCGAAGGACATGCCAAGAGAGTAACCCCCTTGGACCTGTGGTGCCTTGTACCCTGTAATGAGACCAGAATCTCCTGATCCAGGAGGGCCATCGGAAAACTAAGCTAAGCTAAGTGCAGGGAAAACACGATAGACCTCTGGGTTGCAATAGCTTTGAGAAGTCACCTGGCCTCATGTCTCCTGGTGCTCCAGGCATTCCCACCTACAGCCTCCTTCCTTGGAGTCCCCACCTACAGAGGACAGCAAGCTCAACACAGCGCTTTGGCAGGGGCTGAGATCTGCCCAGGCTGAAGGGTAAGGGGTGACAGCATCGAGACGCAGCCCAGGTGGGTGTTTCTTCCGGCGCCGTGGGCTCCCACTAACAACCCAGGGGCAAGACTTGCCCTCATCTTCTAGTTGCCCTTTGTGACCAGTGCTGGGAAAGAAGAGATGCTGCTCCTTTGTGGACACTTCCCAAAATAACAACTGGAAAACCAGGAGTGAGGAATTGCATCGCAAGGCCCACAGAGCTACTGTATTCATGACTTTCCCTCATGCAATGTGCTGTCCTAGGCAATCAAGAAGCTCTCAAGAAGGTCATTTCAACTGGCAAATATTACTCACAAGGTTCTTTTAAGGAAAAAAGCCCAGGAATAGATGCTCAATATCACTCACCATTAGAGAAATGCAAATCAAAAGTATAATGAGGTATCATCTTACACCAATCAGAATCACCAACATCAAAAAGTCTACAGAGAATAAATGTTGGAGGGGGCTTCCCTGGTGGCTCAGTGGTAAAGAATCTGCCTGTGAATGCAGGACACATGGGTTCAATCCCTGGTCCAAGAAGATCCCACATGCCTCAGAGCCACTAAACCTGTGTCCCAGGACTATTGAGTCTGAGCTCGAGAGTCCGGGAGCTGCAAATACTGACCCCACGCGTCGCAACTACTGAAGCCCGCTCACCCTAGAGCCCAGGCTCCTCAAGAGAAACAACCGCAATGAGAAGCCCACACACTACAACGAGAGAGCAGCCCCTCTGCTCTCTGTAACTGAGGAAAGCCTGTGCAGCGATGAAGACCCAGCACAGCCAAAACTGAATGAACAAATACATAAAATTAAAAAATAACAAAGAATAAATAGTGGAAAGGCCATGAAGAAAAGGGAACCCTCCTATGTTAACTGGTAACAGCCTTTATGGAGAACAGTATGAAGGCTCTTTAAAAACTAACAGTAGACATGCTATATACCCGGCAATACCATCCAGAGTGTCCATCAGAGAAATCCATAATTTGAAATGACAAACGCATCCCAACAGTCATTGCAGCACTATTCACAGCAGCAGCACACGGATTCAGCCAAAATGTCCATCAACAGATGAAGAAGACAGATGAAGATAGGTCAGGAAGATGTGGTGCAGATCCATCTAAGGGAATATATGCTGCTGCTGCTGCTGTGTCGCTTCAGTCGTGTCCGACTCTGTGCGACCCCACAGACGGCAGCCCACCAGGCCTCCCGTCCCTGGGATTCTCCAGGCAAGAACACTGGAGTGGGTTGCCATTTCCTTCTCCAATGCATGAAAGTGAAAGGTGAAAGTGAAGTTGCTCAGTCGTGTCCAACTCTAGCGACCCCATGGACTGCACCCTACCAGGCTCCTCCGTCCATGGGATTTTCTAGGCAAAAGTACTGGAGTGGGGTGCCATTGCCTTCTCCGAAGGGAATATATACTCAGCCATGAAAAAAATTGAAATTATGTCATCTGCAGCAATGTACATGGCCCTTCCAATGATCATACTGAGAGAAGGAAGTCAGACAGAGAAAGACAAATAAAATCTGGTATCACTTTTAGGTACAGTTAAGGAAAAATGATACAAATGGAGTTTTTTGCAAACAGATAGACTCGCAGACTTGGAAAGCTCAGTGGTGGCTGCTGTAGGCACAAGAAAACCTGGCAGTGAAGGATAAATTAGGAATTTGGGGTTAACATATAGACACCATTAAATATAAAACAGATAATCAACATGGATCTCTGTAAGGAATAGGGTACTCTTGTCAATATTTCAGTAATACCCTACATGGCGAGAAGCTTGTAAATCAACTATGCTGCTGCTGCTAAGTTGCTTCAGTCGTGTCCAACTCTGTGCGACCCCACAGATGGCAGCCCACCAGGCTCCCCCGTCCCTGGGATTCTCCAGGCAAGAACACTGGAGTGGGTTGCCATTTCCTTCTCCAATGCATGAAAGTGAAAGGTGAAAGTGAAGTTGCTCAGTCGTGTCCGACTCTTCGCAACCCCATGGACTGCAGCCCACCAGGCTCCTCCGTCCATGGGAGTTTCCAAGCAAGAATGCTGGAGTGGGGCGCCATTGCCTGCTATATTTTTAGAGGCTGTGGCCCAAATACCAGGAAGCAATTTTACCCAACAGGTAGACTACCCATCTTGGCCTCCTGCCCTAATCCCCTCTTCTCACAGCTTGACTCCACGTTTCTCTTCATACCGGGTTCTCTAGAAGAAACAAAAATGTTCTTGTTCCTCCCATCCACAAAGTTTAAACATACAATAACGTTTTATTTATTAATCTCCTGACTCACTCTTAAAAAGTGCTGGGAAAATATTATTCATGCTAATTCTGTTAATTAGGATTAATAGTATGTACATTCCTTGGCATTGAAGTGACAATATGGGTTGTGTTTTGTTTTTTAATTCCATATCCTTTAAAGAAAAACGGACACACTTACCTAAAAGATCCAACGTCGCCACTACCCGCCTACTCCCACCTCCTGCCTCACTGCGGGTCAAGCCTTAAGAAAGTCCTACTGCAATTGGGAGCCGCCCACTCCCAGCCAAAGCGAAATCTCATTCATCTAATAAACCGTGGGCCAAAGTTTGTTTCATTGTAAGTATAACTGGCATATTGAAAGGCCAGGAACCTACTCTCAATTTTTAAAGGAATGGAAGGTTTTTTGATGATTTTGATGATTTCTTTTAAAATTTTAGCAGCTTTATCCAAGAATGAAGAGCCAAGCACTCTAGGCTTAACCCTCATAATCCATATTCCAAAGCATGGGTTAGTACAATCTGGAACACGTCATGCACTCTCACCTTTTGTGACCTTCTTCATGCCACCATCCACTGGGAAAACCATTGCCAAATACTTTTTATCTTTCTAGGCCTACCTCAAAGATCATCTCCTCTATAAAACCATTTCCAATCCCACCAGTCAGAATCAACAGCTTCCTTCCCTGCACTTTTAAGACATTCTGTTCATACTTCCAGCTGCTACCAGATCAGAGCTAGTTACACACACGTGCACTCTGCGGCTCCACTATGAATGTGAAGGTACCTTATTCATGTCATCTCTCCACAACCTTATCCTATAAAAGGGCTCGATTACCTAACTGGAGTGTCATAGTATAATTTACAGCAAAGTTAAGGAATACATATATTAAGAGAAAATACATGGGACTTCCCTGGTGCCTCAGTGGTAAAGAATCTGCCTGCCAACATAGGAGACATGGGTTTGATCCCTGGCCTGGGAAGATCCCACATGCCGCAGAGCAACGAAGTCTGTGCAACACAACTATTGAGCCTGTGTTCTAGAGCCTGGGAGCTGCAACTCCTCAGCCCACACGCTGCGATTACTGAAGCCCAAATGCTCTAGAGCCTATGCTCCGCAATGAGAAGCTGCTGCCAACGAAAACCTGGGCACCGCAACTAGCAAGCAGACACAGCTTGCCACAACCGGAGAAAAGCCCACACAGCAAAAAAGACCCAGCGCAGCCAAATAAATCAATAATTTTTTCAAAAAAAGAGCAAATACACAGCACTCGGAAGACAAACACTACCTCTTTGGAGCATGGAACACTGCTGTGATCTCTTTCCGTTATCACCCATCTGAGAAGACTTGGAATAGAGGGATTTTTCCACGTTGGCCAAGGGTTAACAAATCTCCCATCCTTTCCTTTCTTTGATTTAGTTACATCTTCTTCTAGTCTGTAATCCAGTTTGAAACTCTTCCTGGAAAACCTAGAAGAATCACTTCCTCCAGAATTCCGTGAATTTTGGCGCTTTCTTACTGCTTCTTTAGGATACTGGTTACTTGTCATCAGGGGCTGGTTGGTTTCATTTTCATCCATGTTCTTTGGTGAAGACCTAAAAACAAAGAAAGCAGAGGGAAGAAGAATATACTGAGTTTTAAAATAAAGAAGTTAAAACATACACATGCTGTTATGCCTCTATTAGGCTGAAACTTTTTTCCTGCAAAATATCATTTTAGAATCCCCTGTTGCTGCTGCTAAGTCGCTTCAGTTGTGTCCGACTCTGTGCGACCCCATAGACGTCAGCCCACAAGGCTCCCCCATCCCTGGGATTCTCCAGGCAAGAATACTGGAGTGGGTTGCCATTTCCTTCTCCAATGCATGAAAGTGAAAAGTGAAAAGGAAGTCGCTCAGTCCTGTCCGACTCTTAGCGACCCCATGGACTGTAGCCCACCAGGCTCCTCCGTCCATGGGATTTTCGAGGCAAGAGTACTGGAGTGGGGTGCCATTGCCTTCTCTGAGAATCCACTGTTATTGCTTGCTAAATAGAAAAGGTGTTTGCTTTCCTTATTACTGCCAAACATTTTAAAAATTGCTTATGTGTTGTAATTCAAAACAAATCTACTTCACCAGCCAGCACTGAAACATAAGAAAAATTTCCATTTCAATAACAGTCTATAGAATAAAGTAACTTCATGAATTTGTAATATTTCATATCTGCATTTTTAAAATATCATGGTTAATAACACATAATAAGAAGGATTGTCTTAGTTCTTCCAGGATATTTCACTAATTCCAATGACAGTACAACCCCACAAGGCCTAGTTATTTTTACTTTGAAGACAAACTGCTGCTGCTGCTAAGTCGCTTCAGTCGTGTCCAACTCTGTGCGACCCCACAGATGGCAGCCCACCAGGCTCCCCTGTCCCTGGGATTCTCCAGGCAAGAACACTGGAGTGGGTTGCCATTCCTTCTCCAATGCATGAAAGTGAAAAGTGAAAGTGAAGTCACTCAGTCGTGTCTGACTCTTCGCGACCCCATGGACTGCAGCCCACCAGGCTCCTCCGTCCATGGGATTTTCCAGGCAAGAGTACTGGAGTGGGGTGCCATTGCCTTCTCAGTTGAAGACAAACTAACGCCCTCCAAAAAGTGCACTGAGTCCAAACACCAAAAAAGGAGATACACATTAGTTGAGAGACATTTCATCAATGTAACAGGTTAACAATACAAATTTCAATTAACTCAGATATAGAACCACAAGCATGAATCCTAGCTCTATGAACTTAAGCAAGGGTCCTATCCTCTCTGTGCCTTGATTTCTTCATCTAAAAAATGGATATGATAATAATACCAGCCTCCAAAGGGTTATTAAGAGGATTGAAAGAGCAAATGCAAGTAAAGCACGTAGAAACATGCAGGCAAAATGTATACAGCAAATGTAACACACGTGTATGCACATCCTCACACGCGTTAGTCACACGCATCAGGCTCACCAGCTCAACAAACCCAAGCCGTGGCTGCCGCCCTCTTCCTAACTGCTCCTACGCCCACTTACACCACGTCCCTCAAAGCACTGAAATCCTTGCTTTGGGGCTATTCAGGATTCCAGACACATTAAAGTGAGGAACGATGCAGTAAGACTATCCATTCACCTGCCATGGATTTCATCCCTTTCCTATTCTGTGAAACGAACATTTGCTTTCTGAGAAAAATAAGCACAAATAACAGAGAGCCAAGCATTATGATTTGATTTCACTGGTGTTTAAATAGAAATATTACCAGGAAGAAAGGGAAATAACTCAAACCCCAGGATGAACACGTACACGTGACCAAAAACTTTTCCCCCAAAACTGTCTGGAGTAAACACTTCATGGTCCAGAGAAAAAGTGTATTAAGAAGCCATAGCTGACGAAAGCTGAAGCACCCACTTCCGCTCAGGCATGGCTGCTAGTGGGAGAGCCCAACAGCTACCACAGGCTAACCAGCTTGATGTCTTGGGCAGGTGACTTAACCTTTCCAGTCCTCCATTATCTTATCTGTTAAATACCTACTTATCTAAAGTGAGGCTTCAAAGGATTAAATGACATAATATACATAAAGTGCCTGCTACTCACCCAACTAATTCTTTATTCCCTAATCCAGTTAACATCTAAAGTTGTTAACTTCTATTAGAAAGCAAAGGATCTGGGAGATTTATCTCAGTTCCTCCTCTAGAATAGCTTTACCTGGGTTATAATAAGTTTGGGTCCAGGTCCTTACAAAGTTTGGGTCCAGGCAGAAACAAAAACCATCCATTTAAACCCTACTTCACTGAAGAGATGAAAATACACAGATACAGAGTTTAAGTCACTTCTGGACAAGATAATATGTCTAGCCAGTGGCCGAGCTTGACCTCATGCCCACCCCTGGGATGACTAACAGTTTGTGAGACTGTGTGCACTTGTTACACACAGACATTCATATAGACACACACATGTAATAATTCTACCAAATATATAATAAAGTATCGATTCATTGTTTTCAACAATCAAGAGATGGGGAGAAAAAAGAAAAGGGAGCTCTGATTCAAAACCAAACAAAAAACTCAAAGCAGGGTTTTCAGACAACACCCAGTTGTCAAATGTACCTGGAACATAAGATGCAAGAAAGGCTTTGAGAGTCGGGGTGGTAAAGGTGTAAGGATGGGATGAAAAGGACGGGCCTGGGGCTGTGACATTGAGGAGGTCTGGCTACACTCAGGCAATGCGGAAACACTAAAGGCACTTAAATAGGGCATGTTTGGGGACGACAACTCTGGTAGCAGGATAAAAACAAAAACGGAGTGGCTAAAACCTGGAGCCAGGGACAGAAATGAGCGAGCAAGAGACAGAAGAAACCCAGAACGTCACTAACAGTGAGGCTCTGTGCTGCATGTTTCACACGCTGCATTTAAATTAACATCCCCAGCAAAATTTCAAGGCAGCTATCATAATCATATATTTTTAACTGAAGAACTAAAAGGCAGAATAGCAGATCAGGCAAAAGATGATGAGACGGTGATAGTGAGAAAGGAAAGATTAATTCGGAGAGACAATAAAGAAGCTGCATCACTAAGACCTGAGAGTCTCTGGATGGTGGCCAACTTTGGCCACTTTGTAGGGCAGGTTGGGGCTAGGAGTTAAAAATGGGATGAGTCAGAACTGGAAGCCTACTAACCCAGTAAAGGATTAGGGGAAATTAAGTACATGTTTCAGGTGTGGAAGAGAAACTGGATCTGTGCCCCAGTGAATCTGAGGCAGGGTTTGAGATCACAGGGAAGGAAGGATCCAAGGTGAGCACTGATACCCAGTGCAAACGGATCTCTGGGATCCAGACTGCTCTGGGGGTGATGAAAGA